>NW_026622986.1:27247847-28490347 GCF_023065955.2 Ursus arctos
ACAAAACAACAACAACAACAACAAAACCAACCCCCAAAAAACAACCCCAAAAAACATGATCAAACATTTTTTGGGGACTGCCTAGAGCCCTTTCATCATTGCAATAATGTTTTTCAAGGATTTGAAATACACACACACACACACACAATATCAGGGCAATTAAAATCCATTTGCCATAAACTCTTATAAAATATTGTTTGAACAAAGTTCAAGTGGAAATGGTAAAAAGAAAAAGAGTGAACTTATCATTTGCATCAATGCTTTGTGAAAATAATTATCTTTCCTACCACTTATAAAACTCTCTAAATGTTTTTCATTTTATATTTAGTTTCTTAAAAGATAGGAACATTTTCAAAAAGGCACAAGTCCTATAAATTGCAACCACTCTTTCAATATCCAAAGAGGGAAATCTCAAGAGGTATGGTACAAGTTTGTGGTACAATCCAGACTGGAAAATATTCTCTTGTCATAACTAAGAGTGCTGTAT
Source organism: Ursus arctos (assembly GCF_023065955.2). NCBI lineage: Eukaryota > Metazoa > Chordata > Mammalia > Carnivora > Ursidae > Ursus > Ursus arctos. The sequence goes on from NW_026622986.1 coordinate 27,248,335, forward strand.
GCCACAAGCTGACAATAATACTAGCTATTAAAAACACTCAAGATGCTTAGGATATTCAATTGCTTAGAATGAATTTCATAACATCCATGGTAATCACATAATCCAGAATGACTGCACGTATAGCTAGGATATTACCTTAGTGTGTTTCCTCATGATCATAAAGTCAGAGTCTGGTACTAGCAGTTCTCTTCTGGATTTTTTCAAGAATCAAATAGAAGCTTTCCATCCACACATGAACCAACTCTTCATGGCCTCAAAGAAAGTTCTACACTTAAAGAAAAAAATTTGGTCCAGAGAGCATAAGGAATTTTGTCCTTTCCCAGTAGGTCTTGACTTGCTCTGGGGCAGATGCTGTAATTAGGCACCTATTTTCATCTTATACTCCTAATAGCAACTTCCTTAGTGAGCACCTCCTTCTAGAACCTTATGTGTCTTAATAGCAATGGATGCCCTCCAACATGAGTTAGATGCAATGAGAACTGGTCTCTAGATGGGCATTTCTCTAAAATGTTCCTTTTCTATTAATGTCTCAAGCAGAGAATCTGGAATTAATCCTGTTCATGATATTCATGATCTTCCAGTCAATATTACACAGATTAGTCCACAGTTCCAAGCTCTTATTGGACCACAATATGACCATTTACCACTCACTCATAAATGAATGAATGAATGGATGAGTGAGTGAGGGAATAAATGCGTTCATGTAGAAATTCATGAATGCATGAAGCCTTCAATGGTAAGATTAACTATAGGCTTGGAGTAGAGGATACTTGCAGCAGAACTTCAGACACAGAAACCACGAGGATCCATGGATTTATAGAAGCCTGGGCTCTTCTGTAATCGAGAGTGTCAACGACGCTCCTCTGGTTGCATTAACTTACATAAATGAAAGAAAATACTATGGTGGGTCTTTTATTCTATGTACCAGGAAGACACTGGCAACATTTTTTACAATATCGAAACATACTCTACTCTATCCATGTCAGTGCCCTTAATTAGACAGAATATTTCTCCAGATTCTGCTTTTGATGAACTATTCAGAAATTGAACCAAAGGAGAGACCACACATAATAACCTTATGATTTTTCTTTTCTTTTTTTTTTCAAGAAGTACAATTTCTAACTATTATTGAACGTTATAAATATAATGCTTATTTTTAGGACCTCAGAAATTTTACTTAACCCCTATTCAGGGTGTGGAATTTAGTGTAGCTGCAATAAAGGGCTTCTGATGTAAGGGGCCAACACAGGACAGAATATTCTCTTCAGGTTAATTTGAGCAGAGCAGAGATCCCATGACAAGTTCAAGTTATTCGAGATTCAGTGATAAATTGAAAGGTGAAATCGGAATTTTCAGATAACCATTGTGATCCCATGGCCGCTGAGGAAGAGTATGTTTCCTAGTTATATTTGCTGGGCATCCCCTGCTTTGAAGTACTGAAGCCATGCTGTATCAGAGTCCTGAAAGCCTTGGGTTCTCTAACTTTTGAGTGATGGCTACCAAGTTCTTCTCTGACCATCTGTTGCAAGAGCCAATGCTGATCTGGTTGTTTCCACCTTGCTTTGAGAAAAACAAAAGGGAATAGCTACAGGATGTATTATTCTTCCTCTGGTGGTCAGGGAAATAGTACAGTGCTGGGAAAATTGGAATCTAGAAAGACCAGGTGGGGTTCTAGCTCCAATCTTCAGTGAATAAATCCGTGCTCTTCAGCTGGACGTCTCTGCCTGGGCTTCTGGCACAATATAGCATGTGTGGAGGGGATACAGTGAATTCCTATGGGATGCAGACTATAATCCAACACTGACAGCTTTCCCTTATGAATTTACCAGAGGTGGATCATTCATGTGGTACAATGGAGAAAAGTGGATCCAGAGGGGCCAGGACACTGGGTTCCAATGCAAATGCCATTGGCTACTAGCTGTGTGTCTCTCAGAGGCCCTGTTCCCTCATTTACACAACTTCATGACATCTAACACACTTTGCACTCAGAAAGTCTTTCAATTTGTAGATACTGTTGATGTGTTCCACCTAAATCTCTCCCTAGAAAGAGATACATTTTAAATCTTATATCCTAATATGAAAATAAGACTTGTTTCTCTTTATCCCAATAATTTCATTTCCACACGTGCAAACATCTTACAAGTCTGGGTTTCCAGAATTTGGTTAACTATACCCTGTGATAATCTTGCCTACAGATTATCTTCACAGGGAAGGTCCCTTTGACAATAGACATGCTTAAATTATTGACTCCATGATGTTAGGGTGAAGAATCTCAAGCAATGGGGATTTCCATTGTCTCAGAAATTGAGAAGAAACTGGCTATCGGGCACCTAATCGATTATTGTGAGTAGGTGTGGATATGACTTCCATGTTTGTCCTTGGTGATGGTAGAGGGGATTGAGGGTGCCATATTTCCATAGCATTTTTTTTTCCCACTTAAATTGCCCAATGCAGTAAACACACAATTATTGTGATGCAGCTCACTGACTTTCTCTGAAACGATATACTCTGCTTTAGCATGGGGCTATTAACATAATAGAAATGTGAATCTGATTTTAGTGTTGAACTCAAGGCTACTTCAGAATGTAAAAGAAAAATGTTAATATATGCAGCAGAAGGTACTTTAAATAAATATCTGTCATATATAGTTAGACTTGTGCTTCTCTGGTGTTAATTATGGCACAATCAGAAGAGAATGGAGAGGAAGGTATTTGTTGCAGGTTGAAAAGCCAAATATTAGCTCTGTGACAAAGGAAGTCAAGTGAAGTAGCAATTATATATTGTTTTGATCATGCAGGGAATTCTTTAAAACAGGTATTTTCTTGTGTATATGTTATTGATCAGAAGGGAATAATTCAAATAAAAACTTTGACTAATTGGCCATCAAGATGGTATTTTGGAAATGTTAAAAATCCATTCCTTTAGATTCTTTGCCATATTTCTTATATGAAAAATATTCCCACTCAATCATCTTTCCTTCAGGATATTTGTCACATATATTTCTGTTTTGATGGACCCAAATAAGCTCAAGGAAGAAGGAAAACAGTTTCCAAATATATATAATAGGCATTCTTAAAACATGAGTCGTCAGAAATTATATTATCACAGTCACCACACCAACCCCTAAGAAGGAAGGATCTGGAAGTCACACGGATGGTATCTGTTTACCAACTAAGTAATTACCTTGTTGTGGATAGAATTTGAAGAAAATAATCCCTAAAAATCTTTTCATAGGCATGTAGAATCTCTCCTATGCCAACATTTTTTATTTTGCTAACTATTTAGAGAGAACTTGGGCATGTTTATTTTTCATGTTGTGCCTTTTGAGGAGAGCAGGTGGAGAGGTAAAGCTATATGTATGCATACACACATACATTCATTTCCTTTCTACACATATCTCTTAAAAACAAAGATTTTATAAAACACACAGTGCTTAAAGGAAGTAAGTCTTTCTCCTTCTCTCAGACCTAAAAAGTAATCTAGAATTAAAGGGATAAAACATGGAAGAATGGGGCGCCTGGGTGGCTCAGTCAGTTAAGCGTCTGCCTTCGGCTCAGGTCATGATCCCAGGGTCCCAGGATCAAGTCCTACATCGGGCTCCCTGCTCCAGTGGGGGAGTCTGCTTCTCCCTCTCCTTCTGCCTGCTGCTCCCCCTGCTTATGCTCTTCCTCTCTCTCTCTCTCTGTCAAATAAATAAATAAAATCTTAAAAAAAAATAGAACATGGAAGAAAAATTCAAAGAGGTAAATGCTGCGGTGGGATAAGATCAGAACATGGAGTGGCCCCCTGGAAGAAACATGGATCAATTGGCATGTGGGACATTCCACAGAGGAAGGGAAACAGGCTTGGAATGATTCCTCCGATATGTTTCAGAAATGGACCTTAATAAGAATTCCTTTAGCAAGATCTGAAATGATTTTTTTTGAATCATTCACATGTAATTTTTTTTTTTTTTTTTTTTTTTTTTTACTTGCAGGATGAGAAATAAATGAAGGAGCTACTTCTGCTGGGGGTGACTGGGTAATTTGCTAAGTTGGTCAAAGGAATCACGGGAGAAGTCACATTGCATTGCATTGCACTGGAATGATCTCTACTGCCAGGGGTGCAGTAGGATTGCTCTGCCCTTCCTCTTGGATTTGAGTGCAGCGTCACTTGCTTTGAACAATGAAATGTAAGCAGAAGGGATGCGTGTGTCTACTGGTTTAGTTGCTGATACCCAACTCTTTGTTCGTCACTTCTGCTGCATGGGCTCCATGGAAGCGTGTGCTAATGGGAAGGTGCCGTTAAGGTTCACCTGAATGCCCAGCCAACACACAGAGGATCGCTGTTCTGGAGAATCCTCTGGATCCACAGCAGACTTTTTTGGTCAAGAAATGTACTTTGCTTGTGCTAAATCTCTAAGAGTTTGAAGATGTTGACTACTGCAGCCTAAGTTAGCTTATCCTAATAGAAGCTAAAAACTAAATTAAGAAGGAATATTTGCAGTTGGCATGTTATTTACTTGCAAAACACAGGAAATCGGTTGACAAACTACTAGGATAATTCAGTAAACTGGTGAAAAATTGATATGCAGAATGAAGAGCCTTCATAAATACAACCAACAATGAATATAAAAGTATGGTGGAAGAAAAATCTCTACTTACAGTTACAGCCCCAAATTGAAGGCCTACTTATGAATATAATTAATGAGACATGTTCATAATATATATAAAGAAAATTTTAAAACATTATTAAAGAACTCAAAAGAGGGGTGCCTGGGTGGCACAGCGGTTAAGCGTCTGCCTTCGGCTCAGGGCGTGATCCTGGCGTTATGGGATCGAGCCCCACATCAGGCTCCTCCGCTATGAGCCTGCTTCTTCCTCTCCCACCCCCCCTGCTTGTGTTCCCTCTCTCGCTGGCTGTCTCTATCTCTGTCAAATAATAAAATAAAAAATCTTTAAAAAAAAATAAAAAAAAATAAAAAAAAAATAAAGAACTCAAAAGAAAACCCGAATGAATATAAAAGCATGTCAAGTTCTTGGCCAGGAAGACATGACATTATAAAGATTTAAGAATCTTCTTAGGTTAATTTGTAAATTTCCTGTGCTCCAATTGAAACAGCAAGATAAGCTTATTTCAGAGTACTTATAAAATAAAAAGTAAGAAATCCAGGGAAATTCAAGGAAAGCAGAGAAAGGGAGAGTAGGCTGGACTTAGGACTTACTAAATGTATTATAAAGCTATAATAACTAAAAACTGGCAATTCTGGTCATTGAATAGGCAGGCAGAAAGTTGGAACAGAGTTTAGAAAGTTAGAAATAAGCTCAAATACATATAAAGTTTTAATATATGATAAAAAATGGTATTTGAGAGGTAATATTCATTAAATAACAAATGGACAGTTATCATGCAAATATCACATCTCTACCTTGCTACTTACACAAATACAGTAGAGGAGTCCAATTGTTGAAGGTTAAAAAAACTAAAATCATTAAAATCATTAAGATACTAGAAAAACTAATAATCTCAGAGTAGGAAAGTTTTTTCTAATGTGACACAAAGCCCAGAAGATCTAAAAGATTGAAATGAAAAATCTGCTTACATAAAAATAAAAACACTTGCTATGTGACCAAAAACCAAAAATCAAATACAAAGGTAAATGAGAAACCATAAAAACAGTTTGCAACTCATATGACAGAGTTACTGTTCTTAATATAAAAAGATACAAATTAATATAAACAACAATCCAGTAGAAACATGAGCAGTGGATATGAAATGAAGCACATAGGAGGGAAGGGAAACATACAAAAGGATACCAGGCCAGAGAAAAGTAAGCAAAGACTACACTGAAAGATTATTATCACAGAGGAGCAAAGATCAAAGCAGCCTATGAACAATATGGATGAGGATGTAGGGAAATAGGAACTCACCTGCATTTCTGGTGGTGTGACTATTAAAACCTCTATGGGAGTAATTTAACAATGTCTACCTTTAAAAAAAAAATCCCTATAGTTTTTGAACTATTATTTTAACTTCTTTAGATTTGTCTCATATGGTCATGCAAGTATGAAACGAGTAAAACTCAAGTAGAACTCCCAAAATAGTTTCTGGAGTAATGGGTAACAATAATAATGATAATAATAAAGACTGAAGAATGACTTCAAGCTCATAAAAGAGAACCAGTTTAAAGAAAAGTGTGGTACCTCCACACACTGGAATACTATGCCCCCTATACGACTCCCGTGCAGTGAGCGACAAGCTATATTGGGAAGTGAGAAATGCAGCACTCAGGTGCACAACTTAATACTGGTATATATTTGTACCTTTGTGTGTGCATAGTATAATTCTGGAAGAATATTCTAGAGCCCTGGCAGTCATGCTTGCCTTTCAGGACAGGAACTGGAATACTTGGTTCAGAGTTAGGAAGACTTCCTTCCTACCTTATGAATTTCATACTACATGTCTTCATTACCTACTAAAATAATTGGAATAATCAAACACAACTAAACAAAAAGGAAGTTTAGAGATTTTAGAGACCATACAGATTTATGACAGATTAGCTATTCTGACAGCGCTGCAAGGGACAGATCGCATCTGAGGGCTAACTGTTCACGGTGATCCAACTGCCAGACGGCGCGGCGTGTTCACTGTACTCACCTTTCCTAGGAGATCTAGATGCTCTATTCTTTCATACAGTAGAAGCTAATACCTTTTTTTTCCTTTCTAATTTTTAGGGGAAATTTGGAAATGGAGTTGTGCCGGTAGAATCTACAACATGGGGCTTCTAGAACTACCTGTGAACATCAAAGAAATCACTTGGTGACCCAGGTGATACCTTACAAGGTTAGACAGCAAATATAAAACCCATTTCGTCCCTCACTGCACCCACCCTTTGGGCCTATGTCTCTGAGGAAGAAGAAGGCACCAACTGCCTTGCTCCTGTGTGTGGAAGGTATGGATCAGCTTCATGTCTTAAAATAAACTCAGAAATAATAACTTCCCCACTTTGTTTTTAGTTATGAGAATATAGCTTAAAACATTTTGGCATTTGAAAATAAAGCAGAAGGGGAGAGCTGGAATGAGGACGGGTTGGTATGTGGGAGCAAAGAGAACCAATAGTCAGGAACACCTGCCATGTGGTGGGCACTGGACTGTCTTTCACGTGGATATGTCCTGTATTCCTCACAACACTAAGAGGTACGTGCTAGTAACATCATTTGATGCGTGAAGAGAAGTGCAGCCTTGCAGCTGGTAAGAGGCGAACCACGTTCCCAACCCCACAGCACCAGCCATTATTTTATTTGGTATCTTTGTTCAATATGTTCCCATTTTCTTATCTCGCATTTTGTAGAACATCATCCTTCCTTCATGAGAATTTCACCTGTGCTAGGGAAAATTCTGATGTGAAGCACTCAGAAGAGGAGCTGAATGTCAAATGTGGATGCTCTTCCAAAAAAGAAAAAGTCTGGTGATTCACTAAAATCTCAACTCATTTACATTCCAGGAATTTACAGCTTCCCTCATCTTTTCTTCAAATCAAGTAAGATCTTACGTTTCTTAGTTTTAGGCAAGTTAAGTAATCTTATTGTCAAGTTTTAAGTCATTTCTCAATGGAATGGTTGGTGCTGGGATGACTTCTTTATCCCTGCTTTGAGATAGCTTCTGGAATTTTCTAAATCTAATGTTTTTCAGACTGGCATGACCTGTTGAGATAAACATGAAGTACACATTTCTGGGTTGGAGCTGGTAGGTTAGTCCTGAGTCCTTTGCATTCCTTTTGTGTGCACACAGAAGAGTCTTAGGTCCAAATAACAATTTCCAAGTATATGTCCGTGCTTTTGAACTAGATTTATTCTTTATCCCTAGTCTAGTTTGTTCAAACTCACCATGAGTTTGGCTTTGTTTCTAATAAGGAAAGGTGTCTTTGTTACTTCTAAAGACTCCTATTTAGAAACAAAGTTCCAAATGTCAGGCTGAATCTGGAAGTGATTACTCATAGGAATAAGACATGGTAAGTACATATTTGAATGAATGCTCACAGCTGTGTTTTTTATTAGAGAAATTCAGTGAGAAGAGTTTTAACGCTGTGTTATACTTGAGAATCTTAAGGTGTATAACATTGGCAATTCCAAATTAGAGCTCCCCTGGCAACTGTCACTCTGTGACATCACATTTTATGTAATGAGGCATAAAAATGTACACTCTGTGCACTCGACAGCAAATTCACGTGCAGGGAGAATCGGAGTGAAGGGGGGTGTGGGAGCTACCTTTGAAATCTTAGTTATAATGTTTCATCTCTTCAGTTTCTTTGTTTGCAGGTAATTTTTGCAGCTCTTAAAATTTAGTGATTCTAACACATTGCATATGCTTTAAGTGTTAAAGAGAAAATTCTCCATCCCTATTCCTATTCCATTTATCTGACTCTCGTTAATTTCCCTTCCAATCCGTAGGATCTTGTGGAGCCATTAACAGGTTCTATGTTTACGCTCGCCCAAATCTCACTCATTTTATGAGCTGTTGGTTTAATGGCTACAAAATGTTTTATAGCATCTAGTGACAATCCCTACTGAGTGGATCTAGTTTCGACTAGTCACCAGAGTCCTGATTTTGGCTTCTGTCTTTCTAACAGCTAGGGGACCAGTCACTATTGAATACAGATCTGAGTGGCCTCCGATCCAGATGGTGGGTGTAGGGATTATCTCTCTTCCCAGATGAGACAAAATTTCTTGCCTAATATTTAGCACAACCCTGCTGTGCAAAAGGAAAAGTTGGTGAGAACTGAGATACCCTTGGATGGCCTATATAATTGTTAACTTTGAGTTGCAGAGGGAACTTTGTGCTTGCAAATGCCCTTACATTCAAAATGTGAATTGAACAAACGTTAATTCCTCAGTCCTTTCCCCCAGACGGAGCCACACAGATGGGCTGATTAAAATCATAGGTCTGTGTTAAAGGAAAATTATTGCGTTAGAGGAAGCATTTGGGGAAAGTGGGCGATGGGTTGGGGAAAAAAATAACAAACAAAAGCAGATGGAACATCTTGCTTGGCAAGATATTATTCCATTATTCTTTTATTATCTAACTTCTGAAATGGGAGAACGTAGAATAATGGTAGATACAGATTTGTCAGTAATAAAACATCAGGTAAAACTCCTTCGGGGCCATAACAACTAATAGGCTATTGTTTAATAGTTTTGCAAAAGCTTGATTCTTTTTGTCTTCATTTGTGCTCTGCAGTGGTTTGCTTAGGCAAGGAGCTACTGCATACCATGACATCATGTGCAATGGGTCCAGATCCCTAAGACAAACCCCTCCAATCAGTACTTTGAAATGGAGTATACTGGCCACTCCAACATCCTCACTAGAAAACAGTTCACTGAAAGAGTTCTGCTATCTTTAAGCACACTGGTTCTTTTGTTGGAGAGATTGTTATTCCCAAAGTGTCTTGGTTTATGTAATCCAAAAAGAATGTAGCCCAAGTAACAATGAGTTTGAAGTTTGTGTTGCAGAAAGCACGACAGGCATTTGTCTAAGATGATGTAAAGAGAGCTTTAATTAAACTTAAAGAAATCAAATTTTAAAAAGGAGGTTAAAAACATTTTGCAGATTTTCTAGGCAATATAAGGACCTGACCCTTAAAAAGCATATGCACCCACTAGTCCAATAAATTATAAACTGGATTCCAGGCATAGGAGTGCCTTTTGTGAGCACAGTCTCCTTCTAAAACCATCGGGGAAAATTACTGGCTTCTGGCTACTTTCAAAGAATGGGAAAATGAACCAGGGTAAGAGAGCAAAGAAGACCAGCACCAATGAATATTTGAGGCAAAGGTCTAAGGTCAGGGTGTTGAAGAGATTTGGGGGAATTATCCACCAGAGTCCAGCACCTGGGAGATTCATCATTACCCAAGCTCCAGAGGGAGTAGAATCCCTGTCTTCACATCACAATCTATTAATGCCATTGGATGAAAAATGTGGGTCCTCTCTACTCTTTAGAAGCTTTGGGGTTTTAAAAGGTGATTCTCTTATTTATGGTCATCCTTGTTTTCTGGGCATCCTCTTCTCTATAATCATGAATTTCTGGGAAGGCTGCCTGGTAAAGAGGAAAGTTTCATCGTCAGACACTGAGCTAGGGTTATCTGCCACTTTTAGCCCAGTGACTTGGGGAAGTCGCTTCATGTCTCTGAGACTCGATCGATACATCTTTAAAATGGAGACGGCGCTCCCCACCTCATACATGTTTTGGAAGGACTGCTGAAGCACACGCAGAGAAAGTATCTAGCAGAGCGGGTGGCATATGGTGGGTGCTCCATAAATGAGATTTTTTCTCTCCCTTCCTTCTGTTCCCTTTTCTGGAACGGGAACAGCTTAGTCTATATGATAATAAAATATTTGGTTCCATAGACACAAGGACCCTGATAAGAGTTTTGACCATGCCATGGGGCATTTAGTGTTTTTAAGAGGGTTAGGTAAGAATTAGGCATCCACAAGGTCCCAAATACTATGCTAAAAACTGGAATACAGTCATGAAGACATGATATGCACATGGTTCTTTTGTTCAGGAACTTACTGTCTGGCAGGCACTGGGAAGAAATCCCATTTTAAGCGGTTATATAGAAAGTTTCCTTCAAAGGGTAGAAGGCGAAGTGTTCTGAGACCTCAGGAGACCAGGGGCGTTGGGAGACAGTGGGATCTCAGCGGCATCAGACACATTCCTCTCATGCCACACAAAGCCTTCGAGCAGGCCTCCCCAAGTGACCCCAGCCCCTGAGATCACGGATGGTGGGGAAGCAGGTGGTGAAGCTCAAATGAGAAAACGTCTGTGAAAGAGTTTTGGGATCTAGAAGGTGCTAGACAGAGACACAGCACTTTTGTCATCCCGGGCTCCCTGCAGGCCTGTACCCTGGGGAGGTCTGACCTCCTGCTGCTGACTGTTCTCAGAGGTACACTCCCTGGGGCGGGGGGTGCGGTGAGGGCTCCAGGAGGCCGTTCTGAGACCTCTCACTTATTTCATAGTAGCCCACAAGCAGACAAAACTGTCAGAAACACTGAGATACAACTACGTTAATTCTCGTCGTCCCTAAAGAGCGCCTCCCCACCCCCGCCCTCCACACTTCCCTCTGAAGCTACAGGCACGCACTTAGAGGTTTTATTGGCAAGTGCCAGAGCCCTGAGATGTGAAGTCATCTGGACCTAACTCATAGCAATTCTTGCAACGAAAGCAAGTTTGTCCTCCTCTTCTTAGTGCATAAAATGAGGCTCTTTTAGGGGCTGTGGAGGCCCCACATCTATCTTTTTTTTTTTTTTTTTAAAGATTTTATTTATTTATTCGACAGAGACAGAGACAGCCAGCGAGAGAGGGAACACAAGCAGGGGCAGTAAGAGAGGAAGAAGCAGGCTCATAGCGGAGGAGCCTGATGTGGGGCTCGATCCCATAACACCGGGATCACGCCCTGAGCCGAAGGCAGACGCTTAACCGCTGTGCCACCCAGGCGCCCCAAGCCCCACATCTATCTTTATTGGATGGTCCTGGGACTTGGATTTCTCTGCCAAATTCTTTGTGTAGTTACAACAGCCATTTAGCAGTGGCTTCTTTTATTTTTGTTTTTAAAAGATTTTATTTATTTATTTGAGAGAGAGAGAGAGAGCGCACGAGCACAAGCAGAGGGAGAAGCAGACTCCTCGCTAAGCAGGGAGCCTGATATGGGGCTCAATCCCAGGACCCTGGAATCATGACCTGAGCTGAAGGCAGATGCTCAACCCACTGAGCCACCCAGGCGCCCCAGCAGTGGCTGCTTAACTGCTAGAGACCTAGAGTTTGGGATCAGAGAAACCCTCCAACAACTTGCACCGACTTCACAAAGTCCCATCTACACTTTAGGGAATGATAAAAAAAATAATAATAATAAAAAATAATAAAACCCCCTGAACCCTGTAACACTTGGTACGACATCGGTATATCAGTGGCGCTGACAGAGAATAATACTCAACATCTTTATATTGTAAACAGGTGATTAAGGACAGAGTTTTCAGGATTTGAGGACTCCAAAATTGGTATACAAGAGACAGCTCATTTTAATAAGCTGTCAATGAAGTACACCAAGTAGAAAATATACTGCGGCCTGCTATCAGAGCTAGCCCGCTGAAGATTTATTCTGCTTCAACTCAATAATACAGGAACCCTTAAAAGCATTAAATACTAAGTTCTAAAATAAGAAAAGAAAGTGGAAAGAATGAAAATCTATAACAAAAAGACAAAACCCTAGAGGGAGAATTCAAGAAAATCTGTTTATTTGTGATCTCCGCCCCCCCCCCCCATTCCCTTACGAAAGCTTTCTCAGTGGTTGATGGGTCTCCCATGCGTGAAGCTGTTAATCACATTTAGGAAATTTACATGCTGTTAACTGCATATGAAACTCACTTAAGTCGGGCAGATTTACTACCCCAGATCAGCCTTATTTCATTTACTCTACTCCTAGCACTAATACAAATTCTCTCTAACATGAGTATGGGAGTCTTGACGTGACAATCGCTCTTTCTTTTTCGTCCGAGTGAGGCCCGGATGCAGTCCCTGACCTGTCGGAAGAAGGTGTGGTTCAGACACTCCCCAACAGGAGTAGACTGTAAATCAATAAAGCAACTAACGTGCTTCACGACTGGGCACAGGCACACAAGCACATCGGCTTCACGGAAGTAAACTCAAGATGGGAGAAAAAGTCGACATTAGCTTTTTATTTCGGTGGAAGTTGGGAGCAAATGCCAAAATGTTCTCTTTCCAGGCGAAAGCCGGACTCCAGTGGCAGGTGAAGCGGATGTTAACTGCACTGTTCTATGCTTGAAACTTGTTGGCGGACAACTTGGTATTTTCAGAGAGGAAAAAAAAACCCTCATGAAATAGATACAGTGGCTACAGCTTTCAAAGACTGAATATAGCAAATGAGGGAAACTGCTGGCTCAGAGACACCCGGATACTTAGATCGACCCTGTCCCTTCGGGGCTCAGGATGATGCGTGTGTGACTTGTACCTTTTGCACTTCCTCAGTAGAGAGCGGATGAGAAGTTCGAGTGGAACGCTCAGGCTAAGGATGGAAGAGAAGGATGCAGTGAAGAAAGGGCTGCTGAAGGGAGCGGGTCCCACAAGGAAGGACACTTGCTAACGCTCCAGTTACAAATGATCAAGTAAGGAGTTTTCACTTTGGCCCCGAGGTGATCTCATTAGGGGGAAAACTTTGCTTCTCAGAGCTCCAGGATTTGCAGTTTTGAAACTTGACTACATTCCCAGCTGATCCAGCAAAGCACGATGCTCTTTGTTCTATGAAAAAACAGGACATTATTACTGTGCTTCTAACACATGCAATGTAGCCTCATGTGTAAAATGGGATTAATATTGGTACCCGCCGAAGTGCCTTATGAAAGGTTGCCATGAGCATTAAATGAGTTAATTCATAATGGCAGCTGCACATAGTACAAGGGCAATGAAATCTAGCTGCTGTTGCTCTTCTTGTCCTTATTGTGGCCATATTTCCATAGGAAGAATTCTGCCAATTCACAATACTCAGAAGGCAGGTAAATGATAACACTGTAAGTGGATTAAAGGCCAACTGGGAGAATTTCTAAATTTGTCTCTTCTATCAATTCTATACCTACAGGATTAGGGAAGTGTTACCAACTTCTCTACATTTTTACTTAGCTACTGTCTAATTAAACTAATCATGGAAGGGGCGCCTGGGTGGCACAGCGGTTAAGCATCTGCCTTCGGCTCAGGGTGTGATCCCGGCGTTCTGGGATCGAACCCCACATCAGGCTCCTCCGCTGTGAGCCTGCTTCTTCCTCTCCCACTCCCCCTGCTTGTGTTCCCTCTCTCGCTGGCTGTCTCTATCTCTGTCGAATGAATAAATAAAATCTTAAAAAAAAAAAAAAACTAATCATGGGAAACTGTAAGGGCAAAAGAAGGTTACAAGAGGGCAGTTCAAAGTTGGAATTTTTTAGTTATTTTGTTTATTTATTTATTTATTTTAAAATTATTATTATTTTCTCTTAGCATGTGAGTGGGAGCAGGGTGGGCAGGGGAAGAGTGAGAGGGAGAAAGAGAATCTTAAGCAGGCTCCATGCCTAGCACGGAGCCCGACATGGGGCTCATTCTCATAACCCTGAGATCATGACCTGAGCTGAAATCAAGAGTCAGACGCTTAACCGACTAAACCACCCAGGCACCCTGATTTTATTTTATATTCTAGTTTTTGGGGGATAAATTTGAAGAAACATTCTCATCCACATGGACTTGGCCATGGTGCTATGGGTAAAGGACATCAGCAGAGTGGATATATGTGTCTATGTGACATCTTATTTTATTCTGAACAACAGAAGTGGCAAAACCAAGACCTTTCCTTCTGCCATCTGCCTCTTTTTGTCCATGAATTTGTTCTTTCTCCTCTTGTTCCCCGGAGGAAAGATGATTATCCACTAGTTATTTCAGCATTGCAGAATTCCTCTCAAAAACCTCCGTAGCCAGGATTATTGCTTTAATTTGTCAAATTCCAGGAATACATCTGAGTATAGTATGCTATTCACAGATTTCTAAATCTAGTGGGATTTGAGACTGTCCCCCGGGGTTTTCTGCAATCAACATATATAACAGCATCAGGACTAGGTTTATATGCTGAAAACATGGGGCAGCATTAATTTGGGTCATTTTTACAAGCCATTATATATCGATTGACCAAATTAGCTGAATGTGATATGAATTGATTAAGGTAGCTAGATTTACTAATTGATTGTACTGAAACAAAAATCGTTTTGATTCTATACATGCAGACCAAATCTCTTAAGTGACTAGAATAATGCACTTTGTGACGGAGTTATTACTCCCATGCTGTGACTCCATATGGTTCCTGCGTGCTGGAGCAGAGGTGAGAGGTTAAAGGTGCTAAAAGGCCTTAATGGCTTGGAAATTGGCAGGGAGCAGATTTCTGGTTTGGATGGCAGAAATCTGTGCGCACAAGCCCAGCTATGATCCATGTCAACTGTCACTGAAGCAGAGGAGCAGAAACGAAGCAAAGGCCATGGAGAAAGCTATATGTGGCCCATGGGAATATTCTTCCTAGTGCACATTGCCTCGCATACTGTTCTTTCTCATTCCAGGTCACAGGGATAAGTAAAAAAAGGAAAAGCAAAACGAAACACTGAATAGTCAATGGAAATGCAGGGACAAGAGCACAATCCAGAACTCCTTGCTTAGGCCAGTTTTCTGTCTTGTCAGAGGGACACGCCACCTTCTTGGGTGTGGGCTTAAGCACATCACTGCTGTCACACTCCCTGGGTTCTGGGCCAAGCTTGCCAATTTCACTCACTGGCTGACACTTAACTTCTCTGCATCTCAACATTCAGATCAGGAAATCAGGTACAACCGACCCTATCTTGTAGAATTGTGTTAAGCATTTGATGAGATAAACTCACATAGAACACTTAGGAAGTGTCTCACATATAAATCCTCAATAAATACAAGCCCTTTTTTATGCTCCTCCTCATTATTATATCTATAGGTCTTCCCCCTTCATCATCTCTGATTTGTCATGGTTCATCCTGCTTCTTAATGCTTAGGTTCAGGTATGCTTCCTCCGAGATCCAGGAGCTGCTGGTTTTGGCGTGCTGTTTCCAAGGGAATTTCCCGGTACACTGGCTTTGTGTTCTATCAGTGGCCAGGGAAAATGGAGTGATAGCCAACTCTGCCTAAGGGGAAGAGGCCTGATGCCATAAAACACTGCCAGCATGTCATCATTTCCCACTGCTAAGATTAGCATCTCTGCAGAAGCAGAATACAGTAGTCGAGATAACTTAGAGTAAATTAAATGATTACTCTGCAATCAACTTGCAAACTGCCCTTTTACTTTTAGTAAAGTATGCAGCTCTTTTCTGACCCATGTTTATGACACAGATCACCCACGTTTGCTGCCCTCTGGAGAGTAAAGAAGAGCCCTCTTCTAGATACTCTCTGCAGATAGGTTTCGAATCCTGGCAAACAGAGGCAGCGATGCTATTGTTCACAGGAACACATTCCACAGGCTGCGTCTCCCATGTGAGTGAAAAGCATTTCATCAAATTGTTGTATTGTTTAAAGCAAGGTTGCTTATGGCCGTAAAGAGGGCTCCAGCCACCTACTGTGAAACCAGGTACAAAACACACATCCTGCCTGGAGTCCACTCCTTCATCTTGTTATGAACCTTGATCTCAACCTTGAAACAGTCCGTTCTTTTCCCAATCCAGAGGCTTAACCTTGGCATTTTTCAAGAACCAGTCTGTCCTTTCAAGACGCTTATCCTTCACTGAGTTACATTAAAAGTAGGTCTCAAAACCAAAAATATATTCACTTGAACTCTGCTTCTAAATTATCTCAATCAGACGATGCTCTGTCCTGGCAGAGGTTAATCCCGCTGTGCCTCTGATCACCTGTGGTGATTTTAGGGGGATGTCTGGGCCTCAGCCCTAGAGACTGTCAATGGTGGGGGTACAAGGCCTAGGAATGGGTACTTCTGGAAACTTCCACAGGGTCTACAGTGTGCAGCCAGCCTATGAACCACTTTGCTTTTCATTTTACCACTCTGAGTACCCTCAAAGTCCTATGTGAGAAACTCCTTTTAGAATTCAGAGTTGAGGAAATTTTTTTCTCATAAAGACACAGAGATTTATATAATACACTTTACTTCTTATTATACCTGATAGAAGGAAACTTACAGTAAATTTAAGGTTCAATCACAGGAGCTGTGGCAAGTATATTCAAGCCCTTATTTTTTTATTTTATTTTAATATATCTTATAAATATGTTTGCTATATATTTTACTGTGAGTTTCTTCAAAGTGTTGAGGGAATCGCTTCTTGGTTTTGCTCTTCAATTTTCTCAACTGTCCAAGAGTGAAAATGGGCTAAATAATAATAATAATTAATACTCTGACTACTACTAATGATATTTCTTTGCTGTTTCTTGAACGCTCTATGTACCAGGCACTGTGCTAGGGGATTCATGTACACAACCCATGTCAGTTGCCCTTCCTCCTTTACAAAGGGGGATAAATTTGGATTCAGCACCCCACAGTCTATAGCCTGCTCAGCTCCTGATCAGGAAATCCCTCTAAGGGATTTCTGTCGTTCTGAGCAGGAATGCCAGCTCTCTATAAGATGTTATAGCAGTGTCAATAACAATATGCGGCTTTGTCCCAGATGCGAAACTCAACTTTCCTTCAACCTTGTCATTGGAAGTCCTCTCAAAAGAAGCTTCATCAACACACCAGCTCCTCCCAAAGAATCAAGGCGCTGAGGATGTTTAATTGCATAGTAGACCTTTTTGATTACAAAGTTCTGTTTTGCCCCGCTAATAAGGGAAGGGTTTGCCCATTGGTTATTTCCCTAGATTAGGGATCAGCAAACCTTTTCTATGCAGGATGGGAGAGTAACTATTTTAGGCCTTGTGGGCCATATGGTCTCTGTCACAACTCCTCAACTCTGCCCTGATCCTGTGAAAGAAGTCACAGACGGTATGTAAACAAATGAGCCCTCGCTATATTCAGAACAACTTTATTCACAAACAGGTGGCAGGCTGAATTTGGCCTGTGGGTCACCAACTGTCAATCTTGCCCTAGAGTATTCCTTTTGATATTTTGCGGGTTCTTTCTCCCTTCTGTTCAGCTCTTTGTCAATCCTGTCAATCATCTCAACAATCCTGTAAATCAGTTGTCAAAAACACTAATGCCTTCAGGATCAGGCAGTGACCAGGTAGGTGAGACCACAGGGAGTGGAGAAATAAGAGCTGAATTGGAAAGGCATGTTATGCTTGAAGAATTCACATCAATCTTTAGAAATGGTGGTGTTCATGGACAAAACATACCTATGGCCTAAGGTGAGCCCAACGACTACCAGCATGTAAGCTGTTCTGTAAGGTTTTTAGGTATTATTTCTACACGTTTGAAAGTGAGACTCAAAGTCCAAGTGCTTTTTCCACAGCTAGTAAGTGGCAGAGCACTGGAGAAAATATTGAGTTGTTTTTTTTTTTTTTTAAAGATTTTATTTATTTATTTGACAGAGAGAGAGACAGCCAGCGAGAGAGGGAACACAAGCAGGGGGAGTGGGAGAGGAAGAAGCAGGCTCATAGCGGAGGAGCCTGATGTGGGGCTCGATCCCAGAACACCGGGATCACGCCCTGAGCCGAAGGCAGACGCTTAACCGCTGTGCCACCCAGGCGCCCTATTTGAGATCTTGTTTACTATATGCCAAGCCCTGTGATTGGCCTTGGAAATACCATGACAGACCAGGGGCAGTTTCTGTCCTCAGGGAACCAGCAGTTTGATGGGGTAAGAGGCCTTTACAGGGCACCCTGAGAAGCCCCCAGTGGGGACTGGTTAGGGTATTTTGCACTTGCATGGTAGAGTCATTGAACCCCATCCTATGTGGGGGTGGCTTCCTGGATGATGTGATAGCTCACTTGAAATGCAAAAGACACATGGGACTTCATGAGGCAAATTTTATACTGAGGCAGTAGGCCAGGGGTCCAGAGAGTGCAAAGGCCCTGAGCTAAAAAGGAACATGCTCCTTTCAAAGAAAAACATGGAACATTGAGCCACAATGGGAGATTTGCAGAAGAAATTGGATAGAAAGAAAGACCCAGAATATCCTGCATCTTGAAATGGACTTATTCCTAAGGACACACCATCAAATGGTTTTAAGTATCAAATGTACATTTTGAAAAAATCCTTCGCACTGGATTATAGAAGATGGGTTGGAAAGATGCAAGCCTAGAAACTGGAGTTGGGCTGTGATAATCGAAATAGGACATGGTGGTGGGCTAAATGAAGCTGTGAGGGTTGAGAGCGCTGGTCAGAGTCAGGAGTGTTAGGGCAGTGCATTGATGACTTCCACATTGTTTTGCTTTATAGAAGGCGTCAGGGAAAGGAAACACTTGAGAGTCATGTCTAGGGTCCTTTCTGAGCCTTGTGCTGCCTGATTCTAGCACAGGAAGTTCATGCTAATTAGAAAAGAATGGGGAGGGGGATATGGAATTGGAATATTCATGTAAATTAGATGTGTGCCTTTTTGGCAATGCTACTGCACTTTGGTTTACGGTTACTTAGTCCCGAGAAAGTGTTGTGCTTCGGTTCTCTCTCTCCCCTTCTTGTTCTTTTTTTCTTTTCTGGACCTACTGTTCCTCTTCCCAAAGCCCAGAACACTTTTGAGTTTCTGCTATTGTTCATGTTTCCTAAGAGGATATTTGGGGGCTGCTGTAGTTGGCAGCTAAGGCCAAGAATCTGCAATCAGAAGACCCAAGTTCAAAATCCAGTTTAGCCACTGAACAGCGGTGTAAACTTTTTGGCAAGTTACTTAACCTCTTGTGCCTCACCTTAAAATGGGCTTGACAGCAGTCTGTCCCTCATAGTGCTGTTGACGATATTTCATGGGTTCCCACCTACAAGACCAACTGCCCAGCACAGAGCAAGCGATTAATAAATGTTAGCTATTATTTTGGCATTCTGTGTAAGCCTGACTGTCCTACATCCCCATTTTGTAAACCCATATTTCCTAAGTTATTATTCCAAGCTATCACCACCAAAACTCTCTTTTAGGAGATATAGCTGCCGGACATCTGAGAAACTATCTGATGGATGTGAATTGATATTGGTCAATCTAGGATTTTTTCAATTTAAAAGAGAATGTTGGAGAGAAGAAAGCAATATTATTGGTCTCGATCTCCCGGAGGGCACTAGGTAGATAGCCTTGTTCTGCCTGAGAGGAGCTTGGCAGCATCATGACCCTGCCAGCGTAGCATAATTTCTCATGTTAGGATCACTATAGAATCCCATTTATTCATTCAATAAATTTGTTTATTAAGACTTTCTATAGAATCTGACACCTAGAAGCAACCTTCATGTAACCCCTTTATTCTATAAACCAAGATGTGCCCAGAAAGATAGAGAGACTTACACCGATCAACATCTATTTAATGGCAGGGTTTTTTTTTGTGTTTTTTTGTTTGTTTTTAACTATTTTGTTTATTTATTGGTCAGAGAGAGAGAGAGAGAGCACAAGCAGGGGGAAGCAGCCAGCAGAGGGAGAAGCAGGCTCCCCACTGAGCAAGAAGCCTGATGCGGGACTGGGATCATGGGCCCTGGGATCATGATCTGAGCCAAAGGCAGACATCCAACCGAGAGAGCCACCCAGGCGTCCCAAAAGGGTCCTTTCTAAGACAGGAGGCCACGGAATCCTCCCATTACCTCTGAGCAATAGGTTCTGAATTTGCTTTGTAGAAGAACTTTTAGATAATGGAAAAGAAAATTTTTGACTTCCCAAAATATAGCTGATGCTTATTCGTGGTAGTTGTGTTCTATAAAAGTCACTACAAATACTAAATTAGTAAATACTGAGCCACTGTTCTTAGGGGAAATATAAGGTTAGGTTTCTCTGAGATTCTGGTCATAACATTTTCACCAACCGACCAATATATAGCTTTTTAAAAAATGTGTTTAGAGTTTAAAGACACCAATGTTTCCATTTAAAGATACCACATTTAATATATACTGTTGATTCATTAACGTCGAACTCATGGCCAACAGCACCATGGCTTCTGCCGAAAGTGAAGCTGATCTAACACAATGTACTTTCTCCATAAGGCACAGTACAGCCTTCTTGCCTAGAACCCTATGTGGCACTTCAGCACTGGGCTTCCGGGGGGATGGGGGCATGATAAACAGTGAAATCACCAACAAAAAGAACAGAAATGTGGAAAATGTGGCACAAAATAAACCATGTTTACAGCACGGCAGCTAAAGCAATAGGACTTGTTAGACCTCAGCTGGGAACACGCACGTCTGGTGACTCAGGGTTTTTTGCTGCTTTATACATGTCCACAAATGACTGCAAAGTGCCGCAGGTATTGATTTTGGGGTTACAAATAAATCTTTGTGAGTAGGCCAATTGACAGATTCAGAATCAATGAATAAAAAGGATAGACTATATGGACTGCACTTTGATGTATACCTTCCCAATAATTGCATGAAATATTTTTTAACTCTACTTTTATAAATTTCAAGAGAGAACAGTGAATTAAGTCACACAGTCACATAACAGGGACTAGAACCTAGTCAACCTCATTTGTTAATGGGAAGATGGCTCCTAGACTGGGAGACAGGAGCCAGGCTGGACAAACTAAACGCTGTTTAGTTGAGCCTATAGCTCTTCAGAGCTTCCCCATCCAGCACTTCTCCACACATGATCACTACCCACCATTCTACAGGAAAGACTCTGTCTGGCTGCATAAGCACGTTGGTTCGCGCTTTCCTAGAGGGTGGATTTTTCATTTACCAACTCACCTTTGTCTGGGCCCTGGCCAATACTTGCAGAGAGAAAAATCCCGAATTCACTATCCAACTTTTCCAATCAGTGGCTTATAAACCCAGGTGGCCTCCTTTCTCTTAATAGTGTGATAGCAACTGGCAAGGGCACTAACAGGAAGATAAGGCTGGACTCCTGTCTGTCCCTGTCAACAGGCCTGGAGCCCTGCTCATTTTTATTCCTGAATAAGTGGCTCAATCAATTCTCCCTTGTGGAGTTCCTTGTTGCAGCCTCCGTGAAGTTGGGAATGTTAATCACTCACAATCAGTTTTGGAGACAGTGGAATTTTATAACTTTTGTTTTGTTTAGTTTAAATGGAGCCATTTGCCATAAGATAAATCTGCCTTTACAATCAGAAAAACAACTTCTGTGGAGACTGCCTTTTGAAATTTCCTGCTGATGGAGAGACATATTTCACATTGGCTTCATGGTGGAGGCCTGTGCCCCAGGGATGGAGAAAATCGCTTATTTGGAGGGAAATGGATGGAAGGTGGTCGTTCTTCTACTGCTGCAGTAGAGTACAAATGCTAACAGACATCTAACAGGTGGTAAATCCAAGGGCATAATAAGAACTGTTAAAATTACTAAGGGAGCAATGGGGGAGAAAAGAGACATCTGGTCAACTTATTCAGCCCTAGAGATCGGCTAGCTCAGATCCTCAAATCCAAATTACTCTAGAAACACAAGCTCAGTCTCCCTTCTACAAACATTACTCTGGATACAGCCCATGGTCATGAATTCTATATTAGTTGGGGAGAGGGCCAAGGCATTTGTTTATTCCCTAATTCTGCTTACTCTCTATTACACATTTGCTAGCACAAATAATGACATTTAAAAATTGTACACATTGAATGCAACAAGAAAAAACGCAGCCCTCATTTCCAAAAGAGCTGATCACCTTATGCAGGAAGGAGCAATAAATCTAAGGGACATCAGCAAGATGAGTGAGCATTTTGGGCAGGTAATAGTACTCCAAAGCATCATTTCTATTTTGCACTGTGATTATCTCGCCATAATCATACCCTTGTGTTATATTATTGCTCATAATAAAAGTCCACATATTGGAGAGGAAAAGTGTTTTTTTTTAAAGCATTTTCAGGGAGGATTAAAAATTATTTGAAGTCAGAGCAATAGCAAACCTAACAAGAGCCCAACTTATATACTTCTGCATTCAACAGTTTGAAAGCAGGCTAATAGTAATTAAGGGGGAAAAGTCATGAATCTGCTACATTCTGCCATCTCCATAATTAAACAATAAAACTACTATATCATTTCACACAGACATTGTAAATACTAAATTAAGAAGCTCCGATGAAATGTCAGAAGCATTTTCTTATGAGTTTATATCGGCCATGTGACTATCATATTGATTCTGCATGCCAATGAGATAACATTCCACTGTTTATTTTTCTCCCAATTGCCTTCCAGAAAGTAATAAAATTAAATCCAATATGATATTAAATGTAAATATGCATGGATATTATATGTAAATACCCATTTTAAACTCTCTTTGCTTTTTGATATTTTCTGAGCATAATGTTGTCAAGCAGTAGTAATATTCCTCTTCCTCACACGGCCCACCCTCATTTCCAGTACCAAGAAAGAGAACGCCCTTTGTAATTCCACTTGACATTTGTTTCATGACTTCCGAAAAAAAAAAAAAAATCTGCTTTTAAAAGTTATGGAGCTAAGGATTTAAGAGTTTACAAGCTAAGAAAGTTTGATTTCCAACACTGATGTCTCGAATGAGTGTTTGCTGTAAGCATCATTAAACACTGCTTTACCTTTTTTATGTTAATTTTTTAGATTTATGTATTTACTTTAGAGAGAGAGGTGGGGGAGGGGTAGAGGAAGAGGGAGAGAGAATCTCAAGCAGACTCTACGCTGACCACAGAGCCAGATGCGGGACTCCATCTCACCACCCTGAGATCACAACGTGAGCTGAAACCAAGAGTCGGATGCTTAACCAACTGCACCACTAGGCGCCCCATGTTAATTTTATTTTCCTCTAAATCTGTCACTTCATGTTAACCGGATAGTTAAAACAATTTCACTCAAAGGACTGTGATTGAGATGTCCAGTTAGCCATCTAGGACTCTATCCTTGCAACTTGAACATCAACAAGACTTTTCTATTTGTAGAAAACAAGGATTTTTATCAGGATGAAGTGACCAGTCACCTTTCCTAAGGCACAAGGACATAATACAAGACTCTGGCTCTGAAAGTACATGTAAATTGGTCAGATGTGGTAGCCCCAAATGAGAATAACAAAGGGTATGACCAGGTTAGCAGAAGAAGGGCATCCAGTGCAAATCAATTACTTTTAAGTTGAGGCCTGGAGGAATTAAGAGGTTTGCTGGCCATGGCTCAACCTCCTCGCATCCGAGTAAGTATCTTCTGTTGCAGAACTTTTATAACTTTACATGTTTTCCCTCTGTCCAGGAAAGGGAAGTTACTTGCTTCTATCAGAGATATGTCTTTTATTCAGTATGATTTATTTGCCCTTTCTCTTTGGCTTGTTATGTCTTTGCATCTAGCAGAATTCTTGGCACATAAAATTCTTGATAATTGTTTAGTGATAGGATGCTTAAGGTCACACGGCTAATTAGCAACAGATCTGAGATTAAAACTCATATTTATTTGTGTGTGTGTGTGTGTGTTTTCCCCATTACTTTGTGGTTCCTCCTCTTCACACGATCTATAGAAAAGCTCACCATTTATTATTTCCTGGATAAAGAAACCAAGAAGTGAAAGATGAGATGTATGACTCGATTTGATTTACCCATAAAGCAAACTAGTTTTTTTTTTTTTTTTTTTTTTGCCAGTACGGAATTTTTTAAAAAGGCTTTATTTTTCAGAGAAGTTTAAGGTTCATACCAAAATTTAGCAGAAGTTACAGATGTTTCCCAAATACCCCTGTGCTCTGCCCTCCGCCACCCACCAGCCTCCTCCATCACCAACACCCCCTATCCGAGTGGGACATTTCTTACACTTGATGAACCTACGCTGACACAGCATTATCAGCCAAAGTCCACCGTTCATGGTAAAGGTCATTCTTGGTGTTGGACACTCTATGGGTTTGGACAAATATATAATGTCATGGATTGACCTTGATGGTATGACACAGAGTAGTGTCACTGTTTCCCAGATTCTCCGTGCTCCACCTAGTCATCCCTCCCTCCCTACTGACCCTTGGCAACCGCTGCCTTTTTTTTTTTTTTAAACTATCTCCATAGTTTTGCCTTTTCCAGAATGTCATAGAGTTGGAATCATACAGTACAGATAATGGGGCCTTTCTGCTGTTCTTTCTGTTATGGAAACACCACTGACTATACTTTGCATAAAAGCCACTGCCACATTTCTTTGGGTGGGACCTACTATTGGAATAACTAGTCTTGAAGAGAAAGTTTCATTTTTCCAACTGATTGTTTCTGCTACACAATACTGTAAGAAGTAGATAGGGTGTTTCTTTTTCTCTTTTTCCTTGAATTAAGAACTGAAATAATAAGACTCTGTGGAGTCATGTTTAATGTTTAGATAATGCTGTAAATGAATACAGAATCCCTGCTTCCTCCCTCTCGCAGGTACGACGGGCTATACTAAATTTGTGCACGGTCTGCCTTCTGACAAATAGCTCGCCTTTACTGGAGAGTTGGCTGTTCATAAAAGAGAAATATAAAAGGGGACTATATATACATGTAAAATATTACATATGCATACATATTCATATGCGTGTGTGTATAGACAAAGGAGGGAGGGGAAGAGAGAGATATGGATATGTGTGTATGTATGTGCTTGAGTGTTTGTATACAATTAAAGGGCCTCATGTGTCTCTAGCCTCATTGTCATTAATCTCTAACTTAACCAGGAAATCAAATCAGACATGGACAGAGATGACACTGATTTTCAGGATCTGTACAGGGAAAGGGCTTTGCCATAATGTTGCATTTTTTCGGGGCAATAATTTGAAGTGATCTCAGTTATGTTTTGTTATAAATATGGCTCATTACAGCTGTGTCTTTATTTCAAGTGTTTTGTGACGTTGGGGTTTTAGAAGCCATTACTAATACAACAATAGTGCCACTTTTTCATGTGTCTTGCCAAGGTAGATTCATCAGAGGTGGAATCCTTGCAGCTCAAAGAGGAAAAGTCAAGTGAGATGATGCAGATGCATGCCAAGTTTTCTGAAAGTAATTCAGTGAAGTAAGTTAGGATGAGAAAACTGCTTAGGCCTCTATGTCTGACTATAGGATCAGCCCCCTAGAAGGACTGTATGCTATAGAAATTTTCTGCTGGTAACTCTATGCAGCAGATAGGGTGCACGGGCTTCCGGCTGCCTTCTTTCAGCCATGCCTGCATGAGGCAGCAGTGCCTTCCTTCCCACACAAAGTAATTCAGGGGGTAGAGAGTGATACGCCTGATTTGGCCCCACTACAGGGTATTTTCCACTCTCTCCCGTCCAGCTCACATCATAGTTGGATCACAGTAGAACACAGAGGGCATCCAGGAGAACATCCTCCAAACTCATCAGTCTTATCTCTACTCTCCCATTCCTGAGAGACAGAAAGTAATACAGCCCTAAGGCCCCTCTGATCATTTTGCTTCCACTGTCTTTATTTGGACCAATACTTACTTGCAAAACTGTTTCTGTTGGCTCTATTGTCAACTGTGTCTCTTTGTTTTCTCAACCCAGAATTCTCCAGTTTACTCCTACCAACCACCATAAACTGGTCTAGAAGTGAGACACAGAGCCAATTAACTTGTGTTCCTTATACCTATCAAAGTATGAGTTTCACTCTTTTTTGACTTTTCTGAATCCACTGTTGGCTTTTCTGGCATTGTATAGACAAACACATTTATTGGCATGAAAGAACAGTTTCCTGTACATTAAATGGAGTTCAGTAAAAGAAAAACTCCTTTCTTCAAACTTCTAACTTTCATCTTGAGAACATAGAAGTGGGTCTAAAGATACATTTAAGATTTTCAAGTTGTCTCACATTACTGAAAACAACTTGGAGCAATAATCACTTTAAATGAACCGTCAAAAAATGTCAACTCCAAAAAAATATTACCAGCCACTCACAGAATAAAGTCATATTCACACATGTTCTAAAATTTAGAATGAAAAATTTTCTTTGGCACCATTCTAAGGAAGCATTGAGAGAGACGGAATGTGAAGATGTATCTTTACTTGTGTAGGAAGAATATTTTTACATTTTGAACCACGAATATCATAAAGATACAGCTCTAATTAGTAATGCTGGGTGCTGTGGCACATTCAATCAGGCTCATAGCATATTCATTTTGATAGATCTTGTTTGACTGAAGAAAAGCAAGGTTCATATTGTTGCAGCCTTTTAGTTTTGATCAAAATATCAAAGGTATTTCAGCATGAACTAGTTATCGTAATTGATACGATGTGCAGAAAAATATATTGATCCAGATGAATAGGTCTCAGATCAATTGTCCTTTTGAAAATAATATTTACATTTAGAAAGGATCCCAGAAACGCATTGAATCCAAAGGTTAAAATTAATTTCTCCTTAACAACAGTGATTAGTTGGGTTCCTTGTACCTTGAATAGGTTTAAATTAATCCAGAATCTCTGAGAAGCCTTGTACTGTTGTTCCTCAAAGCATATCAGAGAGGCAAGTAGGTGCAGGAGATGGTGCGGCCCATTATTTTAGCACATTAGCAGATGGAGAGAACAGAGTCACAAGCCAGTTGGGTGATTTGGCCAACACCACAGTATCTACAGTGATTACTGCAATCCCAGAATAGAGTTCTCAACTCCTACCTCCCATCTGTTCTTTCAACTGACTTTGGAAGCCAATTATCTGTTCTTTTTAAGAAGAATCTATTGATTCTATTAGAAGGGATAGAGCTGGCCTGGCCAAGGTTGCTTAGACTTCCCCACTCCTGTGCCTCTTGCTCCTGCCCCACCCAACCTTCCTTACCCACCCTCTTTGCCTCCACCTACAACACTCTCATCTGCTAGTCAAGCCTTCTGCTGTGATGCTCCAGGAGAGGGGTACGTGTGCTCATTTGGTAAAAGGAGATCCTTGATAAAGGAAGCATTTATTAACCATTTTCTCTGTTACAGACACAGTTCTGGGTAGTTTGTACTCTTCTCTCATCCCAGCCTCATTAGCACTTACTAGAGTGGGACCATATTTCATCATGTACATGAGAGATGCCAGGCAAGTAAATTGAAGATGGTGGTCCTGGTGGTGGCAAGGCAGCAAGTTTACAGAATCTGAAAAAAAATAACTGGATTCTGGCTTTGACTGTTGCCATTAAACCTGTGTGACCTCGGTTCATGCATTTCCCCCCGCTCTGGACTTCATTATCTCACCAGGAATACAAGGAGGACACAGTAGACCAGATGAACCCTCATACTGTACTGACTTTAAATTGTAGGAGAATGTAATTGAACTTGTTCAGTTTATGTGAGGGAGATCACTGGTTCTTTTAAGGAGATCACATTGGCAGGAAGGCTGCTTTTCAATTTTGGTTTCATTTCAGCCAGTGTTCTCAACCCTGCCCATAAATTACAGCCAACCCCAATCCCCAGAGCATTTGAAATTTCCAATACTAAACCTGCTCATTCAGTGGGTCTCTGGGGGCATCTAGCAGCCCTATATTTTTAAAGGGATTCGGAGGTGTTTCTGATGGGTATTTCTAGGTAGGTAGTTCTAGTGAGGAGTCATAGCTGTTACCAAGGAGTTCCAGAAAGTCGGGGAAGATACTTGGCAGAGAATCGAGGGTTTCTGGAGACTCCTCCACTCACACCACGTTTCTGGTCTCCGTGTGAGTATAGACCCACCCATTAGGCAGGCTATTGGGCTAGGGAGAGTTTGAGAAAGCCTGGAAAGGTATTGATTGTAGGACCCAAGTTGAGTGCTGTCTGAGAGGTCAGGTCTCATTTGCTTTTATCTCATGCAGGTCTTTTTCCCCTGCTGCCAATTCAACCTGCATAGAGTTTTAAATCTTTCCTTAAAGAACACCCATTAAAGATGATGAAATAGTCTGGCTATCAGATCCATTCAGCCCCTCAAGCTTTAAGATGACATAACAGAGGCATCAGCACTGTCTAATTTTGTCTTTGGAGCTAATTAAGTATCCTGTGGGATGCACTAAGTCCAGGATGTTATTTTGTGGAGAGTAATGGACAGTCAGTAGGATGAATGATTTTAGGTCCCCAGGCCAGTATTAATCTGGTTGTCTTAAGGTAAACACATACGGTGTTCAAAAATGCTCTCTCATTTAACTCAAACAGCTATGTTAATCTGAAAATCCCCAAACCAAGTATCTTTTGTGTACTTTCATGGATTTCCAGGATGTAACCAAGGTTATAACAAATGCCTTTCCTTATTCAAGTGATATTTAGACCTTTCCTTTATCAGTATCCAAGAAAACAGAGTCTTGTGTCGCTTTGAAATGTTCGGACTCTTACCCTCAATGATCTTGGGCAAGTAGTCATACCTACTTGGAAACGAGTCACTCAGGAGTTTTAATGTATTCCCAGCTTTTATGCTTCTTGCCTGGTGTCTCGCATCTGAGGAAGAAAATTTACCTGATGGTCTTGTTCTACAATTAACAGAGAAATGAGTTCTTAATCCCACCCTCTTTCTTTACAATGTTTTCCTCCTGATACCTTTGTGTTTCGGGGGGCTCTGAATCAGGATGAATAGAAAACACCTGCTGCTTTTCAGAACGGGAGTCCACCCATGCTGGGCTTTGAGATCTATCAAAGAGTAAGCCTGTAATTTCAATACTTGTAGATTGAACCCACGAGTTACAAATGGAAGTCACAATTCCTGTGGCAGGCGCTTTGTTAGGCTGTCAGGTAGCTCATTTCGCTGCTGTTTCCTATTTTTAACATTCTCTTTACATAAATAAAATGTAACACTGTGAAAAATGAAACACCTGAACAAAACACACGATGAGGTGCACCAGAGAGCACTCGCATTAGTCATTTTAAGCAGTTGGTTGACGCATGATCTTCGCTGAATATTTCAGCGTTAGGAGCATTAATAAGGTTATAAACTGAGTAAGGAAATAAAATTGCTCTTGGTCAAGGATCATCTTCTAGCATTAAATAGCTTTTGAATATTTATGGGGAGCATGTAATACCATAGTGGTGTTTAAAGATGATCTCAGTAATATTTTTCCTCGGTTTCTCCTTCTATCAGAACTGTGGAATTTTGGGGTGTCTGGCTGGCTCAGTTGGTAGAGCACGCAACTCTTGATCTTGGGATCATGAGTTCAAGTCCCATGTTGGGCACAGAGCTTACTTAAAAAACTAACAAAAAACCAACATGGAATTTCAGGTCTAGAAAGAACTTCAGAGTAAGGTAGGGATAACCATTTCCTAGTTTACACAGTTGATTCTTAACAGACCCCATCTAAAACCCTACTCTGTTGTCTTCCACTCTTGATGTCCTTCTACAAGGCCATGCATCTCCAGATAAATGAGGAACCAGACTTTTCTAGTCTGTATCATAGTTAACACATCCCAGTTTTATCAAATAAATTCTTATTAGAGTGTTCTAATGTTACTCTAGTGACTTCAGAAAGCTTCAAGATACAGCTCAAAAAGGGCTCAACAGAATTTACCTCACAACATCTCAGTTGGTTAGAACATGTTACAAGGAATCAAGTTCGTGGATTTGAACCCCATACAATGCCAGTTAATTTTCTTCTGTGTGACCATGATAGATACCTATACCTTGTGACAACATGTGCCATCAGCCCAAAGAGTGACCTTGGTGCCTGCTTCTGCTTAACTTATCCTTAGTAAATCACGTCCGATCCAAAGCTCATTCTCAACTCACCATAGGTCAGTAGCACAGTGCTGATGCTCAAAAAAATTGCCTTTAGTTTCAGGACTGGGACTAAAACTTAGAACTTTTATTCTCTGTCCAGTGGATTTTCCTTCATAGTCTAACTCCTTCCAAGGACTCCCATAGGAGTAAAACCAGCCAAGTCCCCTTGGTCACATTTCTCTCAAACACAGATACCTCAGGGCTGCAGATGCATCACTGGATGTGCTGTCACTTACAGGATGCAGCACAGCAGTGAATGCAGGTAGCCCCTTTGTTCACCTCTGACACCAAGGCCGTGTCTACTTAGTTTAAAGGGGGAGACAAGGGTTGGGACAAAGAGGAGTGGGAGGGGAAAGGAAAGGAGCACTGAGCACAACAAAACACCAGGGCTTTCCAGCTCTGAGTCACATGCAGGGTTGTAAAATGACTTATAGCCCTGAAAATGTTGGCAGAACACTCAGCATAGATCATGCATTTCAGGCACATGATACAAATGCTTTTTGGCTCACGATTACAGGCTAGCAATTTCCAAGGCGCTAGTGCTGTTCCAAATAATTCATTGTATTCGCTTTCTGTACTAAGTCCCTTGGACTGATTAAAGGAAACCTTCCAAAAGCGTGCCTGCACTTGCTATATGACTTTGCTATTTCTCACATGGCCGCTGTGACCCTACGCTCCTGCACGGGGTTTTATAGAACATTTGTGTGAACACACATACTCTCCCCTTTCCTGGACGCTTCTCAGAGTAAGCATGCTTGTACAATGTGGTCAAATTGGCCAGCGCACCAATGCTTTAAGCTGATTTCATTTTGGACAATGTGGTAAACCACAGGATCAACCATGCATTCTGATTTGACCAACAGACCAGCCAAAAGAGTAATCACATTGGGGCGATTCAGCTCTAAAGGAAGGGGTTTTCTTGAATATATGGAAAACGTAAAGTTTCATTCTACAGTTGGAATTATGTGTTTTTATTTGTAATAGTATTTTTAGGACAGTAATGGAATAATGATATAAAATACATATACAAAGGACAGACATCGAGAATATTTCCATTTTTGGGATATCTGGGTGGCTTAGTTGGTTAGGCATCTGCCACTGATTCAGTCCTTGATCCCGGGGTCCTGGGATTGAGCCCCACATTTGGCTCCCTGCTCAGCAGGCAGTCTTCTTCTCCCTCTCCATCCCCCTTCTGCTCCTCCCCCCCTGCTCGTGCTCTCTGTCTCTCAAAGTCTTAAGAAAAAGAATATTTCCATTTTTTATGCAGTATTTTCATTAGTAATTACTAATTACTAAACAAAATATTTCTACTAACCACGAAGACATTAGACATTTTTTTTGACTATTTTATCCATTATCTATGCTCATACCTGATAGGCTGCTGGCTAGAACAGGTGGGTAATTTTAGTCAAATCTATTGGAGTAGCTCTTTGCAGAAAGAAAATACATCTTTTTTCCTATGCACTTATGTTTGTTCCTCAGCCTACTCATCACAATTTATATAATGGTTCAGGGAATTACTATTTCTGCTACTACTGCCATTATGAAGAATCTTAGCGGTCACTCTACTCTGCCTACTGGAGGTAAACCACTGAATCTAATAATTTCAACATTTTTTATATTTAGCCTTTGTGGTCAACAAACTTCTTTTTTTTTTTAAGATTTAATTTATTTATTTGTCAGAGAGAAGAGAGAGCACAAGCAGGGGGAGCAGCAGGCAGAGCTGAGCAGGGAGCCCGATGCGGGACCCGATCCCAGGACCCTGAGATCATGACCTGAGCCGAAGGCAGACGCTTCACCGACTGAGCTACCCAGGCACCCCCATCAAACTTCTTTTTGACTAAAACAATAAATTCATTAATTCCTAGTGAACCACAGCCAAAGTATTAAATATACAGTGTCTTAAGTTAATTTGTTTTACCTTAGAAGAGTTAGCTATTATATGTGAATCTTCTAAACATTTCTATCATATTCCTCTCTGAAGTGCTCCAACCTTTATCATTTATGTCACGAAAAATATTCACTTTGTAAGTTAAAGGTTTTCTTTTTAAGGATGACTTCTTTCTTTCCTTTCCTTTTTTTTTTTTTTTTTTTTTTTTTGAGAAAGTATCCCAGACATTGCTTCCTTACTCTGTGTGTCTTTAGGCAGTGAGAGATCTGATCACTTTCTGAGTAGTTGGACTTAGAGGTTTATTAACAGACTATTAGAGAAAAGACATTTATCTTTATTTTATTCAGAGAATGGATTTTTTTACAGTAAAATAATCCAAGTTTTTATCTAAGTTAGTGGTTCAGTTCTAGTGATAAGATGAACGATGAAGTCTACTTTTGTGATAATTGGCCCCCTCTCGTCCGCACTCTCCCAAAATAAGAAGAGAGCTTAGATAGAAATGCATCCCAGGAGGCAAAAGACAGTGGCCCCAAGGTAAGAGCAATTTAAGCTTTCATCTCAGGTTTGCTCCCTTAGCTGTTCATTCATTTTGTGGCTTGAATGGAGAATGTGTTGCCTGGATTTGCAAAAAGATATGGAAAATAATTCTACCTCCAGTTCATTGTCCTCTTGGCTATTTTTCTCATTTTGAAGCTGCATGGAGCTATGTTGGGCCTTCCCACTACACTTAACATTGCTTTAAAACAGATTTAAGTCTCCCTACAAGACTGAATTTCCAATTCTCCATCCAACAGAGCAGTGCTCTATTAAAGATCTACCAGGTGTTTCAATATGCACACAGTTATCTGACTCTTCTCTCAGTTAGAAATAATAGAAAATGAAATCCAAGATTTATGGTTACAGCGTGAGTTGATGAAAATACTGGTACAAAGGCAGGTTTATGACCACTTGGCAAAGATACAAATGAGATCCAAAATATTTTTAAATGTAAATGTATATTCCCTCTTTGTATACCTTTTTGATATGTGCTGTTTCCTATTTTAGAGACAACCGCAAATCCCCCAAAACCACACCAGTTAGGAAAAGACAGGAAAAGTGATCTGTGAGTTACTGCTTATGGCTTGTCAGTTTTGTGGCTCATGTGAGGCGAGTTGTTGAAAGTAAAACACCAGCTCCCTGTTGCCATCGCTGGTACTGTTGTGATGCCTGCCTTGTTTTTATAAATAGATGTGTGGTCACCAAGTGTCAATGAATCAAAAAAATAGCTGAAAATCAGAGCAGGAAATAAAATTCTCTTATCTCCCTCCAGCTTTGGGGGAACTCATGAACCAAATTATAATTTATTAATTTTTTAAAATCTCATCACCAAACCTCAACATCGGTATACGGTAGACAAAAAAGTATTTGTGGAATGGGAATGAATTTTCCTAATTATAAAGGATTTTCAAGTTACAGTATATCTGTTGCTTTTGGTTTATCCTGGTAATTAGTAATGTGGTGCCAACTGTGTGCATATACCTGTGATCGTTTTCTTTTCGGGCTGGGGTAAGCAGACAGAAGTAGGTCTGAGTATCGTATTTAAGGAGCTCAGACTTGAGGCCAGGGTTCAGAGATTTTGTAAAATTGTGTAAGGTCAGCAAAGGCTGGAGAAGTTCAGGGAAAACCCAAACACAAAACCCATACCAGTGTGTGCAGCACCTCTCCCAGGAATCCAGAAATCCAATGCTTAAGTCACACGTGCTATCAAGGGAGCACACATCTAGGAGCTAAGTTTGTTTTTTGTTTGTAAGAGGGAATAGAGCACAGATGGGCCATTCCTTAGATTTACAACACAGCCAATTAGACATTTAAAAGGTTATAGACAGAATGTTTTGAAGAGAAATCAACTGCAGTTTAAATGTGCCTCGTTTCACTACAGGTTCTTCTGGCCCAAAGTTCAGGGAGCAGTGTGTTTCTCACTTACCCAGGTATGTTTTTTTGGTGCCCTGCAGATTTGGGCTCTGGAAAGCTCTTTAGGATTCCTGATTAAATCATCTCACCCTGACTGGAGATGCATGACAACTCTTACACCATTAAACTCCTCCTATCCTCTGCCCACCCCCACTCCCCCTGCCAACACAACAAGGACTTGGAGTGACTTTCTCTCTGTTCTCCTTATCCCCTCTTGCAACATCATTTTTGAAATTTGGAGAGACTGTGACTATCTTTCATAGGATTTCAGTGGGGAAATTAAAACCCCATTTGGTTGTGAAGAATGGAGAGGAAAGGGAGTTCTACGAGCGCAGTCGTTGGCTGAACATTTTGTAGCCAACAGATCATTTGTTGTTCTTCCCCATTTCTCATCACCTGGCTGCTGTTCTCACCTCTTTAAGACCCATTCGTCCTCCTCCACAGTATCTCCCCAGACCGGTCTAATTCTGGAGCCAGGCTTTCTGGATCCCAACCCTCCGGTCTACCGTTTCCTGGCTGGGTGATCTTGGGCAGTTACTTCCCCTCTCTGTGCTTCAGTCTGCCTATCTGTAAACTCAGCAAATCTAAGGGAGTGCTAATGGTACCTATTTCACAGGGTGGCGTGAGATTTAAATGAGCGACTGTATATGGAGTGCTTACAAATGCCACATAGCGCGTCCTACCAGTTTGCTCTTGTTAGTTTCTTTACTGAACTTCGCTTAAATTCCTTTGAGAAGAAGGATCTACGTCTCAAACCTCTGTTCAAGGTTTTCTCCCTCCCTTGTTTTATGTGTCCAATAAATACATTGGTTCTTCTCCCTCTCAGACTATCAGGATTGTCTCCTTTTTCTCTATCCACCACCTGAACAAAAGCTTTTCTCAAAGGTCTGCACCCAGATTTCATGCCTCTGCCTCGACTTGGGGGTATTATTTGTTTCCATGGCTACAAATATCACCACCATGCCAGAGACTTCCATGACTCAGTTTTTAGCCAAATTATCTCTTTTAAATATATTATAAGAAAAAATCCTTTCAGTGAAAAGACTACAAGGTGGAATGGCGATCGCGCATGTCGGGAACAGTGCCGTGGTCTTCAGCACGACTTCGGAGAGAGACCAGGCTCCTATGAAGGAGTTTCAAAAATAGATTTTGGTAATTGACTCCCTATGAATGCCAATTGAGAAAATAACTTTTAAATGAAGGCTTACTCTGCAAAATCCTCTATCTTCACATCCTAACCCAGCTTCCTCTGCCCTCGCGACCCCCTCCTGGGATGCACGAATTACTCTGCATTTTCCTCATGAC
This sequence comes from Ursus arctos, assembly GCF_023065955.2. Classification (NCBI taxonomy): domain Eukaryota; kingdom Metazoa; phylum Chordata; class Mammalia; order Carnivora; family Ursidae; genus Ursus; species Ursus arctos. The sequence goes on from NW_026622986.1 coordinate 27,283,659, forward strand.
AGAGCTGCCAGTGTTCCTGAGCCCCCACCACATCAGCTGGTAAAACTGTTGAGGATTTAACAGCGTGTTTGTGTAGGAGGTCAGCACTAAGGCATACAAATAAGAGGGACAGAGAATAAACAATAAGGGTAACAGTAAAAAAAAAAAAAAAAAAGAAAAAAAAAAAAAAGAAAAATTAAAAACATGTCCCACGTGGTTTGGCAGCAAAGGGCAACAGTGATAATCTTGTCACTTTTCCAGGCATGTTTTCCATTCTCCCCTTTGCATGCCTACCAGACTCAAAGCTAATGCTTCCTCTGCTGTCCACGTCCCATAGTTTTACTGACTTGATGGGCACACTTCATGATATCAACCAGGATTCAGAAACAGAAGAAATCCTTTATAGTATGGCTTTGTCTATTGCTGGTAAACATAAACATGAATTGCCAGTATTTATTGCGTACACATTCAGAGCTGAGCATGGTACTAAGTGCTTTTAATGTATCTTTCTCATTTAATTTCAGTAACGCCAGAGGGATAGACAACTTTTATCTCCATTTTACGGGTAAGGAACTTGGATCTCCGAGAAGTTAAAGGTCTGGTCACAGTTTATATGGGGTGGAACCAAAATTCAAGTCTCATCAAAAGCCATGGTTCTTAATGACTTCTTTGTTATTGCCTAGTCTGTTGGGGCCGCTATGACAAAATACCACAGACCGGGTGGCTTATGAACAGCAGACATTTGTTGCTCATAGTTCTGGAGGCTGGACGTTCAAGATTAGGATACCAGCATAGTCCGATTCTGACGAGAGTCCTCTTCTGGACTGCAGACAGCCAACTTCTCTGTAAGCTCCCACGGAAGGGCTGAAGTGACTCTCCGGGGCCTCCCTCATAAGGGCACTAATTCCACTGGTAGGACTCCCCTCTCATGACCTAGTCCCCTCCCAAAGGCTGCACTTCCTAGTACCATCACACTGGGCGTTAGGATTTCAATAACAAATTTGAGGGTTACACAAATATTCAGACCACAGAAACTTTCTTCCAGTTTATGTTAGTTAATGTTTTCATCAATACACCAGTCAGCTTATTACAAATCAGGCCCAAAAATGAGCACAGGGAAGGCAGAGAAGCAGAATGCTGAATTCTGCACAAATTACAACATCAGCCCTTGATTTTCAAAACTTGCCAAAAGTTGCCCAAATCCCACCAATTGTTCAGAATGCGCAAGTTCTTTTGCGACAGTGAGTTATCAATCTAAGTAGTGGGCTCTGAATATCCATGGGCATTTATAATAAGTTACCAGGTGTGGACATCCCCCAACCGTACGCATATGTATTGTGACTCTGTAACTAGAACCAGGTGGCCCCTGACCAGCATGCTGTCAAGTCAGAGCCTCGGGCCCCTTCGCCACACCCCAACAACATGAGTGAGGCATTTGTGGCAGTATCTCAGTTTCATGTTTTCATATTAATTATTACAGCTGTCCAACACGAGGCACAGTCTTTGTGCATAACCCATTGCCAAGTCCCTGGAGAACTGTGGTAAAAGTAAAAAAAAAAAAAAAAAAAAAAAAGCTCCTTGAAAGAAAGAATGATGACTGACATAAATCTGTAAAGGGCCTTTTCCGAGGAAGGACTGAGACTACATGTCATAAATATGTTCATATTTTATTCATGCCTATCTGAGGTTCCAGAACACAATCTTTGGCCATATCAATATCTCATACTAAATACTCGGGTGGAATATAAGATTTGAAATTAAGTGCTCTGGAAGTGCTCCATTCATTAGGACTCCTACTCTCTCTGGACTCGAGGTTTCTATCAGTTTAAGAGAAAGTATTATGTGAAATGCTTTTTAGTCCAGGCACCAAGGGGTTCCCTCTTAACCAGAAAGCACTGTTTTTATAAATGATATCCCCTCTGCACAAAAAGGTAGTCTCCCTAGACTAGACTCATTAGAATAAAGGGCTCACGCCTGGATTTTATTGAGAAGTAATGTTTATGTGTTAATCTTGGACACCATTTTCCTTTGGAACACACTGAGAAATATTTAAAGGAAGATATTTAATTGGACAAATGTGTTGCTTTAGCCATAGTCAAGTGTCAGGGTCATTAGAACAAGCACTTGAAAAAGATTGGAAAACATTGAGCATTGTGGGAGAAGAGGCCCAAGGATCAGGGCACTTGAAATGTGATTTTTTGCTAATGTTGCTGCACTTCATTGCATTCATTTGTCCAATCTTACCATTAACTTGGAATCAACTACAAGGATTTTTTAGAGGACTGTGTATCACACACTGGTCCTTTAAAGTTAATTATAATTACTATGTAATAGCAAAAGGTTATTATACAAAATGTTCTCTTGGTCATTAGAGTTGATTTTGTCTATGTCACATTTGTGCCTGCCTGGAAAGGATTTAGAAGTGTGGCTTATCCTTCCTTATTAGTCAATAAACCCAAAGCTTTGTGGACTCATTCCACAGCTGCTTGTGTTTACTTTCTATGATATTTCGGCATGCGAGAGAAAAAGAAATGACATGGCCAAAGCTTATTTTAAAATACTCCCATGGTTCAGAATGGTATTTCCAAATGTACCACTCTTCGGAGTTCAATGTGGATAATTACAAGGCACTGAATTTCCTTAGGCAAATTCTCTGACTCAATGGGCCCCTCATTCTCTTAGATCGAAACATCTATCTCCTTCCCAAATTTAAATTACTGGAGACATGTCTCTTTCTGTCCTGGATTAATACACTCAAGAAACTCAGATTTGGTTTGTGGGTGGGAAGGGGATTAAGCTTTATTGATGTCTGAGAAAAGTCGGTCTCGTGCATGAAGTTGGAGGGACCACTGTATTCTAGTGGGCTGAGGAGGAAGGGACACGAGTGGGAGGGATCCAAGAGAAGGTAGGGAGTTGCAATCATGGTGAGGCCAAAGCCCTCATTCTTGAGCCCCTGGCCACCTCCACACCTCTCGGTGTTGTACTTCACCCCAGAGAAGGGAAAAGATGATAAATTCTCAAGGGGAGGAAGAAAGGAAATGGAGACCGTGGCTTTCCTCCCCTCTGAGAACCAGGGAAAGAATAAGGCGACAAAGGCATATGCACAGAGGTGCTCAGCAGGAGCCCACCCCTGGGAACACCCAGCTCTTTGAAGCAAGGAGTGGTGAAGTGGCTGAGGGGACTTAAACGCCATCCTCTAAGTTCCTGTTTGCTCCCTAATACAGAACTGCCTGGTGCTGGGGGGACACCTACGCTTTCTGCAGTAGCAACTGGGTCTCCTTCTGCACAGATTGCTGCCCACCCACCACAGCAGAGCGGACCCAAGCCTCATGCACACAGTGTTCCCTGAGAGGACACGGAGCCACATGTACCAATCGGAGACAAAGGCAGAGAGTGGGTGGGCTGCCCTGGAACGATTGTCTAAACCCAGTTAAGTGAAAAGTAAGTTTCTTAAACGCCTCTTTCAAAGCAAACTTGATAATGGAGACTTACATTTGGTGTCGTTAGGGGGTTTATTTTTTGTTTTTTGTTTCTTTTAGCAGGTGGGAGTCAGAATTACTTTTCAAATTCCAAAATTCCTTGCTTTTTCACTCAGCTCCATCCTATTAGCCTCCGTACTTACCCCACCAAAATGGAGCAATGCAGTGGTTCTCACAAACTACTTTCAGCATGTCATTGTCAAGTCTTCCGATCATCTCAGCTAACCTCATTGTGGGATTGTGCATTCCTTGTATATCCTTGCCTTGACCTGGTCCCTGCACCATTCTTGAGAATGAGGACTCCATTACCCGGTGACTCTTGTGTTCCCTCCTACCCCTGTTCTATGTCTATGGTGTTAGCTTTGGGCCCTCAGATCTTTAGATTTTCCATGGATAGTCTTTAAAAGGCTTATGCAAGTCCTAAAATCATATGGATAATTGTGTGTGAATGTGAATTTTCATGGTGAGTTAGTCTATGGTTTTCATCAGTTTAAGAACTAATGACTTAGCAGTTAAATATTTTAGGACCCTTGCCCTCTACATTAGCACGTTTGGGAACTGTCCTGTCTGCACCAAGTCCAAGGGCAGAGGCTCCAGCTACTTCTACCATGCTGCCTGGGGGCAGTCCTCCAGATGTCCAAGCAGGCACAAGCATCCAGCTCACCTTCCAAAAGTTCTTCTGCCTGAAAGACTTTATGGCAGGAGAGAGCTGGAAAGGCCCCAGAGTTCCGAGAATTAAGAGTTGAGAGAATTCCTAAAATAACTGAGTTGGTACCCTATACTCTCCCAGTAAAAGTTCTCCAGTTCTTACTAAACAAAGCTGTGTCTTTCTTTTCTTCTTTCCTGGTAATCCTTGATCCTCATCATTTAATTGGGAATCTGCAGTGCCTTTGTTTGGGTCAGTCTTGCATTGCTTTCCCCCACTAGAGGAGGCAAAATCCTGTCCCTTTCCCTCCAGGTTTTTGTTTTCCCCTCTGGTCAGCCACGTTTGGTCTTCTCTGCTTCCAGGCATTTCCTGTAGCTTGGCCTCTTTCCATGGAGACCTCTGATGAGCTGACAAGGTGAGCATTATCTTGTCTTCTAGGGAAGCTGCAGTCAGTTAAATAACAGTGAACAAAATTAGGAATTCCAGCCACCTATGTTTGCTTATTAGGGTCTGGATTTTAGGGAGGAATAAGGGTCTATTCATCTCTAAAAAATCAGTCCTTTGAAATTCTCGTGCACTGTTGGTGGGATTGTAAATTGGTGCAGCCACTACGGAAAACAGTATGGAGATGCCTCAAAAAATTAAAAACAGAGCTACCCTATGATCTAGCAATTTAGCTTCTGGGAATATATCTGAAAGAAATGAAAAGACTATGCCAAAGAAATATCGGCACCCCCATGTTCACTGCAGCATTAATCACAATAGCCAAGACATGGAAACAAGCTAAATGTCCACTCAGACGAATGGATAAAGAGGTTGTGGCATGTATGTGCAGTGGAATATTATTCAGCCATAAAAAGAAGGCAATCCTGCCATTTGCGACAATATGGATGGACCTGGAGGGCATTATGGGAAGTGATAAGAGTCAGAGAAAGACAAATACTCTGTCATCTCACTTATATGTGGAATTCGAGAGCATCAACAACAACCAAACTCATAGAAAAAAAGATCAGATTTGAGGTTACCAGAGGTGGGTGTGGGAGTGGGGGAGTTAGAGGAAGGCAGTCAAAAGACATGAACTTTCAGTTATAAGATCAGTAAGTCCTGGGGATGTAATGTACAACATAATGACTAGAGCTAACACTGTTATATTGCTATATTTAAAAATTGCTAAGAGGGTAGATCCTGAGTGTTCTCATCAGAAGGAAAAAACAATTTCTCTTTCTATCCCTATGAGATGACAGATGTTCACCAAACTTGCTGTGGAAATGATTTTGCAATATATGTAAGTCAAATCATGATGCTACATGCCTTAAACTTATACAGTGCTGTATGTCAATTCTATCTCAATAAAACCACGGGAAAAATGGAACCTTTTGCCTGAAAGAGTAATTAGATTTACAGTTAGAGTTTCTTTCCACATTATGTAATCTCATGGCTGGGCACAGTTAGGCTTGAAGTTCAACTCACAATGTCTATCCAATGGGTACCCATAAGCCTAGATTCTCACTGGTATCTCAAACTCCCCTAAAAAAATTCATTATTTTTCCTTCTAACTAAGCTTTTCCTCCCATCATAACTGTGTCAGTTAGAAGCAAACAGTTCACCCAGTAACCTGAACTAGAAAATGTGGAGATTTCTCTTGAGTTTTTCTTCTTAGAGTTCCACATGCAATCAATTTCCTTCATCCTCCAATGTTAACCCCCAACTATTTCTCAAACCTCTCTTCTCTGCTTCAGCTCCTACTGCTCATTTGAGGCTGTTATCATCTCTCACCTGAACTTCTGTATCTGGGTCCTAACTCTCCCTCAGATTCATAATAACAATAAAGGAATAGTGGCTAATGCTTAGTGTATCACCAGCTGTAGACTATTTTGAGTGCTTTAGATGTTTTATCTCATGCTAATCCTCACTATAACCTAGTGGGCTAGGCATCTGATGTTGTCTCCACTTGACAGATGGGAAGACTGAGGATTCTAGAGGTCAAGGAACTTGCTCAAAGAAATATTTGGAATTGGTAAGGTCAAGATGCACATCCAAGTCTGCCTGCCTTTAGAGAGTGAGTTTTTATCACCAAGTTTATAATTTCTCTGAACTCATAGTTGCCTGGGTAGTTCTTTAAAATATAAACTTCCTGTGTTTAAGTGCCCTAAATGGTCTCCCATTTCTTTAGCATGTTACTCAAGGCCCTCTGTCACCTTTACTTCTTGTGGCAGATTGTTAAGAGTACCAGCCACCAACATATCACACTTCTCTGTATCCATGCCCTTGATGGTCCTCTCCCACTTGGACTGTGGGCTTGACTAGTGGGACATCAGCAAGTATAACGCAAGTGAAGTCTTGAAAAATACTTTCACATGGAGCTTGCATTCTGGGAATCTCCTGGCTCTCTGGGAATCCTTTGGCTCCCTAGAAAGAATCCAATGCTAACTTCCTCCAAGATGAGAGACCACATGAAGTCATCTCAGTCATCCTAGGTGAGGTCTCAGATGTGTAAGCAAGGCCATCTTAAAACATCCATCTCTGGCCAAGCTGGTCCAGACCGAAAAACTACCAAGATGACCCAGAGAGTCATGAATAAATAAAATGGTGGTGATTTTAAGCTAGCTTTTAGGGTGGTTCGTTTGGGAGTGGTTTGTTACACAGCAAAAGCTAGCTGACACACTTGCTTAATCTTCCACCTTCATCTCTCACCACTTCCTGCCTGCCATTCATTATCTAACAATGGCATCCTGCTTGTTGGCCTGTGATTCTTGCCTTTTTGGCTTTGCTCTTGTTGAGCACTCGACTGGGAATACCTTTCCTCTCAGCCTGGTTAACTTTGATTCACCCTTTACTACTTAGTTTAGATTTTATCTCCTTGTTCCTTCCTTGACACTTCTCTTCTCATCCTTTCCTGTGGTCTTTCAGGTCAAGTTAGGTAGGTACCCCTTCCAACCATTTTCAAAAATCCCTATCATCACACTTCCAAATAATTTTATAATGGCCCATGCATGGGTCTACTCCCCGGTAAGATATTGGGGTTTTTGAAGACATAGTCTTGCCTTGTTGTCTCTTCTCCATCCCCTCAACATCTAGCAGAGTGGCTGTCACTTACTAGTAGCCAATAAAACCTGTTGAATGAATGAATGACAGAGGAATAAGGGAAGTCAGGAGGCAGTCTGTAGCTAGCTGGGGAAAGGCCCCACGTCAAAGGTGTTGAAACTCTTTAATTCAAATTTCATATATCTTCATCCTATCTCAACAAAGCATGAATGTGGCAAGAAAACCTGGATGAACTTTAGGCAAAGAGGGTTGTGAGGAGCCATAGAACAGATATCTCAGAGACTTCAACGGTGCATTTTGGATGATGGTGCAGAACAGTGGAAAGCAGCTAAATGAAACGCACAGAAAGCAGGTCTGAGGTAGATTATTGAACTTGTTCAAGTGTTCACAATGGAAATCTGAATCTGTTTTCTAATAGGTTTCCTTTAACTGGATAGAAAAGAGCTTTTTTTCTTTCCTTTCTCTATCCCAAACCTCCTAGCGCCATCGTAAAACTCACCCTGAGACAGAGTTGATAAACTGACAGATAGTCTCAAATGTCAGCCAGAGTTTCATCTCCATCCTGAGGCTCTTGGGAACAGCATTTGAACAGATTGTTCCTGCCAGAGTATCTCATTATTTTAAGCAAATTGAATTTCTCATTGACTATGTTGAAAGGTTGTACGCTAGTTATAATTACCGGTTTTACCTAATTTCCTTTTATAAATAGGTCGGTACTCTGTACTTGAAAGTAGTATGTTGATTACTGATTTTTTTTTCTTTTGGCCTCAGGGACTGTTTAGACCAGAAACTGCTGACTGAGTGAATTTAATGAAACAAATACATGTCCAATTACAAGGGGGTGTATGTGTGAGAGCACACACAGGCATACAGGTAGCAAACACACGCTAGGCCAAAATCATAAGGGTGACAAGGAGTGTAGAAGAGGATTTGTGTTCTAATGGCAGCTTAGGCATTTTGGAGCTGCTGGTGAAGAAAGCCGCCCAGATGGGGAGAGCTGAGAGGCGGGAAAATGCACTCCCCCCCCCCCCCCCCGCCAGCCCTGGCAGCATTATCTTCTCTACTTGAATTGCCCCTGATTTCTACTCCTGGCATCCCTGTGTCCTGATGAAAGTCAGCTTCCTAAAAAAAGTGCTAATATGTTGTCTGTGAACTGTCAATTCATTAAAAATGCATTTTTTTTAGGAACTTTGCAGCCAAAAATGCATTTTTTTTTTTCTAATTATAAAAGTGATGCATTTTGGGGGCTGGGGGCAGCACATTCAGAAAATGAAATCTAAGAGAAAAAAAAGAATAAATATCACCTATAATCTCACCACCTAAAGATAACCACTCAGAATTTCACATATTTTCTTTAAATTTATATATATGTATACATATATGTATGTGTGTGTGCGTAACTACTCACGCACAACTTTGTATCTTGTTTTTTCACTAATATTAATATATTGAAAGCATATCCTCATGTTCTATGCCTTTGTAAATATAACTTTTAATGATTACATATTATTCCATAGTGTGGGTAGACTGTGGTATCTTTAATCATTCTTTATTATTATTAAATGTCTCATTTCATTTATTTATCATTTCGTATATTATAAATAGCACACTATTAAACATTCCCATAATTAACCATTCTACATATAATTCACTATTTTCTTTGGGTAAGTTCAAGAAATAAAATTTATGCATTAGGGGGTTTGAGCTATTATTATTTTATTTTATTTTATTTTATTTTATTTTATTTTATTTTAACAGAGAGACAGAGAGAGAGCATGCACACATGCGCAGAGAGTGGAGAGGCAGAGGGAGAGGGAGAGGCAGAATCCTCAAGCCGACTCACCGCCGAGCTTGGAGCCTGATGCAGGGCTCGATCTCACAACCCTGAGATCATGACCTGAGCCAAAATCATGAGTCAGATACTTAACCGCTTAACTGACTGAGCCACCCAGGCATCCCTGAGCTCTTCCATGTCTTAATAAAACTAAGATTGCTTTTTAAGAAATGTTGTCTCAGTTTATATTAAATGGTACATTAGAATGCATGTTTCACCATACTTTTGTGAACACAAGGAATTAAATATTCTAAAATATTGCTAATGTGATAAGTGAAAAGGTCTGTCTCATTGTTTTCCTTTGCATTTCTTTTGCTCTTAGCAGGGACAAACAATTTTATTTGTCTACTGTAGCAATTGAACTTCTGCATTTTACTCTGCAAGGGAATAGGGTTTGAAGGAATGGGACACAGACAAATAAGGCAAGAAAGAAAGAAATGTCCAGAGCGTAGATGCAGCTGCACGAGAGTCAGCCGAACAATCTATGCTGATTTGGACTTACCTGCTTATAGAGACCCCAGGGACTGGTACTTTCTAAAAGCTTTGCAGGGAGATCTAATATGGAACTAGGGGTGAGACAGATCTTCGCCAGGAAAAGCAGGCCTATGTGGGTGGCCAGGGAGGGCTCCTAAGAGAGGGTGACAGTAGGGCATGAAGTCCTTGGGCCCCTGCAGGGCTGCTGGTGGTAACAGTGCAAGAAAGTTGCCGAACGAGAACGCGAGATAAAATCGCCTTCCGCAATTCTGCCTCTCCTAATACCACTGATTCTTGATTTGGGGCTGATACAGCTGCCTTTTATTATATAACTTACTCTCCACTTGGAGCTGATAATTCAGTTTGTGGATTGTTTTGGTTCCTGGGTTTTCTTGCTCCAGGGTGACTTTAGACACTTCCTTGCTCATAAGCACCTCTCTGAAATGTTGCAAGTAATGGCTAGCATGAGGGTTGGAGATTATGTGTAGATTCCAAATAACCAATTTTTCCTCAACCCCTGTTGCCACAAAAAAATAACAAATTAACCTTCAGAAGCTTTTCCTCTTCATTCCCCTACCTCAAATAGAGACAGGTTATAGAAACCTGGGTGTATATGTGTCCGGTGTGTCCCATTTTGGATCAAAGTGATTTGATGGTTCCAAAGGACTATAAACATCCAGCATAGCGCCTCTGTAGGGATGGGGAAAGCGTCCCGAGCTGCCCATGAAGACAGTACACCCATTTGCCTCTGACTTCCTGAGAGCCTCTCCTACCAGAGTGGGCCACTTTAAACACGGCACTTTTTAGATCCTAAGGACACTGCTCCTCGTGTCTGCGGGAGCTCTAGAACGTTAGCCAGTGTTTTAGAAGTGGCAGGATGCACAAAAAAGAATATAAACTCTGAGTCAGGAAAGCTGGTTTGTAGTCTGACTTTTGCCACCAATAGGTTAAATGACTTTTGAGGAGTCATTGCGTTTCTCTGGGTCTTATGATTTTCTCCCATGAGCAATGAAGACAGTGACCCCTGTCCTCTGGTGTGGTAGAAAGGATGCATTCCGAGCCTCAGCTGAGCTGGGCACTAGCTCGTGGCCTGGAGTGGTCACTGTGCCTCAAGGAGCCTTACCTTACCTTCATATTCTATTAAATGGGGGCTAACAGCTCCGGCCACACCCACCAAGCACAAATGGTAGAAAGGTGTAGGGATCCAGGAAGTTACTGTGTGTAGAAGCTCTAGGACAGTGTGAATTAAGGAATCTGATGGCACCAGTGGGAGTAAATTGGCATTTCAACGTAAATTGGCATTTTTGCTAATATTGGCCGCCATGCCACAATGAGGTGGGGGGATATGCTTCAGCATCAGAGAAGCACAGCCTAGAATACCTTGAGGACAGCCAGAGGGTTCATGGTTCCATCAATGGGCTTTGAGGTAAGACTGCTCTCTTTTTAAACTCATGACCTCTTGATAAAAATACGACTCATGTGCTACTTCAGTGCTGTTTGAAATGTCAAAAATACATTTACCACCAAGACCAAACTGAAATCATCTACAATCGTCAAGGAGCTGCCCCTTGTTGCCCCACCTTCCCCACTGCTTTATTGAGCATCACGGCTCCAAGATAAACCCGAGGATGACAGCAACAGTTCCCCTCAACGCTTTTGGGTTTCCCAGGATGGCGTGCTGGTGCCTCTGGACCAACCTTGCATCACAGAAAGCCAGAACCATGAGGTTCATTTGTGATTCGGAGCAGTTAATGTCAAGGCACAGGATCCCCACAGTTGCCGGGCAGTTAGGGACAAGATTGGAGCCAGAGTCATTTGTCTCACTGACCTGCTTTTTCCTTTTGGTGAAAAGCTCTCAAAGCTGAAGCACTATCCCCCCTGTGGCTCAAAGTTCCAATAGCAATCTTCAGGAGACTCCAGGGGGTCTCCAGCCTCCCCTGGATCTGGAGGAATGAATGAGTCGGGGGCGGGGAGGGGGGGGAGCAGCCACCAGCTCATGAAGAGACTGCCAGTTGTAAAACACACACAATTTCAGGTCTGGTGGCCCAGTTGGTGGAGTCATTTTTATGCTTCTTTCACACATAATCTGTGAGAAAGGGGCCATGTCTTTATCTTTGACAGTTAACATTTTATGTTAGGTACAAAATAAGAACAGAAACTGCCCTGTTCTTTCCTGTTCCTCCTCCGTGGCGGGGGGCGGGGCAGTTCACGTGTGCTTGGGTTGGGACATCTTGTAAACTTTCTCAGGCCTGAAAATATCTATTTGTAAGCTGCCTTAGGATCTTCCCCAGCAAGCCCAGAAAGCCAGAAACTAGTTTTCCATATCAGCTAAGCCCTCATTTCTTCTCTTGAATTTAGCTAAGTTGGGCTCTGCTATAGAAAAATCTCAAGGGGGAAAAGTAACAAAAAAGAACAAGGAAAGAATTGAGCTGGAAATCTCAGCAGGCAACAGTGGCACTAAATGGTATAGTTCTGATGCTTTAAGCTCCTTGGAACTTAACATGAAAAGAGACAAGAAAATACATCCCTAGATTTGACTTACTTTTTTGCTTGTTTTTATTTTATTTTTCAATTTAAAAAATGATCTATTTTGCACATGAGTCAAAGTAACTTGGAAGATTTTCTGAACCTTTCCTTGAGTAACGAGAACCTTTCCTTGAGTAACGAGGACACACTGTCCACCACCCATGTGAATTTCCTTGTTTGACAAGGGTTCCATGGGCCCCACTTAGTTGCATTAAGAGGGATCCCAAATTCAAGCACTTTCAGGTTAGGCAGGGACACACATAACTGACCTGAGTGAAGCAAGTTGGTTGTAAGACAATAGGATGGTGAGGCCAGAGCAATGGGGATGGGTATGTCTTACCTACAGGTGTCACGTCAAATTTTTAATCCATCCCATGGAGGCCACACAAAACATGCACTTTGCCCAAAGTGGGGTCTGTTGCCTTCTCATTCTACTCACTGATGTGAACTCTCTTTCCTTCCTCTTTCCCTTCCTCCCTCTAAGCAGCAGCATGACAAAGCAGTTAGGAACACCATGGATGCTAGAACACCAGTGATTAACTGTGTAACTCTGGGCTCATAATTTCACCTCTTTGCACCACAGTTTCCTTCATCCATAGATGGATGAGAAGAATAAACAAGGCTATCAAGTGCTCAGATCACTGCCAGGTACACATAAAACATACATATCTGTTTTCTTATATTATTCATTCATTATCCATTTGTCATTATTCAAGTACCTCTCATGTTCCAGGTGTTGTACTGGCCTGACTGGGAGTTATGTCGATGGATCAGATATGAATACTTTGCTTGATGGAAGGAGGGGAATGAAGAAGTAATATTTTTTTTGCCTTTTAAGTGCTAGGTATGTTATGAACTTTTCAAAACATTACCAGTTTAGTCTTCAAAGGAGTTTATGAGATATGTTTTATTACTCCTATTTTTTAATGAGGCAGGGGAGCAGACCTTCTCAAGGTGACATGGCCATGAATGGTGGGGCTCAGGTTTGAATCCAGGCCTCTGAAGTTTGTGGGTTTCAGACCTCTTACAGGGTCTAAAAGCAGAGCAAGTGATGCTTATGTGACCACTCTTGCACTAACCATTTATCTTTCCTCACCTAGCCCTGGACTTGGCCTTGCTATTCTTCTTACAAGGTTCCAGGCTCCACCACTGGTCAGCTATAGTTGGCATGAGATCAGGAACCTATTTCCCATCCTGGCAATGTTCTAGGCTGCCTCAAGGGAAAATTCTGACCGGTCTTACAATCATTTTCATTGTGCAAATAAGAAATGGCCTGAAGTGAAGAGGAAAGGCCACAGCCCATCTCTGGTTCTGCTCACATTTTATACTTTATTTGCATGATCCAGACTAGCAACCTGTTTCATCCTCAGGTCTCCTGCTTATACCCTGTGTGGTTATATTTCAATCACAGATGCTGAGAACAGGAAGGGACAGCAAAAATGCTTGAGTTCACTAGCTGCCATATACAATCCACTGGATTCCTTTGGGTATGAGGAGAACCACTAGAGGAACTTGTTTAAAAGAAAAAAAAATATATGTATTATACATATATGATGTTTTGTGTGTGTGTGTGTGTGTGTGTGTGTGTGTATATATATATATATATATATCTCAGGTAAACCATAAAACAGACTCTTAACTATAGAGAACAAACTGAGGGTTGCTAGAGGGGAGGTGGGTAGGGGGATGGGTAAATGGGTGATGGTGTTAAGGAGGGCACTTGTGCTGAGCACTGGGTGTTGTATGTAAGTGATGAACCATAAAATTCTACTGAAACATATTCCCCTATATGTTAAATAACTGGAATTTAAATAAAAACTTAAAATGTGTGTGTGTGTGTGTGTGTGTGTGTGTGTGTGTGTATAGGCAGATTCATGGGCCTCACTCTTTATCCCAAAGACTTGGTCAATGCCCCCTTTTCAACTGAGATTAAATTGTAGGATTTGACTGTGCAGAAGAACACACAAACACAAACATGTTGATGCCACCTGGGCAACACACTTATGTAGATTTCCCTTGGCCTGAATTGGAGCAATCTCAGAGGGAGTGAACCATGGCCTTTTGTTATCCCAGGATATTTCAGAGAAAAAAGAAATAAAAAAGATTTTAAAAATAGATGGTAACTAGATTTTAAGAATAGAAAACCTATTTTCCCTGTTACAAGGTTATGGTCCCAAGGGAGAGATGGAATAAGTGTAAAGCATGCCTATTTCAAGAAAAGATTAAACACAGACAGACCTGCCTCAGAGTTGTTAGAGGGAAAACATTTGCAGCGGAAAAGCTTAAAAGCACGTCTTATTTTTATTAGCATCCACGTCTTTTCTGAAAGGCTAATTGTAAAATTTATAGAGCTAATTATCTCTCTAGATTAATATTTATGAACACACAATAGCAAATGTGAGTTCCAAGTGTTGTATTAAGCATTGGCTTTCCCCCCTTCACACATACAAGCAAACAGCAGATAGCTCAAGGTGATGTTAATATTCTCTCTACAATGTATGTAAACAGTCATGCCAAATTTTTCTTCCCAATTGCTGCAAATTGGTATTTACCCAGCAACTGCAAACTATTTTTAACAGTTAATACTCCTGAAATGTATGGGGACTTTTCTGCAATATGACGAAGAGCTTGCAAAATCAATTGCATAAAGGCTCCCCTAATCAAACACGAAGGAGCAAGACTTCTCTTTATTGACTCCTTTTAACCACATTTTATTCTTGTAAGAGACAGGAAAGATAATCAAAAGCACTTTGTTGTTCTTCCTGCACTTGGAATATGGAACTCATGGTTCTTCATTTTCAGAAATGGGAGAACAAGGTTAAATACTGCCAAAAAAAAAAAGAAAAAGAAAAAAAATGAAAAAGAAAACAAACAAACAAAAAAAACACCCACTGTGCTTTCAAATAAATCCAAGTGTGCTTATTCCAGCACACCCAGCTGACTTCCAACTTCTGTGGATAAATCTAAGCTAGTTCTACTATCCATATAAAACATGAAATTTACATGACCCAGGGTAAAGAAAGATGTACAGAATTTAGGATGGGGACACAATGAAAGCCAAGCTTGATGACAAATGAATGGCTTCAGGCCAATCCTGAAAGTCTGTGTTTTAGTGTTCCTGTCTACAGACTGAGGGGTGTTTTGCTATATCAGGAATTCCCAATCAGGGATTTGTGGTTTGGAAAGGGGGCAGTGGATGAGCTTTAGGGATTCTCTAACTCTCCTACCCAAAACCTCATAGAAATTTATCATATAAATCAGTACATGCCTATTACTGGCTGTGAATACCCACTGCTTTCAACAATTTTCAAAGGGCACCAGAAACACAGGAAAGTTATGAGCTATTGCATGAGATGACGTCTAAGATCCCTTCCTGTTCTAATTTTCTTCAATTTTTGCTGCATCTTTGATCTAATCTCCAATTGCTTCAAATTTATGCATCTTATGCATCTCAAACTTATTTCTAAGCTTCCTTCTTCTAAGACTTTTTAAAAAAGATTTTATTTATTAAAGAGAGAGAGAGAGAGTTATTTCACAAGTAGGCTCCCCATGGAGCAGGGAGCTTGATGTGGGGCTTGATCCCAGGACCCCAGTATCATGACCTGACCCAAAGGCAGACACCCAACCGACTGAGCCACCCAGGTGCCCCCTCGTCTAAGACTTTAAAACTGTGCTGTTCAACATGGCAGCCTCTAGCCATACATGGTTATTGAAATTTAATCAATTAAAGTGAATTAAACTTAAAAATTCAGACCATTAGTCACACAAGTAACATCTCAAATGCTTAATAGGCTCATGTTGCTTGTGGTTTCTGTATTGGAAAACACAGATATGGAACATTTCCATCACTGCAGAAAGTTCTGTTGGATGGTGTTTCTTAAAGACAGTGATTTCTAAGCTAGCATTCTAAGAATCTATATTTTTAATGAGCTCCCCATATGATTCAGAGCAGAGTGTCTGCACATCATGCTTGAAGAAACAACACTAAGGCTACACATAGAAGAGGACTGAAAGACATCCTGACCCCTTGTTTTCCACATGTTTTTGGGTCTGTGATGATCACTGCCCCACTGATCAGTGTTTATCACTAACATCTTACTTCAGTGTCCAAGATGAGTAAATAGCATTAGACTCCCACAGTCCTGGAGTTGGATGGAATCTTTATCTAGTCCAAACACGTGTTTGTTGTTTGAGTCCTCCCTAGATGACTTTCCATGAAGCACTTGTTGAATATGCACTTGAATAGGAACAGTGGTGGGAGAAAAACTTTCAAGGCAGCACATTGGATCTGATAAAAGCCCCAACTATTTACTAGACTTCCTTTACTAGACTTCCTTTACATAGACTTCAATTACTAGACTTCCCAGTAGCTTTCCTTCACTGGTCAGAGCTATGTCTCATCAGAGCTCAATCTTGACTTTGGTGTTTAAGGCTGATGCCAGTCAATCCCTATTCTCCAGGTGTCATTGCTCTATGAACATATTTTATGGAAGGAAGGGGCTTTTGGAAAAGAGAAATTTTGGGTGATCTGCCTTGGGTGTGATAGGAGAGAATCTTGTCTCTGGTTTTACCCTAGCAACCAGGTCTTGGGCTTTATTGGGAGAAGGCAGGGTCTCCTCATTTAGAGCAACATGGAAACAACTTTAACACTAAAGGGTCCATAGATTTTTGCATTTGAATGATTTTAAAGTTTTGGGGGCACACAAAGACCACATCCTTGGCAGAGAAAGAGTTTCCACCAGCAGCAATGGCAGTCAAGAAGTACTTCTGTCATGGGGCTCATGAGCAATGGAGTGAGAGCAGAAAAATACAGAAGGGAACAAATGGTATTTAGGAAATGGCCTGAGGACACACAGACATATACAGGGATGAGTCTGAGGGGTGGGGCCAAACCCTGCAGTTATACAAGTGGGGAGGGCCAGATAAATAGAATCATTTATACCCTCAGCCTGCTGCTTTTAGAGATACTCATGTTATATATATAAGGTCATTATGCTCTTTCACACAATTGCACTACAGGATCTTTTCATATTTGAAGACAGCTTTCATTATTCCTCTACATCCTCTCTTCTTTAGGTTAAGGTCTGTATTATTCTTCAGTCTTTCTTTATTCTACATGGTCTTCGGATTTTTCATAATCCTCTGAACATATAGCTTGTCTAACTCCTCTTTTTTTTTTTTTTAAAGATTTTATTTATTTATTCAACAGAGATAGAGACAGCCAGCGAGAGAGGGAACACAAGCAGGGGGAGTGGGAGAGGAAGAAGCAGGCTCATAGCAGAGGAGCCTGATGTGGGGCTTGATCCCGGAACGCCAGGATCACGCCCTGAGCCGAAGGCAGGCACTTAACCGCTGTGCCACCCAGGCGCCCCTTGTCTAACTCCTCTTAAATTGAGAATCCAGGACTGACTGTTTTATTCCAGATATGGTTTGATCACCCTTGCATAGAATGAAACCATCACCTCCTTCTTTCCAAATCCTATACTTCTATTAACACAAATCACTGCCACTTTTTGTTGAAGGCCAAAGCTGGCAGAATATAGAAGCTCATGACTCACTGGTCCCTGGCATTTAATTTATTTCACCTTGTCTTCTAAGATTTTAATGATCTTAGGGAGATTATCATGATGTATACAGTTCTACCATATCCTCTAGATCAGCTAGCAGAGCTTGGAGTATGATAAGTACTCAAAGCCTATTGATTGCTTGAAAGTCTAAGAGAGAATATGCACAAATGAGGAAATTACAAAATAAATACAATAACACAGTTATTACCTGGGGAAGGGATTAGGAGAGCTGGTTGGTAAAACAATTCTAGGAAATGAAGTTTGCTTATCAATAAAGTGAGAAGCCTGGACTCCATAATCGCTTAGTTTCCCCTTCATTCCAGTGTATACATTTCTATGAAAACATACATTGGATCCCAAGAAGCAAACTCAGTCAAAACCAAAAATACTACAAGCCTTTGTAATATCCTGGTAATCTAGGAATGATTAAAAGTCTCACCAAAAACACATAACCAAAAGCTATCTAATCATGAGTTCCATCAATATATTTAAATTTTGAGAAAACATTTAACACTTTGCAAATGTAACTAGTTACGTCAGCTAGTTAAAATATCTTTAGTACCCAAGCTGGGATTCAGATGCTCAGGGTAGTGTGCAAGAAAATTGTGCCAAGTGGAAATGAAATTTTATCGGAAAGGAACTTTTCCAGAGTTGTATAAAGAATTAGGGAAATGTTCACAGGAACGAGTTAATCTTGCTTCTGCTGCTTGAAATATGGGACTCTTTTACCCTTAACATAAATGGTAGGGATGTGAGGGTATCTTAATAATTGCCAAATCTTTAGGTTAGATATTTTCTTGATTTTCAAATGGACTTGGAGACAGCCATGAAGCATTGGTCTCCGGGGTGCTCACAGCAGCTGTTTCCAACTTTCTGTCTTCATTCCACTCCTTCTCTTTGAAGCCTCGCGTGACTGAAATACCCGTTTGCCTGAATGTGGGCGGGAGATAGAGTGGTCTTTTTCCGTTACTGGCGTCAGTGTGTCAGCTTTTCTGAGTACTATTGACGCAATTTCCACCCCTGCCAAAGCCTTCCCATCATCTCTCATCTTGACTGTCACCTCCTATTTGCAACGGTCAATCCACGTTCCAGCGCTTTGGGCTTCTCCATCAAGACACCCTCTTGACAGTTAATGGATCAAAATCTGCACAATTTCCAACTTAGCTTTCATAGATTGTTCCTTGACTTAAATAACTGGCTACTTCTAAAAGTCTTTTATTTTATTTTTTAAAATAAAGAGAGAGAGAGAGAGTGAACCAGGGGAGGGGCAGAGGTAGAGAGACAGAGAGACAGAATCTTAAACATGTTCCACGCTGAGTGTGGAGCCTGATGTGGGGCTCCATCTCACAACCTTGAGATCACGACCTGACCCAAAATCAAGAGTCAGACGCTTAACTGACTGAGCCACCCAGGCACCCCCTTATAAAAATATTTTATTTTATTTTTAAATTTTTAAAAAAGATTTTATTATTTATTTGAGAGAGAGAGCATGAACAGGGGGAGGGATAGAAGGAGAGGGAGAAGCAGACTGCCCGTGGAGCAGGGAGCCCGACATCGGCCTCGATCCCAGGACCTTGGGATCATGACCTGAGCCGAAGGCAGACGTTTAACCGACTGAGCCACCCAGGCACCCCTAAAAGTATTTTAAATACACAAGTTACAGCTAAAGGTTATACTTAAACTAATATCTGGTGAGCAAATTGAATGAATAGGGCCCTGTTCTTTGTTCAGTCTGTGAATACTACCCATTTGTTTGCTTAAAAACACCATATATCTTCCACAATAATCATTATGTGCAAGCACTGACATCTTCTACTTGGCAGGACATTCAAATATGGGTAATTCAATGGCATTTAAAAAATAAAAACACATCCTCTCTGACATACGAGCAGTAATGACCACACTAAACTGAGATGGCCAACAAAGAGCTGTAATAATGGTGGTGTAATTGTGACCTGAAAAAATCTGTTTCTCTAAAATTGTGACCTTCCCATGGACAGTAGCACAAGGAAGTAAAATTTATAAATGAAAATCATTTCCTACAACTTGCACTATATTTTCAGATAATTCTATTGACTTCTACAGGGTTTATGCAGTCACTATGAGATCTATTCACCCATTGACTCAATCATATAGTAAGTATTTACCAACCTAACAGAATACAGTTTGTTAAGCCATTTCTATTGCCTTGTCTCTGACTCTCAGGAGACAGAATTTCCAAGAGGAGAAAGCTTGAAACTGCACAATACGTTAATTTGGATTCTATTTTCTCATATGTATTATGATCTACACCATGTATTACTTCCTTAAAATCAAAGTTGTAGCACTGTCAGGGACTTTGAAATTTGTTGGTTTTGATCATTCTGTTTTAAATATGGGTAAACGCAGGCCCAGAGGACTTAAGGAGCTTTTTTAGGATTACATAGTTGGCTAGTGACAGGCCAGAATGGTCTTCTTGGTAAACCATAGTACCATTTATGTGTCCAAAATGCAAATTGTTTTTACTCGAGAATAGGTTATAGGTGAAGATTAGAAAAAGGATTTTCTAAAGTCATTCCTGAGTGGATCCATAGGAGAAATTGGACGTGGAGCCTTCATTTCAAGGAGGGGCTCAAGATAGTTAAGAGATTAAAAGGAAAATTAAATAAACTAATCTGTGCAAAGGGCGTGGATGAATCTGGGAAAGGAATAGATATTCCCTGCCTCTCTCCTTCCTCTGCAAAAAGTTGACCCCGTATTGATTAATCCAAAAATGATTATAGGCTTTTCAAATGGCTTGAATTTGTAAACTCATTCTCTCATTTTAAAGTTCATATGAAAACACATTTTTGTGATGCGGTATTTTAAGGAAAATATTTAAATATGTTTTCCTCATGTGGCAACTATTATTGCTGTGTAGAAGGAGAACATAATTTATGGTAACCTTTTCTGACATGTTGTTGAATCCCCAGATATCAATCCATATCTTACATTCTTTGTTATCTGTTCCTGTAATTCAAATCTCTCCTCCGCCCCATCAGTATTCTATTTATAAATCACTCCATCAATACTTCATTGCTTTGGGGCATTTCTTTTTTACTTTGTAGACCCCACTCAAAAACAGTTTTTCCCCCAGATACGTAGAACGTCTAAGTATTCTAGGGTATCAGAGAGTTAATGCTTCCTAGAGGAGATTAAAAATTCCTTCAATGTGTTCTGAGGAGGAAATCTGTGGTGCTCAAAGATGAATTTTCTTATTATTCTGGGGCAGCACTGTTTCTGTAGAGAGACTGCCTGTTTGCCCTCTCTTAAAGATGCCAGCTCTTCAAGGTGGGAGAAAGTTTATTCTAGGTTATATGTTTTCCTTTTATCCTAATCCCAAAGCCATGCTACAGCCAGTTTCTAAGGCTAATAACAAATGCAGCATGATGAAAAAGTCATTTTAGGTAACCACCTAACAACTTATGCTCAGAGCGAGCTGAAATGAGGCTTCTGTTTCATCCTTACCAGATAGCCTCCAACCAATGGAGAAAGGCAAGGATATGAAGAGTGCTGAAAGACAATAAACACAGCTCTAACATGGATGTTTCTTCATGAGTTTAAATCACATATTGGCAGCTTTCTTTGTTTTCTTTTTTAATTTTTTTTAATATTGGAAGCTTCCTTGAACCTCAAACCCCAAATTCATAACATTCCTTGATGCATTTATTGAAATTTGAATGTTCCTAGGTGTCCAGTTGGAAATTCCAAGAAATCTGAACCTAGAAGAAACTTGCTATTCTCTTACAACAATGTGCTTGTTTCTTCAATCACTTATTAAAATGAAATGTTTGTTCTACTATGTGTACAAAACCAGCAGGCATTTTGAAATTTTCAAAAGAAGGAAATAGAGTTCCTATGTCCTAGACCTGGAGATTATAATGTAGTTGAAGAGCTAAGACATGTGTAAGATAAACAGCTATTGGATATAAATATTGCTAACCTTAAAAACATGTAAAAATACAGAGTCTTGGAATGATCAGTGTAGAATGAAATTATTAGTTTTTTATAGGTAGAAATAGCATAAAGATTTAAATGCTTAAAGAGTCTCTGGACCTGTGGAAGGACCAAATTTATGCACGAAATGTGAGCAACTTAAGTCATCCTAGTGAAAGTTGTAAATGCAATGAAGGGATATCCAGAGAGAAGCACATCTGGTTAAGATGATTATATTTTATGCGTGGAATATGGTCCATTGGTACTTTGCTCACTTTGTAAATCAATACACTACTTGAAATAGTCTTGTAGGGCAAACCCTGGATATACAGTTACATTGGGTTATTACTCTGATGTATGAAAATTGAAGACCTCATGAAAACTGATAAGGTGATTTGTTGAGAACAAGTGAACCCAAATTTCATAAGAAGAGCAACGTACAGATTTTTACTCCTAACAAAAACATCTGAAGAATTGACCAAGTGATTTCTCCAACTCCAGTTCCTCTCGATTAAGGGAAAAATAACCCATGGTCACAGAGGCTCGGCGACCAGATCTAGTCCGCTCTACATATTCTTCTGGGTGTCCTTCGATATTCTCATCACTCACTTTTGGCCTGAGGCAGTTTGCTTCTAGCTTCAGGGCCCCTGGCTTAGTATTTGCTGGTGCACTTGCTCAAAGTACAATATTCTGACTCTGAGGTTCTCTCTGCTGTGATCTGAGCCCTCTGCTTTGATGGCTTCCTTCTCCTCGTGTGATTAGTGTTTTCCTTCTTGCTGTGGTAATGGGAATGGACTGGTAAGCCCCTTTGCGGATAGCATAGCCTTTTCCTGTTTGACTTCTAAAATGAAAATGAGTCTTACCTATGCCTAAGAAACACTCTACTTCCTGTACAACACAATTAAACATCCCACTGGTAAGAGTAACTCTGGTGTTTATTTACTTGGTGGGTTCTTCAGGATCACGTGACATATATAAATGAGTGACGGTTATGTACATGAGGAACGAGAGAAAGGACCAGAGTGGATAGAATTGGGCGAGATGGAGAAAACATCCTGAAGAAGATGAATTTATGGCACGTTTTATAGCTTGGTGAAGGATGGTTGATGGATATTCCAAACAAGGGAAACAGCAGGAGTAAAGGCACAATGATGGGAATATGTAAGTCATCCCCCCAAAACGAAGGCACTTGCGTAAATGCAGGACATTATTGTACCTAATCAAGTCTTCTTTGTGAGCTGAAGTAGGCTCACAAAGTCACCACGAGACAGCTGACATGTACCAAGAGCTTGGTAGGAGAGAACCCCTGAGCCAAGTGCCCTATACGTATTAACTCCTCACTTTCACAACTGCTTGGAGGGGGCACTATCTTTACTTACCCTGTAGGTAACTGAGGCCTATGGTGTTTAAACAACCAGAAGTGCATTCATTAAGGAGCAGACCCAAGACTCAAACCTAGGTACTTTGACTCAAAGGAGCCCAAGCACTTGTTTTGAAGATTCCTTTATCTATCCAGTGATGACTTCGTAGTTAATAATTCATTGACTCACTAACTAAGAGCATCAGAAGCTTGTTCTGGGGTCAATTTCTTCTTTTACGAGTGCGCAGTATGTCAAAATATGGGCCCAAGGGAGCAAACACTTGAGCTCATTGTGATCTTGCTACAGAACCTAATGCAGGCAGTCTCCCGTGCTTGTGTTAAGTATGCACTTTAGAGGAAGGGGCAGCCTGGGGGGAACTTTCGGCTAGCCGACCCTTCCAAGTCCTTTAACTTCTCACCTGGCCTGAAGACCCTGATTTGGTCTTTATCTCCCTACAGGGATGAGACAAGACTCTTGGAGTTCCAGCCATATGAGAAACAGAAAAACTCTGGGGCTAAAGGCCTATAGGATAAAGAAACCAGTGGATGCCTGTATATATTGTACTTTGAGGTTTTTGCAAAGGATTCAAAACACAGAACCTTTTCTATCAGTCCATGAGACTGATAAATGCCCACTCTGATTTGATTTAAAGTCTACTTTGATATGATTTACTTTTCCAAATCTGGAGATAATGCCTGTTCGTGATTCTTGACCTTGCTAGGGGTCGCAGGATTCCTTTGATGCTATCCTGAAAAAATGTTTTTTGAGTGGTTGAATTTTACTTAGAGTATCCAACATTCCCAGCACAAGCCAATATGAAACTTTCATTTTTCCCCCTTAATTATGTAACTTCAGACAAGTGAATGTCTTGTTCCTTGTAAGTCTTCTGCCTTTTATTGTCTACTCTGAACTGAATTTGTTTTAATTGGATATGTTGACCTAAAAAATTAAACACATGACCTCAGTAGCCAGAGGAAAGCTAGGCTTTCAATTCTGGTAATAGACGGTGGCTATTTGATGCAAGGTCAGACAGAGAAATTCCATACTGAGAGTGCATTCCTTTTGTATGGTGGCAGAATGGATCTTGCACTGGGAAAAAAAAAAAAAAAAATCCTGGCATGGTACATGAAACACTCAACAAAAGAAAAGCCTGTCTAGATCAGATATTTTGAAAATGAAAATTTCTTTACATCTCCACAAGAACGAACTCCAGCACGAAGCATGTTTTGTCAGTACTTTAATCTATATGAAACACCAATAAACCAAGGCCAATAACTTTTGCTAATAAAGCAAAATAAGAAAAGTATAATCTAAACACAAAGCATGGATTTGCTAAGATTTCTCCATGATTTGTACCTCATTCTACATCAGGCTTTTATATAGTCTCTTTACTCAGTGTCTAATGCCCATCAGGAACGAGTTAATGAGTAATGTGTACTCTTGTGTCTGTTTGTTCATGTTTGTGTTGCCATTATTAGAAGCACCTGGCTCAGTGCAACATGGGACGCCTGCACTGTGATCAATTGTGCTTCTCTTTATTCTTTCAGGGTTAAAACTGTTTTTAAAAAGTTATTAAATGTACTTAGCCTTTCTAATAAGAAAAACAAAATAAAAAGTCATTTGCTTGAAATAAAACATTAACATACGCACTGCCAGATCCCAATTTGTGGGTTGCTTGTATATATTATGCTTCACAAACACAAGAATACTAAGTTTGAGGTAAAATAGTTTTTTTCCTCTATTTTCTGCTATGTTCGTGAGAAATACAACTGAACTCCTGTTGGACCCTTTGGAATCCCCAATTTATTCCTGCTGTCATCTCACTGCTGATGATTAGTAACAAAGTTTATTGGTTGACTATATGTCTTTCTCATTCAGCCATATATATTTTCTTTCTCTTTTACCTCTAGAGTACGCTTATGTCTCTTCAAGCCTAGCACTGAACTTCTAACAGTTTTATGCCTCTAATGTCTCTCTTATACAATCTTTCTTATACCTTGTCATCAGTCAGTCCTAAGCTGACTTCTGTAATGTTATTTCTAAATTTGTATTCAAGCCATTTTTAACTTTCTATTTCTCTTTAAAATAAAGAATCTCTCTGAGGTTCTCTTTGAGCAAATCAGACCACATTGACTCTTTTCTACTGACCATCCAGATTTTTAGACATCCATAATTATATATTAATCTGGGCAATTCTTCTTTTCACATTTAATATGTATCAGCTTTTATAAAATATTAGATATATTTTAAAAATATTTGAACTGAAATTCTGGAAAGTAGGAGTATTGTCTTATACTTCTTTGTTTATCAACTGTGACACAGAAACTATCACCTAAAATGTTCAAGGAGCTCAATAAAAATTTTTATTTGATTATTTTCAAATCACATGAAATCTAAAATACTCCATTAATCAGAATTCCTATTCCTTATGTAATCTGAGCCTTATTTATGGATTTGAATTTATATTACAGATAGATTTTATCTATATATTGCAGGATGTTTGCATATTTTATTTACAACGAACATATAATCAATATAAGCCATAAAACATAAAAGTGCATGTATTCACAATGATCTATTTCCTGCTCTTTTTTCATTGGACTATAGATTCCTTGATCAGTAGGCTTCTTAATCTTTTTGGCATAGTTTACTTCCTCAAAGAATAACATATAGTTCCATAGAACCCTCAGGCACTCACGAAATTGTAAAGCAATGCAAACAAGACATAAGAACTCTTTCAAGAATCCTGAAATTAAGTCAGAAGATCTAATCTTGAGACATCCAGAAAGAACAAGGGAACTCAATAGACACTAAATGGCCCTTAGTGATAAAAAAATAATTTCTCAATTCCCTTTATATCTAATTTAAGCCTTGAAAGTAGGAACTATTAAAAGACTCATTCTGCAGTGTGCTCCAGACTCTTTCTCAGGAACCCCCACTATACATGTTGTCATCACTTAGGTGTAAAACAGAACATCACACTGGTAGGAGCTGCCTCTCATGGCCACACCCAAGACACCCACTCCATTCCCTCCTCATCGCCTTCATTCACAGATCACACCATCGCTCTTAGCTTATTGAACCCTTGGATTTCTGACCCCCTGCCTGCTCCTTCATTCTCACTCACTCACTCACACCCATCTCATTCTGAGGCACGGTAGAATTCTGTCACTTCCTAGATTTCACTTCTAATTTTTTTTCCTTGGGCTCATCTCATGATTCATACCCATGGTCAGCCCATCAGAGCAATACCTCAGAAATCTACTGTAAGGATGTGGTCTTCTTTATAGCCTATCCTACTCGGGTCCTGACTGTAACTTTTCCTTGACCTCACTGAGGCCTCCTAATGATCCTACCATTTTTGCAGTAGTTACCATTGCTTTCTTTATTATTCTATTTATAGCCCATGGTCCAACATTATTTTTCTTTCCTGATACACGATCACCAACCTGGTCTCTCTCGCCTGCTTTTAAATTGATGTGGTAAAAGCTCAGCTATTTACATTCTTTATGCTAACATTTGAGCTGGGTGATTGGATTTACTTTTTTATTGTTAACTGTGAATAATATTTACCAACATTTTCATCAATGTCTTACTTGTAGTTTTTTCTTTTATCCCACGCCAACTGAATATCTTCACTGATTATTCTTGCTGAAGTACATTGTTTAATAATAGTTTCACTAAAGGTCTGTGGGTGGTAAGCACTCTATGTCTTTGAATGTCTGAATATTTTGTTTTGCTGTCATTTAAAAAAAAAATCTAGTCAATCCAGGCATAGAGTTGTTGTTGCCATTTATGTTTTTCAGTCCTCTGAAACTAGCATGACATTTACTTCTGAAAACATTTTATTATTGCTGATGAGAATTTTGATGGTAGTGCACTTGTCTGATTCTTTTAAGTCATCTCTCTTTTTTTCTCTAGAAGCTCTTAAGATTTTAACATTATCCTTGAAGTGCTTTTATTTAATTATAACTCATCTCAGTGTGGGTTTATTTTTATTTGAGTGGCTTAGTATTCACGGTATACAATCTAAGAAAAACTATTTTTCCTTTTGCAAAAATCTCAGAAGTATGACTCCAAATAGTATTTGTCCGTTATTTCTTGCATTCTCTTTTTTGAAACTCCCTTTAGATGTAAAAGTATCTGAAACGATCTTCCACATCTCCTATTTCTTGTTTATGTTTTTAATGTCTCTATTGGTGTTCCAGGTGACTTTGTCAGTACTGTGTTTCAATTTACTAATTCTCTCCTTAACTATGCTAATTTTGTATTTATGGCATCTATTGATCTTTTTAATTTGATAACTACGTTTTAATTCATAGACTTTAAATTTCTCTTTCATATCCACCTATTTTCAGCCAGTTTTTCTTTTACAAGTTATTATTCTTTTGAAGTTGATATTATTCTTTCATGTATCCCTTTGCACACCCTAAACACTTGTGTACAATTAATTTCACCAGAAGTGAATTTGTATTCAAATTACTGATTTCACTGCTTTCTTAGGATAAATTTAAGTTGTTGGGTTCATTTTGAGTTGACATTTCCCGTTTTCTTTGTCTTGCACTTTCTCTTCACTAGTTCCAACCTAGCAGTTGCCTCTACCCTGCTTCCTGGTTACAAAACTTAGCACTAAGTCTCACAATGGTGTTTCCAGGCTCACCAGACCATTCACTGAGCCAGGAGGTGATCTGACTCAGTTTCTGGCCCTTACACTTTACCTGCTCCTAGCTACCTCAATAGACCCACAGCTCTCTATAACATAAGACCCAGGCCTCAGGCAGCAGCCCTTTCATGTTATGCTACCTCATTGTGGTAGATACTAGATTAGTTTCTGCCATTTCTTTTTCCTTTTATCTGGAGAAGTTAGGAAGCTATAAACTTTCTCAGATGTGAAATAAATACATTCATGCTAGATTTGGAAAGCGCAAGTGACATAGAGGCAATCTTCCTAAAGCCTCTGTCTGCCTCTGTTGGGATGCAAGGGCACAGCTTTCCTGAGGCAGTTTCTGGGGAACCAGGGACTGATGAAGCTGCCAGCCTAGGACAGCTACCAGAGCAGCTGAGGTTTACCTGATTCCGTGGTATTCTGCCATCATTCCAAAATGTCCAGCCTAGAACCTGATTCTTCAACCCTCCCAATGATGTGTAAGCACCTGATTCTCTGTACTAAATTCCTCTATGTTTCAAATTTCTACAGTGCTTTATATATTTCTTAAGGATTTTTAAAGATTTATTTGAGAGAGAGAGAGAGAAAGCATGAGGAGGAGGAGGGGCAGAAAGAGAAGCAGGCTCCCTACTGAGCAGGGAGACCAACATGGGGCTCGATCCCAGCGTCCTGGGATCATGACCTGAGCCAAAAGCAGACACTTAACCACCTGAGCCACTGAGGGACCCCAAGAGTGCTCTATATTTTTTCTGCTGAACCTGATACACACACCCTAACTCCAACTTTAAGAGTGAGCCTAAAATTAAGCTTATTTTATCCCTCACCCTGAAGAACCCAAACACCCAGCCACCAATGCCTGATTCTTCAAGTGAACTTACTGCTTTACTTTTATGCTCTGTTTTGGGTATATGGAGATGATTATCTTCTTTCTAAACTCAACTGAGTCTTTATTATTATTATTATTATTATTATTATTATATTAATATGTTGTTTCTCACTGCTTTAGGTTGGAGGAGAGAGAATGCTGTCAAAGTATAAATTTATTACAACATCATATAACTAGTGGGCCTTCATTAAATTGGGGTACTTTAAATTTGGGGCCATTAGCTCCAGTGGGTGTGTACCACCACTTCTTTCAATTCTAGTATGCTTCATAGTAAATTAAGCTTTTTTATTGTCCAAGTCAAGAGTTTCAAACCTCTCTTTTCTTTTCAAATACTTCCAACTCCTCCCTTCACACTCTTATTTAATTTGCCACCAAGAAAATAAAAACCATCAAAATGGAACTCCTTTCTTTTTGCCACCACCAATCCATAAACTTATCTGCCTCTGTGTGGATCTTCTTTGCCTTTCCTCCCATTGTATCTCAAGAAGGGCACCTGCTCTATCCACCGGTAAGCCTCTTCAGATGTACCCTGGACCCCATTTCCTCTCACTGCCTCTAATCCAGTGGTCAGCAGACATTTTTTGTAAAGGTCCAGATAATAAAAGTTTTAGGCTTTGTAGGCCACGAGTTCACTCACAACAACTCAAGGCTGCTGATGTAGCATGAAAACAGTCATAGACAATAAGTAACCAAGTGGGTGTGGCTTTGTAAAGCCTTATTTACAAAACCAGATGCTGGAGTTGGGGCCCTACTTTGCTGATTCCTGATGTGGAACTTGCTTCTTCAGTTACCTTTTCTCTCCTGACTCACCCTTCTCTTCTTCTCTACTCATCTGCCTTGCAAACATGTTAAGAAAATATCAATGACCTTTCTGATACCACATCCTCCTGTAGCTATCGTCCCAATTTCTCTCCTTTACCTCATAGTCAATATTTTCAAAATAATTGTTGGCTCTCATTCTCTCCACTCCTTTGTCTTCCATTCATTCTTCAATCCTCTCTCTTTGAAAGGCTCTATTTAAAGTAGCCTCTCCTTCTCCTCATCTCTATCTTATCACTCTATTTTCTTTATAGTACTAACACTTGGTAATTATTTCATTTGTTTGTTTCTTTTTTGTAAAACCCCTTCCTCATCCTCCAGAGTGAAAATCCCATGAGGGTGAGGACCTGGTCTGCTTTGTTTATCACTTGATCACGGACACCCTAATTGCATATTGTGAGAGTTCCATCAACATCCATTGGATGAATACGTGAATGAGTACAATGTATTGTTTAAGACACTGATATGCTGTCCAGGTTCCCTTTCCAGAATTTATTTTCCCAGATGCTGAGAGTGCTCCTGGCAGATGGCTCTTTGCTAGTATCTTTGCTAAAGGGAACCACATTGCTTGAAGTCACAGCATTCCTGGGGAGGCCCACCCAATGAATAATCAGTGTAGGAGTTACAAGGGCCTGGTCCCTTCTAGACCTAGGACCATTCTGAAGGGCTAATCCAGCTTTGGAGCTCCTTGTTGAGCAAGTGGAAGCCTCTGTTGAGACAGCAGAGAAGCTCAACTTCTATCTGCCCAATTCTGCTTCAATTCCTTCCCTTCCATCCCTTTCCTTGGGTGTTCATCCCAAGTGCATCCCCACATAAATCTCCTATTTTAGTCTTTCATACATGATTAGGATACTTTTTCTTAAATGCCCACCATCTTTCTATTTGCAATGATCCTCCTGTCAGTGGCGATGTGACCAATATTTAAATACGTATAATTATGCATATGTATATTTAAGTATTTATGTCTCTGAAAGCCAAAATGCAATGTGTGTTCTTTGGCTTTAGCTTGTATAATCTGGGAAAGCCTAAAAAAATTTTTTTAAAAGACTTATTTATTTGAGAGAGAGAGTGAGCACAGCAGGGACAGGCAGAGGGAGAGGGAGAGAGAGTCTTAAGCAGACTCCATGCTGAGTGTAGAGGCTGATGCAGGGCTCAACGCAGGGCCCAATCTCACAATCCTGAGGTCATAACCCTGTGATCAAGACCTGAGCCCAAGCCAAGAGTCAGACGCTTAATGGACTGCAGCACCCAGGTGCCCTGAGAAAACCTAAGAATTTTAGGAGGGATATCTGGAAGAAATACATTCTAGAAGAGTTATTTATTTCCAAGAAGCTAAATCAATTTCCAGGGTGTCTTTTTAAAATATCCCAAAATAATAGCCTTGGAAAATCTAAAGCCTTTCGGACTCAATCTAGAATTCAGCTATAATTCATTTATGTAAGTAATGGACAAAAATGACCAACCTGAAAGTTTACAAAACATGATCGCTTAATCTTCTTTTTCTGAAAGTTATAATTCTTTATTTTATACTGCCATGGAAGGTCCTTAGAAGACCTTGGTGCAATCATTGACAACTGAGATACATTTTTTTTTCTACATGTTTTCAGTATAAGAGAATGGGAAGCCCTGCAAAATCCTCAAGTCTTTGGGCCTCGGCTTGATCACATCTACATAGATTATAGTTCCCATTTTCCCTGGACCCTTCTTTTTAAATGATGTCTATGAAAGTCTTATATGGTTATGCCTAGACTCTGAGTTCCTTGAGCAAGGGGACCATGTGGGGTTCTGTTGTGTGTCCTCGGGTGCTGAATAAATGCTTTTCCCCTAAATATATGGGAATATGTGTAGGGACACAGTTCTGTGTTATTTCCAAGGTTCTTCACACAGCTGCTCAAGTGCAGGGAAAGGGGAAAATGACGCAAAATTACAACCATGTTTAATTTCTGCTAACTAAAACATAAAGTCAAGCATGGTAACCTCAGCTGCTGCATTAATTGCCAATCCTTATCATACATCATTAAGAATTGAGCCTAAGTAAATGTAAAGTTAGATAAGCAAAGCTATTACCTTCATATGCAGCTAATATAGCTCTTTATTTAATGATTACACAAACTGGAACCCATGATGAAGGTAAGTGATATTTGCATTACTCCCATGCTTGTTAAAAGGAAAGCTTGAAGTCCGAAATTCTTCCTGCAGAAAAATTAATGAGTGTGCATAAAGTCTTCCATGGTCTTATATATTCTTGGGCCAGAAACAACCAGGAATGACCCAGATAGTCTTCTCAAGGGGGTCTTTTACACCTCTGGAGCCAGGTCTCACAGAAGTTAGAATCAGGAGCTGCATTTCTCATCCAACACATCTGCTCAGGGCTTGACAGAATGAGGGTAATTGGATTACACCATTCATTCTCTCTGGGCAAGCCCCTCTCCCTATTCATTTTAAAGTATTCTTGTTACGTTTGTTTCCCCTCTGTCTATCCCTGTGAGTTTATGATCACCATCATTACTGCTTAGCATTTCAAAACTCTTACCTATTGTTTATTTCAGTCTCTCGTTACATAACCCAAGGAAGCAGGTCAACATTGCTATTAACATTTTCCAGAAAAATGAGGGAGTAAGGATGTAGAGACTTGCTTAGAATGGTCCCGGCTAGTGCACAAGGACTCCCAAGAGCTCAGATAATAGCCTGGACCTCTTGACTACACACCTCTCCCCATCCACCTTTTCTCAGACCTGAGTGAGAAAATTAGTCCCCTTATCAATTAACTCAAGGGCGTGGGTTCTGGAGCCAGGCCAATGTGGGTTACAATTCTGACACATACGGCTGCATGATCTTAGGCAAATGTCTCTCTCTCGCTGAGCATGCATTTCTGAATTTGTATGGCACTGAAAACACTGATTGCATAGTATTATGATAAAATGATTAATGCAAAGCTCTTACCATGGTCCCTGCACATTGCTGTGCTCAATAAAAGGGATGTCCTTGCTTTGGGTTTTCATTTGACTCGCTATTTCTTGTGGATGTATTTTAAGTGCACCTTCCGTTTGTATTTCTTGGTGGGAAAGAGAAAGGGCAGACAGGGAGACAGCGTAGTGTGTGATTCTCTTCTCTGTCTGGGATTCTACTTTGGCACTCTACTTATTCTTCCAGAATTTATGGGTCTCTTAGAAGGGGAAAGGGCAAGTGGTAATGGCTAAAAGAGTCAGGAACAGATGAAAGAGGTAAAGGGGTGACAGAAATGATGGTAAGCACTTTGTCTTCTTCCCTAGCCACTTTCACACAAATGCAATTCAAATGATTTGCTACAAGAAATTATATCTTCACAGGTGTGAAGTGTTGAAATAAAAAGAGGAAAATCAATATTGCACAAAGAAATCAAAATGACTGTCTTTTTTTTTATTATTAATTTCTTACACCCAGTGCCACCTAGAAGGAGACCTGCCCAGCCTAGCTTTTCCTGACGAATGTTTTGATGTGTAGCCATTTCTGCTGGTGCATTTTTAAGCAGAGCTGCAGGGGATGTCATGTGTTGCAGTAATTGCCATGGAAACCATTGTTGTGGAATGAATAGGAGAGGTTTTAAATCCTTGGTAATGAGCCTGAGAAACTAAGTAGGTCTTCAAGTTTAACTTGTTTGAAAGTGGTTCATATTTCACACAGAGATATTGGAGGCAAAATGTGGGGGGCAAAGGATGAGAGAGAGGAAGTTTCTAAAAAAATGCAAATAAACTAACCTGTTACAAAAGCTACTAGAAATTTTTAATAAAAAAACACCAATGAAGCATAGTATCAAGCTCCAAGCCTTGAGCAACACTCTTGTCTATTGAACGAAGTGTAATTTTGATATATTTCCACTGAAATCAATATTTTCAATTCACCTCGCACAAACCTCAGCAAGTGAGAATGTTAAATATTTTTAAGGCAATTACCTATCAGGTTTATCTGGATTGTGAGATCCTTGAAAAGGAGGGCTGAGCTTTGTCACCTTTGTATGACCCCAGGTTGTAGGATGTACTATCATAGAATGGACAGTCTCAATATGTGTCTTATATGTGAATGATGATCAAGGAATGACCAGTGACTAAGGATTCCCACCTCGGCCATCAACCATTTCTGAGGATCTCTCTTCTTCCTTTCCTTTTCACGGTTCTATAATCCTGGCACCTTCTCTCTGACCCAAGACTTTATCAGGCTGGGTGCCCTTTAAGCAGGACTGGTGATAGAAGCATTGGAAGAGACAAAGAACAATGGATAAAGGGCCAGAAGAGTAACCCTTTCTCTTTTCCAGTGGCAAGGAGCTCCCCATCCAGCTCTTTTCCTTCAGCCAGAGATACTGTAGCATACATACATGAGTTTGGGGATAGAAACACCTTCCTCAATATTCACATGGTGAAGGGGATCAGGACATACTACCCCAAAATATGCCACTTTGGTGCAAGAACTATTTGGTTTGAAGACATTTGAGTTTCTGAAATCTCTGATTTGCCTGAAAGCAGAACCTCCCCCAAATACTCAACTGTCATAAATCCCCTCCCCGGGCAGCTCTGCCCTCTCCAGCCACCACACCTGGACACTGCCACACACTATCACACCGCCCATCGCATCTCCTAAGGCCCCACTCGTCTTTGCAAATAGCCTCTTGTTTTCCCATAAGTGCCTTTCCCCCCCTCCCTCTCCCTGCTAAGTTAGGGGCACAGACCCCATGTCCAGCCCTCCTCTGAGTTACTGAAGACTGGGCACCATGTGACTGCAGGATGCACCTGCTAATAAGCTTCTGTTTTTCTCTCGTTGATCTGCTTTCGTCAGACCAGTTTACAGGGACTGGCTGGAGAACCCAGCAGGGTGGAAGGAAAATAATTTTTCCTCCCTCCCCTACAATAGTAACTTTGTCATTCTCAGCAGGATTTAAGAGAGAAAAGAAGGTGGTGCCAAAGAGGGGTCCTGGGAAAAGTCTTCACATTCTGTCTCTTCATCTTTGTTACTAGCATGTAGAAAAAGTGTTAGAAAGGCTTCCCGAAGGTTCTGTGCTAGAGAGTAAGAAGGAGAGAATCTTTGGCTGGAAGAACCACGATGATAGTGGAGGGCAAAGATGTGAAGTCAACATCTGACCCAGAAACTGAAAGAAAGGAAATGAAGGGAAGGGAAGGGAAAGGGGGAAGAAAGGAACAATACCATGGGAAGCTTGAGGGATCAAAGCCTGTAGTTCCTGTGGGTAACCTAACCAATGAGGATCTTTCCTTTTAAATCATCATATTCCAGTATTTCACAGAAAACACTGCATGGCCTCTAAAATGAATGTTCTGGAGCCAGACAGCTTATGTGTGGGTCTTAGACCTGCCATTACTTGCTGCAGGTTACTTTGCTTCTTTACGCTTCGTCCTCCTTAAATGTACCAAGTGGATAATTATATATATAAACAATAAAATTATTGTGAAGATTAAATACAATGATACATGTACATTTTCAGGAAAGCGCTAAAACATAGGAGTTTCAATAAAAAGTAAATGATCAATAACAGTAAGTGAGTATGATTATTCATCTCTAATTGCACAGACCTGCTCTCTTTAAGCCTTCACTAAACTAGAAACCCAGACCTGGATGCAGAATCATCATTCACAGTTTTATATTGGGAATCTGTTCTCCCTCCTTACTCCACAGAAGCTTAGGGAGGATGGAGAGAAGAGAGATGCCAGAGGGTAAGAGTGTGGTTTTAGTGCTATTTTAGGGCTATTACAGCTGGAAATACAGCAATTCGAAAATCCTGTCCTGCTAATAACTTCTACATCTGGGGAAATTCTCAAGGGAATTCTAGGCAATAAACAACAGAGGTGATTGGTCATGTGGGTAGGTTTAGAGCCCTCTGGTTAATGCTGGAATTGGAGCACACAGCTTAGATTCTCTCTGCAGAATTTAATTTGAGATTGTACCACTCTCTAGCTAGGCTCATAAAGAAATGAAGTCAAGAAGAAGTTGGGAGTAAGATGGCTGTATCCATAGCTGGATCTTAGGTCAAAATGGCACCTTCTCAGTGAAGTTGACCTCATCTGTCCTGTCTTAAAATACCACACCAACAACCCCCTATTTCCTGGCTTCATTTTTCTCCTTAGCACTTATCACCCGAGATACTCAATATTTTCCTTATTTATCTTGTTGATAGGAATCACACAACTAAAATGTAAATTCCATGAAGAAAGGGATTTTGGTCTGTTTTGTTCCCTGCTTTATCTCAGCAACTAAAACAATGTCTGGGATAGAGAAGGCACTCTTCACGTATCTGTTGAATGAATGAAGGCATGGAGCATGTCTGTGTACCTCTTAACAGAGTTGCCCATGCAACTAGTAAACCCCAGCCTGATAAATGGCCTGGGATGCTAACCGGTCAGGTCAGTAAATCTTCTACTGGGATCAGGTGGCAGTGTGATTGGGAAGGGGAGAGAGCAAACAGACACAGTTCTGTTGGAGAGAGAGGTGCCTGAGAATTTCTTTGTAAGTGGAGGGAACAAGTGAGAGAATCAAAGGAGGGTGTGACAGATGACAGAACACCATTCCTAATCCCATCAGGACAGGAAAGAGCATATGCTTGACTAAAGTTAGGTTCTGGACTCATTTTTCCATGGGGCATTACATCGTTAGGCTTTTTGTCAGTAATAGTTCAGTGTGTTTCAGAGACATACACGTTATGATAGCGACGTGGGAATATAAATTCGAAGTTTCGACAAAAATAAGCATGTATGTCTTAGTATGCCTGTATTTGATTTATGCCTACCTACCATTCTTTTGAGGAAAGAATAAGGAAGTGGGGAGCTATGCACCTCAGAAGGAATGGATTCAGACTAAAATTCCTTTGGATGTGCTGCAGGCTGCTAGTAAGTAACAGCTATTCTTGGACAGTTGACCTGAGTTTTGGGAAGTCTGTCCAGTCATAACAGAGATAAATCAGATTGACAATTTCATGACATTGAGATTTCATTTAAGATTTCCTCTTTTACTTGGTTAATTGGTTGAAAAGCCAACCTGAAGCAGTGTGAGGGTGGCTTTGTAGTATATTTTTTTAGAAGCACAGAGAGCTATCAGAGACTTCCAAAGCTTCATCAAACAGCAAATTTGCATTTAATAACTATTTCAGTGCACATTTTTATACTTCTAGAGCTCTTTACCAAAGATCATAGCTAAGATTGTGGAGGTCTTAGTGACAAGGGGAGAATATGGCAGGTAGCAGAGAGTGGTCCACAACTGAGCAAAGGGAAGCATGCCTTGCTCCTTTCCCTTGTGCCACTGGCATAAATCCTACCCAGGAAGGCCATTTAAATGGGTTAGAGATTTAGATGGTCGTAATTAATAAAGAGTTAAGAGAGCCTTTACCAAATAACACTTTGCTGGTGGGGCCCTTCCTTCAATTTGCATCAGTGTATTCACTGACCACTGACGCTGTTTGAGTTGACATGGTGACTTTCATGCAGTCAGTCCTATATTAGCCACCTGTTCTCATGCACACTTGATTTAAAAACAGACAAACAAAATAATTGGTATTACTTTTGAGCAGCTACTATATGTCAAACACTGAGCGAGGCACTTTACCTTTGTTTTCCTTAATCCTTCTAACATCCTGGGGGGTATCTAACTGATGAGGAAATTAAGACTCAAAAAGTTTAATAATTCCCTCAGGGCCACACAGCTACTGAATACTAGATTCAAAGCCAGGTTTCTCTAGCTACCAATATCATTTTATTTTGCCCTACTTCATGCCTGCCAGAAGAAACACTGCATTCCCCAAAGCACCAAGGAAGTGGTCAGACATGCTGAATGTTGGTGGTAGAAGGGGATTTGAATGTCATGGTACTTACTAGAATTTGTCTTTAGATGGTTGATTATTTAAACTGTCCTTAGGAACATACACATTTTTTAATTTTTTAGGAACCACATTAAAAAAGTAACAAGAAACAATTACAATTAATTTAAGAAGCATACAAAAGTTGGGGCACCTGGATGGCTCAGTTGGTTAAGCATCTAACTCTTGATTTTTGTCCCGGTCTCGATCTCAGGATCATGAAATCAAGCCCCGCATTGGGCTTCATGCTGGCTGTGAAGCTTGCCTAAGATTTTCTCTCCCTCCCCCTCTGCCCCTCACCGATGCCCTCCCCCTACTTGCACTCTCATGACCTCTCTCGGGGGAAAAAAAGTATATGTAATTTAATGTCTAAAATATTACTACTTCAACATATAATCAATACAAAAAATATTAATACAATATTTTATATCATTCTTGTATTAAGTCTTGGAGAAATCCAGTGTGTATTTTATACCTACAACATATCTCAAGATTACTACCTTTAAAGTGCTCAGTGGCCATATGTGGCCAGTGACTACCATCTCAGACAGTAACCGTGGAGAGCCAGGTGAGGCTGTCATCTTGGTGTACAATATATTTGTTGTTGTAGTTTACTGAACTTTACTTTAAAACCTTGAATTCATGGTGTTTGAAAGATAGGTGTAAGCATTAGTGTGCATGCGTGTGCGCACCTGTGTGTGCATGCTCACACAGGGAGGTGGAGAGGTTGCAGAGTTTAACTTGTTTAATGTACTAAATGGTGCGGGGTATACTATATACCAAACAATGTGGGCTATTTATAAAAGCCACAATCTGGGTCATTCCCAGCACATATTGCTCATACATAGGTTATATTTACAACTGAGCAAATCCAATTTTGTATTACACTAGAATTATCCTCATGAGTATAAAAAGGTCCCAGCTCTGAACAAATATAACTTGGGTTCATGCTTTTGCTTCCTGCCCTAGTATATTATTTATTTGCCTATGATACGTAGACTCTACAGACACAATTTTTTTTTTCTTTTTGGTAAATGGCAACCAATATAGAATGGAGACTGAACAGCTATAATAGCTTGGTGTAGACTTTAGGTAGAAATTATTCTAACTGTATCATAGTTAAAGTAAAACACAGAATAGATTTTTGGTGTTCCACATTTCTATATTTTGCTAATATAGCTTTCTAATTATTCCTCTTGAGATCCTACTTTTAGTTGTCTAATTGTTCTTGACACTTCGCTACAATTCACCTAACCTTTGGGAGGCATCACTTCACATATCTGTATAGTAATGGTGTCACCCTATGGCTTGCTCTTGGCAAATTTGGAAGCAAGTCAATCTTGGCATGTTTCACTCTCTTTTTTTTTTTAATTAATTTTTTTTATTATATTATGTTAGTCACCATACAGTACATCCCTGGTTTTTGATGTAAAGTTCGATGATTCATTAGTTGCGTATAACACCCAGTGCACCATGCAATACGTGCCCTCCTTACTACCCATCACCAGCCTATGTTTCACTTTCTTTTTCTAGCCTCTTCATTCTCTGACCTTCTCCTTGTGCTTCTGTTTAGTGTCCCTCTACCCCAACCCCACTGCATCTGTTCCTTATACCGAGCATATACATTGTGCTGTCTGTGGGCAAAACCATGTCCTATGTATAATTCAATTTGTAAAACTTCCTAGGATTATTTGCATCTTAAGCTTTCTATTTCATGGTGGAAGAAAACTAATGAGTGTCAGACATTGGTAAGTGGTCGGAAGGGATGCGTTTCTGGACTTAGTGATGTAAGAACCACATGAAACAAGGTCAAACCAGGCAAACAGAGGGAACTTCATTCAGAGAAATAGTCATGCAGACGATGGAAGGGCTGAGAAGCCAAACAGGGGTTAGTGAGATAACCCAGAGACTCGTAACTAGAAAATTAGATGGCCCTTAGTTTGGGGGGAGGCAGGGAAGAAGCAGTGTGTTTAGAGCCCAGGGCCAGGGCCATCTGAGGGCAGCTGGAAGCAAGACAGATCTGTCCTGCAGCAACTGGAACTCTAGGAGATACTGGCCAAGACAGGGAAGCACGTAGCCTGTCCTCCTGTCCTCTACTCTACACAGCCTCCCAATGGCCAAACACAGCCAGAAGTGCTTTGTACAACAAAGACTGCAGAGGCCAGCCTCTCTGTAATTAGAGCAGAGCAGAAGTGGAAGGAGGAGGGCCGAGAGCAAACAGGCCAGGAACCACCAAAGCGATGGGGAATACATGTTGTCTTGATGTTGGAAGCGTACCCTGAGCACTTCACGTGAAGACTGAGGCGTATGAGATCTGAAATGTGCTGTGTGCACACATCTGGGCCAGGTCCTTCTGTCAGGTGTGGAGGATAATGAGATTTGCTAATTCCCTCTCCTTTGTCCTCAGGATCTAGCCTACTATCAAATCCTGTTGCCTTTACCTCCTCAGTAACGCCTGAATCAGTTCACGCTTCTTCTTTCCTACCATTACCCACTCCAGTCCAAGCCACTGTTGTCTCCTACTTGGATTACTGCAATTACTGCCTACCATCTACCAGCATCCACTCAGACTTGAGCCACTTTTTGGT
This sequence comes from Ursus arctos, assembly GCF_023065955.2. Lineage (NCBI taxonomy): Eukaryota > Metazoa > Chordata > Mammalia > Carnivora > Ursidae > Ursus > Ursus arctos. The sequence continues at coordinate 27,323,314 of NW_026622986.1, forward strand.
CTGTTCTTTACACTGGAGGTGGGGTAATCTTTTCAAACTGTGAAAATGATCATGCTGCCACCTTGTGTAAATTCCTTTAGCGGATTCTCTTTGTATTGTGTAGGCAAGGACCTGCCTGGTCCAGCCTCCTGGGTGCTCTCCAACCACACCCTGCCCATTATGCTTCCCTGAGCTCTTTCTGCTCCAGGTCCAATGAGGACCTTCTTTAGGCTTTGAACTCGTCATGTTGGCTCCTGCTACGGGGCTACTGCTCATACTGTCTGCTTGTCTCAAATGCTCTTCCCTAGTAGACCTCTGTCCATCTCTCAGATCCCAGCTTAGTCATTTCTTCACGGAAGTCTTCTCTGACTTCCCTAACTAGGTTATGTCTCTCTTAATCCCGGTCTTTGAAAGCAGAGGCCATATCCCCACCACCCCCTTCTTTCCTGGGCATAGAAAGTGTTATGGACTGAAAAATATTCCCCAACATATTCATACTCATATTAACACACTGAGTCTTCTTGAGCCTTAAGATGCGATGGGATTTGCCTTGCTGGGTTTTGGCCTGCTTGGGACCCAACACCTCTTCCTTCTTTTCTATTTTTCCCTTTTGGAACGGGAATGCCAATGCTCCATCTGTCTCACCACTGCATTTTGGGGGCACACAACTTGTCTCATTTCACAGGGTCACATCTCAAGAGGAATTTTGCCTCAGGATGACTTATACTCAAGACTCCCTTACATCTGATTTAAATGATATTTAGATGAGACTTTGGACTTCAGACTCGATGCTGAAATTATTTAAGACTTGTGGGGATTTTTGGGTGGAAGGACTGTAATTTTAAGTGAGAAGAAACATGAATTTCTGGAGTCAAGGAGTAGAATGCTACGGACTGAATGGTGTTTCCTCAAAATGAAAACGCTGAAGCCCCAATGTGATCGCATTTGGAGATGGGGTCTTTGGGAGGTAATTCGTTTTAGAGGAGGTCATGAGGGTGGGGTGCTCATGATGGGATTGGTGCCCTTATAAGAGAGCCAGGGAGCTTGCTCCCTCTCTCTCTCTGCCATGTGACAACACCATGAGAAGGTGGCCATCTGTAAGCCAAGAAGAGAACCCTCACCAGGGAACCAGCTCTGGTGGCACCTTGGTCTGGGACTCCTAATCTCTGGAACTGTGAGAAATAAATGTTTGTTATTTAAGCTGCCCAGGCTATAAAATTTTGTTATGGGAGCCTAAGCAGATTAAGACAGAAGGTGCCCCATAAATGGAGAATTAATGAATAAACAATGCTAACAGGGAAATGGCAGCACAAGAAGCCAAAAGCTTCCCTTGGGATTTGTCTCTGATCCCTGATTCACATAACGTGAAATAGCCTTTTCTCCTCTTTATCCATTATGCAGGGTGCGAATCTGTTTTACGGCACCCCACAAAACACTTAGAAGGCTCCTTTGAGGTCAGAGCGAACTGTTTCATTTCACAGCCTGAAGCATTTTGCTTCTTTATCCTCCCTGACATGGTGGGTGTGAGTTTACACCTGGAAATAGGATCCACCTCCAGGAGGTATTGAAGGACAGGCCACATGAGGTTTTGTCCTTGGGAGAACAAATATATCGGGCAAATCTCCATTTATTTTCTGCTAGTCTCCATTAGGAAAAGCTGCAGGCAAGAAGGAGACTATGTACTTCTTTCACTCCCACACAGTGCCTTTCTTTACTTAAAGTTCTTTATTTCTTCCCATCCATTCATTGCTAGGTTACATTTTCCAGAACAATAGGCTGCCATTTAGCCTCTCTCTCGAAGCCTCACTGTGCCTCAACCCAAGGACTCACTGCCATGAAGTATTCTCGCACAGTTTGGAGAGGCACGTGGCTCTCCCAAATGGACTTTGCTTTGCTCTGATCAACAGCAACCACAAAAGCCTCGTGCCAGAGATACAAGGCAACCTCTTTGTCTGAACCCACCCCTCCTCTTTTGTTTTCTCCCAGAGCTCACTGTGCATTATGTTCTACGTGCTCTTCTCTGTGCCTCTGCAGATGTGAAACTTTAAATGCAGGGTATTTAAAAATAATAAGGAAAAAAAAACCACCCTGAAAATTACAGAGCTTTGTAGTCGAGCGGCATGCGGCTCCCTGAAGAGCTCCGTATATCAAGAGTTCAGATGGTTTATGGATTGTTGATTTGAGCTATCTGGATGACAGAAGGAAGGGGGTCAGAGGGGAGGGAAGTTAAATATCAACACTGGAAAGTACCTGAAAACCAGCTCTCCCAGACCCTGTTCCTACTCAGCAGAAACACATTAAACAGATTTGTGTGGGAGGCCAGGATTCTCCACAGCTTGAGGATCTTGCTGCCCAGGAAGGGCCTTGTGGACATGCCCAGACTGGGGCCATGGAGGGAAAATGGTGCGAGCTCCAGCTACATGCCAGGGACTACCTATGCTTGTCTCAGTCAGTTCTCATCAAAATCCTATGAAATGGTGAAATTGACATTTACGTCTCCAGTGGAAGTTGGGGGCACCACCCTGCACCCCACCTTCAGGACTGAGGCACTCAACCCCCCAGCTGCCAAGCTGAAGGTTCACATGAATGACCTTCAATTACAGGGAGTCTCCTGGCGCAAGGACTGGCCTCCTGCCCTTTCCTGGTGGCATTCCTTTCCTAGAGGCATCTGGTCAGTGTTGGGGTACCCAGCCCTCTGGCCTCAACCTGGGGCAACTCTAAAGGGTCATCCTAGCTCCAGAGCTCTCTGTGGGATCAGCTGAGGCCTCTGTTATGACTTCATCGTGGTTCAACTTCTCCCACAGCCCAATACCGCTTCCTTCACTTCTTTACCGACTTTATTCCTGAGAGCTTGCCTACACCCCCACCCCTCATAAATCTGCTGCTCTCAGAAAGCCATCTCAGGGGCTGCTGCCCAGGGAACCTACCTGGTGTGAGTTGTGTTCCTCCAAAATTCATTTTCCCCTCAGAATGTGACTGTATTTGGAGATAAGGTCTTTAAACGGGTGATTAAGTTAACATGAGGTCTTTAGGATGGGCCCTAATCCAAAACGACTGGTGTGCTTATAGGAGGAAATGTGGACACACAGAGAGAGCTACCAGACACTGTACACAGAGGGACGGCCGTGAGCACAGAGAGGAGGCTTCCATTTGCAACCCAAGGACAGAGGCCTCTGAAGGAGCAAAACCTGCCCACACCTGTCTGGAACTGAGAGAAACTACATCTTTTGAGGCTTAACCACGCAGTCTGGGATATTTTGTCATGGCAGTACCAGTAAATTAATACACCACCTCAACCATCTTCTCTAGTTCCCCTCTATGTCCATTTTACGAATGAGAACCTGATGGTCAGAGAGGTCAAATAATCTGCCTAAGGTCACAGAGCCTGAAAGTGAGAGTCCTGAGCCAAAGTCCACATCTTCCTGCTACTGGAGATGAAATCTAAACTTCCTATTGCCACCTGCTTATCCTTCTGCAGCCACTATTAACCCTCACTGCAGACGCTAAGAACTAAATTACACTCAATATCATTTAACCCCGGCCCAGAATGAAGGCTCCTTCTAATTGGGGTTGATCAAGAGGAAGAAGCCACAGCCTGCTATTTATTTGCTTTGCTAATCATTAAAGAAAGCATGTTCCCCAACCCCAAACATACTTACAGAATTCAAGGCAATATACAACTTGAAAAATAATCATGCAAGTAAAATGGATACTTACTTATGAAAACTATAATAACTTTTAGAGAGATTAAGAAAACCTTGATGAATTTTCTCAGAAATAGAAAATCATGATCTATTCTTAGCAAGGGGAAAAGTATTGATCCACCGAGGAAGACAAAAACCTACTTATATTTAGGGACACCTGGGTGGTTTAGTCAGTTAAGTGCCCAGCTCCTGATTTCGGCTCAGGTCATATCTCAGGGTCATGGGATCGAGCCCTTCGTTGGGCTCCATGCTCAGTGCAGAGTCTACTTGTCCCTCTCCTTCTGCTCCTCCCCCGCTCTCTATCTCTAGAATAAATAAATTGAAAAATCTAAAAAGAACCACCTTACTTATATGTAATGTTGCAAAACACTGTGATCCCCATAACCACAGAATAAGTTCAGTTCAAGTCTTCAATGTTGAAATATGTCAAACATACCAAATTATTTGTACTATTAGGATATTTATTAGAATATATCTTCATAATTAATCTAAAACTTTATTAGAATGGCTTAAAGGCTCATCTCTCCAACTCTCACTACTCCCTGTCCTGGGAAAGAAAGGCTGTTGGTTATCTTGGCGCTCAGGGAGTGTGAAGCTGAAACCTGGGGCTGAAACTGTGACAAATCCCCTTCAGGAGGAAACATGAACCAGCACCTGCATTCTTGCAGAGGTAATTATAAATAGGCGGGTTGACAGTGAATGATTTCGGATTGTATGTTAGGCTGGGAGGGACCTTGGAGACGCTCTAGTCCACTTAATAGATGAGAGAACAGGCCCAGAAAGATGAAATGATGTGTCTGCAGTCACACGCTCATTAGTACGGGAGCCAGGGCTGGAGCCAATGGCCCCCGGCGGCTCATCTGGGGATCTCTCCCTGATGACTTGCTACCTTTTCTTTCTGTAGAAACTGAACTTAGAAGGGAACCAAATTAAAGGAAAGCTGAAAATAATCTTTAGAATAGATTTTTTGTGAATGGTGTTCATCTCTGTGTGTTGTAAATGGGATTAATTTACACACTGCGCTTGTATTCTATGTCCCATAATATAATATTAGCTCTTTGAGGGTGGGATGATAGATGTTTCATACAGAACAGATCAAAACTTGCTCAACAACGAAGGTTAGAGAACAAGGGGCCCAATAATTTCACCTGTCTGATGAATCGGGTTCCCAGAAAAATGGACATTAAAAGAACTTATTGCTGCGATGACAAAAAACATCATTGTGCCAAGGCTACTTGCACTCTTTGCTGTTTTAGAAATAAAGCAGTGCAATTTCGCGGGGAGGGGACCTGCAGTCATGAGAGACTGGGGGACTCACACGTGGGTAAGTGACTCTGGGTGACATAAGAATCAAAGGCCCTATACACTTGAAGAATAAATTGCCTATTGAAATGACACTGAAATATAAGGTGTACAATAATATAAGGCATGTTTCTGTGCTTTGCTCTTTTTTTTTTTTTTTTAAGATTTTATTTATTTATTCGACAGAGATAGGGACAGCCAGCGAGAGAGGGAACACAAGCAGGGGGAGTGGGAGAGGAAGAAGCAGGCTCACAGCAGGAGAGCCTGATGTGGGGCTCGATCTCAGATTGCCGGGATCACGCCCTGAGCCGAAGGCAGACGCTTAACCGCTGTGCCACCCAGGCGCCCCCTCTGTGCTTTGCTCTTAATATCCTATGGTATTCTTGAGGCAAGCTCACATTTATCTCTTATTAGTTATTTTGCTAGAAAAATCAGTGGATATAAAATCTCCTGCTGTCCAAGACATCTTCCTGACAGTTGTAGAACCAATTGAGATAATTACTGGGTGGTGTGGTGACCGGGTCTACAGCCTGGCTGGTCAGAGAGCCTCAGGTGGGGCTGCCATTTTGGTAAAACAATGACAGGGGTGCAATGTGGATAGGTGAGTATTTGGGTAAGGGTCAGGATTCAAAACACTTGCCTCTCCAAAATTCTGCCTCCCCGCCCACATACATACAAAATCCTGTTTATTCATAGGTGCTTCCTTGAAGATCAAGTTTCAAGGCACTATTAAGGAAAACAAAATGTCTGTGAGATACTTGTTCCCTTCCTTCTCACTTTTTGGGAGAGGACGGTATCATGTTCTTTCCTGACAAAAGTCAGGAAAATAATTTACCTACAACACATAAATCCATTCTAATGTAGCCTGTTCTTGACTAGAAGGTAATTTTGGGTGAGCTAGCTCGTTACCCTACGGTACACATCCTTTCGGAGAAGGAGTGGGTCGCACTTGGACCCCACACATACAACCAGTTTATTTATAATGTAGTCAGCTCACCATTAAAAATACAGGGTCCAACTACCTAAGTGTCCTGGACGTGAACTCACTCACGACCACGAAAACCCTCTCCCTGCAATCTGTGTCGACCGGTCCAAATTCACCACAATTGGGATGAACTCTTCAAAAAGATATCTACCTGAACTCCATGAACAAAGGCACCTGTTACGCTATTTATAGATACTTTATCAAAATTCAGTGGGTACAGTTAGCAATATCGAGATTATTTGGCGATCACTGCCACATTATCCTGCACTGGGTGAATCCGCATGACACCCACTGCATGATGATCTGTGGGGACGGCCTGAGTGTTTAGTGGCAATTTCGTAGAGAACTGCCATTGGATATATGGCCCCAGTGCTTCGAAAGCTGTTGTGAATGGATTATTGGTGCCGGGTACCTTAGGTATGAATAATTTTTTTAAAGTCCTTGTCAAATTTCTTTCCCTGATTGTTATCAGTGTCGTTTCCTATATCCTGAGGGGTTTTTAGCACAAGGTCTGTTCTCTGAACCTCTCCCTGGATTGTTACCTTTCTCCAAGAGCATAGCCAAAATTACACGCCTCCTCTAGGCGGACGTATTCCCACTTGTCTCGGTGCTTTTAACCACAGACATGGCCTTATTTTGATATGCTCTTCGTTTAAAGGCTGCTTCTGCTAGAATCCACGCAGCCGCTGTTACATTCCCCAGCGCAATGCAAAATGTCTCTTCGACGGGCTTTGCCACCTAACTTATCTTAAAAGTATGAACTTCTCTGTCTCTCTCTCTTTTTTAAATGGTTTTTTTATTTGAAGATTGACTCCTTTTTAACGTAAAAAGATTATATAATTTTATTCCGAGGATAATATCAATGTAACAAAAGCATCGCCAAATAAATTTTGGCTTTGCGTTTTATTCATTTTTTCTAACTCACTGTGGAGAATAATGCAGTGGATGATCTACTCATTCTTAATATGACAGGAAATCTCTGTCCTTAATTAAAACATCCTTTTTCTTATTTAGAGAAGCACACTTGGTGTCCTTTTTTATGGTGGGCTCTGTCTGGGTTTCTTCAGACTGTAGGCAGAAATACAGTTAATCCAGTTATAGGATGACTAGTCATACTAGATTAAGTGGAAAGTTTATATCTCAGAATATCTGCTGTGACCTGAGTGGGACTATGTAACTGAAGTTTTTTATACACACGGGGGCATGCACGCGCACACATGCACCTGCCTACACGCATCTCCATAGATCATGTCTGGCTTTCAAAATAAATCACAAAGAATACTTGAAGGTAGAAATGGGCACCCTTATGTAAAAAAAAAAAAAAAAAAAAAAAAAAAAAAAAAAAAGCCAACACAAAACAACAACAACAAAAAAAAACCCCAAAAAACAGAACGCATCATCTTTCAGGTTTTATTGCGGGCTCTCGTTTTATTTATCAAGTGTTTGAGGAGAGCCGAGGAGTTGCGCGGGCTGATTGCTTAGTTCTACGTGTGTATTGAAGAGAAACAGAAAACCTATTGAGATGTGTGCATTACGGTGATTAGGAATCCAGGTGCTTCAGGTTTAAGAATTTTCAAGATGACTTTGGACAAAATATTTTCTTTTAGGTGGAGAACTAGACACTCATTCAAGGATCCCGGAAAGACAACTCAGTTTATTTTGTCACTTTTTGCCAATAGAATATCAAAGTAAGGAATTATTTTACATGTATTATTGGAAGGGCTGTTCGGATTTGTTTCAATACTGCTTGGTAAGCAATCTCTTACAATTCCTTTTTAATTTCACGTGTGGCTTCTGAAAGGAAAATGCTCCTCTCTCTTCTGTCTGCACAGCTAATGGTAAGGAGGGTTTGCAGAATTTTAGGCTTCCTTTTTTCTTCTTTTCTCTTTCCGTCTTCCACTTATTTTTTTTTCTATGTAGCCATCATTGTGGAGTATAATACTAAGAGTATTTTACTAATAGTCTTCTACATGGAATCTTTTTATTTTACTTTAAAACACTTTATAGTCTATACACAGATCTATACAAAAATATCACACACACACATTACCTAGGTAGCTCTGTCAGGTATAACATCCACTGGAGCCCAGAGAGGGAAGCAATTTGCCCAATCACTTCCTCCGATAACTGAGTCAGGTTAGAGCCCACGTGTACCAAGCTGCACACTGTCCTTGCTGTGCTGTGACAGGATGTTCTTCACATCCACTCTCCCGTGACCCTTTTCCTGGTCCCAAGTTGCTCCCTTCCAGGAGGAGTGAGTAAGATTGTGGCCTTGGCCAAACACGCCATACCTTCTTCAGCATTTTACTGACGTTACCAATGGATAATGTGCTTCTGGGTTTGTGCTTACCTGGTAGCTGGAAGGAGCCATTGTTCTATTTTATGTTAGATTTCAATTTTAACACTGGTACATCAGGACATTCATAGGTAGGATGGTGGCATCCTTTTAATCGTGTTCTCCTCCTTTAACATCTTTAGAACATATATCTGTACTTGTTGCGGGTACATAATTGATTCAGGTCCCCAAATGCAAGCACTTGTGTTAGCTTTCATATTAACTTTGTGTTAGAAAGAGTCAATAAAATCACAGCTACAGCCATATCTCATTAGGGGCTCATGTATTTCTCAAGGCAAAACTCACTGGATGCTTAGTGTTGAATTTGTTTGTCATTCACTCAAGTCACTGAAAAATGGTACCTCACGTAAAATACTGTAGGACTCTCTGAAGGCAGGGGGGTTATACTCTACTTCTTTTATCATAATGAACAGAGCTGTTCTCAGGAAAAAAAAATATTGACTATCTGTGTTGTTTATATTTGAGATACTCTGGGATATGCTTGCTCCTCTTGAAAACAGAACCATCTATTGACGTAATGAAATATTGTGGACTATTGTGTAGGTCACCAGCTGCTGAAAAGGAGCTCAGTCTTTGGGAGCAAGCACGTTGAACAGGTTGGTTATCCTCCAGTTCACTTGTGCAGTAATTTTGAGATCTACATTTTAATTTGAAAATGGAAAGAGAAATTCTCCCCTCCTTTTTAGCTAAGACCTTAGCCAAACTTTGACATTTACTCTGCGGGCATGATTAGGGATAAGGCCAACAGTTTTTCTACCTCTTGGCTCCTCACCACCAGGCAAATATTAAGCAGTAAAGGAGAGATCAGCACCAGGAAACTCAACAGACATTGCGAGAAATCAAGACTTTGACCTAATTCACAAACCTGCTTCAGTGAAAGAATCTACGGAGAGCTGGAAGACTCCTTTCCAGAAGGAGGCCACCTTCCATGGTGGGAGAAAATGAATGATTCTAGGAGATTGTTCTGGCTGAGAGATTAGCTATATAAGCTTACAATGGCCAGACCATATATAAAAATAGGACTGTGACCTACTATCTGTAGCAACCAGTCTGGGAAACCAAACCACTTTCATTAGTAACCAGCTCTGGAGACCAGCTATCTAAAAGCCAGACTTATAGAAAGTCATATCAATATTTCTAGAAGACGATCTAGAAAGCCAAACAAGAACCATTTGAATGATTGGCCTCAAATGACCAGGACTTGATCAACAACTGACAGTGTTCCTAATTGTTATCTCTGCTTCTGACTGAGGACCAACCAGAGAAAGCCAAATGTGCAGGGCTAACCAATCACATGGGGTGACCCACTTCCAGTTAGCCTGCTTACAGTCTCCCATGTCAATAGCTTCCAGTCAGAGCACACCTGAAGCTTTCACTTTCGTCCTCTATGCACCTTTCCTACTCCGCTCTCTGACTCTCAGCCACAACCCAAGAGAGGGAGGCTGACTCTTTTCCTATCACAACCTCTGAATAAATAACCTTTGCTTGCTCTTCATTTATTCCCACGTGCCCCAGAGTTTCTTTTCCCATCTTGTATAGCAGTTAAGTATGGGGCTCTGGAAACACACCAGTCACCTGTGTTTGAACACAGGCATCAACACTTGTCAGCTGCGTGGCCTTTGGTAGGTTACTTAACCTCTAGGTATCAGATTCCTCATTGTAAATGGGGTTGAAACTGCATTTGCTTCATAAGGTATGTGAGTTAGATGACTCAATGCCATTAAAGCATCTAGAACTATCTATCCTAAGTGCTACTGTGAGCCATTTTATCAGCCCTATTACAATTAAGTTCATTGTCCCATTACTCGTTTCTTTGACCTGCATTATCAAGTATAAATCCTGATAAGATATAAATCCTATCTGGAAGAGGCAGCACTTGAAACTGTTGACATTTATTCACAAATTAACCTGAATTAGTATACAAGATTTATTAACCTAGGAAGAATCCCGAATTTGATATCAGCAAGTCTTGAGAAAGGCTTTACACATGTGGGTCTTCGGGGTAGTGAGGTGGCTGGGGACTTCAGTGGGCAACAAATGAACACGGAAGGGGCAAGAACAGTGAGAGGACACTGAATTTTTTAGGATGCGGTTGTGGTTGGGGGTGGGGGATGTTTGGGAACGGACGCCAGCACTGCAAAATCCATCCACTTAACAAGCCTTGGATTTTCACGGTGGACACAGTCCTGGTAGCCTCATATGTTTTAATAATTGGTGGAAGTAGACGGACCCCCTTCTCCAGAAGGAATCCAGTGCTCCCTGTGCAGATTTTCTATTTCTGTTCATCAGGAAGTTATCTTAAGAATTTATCATTTGTAACATTCACCAATTTGGACTGAGGCGCAGCCTTTCCCTCCCTGCTGTTCTGCAACCTCCTGTTCAGTCATGAATCACTGTGTGGGTAGGCAGGTCTTCTAGAGTTAAAGAATTTAAAAAAAAAAAAAAAAAAAAAAAAGAAAGAAAGAAAAGAAAAAAACCTCTTTGCTCTGTCAAAAGGCAAACCCAGCTTAGGTATTTTGCTAGAAAATAGGCAAAGCAGGAGATTTCTCTTGATGGCGATGGTGAACAGCCTCCCAGCAAAAAGTTCTCGAGAGGATGTCAGTTCAAGCCTCGGAGCCCAGACCTGTGTACGGCAGATAAGGAGGGCACAGGTGTGAGCAGCCAGGAGCACGCAGCCCTTTGTCTCACATTAAACTGAGCCCATTCCTGGGGTGTTCGCTTTGGGGGCAGATGTATTATGCTGCGTGTGCTGACATGCCTGCTTCAAGACTCTCCGATGGAACAGCTTGGACTTGATCTTGAAGAATTAAAACTTCACCTTGAAGTCCTTCTTCACCTAACTGAGGAAGGTTGCCTCCAGTAAAAGAAGTTATAGTGTTCTACATGTCAGCTCTGCTGTTCAAAACGGAGACACTGGAGTAACAGGAATTATTACTGCCTCAATCCTTTTTTTGGAAAGAGTTGGGAGTAGAAGTATTTAAAAACCCAAAAAACAAAACAAAACAAAAAAAAAAACCAACCCTCAAAACAAAACAAAACAAACCCACAAACAAACAAAGCCCAATGAAGCCAGAGAAGTCCTGTTCCCCCTCTACCTCTGCTGAAATACTCTGTTCTTAAAATTTGTTAGAACTACACCTGGCAGTTTTCCCTGAGTACCTGAGGGAAAAGAAATAAAAATCTAGGAAAGATTCCCTTATTGAGCCTGGCTGATTTTCTTACTTTCTGCTTCAAGTAGCCACGTTATTTACTTTGAAAGCTTCTGTAACTGAACATGTATATTTGCTGTGCTATTTCACATGGGTTCTATTATGCCTCAGCCTTTTTCAGTGATGGCCTTTGCACATAGTTCTAATGCCTGGTGGTACAATTTCTAACTGGGAGGTGGTCTCCATGAAGGCTGAGTAAAAGCAGTAGTGCAGTGTAGGAATAAAAATAATCTCTTCAGAGTTGGTGTTCCAGAATTTTCCACTGAGCTCCAGCAGCCAGGATCATGCAGCCCGGTTCAGGGACTGTGCCCTTCTGGGTGATGCCTTTGCCATCTGGGAGTGAACTACCTGTCCCAACTTCCTTTGCTGCAGTTGTGATGAGAGAAATCCTAATGGGTGAATAAATTCCCGAAATAGGATAGAAAGGGAGGGTTCTGGTTCTTTGGAAGCCATAGAGTCGCTCTCAAGTTAGCAAAGCGTCATCCTTTTGCACTGGCCAAACCCATAGAGACCCAGGGCAAAAATGAAACCCTGGTCCCTAGTGCTGATCAATGAGGATTGTGCCAAGTCCTCTTACATAGGTTATCTCTTTTGGTATTTACAAAGCAGAACAAGTACTGTTACTTTTTTTTTTTAATAAGATTTTTATTTATTTGAGAGAGAGAGAGCATGAGCAGAGGGACGAGGCAGAGGAAGAGGGAGAATCAGGCTCCCCGCTGAGCAGGGAGCCCGATGCAGGGCTTGATCCCAGGACCCTGGCATCACGACCTGAGCCAAAGCCAGACGCTTAACTGACGGAGCCACCCAGGCATCCCTACTTTTTCTTTTATAGGTGAGAAAAGGCTCATAGAGGTTAAGAAACCTTCCCTAAATCTCATAGCGACACTGTAACTCTAGGATGACTACTCTTAACCACTTCATCAGTGACTTTAGGGCCAACTCCCAGAAATCTGGAGTGTGGAATAGATACTGGTATTTTATAAAGCATCTGGATGATTCTGTTATGAATCAGTGGTCATCGGACTACTGAGAAACACTGAAGTATATTACCATTCACTGTCCCGCTGCTATTTATTACATACATTTGTATCCTACTTGTTTCTTAAAAGAATTTGGGAAAGATTTAAAAATGGATGTCACCCAAACAAAAAGGTTAACAAATACTAGGGAACATCAGAACTAACAAGGAGACCAAGAGACCAAAAAAAAAAAAAAAAAAAGCTTTCTTCCAGTTAATAGGACAGGGAGTAGTGGTATTTGTTCAGCATGATCAATCTCTTTTCCCTGATATTTCTTCTTTCCTTCAGTAATTCCTATATGCTTAGTACACATGGCTGCTTTGAGGTTATCCAATCTCGATACCAAACTGTCATTCATCTCTCTTCTCTTCTGTAGAATGTTCTGGGCTGGGCATTTGCATTTGATCCCTGACCATATTATGACTAGGCTGGGCTTTTTGGGGGGCATATGAGGTTGACCCTGGTGACAGATGATGGATGAAAGCCAGACGGGCAGATAGAGAGAGAGATGTAGGGGTTTAACCACAGACATGTGGGACCAGGCATGGCACGAAACAAAAGCTGGAGGGACTGGTGTACAGGTGTGTTATCGCCTCTGCTTGCCCCTCCAGACCCACCCTTCACCCTTCTCCATCTCCCTCTGTGCCCAGGAGGTTGAGCTCTGGGGGCTCTGTGGGCTGTGTCATCTGAATTCTCTTGTGCATTGGCTTCCGGTTGGGTCAGCCAATGGGGAATAATGGCAGGAAAACAGAGGCAGGGGGAAAGGGGTATTTATATTCTGCTTATCTCCCTACCAGGCAAAGGGGCAGTTGGCAGCAGTGTTCCTCTGCTGAAGGCCACACCCTCTGTCAGATCATCCTCTACTACAGTTACAGTTGACCCTTGAACAATGGGGGGTTAGGAGTGCCCACCTTCCGCACAGTTGAAAATGCATGTATACCTTTTGATTCCTCCAAAACCGAACTACTAATAGCCTACTGTTGACTGGTAGCCTTACGGATAAAACAGTCAATTAACACATGTTTTGCATGGTATATGTATTCTATACTGTATTCTTAAAATAAAGCAAGCTACAGAAAAGAAAATATTAATAAGAAAATCATAAGGAAGAGAAAATACATTTACAATACTGTATTTATTTTAAAAAATGTGTGTATAAGTGGACATGTGCAGTTCAAAGCCATGTTGTTCAAGGATCAACTGGACTTACTTTCTGGTGACCACTCTCTCTCCTTGGCCCCTTCACGCCTACAGGTCATAATGGGTCCTACACTGCCCTTAGGGCTTGGACAGGTTCTGCTTTGCCCCTCTGGACATAACCCTCTTTATGCCATGAACAGTCCTTGGGGAAAGGTGCCATGTCACTTGAAGGACATGCCCTGCCCCCCCTCTAAGTCAGGCTCCAAGCACTAGGGACATCAAATTCTTCATACAAATGACCCAAAGCCTAGTTTCAGGTTCCACCAGGACTTTTTCTGGGGTGCTCATGCACCTGTAGTATTTTCAGCCACAGGCTCTGGGGATGGTTAAGGCTCAGTTGCTTGTGGGGGAGAGTGAACTGAGTTGGGACATGTGGGCTGAGTTGTCTAGGCTCTTGCATGCGAGACCCCTTCATGGGACAGCACAGAGCCTAAGGTGGGAAGAAAAGTGAGGGTACAGGCTGATGGCTCTCCTTACACCACAAATTTCCAACAGAACTCCAAGGAGTCCCAGAATTGTTAATTCAAGCCAGCTCGCAGGCCATCAGAAAATGCTATTTGGTTAGGGAAGTGGACAAGATGTATTTTATTTCACAGTTTGTTTGCTTACTTTATAACTTTTAACTTTAGGACCTATGGGAGGTAGGTGTCCATTTGTGCTCTTGCCCTGGGCCTCACACATTAGGCATAAGCCTCCTAATTCCCCCACTGCCGCTAGCCCTGGGATTCCCCACATGCGTTGGTAGTTTCCCTTAATGCTGCCTCACCTTTTGGAATGTTCCCGTATTGGTTTTAAAGCTACTGACTCTCAGCTTCAAAACTCACCCCCCCCCCCAAACATTTCTTTGTGATCTAGGACCTGGTTTACATTTCAGCAAGGCCAAGTAGCTCTCTGTTAGGTTCTTCATGCCAGAGGGAGGTTGCGAGCCTGGAGGAAGAAGGGAATTCTCCCTCTTGTTCTCTTCTTCTTCTTACCAGAGCAAGAACTTCACAGTTGTTATCATGGCAGCTTCACCTCCACCCTGGTGCTGGCATTTTATTCCACAGCACCGGCAATTGAATCCCATTGGCCCAATTTGCTATTTATTCTTCATCAATTGCAGAACCAGCCCCATCATGCCCCTTAAAAGCCATCAGCACCCGCCAGTGGAGCCCCTTCCTCTGAGGTTCGGTTCCCATCCATGAGGGCCCTTCTCTAATCTTCAATAATTCCAGTGGCTGCGCATAATTGCTCCAGTTCAAGCTCATGCACCATCCGTGATTATTTAGTGTTCTCTTCTTACCCTTTCCGGTACCCAGTAGACCTATCTTTATATTAAATTCTCTGTCTTAAAATAACTGGGGCAATTTCTGTCTCTGATGGTATCCACCATCAAACTCTTTGGAATGGTCCTGCTTGATTGAGCTGTGTGTTACCTGCTGGGACCCTGAATGATACTCCCAGCCAAGAGTTAAACCCGGAATCCTGTTTCTGGAGTCACAGTTAGGGCAAATGATGAGTGTTGCTATCCACAGAACTGACTTGATATTTAATCAGTGGCTTGGGATTCCTTAAATTCTCCTCAGTGAGGAACACTTCACTTAGAGAAAGAACATATGCTTACAGAGCAGATGCCATTGCAAAATAGACCAGAAGCATTAGGAGGTATTTATGTGAGCAATTCTTTTCATGGTGCTTTCAAACCGTGTGTGTGGAAAGCACATAAAGTATCATTCATACAAATCACTCTAGTAAGACTCCAAAGCTTTCCTGCAGCCCCACCCCTCTCTGGGCAAAATGCTTTGTTATCTCAAATTCCAACACAGTCCCATTATAACATGATTACTTATGATGTAGAGTTGCTCATGTTGTGGGTGTGGTATAATGCATAAAAGTTAGGCTCAATATTATGTGTTGGTTTGACATTTCGTGCAATCAGAGGACCTTGAATGGCCTAACCACAGGGCCTCTAAGTAAACAGCCCTCCTTATTAAAGGGACCAGGTACAGTTCCTGCTTACCTGAGTAGTATGCCTCAGCTTCCTGTGGCCTTACAGATTTATTCAAACATGTCAATCACATCCTCCCATAGGAACCAGGGGCCCCCTCATCCTTTTGATACTATAAGGCCTACCACCCAGAGTCCCTGGTTGTTCATTCTGTTCCCAAATGTACCACCCTGTGGCCCTGTGTGGCACGCAGTACTGTCCTCCATGCTGTGACTCTATGTAACCTAAAACCACAGTTGATTTCACCCATCTAGTGTTGGTATCCTGTGTTCAGAGCAGCTATCATAACCCTGGGGTAGGTGTCCTTCCTTCGCCAATGAAATGAATGGGAGGTGTTTAAAAAGTAGGTAAAACAGATCTCCCCAGACGTATACTGGGGCTGATATAATGGGATTTAGTTCATAGAAAATAATTTTTTTTCTTTCCTGCAAACTTTCCCCTCTCTCTCTTTTAAGATTTTATTTATTACATATAAACATAACCATGAGAGACTACGGACTCTGGGAAACAAACCGAGGGCTTCTGAGGGGAGGGGGGTGGGGGACTGGGATAGGCCAGTGATGGGTATTAAGGAGGGCACATATTGCATGGTGCACTGGGTGTTATACTCAATTAATGAATCATGGAACACTACATCAAAAACTAAGGATATACTGTATGGTGACTAACATAACATAATAAAAAATTATTATAAAAAAATAAGATTTTATTTATTTATTTGAGGCAGAGAGCACAAGTCATGGGAGAGGGAGAGAGAGAGGGAGAAGCAGACTCCCCGCTGAGCAGGGAGCCTGATCCCAGAACCCCGAGATCATGACCTGAGGCGAAGGCAGATGCTTAACTGGCTGAGTCACCCAGGCGCCCCTCCTGCAAACTTTTCATAGTAAGGAGTTCTGTAGTATTAAACGGATTAGTTTCTCATCTGTGCATATAGTCAGATATTTGTTTTAACATTGCACTGTTTATGAAGGAGATTCTTAAAGATCTATTTAAGTATGAACTATTCTACATTATGCCTAATCCTACTCAGGGAAAAAATTAAGTTGTCCCTCTTTCAAAGTGCATCAATTCTTTTAGACCATAATGATGTATCAGGATGACCTCTTGATTTCTAAGAAATACCTCAGTGGCTTGAGGTTAACCATTTCTTAAAAATGAACACACATTCTTTTCTTCTCAAAGATAGGACTTTCCATCTTGTAAGAGGGGGTGGGAGGCACAGAGCAAGAGATAAGTGAGGAAAGAGAAACCAAATTGGAGCATGGGTCCATATTTTCAATTTAGTGAACCCTCAAAAAACCTATCTGTATTTCCCTTTACCCTTCTCTCTCTGATTTAGACGAAAAAGATTCTCTTTTCCAAGGTTAACCTAACTTTGTGTCCCTCACCTTGCTTCCTCCTTGGTTCATTGGAAACCCACTTGATGTATTTCTCTTTCTTTCTGAGCTCTTTGCCCCATCAACAAACGTACTCTGGTCTCCCAACTTAAAAAAGAAGTTCTCTGGATTGCCTGAAATCATTGTGCTATTTTTCACCTCTCCTTTTACCCTCAACTTCTTAAAAGTGTGTCTGTATTTAGTGCTTGCCTTTCCTTACTACGCTTACTCCTAACCTCTTGCCTTTTATTTTTCCAGCCCTGATCTTTTTTGACGACTTTAAAGCATTTGATCTTATGGTCTACTTTCTCCCACTCAAACACTCTGTGAAATGGAAGTTGGTTTTCTAGGTTGTCTTCCTATTTTCAGCTGATCCTTTCTTGGTATCTTTAATTACCTTTGATCTCTCAATTTTCCAAGCATATCCTTAGAGTTATTCTTTCTTCTTTCTACTCTTTCCTGTTCTAATTCTCTCCTGGACCCTGATACTCTACTTCCTGTCATATATCTTTTCTTCGATGGTCCGCCAGCATCTCAGAGTCAACATACCAAGACCTTAACTACATATTTATTTCCTCAAAGAGATCTCCCTGTCTGGGCATAGTCTTTGTCCTATTACCTCTGATTCTATTTCTCCCTCATTTGTGAATCCTACCTCTCAGAGTGGTTAAGCCATTTACAAGGTCACACAGTTAGCCAGCTGTCATACAGGAGTCACATCAGAGTATGTCTGACTCTACTACACTGTGTTCTTTCTTTTATTAGCCCCTCGGAGTTAGAGAGATGAATAAGACCTAGTTTCAGCTCTTGAGGGACCTATAACAAAGTTCAGGGAGTAGCATTTCTGAAAAATTAATGACCCTTATAGGTTCTTAAATAAAAATTGTTAGTGTACCTTTCTACCTCCCCATAATAATCAGTAAAGATTTGTGTCATGATTATAAAAAAAAAAATAAATTGTTCTGGTTCTTCCAAAATTTATATGGTCTGAATATTGGACAGTAGCCCCGTCCCACTTCCCCTTCAAATAGTTTTTATTAAGACAAGTCTGTTTAAACATTTATAGTTAAAATAATAAATGACAACCTGAAATCAAAACACGTCCCCATATTTAAGCCTGTACTGTAAATCACACTCTCCACATTCAAATGTACTCTTTCTAATTAATTTCAGGTGTTTAAAGCTATATTATGGTAAGTTGTCATGGTCTCAAACAAGTGAAGATAATTTAGCCATCTGCACTATTTCTTCTCAGTTACAAATCCAGCATTCTGAAATAAGATGGATTTAAATCTGCAGAGACAGCATTCAGAGAAAGAACAAAGCCAGAAATGCTAAGTTCATGAAAATTCCCATCAGCCCAAATCTCCCGCCAATATTTGGAGGGTGTCTGATTGAGCGTGGCTGCTCTACATTTATGTTGTATTTTGACTGATTTCTTTCTTCAAGAAAATGATATCTCCATTTAATTTTTTTCTCTTGTATCATTGCAGCATCTAATCTCCCAATGATATACCAAGATAGCTCAGAAAGCTCCCAGCTCTCTAGTGAGTAAAAGATTTTTTTTTTTTTTTTGCAATAGAAATATGTGATACCCAAAGGAGATATAAAATTCACTAACAGGCAAGGACCCACATTTAACAAGTGATATCTAAGACTAACCTTCATGTTGGCTGTATCCTTTTTAGAGATCAGGACTGCAGCAAACAGAACAATGCTGTGATATTATTTAACTTGTGTTATGCTGCTTACAGTATTAGGTTGTATAATCACAGAAACCTTTATCACAGGAGAGTACGCCTCTCTCCCTTAACTTGTGACTTCCATTTAAACTGTGAGAGTTCCAACTGTGCAAATAAAAGTGCTGTTTTGGTAACAGCTTGTTGAGAGAACTCCATGTTTCCCCAGAATGTACTTGAAGAAGATTAATGAGTCCTACATATATGCCAAGTCAATCTGTTCCTCCCTGTCAATCACCATCCCAAGAACAAGCTTCCCTATCTCTGTCTATATGTTTTCAAACAGATGTATGGCTTAAATTTTAATTAAATCATGGAACAAATGATTACTAAGGACTTTCCAAATGCATGGCTAAGGAGTTTTACAGTAGAATCAACCAGACTTTATGGAGAAGACCTATCCACTCCTGCAGTTCTCAACCAAGCAGTGACAGTAACGGTTGAAAAGACTTTGCCTGCCTGTCATTAGAGGAAGTTGAGTAACTTTTACTGTGCAAGTTATTCAAATACTTAGGACTTAAAATATTGTGTTCTTTCTTCTTTCTTAGCCATCTTCATCTAAGGATCTCCAAACACTCAGTCAACTCCCTGCTAGCATGCTTTCCTCGTAGAGTAATGGTTACATCTACAGCCATTAATACAACTGAAATACCATGAGAGGCATGGGAGCATCATGCCATGGTGGAACCTCCTGAGAACACTAGCTCTTCCTAGCTGGCCATAGGACCAAACCATGCTAACTATCACCACAGTTGATAAAAATCATGTTCTTTCTACAAGTGGTGAATTTCCAGTTAAACAATGTCTAAAAGGAAACTTTCAGTTGATTCATTTGGATTCAAAATTTATTTTAAAAAGGAGGCAGGAAGAGAAATTAAGCATAGGGGACTTAAACACTAGGCTTCTCCCGCAGAATTCACGGGTAATCACATCTGAACCCAAAGTGAAGAGTGTACTGCCTAGTGCCCCATGGATGGGGCAGAGCTGGCTCAGTGTGAAAGATTCAGCAGTGGCCAATGTCTGAATCCAGAACTGCCCGAAGAGGTACCAGTGAGAGTGATTCAGAAGAAGATCTGAGGTCAGAATCTGGGGCATGTGGTCAGGTATCAGAGCCTGGCAAATAGTATTTTCCTTTCACAGGACTGTTTGTGTTAGTTGTTTCATCATCATAAAGACACTACACGACTTTGGTCAATTATACTACTTCGTTTTAGAGAATGATTCTTAAACATGGTGTCCATCGAAACCATATAGGACACTAAAATGCAGATTCCTGGAACTTAACCCAGTCAAGGAATCTGTATCTTAAAAGTGTCCCCAGTGGATTCTGATGTATGTGGTCCTCACATCCTACTTTGAGAGACCTTGAGAGACCGTGGCTTGAAGGAGTACCAGTACAGACTGAGGTAATGTATGATCATAGGTGAATGACAGGTCAATGCATTTCTATTTTTTAAAAAGATTTATTTATCTTAGAGAGAGAGTGTGTGTGTGCACATGCGAGCCAGGGAAGAGTCGGGGGGTATGGGGGTGGATAGAGGGGCAAGCAGACTCTGCACTGAGCGCAGAGCCCAACACAGGTTTCAATCTCACGACGGAGCCCAATGCAGGGCTTGATCTCAGCACCCTGAGATCACGACCTGAGCTGAAACCCTTAACCGACTGTGTCACCCAGGTGCCCCTCAAATGCATTTCTTTAGAAGATGTGGCTAGCTTCTTTTTGAAAGATCTGGTATTGAATTAACCATTAGTTTCTAGCTTGCAGATACTGTACAGGGTAAAAGCACAAGGAGACACAACCATGATTTTCTGTGCTAATATCAGCAGAAAACTACCACTTGACCATCATCTTAATTAGCTATTTTGTATTATAAATACTATGAGCAATCATCAGCTGCAGGTGTAGGTCCGCCCTCTAGTTTACTCCTATGTAATTTGAAGACACAACATTAAGGAGACAATTCTATTCCGTATCTGGGATAAAAGAACAATACCAATTCAACCCTGAAAATAGTTTTTAATAAGAATTAGTGAATAGCATGCTGTATTTATTCACTGCTTCAGAAACCTTTCTTCGTTCAATACACCCAGCCCATCTCTGTACTCACTGTTTTCAAACAACTTTGTAGGTAACCAGGTATCAATATACAATAGTCATATAGCAACTGAGAAGGGTCTCCACCCTCTCTGCCCTAACTTTCCCTGCATTCTCAACCAGAGGGCAGAAAGGGTTCCTAGACACCCTAAGAAAGAAATCCCCCTGGATTGTAGGTGCATATTTGTGCATGGGTATTGGAGGGGGATGGCACATAGGAAAAGGAAATAAACATCCCTCTGACCTCCCTAGAAGACAGCAGAGCAGCTCTAGAAATTGTTCAGCTCCTACAAAGCCTGGACATTGTCTTGAGAACAAAGATACATGTTAAGGCACAGCCTGGAATACTAGTTAAAGCCTTGAAAATAAAGATACTAAGTTAAGCCACAGCTTGGAAATGTTGGCCCTGCTTTGATTTTGTTAAGAGCTGATGAGGAAGACCCTGGTATAGAGTGACTGTGTCGTCCTTGCAAGGGGTTCCTTAGTGTTCTGACTGAGGCAGGGGTGGATGTCATTTACTTCAGCTGTCCACAGAGGAACCAGATATGAAGGTGGCTGGAAGACACATTCATAAAT
This sequence comes from Ursus arctos, assembly GCF_023065955.2. NCBI lineage: Eukaryota > Metazoa > Chordata > Mammalia > Carnivora > Ursidae > Ursus > Ursus arctos. The sequence continues at coordinate 27,344,841 of NW_026622986.1, forward strand.
GTAAGTGATCTCCAAAGTACGGCTAGCGACTACTGGACTAATCTTTAAGACTACTGTGCAAAAGAGCAGGACAGATGCTTAATATTTTATGAACGAAGCACTGATGTGGAAGGCTGACAGAAACTCCACTCACTAGAAAGAACACACCGGTCCTACTGCACATGCCACCTCTGAATGTGACAGAGCAGAAATAAATGGCACGTCTACTAAATATCATTCATCAGCAGCATTAGACTCTGCCCAGGAGGGTGAAATGAACTGGATTTGCTATAATGCTGATTTGCATTGCCTTTAATGAACATACATGTTCAACTCATAGACAAAGAAGTGCTATTGCACAGCCAGCTTCTTTCTACCCCACTCAGGCTGATAAGACGTTCTCCAGACAATTGTAATTATGGGCAATTTGTAATAATAATAATAGTTGCTTTTTATTAGACGCAATAAAAATCAATTCTACATTCAATTACCATTCCTGGCTGTGCTATGATAGATAGTCCTAGGTAAATACTAGTGTCAAAATAAGATTAATAATGACAATGATAAAGTTTTAAAGGACAAAATCTTCCTTTCAAGATCAAAATATACCCCTTTCTTTAAGTCCCTCCCATACCACTGAGTCATGAATAAATTATCTGCATTCTTATTTCACTTGTTTGATGATAAAGGATCTTAAATAAATATTGCCACATGTAATAGCACACCTCTTCTCAAGAATGTGACACCATTGTAATTATCACCACTCATTAAATAAAGGGACTGGATCGTGAGTATAGGCTGAACATCAATTCAGCATTGACATCGGCCGGCATTGCAGAAGGACTCCTCCTGGGGGTATATAGATGGGATTCCTCATCCCCAAAGTCGTTAATTTAGAAGGGGTAGATTAGCATATTTATTCCTTAGGTTCAAGAGTCAGGCTTTTAAGCTTGAGACTTCCCTCTTGTTATGTAGATATTGTTTGTTTCACGGGAACCCTCCCATATTAATATTAAATGCCAATGTCAACTAGCTGCCCCTGTGATAGCGAGGAAGGCCAAAGGTGTCTGCTGTCCCAGAATCACCTTGCTCACCTGCCTTCTTTTTGCCCTCCAGGCAGTCTGCGCCTTTTGTTCTTTATGCCTTCCATTTTAGGATCATCTTCTCTCAGAGAGTTTGATGAATTCACTTACCCCTTCCTGGTGCATTTGCTTTGTGACCAAAACAAAACAAAGCAAAACAAAAGGAATATTTCTCAAGTTGTGAAAATTCAAGCACCTATGAACTGAAGTAAAATCCAGTGAGGTGGTTTGGTTAGCAACACTGCATGGTGAGCTAGACGTCTACTGTGGAGGTCTGGGCTCTAATGTGAGACTCTCAACTGGCTATGTGATCTTGGGTAAGTCATTTAACTTCCCTGGGGACTGAATGAGACAATGTATGGGAAAGTCCTGTCAACACTGAAGGAAGTTCCATATACATGTCATTGAGTCAATTGCTGGCTTTCCTGAAAATAGCTTTGCTTGAGTGAGGATTATATAGTCAGGTCAAAGAAATATGACCATTTAGGACTCTTCGCAGTGATTCCTTCATGATAGTTTGGTCCTGTCCAAGCACTTTCTCCTGAGGGCATCAAAATCCCAGAACAGCTATGTAGGCAACAGCACTGTTCTTCCTGTAAAGAATTATTGTCAACCACTGGATGCAATAATTGGTTCCTCAATTGCTGTTTGAGAATTCCTTGGACATTAGCCAGAATACTCTCTGGGGTCCCAGCCATGTAAAAAGTTAAAGACTCACAAAAGAAATATAAGCACCATTTAGAAGCACTCAAGTATTGGAGTCACCTAGAAGAGTCAAATAAGTTCCAAGTACTCTATGGTACATATTATCTTTAAAAGGAGCATCATGCATTAATACATTATTCTACCCTGTAGTCTGGCTAATTAAGAATAGGCCAGATTCACAGCCTCACACGTTCATCATTGGAGTGTGACATCACTAGGTGCTGCAGTGCTGGGAGATGGTCAGCCCAATATTAACCGAGTTGGTCTCCTTTTATGTAAGTGTTTGTGCAAAGAAACACATTTGGATCTTTTTCTGGTTGTAATGAAACTATAACATTTTGCTTAAATGGGTCAAAATAAAGTACTACAGATGATTTATAAACTGTGGTACAAGTTCAATATATCCTTGTCTGGTGCCAGTCTAGAACATGCTTCTTTGCTCAGGTGACCAGAAGTCCAGCTCCCCAGTGCTTGTCTGGCCTGTGATTTCCAGAAAGAGTAGCAGAAACAACCCTACTTATAAAGGAGCCATCTAATTTAAAAGGAATCCATCCATCCACCTCATTATATAGAAAAATGAATGCTTGTCTTCCATATGACATTTGTTTAGCATTTCTTGAAGATCTTTCATTCATTTATTCAACAAACATTTATTGAGTAAAAGAAGACTAGGAAGTGGCAAAGTAAGGGTTGGTGGGGGATGAGCTCGGAGCCAATCTGTGGAATCTGAGATATCTGTGGGCCATCCAGATGGAAATGTCCAGCAGGAAGTTGGATGTTTGAACCTAAGGGCTGGGTTAGAAGCCATCAGTATCTGCTGTGTATGTATGTGTTTCAGTCACTCTGAAATTAAGTGGGGTGGCAAATAATGATGGCAGAGGGAAGCCTATCAAACAGCAACAATTAGAGGTGTACAGAAGGAACTTACTAAGAAGTTGTCAGACAGGTAAGAACATCAGTCCCATTTGCTCCTTCATAACATTACTGTGATGTTTCTCCATAAAACTTTATCTGAAGTTTTGATTCCACACAAGATATCTTCAGGGAAATCTTTATGCATTGAATTACGGTGGTTTTTGACTAGAATATTGTTTACATGTGACAGCCTATTATTTTTGATTCTCTAATGTTTTTTGCAGTGATAGTTGGAAGAGAAAGGGGTATGTACTTGGCTAATAAACAGATTAAAACCTAACAAGTTCAGTAGGCAAATCTTTTAAAAGCTTTATTTATTTTTTTAAAGGAGCTGAGGAACTTAGAAATATGGTCCCATTTCAGAGCCCTCTATTGTTACGGCTAGAATGATGATTTTATCAGAAACATATGCACATATTCACACCCACGTACAAAGACTTAACCTTCACTTTCCTCATGACATGTTTATAGGCCTCCAGGCACTAAATAAGCAGTAGACGCTGACCCTCTCCTCAAGAAACACACAACCCATTCTTCTAAACAAAACTCAAGTTTCATTCCAAGTTTCAACACTACTCTGGTAATTTATTAGCTCTAAAGGATGTCTTCACATCCTCGAACAGTGTGAGGCATCATTTGAATCCTGCTATAACAAAAAATAGATGACAGTGCTTGAAATCTCTTTGAAAAGCCAAGTAAGTCCCCATTCCTAGAAATATCAGTGAGAGGAATTCCATCACTTCTAACTATCGCTTCTAATGACTGTCTCCTAAATCACTATTTCTGAAAGCAAAATCTCCTTTGAAGCAACTTAAAATTAAAGTCATGGATTGCCTTTGGTGTGATGGGCAGTTTCAGGGGGTAACGGTATACAAATGGCCATAGACCCTGATCTTAATCCCATGTTAATCATGATTGAACATCTATTCAAGAGTTTGTCCATCTTGTGTTCATGCTAAGCAGGAAGTGATTTTGGCCTTAGGAGTTCTGAATCTCCTAGGAGAAGATTATTTTTATTTTAGACTTGTGTATAAACATACAGAGAGAGAGAGACACATACATGCACACACACACCCAGAAAGAATATACTCTTCAAACTTCTATCATGAACTCTGACCTCTGAAACTTATTTAGCTCAAGTGCAAAATGTCTTTTGAGGGTCCCCATATACTTTGTCATTCGTTCTTTCTTTCTCCTTCCATTTTATTCTGATCTTTCCACATTTCTTATCATTTTAAGTACCAACTGTCTATAGAAGACCTCCTTCATTAGAAGACTTCCCTGCCAAATAGGAACACATAGATTAAAAATCTCTCTGTGCAATTGCTATTTGTGCAAAATTAAACCAAATCTGCCTTAATCATTAATGTTACAGTTTATCTACAGGATTTTGGCATTGTAGAATTTTGCTGGCTAAAGAATTTGAAATGGAAGCTGGATGGTGCCATTCATAGGTGTAAGATGCTCTTGTTTTGTATGACCAACCAGATTGAAGTATGAAATCTTTCATTTACTAAATGGAAATTGTGGGCAATTCCCGAGCTGCAGGGTTGGAGGTCCTGACCCCATTCGCCTACAGCACTACTCTAGAGATTGAATCTACACCATTAGCCCTGGGAGGGCAGGGACTGTACTATGTCTCTTTTTATTGTTGCATCCCGGTGTTAATAATAAAGAATTGTGTTCAGTGAACATTTGTTAAGTGAATGAATGCTGAATGGAAATTGAGCAGATGCCTTGATGTGCCTAGCCCAGCTGCAAGGATCCACTTCTTATTTTGACTCCAGGAAATGGCAGCTACGGTGATAGAGGCTAAGGAGGTCTCCTAGGCTGGTTTTATACTAAGTTAACAAGGTTTCACTAGCTCCCCAGCAATGTACAGTTAAGTGTACACAGTACTGTGGTAAGATGCCTCCAAATTCTGTCAATGATTCACCTTCTGACTGCTAATCAATAAAAGTTGAGTACAATGGATGTAAGTGGCCATCTTCAGACTAACCCACTCTTAGAAATGGTTTAAATGCATGTAGCTAAAGTACCTAAAATGTTCCCAGATATTCTTTGAAAGATATATGTATAGTCAAACCTTGAGTGTTACTGAAGAATGTTGTAACCTAATAAATTGCATTACAACTTAATGGGCTGAAGGAACTGCATGGTGCATATAAAAAGGGAAATTTGACAAGAGGAATCTGTGAGTGTTATCTGTCAGGTCACTGTTGCCTGCCAGCTCCTCCCTGCCTCATCTCCCAGAGGCGACTCGGGCAGCTCTCCCCAAGGAGGCACCATTCTGCACAAGACTCTAGAACTGACCCTTCCTCTCAGCAGGGAAGATTGAAAAGAGTTCCAACCATTTGTATCTTAACAACCAGCATCTTTTCTGTTTGCCTGGTTCCATCCTAAATTTGATCCTGGTCTGACCATTTTGATAATGTCATCCAAGGAAGACATATGCTGAGAGTGATTAATAATAACCTTTGTTTCCCTGATAGGATATGCTATTGACCTTTCAAAAATAAGGAGTGCCCTATAGGATGTTACATGTTCTGTGGAAAGATGGTTCCAATGATCCCAACCTTGAGAATGCTGTATACTATATCTTATTTATGCAGACCTAACAATTTGAATTGGCATGTCCAAAACTCAGAAGTGACCTGGTAAAGAAATCAATTTTGCTTATTTGAGCACAACAATTCCCAATGTTTGTTGAATGAACTTCCCAAGCCAGGAAGTTCTACTTCTTGGGTCCATGTTCACCAAGTATTCTGCTGACAGTTAATCTGATACGCAGACACCTTGATACCAAGAAGTATTGCACAGAGTACTTGCAAGCATTTTGGCAAAAACAGAGTCTTGGGGGCACCTGGGTGGCTCAGCCATTAAGCGTCTGCCTTCAGCTCAGGTCATGATCCCAGGGTCCTGGGATCAAGCCCCACATTGGGCTCCCTGCTCAGGGGGAAGCTTGCTTCTCCCTCTCACACTCCCCTTGCGTGTGTTCCCTCTCTCGCTGTCTCTCTCTGTCAAATAAATAAATAAATAAATAAATAAATAAATAAATAAAATCTTAAAACAAAAACAAAAACAGAGTCTTGTATTACATGTGGAGAAGGATGCTTGGGGCCCAAGATTGCTGGGATTATTTAGCAGTATTTGCCAAGGCTGCAACAAGCGTGAGGGACTCACTCATTTTTGTCATCCTTGCTCCAGATAAAAGTGACCTTATCAAGATGCTGCCACCTTATGAGACCCTGGCTGGGCTATGGCCATTCTCTTTCATTAACTACAGTCAAGTGTGGAGCACCACTGCCCAGTTACCCCTATTCACTCCTTCTTCATTATCTGGGAGTTAGAGAAGGATGTGATAAGTATGTAGAACCTTATATTTTTTTCTTTGTTAAAATAACACATCCAGGGGTGCCTGGGTGGCTCAGTTGTTAAGCTTCTGCCTTCAGACCAGGGCCTGATCCCAGGGTCCTGGGATCGAGCCCCGCATCAGGCTCCCTGCTATGCTGGGAGCCTGCTTCTTCCTCTCCCACTCCCCCTGCTTGTGTTCCCTCTCTTGCTGGCTGTCTCTCTCTCTGTCAAATAAATAAATAAAATCTTTAAAAAATAATCATAAATAAAATAAAGTAACACATCCGCTTGTGGCTTTCTTTTCTTTCTAAGTAGTATGGACATCTTGGTAGAGCCCTCGGAGTTCCATTTAGATGACAAATTGTGTAATGAATTAAATTTCATGTACTTTGCTCTAGTTAACAAATCAAAGAGGTCCTATATATTTTATGAAGTTTAGTGTGAGCAAACAAACAAAAAGCAGAAAGAGACCCATAATTTCCGAGAACAAACTAATAATTGCCAGAGGGGAGGAGAGTGGGGGGTGGGCAAAATGGGTGAAGGGGTTTGGGAGCTTTAGGCTTCCAGTGACGGTATGACTAAGTCACAGGGATAAAAGATAAAAGCTACAGCACAGGGAATCAAGTCAGTGGTAGTGCAGTAGCATCGTACGGTGACAGGTGGTATCTATACTTGCGATGAGCACAGCGCAATGTATAGACTTGTCCAATTACTATGTTGTACACCTGAAACTAATGTAACATTGCACGTCAACTACAGTCAAAAACACACAAAAACAAACAACCAACAAATAAATGCAGCTACTTCCCTTTTTTACACCATTCTAGCTCCACATTTTTGGATCATTTATAAAATCAATCTAAGGCCCGGGGACAACAAGAATTTATAAAATTCAGATAATACTAGTACCTATCTTATCAGGTTATTGAGAATAACAAATTAAAGACATACACAAAGTGCTTTGCCCAGTGCATGACACGGATTAGTAATGCAAACTATATGAGCTGTTATTAATCCGCAAACTAAAAGCACAGAACCTTCCCTCAGCCTCTCAGGCCTTTGGCTCCCCTGTCATACTCCACATCCACGGCTTCCCACATCCACCCGGGCTCCCACTTTGCCTTCTTTGGTCAAGTGCCTGAGATTTTCATGGAGACATGGAAGCTCCATTTTGGAATGTGATACCTCCATGGCTTCAGCACAAGCTCTTGCCCACCAGTGGCGCCCCTGCCAGTTTGCTTGGTCTGGGGCTGATGACTTTCTCTAACTCATCTTGGCGGTCCCACAGTAGGGATACCTGTGTCCCTCTCCCAGGGTCAGTGCTCTGGTTTCCAGTCACTTATTTCCTCTTGCTCAGTGCCAACCCTGCATTTGCCTCAGACTCCGCCACCTGAAATCTTCTCACTCCTTCCACAGAATTTTTAACAGAAACTTGCATTTCAGAAGCTGGTTTTGTTACCATAGCACTACGGCTCTTGTCAGGGCCTGATGTGAAACCATCTAGCTTGACTAAGTAGTTACTAATCTGTTTGGTTTCCATTTAAACTTCTTTTTTCCCCCCACCATGTGCTCATTACTGTGGTTTATATTCAGCTTCTGATGATAGCTAACCATTTTTGTGAAGCCTCGAGCATAATAGGTATTAAAAGCTCAAGCCTTCTGATGCATCTGCTATTTGTTTTCCCTCCCTACTAATTAGCGGGTCTACATTCTCCTTTGTCTTGTTCCTAATGTATTTGTGAAATATTGTCTGGCTGCCCTTTGTTTCTCTTGCTAGTTGCATCTCACATTGTGCTCTGGCTTTCCGGCTGCTGTTCCCATATTCTACATGCCCTATTCTCTTACCCTTGCCTTTAGCAGTGTGCCCTCATTTTCCCTTTGCATGTCATTTTATCCTGGCAGCTTAAAACTCAGCGTGGGTTTTGCTTTCCATAGAATCACTAGCTGGGTGAAAGCTTCAGGACAAGCTCTTAAGCACTGGAGAATAAGAATATTTGGCTCTGTGGTATCTAGTGCTTAGCACAAAATGTAAAACATTCCAGTACATTCTGAAGAGTTGACCTGCCTGGCCCCAGCAGGCTGGACAGTTGGCCATGGTGTTAGGTCAAGGTCTGGATATTCTAAGGTATTCCGTGGTAGTCTTTGTTGACTTCCGTGAAAGTTGGACAACGCATCAGGTAGGAAAGGGGCTTTCGTTCCTCTTGCCCTCTCCTGCTCCCATGAACACCGGCAGAAATTTCAGATATCTCCGTCGGTCATTAAATAGGTGCTTACAGATTGTTGGGGACAGTCTAATGTTGTCATGCCACTTTTAAAATGTGAAGCAGGCTCGAATCTTTTGTCCAGTACCTGGCTTGGTGCTCTGAAAGATTTAACAGACCCAACTGTAAAGCAAAATGCAGAACAATGAAGTCAACAAGTGTGGTGCAGATTTCCTCAGCTGGTAATAAGATGGGGGGCCCACGAGGATGGTCAAGGCTCCTCCTCGGCTTAATCTTCTTATGTTCAGTAATCAGCCAGAGGGTCTGGGCTCATTTAGACAGGAGCACCCCTTATCTTCCGTGGCTGTGGAGCTCACTTCCAGCCCTCTGGAGGAATGAGGGCAGCCACTCACTCATGTCTCAGGTGCATCTCTTGAACCCAGTATTGGCTGGTTTCATAGTAAACACCAGGGAGAGTGACCCAGCCAGTCAGACTCAGGATTCTCACTAGTCTTTGAAACTGGGATGGTCCTTGTGGTCTGGCCTAGCTCAGCATCTGGGAGGTGGTGTTTGTAAATGGAACAAGCTGGAATTGTTCACCTACAAGAAGGCTTTCTTGAGGAGAATGGGGCCTGGCAGGAGCACCGTGGGCATTTCTTTCATTTTTAGCACTCCGCTTTCATGGGCTACATCTGTCAGGATTATTTTTCTTTTCTTTTTCTACCACTAGGAAGTCAGATCAGCTGTTGACTTGTGAAGTTCCAAAGCTTCTCTAATGTATCCTAAATGATAATAATGCAGACAATTCTTACCTACCATAACATATGCTGTGAAAAGTAATGGCGTGAGTCATTTCATTTATTAAAATTCTGATCCATCCACCCATGATCTGAACTCCTTTTTTTTTTGGATGGAGCCTACTATGAGGTTATATTAATTTGCTTAGAAGATTTATACAAGGTATTCATACATCCCTATTTTAATAGGACTTCCTGAGCCTGAGCCTTTAAAAGACCATTGTTCCAGAGACGAGTAGAGGCTGTGCTTCATAAGCACACAGAACCTGCCCCCAAGACAACTAAATAACCTAGGGTTTTGCTGCATCCTCTTCCTGGCTCGCTGCACGGCCTCCCTCCCCCCAAATCCACGCCAGGCTGCCTTCGGACTGGTATTCATATTGAGCCTCAGATCATCCTCTCATGTTATTTTATCTTTCTGCTTATTTTTCTAAAAATTTGGCTCTTATTGACCCCCTTTCTGACTCTTTTTGGATTGAACTCCTGACAAGTTTTTGGCCACTTGGAAAGATCTGTTGGGCTCACCTCAGGTGCCCAGCTCCCAGCAATATGCTTCCCCATCCATGTGGAGAAATTTATTTTCTTCAAAGATGGCCTCTCAGCCAACCTATCCTCTTCTGCACCTTTGGAACCTGAGTCACCAATAGGATGGTCCTTAAAAGAGGCTACCTCTGAGTATGGAGCTCTTTGTTTCTTATACTTCGTGATATGCTATATTCATTCTGATGTCCACCAGATAAAAGTACATGCCAGCATTAGGTGCAAACATTGCATTTTATCAGATTCTGTGTATTATTACCTACTATTAAGAATTTTACTGAATTTTAGTTAGTAATTTGCAGTTCAAGATAATAAGACAGAATTCCTACTCTTGTGGTGTTTGGAATTATAGAATCATTATACTAAAAAGCCCATAAACACTCAGTAGTACAATCCTTTCTCAATAACTATGAGGAACCCAGAGCCCAGAGAGATTCAGTAACTTCTCTGAGTTCACACAGCAGCAGACCAAGACATGGAAACATAATCTCCTGCCTTTTGTTGTATTTTCTCTTTATCACAGTTTCAGTTTCAGGCTGACATAAATAATGCACATGTTGGTGTGAAATCTGGGTTCAAGAAAGCACGCTATTTGTCTTAGGGCCATTCTAAGTATGGCACTGAGCCTAGGAAAATAATCACAGTCTCACAACTGCTCACAACAGCTTCCATTAGAGAAAAAGAGAAAGATGCAATGACAAGGGGGGCATCCTTTTTGGGGTGCTGGTGGAAGTTGGGCTGGGCGCTGCTGAGAGGCCCCCTGTCTAGTAATGACACGAAGCCGATAGATGCCAAGTGTGATTGGGCTGTCTGCACAGCGGGGTGGGTTTCGAGGAGGTAGTAGGTGGTTATGACACGGTTTGTCACCTCCTCAATGGAAATGAAATGCAGCCGCGCCAGTGAGGCCATTGTACTTCTGTGAGAAACTGGCACACCCCAGGTGCGGGCGGCTGGGAAGCCGGAAAAGGAAATGCCATTTTATAAAGGATTTTCTAGCACATTAACCGCATAATTCCTCAGCAGGATCGTGAGCTCTGTGCAAAGTGCAGCCCTCTCCCACATAATTGCCGTAGTGGGATTGCTTTCTGAAAGGCTTCAAAGCTCTTGTTGAGAGGTTCGGCAGCATTTCAGCACCTAGTGAGACTACGCCCTCCCGGCTACTCTCTTCACCTATCTTTTTAGTGCTGCCAATCAAAATCGCTTCCTAAAACTGGGCTAATTTCTTGAGACAATCTGACATGAGCCCTTGCCGATGTCTTCAGTGCACTTGACTAAGGGATCCAGGCTGCAAATGTAAAATATGGGCTCTGCATGTCAGCCCAAACTCCAGGAGAGAGTCACATGTCAAAATATATTTCTTATTATGCGAGCCGAGCTGACCAAGGTCAGGATTATGAAGGTTTGACAGCCTTCCCGTTTTTCTTACTACGATGCTTGCCTTTTCTCCTTCATGGCCAGAATTCTCATACCAGGAAGGCAAAAATGAGTATATTGGCTAAAAGTGTGGGCTTGAGCGTAAAAACAGCCTGGTTCTGGATGGAAACTGGCTCCACTTCCTACTCCTTCAGGCTGATTTCCTCTCAGCCTGGGAGGCCCGGGTCTCAGTTCAATTCTCCTCAAGCTACAGCACAATTCAGTCACCGAATTAAGAATGCCCACCTACCTTTGACCACAGGGATGGTGAGCCTTGGTCGAGACAAATGGCATAGGGTCAACTCTCAGTACACGTTAGATGGTGTTGTATTGCTGGCCCTTGCTTCACAGGAAACATTAATTAATGCGTGGATGTTTCCATGCACCCGTCCCAGCAGGTTTAGCGCTAAACCATAAGTGAGGGTAATGGAAGAGACCGTGGGGGCCCCTCAGAGGGCACCTGTGGGTACCATGGCCAAGGAAGAAAGAGGTTGACGGAGCCTTCTAGGGCTGGTGTGTACAATCATGGTGAATGAAGATGCCAGGCTGGGAGACATTTTACGGAGATGAGTAGGGTGTGTCGGAACCAGTGATTTATCTAGGACTGGGGAGGGGACTTGTCCCCCTCCAAACTTCAGATGAGTCGGGGGAGAGAATGCAAACATAGCAGAGGTGAAGTTTGCATTTTTTCATGCTGCTGAATATTTATTTTCTGCCATCTTTTCTCTCCAGATCTATGGACATAATTTACACAGGACCCCGAGGGTAATTAAGCCAGCAATTCCTTTGCCAGTAAAATGAGAAAAGCCAGTTCTCAGTAAATTCTGAATTCCACTATGGATGTTGTAGAAACAGAACTAAAAACAGCTGCAGTTTATCTGTGCTGCAGAATTGACTATAATTTGCTGCCACTCTTACCCTTACCACATAGCAATCAGTGTACAGAAGTACAGAATTTTAAGATGATGAATGTTTTATTTCTTAAAATAAACAGTAGCAATTTAGAAACACATTTATGTATTTTACATTTTTTTTATACAGTAAAAGTATATTGGAAACTTCCTTAGTGTCAAAATCCTTACATGCACTTGTCAAATATATCAAGATGACAAGCCAATATGGAATTCAGATTTAAATAATAGACTTTTCAGATATATTCCATGAAACTTCTGATTGTTGCTTTTGCACTGACCAAGCAATGCCTATTTCTCACTCGTGGTCAGGTGTCTTAAGTATTTCAGACTTAATAACCATGCATTCCAAATGTTAGTGCTGGACCAACATTTGAGCTTTTCTTTTCCTTTTTTAAAGTTAACTTTCATCCATCTACAAATGCCGGTCACTGACTTCGTTTGCTGGGCCGGCGTGACCCCAGCTTAATAAGCTGCACGCATATACTTGCCGCATTTGTAGCTCTCTCACATAATCTCATCGGAACTGGTTATTACTGTCTTTTATCAAATCTAAGATGCATGGATTTTTTTTTTGAGACACACTGTTATTTATCATGAAACAAACAACAAAAAAGTACTGCCCACAACAATGTGCTACGACATAGGTTAAGATGTTTCCCCATTTCAGTGATGCTCGATGAGAAAAAAAAAATGTTCTTAGAATTCATGAAATATGGCATGTCCACTTTTCAGAGGAGAAAACCTGCATAGTGACTGGTCAAAGGTCACATAGCTACTAAGTGACAAAAACGGGAGACGAGAGTGTTTCTGACTCCAGAGATTTTTTCCAACTTAGCTTGTCTAACATTGTGACCTTGAGCAGTCACGAATGCTCTCTATGCTACGTTTCTTTTCTTCTTTGTTTCAAGGGAAGTTAACAGTGATAATAACAGTGTTAGTGAGGCACAGTAGGATCCGGGGCTATAGAAGATTCTTTGAATTCAAATGATCCTCTGCTCCCTTCAAGGTCACTTGATTTCTATTTCACCAGATTGAATAACGCTCATTTTTCCTGAACTACTGAATATAAATGTTCAACTACTACATATTACTGTTTGAAGATTGTGTAGAAGAGAATTCAGCTCAAATGAATTTAGTCAAGGCAACTGAGGATTTGGGAAGATCTCATTGCGTAAACATGGCTGGTGTTAGTACATAACATAATTGAGTGATTTCGTGAGTTTACACAGCTCACGTAGGCCAGATTCATTACATGTATCAAATCAATTGTGAGAACTTGATATGTTTATAAAACATGATCGGATGCCATTGTGGAGCTCAGTGTCACTATAACAGCTCAGAGGGCATTTCAAGTGCTCGATACCCTCTGTCCTTAGTAGCTCTTCTCAAACTTGGTGGGGTTTTTTTGTTTTATTTTTTTGTATTTTCAGATCTCCTTTCAAGTCAAAATGCCACAGGCAAAGTGATTTGGTCCTTGCTGCTATCACACATTCACATAACCTGTTATATAACTTCTACTTTGTCACAAATGCTAATTAGCAGGACTTTGCAAGGCTTCCAGAGGTTATCCTAAATTTGCTGATAAGGAAATAGAAGGGGAAATTTATTTGGGAACAGGAGTTTGAATCACACCAAATGGTGACACAATGGTGGTTTTAGGAATTAGCACTCAGGTTCTGGATTTGTTAGTTCTCTGTTTAAGCTGTGGATTAAACAGTCTGGCTATTTATTTTCTTTGAAAAGGGACCCAGAAAACATGTCTCTTGAGGAGGCAGCTTCCCTGGCCCCGCTACTACTCAGGCCATACTGGTTGCTCTTCTCACCACACAGTGAACCCCCAAGCCCATCCCGTTTCCTCCTGGGCTCCTGCTAGGTTTCTGCTCTTGGCCAGGATTCAAGCCACTGCCCTCAGGAGGCTTTCTGAGCCGTGAAGTTCCCAGCACTTAACCATCCCCTTTGCCCCATGCCTGTTGCTATCCCGTGTAACTATTCTTCAAATGCATTCCCAAGGAGCAGGGAACGTGCCTTTTGCTTTTCTTTACCCTCCGCCTCGCCTGGAATGTGCTGAACATAACTTCCCAACAACAATTTAGAACCAAAGGCATATTTGATCCAGTTGCTCATCATCCCTCAGTAGGTCAATTATGTACTTGCCCAACCAACTGAAAATCAGTTCCATGAATGAATGGATCAGTCTATAGCTGCAGTCCAAGGCTAACTCTTTCTACAAACTTCTCCAGTTCCGCTCAAACCGAGTTTTACCATCTCTTATTCCAGAATATCTGAAATCAAGAACTTTATATTTGCGTACATCCCCCGAGGATCTAGGGATAACATCTTCTAAAGCCTGCAGGGGTTCTGTGTGCTTGGCAAAGAATATGAATGAGCCTGTCAGGATGGTAACCATCAGGAGTGGATGGCTTTAGGGTGTTTGAGTAGGTTGTAGAAAGTGGGAGGTCTGCTGGCAAGAGAAAGAATCTAGGCTTTGTTTGGAGAAAGGACTTGAGCTTTGCTTACATACCTTACTTTTTGCCCTTTCTTTGGAGCTGATTTAGAAAGTGACAGACTCTGTAGCCAAGTGGAATCTGAATGTTTGTATTTTTCAAAATTAAGTCTTTGAAGAAAGCACATGCTTTATGATTTAGATTTATGTTACATCTTTTTAGATCAAATGATACTATCATCTCAGCTATTTTGCTGTAATCTGAGCTTTCTACTATATGTAGGTAGCTCTGCTAAAACAATCTTGGAACCATAGGATAAATTGAGGTTTTTGTATTTCTCTTATTTGGGGGGGTTGCATGTTTTTTTCCTCTCTCCCACTTTATACTGAATGAAGGAGGATTTCACTTAATTGGACAAAAGTATTTGCTCTTATGGACTGATGGACTTTGTCTTCCTTTTAAAAAAGCTTTGAAATAGAAAGTAGAAGAGAGAAATCTTCTGACCCTAATAAACTGGTTGTGCCAGGATAAAGGGAATGCTGCTCTTTCAACACATCAGGAGTAGTAGCACTAGTTGTGAGGATGATCTGGTTGTGATGTCCGTCATCCTTTGATTACCAGAGTCGGTAGGGTGATGTCATTTCTTAAGTGTGTCATAGAAAATTCATGGGAAAAACAAAAAGGGATAAAAATCTACAGTGCCCAATGAACTGTTAAGGTACATAGCATTTGGTCCATTATTAATGCTTAACTTAAATCTTTTAATAGACACTGATTATTATCATTGTGCCATACTCAGAAAGAACAGGAAATGAGAGTGAGCTTCCCAGATGACCTTATGTATCTGCAGAACACAACCACCTTCGCACCCTTTTCGTTGTGTCAGATGAATCACTGAACTGTTGGACCTCAACTTTAGGCAACAGGCAGCTTCTTATAAAGTAGGACGCTAAAATCATCAGAAAACTATTGCTTTTAAGCCGGAAACGGAGGCCAGAGTGTTGATTTGACCACCCACTAAGACTAATAGCTTATCTTTCCATCTTCTGGTGTAAAAGGAAATTCAAAAAAGGAACGAAAGAGATGACTGTGTTTTGTTTCGTTTTTAGATTTATTTATTTTAGAGAGAGAGAGAGCATGCATGTGTGCGCAGGAGAGCACATGTGCATGTGGTGGGAGGGGCAGAGGGAGAGAATCCCCAAGCAGACTCCCTGCTGAGCCTGGAGCCCAACGCAGGGCTCAATTTCAGGACCGTGAGATCATGACCTGAGCTGAAACTAAGAGTCCGACGCTCGACTGACTCAGCCACCCAGGAGCCCCGAGATGACTGTGCTTAAGAGGAGAATAGGAACTACCAAACAGCAGAAGCCAAAATGTCTTTAACTGATCCTGTTAAGAGTTCCCTGTTGTCAGGGTGGGGGACTACTGCCAGTTGGTGTGAGGCATTCCACATCTTGTAACTACAGATGCTGCCATCAGAAGCCATCAGAAGCACAAGTATCTACTGAGTTCCTATTACAGGAATAGAGGAGGTGGTGTCCTTTGATCACAAATTGCTTGCTTCACTTACACCCTGGATAAATTTGCTTGTTAATTTATTTAAAAAAATGAATAATAAGAAAGAAAACTGAAGATAACTCTGCCTGATTCCCATGGTCCTTTAGGAATATGCTCATTTTGATATCCTTGTGTTTGGGTGTTTTGGGGTTACAGTTGCTGGATTCAACAAGTATCTATGGACAGTCTAACATTTATCATCTCCTGTTGACTCTCCAAAAACTAGTCAGAAGGAAAAGAGATGGTTCTCACATCCCCAAATCTCTTAATCTTTTTGAAAAGAGAAACTATGAGTGCGAAATAGTAGCCTCAATAAAGAAAATAATAATAGCAAGCCTTTATATGGTTCATCCTGTGTGCTGTGGCCTATTCTAAGTGGTTTACATATATTTACTCGTTTGATTCTCAAGCAACACTTGAGGTAGGCGGTAGTATTATCTGTGTTTGATAGATAAGGACTGAAGAATGGATAGGTCGAAAGATTGAAATAACTTATCCAAGCTTTCATGGTAGAACCAGAATCCCAGATACATATATATAATATATGTATAATATATATATGTACTATATATATATATATATATATAGCCTTAAAAATACATATATATATATTTTTTTTTTTGAAGTAAAACCAATCATATGAGACTCTGATTCAAACCCTTTACTTTGCTTCCCCTCTCATACAGAACTCAATCCAACCCCCCACACAGGCTTGCTGAGCCTCCAAGTTCACTGCTGCCCACCGCTCTGAGCTCTTCCAGCCCCCCTGTCCCTATCCATCTCCCTTAGTGCCACTGGTCTTTCTACTGTGAGAATGCTCCATGCTCATTATCTCTTCAAGCCTTTGCATCTGCTATTCTACCTGGGAGGCTCATACCCTAGCTCCTTGCGTGGCTCCCTATTTAAAATTCATATTTCTGCCCAGATATCACCTCCTTGGACACGATCTACAACAGTCATCCCACTGCTCATTCCCTTACTGCCTTATTTTTTTAAGTGAGGCTTATCAGTATCTGACAGTTCATAATTTACATGTTTGTTTATTGTCTGCCACTGCCATTAGATTATAAGCCCCAACAGGGTAGGGGTTACAACCATTTTGTTCACTGCGGCCATCCCCAGTGACAAGAACACAGCCGGGCACATTATCCGTGCCAATAAGTATTTGGTATATGAAGAAATGAACAAATTGATAAAATATCACCTTGGGGAAGATAAATGTTTTGTCAAGGTAAAAATAAGTTTTATAAGATGTTTTTTAATTTCTCTCCCCTCATTCTTATGTTTTTCAGCACAACCTAAAAGAAGCTTTGCTAAGGGCTTACTTTACAAGATGGTTGCACAAGGGTTAGAAGGCACTGCCTTTCTGAATCAAGAATTAAAGGATGACTTTTCATCAGTGAAAATGCCTAATTTTCATTCAGGATAATAGCCCTTAGAGGTCTGTGAACAGAAAGCGGATACGATGATGAGATGTACATTCAGAGGGATCCTCACTGAAATGAAGTCTCAACCAAGAAAGATCTAATAAATCAATATTCGAGGTGACTCTGGCTCAGATAAGGATACCTTATTTCTAGAACAGGGACAACAACATCCAGTAGTGTAACGCATGGGGAAGGACAGAGAAGTTCAGATGCCAGATTCTCCCTTGTTCACACAGAAATGCCTATGCAGATGCTAGACCTTGGTTGTAGAAATAATACATCAAGTCACGAGGTCTCTGGTGTGGCTTTACCTCCTAGCTCACTCTTACCCATGCTGATGAGGAAACTGAAAACAACATTCTTTGAGTGCTCTATGAAATTTTCTCCAATGGAACTGCAGTGGTCAAGGTCCCACTTTTCCAAGACAGAACCAAACCTGAAACAGTGGCTTGGCAGGACATGTGGTGAATCTCAAAGGAGATTCCCAAAGAATGGCAGGGACTCTCAGAGATTATTCTCTAAAGTGTTTTCCCCTGGGACAGGCTGCAGGTTTTTCTGAAGTGGAACCTCACAGACATGATGGAATTAGAGCAGTTGACTCAAACAAGAGTGGGTGAACCCGTCCCTTTCCAAGCTCACTACAAGCACCTCCTGATTCTCCCAGGACCTGAAATTATTTAAGAAAGGGAAGTCAAACATGCTGGCAACACAGTAGAAAATAAGTTAAATAGAACCTCTAATCCTGGAGTGTGTCTAATTCTGAGGAACCAGGTAGTTCTCATTGAAAGAGTGTTCTAGGTTTACCCAACCATGTAGCCACCTTAGGATTCAAGTCATTTGATCATTATTATTTCATTAATAGAAAATATGCTTCTCTTCCTTTTGAGAAATCTGGGTGAAGGGAGCATTGAAACTCTACACAATTAGACCCAAACACAGCCAGTATCCCTAACTGGTATTCCTTCCAGTGGAATATTGGGAAATCTTCCTGAATAATTCCTAATGGGAGCCATGGTTCAGATAACTCTGACAGTGCTTTAAAGATGGCTGGGGCAGCTCAAGAGCATGCTGAAGCTCTCCGATCTCAGTTGTTTGGCTTAAGGATTTGAGGAAGCAAATAGAAGCAGCTGCACTAAGGATTTTCTGCAATTAGGTTCATGCAGATTCTGGAAGTTGCTTATTAGGTCTGTCACTTTCAATCCATCTGGTATTTTCATGTTCAAGTAGTATTGCGAGTTGCTCAGTGGGGTCAGTGGTTTTCCTTTTACCTGCTAGACAGCACTGCACAACCATAAAGGCTTATCTGCTGGAGGCAGGATGCACAATTTGGCTGCTTATTGGAAAGCACATGAATTTTTGATTTGTCTGTGTGAGACAGCACAGACACCTCTTAGGAGTTCCAGTTTGGACCAGTTCAAGATTTAGGTAACATTCCCAAATTGTTCTGGGGTTACTTATTTTTATTTTTATTTTTTTTTTGCATGTGTACTTTCCCCTGGTGGCTCATGTAACACAAAAACCAAAGGTAAGTGCTAGGGAAAGCTAGCTATTTCCATTTTATTTTATCACCTGTCTGGTATTGATTCAGAAAGGAACAGACTAAATTAAGTGGTATCCCTGGAACAGGGCTTGACTCATTCAGACTTCTGCCATATTTGAGGGCTCTCAGTAATAAAGACTATATCTGATCCCTTAGAATCTGCTAATTTTCAAAACTATTCTCTCTTCGACCTTTCTCCCCAAAGTGCTTTTATAACATCAATCTTCATTTGGAGGGAGGAAAATTGAATTCAAAGACATTCAAAAAAATTCCACGGTGATACTTCACATCCTTCTCTTCCCACGACTTCCTTTCTTTCTCACCCTAGTATCTCAGTTTGCCATAAATTTTCAATGCAGGTTTGGGGATTCACTTATTTGGAAATTCAGTGTCTCTTTTTTCTTGCTACTCACTCGGTAACTGCATGGAACTACGTGGGACTATGTGGGGCTTCGCTACTTCATACCGTCTTCTGGATTATGCAGTTATGAGAACTTCCAATTCCCAGGCCTAATGCTTAATATTTGGGGTACTTTTTTTTTTTTTTTTTTTTTTGCATTTGAATCTGACTTCTTGAGACTTTGAGGACATTTTTTTTTTTTTTTTTCCAATTAGGCATAGATAGGGCCTGGGCCAGAGTTTATTGTTTTTCCTGGGCTTGTTTTATTTATGTTCTCTCGCTTAGAGTTTAAATTTGCGGAAAGATGATAACCAGAAATGCCCTGTATTTCTTATAACATATACTAAAATAGTGTTATAGCAGGGAGAGGGGTTGATTTAGGAAGATGAAGTAGCTGCTTATTCTCTTTTATCTTGGCCGTTCTGGAGTGGGTCCTGCAAAACATACACCGTCTGGCTCGTGCATGTTGCCAGATGGTTTCCATGCTCTCTTTCCCAACAGGGGTGGGAACACATGGGGTGGGGAACTGGAGCACAGGGAAAGTGACTCTTTTACTTATCACGGTGCTGCTTGGAAAGAAAACAAAACAAAACAAAACAAGTAAGCTTGCACAATTGGTGGTGGTTTCAGTGAAACACTGCTGGATCTTTTGCTTCTCAAAACTGTGGTTCCCTAGAAGTATTTCTGGATGTCAATATGATGCATGCTTAGATGAGGCCTCTCGTGTTTTTGACCTACAGGGCTACAGAATCAGGAAATAACTGTAGCCAGGTTACTGGTAATAGAAAAAGAAAGAAAATGGCTCATTTTAGTGTAATGTTGAAGTTGTTGAAACTTGAGGCTGGAGCAGCTGAAGTGGAGGACTAAAATTCCTTTTGGTCAAGCCTATGAACTAAATCCCAAACATCACCAAATCTTTGTTATCCAATCTACAAAGCATATCCCTCATTTGGATCTCCACTATAGAACATGATTTTAACCAGAACAGGACATGGAGTAGTGTGGTGAATGACAGGTGCACTATGTATGCATTCTTCCAGAGTTCACGAGGAGAACTCATGTTTCCCAAGGATAAATTCCATCAAATTCTGCAGCCTCCTCTCTACCCTAATGGAAACTAGGGTGGGGCAGGGAATGGGGATAAATGTGATGACTGTCTCTGGCATTCAAGCTCCACCAAGTGATTTCTGGCAGCCACTTTGGTATTATTTGAAAAGCATCAAATATTTAAAGAGTATTTGGTATTATTTGATTACGCTTTTAGGGACCCACACTTATTGTAAAATTTGTTGGTGGTAGACATTCAGTATGAATTTAAATTATTTATCATCAAACACACACCCTTGAATGCACTCACTGAACACGAGCATCATGAGGATTTGACAAGAGTTGAATGAAAAGTCAAAAAAAAAAAAAAAAAAAAAAAAAAAGCATGAGACCCAGTGGTAGAGAACTGATGATTTCCTACTGAAATGTACAACCCAAGGCAGTTTTTTCCCTTGATTTTACTGTTGCAAGAGGTATGACAATTGACTCATTAGTAAAATATTTTTTAAAAATTAGTAAATACTAATTTCTGCTTCTGGAAAGACAGAGTAGAAGTACTTTTTCTTATTCTTCCTGTTGGAACCCCTGAACATTATATATAAAACAAACATAAGATTGTGGTACAACAATAAGAAAATCAGCAAGGCTACAGAAGAACTCAACAACACCATCAACCAACAGATATCTTATAGGACTGCCACTCAACAACAACAGAATACACATTTTTTTTCAAGTGCCTTGGAACATATATCAAGATAGTCTATATCTCATGGCTAAAATGAATCTTGATAAATTTAAAAGAATTGAAATTATACAGAATGTGTTTTCTAGTCACATTGCAATCAAACTAAAACCAGTATCAGAAAGATAACAAGAAATATCCAAACATGTTGGAACTAAACAGCCCAGTTCTAAATAATCTATAGGTCATGAGGAAGACTCAAAGGAAATAAAAAAAAATATTGAACTGAATGAAAATTAAATATGCCATATATCAAAATTTGTGGGACACAGATAAAGCAGTGTAGAGAGGGAAATTTATAGCACCAAATAAACACATTACAAATGAGGAAAAGTCACAAATCAATAATCTAACTTCTCACCTCAAGAACATAGGAATAGCAGAACAAAATAAACCTAAAGCACGTAAAAGGGAAAAAAAAGATAAAGCATGGAAAATAATGTAATTAGAATCAGAAAAATAATAGAGCTTTATAAAAAGATCAGTAAAAGTGGCAGTTGTCTGGCAAGACTGATAAAGAAAAAAGAGTATGCAAATTACCGAGATTAGAAATGAAATAGGGGACATCACTACAGACTGTGCAGACATCAAAAGGGCCATAAGGAACCACTACCAACAATTTTACACACATATATTTGACAACTTCGATGAAATAGACCTCTTCCTCAAAAAAGCATAAAATAGCACAATTCATTCACATGAAATAGTTTGAATAGCCCTATACTTATGAAGAAAAGGAATGCATAATTTTAAAACTCACAAAAGAGAAATCTCCAGGCCCAGAGAGTTCACTGGAGAAATCTGGAACCTGGATATCAAAGCCAAATATGAAGAAAAAAAAAAAAAAAAGGATTAATACCAGTTCTACAAAGTCTCTTCCAAACAGGAGAAAACCCTTCCCGATTTTTTTCCTAAAGTTAGTATTATCATTATGCCAAACTCAGACAAAAGACAATTCATAAAAAGAAAACTGCAAACCAATATCCCTCACGAATATAAAAATCCTTAATAAAATATTAGCAAATGGAATTCAGCAATATATAAAAAGAATTATACACCAAGACCAAGTACAGTTCATTCCAGGGATACAAACCTGATTCAATATTTGAAAATCAATCAGTGGAATCTATCATATTAGTATACAGAAGAAGAAAAATAAAATGGTAATATCAATTGATGTGGAAAAACCATCCATCAATCATTTTTGATAAAAATTCTTACAAAAACAGGAATAGAGGCAACTTCCTTTCTTGATACAGAGCATTACAAAAAATGTGCAACATACATTATACTTTTTTCTTTCTTTTTTAAAATTTAAATTCAAGTTAGTTAACATATAGTGTTATTAGTTTCAGGGTAGAGTTTAGTGATTCTTCAGTTGCATTTAACACCCAGTGCTCATTACATCAAGTGCCCTCCTTAATGCCCTTTACCCAATTATCCCTTCCCCCACCCACATTATACTTAATCATTAAAGACTAAATGCTTCCCCCCAAAGGTCAGTAGCAAGGCAAAGATGTCTTCTCTCCATTCTTCTTCAATATAGTGCTGGAAATTTTAGCCAGTTCATTAAGGCAAGAAAGGGAAATATAAAACATGCAGATCATAATGGAAGAAATAAAAGTGCCCTATTTGAAGAAGACATGATTATCTACATAGAAAACTCTAAGGAATCTACAAAACACCTAGAGCCATTGAGTTCAGCAAGGTTGTAGGATGCAAGATAAAAATATAAAAATCAATAATATTTTATATATTAACAATGAAGACAGGGGAACCAAAATTAAATATACACTTGAAATTGCTAAAAAAACAAAGCATCCCCCCCCCAAACTTTCAAATACCTAGATGCATTTATAGGACTTTATGCTGAAAGCTGCACAATGCTGATGAAAGATCTAAATAAACAGAGAGACATACTATGTTCAAGGACTGGATGATGAAACATAGTAAAGATGTCAATTCTCCCTAAGTTGGTATATAAGTTGAGTGCAATTGCTATCAAAACCACTGTGTGTTTGTGTGTGTGAGTGTGTGTGTGTGTGTAAAGGCAATATAATTCCAAAATTTATGTGGAAAGAAAAGGAACTAGAATACCTGAAACAATTCTGAAAAGAAGAATTCAGTGGGAGGAATCAATCTGATTACAAGACTTATTACATAGACTGAGTGATACTCGTAGAGGAACAGACATATAGATCAATGGAATAGAGAACCCAGAAAGAGAACCACACAAATATGCCCAATTGATTTTTATAAAGATACAAAAGCATTAAATGGAAGAAAGATATCTTTTTCAACAAATTGTGGTAGAGCAATTACACATCCCCAGGCCAAAAACAAAAACAAAACAAAAAAAACCCTTGACCTAAGTCTTGCACCTTGTACAAAAATTAACTCAGAATAGAGAGCAGGCTAAATGTAATACTACGTAAAACTACAAACTTTCAGAAAAAAATACAAGAGAAAATCTTCAGGATCTAAGGTTAGGCAAATAATTTTTTAAAAATTTTATTATTTTTGTAATTTTTACAAATACAAAAAATTATTTTGTATTTTCAGAGTGGGGGAAAATCTTTGCAAACCACACATCCAACAAAGAGCTACTATCTAGAATATATAAAGGACTCTGAAAAACGCAACAGTAAAAAAAAAAAAAAATCCACAAATTTTAAAGTGGGCAAAAATATGAGGAGACATTTCATGGAAGAGGATATACAGATTCCAGATAAACATACGAAAAGATAATTAGCATCATTAGCCAGTGGGAAAATGCAAATTAAAACCACAAGGGGATATCACTACACATCTATCAGAATAATGGAAATTTAAAAAAAAAGTGACAAAACCAAATGTTGGCAAGGATGCAAAGAAATTGGATCACTCATACGTTGCTAATGGGAATGCAAAATGGTACAGCCAATCTGGAAAAGTTAGGCTGTTTCTTAAAACAAATAAACAAACAAACCAACCCCAAAAGTGCCCCCCAAATAAAACATAAGTACCATACAATCCTGCAATTGTACTCCCAGATATTTATCATAGAGAAATGAAAACTGATTCATATAAAACCTGTAAAGAAATGTTTATGGACGTTTCATTCATAAGAGCCCCAAACTGGAAACAATCTAGATGTTTTTCAGGGGGTAAATAGTTAAACTGTGGTACAGGGTGGTACATAGCATAGAGTACTACTCAGCAATAAAAAGGGAGGAACTATTGATAAATGCAAAACCTGGAAGAATTTCCACAGACTTCTGCTTAGTAAAATAAGCCAACCTCAAAGGTTACACACTGTGTGGTTCCACTTATACAATATTACTTGAAATGACAAAATTATAAAAATGGAGAACAGATTAGTGGTTGTCTAGGGTTAAAGAAGGGACAAAGGGAAGTGGGTATGGATATAAAAGGGCACCAAGAGAGATCCTGATTGTGATACTGTACTATAGTTTTGCAAGATGTTACCCTTGGAGGAAACGGAGTAAAGGATACTTGGGATCTCTCTGTATTATTTTTCACAATTGTATGTGAATCTGCAACAATCTCAATTAAAAGATTAATGAACTCATTTAAAGTTTAATTAAACTATAAAAAACTAAGTGCATAGGGTAATAATTCTTTGGACAACAGAGTAAAATAGATCCTACCCCAAAATGCCACATCGTTATTATGTAGTGCCCAAGTGGGACTTGAGATAGTCAAGAAGCTACAATGTACAAGGGTCTAGTTCCCATGACCCAATGTAACTGCGATGCTATTTCCCGTTCTAGTTTACATGATGAGGTTGTATTTCACCCTCATGTTTCATGGAGCCTATACTGAGCTGACTTTGCCTACTTGCATACATGCCTCTCTCTTGCCCTATGTCATGGTTCCGGATACTGCCAGTAATGGTTCAGGAATGTCCATTTCCGCACAGCATCTTCCCAGCCTGTTGGCCTTTAAAAGACCCACATTATGATTCTTTCCCATCCCTTCCCACCATAGCCCAACTTAAACTGTCAATCCAAATGACTAAGCAAATTCACCACAGCACTGAACAATCAGGTGTGAATGATCAGTTTAACTCGCCTTCTGAATGTCTTATATTTTAAAAGAAACAATGATTTAACTGATCCTCCTATTGGTAGAATGCTTTGGAGAGATCCAGCTGTCCATATGTGGGTGGTGGTTGTGAAGAAGCAGGGGGTCTCCCTTTGACTTCTCCCCTCTGGATTTTAGTGAAGGAGAATGGGGCAGGGCTAGGAAAATACCAGAGCGTATGCTTGGACTGCCCTTTCTTCTCCAACTCTCTCCCATCTCCCTGTGGTCTTCTCTAATTTGTGAGTAAATATTTTAATGAGACCATTAATTGTGTTACACTATTTTGTTTGTAAGTGTCCTTTTTAATGAAATGAGTTAATCAAATTTTAGCTGCAAATCCCTACCTCCTAATTTTCTATGGACTTAATGCTCTCACTTGTTACACGGTGTTTTCCATCAGAGTGCCTCTGTGTTAGCTGTTAGCTTCATGATGAGAAAGAAGGCAGAGGAAGGTGAAATCTGACTATACTCTGCAAAATAACCCTTGCCAAAAAGGCATTGTCTTGTGAACTCAGAAGGCATTCTGTGCTAGATTTATCTAGCTCCCTTTACCCAACTACAGTCTTCTTTATGTCATGCTTTCTTCCCTAGCTTTTACTCTTTCCTCAACCACTGGCAGTCAAAGCTCTGCCCCTAGTAGCTGAGCTCACATAGTTCTCTTGGTCAAACCCAAGTGATTTGCCCCAGTCTTAGCACTGTTAGCCCATCTGCAGTTTTGGCCTGATCACCCACCTCCTTACCTTTGACACTCTCTTTCCCTGATTTTGTGAATGCTGCCTCTCCCATTCTTCTTAAGATAGGGCCATAAACTGTCGAGTCATAATTTGCCTTTGGATGGCTCACTGGCATTTCAAACCTAACATGTCCATCACTGAGCTGCTGATAGTGACACAAATCTGCTTTCCCATTTCAGTTAACGGCAACCCCAATCTTCCACTTGTTTGGGCCAAAAACTGAGTATTCCTTGACCCCCCTCTTCTTCTCTCTCCCTACATCTGGTCCATAAACAAACCCTCCTTGCTTTTGTTCAAAATATATCTAGAATTTGAGCAGTTTTTACCACCTCCATCATCACCACCCCCATGGATGCCACCTTCACCATTTGCCTGGATCACTGCAATCGTTGCCTCTCTGCTTCTGCCCTTGCTCCTCATCTCTTAGTTCTCAACAGAAAAGCCAGCATGATTATGATAAATGGTAACAGATCAAGTCTCTGCTAGAAACCATCTAACAGCTTCCTGTCTCGCTTAGAGAAAAGCCAGTCCTTATAATAGTCTGCACCACTGGCTCACTCTCATCTTATTACATCATCCTGCAGTCTGATCTAGCCCCACTGGCCTCCTTGGTCCTCTTGGTCATGCCAGGCAGACTCCTGCTTCTGAGCTCCATGCTTGGCATTGGTTTCCTCTGTCTGAATGTTCTTTCAAGGGAACAGCATGGCTGATTTCCTCATGCCAGGCTTCAGGGGTTACCTAAGGTCCTCTCCTACCACCAGTGAAGAAGCTGAAAGCCCTCACCCCAGACACTTCATCTCGCCCATTCTTATTTTGTTATCAGCAATACTTATGTCACATATTATATATCTGATTTAATCTTACTTAGTGCCTTTCTCTTCTACTAGGCTGTGAGTTCAGTGGGCAGATATTTTTGTTTTTTCATTGCCCTGTTTTCAGCACCAAGACTAGTGCCTGGCACACGACTTGCAGTAAATATTTCTATGTGAACTGAATGATTGTCTTTGTGTCTCTTCATTTCCCTCTCTGTCCCTTTGTTGTGTCCTCTCCATTCCTGGCTATTCTTTCCTTCCTCTACTTTATAAATGTAGGTATGTTCCAAGAATTTCTCCTGGGTGTTCTCATCTTTATTATGTTCCTTTCCCTTTTTCCTTCCACTTGCTTCCCTTGGCCACTGATCCCTGACTCCGAGGTACAGTCATCTTTCCTCCCCTCTTACACTTCTCACAGGCCTCTGACTATTGCTACATATCTAGATCCCGCAAGGCAAGAGAGGCAAGGGAACAGGTGGCATCACACAGAGATGATTTCTGTATTGTTTACCGTAAAGGCCTTGAGTTTCCATCCTGGGTTATAGAAACAAGTTTATATGTTTTCTTTCCTTTTGTCTGATAACCTTCTTAGGGGCAAGAATCATATATTGTTCGTGTTTGTATTCATCTGTCCTTCCCCCTCTCTCTCTATCCATCCATGTGTTCACCAACAGATAGTGTTGGGCAGCCACTATGTGCCAGGTCTTTTTCTAAGACTCTGCGAATGCAAAGTTTAGTTAGGTAAAAACGGAGATGGCATTAAAGCAATCAGAAGAGCTCAAAGGTTTCAAGTTACAAAGATCAGGGACACAGTGAAGAAGAAACCAATTAGGAGAATACTATTGTACTATAGGCAAGAAATTAAAGTAGTTTCTAAAGGAGGGAAAGTATGAGTGCAACTAAGTAGCCAGATGTGAGAGATATCCAATGAAAGACTTAACCTAGAATAGTCATTCAGTAGTGTTTACTGAATGAATGAAGAAACTTGATTTGTCATAGAAGGAAAGAGTGGCTTCTAAGATCTCAGGCCTTGAAGTTGCTTAGATCTGAGTTTAAATCCCCCCAGGCTCATCTGTTTGCTAGCTGTAAGGCTGAGGGCAATTATTTAATCTCTTCAAGTCTCAGTTTCCTTAGCTGGTGATATGGGCAAAATCTACCTCATAGCGTTCTTCAAGGATTAAATGAGGCAATACATATACAGTGAACAGTACAGGGTCTGTCACAAACTAAGTGCTATTTACATTATAATAAACGTTTAATGTTACTATTTAAAGAATGATAAGTGGATACTCCTAACAGGTTGAAATATCTTTCACTCAAATAGAAATAAAAATGTTTATTTCAATTATATTCCTTCTCTTCTTTCCCAGTACATGAGGATATAAGGAAAAAATGCCTATGGTCCTCAGAAAGTGGATCAAGTGTAATAACTAGTGAGTTTGCTCTGCTGGGACAGAAGGGATCACTCTAGAACACAGCAAACAGAAGTGCCTCCGTCAATCTGCCTGCCTCTCTGTCTCTGATTGTCCATGTTGCTTTAAACATTAAGCAAAAAAGGTCATTTAGAGTCATGTTAATTGTGGTATTGCCAGAGATCGGTGGATAACTATTTCCTTTCTTTCTTTTTTAAAGGAATGGGAGAAAGCAGGAGGTGCTCAGTGGAGCAATTCTGGTCATCTGTGGACCCTGCTGCCTGCTCAAACATAGGGAACATGCATTAAAACATGGATGGTTTTCAAGGCACCTTTGAGGTCCTCAGTAGGTAATATTTACTTTAGTAACCTCAAGTTCTGTAGTAGTGCTTAGTTATTTTGAGATACAGAGTGGAAAGGGTAATTTTCCTTTCAAGAGCCAATAGATTCAGGCCACACAGCTATTTACTAGCATGACCCATAGTTATCTAATGTTCCATACATAATATGAACTTTTTTGTTTTCTTATTTACAAAGAGATACATCTTTTAATGGGGCAAGGTAGATTTTGAATGCAACACTTGATTGCTTAATATTAACTTCAAATAATTCAAGCAGATGGTATCCTAATCCTCCCTAGTTTGATTTTCTCTATTGTACGGCTAAATCCATATATTTTGTTGTCTGGATAGATCCATTTAGGGTTGTCTGGGATATCAAAAGCCCAGAGTTTAATCTTGTTATGCCTTTCATAGGTGTGTTTGATAGTGATTGCAATGTTTAGATGATGAACTGTGAGAACATGGACTGGGCCTTTTACATGTTTTATGCCCCCCTCACTTCTCTCCCCAAGGTCAAGTATAGGACAGAACATGTAACAGCTGCTCAACAAACCCTCACGGACGGGTTTTGTGTTTATGAAAACAACTCTACTGCAGAATATCGTGGTGAGGAAGTTTGATAGGTATACAAAGTAATGGACTAAATAAGAAATTGTCAAATCCCCCACTAATATACCTATTGCTTTCTTTTTATAACTGGAATAATCCGTCAGCTTTTCTATGTATTTATGCTACTACTTGTAAGTTGAGATATTGGAAAGTGATTGTCTCTAATATTAAGAGAACTTGGAATATATGGTGGTATCTCACAATGCCCATTTCTTTGGGAATGGTCAAAGACGCTGGGTTACTCCTAATACTTTACGGATCAGTAACAAAATCTACCAAAAGAAAATGTCCATATGGTGTTAGGAAAGGAAGTGCTTACACTAACTCAATTCAACTTTAAAGGAAAACATTCTCCATTCCAATATCTCAAAATCCTTCTCCATTTCACTTGTGGCAATTACCTTTTTATCCTTTGCCTTCAAAGGAAAAATAGTAAACTGGACATATGGTGATTCTTACGGAATGTTCTACATGGTACAAGACTGACATTCATTCATTAATTTGTTGTGTATGAAACAACTCTTGCTCTGCCAGACAAAAATTTTTCTGCATTTGAGAAATTGACCCCGTCTTGGGGGAGATATTAGGATAAACCTCTCAGAGATTTTATGGTACTGATGCTGTAGGGCTCATGAGAACAAAGACCCATTTGGTCTCCACAAGACAGCAATATATATTCTGCTCTGGATTGTCAAGGAAAGCTCAGAGGTAGGCTGGCAGAGTGGCATTTTCTAGGCAGAAGGACATCGCAAGCAGGGCTTGGAGGAATGAGGGCACAGAGTAGCCTATGGCTTGGTAAGGAATTGAGGGTTTTGCTAAAGGCAGTGAGGTTTGATTTATTTTATTGTCATAAAATATATAACATACACTTTGCCATTTTAATCATTTTTAAGTGCACAGTTTGGTGGCATTAAGTATATCCACGCTGTTGTGCAACCATTACCACCATCCATCTCCAGAATTTTTTCATCTTGTGGAGTCAAAACTCTGTACCCAGTAAATAGTAACTCTTCATTCCTCCCTTACCAAGCCTCTGGCAAACACCATTCTACTTTGTGTCTCTATGAACTTGACTGATCTAGGTTCCTCACAGAAGCAGAATCATACAGTATTTGTCCTTCCATTCTAATTGACTTATTTCCCTTAGCATAATGTCTTCAAGATTTATCCATGTTGTAGCATGTGCCATGTTTTCCTTCCTTTTTCATGGTGAATATTCCGTTGTGTGTAGAGACCCCAATTTGTTTACCCATTCTTCTGTTGCTGGATACTTGGGTTGCGTCCAACTTCTGGCTATAGTGAATATTGCTGCAATGAACATGGAAAGTACATGTATGTCTTTGAGATGGTGATCTCATTTCCTCTGGATACAGACTCAGAAGAGCAATTGCTGGATGATATAGTAATTCTATGCTTAATTTTTTGAGGACCTGCCTTACTGTTTCCACAGTGGCTGCACAATTTTAACATGCTTACGTGAGGTTTGATTTTTAAAGGATTTTAAGCTGGTGAAAGACTGATAATTTGGTGTAGTGCTCACAGCCTGAGGTGCAGAGGACGGATGAAGGGCAGCAGAGCTGGATTTGGATGCTGGTAACCAGCTGAGAGATGAGCAAGATGGGAAGCAAGGCTGGCCCTGTGTGGATGAGGACAGATGAGTTGCAGAGAGTCTCGGAGAAGTACGATCAAGTGCTAATGAAGCTTTGTTATAATGGCATCACCAATAACCAAGCCCAGACATGGTGGAAAATTAAGGAAAGAATAAATCCTAAACTATTAAATGAATTGCCTGTGAAGGGGTGGGGAATGGAATAGCAGAAGTGAGAGGAAGGGAGAGAGGAAGGGATATGAAAAGGAGGAGGAGAGAGTGGGACAGGGACATCCAAGGCAGAAAAGGGAAAAGACCAGAAGAAACTGATCTTATGAATAGGTTTATGAAAAATGATCATGTAGTCTTATGTGCCACAGAACTTTTTAAAAAGCTTATTAAGATGTACTTGACAAGTGGTGGACAAAGAAAGAGACAAGAGAACTATATGTAGTTTTAGGGTTCACTTTTATATTGGGTTTAACTGGATCACCTATTTAACTGAGCAAAAGATCTCACTGGCTTTGTGTGCGAATGTAAAACTTTTGTTTTAAAGACGAGACTAGGAATTCCCATTCCATAAGGATTCACAAGTCACAAAAGTAAGAAAACCAACATAAACAGTTTGGGCAATGATTTCATGCAGGTCAGCTGAGAACATCCTAAGATTAGAAATACAGTCCAGTTATCACCCATATTCAGCGAAACACAGGGTCATCAGCTTATAAGTGTGATTAGAATGGAGATTATCTTCCTGACGATACTGAAGAGCAGGAGCAAAAGAGTTCCAAATGAATCTGAAACTATTCCTAGTGCAGACACTGCTGGAAACCTCATTTAGCTATATTTTCGAATGGATATGCTATGCAAACAAGTATAATTTCTGTGCAAGACAATTCTGCATTTATTGAGTTTGTCTGGATGAAGTTTTTGAAACATACTGAATAAAATACGTTGAATAAATTGTAATGTTAGTGAAAGGGGCTGGATTGAAGTACCTAGACGCATTTGTTGGCTCTGCTGGGGAAAGCCTCGTTGCCAAGCAAGCTCCTCTAACTTTGACCTTGGGAGACAAACCGCCTCAGAAAAGGAGGAATCAAGTGGTTTTCTAGCTGTGATGAGATTTAAGTTTTCTTTAGCTTGTCCCCCTACAGACATTTAAATAGTATTGATTTTTTTACAATAGCCAATGGGGAGCAAATAATAACTAATTTTATGAAAACTTCATATCATCTGCCCGGCCACTGCTGTATTTTTATGTGACCTTCTCATTCCAGTTTGGGAGGTCATCATTCGGAGGTGAAACATCTCAGGTCCTAAGATGCTTCCATTTGAATCAAAGCTTATTTTCACTTCCAAGTAGCTTTTCTTTATTCATTTCCTTGGGCAAGTTTTGTCAATTTCTGTTCCTTGGTTTCCACCTGGGGATGACAAGCCATCAGAGATGGGAAAGAGATGGCCATTCTCAGCCCAGAGCCTTGCACTAATTTGTAACCTACCCACATATTCCTACTAACTTCCCTTCCTCCTCTTGTTCTGTATTCTATGTAGTATGTGAGTATGTTTGTTTTACATTAACGTGTGTGTGTGTGTGATTTCCAATTTACTGTGTATATGATCTCTACTTGGCCAGACAGACTATAGGCTATATCCTCTGGAATGACATTCTCATTTCTTATGTTTTTTTTTTTCTTCAAAATAATCAAAGACAGGTTTCCCTCCACACTGAATACCCATTAGTGTTTTCAACTGAATGAAGTTCAAAAAATAACCATAGTAAAACTTTCTGGTGAAGACAAAGGCATTTTTCAGAGAACAGTCATGTTAGAATAATTGACAGATGTCATGTGATAACAGAGAAAAATGATTTCTACTTATGGCAATTTTGCAAGTCTTAAGACTAAATTTCCAACCATAGTCCCCCCCCCCATCTTTTAATAACAGAATTGTTTCCAATTTAGGCAAAATTGACCTACTATCTAGTAATCAGGCAAGCCAAAACCTCACGTTACACATGTCTTAATATCAAATGGACAACATCCTAAGAAATGGTCAACAATTCATTTCAATTCAGGTGTTTTAATAGGTTTTATTTTCTGATAATATGATAGAAGTGATTTTCCCCATGACATGCCAGAGAATTTTATTGGAAGAATGAAGTGCGATTTTTCAGATAATAAAGGTTTATAAGATTCAATAATGTTATAAAACACTCTGCACTCCCTTCTGACATCTTAGTCTCTATACCAAATAGGTAAAAAAAGGAGTGTTCCTTCTAAATAATGGCAAGAGTCGTACATATGCAGCACACACACACACATACACATGACTTTCCCCCAAATCTGATACACTCATATAAATTAAAATTTTTAAATTAAGGGAAATAAATGGGAAAAAAGTTATTTTGCTGAGATTCTAGAGCTCACAAGTTTATTTAATTAAAATTGCCAACTTTGCTTCTGAAATCCTGCCATTTTACTAATTTTCCCCATATTTTGTTTTTAGGGACAAGCCACAGAAAACATGTTAGCACTAATTGCTCTCATGTAATCCATGGACTACTTCATGAGAAAAACTTCTTCAGAATATTGAAAAGCCCAAACATTGCCAAAAAATTGGCAGAAGATTTTGGTTTCTCATACCTTGATGATAATTTTCAACTAGAACTGTTAATTTTACTTGACTGACTTATATAAAAATCAAAACAGTGAAATCCAGGGCATTTCCAATACATGCTGTATATTCATTGAATTATATGAATATTTGGGGGGCTATGTAAAATTATTTAATAATTTAACAAATTAGTGAAGAAACTTGAAAAATACAATATGCTTGGACACTGTCAAAACAATAAATTCTAGGGGCGCCTGGGTGGCACAGCGGTTAAGCGTCTGCCTTCGGCTCAGGGCGTGATCCCGGCGTTCTGGGATCGAGCCCCACGTCAGGCTCTTCCGCTAGGAGCCTGCTTCTTCCTCTCCCACTCCCCCTGATTGTGTTCCCTCTCTCGCTGGCTGTCTCTATCTCTGTCAAATAAATAAATAAAATCTTAAAAAAAAAAAAAAACAATAAATTCTAGACTAAGTTGACATTGAAAAATGTGTCCCATTTCTAAATGATCAGTAATGAGGATTCTCAGTATAAGTATACCTAGACTGTTCTAATTAAAATTCTGAAATCCTAGGGGTGCCTGGGTGGTGCAGTCGGTTAAGCATTGGACTTGGCTTTGGCTCAGCTCCTGATATCAGTGTCGTGAGATGGAGCCCTGCGTTGGGCTCTGTGCTCACCAAGGAGTCTGCTTAAGACTTTCTCTTCCTCTCCTTCTACCCCTCCCTCCCATGCTTGTTCTCTCCCTTTCCTTCTCAAATAAATAAATAAAATCTTTAAAAAATGTTTTGAAATCCTATGGCCATTTGTCCCTCTGGATAAGGAATATGACAGGACTAACACATCTGGACTATTTGTAAGAAAGATGTTTTCTAGCACTAAAGTGCCATTCATATTATGTTGAATTTATTATCCTTCATTATTTACATTCCACAGAGTATGAGTTAGGTGAAGTGGATTTTTGGTGAAAAAATTGGTTTAGAAGAAGTTATTCACGAATGATATGTTATGGACAGCTGGAAGCTGTTTTACAGGGCCGAAGGTATGGAGTGCATATCAGAACTGTGTCCTGATAGTTAAGTGAAGATCTGACAGGTCTGCCATGCTTTGTTTGGAAGTTGGTTACCATGACCATTCCCTACTCTCAACTTTGCCCCTTACAGTAGGGAAGGAGGTTCAGATGTATTATCTTTATGCTTTTGTTGGGAATTTTGACCTTTCCTCTCTCTTATGTCCTTTTCCAAGCCTTGAAGAGGAAGAATTGAAAAATGTGGTATTAAATGAAATCCTAGTTTAACAGCTGCATTATTTTACTGATTCAAATTAATGTTACCTTGGTCAATTAACCTTTGACCAAGGAGGCAAGAATACTCAATGGGAAAAAGACAGTGTCTTCAACAAATGGTGTTGGGAAAACTGGACAACTACATGCAAAAGAATGAAACTGGACCACTTCCATATGCCATACACAAAGATAAACTCTAAATGGATTCAAAACCTAAATGTGAGACCTGAAACTATAAAAATCCTAAAAGAGAGCACAGGTAGTAATATCTCTGAATTGGCCATAGCAACATTTTCTTAGCTGTGTTTCCTGAGGCAAGGGAAACAAAAGCAAAAATAAACTATTGGGAGTATATCAAAATAAAAAGCTTCTGCACAATGAAGGAAATAATCAACAAAACTAGAAGAGTCCTGAAATGGGAGAAGATATTTGCAAATAACATATCTGATAAAGGGTTAGTATCCAAAATATATAAAGAACTTAAACAACTCAACACACACACACACACACACACACACACACACACACACCAAAACCAAAACCAAAACCAAAACCAAAACCAAAAAACCCCACAAAAATCCAATTTAAAAATGGGCTGGAGGCATGAACAGATGTTTTTCCAAACAAGATGTACTTAGTCAAAAGGCACATGAAAAGATGCTCAACATCACTCATCATCAGGGAAATGCAAATCGAAACTGTAATGAGATCTCAGCTCATACCTGTCAGACTGGCTAAAATCAAAATACAAGAAACAACGAATGTTGGTGAGGATGTGGAGGAAAAAGAACCCCATGCACTGTTGGTGGGAATGCAAACTGGTGCAGCCACTGTGGAGGACAGTGTGGAGGTTCCTCAGAAAAGGAAAAACAGAATTACCAGATGATCCAGTAATTCCACTGTTCGGTATTTACCCAAAGAATATGAACACACTAATTTGAAAAAGATATATGCACCCCCATGTTTATCTCAGCATTATTTACAGTAGCCAAATTATGGAAGCAGCCCAGTGTCCACCAATAGATGAACTGGTAAGTAGGATGTGGTGTATATATACAAATAGCAGTTTATTTCCACTTTGGGGATTTTTGTCTCACCATAAACTACTGGAATTTGCTTATTTAATTAATAATATACTGGCTTTCATTGTTATATAAAAGATACCATGTGATGAAAAATTGTTAAACAAAAATAGAGCCCTAAAAAGATCACAAAAGTTTGCGATCTTTGTGTTACAAAGGCAACTTGCCTGGGGCGCCTTGGCTCCCTGCTCAGTTGGGAGTCTTCTTCTTCCTCTGCCCCTCCCCCCCCACTTGTACTCTGTCTCTCAAATCAATAAATAAAATCTTTAAAAAAAAAACCCCAAAAACAAATGCAACTTAACTTCAATTTCTCATTCTTACGCTGAATTATTTGCTACAAATACACTCGTGTATAATTTAAAGGGTTCTGCATAAAGACCATCATTACTAATTCATTTGGCATTCATTATAAGACCTTTAATCATGATGTATTAATTTGGTATAAATGTGGATATAATATATAATTTCTAAGTGATTCCATTATAATTTACCAGTTAAATAGTCTATTGTAATAAAAAATAGTCTATTGTTATTTCAATATCTTCTCAAATATGCATCAAAGTGTAATGTTTAGTTCCTTTATGGAACAGCCAAAGTTAAGGAAAGCATCAAAGCATAGTCCTTTCCCCGCAGTGTAGATACAGTAGCGGAATCTCCAGTAGGAGGATAGTATTATAAAAACCATGAAAAGCCCATTTAAAACCACCCACGGTTAATAACACAAACAAATGTTCTGCGGCGTGTTTCACTTGAAATTTCTGGAGGGCAATGCACAAACCTCAGAACCACCCCAACCCCTGACAGACCAAACCCATCAGGCTGCGGTTTGGCTTTGAAAGTAGCTGAGACCTAAGAAAGAGATGTTTTGACTATAAATAGCCCCCCAGCCTTTCCGTGGCGCTGGCTCCTGGAGTGGTCACTTGGTCCCTCTATAATTTAGATTTTACATCTGTGCTGTGAGGCACTGGCAACCTGTGTATAATGTTAGTGAAAGAATCTGAAAATGCAAACCAAGACACGGTGTCTGGAAAGAACGTGCACCCCACATGTTCCATGAGAGCCATTCCAGAAACCGTAAGAAACCATCTTTCTTCTGAAACAGACTCACCCCTATGTCTCCAACTGGAAAATGCTTGAACAGTCTCCAGCCAAATGAAAAATGTCCCTAGACCTATACAACGGAAGAAGAAATTTCATTTTATCCTGGCGACAGTGAGGAGAGGGTGAAGAAAAACACAATTGATCGATTTATCAACTTGTTGCTTTGAGTCCTTTGTCATAATTCCTCTCTGCTCCTTTTGGTGTTTACTGACCTTCTGCTGACTAATTCTTCCCCATCACTGTTGGATCCTTCTGCTTTTAACCTCCTGGCAACGGCTTCCTAAATTAATGTGTGAACAGCAGGACAACAAACCCAGGGATGTCTACCTAGATTACTTTGAAAAAATACGGCAGTATAAAGAGAGTAAACAATAAGTAGAATGACATGCAATGGTGTGAAATGTGTAAGTTACTTTTGAATAGAAGACAAAAAAATACAATTTATTATGAAAGACTCGTTTGAGCTCTGAGGGTTAGCAGTTGCTGTCTCTACATCACAAATAGCTAAGTCCCGGCCTCTTAATAGATCATCAGAGGGGCCAGTACCTAAGCTCTTCTGTGTATGTGTGCGTGTGTGTCCGTGCATGTCTGTGTCTTTGTACAGAGTTACTCGGTGACAAAGGGTAATGTCTGGGCTCCTGGCTTCTGTGTTCATAGTATCTGTTCGTTGTTTTTCTTATTGCTTTGTCTAGTCCAAATTTAGCAGCAAGAGGGCGAGGGCCCTCAATTCCTCACTACCAGCTCCTCCACACACTCTTGGAGTCTCTTTGACCTTTCCAGGAGAATAAAGAGGATAATCCTGCAGAAGCTATAAGGTTTCTTCAATTTCCAGATGCTGTTATTCTACATTTCCATGATTCTAATTCTACTCCATGCTCTAATGGATGCAATTAACTCATTTTAAAATGGTGTCTTTCTTCACATGACTGCCAAGTATAGAATCTAAAAGTTTCTGATCATAAACACTGATGATTATGGGGGTGATTTCCCTTGCTCTCCTGTATTTCTCTGCATTGGAATCCTCAGATTTTATTTATTTATTTTTTACACCAATAACCTTTCTGTTCATCCTGATTAGGCTGAGGCTCTGCAATCTGGCTTTGCACTGGTATGCCTCGCTTGGAGAGGGACAGGATGGGTACGGTTACCTCCAGCGACAATGGCTGCAGCCCTTCTGGGAGTGTTCCGGGCAGAGGTGCTGTATAAACACAAAGCCCTCGGCAAAGATGGTCTTATTCATCCTCATAACATCTCATGAGGTGGCTGCGCTGTGAACATTGTTAATACAAAGCTGCTGGTGCCACAAACAGAACAGAGATGATTTTCTCTCACCGCATGAGGAATGAGAACTTTTTCCTCACATTTCTTAAGGGGAATTATCCATCGGATGGCTTTGTGAATGCCAGCCTGTATGTATCTGTCTGATCGCTCACAGATGTGACCTAAAGACTTGTTTGCAAGAAAAGCAATATCCCAAGCTTAAAAGTTTATACATATGCAGGTGCCTCTCACTGCAAACCAAATTGAAAAAGGTTAATGTGGTGTACTGAAATAAAAATGTGTAGGACTGCTTATAGGGAAGAGCATCTGTTGAACAAGGAAATGAATACATGTTACCTCTGGACATTCATACCTTATAAATGCAGGTCCTTGGTATTACTCATCATTGCTTTTAACATTTTAATAAAGATTATGCTGTAACAACATGAATTTTATCTTAGCAATAAGGCTCAGAAATGGCAGTCAATGTAATTAAATCTATTATCAATGACGGAGTAAGGAGTTAACTCCTACGTGAAGCCAATCTCCTTAGCAGACCACATAAAAATTATTACTCAAATGCCCCAGTGAAATGTCATAGTGTCCCCAGAGGGCAATTCCTGGTAGCATTAGAAAGAGTACATAAAGAAATATAAAGTACAGGCTGCCCATAAAGCATTATCAAGAAGCTATCTAAAAAGAAAAATTCAACAAAAAGGATCATACTCTCATTGGAAAATACTCTTTTCCTCGTGGTGGATTTGGAATGCAGGATTTTAAAATAAAACCCATATCCAGAAAAGCAGATATACTGCCTGCCTAATTATGAGGTATACTAATTAAGAATGGCATTATACAGTTTATGACGGTATTTTATTTGGTATATTTCATTTTTAGACTCTTCAACTGTTGGAAGTTGAGTTAAATTTTGATCATTAAGATGCACAAACATGACTAGCTGCATATAGATTTGAGCATGGCTTATATCCCTGACCAACCAAAAGGTCACAAGTACTTTAGTTGAAATCCATCTTCAGAGGAATAAAATTTTATAACTTGTAGTTAAGAAGAAAATGTTTTCTTTATAGAATACTTTGAATTGTTTAATTTGCTACACTGTGGGGTCCTCCTTTCAGTGAACAAACACAGGTCTAGGGACTAGCCTAGTTGGTAGAATGTATAAAAAATGAAATTGATCTTAAAAAGACCTGACTTCTGTTTCATTCCACTATGAAACTAAGCAAAATCGAAGACACAGATAGCAATCTTAAAATTACCTTTAAAAAACGGGTTGATTTTATTTAAGGGCAAATAAGTATGACTTTTTCATATCTTGAGGATGATAAATGACTAATGTGAAATTTTACTCACTCTTTGCTATATGCATATTTACCTACTGAATTTCTGTATATATTTAGACACTGAACTCCAGCTTTCCCGGAAACTGTGTTCTACATATCCTATCTTATTCAATTTTTAGAGTACTTTCTGAGGGATTATTACTATCTTTTCCATCTTATAAATGAGGGAGTGGATGCTCGGGGAAGTTAACTCATGATATTTGAGATGGTATGAGGCAGGGCTTGCTTTGAACCCAAGGTGACTCCCAAGTTTATGCTCTTTTTTACTCTACCAGTGTTGGCCAAACTGTTTAACACACTATTTATCCTAATTCCACCTGTGACATTTCAATTTATATGGGTGACTGAGTGATGACACACAGACATCAATGCCACTGGAGAGAGGTTTTTTTGCTTTGGGTGTCCGAGAGAAGAGGGCCCACCAGCTCATGCAGGGCTACAAAGGGAAACACGGGTTTGGTCAAGAACCGGAGAGGAATGCATGGCCCAGAGCCCTCATTCTCCAGGGGAAGGAGGATACAAGGCAGGTCAAGCATCAGCACAGTCTTAGGATTGGATAGTTTGAATAATTTCAGCAGCCTTCAGGTTATAGAGGTGGTCTATAGTTGTCCCGGGGGTGATCTGGGGCAGCAAAAATACTGGCCTGGTATGCAAGGTAGAAAAAGTAGGTAGCTGGGATGTAGACAAGGGATATGTTTGTCTATGACAAATGTATTTGCAGGTATTATGATCTGTGTTTGTGTTCCCTCCAAATCAATACGTTGAAATCCTAACCCTTAATGTGATGGTATTGGGAGGTAGGGCCTTTGGAAGATGCTTAGACCATGTGAGTGGAGACCTCATGAATGGGATTAGTGTTCTTATAAAAGAGACCCCAGAGAGCTCCCTCTCCCCTTCTACGACATGAGAACACAGGGAGATTTGCCAGCTATGAACCAGGAATAAGGTCCTCACAGAACGGGACCATGCTGGTAGCCTTGATCTTGGACTTCCCAGACTCCAGAATTATGCGCAAAAATCTCTATTGATTAGAAACAACCTGGTCTGTGGTACTTTCAAGAGCAGCCTAAACAGGCTGAAGCCTCTGGAAAGTTTACTGTCTTTAGGAATTAGCTAGATCAGGGAGGAGTAGTCTGTCAAAGATTAGCAAGGCCCCCCAGGATGTCAAAACATCATAAAATACAGGAGAAAAAAAAATCCCATTGTTGTTTGAAAAAGAAAATTGTCTTTGGTATGAATTTGGTAAATCATGCAAACTTTATACTTGGCTTGAATATTCACAATGCCTATTAGCATATTTAAGTTTGCACGAAGTACTACAGTAAAGTGACCTTTTTAACACTGTTTAACCCAGAGTTCCTTAAATTGATTTGACCCAACACCTATTAACATTTAGCAGAACATTAATTTTATGAACTACAGCTTTTTACCCAACTTTTTTCATATTTTAAATTGCGTGGTTTTTAAATCTGTCATTGAACATTAATTATAACATACACTTCATATGCTTTGTGTATTGGCGATATTTCTAATGTTAAAAAAATACAACGTGCGTTGGGATATTTTGAAATAATTATCCTTCTAAACAGATTTTTTTCCCATGCAATAAAAAGGTCTGAATATAACCAACCATTTTCAACTGGGATGATGTCCTCAAAGACATTTACGATGCAAACCATTTGCAATTCTTTTTCAGACACAGTGAGTATATGTGCAAATCAATACTGTTCACCTACTTTTAGCAATTCCTATAATGCTAACTCCTATATCTGCTTTAAAATATAGGAAAATGATTCTTAACATTAATAAGTTTAAGAACATCCAAAACCTGGACATTGAGGATTCAGAATCATGCACTGCCAGAAATAACTTTTGCCTAAATTGGACCTTCTACATATGCAATGAGACCTGATTCTGTATTATTTCATGTACTGCTAAGCCTGTGTTTCTGTCAGTGAATAATTATTTTGAGTTATTAGAAGGAAAATGAAGCATAACATTTGCATGATTTCCCCCATACTACAGAATTGAGTCAACAATTAAAAGGGGAAAAAAAAAATCAGCACACAAAATCGTCTGCCCTGAAAACAAAGGAATGATCTTGTTCCCCTTCTTCCTCATCTTCCCAAGTCTTGCTGACCCAATTACAAATTTTCCAATAGTATCATATGTAATCCAAATGGCAAAGGTACTGGCTAAACTTGTAGTCCTTTCAGAGCACCTGTGACTGGGATGATATCTTTAAGTCTAATAATGACCCAACTCAGAAGGGGGAAACGGAGAATGGGAAATCTAATTACTTCAGCTTTGGAGTTATATTGCTGCTGAGAGAATTCCTCCTTGGTCACGCTTTTCCCATCCCAAAGAGTTATCTTTATGGTAGTTCAAAGTGAGGGCTTACATAACTAGTTCATTCTTTCCTTCTTCACACAGTAAGTATTTATTACAAGCCAAAATGGCTTTGATGGAAGAAAAAGTCCCTGCACTTCATGGAGCAAATTCTATATGTGGAAAGAACTAACAAGCAAATAATTAAGTTCATAAATAGAGAAACGTGAAAATATATAGAAATCAGTGATAAAGAGAAAATTGGCAGTTTGATGTAAAGGTGAATGACTTGTTCACTACTATGAATTCAGTGGTCAAGGGAGGACTCACTAAGGAGACAATTGTTTAAACTGAACAAAAGAAGGAGCCAGGGAAAAGGCTCCCATTCACACCCTCCTCCTTTCAAAATACATTGAACGAGATTTCCCATCATCTGAATAATATCAAGGTGCAAATACCACCACCAACAAAACATAAGCTGTGTTTGAGATGAAAAATAAGTAATGGAGTGTTTAGAAAGGAGTTCTCCAAAGAATGATTTACTGGAATGCAGATGATTCTTTTTCCACTTTGAACTTTCTTTAAAATACACAGATTTTAGTTATTCTTTCTGGTCCTCATTTTCAAAAGCACTTGTTAAACAACCGCCTTCACATGCTTAAGTTAGTGACTTTGTTCCCTTCAATTCCGGAGTTAGGACATCTGTGACCATTTTGTCCTTGATAGTGGTGATTCCCAAATGAGGCACCATCTCTCACTGGGAAAGCTTGTTGAAATATGAATACCTCATCCGAACCTCCAGTGATTCCAATATAAACTATATCCCCAAATTGTTCTGACTTCACCTCAAACTGAGGGAGCAAAAGGCTGGGCTAGCAGAGCTTGGGTTCGAGGTCTGTGTGTGGGGACAGGAGTTGAGTTACACAATGGGAGAGCTGGTTCTCCAGTAAACCTGGACACTGAGCTAAGTTCTGGAAGATCCACTATACCAGTGGTTTTCCTAAGGGGTTGAAGGAAGGCTGGGGTTCCCAGACATTATTCAGAGGCCTAGAAAGTAAAGCTTTGCGTTCCACTTCTGTGTAAACTAGAGTAACTTTTTCTTTGACTGTATTATATATTGGGGTTACA
This sequence comes from Ursus arctos, assembly GCF_023065955.2. NCBI lineage: Eukaryota > Metazoa > Chordata > Mammalia > Carnivora > Ursidae > Ursus > Ursus arctos. The sequence continues at coordinate 27,387,629 of NW_026622986.1, forward strand.
TACATGATTTCACTTGGAAAAGTTCTATTTCTGAATGGATTAAACACCGTGGAACCATGTAGTGGAGAAAGAGCTGGGAATTATATTTCCATAGAGCAGGCAAGGTCCAGAGTCCACAAAGATTGCAGGCACCAGAAATGATAGGTGAGCCTTTGGAATTGGGGTAAATTTATAGGTCAAACTTAATAATAATGCTTAAGATTTTTAATGCACAGTTTTGCTTTCTTTGCACAGAAAAATGTGAACAGGGTTGTGAATAATAATAATAAAATAATTTAAGGAACCATTAAATTACAAGACTGCACATTTTATGTCATTTTTTTTCACACAATGAGTCACTGAGGAAGGTGTTAATATTCCCGTATTCCAAGTGAATAAATTGAAGCTTGGAGATATTAAATACCTTCCCCACTGGCTCTTGGGAAATACAGAACTTTAACCTAGGATCTCTCTGGTTTCAAAGATCATGTTCTAATCACCACTTCCAAGTAGATCATACCTTAGAACAAGAGGGCTTTGCCTTTTCAGTGATGAGATTTACAGACGATTTGATAAAGTCCTCGCGATACTTAACTCATTCCTGCCATAAGCTTATGCAGTTTAGAAATCAATCTAGATGAACCATCGCTAATAGAGACTGAGGGAAAAGTAGGGGAGCGCATCTCTTTACTTCTCCATCCATTTCAGAATGTGAGAGGCAGTCCTTGTGTGAAGAGAAAGCAAGCTATGTAAAAATTCAGGGCTCCACAAGTGCTTTGCCAATGAGGTAATGGAGGGGCAGAGGTCGCAGGGCCGGAAGCATGAACAAAAGAAAGATTAAGAAATCCTTCCAGTTTTACCAAACCACACCAAACAAAAACAATTACTTTAACCTATTCTTTGTGCTTTTACCCTCTTACTGCTCTCAAACCAGATAAAATATTCAGTTGCTGCCAGTAATTTACTGTGAATGCTTTTAAAGCTGAAATTGTTCCAGCCGGAAATAATGGAGGTCTGTTTCCAGAAATGTCTGGGGCTAAAGAAAGGCATGCTCAGTTGCGTCCATGAGTTACTGACTTCTTATAGCCACAGTCCCTGAATGACAGCCACTTCTGTCATTCTGATTTAATAATTTATTTAGAATTCTCTGTCATGGACTATATTCATGGTGAGTCCAAACAAAACTGAAAGATAATTTTCCTTTAACGACTATATAACTCTGTTTTCAGATTTGGGCAAGTTTACAGAGGTCTTTATCTTCTATAACTGATTGTTTTTCCTAATCTAAAATTAAATGTAGTAACAGTGCCCCCGCTGCTATAAAGAGAAATGTATTCATTAGGCCCTTCCTTCTAAATTGGGCATTTTCTGGAGAGTGTTTGAATCCTAGTAGGCACAAATCCAATGTATAAAATGTATCATATACTTTATGATGAAGAAGTACAACTGGGGTTGTAAGCTTCAATAAATCAAAACAGCTTCACATCGGCCAGATTTCAGCTTTGAGTGGGTGGAAACCCACAATGTAATTGAGAAGTAAACAGCATTGGGGTCTACGGTCTTTCCCACTGAAGTTTTGGCTCACCTGCTGACAAAAGCAATTTATGTTCTGCAGAGCCTACTCTTCTATCAGACAAAAGATAGAAAAGCTGATGGCCATCTTTTTCCTAGAAGGGTATGTAAGAAAATTGCTCGAATGGAAACTGGTATCAGAGCGATACTTTTAATTGATGTTTGTCAGTGACTCGACCACAAGAAGATCAACACAACTTTGGAAAGAATCTTGTCTATAGTATTAAATTATGTGACTGATATTGTCAGAGCAGAAATAAATAATCTGCCACTTTATATGCAGGATCTACTTTTCTTGGTGAGCAATTATTGATATTCTTACTAAAATAATATGAGGAATGTAAAGATTCTATGTTATGGAGTTTAAAATATTGTAAATCCTATAGTCCAGCCCAGTCCAACTTTTTTTCTATCAAGAACCAGCCTGTAACTATTTTAGGTGTTGCGGTTACATACAGTTTCTATCTCCTTTTTCTCCCTCCTTCTCTCTCTCTCTCTCCCTGTCTTACTCCTTTCCCTCCCCTCCCCTCCCTTCCTTCCTTCCTTTCTTCCTTTCTTCCTTAAACACTTAAAATTGCAAAAACATTCTTACCTCATGGGCCATACAAAAACAGGCTATGGGTCTGTTAATCACATTTAATTTTTAGGAATATTACATAATGATAACCTTCTGCCTAGAAAATGGCTGAGTCAAGAAGATAAGAAGGACAGGGATATGCAAATACAATCGACAAAGTTTGATTAAGAAAAGATTACCTTCAACATTTTGGATGTCCAAATGCCCACCAGATATTTCCATTTTCTCTACTTACTTAGCTATGAATAGGACTTGTGCAGACCAGAGACATGAAACATTGTGGGGCCCACCCATTATATTTCAGCAGTCACGCAAAAACTCTCGAGTCAAAGGCAGCACCAATACAGAGAGGACAGAGTTGTAATTTTTGATGTTATAGTCTACAGTAACTTGTTGTTGTTGTTGTTGTTTTAAGGTTTCAATTTTTTTTCTTTTTAGAGCGGTTTTAGGTTCACTGAAAAGTTGAGAGGAAGAAAGAGCAATTTCCCATATCACCCCTCTAACCGCCCCCCCCCCCCCACAACCTCACCCATTATCGACATTCCCCTACCAGTGTACATTTGTTACAATGTCCATAGGATTCACTCTTGGTGTGGACATTATATGGGTTTGGACATGCATAAAATGGCATGTATTTATCATTGTAGTGTTACATAGAGTAGTATCACTATCTCTGTACTCTGCCTATTAATCCCTTCTCCTCCAGCCCCTAGCAACAACTGGTATTTTTACTGTCCCCATAGTTTTGCCTTTTCCAGAAAGTCATATAGTTGCAATAATACAATATGTAACCTTTGCAGATTGGCCTCTTTCACTTAGGAATACGCCCTTAGGGTTCCTCCATGTCTTTTCTTGGCTTGATAGCTCATTTCTTTTTAGTGCTGAAAAATATTATATTGTTTGGATGGACCATAGTTTATTTATCCATTCACCTACTGAAGGGCATCTTAGTTGCTTCCAGATTTGGGCAATTGTAAGTAAAGCTGCTATAAACACTGTTTGTAGGTTTTCATGTAGACATAAGTTCTTAGCCCCTTTGGGTAAATACCAAGCACAATCACTAGATCAACAACCTTATTTTTAAATAAGTTAAATTTGTGCTTATTTCTCTTCAATATTATGGGATATACTATGGGATTGCCCAATTAGGGGGTTGACCTAAAACTATGGAGTGGCCGCTGTTCTCAACCCTATGGTTCGAGTCACAGGGTAGTCCTCCATTTTGAAGTGTAGCATGAAGGGTAATTACTTTGAATTGCTTATCTCTCCAATTTCCTGCATTTGGACAAACATTTCAGTTAGCTTTTATGGAAATTAAATAAAAATAATATCTTTGTTTAAATTATCTACATTTCTAGAGCTTCTCCTTTTCTTCTTCATTTTTTTTTTTAGTGAGAATAATTTCAATTATGTTACTTTATTTGTCCTCACAATATTCCTGATTTACTAAAGGAATACATATTAAGATATACATATTGGTCAAGAAATGGGGCATTCAAAAGGAAGAACAGTTAAGATCCTTATCCAAGAACACATGGCATATGTTGGGCTTTTAACACGATCTAGGAGAACCCAAGCATTAACGACCAATATGGGGACAACACTGGCAGTTTACTAAACTCATAAGCAAGAACATAGAGAATATAGAAAAGCATAGTTCTGAAAAAAAGCAAAAACAGGGCGATTGAAGAAAATCCAAAGATTCTCATCTTTTAAAATATTTTATAATCATTAGTGCTCTGATAAAGAATAAATTTGTATTTTCCCACCAGGAACTGGTTATCTGTTAGGGTATTTGATGCTTTACTTTTCAACACTTGCATGCTAGTAAACATATTTAGTGCAAAATTTTACTTACTGTAAAAGTCTTTAGGGCTTAGACATTTAGGAGTAGGACAAAAGCACAGATACCCATTCACATATTGATGTTAGAATGCCAGCAAAATGGGATTACTTTGATAACCCCTCTTCCTGGTTTCTGTAGCTAATCCCCTTTTCCCACAAGAGATGTTTATAGGTAACATAACTCTGTTAATGTTCTCAACTTGGTACTAAGTGACTGCTTTTACATTCAATTAGCCCTTGGTCTCAGCATCACACTTAACTCTTCAAATATCTTCTTGATAATAATCCCGAAGTTGAATAATTCCTGCCATTATTGACTGATAGGGACTCAACATCTTCTTTGACCTACATGGAGTGGGGTGAGGCAGTGGGGAAGGACTGTATAATTAAAGTTAGATCAGAAAGAAGAGCTATTGGGAGATAAAAAACAACCTTCCCTTATAAACATGAATGGCATGACACTGAAACAAGCTGAAATCATGGGAGTTTGCCAAGAGCATTCTTGAGTTTGAGAAAATTTCCCAAGTTATTTTTCAATTGCTTCTTACTGAACTCTGCTAACCAATTCTCTGCCTTGGAATAGCTATTCAAGAAAGCATGAGAACCCGCAGTGTCGATATTGGAAAGCCTCAAACTGTAGTGGAACCAGTTGCCAAAGTGACTCCGAAGCAATAGTTTACAAAAGAAAAAGGAATTGTCATCAACCACTACAAAAGAAAGAGCTAAACAGCTTAAAAGTGGAATATACAGAAGAAAAGGAAGAAAATATCTGCCTGCTTGAAGAAAAATGCACTCCCTGATCTTAATTGCTCAAAATTGAGAGTTTAAGGGTTCATTATTTAAATGTTCAGCCTTTCTATGCATTAAAAAATACTGACAAGGTCTGAACAAATTGTTAACAAAAAATCAGGAGCATTCTTTGCTAGCCTTAAATTACCTGTGTGCACAGTGTATACTGAGCGTATGAGTTGGGGCAGAATATTCTAGTTACGGTACAATGGGTTCTTTGTCCTTTTTCCACCAATAGATTGAATTATACTTGTTCCCCAGCAAGAGGCCCTCAAAAATTATATAATCGAAACTTTGTTTCTTCCTGATAATGATGCAACCCTGAAAAGTTGATCTGGAAGCAGAAAAGAAAATTACTTTTCTATTGTTTTTTTTTTTTTTTCCTCTGAGTGGCTAAGCACAAGAGCTTGAATACTTCTGCCAATAATTGACTTGCAACATTGATAACTCAGTGCCATTGCCTTGTTTGCACATCTACATCCATCTGAATGAGGCAGAGGCAGACTAGTGTGGTAGAAAGAGTTCTGGTCAAGGTGTCGGAGAACATAGGACCTATAGGATTCTATCACCAGGCACACAATGCATGCTTCTGAGCAAGGTTTGTAATCCCTTGTGTTCAGCTGCTTCATTTTTAGAGTGGGCATGACAATAACTGCCCTACCCAAATCAGGGAAATGTGTAGGGTAGTTATGACGTGTGTTCACAGAAAAAATGGTCAAGAGATATAGCTATAGACACAGATACTTCTCCAAAGAAGACATACAATTGGATAACACACTCATGGAAAAATGTTCAACACCACTAGCCATCAGGGAAATACGAATCAAAACCACAATGAGAAACTACCTTACACCAGTGAGAATGGCGAAAATTAACAAGACAGGAAACAAGTGTTGGCGAGGTTGTGGAGAAAGGGGAATCCTCTTACACTGCTGGTGGGAATGCAAGTTGGTACAGCCACTTTGGAAAACAATATGGAGGTTCCTCAAGACATTAAATAAATACAGAGCTACCCTACGACCCAGCGATTACACTACTAGGTATTTACCCCAAAGATACAGAAGTAGTAAAAAGAAGGGGCACATGCACCCCAATGTTCATAGCAGCAATGTCCACAATAGCCAAACTGTGGAAGGAACCAAGATGCCCTTCAACAGATGAATGGATAAAGAAGATGTGGTTCATATATACAATGGAATATTACTCAGCCATCAGAAAGGATGAATACCAACCATTTGCATTGACATGGATGGAACTGGAGGGGATTATGCTAAGTGAAATAAGTCAAGCAGAGAAAGACAATTATTATATGGTTTCACTCATATGTGGAACATAAGGAATAGAGTGGAGGACCACAGGGGAAGGGAGGGAAAACTGAATGGGAAGAAATCAGAGAGGGAGACAAGCCATGAGAGACTCTGGACTCTGGGAAACAAACTGAGGGTTACAGAGGGAGGGGGGTGGGAGGATGGGGTAACTGGGTGATGGGTATTAAGGAGGGCATGTAGGGATGAGCACTGGGTGTTATATACAACTAATGAATCATTGAACACTAGAACAAAAACTTATGATGTACTATATGCTGGTTAACTGAATATTAAAAAAAAATCCTTTCATTCATGGGGAACAAAAAGAAATATAGCTATAGGAATAATACTACTTTGGACATTCTGACCCTGAATCTTAGTTCTCCTTTTCCCCATCTTCCCTATTGATCTCTGTGTTGGGCATGCCATTCCTAATTCATTAGTGAAATCTTTCAGACCTACTTTTGAATAAGTCCTAAGGTTGCCCCCTTCTTACCATGTCCAGAGCTCACATCCTGGTTCTGGCCTCACCATCTCTTACAGGATGAACCTAACTATCCTTTCCTTGCTGCCATGTGTCCACCCCCAACAGTTTACTCTCCACAGAGCAGCCACAGCAATCCTTTAAAAATAAAATTTTGATCTTGTCACTCCTTGGTTCAAAACCCTCTTGATGAGTGCTTCTCACACAGATATTCATCAGAAGTCCTCATCACTTCCTGCAATGCCAGTAGGGGTGGCAATCTATCATTTTTGTACAGTCCACCAGCTAAGGATGATTTCTACATTGTTAAATGGTTGTCACATGAACATACTACATAATTCAAATCTCACTGTCCATAAAGTTTTATTGGAACATAGCCATGTTTAGTCATTTGTTTAGACATTTAGTCAAATGTTTAGTCATTTACAAACTATCTATGACTGCTTTCATTCATCCACAGTGCAGAGTTGGGTTGTTCCTAAATACACATTATGGCCTGCAAAGTCTAAAATGTTCACTAGTTATCTCTTAACAGAAAAAAATTGCCAACCTTTGCCTACAGGGTGTGATCCCTCTTCTTTCCTACCATTTTTCCCATTGTTATTCTGCTTCAGTCATGCTGATAGCTTGTTCTTTTATGCTTGTTCTTGCTACAGTGCTATTTTATATACTGCTTCCTTTTTGCCTGTGGATATTTTCCTGGATAGTCTATGACTTCCTCTTTCATATGACTCTAGAATCTGGTATTTTCTCAAAAGGGTCTTTCTTGACAATCTTACAGAAAATGACACTGTTATAAAATTTAAAATAGTATATAAGAATTTTTTTTAAGCTCTAATCCATGGTTTGTCAGAGCTCACACTCTCTTTTAGATATTAAAATTAGTAATTGTTAAAAATCAGTGTCAAATATCACATATTTGTAATGACTCAGTTTAGAGGAAAAAACTGAGAATGAAAAATTACACACTTTTTTTTTTTTCCCCCAGCTCTTCTAAGGGCTTACTATGTGACTCTGGACAAATAAGTTAGCATAAGGAGACTCCGTTTTCCCTTCAATGATTTAATGATTATTCCCTTTGAGCTGCATTATCAATATGATGGATAAACGTTGGCATATAACAATTACATTTTTAAAAGCCTCAAGAACAGCAAGAACGATCAAACCTCTATTCAACATATTATAGCATATGCTATTCCTACCGGGGTTTCATTCTCAAGACTTCTTGGATGGGTGACTACCTTTACCAAATGACTATCTATACTTGAACCTGCAAAGTGCATATCTAGCAACAGCACCTTTATTGGCTTTCTAGGGCTGTCATAAAAAATACCACAAACTGGGTGGCTTAAAACAACAGAAATGTATTGTCTCACAGTTTTGGAGGCTAGAAGTTCAAATCAAGGTGTTGGCAGGGCCATGTTCCTTTGAAATCTGTAAGAGAATCCTTCTTTGCCTCCTTCTACCTTTTGGTGCTTTGCCAGTAATCTTTGATGTTCATTGACTGGCAGCTGCACAACTATAACATTTGCTTTCTTGTCATAAGGTGTTCTCCCTGTGTTTCTCTGTCTTCACATGGCTACCTTCTTAAGCACACCAGTCATACTAGATTAGGAGCTTACATTACACCTGGATGATCTCTAAAACTTTACCAATTCTACCTGTAATGACTCTATGTCCACTAAGGTCATATTGTGAGGTACTGGGAATGAAGACTTCAACATATTTTTGGGGGGTGGGGTGGGGTACAATATAACCCACAATAGTACCCAAAAGTGCAATGGCAAGGATCTTTAATACTTATCTTCAGGAACACAGATGAATTGCTTACTCTACAATGCATATTCTTTCATGTATATTTGCTCATTATCATTGTAAACAGCATTTGTGGTAGGGGGGGGGTATCAACAGTTGGTACTGTGATTGCCCAGTTTCTTCCATGGTATTTGACAGTCACTGTTTGAGGCCCAAGTTGAAGAAGAAGAAGAATGGGCAACTGATGATTTCACTATCTGCCTTATATATGACACTAACATATTTATGCTCACCACTGGAGTCTCGTAGTCAGCTACAATGAGACCTTTAAGTTTTTAGATTAGTGGACTGGAAACTTGTCAGTTTGTTCTAAACTAGAAAAAAATCTCATGAAATGCTGTTCATTTACAGACCTTTTTATAAAATTCAATGCTTTCAATTTTTAAAATGAGTGAGTTGTGAATGTATTAACCATTTAATAAGAGATTGTAATGACCACAGGGCAGGTTTAAATTGACATACATGAAAAAGTCAAAGAATTGCCTCTTGGGATTAGTTTATTTCTTACTTTTTAAACAGTCCTGGTGACATATCAGACACAGAAAATACATTAATATGCCTACAAAAGGAATATACAGTCATGGCAGTGGGGTTAAGTGGTTGTGCCAACCCTTCCACCGATAATAATTATTTAAGCTGGATAAAACATAAAAAGAAACTAATAATTTAAAGACACTGAATGTGTCCAACACTGTGTAAAAGCTGGAGAGAGCTTATTCTTGGAAAAAAAAAAAAAGAAGAAGAAGAAAGAAAAACATAGTTACAAAGGGTACGAATTGGGGGTATTTCCCAATACCCATGGCTACAACAGAGGAAAATGGTGGTGGAAAAACAAAGCCTTGTCAAATGTTTGCAGAAATCAGAGTTTAGGATTGGAAAAAATTTAGAAATGTAAAGATGAAACTCTAAGAGCAAGATAATTGCAGAGGAAGGAAACCAAAAATCCATAGTGTTTGATAGAGAAACTATGCATGGTGATGGGAAATTCTATAGGCCCTGCAACAAAGCAGGAAGAGGTCAGAGAGGAACCTACTCTTGAAAGACGAAAGATGCATGGAGGAAGATACATAATTTTGCTGCTTTTTAAGCTGAATACATTTTCCAGTTGCATGAAACTTAGCCAGCAGAAGGCTGAAGCCTCAGGGATTTTAAGTGTCAGAAGTGAGATCCTAAGGATATGCCACAGAAGCTAGATTTAGAAGGAAATTCCTAGAAGCACACACACACACACAAATCTATAGAAAGGAGAGTCCCAAAATATGAATAAAATCTTGGCCCAAATCCCTCACTGCCAAATTACACAGGCACAGGGAAGAATTCCAAGAGGTTAGACTAATAAAAGCATTTGGAATTCTTAAGAACAGTGCAGAGATATCAGTAGCTACACACTACAAAAGAAGGTGAACATTGCATTTGATGTTCAGGAAGAGTAATTGAATACTGGAATAAAAGAGCACAATTCTCAGGACAGTACAAAATCCAGTGTCACAGCAATGTATTATCTTTAATGTCCACTTTACAACCAAAAATTACTAGACATGTAAAGATACAAAAAGTGTGACCCATAAATAGGAACAAAGACAGTCAATACAAACTGACTTCCAAGGGTCCCAGGTGTTTGATTTAGCAGATAAAACCTTTGAAGCAGTGATTATAAATATTCTCAAATAAATAAAGTATGATGACAGTGAGTGAAAAGAAAAATCTCAAAAAAAAAATCTATAGAAAAAAATAGAAATTTGACAACTGAAAAATTCAATAAAGTTTAAAAATTAACTAGATAGACTTAACAGTATATTCGAGATAGCAGAATAAAGTACCAAAAAACTTGAAGAATGATCAATACAAATTACCCAATTTGAAGAACAGAGAAAAAAATGATTGAAGAAAAATAAATATATGATTCTAAGAGGCTTATGTGAGAATATCAGTTAGGCTATTATATATGTAGTTGGAGTTCCTGAGAGAGAAAGAGAAATGACCAGGAAACATTTTTTAAAGAAAAATTAGCAGAATCCTTCCCAAATTTGATGGAAAACATTAAACTCAGATACAAGCAACTCAATAACTTCAAATAGGAGTAAAATAAAGAAAAAACATTCCTAAATACATCATAGTTAATCTGCTGATGCCCAAAAATGACAAACAAAATCTTGCACTCAGCCAGAGAAAACATACACATTAATAACAGGTGAAGGATGCTATGATTTACTGACATCTCTTAAGAAACTATGGAGGAGAGAAGATACTGAAATGACACAATACAACTGCTAGAAGAAAAAAGAAGCCGTCAATAATAAATTCTATGTTTAATAAAGCTATCCTAAAAAATAAAAATGAAATTAAAACTTTTTCAGATAAATAAGAAGTGAGAAAATTTATTACCAGACCTGCATTACAAATAATGTAAAGGAAGGTGTTCAGGTTATATAAACATATTTCCTTTTCTTAATTTCTTTAAAAGAGAAAATGCTGTTTAAAGCAAAATCAAACAACCCCCGTCAAACCTCCCTCCAAAACAAGCAAACCCAACAAACAAAAAACAAAGACAATTTATTGATGAGTTTATAATGTATGTAAATGTCATTATATAATAATAGCTCAAAAGAGAGAAGGTAATACTGTTGGAGTATTACAACTAACTTTAGAATGTATATTTTAATTTCTAAGAAATCATGAGACAATAATTCAGAAACATATAACTAGAAAACCAAAACATAAGTTAAAATGAAATTTTAAAAAAATACCTGATTAACACCAAAGAAGGGAAGAAAGGAAAAATTAATCAAAATAGAGTTAATTTCTAGACATGCAAAGATACAGAAAGTGTGTATGTATAATGTATAATATACATGTATATACATGTATATATTATAATGTATGTATGTAAATTATATACTTACATGTATATACATATTATAAATGTATATACACCTAATGAAAATCTAAGAGAAACTAAGGGGGAGAAATAGACAAATCTATAATCATGGATGGAGACTTTATACTAGTATCAGTAATTGATAAGACAGATGAAAAACCAGTAAGAAAATACAAGATCAAAAGGACATTACCAAACTAGCTGACAATTACAGAACAATTCACCAAATAACTGCAGAATATACATTGTTTCTATGAACATTTCAAATTCTCACCCTAGTGAGCCATATGTCAGGACTTAAATTTAAAAATTATGATATTATGGAGTAAGTTCTCAGACTAGAATGGAATTAAAATAGAAATCAGCAACAACAATATATGTAGAAAAGTTGAAGTATCTAGAAATTAAGTAACACTTCTTAAAAACCATGGGAGAAAGAAGCCACCACAAAATAAAATTATTCTGAATGGAATAATAACGAAGATAATATAAACTAAAATTTGTGGAATATAGCTAATGTGGTGGTTGGGGAAATTTTATAGCTTTAAAGGCATATATATGAAAAAGGAAAAAAAGATAAAGTCAGTAATGTAAGCTTCCAGCATAGAAGGCAGAAAAATGAACTCTCAAAGAGGTCTATGCTCTAATTCCTGCAACCTGTAAATATATATTATAAATTCTACCAAACATCTAGGGAAGGAAAAAAAAAAAAAACCCTAATCCTACCCAAAATCTTTCAGAAAATAAAGAAGGAAGGCATACTTCCCAACCTATTTTATGAGATCAATCTTACTCTGAGAGCACACCAAATACATTACAAGAGAAGAAAGGTGCCAACCAGTACCTTAATGAACAGAGACACAAAAATCCTTAATCAAAATATTAGCAAATCAAATCCTTGGTATATAAAAAGACAATACCCTTTCATTAAGACTTTCAGCAAACAATGAACAGAAGACTTCCTTTTGTGGTAAAGGGTATGCATGAAAAACCCTCTACAGACATCATACTCTGTGGTGAAAGACCGAATGTTTCCCCCGAAGACTGAGAACAAGTAAAGCACATTCGTTCTCAATATTTATATTTAGTGTTTTACTAGAAATCCTAGCTATTTCAGTCAGTTAAGACAAGGGATAAAAGAAATACAGGTTGGAAAGGATGCAGTGTTTTGATCAAAAGTTGATATTGTATTTGGAAAAAGCTAAGAAGTGCATAAGCAAAAAATACCCACTAGAGCTAATAAGTCAATTTATCAGGATAGTAGTATAGGCGGTCAGTATACAACACCCAGAAGTCTTTATGTAGAACAGCAGCGAAAGCTGGAAAATGAAATAAAAAAATACAATTCCACTTCAAAAACATCCAAAAACATTGTATACTCAATTTTTAAATTTAACAAAAATTGTAAAATACTTGCTTACTCAAAACTACAATCCATCGCTGAATCTAAAGAATGACTAAATACATGGTTATGGGTGGAAGACTCGAAGTAGTTAAAATGTCAGTTGTACAAATTGAACTATATATTAAATACAACTCTAATAAAAATTTCAACAGGCTTTTTGAGGGAAAAATTTATAAGCTAATTCTAAATTTATATGAAGATGAAAGCAACCTAGGATAGCGAAAGTAATTTTGAAAAAGAAAAACAAAGTTGGAGAACTTACACCACCTGTTTTCAAGATTTACGATGAAGCTAGGGCAATATCTACAGTGTGGAATTAGTGAAAACATAGATTATATCACTCAACAGGGACTCCAGACGAGAACCAACACATATATGGTTGATTGATTTTTGGCAAATGGTTCAAGATAATTAAATGGGAAAGTTTTTCAATAATGATCCTGGATAGCCATATAAAAAACTGAACCTTGATTTTTACCTCATAAAAATTAAAATGAGTCATAGATCTATATGTGAACACTTACATTATAAAGCTTATAGAAGAAAACAAAAAAAAAATCTTTGTCACCTTCTAATAGGTAAAGATGTCTTAGAACACAAAAAGTATGAACTATAGAAGAAAAAAATTCATACATTGGTTATATGGTATGTTTTGGATTAATCCAAATTAAAAAAATGTTACTCCTTGAAAGATACAATTAAAAAAAAAACACACAGAAAGAAAAGCCACATGCTGTGAGGAAATATTTTCCATACAGATATTTGAAAAAGACTTCTCTCCAAAATATGAAAAGAACTTCTACAACTATATATTAAGAGAAAAAAATGGACAAAGGATTTGAACAGACACTTCACAATAAGCCAATGGGCATATAAAAAGATGGTCAACACCCCTTACTTCTCAGGGGATGCTGATTAAAACCACAGTAAGACACCACCAATACCCACTAGAATGACTAAAATTTAAAAGTTCGCAATATCAACCATTGGCAAGGATGTCTACCAACTAGAACTCTCCTATATTGCTGGTGAAAGTATAAAATTTTACAGCCCTTTGGAAAACTGCTTGGTTTTTCTTATAAAGTTAAACATATCCCTGTCATAAGACCCAGCATTTTCACTTTAAGCTATTTGCCTGAGAGAAAAGAACTCCTACGGCCACATAAAGACTTGTACGTGAACGTTCATTCAGCTTTGTTCATAACAGCTCCCAAATGGCAACTACCCAAATGTCCATCAGTAGGTGAATGGATAAACAAAACGTGGTATATTCATACAATGGAATGCCCCTCAGCAATAAAAAAAAAACCCTACGGATGCACATGACAATATGCATGAATCTCAAAGGCGTTACACTGAGTGAAACGCACCAGACACAAAAGAGTACACACTGTATGGTGCCATTTACATAAAATGTTATAAAATGTGAATTAATCTGTAGTGATAGAAAGCAGATCAGTGGTTGCCTACAGGCTAGGTGTGGAGAACAGGACTGACTACAAAGGGACACAAGGAAGCGTGTGTGAATGGAAATGTGTTGTACTATCTCAATCGCGGTGCTGGTTTCACAGGTGTAGACATTGGTGAAAACTCTTACATTGTATACTTAACGTGGGTTCAGTTTATTTTACGTAAAGTACACATCACTTCAGTTGATTAAAATACTATCATCTTTCAAAACGAGGGCAGAATTTTTGGGATTTACCCCCAATCCCTCAATTAAATAGAGGTCAAGCTATGTAATAGATAAGCCCAGTATAATAGAAATACTCAGAGAATTGTACATCTTCAAGGTACGTTCTTACCAGGAAAGCATGCCATGATATCTTTACTATCATATCCTTTAAGAAGATGAATATCCAGAGAGCATTATCTCCCTATAATATCATCTGTAGAATATAGGGCTGTTTTAATATACAAATATGGTGGAATAAAACATGAACCGAAGAGCTTGTTCCATCCATTTCTTTGTGGCCTGCTTACATCATCCTGTAACTAGTAGATTCTGAAGAATGCTATTTGTACTGCTCAAGTGCTACTTTAAAAAACACAGAAAATTTCAGACTCTATGATGTGGCTATAAAAACAACTTTAGTAAAATGTTTCGAACATAGCCCTAAGTCTGCTGATTAGGATGACAGTGATACCCAACGTTCATTAAACAAGTATTTATTGAGCACCTGCTATGTGCTAGGTATATCTAGATGCTAGGGATTCAGCAGTAAACAAACCAAACCAAAATGTCTTCCCTCATGAAACATCTATTTTAAGGGAGAGGGTTCAACAATAAACAAATTACAAAGTATATGATACACTATAATAGAAATGATAAGTTCTTTGGAGAGAAAGCTGTGAGGAAGATAAGGAAGATTAGGGTGAGTTGTCCTTGTAAAAAGAGCGGTCAGAGAAGGTGATATTTGGGCAAAACATGAAGGAAGTGAGCAAGCAATGGATATGGATATCTAGGAGAAGAATGATTCAGGCTTAGAGAAGATCAGGTGCAAAGATCCTGGGGTGGGAGCAGACCTGGTGTGCTCTATGTGTGTATAAGTACATGAGTGTGCCTAGAATATTAGGGGCAACAGGAGTAAGGAGCGAGTCAGGGTGATGTGTAGGGTTAGGTTATCCTTGTTGGCCCTGAACAGCTCCCTTTTATGTGGTTGTACCATGGTGATTATTAATATTATCACCTTTCACTCTCAAAAGTGTCCAGGTTTAAATGAAAAATTATATACTCAAATTTGCAATACACGAATATGACATAAAAATTCAAAAGGTGTAATATACAATAAATGCAAGCCTTCCCCTCATCCCTATGCCCCAGGCATCCAGTTTCACTTCTTGGAAACTATCGTCACCAGATTCTAAGGCACCTTTACTGCAGTGTTTTGAGCAGAGGAGTAACATCTTCTGACTTACATTTCTAATGAACCACTCAGGCTGTGTATTAAGAAGAGATTGCAGTAGAAGCACGGGCCAGTTAGGAAGTTATTACAAAAATTCGGGTAAGCAAAGAACTTCCTTAACTCAGCTACCCAAAGACATGAGAAAATAGAACTCTCTCTCTCTCTCTCTCCCTCTCTCTCTCTCTCTCTCTCTCTCTCTCTCTCTCTCTATATATATATATATATATATATATATTTTAACTTTAGGAAGAGTCAGCATCTGTATCTTTGTGTTAAAACAGCTTTCTCTGAGCCCACCAATCTCAACTAGTCTCTCATAGTTTCTATCAGAGCACGTGAACTTTTCCTTCACAGCACTTAACAACTTGTAATGACCATTTTGTGTTCATTTGTTTAAAAATGTCTTACATTTTAAGCCTTTTTACATTCTTCTTTTTCTGTTATTGAAGTATAGTTGACACACAATGTTACATCCATTTCAGTTGTAAAGCATTGTGATTTGACAACCTATACATTATGCTATGCTCTCAGCAAGTGTAGCTACCACCTGTCACCACACAGCGGTATTACAATACTGCTGACTATATTCCCTGTGCTGTACCTTTCACCCCTGTAAAGTATACATTCCATCACTGGAAGCCTGTGTCTCCCACTCCCCTACATCCGTTTATTCAAAGTGTTAATGGGTCTCTTTATGCTTTGTTTTGTTTTTTCGATTCCACATATGAGGGAAATCATATAGTATTTGTCTTTTTCTAACTTACTTCACCTAGTATAATACCCTCGAGGTCTTCCATACATTTTTCCAAAGAAGACATACAAATGGCCAACAGACACATGAAAAGATGCTCCATATCACTAATCATCAAGGAAATGCAAATCAAAACCACAATGAGATATGACCTTACCCGAGTCAGAACGGCTAGTATACAAAAGAAAAGAAATAACAAGCGTTGGTGAGGTTATGAAGAAAAGGGAACCTCCGTACACAGTTGGTGGGAACGTAGATTGGTGAAGCTACTGTGGAAAACAGAATGAAGGCTCTTCAAAAAATTAAAAATAGAACTACCATAAGATCAGTAATTCTACTACTGGGCATTAAACCAATGAAAACACACTAATTTGAAAAAAAAATACATGCACCTCTATGTTTATTGCAGCATTATTTACAATAGCCAAGAAATGGAAGCAGCCTGTGTCCCCACATAGATGAACAGACAAAGATGATGTGGTGTACATATATAGTGGAGTACCACTCAGCCACAAAAAAGAACAAGATCTTGCCATTTGCAACAGTTAAAGCTTTTTGAGGACAAGGACCGTACCTGTTTCTTTAGCCAGGATATTTCAGTGCCTTTTATAGAATAGATATTTAAGAACACATTTTGAATGAATGAATGAATGAAGAAATCACAAGTCCTGTCTTGCTGCTTGCCTTCTCTCTACCTCGGTCCATCCACCTGCGTTTCTAAATGATTGATTAACATTTGGATCAGAATAAAAGGGAAAAAAATAAACTAGTTTCTCTCTCTATTTTTATCCCATGTATCTATCTTCATTCTTATAAAAACAACAGAAAACCAGGGAGGCAGGAAGAAAGCAAAAGGATTATAAGACTTAGTATAACCAAGCATTTATATATTTACTGAGGAAATATAAGATGGGCATATTAGACAATTTTAGTAATAGGCATTAGACAACATTCTAATTTATAATATATTTTATATTATTACTATGTAAGGTTATAAAGTGACATTTTTGAATTATTTTATTACTAGAAAGTGTTAGGGATAGGTATACACTTGAATATTTTTATGTGTTTAAGAAAAGCATTGCTATACATGGTAGTTTCAAGGAGAGAAATGTTCTCTTTATTCTCCTGGGTCCCATGTGGAAGCATCTCAACAGATGGTAGAACAGCATTCTTCATATATACTTACTGTTCTCTTGCAATGATTCTCTCCAGTCCTGTGGGCATTACTATGTCAGTGAAGTGAGAAGAGGGTACGAAATTAAGGGACTGGCCTAAGCACACATTGACTCAGCACAATGCACAGGCTAGGACATGCAGTTTATTAACTGGTCATTTTGTCTAAACCACTTGACCACAGTGCCTGCCCAAACTGACGCTCCCCTTTCTCTCCCTTGGAAGTTACCCGTCTTCTGCTAGGCAGAATAAAAAAAAAAAACTTGACTATTTGATGGGGCCACTTCCTCTTTGCAAAGATGAGGAGACAGAGGCCCGAGAAGATTAACCAACAAAGTCAGGGGTAATTAAGGCCTAGGATTGATATCACCTGTTAACCAGCTTCATATTTCTTGCTTCTTTCCTTATTATAGTGAAAAAAATACAATATTATGACTGTATCAATAACAAGTATTTTTAAAAACCACAAGAGACAACACATACGTGACTATAGGAAAACTACTGAAGCCAATGTGAGCACTGAAGAATATGCCAGTTGCAAGAGGTCAGAAACAATACGTCATAATTTTTCTTGATCCTAAGAGCCTCACACTATGCTAAGTTTGCCATAAGCTAATTAATCAAATTATACTTTCTAGTCTATCAGTTAAACTTCTACTGTATTGTAAGTCCCTTGATGACCAAGATATGGCTTTTTCATCTAGCAATTTCCTACAGATCCTAACATAGTCGTTGCTTAATAAACACAATGAATTGAGCAACTGACATATTTTCAAAAAGCATGACCTATAGTTTTATATTGCTTTTATACTTTCATTCCAATATCATATATAATTTTGTCTGTTTATATGTCTGTGTGTAAAAAAACAATGTTTGCTCTCTCAAAAAGGTACTTTCTACTTCAATATCTGTGCAATTATAAGGCGAGAACTATTGCAAACACCACAAGAGCTAAATGGCAAGTATAGAACTACTGTTAGAGAATTTTGCTCTTGAAATTGTAATGTCATAGCACTTCAGCAAGGGAAGAAGAAGAGACATTCTGATATTATGCATGCTTAGATACTGGGATGTGGGGTTATTACTGGTTCCTTTTCTATTGAAAAAAATGGATAGGGTAAAATCTAAAGTAATTTCAGTGTTATTCAATATTTTATTAATGGGGGAAAGCATCATTTTAACTGCAGCCATCTATAGAATTATGGACTGATTACTAGTTCAAATGACAGAGTCCTACAGTGAAACCCATAATTTTACATTACGTTCTGCAAGAGATGATAGCCGTTCTTCACATATAATGGTATTGCTAGCCCAGAATCTTGTTAACACTCATAGTCTGAGAGGTTGTGCCTATCTTCTCTCATTCTTATTTTGAATCAGAAAGAAATTTTTTTTCAGAGATCTATTGGCCTTTATTCTTCAAATATGGAATCTTGGTCAATTAGACATTTTCATAGAAGAGACACCTTGGGTAATAAATTTAAGAATTTAAGTAGAAGGGCAAAATTACAAAGAAATGAATCTTTAAAAAAAAATTAAGAAATGCCCGTGCTGTGGTTTGACTTGTATTTGGCTCTTTGTAGCTATTTCTAGTCACTGATTCTATGGAAAGTAGCTTCGGTTTAGTTGCTTGTTACTGGGCAACAATTTATTCCAATTATAACTGAAATGTTCCTAATAGACAGTTACTGGCGGATAAAAACAGATTTTAAAAATGAACTATTAAATCCATAGTATTTTCTCTTGATGCAAGAGGCAGAAATTATTCTAACAATTGACATTTTCTAATGTCCCCAGGTCTTTTCAGACATTTCAAGTGATTTGGGGGGCATTGGTGAGGACCCAAGGGGCAGCATGGTTCAGAGCTGTTAAATGTAGAAATGACACAATTAGATAGAATAGCTACAGAGACGGGGGACCAAATGTTACCAGTGTATGGAATGCCACATTCACTATCAGATGCAAATGGCATACAATCTTCAAACTTTCACAGGAGAGTTTTTCTTTAGAAAAAGGTCTTAATGGACATTTGGTAACTACGTTCTCTGACAATCTTCCTATTATCTTTTACTTATCTACTTAAAACAACAAGCAAAAAATCAAAATACCACAGTTAACAAACAACAATGGAGAACAGCAGAAAATATCCCTTAATATTTGATATGTATTTTTAAGGCAAAGAAAGAAAAAATCTTTGTTCCTAAGTTTCTTGACCGAAATCCAGCCAGACTCACTGACGAGCCTAAACCTTTCCATGTATGTCCCAGCCTCTGAGGCTAGAATCCGGATAAGCTCACATAAAGTTTGCCATGTGGATATATTTTCAAATGAGATGTGTGGTTTACAAGAAAGATTTCTTTGTTTTCTTCCTACTTTATAATATTAAAATGCAATAAAAAATGTACTGACCATAGTTGCCAATTGACATAAAATCACATGCATGGAAAGAAAAGAAGTACATTGATTGTAGATTTAACCTGGGGAACTTTATCCATAGTTAACAGTTACGTGTTTTGAAATGTGTCTTAAATGACCAGATCAGTTCTAATGGTAGTAAATTTAAACCACTTAGCTTCAGTTTCTCCCCATAACAGAATAATAGGCAAGAACATTTTCAGCACCAGTCCCAGGCACAGATATAGAAATACTTGTTGAATTTAATTGGGTTGAATTAAAATTTGTCCTTTTAAAGAATAAAGTTGGCATCTCCAGTCCAAGGTCCCCAGTTGATCTAGGCTCTCCACAGTTGACTGTCTAATGAACTTCTGACTAGTTACAGATCAAAGGGATTAAAATAACTTTACTCAGCACTCACTTTAGTCTGTTTCATTATCTGAACTAAGGAAGTCTAGGATAATTAGAGTGTTACTTAAAAAAAGTTTCATCATCGTACTTCCTGTTTGGTGGGTAAACAACAGAACAGTTATGGTCTGTAACGGACCTATTAAAACCCTAACACCCCTGCAAGCGAGTAAGTTGGAGAACTCAAGAATTCTCCCTGACAGGACCCTGAAACGCCAACCCTAAATGATCAACAACTCATTGCCATAGTGCGACAATCTTAACCCTGTTGCAACTGGGTGACCAGTCAATTCGCAGGGAGAAGCCTCATCAGGGTACCTAGGCATGCTGTTATTACCCATTATAAGTATGACGCGAAGGTCACATATCAGGCAATTACACCTTTTCATTACATGCTAACCCCTCACGGCAGGGAAGCCACGCTTATGACTGCGTTAGACAGACAAAGCCTTCAGCTCTTTAAAAAAAAAGAAAAGCCAAAAAAGGGGGGGGGGGGGGACAAAAAAGAGAGAGAGAGAAAAGATAAAAAAATTAAATTCGTTTTCTTACCAGCACGTTGCAGCACCAACTCGCTCACAGGAATGTTGCCTTTACAGGTTTCTCTTTTAATTATCCTGGAAGCAGGGAGACAAAAAAAAAAAAAAAAAAAAAAAAAAGGCAAAGAAGAAGAAGCAGGGTGGTTAAATTAGCGTGCTGGAATCTTTTCAGTTTGTCGCAGAGTAGAAAAATAAAAAAGGAAAAAAAAGGCTCAGTAATTTAAATTTGCTCTCAGTTCAGGCTGCATCGTTGGGTCCCGCCCCTTCTTCCCGCTGGGTTCCACTACCTGCAAGGCTTCAATTGACAGCTACTGTGCAAACAAAAAAGGCAACAAGCATGCTGGGACCATTCTGACTGCTGTTTGGGTCTCACTTGTCCTGACAACTAAAAATCATCAGTGGAAAGGTATTCTACATTTTCTATTGGAAGCATTTGCATGTAATTCCCTTCCATTTTAATGATACACCATAGCTCATGATGATGGGATTTGATTCCTGTTTGGGTTTTTTTTTTTTTTCCTTTCATTTTTTTTTCTAAACATGCATAATAATTATAGTTACTATTATTTATATTTTTACTCTAATCATCTGTTCAGTGCCATCCTTTGGCATTACTTACTGTCCTGTGGTCCTCTCTAAGACAGATTCTCTCCTGTCTTTTCCTTTTACTCATAAACATTGAAATGTCTAGGGATGATAGAAATACCAAGATTATCAGTTTCCACTTCTCATTTGATTCCTTTTTTTTTTTTGAGCATATAGTATTGAGAATAATTCAAGGGACAGAAGGGCCTAGGAAGGAGATTCCATAAGTACCAGAAACTTCTAAAAAGGATGAAATATTAATGTAAAAAGTTTCCACAACCAAATCCAAAAAGTTCGTTTTCATATTTATGAGTGGGGCAAATAGCTACAAATCATACAGAGAAATGTGCTATACATTGCAAATTTAACACAAGGCATCCCCTATAGAAAACCACTTGAATTTTAGCAACAAAAATAAAATGGCTACTGCATGTGTAGCATATATTGTCAGTTTGTAGCAGAGGAATTATGAAAGGTAATAATGCCCATCCTTCTTCTGTCAGAATGTAAATAGCTTATGGAAAATTTACAAGCTTTTTGTTGCTGTTTGTTGAACTTTCTTTTCAGATGAGGCTGCTACAGACTACTTTGGTGTGGAAGTTATTACACGCCTGCATGTAGTGCGGATTATCTACAAGTTTGCCTCTTGATCTGAAGCACTGCTTCTATAATGGTATATAGCACTGGCTGCGAACATAAAGTTATTTGTATATAGGATAGTTATTCATATATGGCGGCATTTAATTTACTTTTGCTCGTTAGTTTTTGTATTTTTTAAAACGTCTTTCCCTTATCCCTACCTCAAGCCATTTAAATGCGTTTCACTATTTCGGCACAATTTGTAGAATCCCTGAAAGTCAAGAGTGAGCTTGACTTAATGGACTTTAATGCGCTTCACTTTTTACAGTGAGATTTTCAGAAGAGAAATGATTAGTCACATAACTTAAAGAAATGTGATTTAGCTTTCTCAATTGGTAAAAATTTAGCTGAGTACTAGATATCCATATTGTCATCTGAAGTTTCATGACAAAGGTAAACCAAACAAAAATGGAAAGAGCTGAGGAGGTAAATAGCAAAGCTATGTATTCGTCTTATATTATAAACTTTATCAGGATTATTTTTCTGCCAGCAATGAATGCTTTCACTCGATTCCCATGAAGAGCGATAGCCAGAAAAAGAAGGCAGGTCAAGTACTCGAGAAGCCATGTTAACTTCCCAGGTAGTTAGGCAATCAGCTTTAATGAAACAGTGGTAAATTACACCAACGTGCTAATTATGGTACTTTGTCACAGCATAAAATGCAATAAAACCAACCCATGTCTTGGCTTAGAAAGTGTTATGCATAGATTTTTTTTCAAAAGATTTAACTGAAGAGAGATTTTATTTTCCTGAAGCATTCTGTAATTTCAAGTGGCTTTTCCTCAATCCTTTCCTTTTAAAGAAACAGTCTAGAAAGATATGTAACTGAAAATAAGTAGAAGAAAAAATTTATGTAGAAGAAAAAATATGTAGAGCTAGAAAAAAATCAATGATAATGGCTTATTTGAAATTGGTGTCTTACTTTATAATTACACATTTTAATGACTAATATGCCAATAGTAAATGCTCTGGTGTCACTGTGAGTAGCATAACACACTTCGAACGTGTTAGGGTTTATACAAATATACACAGAGCAGCACATGTTTCTGCACATCTCCGTTTTAAATGAAGAAGAATATTTTTATGGTTGTCGATGCTGACTGAGTACAATTTGCAGAATATTAGTCTTAAGCAAATAAAAAATCCCGACTCTGAACTTTAGAAAAGGAATAGGCAGTAGGAAATGTATTAGAGCCGTGATTTCACTAGACATTTAACCTGTTACTTCAGAAGTTACTACTTGCTGTTGGGAGAACAAGTACCATCTTATTACACATCTCATAGCCAACCTGGGGAGAAAAGCACTTCAAAAAATATCCTACTGAATTGTTAGGAATTCTGTGTAGGGATATACATTTATATGGTTTTCAAATTATGGAAATGTGTCTTAAACATGATGCACAACTTTACTGCAAATGTGTTTTTGAGAAACTCTTTCAATAGCTTTAATGTCATACACTATTTAAATGTTCATGCTCAGAGAAACTCAATGTCAGGGTGGTAAATGCTAGTTCATTCTTTAAAAGTTTATCAAATTAATACATGTTTATCTTCTCAGTTATAGTTGATGATTTTTTCAAACTTATTGCATATTTTAAAACTATTTTATTACTTTTGGATGAATGTCTCCCTCATTCTCAATCGACTCTTTTCAATGTGATTTTACTGTTTTGTTTCTGGGGCTGTGAAACACTGCCTAATGAATGGTATTTTGTGACCCTCATGTCTCACTGACTACAAGATCCAATGAGTAATGTGTTTTTTTAAATTTTATTTCAATAGAGTTCCGAGAAATTGCTCATATTTATTATATCACCTAACTATCATAATTAATCCCTTTAAACCCGAATAACCAAAAAATATCTCACTGCTGACATAAAAATCATCTGCTACTCTTGGGTTATCTTTTGAAACATGCTTCCATTATTAAATCAATTTTATTAAATTTACGAAAAGTAAGTTTGAGTTTTTAGACATATGCACACACAGACATAGAATTCTGAATTTTAAGGAGATTTCACTATCATTTCGTTAGGACCAAGTACATACAAAGCTATGGACAGTTCAGTCTGGGTATTCAGATTACAAAAGTATTGACAAGGAAGCTGACACTTGGCCAAGGATAGAACACAGGCTGTAGGATACCTCAAACTTCTATAGGCCATTTCTATCTTGTTGACATATTGCCACACAGGCATATGGCAAATGAACTATTCTGAAGTGTAAGGTAACCCATTTGAGTGTGAGCTCCAATGGCTAAACATAATGTCCCTTTACTAGTGGTGCTGGGAACACACGATGCATGAGGTATAATGGCGGTTATGGTGGGAATCAACAGCAAATTCTATTTCTAAACTGAAAGTATACATTGCTCCTCTAATATACAAACACACAAGATGTAAGCAGAAGACACTGTAAACCACAGAAAATATAAAGAATAATAACATTAGAGAGACATGTAAAGAACTAGAGCATTTTATAGACATGCTCATTTCCTGGTTAAACTGGCTGCTAGAATTTTGTACAGCATATTGGAAAGAAGCAAAGCTTCCTTAAAAATCAGTTGGAGAGAGAATGTATTTTAAGAAAGTTTAAGCAAAGATGAAAGTCCAAGGAATTCAAGTCCCTATACTGACCAGGGTGACATAGGGCTTATCAAATAGGATCAGTAGAACACTTTCAGTGCTTGAAAGGAGGGGTGACTTCACACCTGGATAAAGAGGCAGATAGTAGCACAGTTCATCCTGTGGGGGCTGCAAGGAAGTACAAATTTTGCATAGTCAGTGATGGTGAGGTTAGTTTGGAACATGTCCATTTGAGAATTCAGTTGGACAAAGTACAGAAGATAGCCAGTATCTGGGTCTAGCTCCCAGAAGAGTGATCAGTGGAGAGATGATGGTGATGAGAGCTGTTAGCATATAACAGAAACCACATAATGATGAGCAAGCGCTTTGCAAGCATGCCAAGAAATAAGGGAAGGATTCCAGGGATGGCACATGAGGAGCTCAAGTGACAGATGAAGAAGAGCATGAGAGGTGAGAGGGAATGTGGAACAAGATGGGGTCAAAGGAGTCAAGTGAGATGAGTTGCCCTACTCCAGAGCATCAAATTCTGCAAAGATTTCAACTATGTGTAATCTGGACTGGAATAGACTAGAAAATATGAATAAGAAACAGCAAGCTGAAGGCTGTTGGCAAAACAATTTCATTGTAGTGGTGGGGTCAGTCGCCAGATAACACTGGTGAAAAAAGAAAATTGCTAAAGGCATAATTTCATGGAGTTAACTATAAGACAATTAAATTTAATTAGAATTTATTAACCATCTTACAGCAGTTCTATCTGGCAATGTAGTTTAGGTTAGGTTTTAGATAGTAAGGGATACAAAAGAACAAGAGTTCAAGGTTCCTGTTCTCTATCTATTTAGAATACATGACAATCTACTTTGAATACAGTTCGTACTTGAACAACATGGGTTTGAACTGTGCAGGTCCACTTATATGCAGATTTCTTTCAATAAACACAGTAAAGTGCTGTAAATGGACTTTCTCTTCCTTAGGATTTTCTTAATACCATTTTCTTTTCCTAAGCTCAGTTTATTGAAAGAATACAGTCTATTACACATAACAGAAATATGTTAATTGACTGCTAATATGATCAGTAAGGCTTCCTATCAAGGACAGGCTATTAGTAGTTAAGTTTTGGGGTAGTCAAAAGCTATACATGGATTTTTGTCTGTGTGGGGGTTGGTGTCCCTAACTTCTATGTTGTTCAAGGGTCAATTGTATATACAACTGCATTTAAACTTTATTTTAGAAATCTTTCTCATGTAGAGAAAATTGTGATATAATTGAAAAGACAACATAATTAAGTGCATATAGGACTATCTTTCACCAGGTATATAGCATTCAACTTGGCAGAAACATACGGCACGCCTAATAAGCCAAGGGAATATCTGGATAACCTAGTCTATAAATACGAAGTACACTATAATGCACCTTATATTTAAACAAACATCCCAGAAATCACACAAGCATGAACGTATAATGTCACTTCAAATAGTGCATTATTCAATTGTTCATTTTGGTCTGAAATGGAATTATCCCATCCTTGTTTCAAGTTCTTCACTGTAGTAACTGCCCATGAGTTTTCTCAAATTAAACTCTTTATCAATTGATTTATAAGGAAGTTTAACCCTCCCAGTTTACAGATGTTCTCCAAAATGCTCTTCAACATACTTCTATTATCTGATACTGTTAGGAAGGCAGGATTAAACGACTT
This sequence comes from Ursus arctos, assembly GCF_023065955.2. Taxonomy (NCBI): domain Eukaryota; kingdom Metazoa; phylum Chordata; class Mammalia; order Carnivora; family Ursidae; genus Ursus; species Ursus arctos. The sequence goes on from NW_026622986.1 coordinate 27,413,953, forward strand.
GCTATTTTGGCCCTTTAGCAAAGGAATATAGAATTTCATTACAAAACTTGCAATTTCTTCCCAAGCCAGTGGTGAGAAAGTCTTTGTGAAAGCAGAGTTATTTTTTCCAAACCATTATTATCTGTATATATCAGAATTGACAAAATTCTCCTTTTTTTAGATGTAGGAAGAAAAACAAAGGGGATGATAGAGTGGAGAAGATAGGATTTGAATCCTGAAAATCTTCTTTAATCTTCTTTTTCTGAAATAATTTCCCACTGTCATTTAAATTAAGGGTACCTCAAACTTGAGGGTTTTAGGTACAGTTTTCCTGGGCTCTGAGTTAACTTATGCATAACAGTTTGCTACACAGTGGCCTAACATATTAAGATTTTATTACTGATTTATTTAGATAGAAGTTGAACAATTCATAGTTACATTTTTATGCTCTGTCTTGCACCCTCTCCATTTTCTGTGACATGGCATAAACTTTCTAGAATTTCTATTACTTGCCAAATACAGTCCAAGATTTATCATTGTGGAAAAAAATCAAAACCAAAAAAAATAAATAAATAAAACAACCAAACAACAATAGAACTAACTATTCCTAAGCTCGCTATTGTGAAAAGGAAATGTCTTGCTTTATAATTTTGACGAAAAGGTAAGCCAGTACATTTTCATAGAAATATGTTTGTATGTTTTATTTTCCAAATGGCTTAGTCAAATGCAGACATGATGTGCCTAAGTGATCTTATGTTAAGATTGCACTGAGTGAAGGTGTCATAAAGATCTATGCACAACTTTATGTGACGTTTGTGTCTCATCTTAGATTGCAATGGGAAGTCATTGAGATATTTTAAACATGAGCAAGACATAGTTACAGATATATTGTTGAAAAACAAATCTGCTAGCAGCATTTATAATAGGTTGAAGTGGTGAGTTCCTTCAATGATGTATTACCTGAAAATATTTTATCTTGCTTAGTTAAAAAAGATTTAAGGTAGTTTACAAGGAAACATAATCCAACTATATAAAATAATGATCTTGAAGAGAGAGAAAATAAAGGCATAAATACAAAGGAAATCGGGAATTGAATTAATGAACAAAATGATATTCTAATATTATAGAAGTAAGAGACAATTTGGCTGTAATCTTCCCAAACACTGTGAAATAAAAAACACAATCAGCTTCATGTGTCATATTATCCATAAGATAAAAACAAACCAGTTGTTTAGGAGAAATACAGATATTTGAGATGAGAAATTTCTCTGATAGGTTCTCACAGAGAGGTCCCAGGTTGGTATATTAAACAATCTTCTCAATACAAACATTTAGATCTTATATACAATGGGACCAGTTTTGGCCATAAATGGGCCAAACTTCTTCTATAAAAGCTCAAAATAATTATAATTTTTGGCTGAAAAGAAATGAAATGCTCTACCTCAGCCCTAAAACAAACCAAGAAAACATAGTAAGCAATTAACTAGTCAATTAAAACAATATTAAGCACTTAATTTGTGCCAGGCACTGTCCTAGTCACTACAGATACAACTGGGAACAAGAACCAATATTTTCTCACAGACAAGTGGGGATAAAGACAAGTTAATAGAAAACCTAAATTGTGAGTGATGAGTAGAAGGATGGTGAAGTACAGTATGATACGGGAGGACAAAGAAAGGATAGTGCCAGATCATATTCAAAGAATCCAAGATGGCTTCAAAGAGGAAGTAATATCTATGCAGCATCCTGAAGAAAAAGAAAAAAAAAACAACAAAACTAACAAGGGACTAGGAGAATGGAAATAGATAAAATTGTAACACTCAATTCCCTACAAGAAGTGGACAACTTTCCACAAGTAAGTTAGCATTTGTATTTCTAGTGCCTAGAACAGAGCAATCTAAACAAATTCTAAATCAATTTCCAAGTAAAAATAATCTCTTAACAAAATGTGATAGAATGACACCAAAAACAGTTAATGTCATTTACCTAAAACTTATGACAAACATTGTCTTTAATGTTGGAACTCAGAAGCATTCCCATTAGAATCAGAAAGATGAGAGTGACTTCCATTATCCTTGTTATTCACCATTTTCTTAAAGATTTTAACCAATAAAAGAAGATGAAAAGATAAGCACTGCATATTTTGAGAAGGAAAAATAAACTATAATTTGTCTTTTTTCTTTTCAGATGATATAGTTATCTATAGAGAAAATGCAAGGGACTCTATGTATAAATGCAACCATTTATAACTAACAGGAGATCATCAAGGTTACGATGAAAAATAAATAAAACTTAAGAATATTCCTACATTTCAGAAATAAACATAAAATTTAATGGAAAACACAACTCTATATACTGGGACAAAACTGTGAAGCCTTGAGGAATAGACTTAACAAAAGATACGCAAGATCTTCTTGGACACAATTATAAAATATTATTGAAATATATAAGGTAGGATATGAATATCTGAATTATACAACATTGGTAGAGATCTAATATTCCTCAACTTAATCTATAAATGCAAGGCAATTTCAGTCAAAATCTGATACATTAGAACTCAGGGAAGATCCAAAATCAATTGCTTGAACTGTGTACTCAATCTCTTCAATAAAATACTGATTTCAATTTCAGAATTTTTAAATAATTTTAACACATTTACATGAATTAAAGGAGAACACAAAATGAGCACATTAACAGATGAAGTAAAGTTATCAAGACTGACAGCTTTAAACTGTCAAAATGTATGTAAAAAATAGAGTGCTATAAGAAATATAGTAAACATTTAAATAAATATATTCAAAACTATAGAGTAGATAAGAAAACATGAGGACACCCCTCACAATAACCAAAATCTTTGTGTATTTCCCCTTCTCCAGGAGTAGTGCTCTGTCTGGGCCAAGACTAGATTCTTAGTATTTATCACATGCTTAGGACTGAAAACTTCTTTCATGGATAGCCTAGGACCTCATTTCACCCCTGACAGTTTGTCTCCTCTTTAGAATTTGACTCCTTTTCATCTTCATTGCTTCTATAGCTTTATGGTACATTTAAATATTTTAATTTTATAATGTATCTAGCGCTTCACATTCTTCTCATTGGGAGGGTTGGCATGCTGTGAACACCTCCGTCCTATCCTTTCCAAAATATAATGTCATTTCTGCTTATTTTTAAGTTTTATATAAATGATATCATGCTCTATTTGGTTTTCTGAAATTTGTTGTTTCACTTAGATTTCTACTAAGCATATAGATGTTGTTGCTGTAGACAATAGTCTCTCAAGTAGAATATTCCATTTTTAATATTACATAATTTATTTTTCTACTCTTCCACTAATAGATATTTGGGTTGTTTCTAGATTTTTGTTTGGTTGGCTTTGGCTATTATAAAAAGTGCATGTATCATACATTGTCTATTGCACATTTCTAGTTATTTTGCTGTTATGAAAAGCACACACTCTCAGCTATATATTTTAGTTTTTAAACACTATATGGCCAAGATTAAATTGTTTGTTTATAGGCTACAAATCTCCCAAGTATGTACTTCCATACCCATAGACTAAACAGACAATTTCTGTAGCAAGACAACGAGAGCAAGGCAACAAAAGCCCCAGATCTTTCAGAGATGAAAGGATTGATATCCCTCACTTAACAAGCACCCTAGATCAGCTGGAATATTGGATAAGGGTAGGGAATCTTAACATGTATATTATAAGAGTTCCAGAAGGTTAAGAGTAGAGAGAATCAATAAGGGCTAATATTTGGAGGGATAATACATGAGAATTTCCCAGGTATTTCATGATGAAAAATATGGAACCACAGCTTCAAGAAGCACCCAAACAAAATGAATAAAAAGAAACCTACAATGATACATAATGAAGACAAAAAGGTAAAAACACTATTAAAAGAGTGGCTTCTAGTCAACACTTCTAGAACTAACTGTTGGACTTATCTTCCTGCCATGAACAACTATAAACTTGGGTAGAACATATGAAATTGTGTACTGACATTAAGCCATAGGCACCTCAGGTCTGTCATCCCTGAGACAAAAAAACACCTGAGGTGAGCACTGTATTTACCCCAGGTTTCTACCTAGGAAGAGACTCCTAAATGTAGCAGAAAAAGTAGAACAAAGCAGAGTATCAAGGTCTCACTGAACATAAGGAGGTTGAGAAAAGATTTCAAGGCTACTGAAGCAGCTGAAATGTGCAGAATGACTGCCAGAAAGGAGGAGGCAATGGAGAGAAGGAATCCTTAGTATGTGTTCCTTGCTTAAGGTGAGTGCAAGCATCGCCTAGGTGAAAGTGGCTGTTTCAAGGTTGGGAGTGGAACCAAGAGACTGCACAGTTCCAGGAAATGCTGTTGTCCTGACTCAATCATAATGGTAGGACCTTTTAATACTGTGGAATTAAGCTGATATACTAGCACTGTTATACATTAGGGGTAACCATCATGCCCCATAGTAACTGTTCTGTTTCTTAACAAAACCTAAAACTAACTTTCAACAAAATCATTAAAGGTACCAGTAAATTTACTTTAAAAAAAAAAACAAAACACCCAAAAACCAAAACAGAACATTCCTTAAAAGGAGACATTAATCTGGACTTATTATAACTGATTATCCTTCCCAAATGGCATTTTTGCATTACTTCTAGACAGAATAGGCAAGAAAATAAATAAATGTATATATATATATTTAACGAAAAAGAAGATGTGGGAAAAAGAAGCAATAGGAAAACAATAGATGAGACAGATAGAAAAGAAGTAGAAAGATGACAGAATTAACCCAAAATATGCCAATAACTACATTAAATGTAAATGAATAAAACACTTTCATTAAAAAGCAGAGATCAGCAGACTATAAAAAAGCAAGAACCAACAAAATGCATTCTATGAGATTCACTTTAAATTATAAGCCACAACTAGGTTTAAAGTAAAAGGATGACAGAATTATACCTTGTAAACATTAAATGTGTGACAACCATGAAACACATGAAAGTGTATAAAGGCTAAATTTATATCAAACTAAGTAGATTTCCAGATAAGAAGTATTAACAGAGTAAAGGGGGAAATTTCATACTGGTAAAAGGGTAAACTCAACAGGAAAACATATAGTCTTAAATATGCATGTGTCTAGTAACAGAACTTCAAAAAATATGAAGCAAACTGACAGAACTAAAGAGAGAAATGGACCAATTCAAAGTTAGAGCTGGCAATTTTGACTCTTCTCTCAGAAATGGTTTGAGCAAGTAGACAAAAAATCAATAAGGATATAGATGATCTGACCTCAGAACATCATATCCAGTAAGTGAAGTATATACTTTTTTTTTTTTTTTTCAAGTGCACACGAGGCAGTAACAGATACACCATATTTGGGGCCATAAACAGGTGTTAATACATTTCAAAAGATCAATGAGAAAAAAATAGAAAAAAATTACAGATAACAGGAATGAAAGTGAAGATAATCATATATTCTCCAGGCCTTATAAGAATAAGAGAACACTGTCTAAAACTACATGTAATCACTCAGATAAAAATTTACAAATCTGTTGAAAAATTCTACTTTCCTTACACAAGAAGAAATGGAAAATCTGAAAATCACTTATTAAAATAATTAGACTTGTAATATTATATCTACCTGCGAAGAGAAGTCCAGACCCAGATATACTGGAGAATCCTATTGAATGAATAACGTCCATTTTTATACAAAGTGTTTTGAAAATGGAGAATAGAACACTCCCCCAATTAATTTATGAAGCTATAATAACTGTAGTAACTAACACTACATGGATGTTACAGGAAAAGAAATGCACAATCAAAAATCTCTTATGATTTAAAGATATACCAACCCAGTTGCTCTGTAATGCACCTCCCAAGATTATAACCAAGAGAAATGAAAACATATATCCCCAAAAGAATTGTACTTGATGTTAATAACTGATTTACTCACAATAACTAGAAACTAGAAATAAGAATATGCTTAACAGATGATGGATAAACAATGTTTATACAATAGAATACTACTTGGCAGTGACAATAAACTGGAAGATATACTCAAAGTGAAGATATACTCAAGAAAATAAATTCCTCTTATAGATATTATATTTAGTAAAAGAAGTCAGTTATAAAATAATACAGAGTTTAATTGTTAATTTCAAGTTCTCTAACAGCCAAAACCAGCCCATGTTGATTGAAACCAAACCAGTGGTTACATGGGGTGGGGGTGGGGAGATGGAATGCAAAGGTGTGAAGAAAGCTTTCTGGGGAGAAGAAAATTTGGGGAGTGGTTGTTACATGGACATATATATTTGTCAACATTGAACTCATCTTCTTTTTAAATATGTTGATGGACATTTTTGCCAATAAGATACTTCCTCATCATTATTTTTGCCTTAAATTATATTTATAAGGATGGATTACTGATTTAGAAGTTGTACACAGTTCTCAAGGTTCTGATATATATCATTTATATTACTAAATTTGCTTCCTGAAAAATCAAGCTAATCTACATTCAACTACTGACATGTGAGAATTCTTTAGGTATTTTCATATTTAAAAGTCTTTCACATAGATAGATAAAATGGAGTGAATGCATATTATTTGAATTTGAATTCTAGGTCATTTACATAAGATTTTTTTCTTACATTTATATATCTTGTTTGGAGTCTGTTTTTATGTATTGCCCAATTTTCTGATAAGGTATTTATGTTCTTTTTAAGTTGTTAGAACTTTCATATATTAAAGATATTAAAATTAATATTTTGTATATATTAAATTTTCTGATAATGTTTTTTCATAGACAAAGTTTTTTGTTATTAAGAAATTTAGAAGTTTGATGTACTCAAATCTATCAGTTTTTCCTTTTAGGATTTTTTTTACTTTGTCATGTTGAAAAAGACTTTTATTATTCCAAGATTATATAGTGATTTCCATGTAGTTCTATGCATGCAAATTAAACACACACCTAACCAACTCATATTTCAGTAAAAAAATCACAACAAAAATTATAATCAAAATTGAGTAAAATAAAATTATAACGGAGTAAAAGAAATTACAAATCAAAACATGTTGAATGCTGTAATAATAGTAAATTGAGGGAAGTTGCGAGTCATGAATATTTATTTTAGGAGATAAAGAAACCAAAAGAAAGTATAAAAAGGGCAATAAATAAACCAAAGATTAGAAATCAATGAATTAGAACATAAAGATACCACAGATACTCAAAAATTCAAAAGTTGTTTTCTTCAAAAGAATAAAACAAACTTCTTATAAATGAACAATTAGCAACAAAAGGGGACATAATTAGAGGTAGTTTAAAATATAATCAGAGAATACTATGAGCAACTCATTGCCGTTAAATTAGAAAACTTGGATCAAATAGATAAATTCTTAACAAATAGAGATTACTGTAGACTGCTCAAGAAGAAATGGAAAGCTCATCATATCCAAAGAAATATAATTAATATTAAAAATAATTGCCCAAAAAAGTCACCCAGCTTGATTTTTGCTGGTGAATTCTATAAAACTTTGAAGGAAAAGATCATTGCACTTTAATTCTATCTCCTCCAGAAAATGGTAAAAAGTGAAAATACTCTCCAGCTCATTCCATGCAACCAGCATAATCTTGAAGCCAATTTCAATTGCGATCCTATATCCAAAACTCCTTAAAACAACCTAATGCAATAGTGTATTTAAAAAGACCAAGTTACAAACTCCCTCCGGATGTGTCTATATTTACTTGAAACACCACTGGATCTTGCCATCAACTGACCACTACAGGTGGCCAAGCTCTGCATCTATGTTTCCAGGATTCCTACATCAGCCAGCTTCTGGCTGGGTTCAACCAGTGGGAAGCACTAGAGGGGAGATACAAGGGTAGAAGGAAGGGAAAAACCGAGACATTTCTCCCTGGCTTTATTTGGGATGGAATTTCTAAGAGCAACTGACTCTTCTGTGGCTCTAGCTATCACTGGCTGGCCTTGCCATGACTTCGCATTCACTGGGTATTCTCACCATCCGTGTCCTGATTGACTTCTGCCTATTCTATCACCTTTGTAACCAATTCCCTGGATTAAACTGTCTCCACAAAAGGACCAAGAAACATTTATATGAGGAATGTAATCACATGTTAACAGATCTTAAAAGACACCTATATAATCATCTTAATAAATGTAAAAATAAATTAATTTTGCCCCTGACTCATTTATAAAATTCTCAGAAAACTAAAGCACTTCTATCTAATAAAAGATAGCCTATAAAATATGATTCTTAATGGCGAAACCTTACAAAAAATTCCTAGGGAATGTCTATTATCACTATATCTTTTCAGCATCGTCTTAGATGCACTAGATCTTAAAAATTGAAAAGAAAGTAGATGCAGAGGTATAAGAATGAGAAAGAAACAAATTCTTTTGTTCAGAGAATATATAATTATAAAGAAAATAAAAATTGCTCTATTAATTATTATCAATAATAAGGATGTTTGGAAATGAAGCTGGCTAGAGAAATAAGTCAAACAAAATTTGTGCAAGACAGGAACAGAAAAAAAAAACATGATAATTTTATTAAGAGACATTATAAAACAACCTAAATAAAGGTATACATGTATATTCATTAATTGGAAGCCTCAGTATTATATTTAATTCTTCAAATTGATCTATAGATTTAATGATATTTTGATCTAAATTACAAAAGAACATCATATGGGACTTTTTAGTCAATTCTTAAATTTATACAGAGAGATCAAAGGCCAAAATCTGCCAAGAAATTTCTAACAAAGAAAAAGGTGTGTATAAGTGTGTAGGGTTGCTTTACCAGGTATCAAGACCAGTTATTAAGCATTAGACAGTGTGGTATTGGCTCAGAGATAGAAAAATTGATCAATGGAGCAACACAGGGAACTTAGAAATAGATCCATCCATCCATGAAAACTGATGTCCCTTTTCACACTGACTTTACAATAAAATAGGTCATTTAGTTCAAGCTTATATTCTGTGGGATTCTATGTCAGTAACTGGCCATTCTCTAAACCCTCTCAGGATGGTTCTTGCAGAAGCACTGAGAGTGTAAAAGGAAAATCCATATCCTGCTTAAGTGCCAGTTCTGGTAAGAATGAATTACTGGCCCTCTAGGATAGAAGAGGTCTGATGTAACAGATTTTACCCCAAGTGGCTAGCTAATCTCCTTGCATTATGATACCATATTGAGAGCTCAGGTTTGGTCTCTGCTGCTGGTAGGGTTGGGTATTTAAGAACACCAAAAGGTAGCTGAGCCTGAATGAGGAAGAGCCTTGATGAGAAAGAGTCACTGGGCTCACGCATTGCCTCATCTTTATCATCTTTTCTTCTCTATTTATGGACCAGTTGTGTAAGGACAGAAGACAGACAAGGACAGAGCCTGCCTGATATTTATCTCCAAACTCAAGCTATCTAGCTGTTGAGTGCTGCCTTTTCTGGTAGATTTTGATCTTGTGGGCCCATCACGTCTCTTTTCCTCTTCTTTGTTTCCAATGTGGAAACAGTGTGGTTCCTTACCAATCAGCCAAGTCATTGCTACAGATCATTCATTCATGTACCTTCTCACTCCAGATTACTTCTCTCCATACCAAAGTGATGACCAAGTCTACAGCTTGTAGCTCTGCAAATAGATTTTTCACCATGGTTCTTGGAAGTCATCCCTGATTAGGGCTGTAGTGCATCCATTCTCTGCACCAACTTATTGAACTAAATCATTTTTGAAGCAAGTCTTGTCTTTTTTCTTTTTGTAGGGAAGACTCTAGGAGTCCATGGGTGTGCACTGGGTGAAAGCCATCAATGCAATAGATGTTGGTGATATGGGTATTTGAGGCATCTGTTCTTTTCATTTTGGGGGCCATCTGGACCAGCTAATGACAAATTCTGAATGTATAATTTCTATTGTATGATGGATTATGATGACATTTGTCCAACCTTATAACTTTGTGAATCTGAGCATACTGAACTTATTATGTACAGTAAGGTTTTTTTTTTTTTTTTTTTTTTTTTTTTAGCCAATTGATGTCCCATGATTAGGCATTCACTATCTACTAGGGCCAGGGAACATGCCAGGAGCTGCTTCTCAAACATAGGTCATATGTTGCTTCAGAACCCTAGTGTTCTCTACAGTGACCTACGTATTAGAGTTAGCCAGAGGCTTTACCTAGTACCTTATCTACCACAGACACATCTAACATCATTGGATCTGCAGGTCATATCATCTGAACCTGTGAAAAAGTTCTCTCTTGCTCTGTACAATGAAAGCTGGCAGCATTTTGAGTTATGCAATACATAGACCCAATTACTAGGTACAAATATATTATATACTGCCTCCAAAATCCAAAGAAAACTATCAAACCCGTGGTGATATCTCTCCTTCAGTGATAAAGGGTAAAAGGTTCAGCATTTAGCCCCTTCCTTAGATGGGTATGAGAGCATGTTCCACATTATTAGAATCTTGGGAAGATTATGAAATTGGAAGGTATCTGATTCTTGTAGGGTGTGCCCTCTGGCATATTATCTACCTTCACAGGGCATCCAGATTCTGCTGATATGCTCATGAGGGCATTTTAATATAATATGATCAATACAGTGGCCAGGAAGATGTTTTACAGAATGACAAGTTCTTCAAAATTTCTATAGAGTATATTGCGACAGCAGGAGAGTTGACATAGCCTTGGCACAAGACGCTGAATGTACTGTTATTCTTTCCATATAAAAGCAAATAGCTTTGATCCTCTTTACCTACGGATATTGAAAATAATTCACCATATCAATAGCCAAAAATCCAAAGTGTCAAATCTGTGATTATCTGTCACATCAGCAGAGATTGGAGCTACAATTCGATGAGGTTACAGTAATCGACCATCACCAGGCCTTATGCATATACATATATATTTTTTTCACATAGGCCATAAAGATGAATAGAATAAGAATATAATAGAGGCCCCTTGACTGGCAAGTGATCCATGATTAATAAAAAATGCATTAAATAGTTTTATGGTCATGGGTAACTGGGGTTCAAGCCTTCTAGTAACTCTCTCAGGGTCTATGTACAACACGCATTAGAATCTTCCCATGAGTTGTCTGAGAGTGTTTGTATCCCACAATTTGGGGTTTTAGTTCCTCACAGTTGAGAAGACTCTGTGCCTTTGTAGGAAGGCTAGTGGCTACAAAGCAGACACCTCAGCAAGGTCTTTGTGCCAGAGGCTGGCAACAAGCTGTGCCAGAATGAAGCAGGCGTAGCTGCATGGAGATCATGTTGACTGCGTGGCAGTGCCATGGTAAGTTACAATCATCTGCAATACCCAGAAGTGTATACAAGTGTTTTTTCAGTATGATAGTTCCACGGGGTCTTAGTCCACCACCTTGCACAGAAGCATTTAAGAGGATTATATTTCCCTGGCCTTTCTGAAGTAAGGCAAAGGTATTTGATTTGCTTTGGCCAATGAAATGTGAGTGAAAGCTATGGGCATCACTTCTGAATGGTAACTTTGAGCCAGTGTTCTAGTAGCCATGTTTGATTCCTATCGTCATGGTAATAGTTAATTGTTGATGTGAAGTCTATCCTTGGGCACACTTCCTGCTTCAACTAACCTATGTTGGTCATCCCTGTGAGAAGAAATGAAACTTTGGTTGTGTTAAGCCACCGAAATTTTGAGGTTATGTGAAATCTTAATACACCTTAAGATTGGCACACTATGGCCCACAAGCTAAAGCTGGCCCACTGCCTGTTTTGATTAACAAAGTTTTATTGGTACTCAGTCACATCCATTTATACGTGTACTATCTCTTGTTGCTTTAATGCTATAATGGGAGAATTGAGACTGTCCCTTATGGCTTCCAAAGCCTAAAATATTTACCATCTGGACCTTGACTGAAAAAGTTTACTGACCCTGGTATAACTATTCTATAATCATAAATATGAACAAAATGTCTGAAATCCAATATAGCCCCAAACCAATTAATAATGAGAATAATTATTTGGTTTTCTAAGTCACTGAATTTTGGGATGATTCATTATGCAGCACTATTGTTGCAATAGCTACTGGATATACTATATGATTTTAATTTTATAAAGTTCAAACATGGACAAAACTCTTCTATGGTATTTGAAGTCAGGGTAGTGGTAACCCTTTAGGGGTTATGACTATAAGAAGCCACAAAGAAGTTTTCTTGACTGCTCTTAAGTTCTGGGTCCTGATTTATGTGCAAGTTCCAGTAGTGTTCAGTTTTTTAAAATTCATTAAGTTGTTTACTGATGATTTTTTAGTTATTATGCATGTTATACTTCAAAAAAATTAAAATAACATAAATTTCTAAAACAGAAAATGACTAGGTCCAGCAGTGAATGACAGTCCCCTTGAAATTTGAGTGAGTTACTTACTGACACTGACACTTTTATCTTACAGTATCTTTTTCCATATATAGGTGAAAATAATACTTAGTATTTTAAATAAATGTTTAAAGTTTGGATAGAAACTTAGAAAGTTTTAGGACCAAATTTTATAAAATTTTATAAATTTTATAATTTTATCAAATAATCAGAGTTCCAATGATGATTTTATAAAATAATCAGAGTTCCAATGATGATTTATAATAATTTCGATTTATATCATTATTTAATATTGTTTTGTCATTCTTTTCATTGGTCTCTCATCTTGCTATTTGAAGTTAAGGGCCTGATTTCAGTATGTGTGAACTTGAAGGGTGATTCTCCTGATGGAAGAATGAGTGGGGGTTATTATCCAATCACTTTTTAGTCTAAGAATCACTACATGTGATACATATACAGATACACAAAGACCTACACAGGTTTTTGGTGTGATGTGGCTTTATCTGTCCTGAACTATATGTTGAAGGGGTTATTTTTCTCTTGGGTAACTTGACTTTCACAATAGATAACGTGAATATGAATATATATATAATATTTTTTTTCCTAAATATGATCTTCATTTCTTTATTTGTATAAAGGAAAAAGAAGACCTGATTGTATCTTGTATAATTCCCATTGCTAGGAGTTTCTTTTCTGTGGACTTCTTCCCCTTCACACAATTTTTCTTGGCAAAGAATGATACTGCTGTTATTTTACTGATCAATAATTGAGATTATAAATCTTTATTATTTTCTAGAGTTTTGCCAATGGAGTAATTTATTGCTGCCATGCATGTGGTCATGCTCTAAGGGGTGTTATGCAATGTCTATACAATCAAAATGTCTGCTATAAAATTCACTGCAGATCTTTTTTTTCCTTGGGAAATAAAAATTCTCCAGATTTTAATGCATTAGCACTGTGGTTATCTTTGTTTACTCTTTTAAAAAAATGATTGGAAAAGCAATTAGGATGAAGAAAGCACAGCTCTTACTTCTTGTGATCATGTTGTTAAGAACCTGATGTCTTTCACTTTAGAAGTAAAACAGAATTGAATATGTTCTTCTCTACAACTAATTATAAGCCTTCAATGCAAAGGTGATATTATTGATTCTCTGAGACACTCCATTTAACAAAAAACTTCCTTCATGATATAGTTGGTATACAAGTAGCTGGTGTCCTTTTCACTTGAGAAACTGAGTACAAGACATAGAATCAAGAATTTTAGATTTCAGTGCCAGTTGCCCCACGGGGAAATTTTGAGCAAATCACCCATCTCTCATCGACTGTGCTTTAGAAGAAACTGGCAGAAGTGCCTCCAACATTCTTGTGTTACCATTAAATTTTTTTCTTGTTTATAATATTGATTCTAAAGTCGTGCTTTTACATTATTGACAGGAATATTTGGTGGCAAGGAAAGTTAATACTTCCATAGAAGGGTTTTGAAGACTCAAAGAAGTAAACATTGCTATATAAAGCTTATATCCTCAGAGAAGATCTCAATGTTGGGTATGCTTAAGCTCCCTGTGTACATAAATCAGTAGAAGAAAACAGTTTAGGATTCGAAGGAGAGAAGAGATAACAAAAAGAAAATATGAATTCATGATGAATTACAGTTTTCTAGAGTTCTGTAGTATAAGTCAGGGGCCTCAGAATTTTTAAGGTATTTGTTTGCTGAGTAACATTAAAAAGTAAAGCCAGTTTTCTCTTTTGAGAAATGAAATTGGACAAGATGACTCTTAGGGTCCTGTCCTGATATTCTATGTGTCTTGTATTATATTAACATCCCTTAAGGTTGTGCTTCACTTGCTGGGATATTTAAGTGCCTTGGTCACCTTCTTTGAGATTTTCTGTTGGCACAAATTAGGCTGTTTGGACCCAAAGAAGATGACTTGGAAAAGCGTGTTAGAAATTGCAGCCTGTGTAAACCCCAGTAGTTCTGTGAAAATCTCACTGCAACAATATTCTTTGACTCAAACCATAGCATCAAATTATAAGCGATTATTTTAGCATAAAACATTATCTTCTGTTAAAAAGAGACAGATCAGCTTGGAAACTCTAAAAGAAACGCTGGTGGTGTTAAAAAGATGCTCAGGCCTGTAACTCTGGCACATAATGCATTTCTAATAGACTGACTTCACTCAGTTATATCCCTTTAGGAATGTAGGCTATTATCATGCATTTTCAGATGTATCCAACATGGCATCCACATAAGGAGATGGTCTATTATATTAATTGGGGTAATTTCAGCTGCTTTAAGAAATAATCCCCAAACTTTCAGTTGTTCAGCCCTGCCGAGATTTATTTCTTGCTCAAGTAACAGTGGGATGTGAATGTCCGGGGACTGCAGAAAACTTTCCATTGTGCTCTGATGGGGGAGGGGGGCAGGGAGACACCTACAGTCTTTTCTACTTGGAGTCCCCTACTGTCTGTTGTTCATGGCCGGAGAGTCCCCTGCTTCCTGCCAATAGACAAGGGAAAAGAGTATAAAGAAAACAAAGTATTTCTTAACTCCCTTGGGGTGGACTCAGCATGCACACATCATTTCTTTCCTTTTCTGGTCATAATGGAAGGACAACTGGGAAATGCCGCCCCTGGCTGGGCAATTACTTTCCAGAGTGACTCTATACTACGGAGGGGAAGTGTGGATGTCGACAGCTATTTCTGTCTCATTCAATATATCAATTAACATTAGGAGGCTTTTGTCAATACCGTCCTTTAATGCTCAGGTCACTGTGTTTCTTTATTAAGTGACCACCCACACATTAGTTTCTACCAACTTTATTAAACCATAAATGGAATTTTTGGCTGAGGCCTGTCCCAAGACTGACAACAGTGCTCCTCCATTTATGACTTGAATGACTCTCATTACATTCATTATGAAAATAGGAAGGCATGCCAGAAGCAAAGTGGTTATTAGACAAAGCAGTCCTGGATGAATTTATATGAAGATAGTCTTTCTGAGCAGATTATCTCCCTTTTTGATTATTAACTCAAAAATTCTGTTCAGTAATGGACAGGAGAGCACTATCTGTGTCATTAGGAGAACTGGTACTAAACTCTTCCCTCCCCTTGACCTCCATTTCCTTACTGCAAATAGAGTTTGCAAGTTTCCTTTATACTCTAAAATCTCTGTAGAGTTCAATGGAAACCTCCAATATTGCTTGCATACCTTAGGCCTTAGAGATTCTGCTCTCGTCTTGTGGTCATTCACACTGCTGTTTTTGTTCACACTGGCTCTGCTCATGTCTGACTCTCTTTGCCAGTGTGATCTGTCAACCACTTCCTAGCCCCCAGCAGCTCTGTTGCAGAGTTTTTGATCATGAAACATCCTTTCCTGCCACTATTTCAGTATCTGGAATCTGGCCTATATGTTCAAATTCATAATCAGTTTCTTGAAGCTTTATGCTCAAGCTTAATGATAACTGAGCTACTTAACCCTTTAAAATATAGTCCCCAGGTAAATATCACTCTTTTCTCTTCGAATCTAATTTAATGCCCATGAACGTGATCCATTTGATGGGACCATCTGTTTTTTTCTTCTGCCAAAGACACTCTGCACATTTTGGCAGCTTCCCTATGTGTACTCAATAACTCATGCCAAGTACAGTTGGAATGCTTCATGAGTCCAAACTCTGAAAACAACTGAACCCAGCAGTGTTCATCTGAAACTGATTGTTGATTTGTGACGAGTCAAGTAGCACTGGCCTGTACATTGTAAGGTCTGGAAGAGCAGAAAGATAAGTTAATGTGATAACTCTCCCTGGTTGACAATGTAGAAGTTATTTAAATTTATAGAATAGTGACATTTATGAGATTTTATTCCCAGACGTCTATGCCTCCATTTTGGGATTTACAACTTCCATCCACATAAGCACCACTGTGATCTCTTTTGTACACATAACCCTATGCACACCAAGACACAGCTGTTTGGTTTGGAAGAGGGTGTCTGACTCATGCTGGCTGAAGCTCAACCCTTCCAGGAGGTAGGTGTATTGAGAACCCAGATGGTGTCTATAAGAAAAACAGCTTGGATGTTACAGGTCATCATGAGTCTTGTCATACAGACTAGACAAAGAAAGGTAGCCTGTCTTTAATAAGGGGTAGAGGGAAGGAGGGAGACAAGGAAAAACAGAGAAGAACAGAAATACAGATAAGAAGACAGAGTTCATTATTACTGGTGCTTCTGGTTTTTCCTGAGTGCAACTATATTCTTCTGCTTAAATTCCATGAACTATTAGGCTATTTTTAAAGATCTCCCCCTTTTTTGCATAACCAAGTCATGTCATTTGCAAAGTAAATATTAATGTGTATCTATAGAAAAAAATAAAATTTAGTATCCTTCCAGTCAATATGCGGCTCAAATCATATATTAGTTATTGCCAAAGAATTCAGATTAAAAAATAAAATTTGAGTCACCAGGAGGTTTTTTCTTTATTTAGGGTCAGTTATTCAAATTATGACAGTGTTCATAATTTCCTTGTTATCTAAACAGTATATATTTCCCCTATGTCCAGATTCTGGATGATTAATCATGGAAAATAGTTACTTCTTTAAGTTGGACTTTTAATATTTCATTGGGTAAAAGGTTGGGATGCAATTGATTTTTTTATGTTTCACCATTAAACTTTCTTAACATAATCTTATAAGTCTTACGAGTTACTCTTACTCAATATACTCATTATAGTTCTCATTTGTATAAGAGAAAAACTAACCATGGAAGTCAGCATGAAATACAAACAATGTTTTGAGAAATAAGCTTAAGATGAAGCTTATTTTTAATGCCAGTATTCAATTTGTTCAGAATGTAGAATAGAATGAGTTAGTCAAAGAGGCAAGCATTATTTCTGATTTCTATCTTCAAAAATTCACATCACATTTAAAAGACGAAGTCTTTTAAAACTTTATTAGTTACAGATATAACATATTTTAAAAGAAAATAAAAGCACTACCAGGGTCTTGGTATTAGCATTTAGGAAGAGTAACTAGGGCAAATGTGGCTTATGCATTTTGATTAACTCTTGATAGTGATTTTATAAACACTGATATCTATGTTCAGATTTTAGCGAACCTGCTAATATTACATTTTTCTTCAGCTTTTTGTTCCATTAAATTTGTCTTGTTTTAAGTTGTAGAGCCCTCTTAGGGACCATAGCCTTTTCCAGGTGAGTTAAACCAGGAACGCATCCATTGAGGTGGCAGTGTGATGCAATGAATGGTTTTTATCTTCTGACATGGAGCTCCGTGTTAGAATTCCAGCTTCAGAAATTACTAAATGTTTGTCTTTGGGAATGTCATTTCACCTCTCCAAATCTAATTTTGTTCATCTCTAATATGATGATAATAAAATTTGACTTGAAATGTGATTGCAGAATTAAAGGCAAGGGAACAAAACACTAGATACGCAGTTGGCAGTAAATAAACTGTTGCATATTGTTACTCACCGGTGTCCTCAACTGGAATAGGAATTCTCTTTTGGCTCCTACAGAAGTTTTCATAAATGAATTAGTTCATTACATTCTTGATATCCAAGAGGATTACTCCTTCAGGGTAAATGGAAGAAAAATTTTTCCTCCTTTTCCAGATATTTCCATGGAATTGGTGATTGGCATATGAGCAGAAATCTTGTTATGGTTACCATCCACTGTGAAAGCAGAGGATGCAGAGATGGAGCGATTCTTAAAGCTGTGACATTACAGAAGGTTTAATCAAAAAGGCTCCTATCCTCTGGTTTCCTATAGAGACTTGCTGAATAATCACCCAAATGCTTGGTTTTCTTTTAATAACATACTGTCAGCAGGACTGAATTCCTCAATTTATTATCTGTTTTGACCTTCTACTACTACATATATAGTAATGAGAAAATATCTTAGTCCATTCAGGCTGCTATAACCAGGATACCATAGACTGGGTTGCTCATAAGCAACAGAAATTTATTTCTCACAGTTCTGGAGGCTGGGAAGTCCAAGATCAAGGCTCTGGCAGATTTGTGTGTGATGACAGCCCATTTCCTGGTTCATAGATGACAGTCTTTTCACTGGGTCCTCACATGGTAGAAGGGGTGAGGGAGCTCTGTGGAGCCTCGTGTATAATGGCACTAATTCGATCATTCAGGAGGGCTCTGTTCTGCTAATATCTCCCAAAGGCCCCACCTCCTACTACCTTCATTTTGGAGTTTAGAATTTTAACATATGAATTTTGAGAGGACACAAACATTCAGTCTATCTTAGGAAGGAAACAATACAGACGTTGTTAGCTCCCTCTGCCCCTGAAGAATGATCTAAAAAACTATATTTCTATTTGATCAATCAGACAGTAGAAAAATACATATGCAATGTTAAAGGAGGTTTTCCTATTCTTTACTTTTTCTTACCAAAAAAGTGATGTTAAAAATAAAGGTACATTCCAAGTTGATGAATGAAAATAGCCTTTGAATGATGGATTAGAAAATGTATTGCATTCCTTCTATAAAAAAGTCTCATGGTAGAAAGTAAATTTGCTCAATACCAAGGTTTTCAATTATTATCAAATAAAACATTTGAGTCATGTCTTTCACTATTAAAGTCAAGAAAGGCATGAGTGTCCTGTTTGTTGTTATTCATGCAGAGTTTAGCAGATTCATGATGGCTGGCTTTATTCAAATTTATCATTGAGCGTTCAAAAACAATTTTGAAAACAAATTTTCTATTTCTTGCTATACGAATCAGTACAAACAAACCATCACGATTTTTAAAGGCTCAAACACTTATAAATATCTACTCTGTCCATATTTTAATTTTACTATTCCTTAGAGAATTAACACTTATTTTGGGGCATGTCAGCCTAGAACAGTGACCGACATATAATAGGCACTCAAAACTATTTCTTGAGTTAAATTTATTTGCATGCTAGAAATGTGTATCTCAACTTTCAGTACTTGAAAACATATGTTTTATCTCTACAGATTTTATCAATTAGTTCAGTTACGATTATTTACTTGTCTGTTTCACTAGGTTCCAACCAAAAGGGCAGTGCACAAAGTTAGATGTAACCAAGAAAGAGACAGAATGAATGGATTTGCATATTATTTCTCAAGTAATATATACCAGTGAAAAACACCATGAAACTTTATTTTTTTCTATTAATTTGTCAAATTTTATGTTAGGTGAATTATTTACTGGACTTTTAAAAACTTTATCTTTACCAAGTTTGACAACTGTAGGATATATATACCACTCGTTTCTTCCTCATATATACTGCCAACTGCTTTTCAACTTTGCTGTACTTTCCTTTTCCTTGTTTCTTTTTTATTTCTTTTACTTATACAACATTTGGTCATATTTCATTTAGCTTAAAAAACCCCTCTCTCCTCCAACAATTTAAAGATCTTGAGGATGTCAATATGCTCTATTGAAACTTGCCAATAGTTGACTTATTTGCCATTAGTAATTCAGTAGTGCATTGTTATAACAATGGGGAGGCATAAAACAAAACATTTAAAAGGGAATTTTTTATCACGGTGAGAGCTCTTCAAATGCATATTCACATGGCCATTTTACCCTTTGTCCCACTGCATGGAGGTGTGAGACATTACAAAAAAAAAAAAATAGCAATAAGCAGCGATAAATTTATGTGGTTTCTAGGTAAGAGGCACTTTATAAAGGCACTGTCCTTGGAAGTAATTCATTTTTACCAAAAGGATAGGGTAAGGTAAATTGTTCCTTCTAGTATATGACTATAGAGGTACAAATGAAACATTGGGATGCAACCGTCATGGTAAAGAAGGTGGATAGTCTAGTGAAACCATGTTGTTCAGGGACCAGAAGCTGTGGTTCATAAGTTTTACAAGTCTTCTGTCAACCAATAATTGTATCAAAGAATCTTGGTCCCACCATGAAAGAAACCCAAGTCTTTGTGCTTTTTTTTTTAAGATTAGCATATTTATTTTTGTGATTTTTGTAAATTGCCCAATAATGGCTATGTTAATGCCGCCATACCTAGCTTACTTTGTTTACTATTACCAGTTCATGTTTCATAATTGGAGAATCACCATCAAGAGACATACTGGGTACTAAGTACTGAATATCCTAAACTCACTTTGATGAAGCCAACTGATGGAACAGGAAGCAAAGCCTTAAGAAAGATTTAAATAGGATCACAAGAAGCATTAACTCAATGTGGGGAAATGGGGGCCATTACAGATTGATGCAGTGTACCAAAAGCAAAGTGTGAAAGATTAAAAAAATAATTTAGGTTATCCTAACCAGAGACAATTGTGTCCTCATAGGCAGTCCAAATATCAAGAGACAGATGGATGAAGCAAGCACATTAATAGTAATAACACAGCAGTAACTATAGCAGCAGTGATTGTGAAAGCAAGAAACCCTAGACATTGGGAATCAGATGCTTATAAAGGCACAGAGATTCTGAGGACATTCCAGAGTAAGGATATTTCCGGAAACCCTATGGAAAGAAGACAGCTGATAGGATGGTGACAGGCAGGACCTGAGGAGACCAGGACAAAGACTGTCTCTCCCATTTATAGTGACGGATCCTATGAACCTTCAAAATGTGTCTGTCACAGGCAGTTCAATGAGAGTCACATCTCTGAATTTAAGTTCAAATTTCGTTCTTAGTAAGACTATATATGCAGCACAGTGTTGATTTTTTTTCTTATTTATGTGTTTGCCACGTAATACTTTTAAAATATCCATTTAGAAGTTAGGCTATAAATGACCAAACCCAGATGGTTTCAACTGGTTACATGGTGATGACCTAGAAGCTTGAGCAGGTGCTGCTTTAGCGAGTCTTCAGGCCACATGTTAGAGCTGGAACAGGGAGGCTTTGGGTGTAGGCCTTACTATGTCTCCCACCTTATGCTGCTAGAGATATATGCACATAGAGTAGCTTTATTGGTCTATTTTATTTATTTTTTTGCACAGATTTGTTATTTCACAGGAGAACCACAGCATACACACACACGCACACACACACTCACGACCTTGTCTACATCAGTACCCACTGAAAGCGTTTCTTCTCCCTCTTCCTGTATGTTCCTCTTCACAAGAAGAAGAAAAAAAGTCATGCAGGATAAAATAACATCGTTTGTCAATCTCCTCCTAAATTTGGAATCAGTCCAGAAAATCCATAAGGAAGTTCAATTTGGTGACAGCTCATCTGCAGAAAATCCACCCCGTGTGACTCCCCCCATCACTGCTGATCTCTTCATGTATTCTTTATAATGAATCCATTGAACTTTAATTAATATGAAAAATTCAGGTTTTCATCTGATTTAAATGTGACTGACATCGCGCTCCTACTAAAAGTGACACAAAGTACAAGCACGGTGAAAAGAAAGCCTGAAACCTGGTGCCCCCACAGTTCCATCTCCCCACTGCCAAGTCATGGCTAGCATTTCCACAATGCATGACAGGACACACCAATAGCATTTTTCAGGAATCTTGATGTCCATACCTATAAACAGAGTCACCCTTGAAAAATGTCTATACCCAGGAAAGGATGTCATTCAGTATCCATTCAATATCTGTCTTTAGTTTCAAATGTCCAAGTTAAAAATGAAGGAAGCTGCACTGTTACAGGTATATGACTCCAAAAAGGTCAATGGGGTAAAAGGGAGGGAAAGTCTTTAGAAGTGAAAACGCACACACACCTACATCCATCTGCCATTTGCCCCCACACACCTTTCTCCTCATGTTCAATGAATTGTTCAGAGTAGGCATAAATGTGTTCTTGGAGGGGAGCTGTGTGACAGAGGTCACCTTCCTCTCAGATCCCAGCCACTAGCATTCTGCTTGCCATGGATCAGGCTGCTGTCACGTTCACGTACTCTGCTTACTCATGTATATGGCATACGTGCCCTAATTTGGCACAGCACCTGTGCAGGGCTGCCGGTAGTCCTACGTCCTGCTCCCTCCACAGAACCTAATATGCAGACATAGCAATATATGAAGACCTAAAACATCAACTGCCAGAGCAACATTAACACATTTTTTACTTCAATAAAATACCTTGGGCTTTGCATTTCAAAAACCTCCAGTTGTCTGTTAAAAAATGATTGACCCTCTCTCCCTTCCCCCACCATCACCGTGTGTGTAGTTGACCCCTTCTTCGCCAAGCCTTCTCGCGAGACTTTCAGGATCAGCAATTCTGGGCGAAGAAACAAAAGCAGAATCTTTTCATTTCCCCGTGGATATGAATGAAAACTGCTGATCAAATTAAGTAGGACTGTGAAGGAGACATCGGGGAAGAACAAAGGTGAGCTATAAAGAATCCCACATGTGATGGCTCGTGTATTTAAGCCGTGTGAAGGTCCCTAAAATCTTACCATATCAAACTGAAAAAGTCACCACTATCTGGACAGTTAGGCATGTTTTATTGGGGAAATCATTAGATTTTGTGTTTTTATACCTCATTGCTAGCAGGTTGGTTCAGTAATCTATTGGTTAAAAAAATCTACATTTAGGACTTTTGTTCTAATTTTGTCTACTGGCCTTGGTCAAATAGTTCTAGGTACACCTACCTCTATTTCCCAGTACCACAGATTAGGAATAGCACAGATCATCTCTTACTGTATAAATGTGATTACAGATCATTTGAATTCTTGGAGACTCTAATTAAAGTGTAAAAATTCTGAGAGGATCTCATTAAAAGAACACCTGAAATTCTAGTCAGTTCATCTAAAATCTGAAGCATCTCAAGTTATTTTCAATTCAATATTATTTTTTTTTCTTTTCCTGGTAACCTCTTATAATTACAGATACTTTTCTATATATGTATACCCATAAACAAACATGTACACACATGTGTAAAACTTAAAAAAAAAACCAGTATAAGCAAGTGTCATGGAAATAGTTTGATTTTAATGGAATCTTGTTTAATGAAATAGTTCCAGAGATGGTAATGAAAGAGAGTTGATGTCCATTTTTGTTGTTGATTAGCTGGGGTCTTGAATTGAAAAGGTCCTGAGTGCTTCTGCCCATTTCTTAGATTTTGTGTTTTATATTTGTTTTGGTAAATTCTGTGCAGTAGACATTTAAATGTGTTTGGTTTAACCCTTTATTTCTATCAAAGCTTTTGAGATCTACAAGAACATGGGGATGGTTTGGGAGACGGGTTGGTAGACAAATCTGTCTGAGTCTCCAGCATTTTTGCACATCTTACAGATAGAGGCACTATCTACTTTTGTTCTGGATTATCTATTAAGGATGTTTGTATGGTGAACAGCCTTGGAAAATACAGATGGTATCTCTCTCCAGAGCAAAGGGCAGGCATACTTACTGTCTAGTATAATAAAGTTAATGCCTCTCACTGGGGCAAATGTCAGGCAGGCTTATTGCCCATTATAAAAGATTCATGTTCTCTAAACTCAGGGTGTTTTTTTTTTTTTCCCCTATAATGCAATGCACTATGTTGCAGTTATTACCTGGCTTTTTTGTGTTGTCTTGTAGAAATTAGGAATTGGGGAACTGGCACAAGAAATGTGGATGTTTTGACTCAGCTATTACCATGAGTAGTAAATTTTCCTTTGTTTCTGACCCAGGAATCTTGTGTCTTATGCCAGCATCTTTGAAATTGTGTCAGGCTAATTTACTCACTTGCAAGTAAAATCCCAGATTCTATGCTATTCGTAACAGCTGGGTATTTGGCCTGGTAGGAATGTCAATTCCCTATTTGTTACAGCACCATTCCTATGACTATCAAATAACAGGAATATTTCCTTTGGAGTGATGTATCAGTGAGCCTATGTTGTAGACCAGGGATTGGCAAATTGCTCCCCACCTGTAGACCAAATCTGGCTTCCCACCTGTTTTTATAAACAAAGTTTTATTTGGACACAGCCACGCATGTCCTTTACATGTTGTCTATGGTTACTTTCACTCACAACAGCAGAGGTGAGGACTTGAAACAGATGCTGTATGGCCTTTGAAGACTAAAACATTTACTATCTCGCTTTTTAGAGAAAAGGCTTGCTGACATTTGTTATTGAGCAAACAAGGCAAAAATTCAAGCTATCATAAGTTGATTTAGGAATATTTGGAGTGGAGAGATGAAGATAAAATAGATATTGCATGACAGGATGAAAGGGAGCTTAACAGTTAGCTACAGATAAACTCACTGACTGAATATACTTTCTTCTACAATATATTCAACAAATATGCAAGCCACAACCACACCTCCAAATCCTTTAAGACTCAGCTCATCTTCTAAGAAGCTGACCCTGATTCAGTATTAGGAAATCTATTTTTTCTCTTTGAGCTCCCACAGCACTTTATCTGAACATCATTATAAACAAATTTCTACCTTATGTAATATTTACATACCATGATTTCTTAGGGTGAAATCTATATCTGTAAACAGATTAACAAACTTATTTCCATGATCCAGATTTTGGAGTAATGATCTAACTTTAGGGACCTAGAAATTGATTTGAGCAAACCCTTTTTTAAAACTAAGAATCATTAAAATAGCATTTTTTTCTCCTCTAAGTCTAAATAACAAATTATGCTCTTAAATTGAAAACTTAAATATGTTTTAATGCATTGTTTTGTAGATCTCCTTTTTCATTTATACTTCTTAAAGTCAAACTGCATTTTCTTAGTTGGTTTCAACTCAATAAAGGAGGAGGGTGACATAGAGTAGACTCATTCCTGTTGGCAGGGGAAAGCATGTATACATATCAATTCTTGAGAAGGTGATGTGGGACAAGATACAGAAAGAGCTCTTGCTCTGAGATTGACATAGCCATCTCTTGGAAATGGAGAAAGTAGGTGAGTCAATCAGTCCATCACCAATTACACGTTACACAGTCATGTGCAGGATTCAGGTGTAGAAGGATTCAGATAGGTATAAATGGAGTGCCGAAGGACTGTGGGATCAACGCACAGAAGCAGATTCTTAGAGAAGGAAGAATCATGCATGTGTTGGAGGTTATTGAGCTGAGTCACTAGGGGAAACATTTCATGAAGACATGGCTGAACACCCTACAAGAAATTTAGGATATACAATAATAACAGCAACAACATTACTGAGTGCTTGTTAAAAGTTAGACACTCTGTTAGGAAATTAAAATGTATTATCTCATTTAAACATCACAAATACTTTATAAAGTAAGGCTGATTGTTACCTTCATTTTATCGATGAGAAAAACGGCTTAAACAGGTTATGTAATGGTTAAGGCCACATGAGTAGCAAGTGACAAGTGGAGTTTGATTCAAGTTCAAACCACTTCATTCCACAGCAATAACTTTTAGTAATTATATTCCACTGTCTTCAGATGGGCAAAGCTGCTTCTCCATAGGCCTCCTATGAAGGAGAGCCTTAACCATCCATTACTCTACTGGAGAAATCTCAGGAAGATGGGGTGCTGAAGTAAAGGGATTGATCTACACAGTTTCAAGTATGATTTACTTCTGAAGCTCATTTAGTCCCCTGAGACAGGGAGTGATTGTTCCCGCTCCCCAACCAACTCCATTTGCTGATAATGCCACTGCATATATTCACAGTTCAGGTGTTCTTACTTCTAGCAATCTACTTCTGTGCCATTCACACTCACAGGCAGAGTATTCTATTCTGATAGCAGGCCACACCATTAACATACTTAACACTTTAGGATAAGGAGAGGCAAACCTTGATTTAAATCTTTAAGATGTGCTAATAATAATTTTTCAGGCAAATCTCATTATTTCTTGATGCTCTCAGAATAGTACAACTCTAAAGTAATTATGATATATACCAGCTTCTAGTCCAGAGCTCCAGGGTTTCAAACAAAGACTGGAACCTCTTCAGAGAAACCAGCATCTTGAAGGAGGACAAAGGCATGGTGGCAGGAGAGTTCTCAGCAACTGGCACTCATCCTGGTTTTACCTTTTCATTTTGAATCATTTAGTTTCACTCTGACCTTAAAAAAAAAAAATCTAACTGAAAGAAAAGTAAAACTTTTATAGCCAACAGGATAGGAAGGTGAGAAAGTTTGAGTGAACAGAGAGACAACTTAAAGTAGAAATTCAAGAACAGTGAAGTATGCCTTACATGTGGAACAGAAATTAGAGAGTTTAAGGTGGAGTGAACTTGTCAAGTCTTATGGGTTTGCACAGACACAGGCCTAAGAATAGTCAGATGCTACAACAGTCCACATTGTATTATTGCTGCAACTCAGAATATATACCCACAGGCTGAAACTTGATTTTTGACTTTGGGAGCCAACCACTGCCATCAACTTCATAAAGAACAACTGCAAAGCTGAGGGAGCAAGCTTGTGTGTGGTTCTTTGTATTCTATAGTGACAAGGTTTGTTTTTGACTTTTTAGCTGATCCCTACCAGCCTCCAATTCCAACAGAGTAAAACTATTTTCAAGGGAATAGCAAAAAGGATATGCATATTTGATAAGGCTTCTAGCATTTTATGTTTAGATAAACATTGTGGTGTCAACAGGAAATCAGTGATTGTACTTATTTCTGAATACCATAACTAAAATGGACCAGTTATTTAAGGTTTGGGACTATGTCCTACTTCTCTTTTGGATATACCCTCTACCTTTAAAAATCTATTCAGTCACTAGTATATCATAGGAGCTTACTAAATACTTATTACATTGAGAAAGTAGCATGGTTTTTATAAGCTATATGGATTGGTGCAGTTGTGGTAATAAATATTCATAAACCTATGGGCAGGATAAAAATTATTCTGATTTTTCCTATATCTATTATTCTATATAATGGCTGTAAGATAAACTCAGTTAACTATGTTTTTATTACTTTCACATGGTGTATATACCCCACTAGGAATGTCAGCTGAAATGGATGTCCATGACCATGAATTTGTCACGGGGTAGATGCCAATTCTTTTCTGAAAACTAACTGTGGAGTCATAAATTTTGTTGGGAAGTTGGCATAATTTATTTACTAATCAAACCATTCGTATCTCACACCAAATATCACTCTTCTCCTGAAACTGGTTCTCCCTGTGTGTTATATATTTCAGTAGTATCTCCTAGCTTACAAGAGCGAAGTTTAGAGTCATCATAGACATCTCCTCTCCTTCCCTGTTCACATCTATTCCATTCTGAATGCTAAGGTTTCTGAATCCTTTTCTTTTGTTATGCCAATTTATGAAATATGATTGGGTTATGTTCTGTACAAACTTAGAAACATAAACTATTATCATCAGTTGACATTTTTGAGAGGTTAGTTTTTATGCCTCTAAAAACAAGACTTTACATTTATTCCTATTAAGTTTTATCCTCTTTTTTTCCCCCCAAACCCAAACTCAGTCATTCATTAGCTTTTTGACATTAGGTGAATTATTACAATTCTTTTTTTTAATCATTTTATATATTTTTTCATCATGATAAGTGTACTCCTCAATTCCCATCACCTATTAAAACCCATCCCTCCATCCATTTCCCCTCTGGTAATTGTCAGTTTGTTCTCCATAGTTAAGAATCTGTTTCTTAATTTGTCTCTCTCTCTTTTTTCCCTTTGCTTGCTTGTTTTGTTTCTTGAATTTTACATGTGAGTGAGATCATATGGTACCGGTCTTTCTCTGACTTATTTCACTTAGGATTATACGCTCTAGCTCCATCCATGCTGTTGCAAATGGCAAGATTTCATTCTTTTTTATGGCTGAGTGATATTCCATTTTGTGTGTGTGTGTGTGTGTGTGTGTGTGTGTGTGTGTGTGTGTGTGTATCACATCTTCTTCATCCATTCATCTATCCATGGACACTTGGGCTGATTCCACAGTTTGGCTATTATAAGTAATGCTGCAATAAACAGAGATGCATGTATCCCTTTGAATTACTGTTTTTGTATTTTTTTGGTAAATACCCAGTAGTGTGATTCCTGGATCATAGGGTAGTTCTATTTTTCTGTGTGTGTGTGGAATCTGCATATAGTTTTCCACAATGGCTGTACCAATTTGCATTCCCACCAACAGTGCATGAAATTTCCTTTTTCTCCACATCCTTGCCAACACTTGTTTCTTGTGTTTTTCATTTTAGCCATTCTGACAGGTGTGAGGTTATTTCTCATTGTAGTTTTGCCTCTCTTTCCCTGATGATGAGTGATGTTGAGCATGTTTTCATGTGTCTTTTGGCTATCTGGATGTCTTCTTTGGGTAAATGTCTGTTCACGTCTTCTGCCCATTTTTTTAAAGATTTTATTTATTTGAGAGAGAGAAAAAAAGCATGAGTAGGGAGGTGGGGCAGAGGGAGAGGGAGAAGCAGGCTTCCCACTGAGCTGGGAGCTTTACTGGGGGCAGGATCCCAAGACCCTGGGATCATGACCCAAACTGAAGGCAGATGCTTATCTTCTGCCCATTTTTAAGTGGATTATTTATTTTTTGGGGTATTGAGTTGTGTAAGTTCTTTATGTATTTTGGATACTGATCCTTTATTGGATATGTCATTTGCAAATATCTTCTCCCATTCAGTTGGTTGCCTTTTAGCTCTGTTGATTATTTGCTGTGTAGAAGCTTTTTATTTTGATGTAGTCCCATAGTTTATTCTTGCTTTTATTTCCCTCGCCTCAGGAGACATATCTAGAAAAATGCTGCTACATAAGCTTTTTGAATATTTACATTCTTTTCACTCCCTCAATCGTTTTTAGTTCTGATTGAGCCGCTGCAATAAATTTCCAATTAGCTTTCTTGAGTCTAGGTTCTGCCCTCTTCAATACAACTAACAGTTCTCCAAGACACATCTATATATGCTCATTGTCCAAAAACAATTTATTGACTTCCATTTGCTGGTAAAGTCCATTCTTCACATATTTTTAAGAAAGGCTTCCTAGACATTAGCCTTACCTCTACCCAGTAGAAAACCCAGTGATATGATCAAGATCCATCAGCTCACAGAGTTTCTCTTTTTTTTTTTTTTTTGACTTAAAAATCAAGAGGGTGAACCTGTTCCCTTTCGGCTTACTGTTCATAGGGTAACATATATAGTGCTTCTTAAACACGTCAAATTTCTTGCTATTCCCAGAATATGATCTACACCAGATGGTTCCTAAACATTTTTAAGATATGGACCTTTTATGAGATTTTGATAAAAGCTGGGGAGCCTACTCACAGAAGAATAACATACAGACTCTTCCATGGCATGAGTGCCTCTGATGGTCTATGGAATTACCCTGTACTTTCCTCCTGTAACATCTTTTTTTTTTCCACACCATTCCATGGATCTACACTTTCCAACATATCCCAGGAAACTTGTTGAGATCTAATTCAAACGTGACATCTTCCATTATCTTCTTTAACTTCATTAGTTGGACATGACTGACTTAGTCTCTAAGCATGCATAGAATTTTGTGTGCACTTTCCTCATACATTCTTCCTCATATTTTAATTCTTTGTGTTCTCCTCTAATTCTCTCCTCTATTGCAAGACCCTTGCAAGCAGGACTAGTGTCCTACTCCTGTTGCTTCCTCTTATACCCTTCATCCCACTCCCTCCACCCTAATATAGACCTTAAACATCAGAGATATTCAGTGCACATTTATCAAGTCAATGAATAAATGAAGAGTTAGGATAGCAGTTTTAAAAGTGCTAATCTAACTTTTCACTTACTTGTGTATTTGTTTTTTTTTTTAATAGAGGTAACTTATGAAATATCCTAACAATAAATAACTGAAAATAAAAGGTCAAGTTGGGCCATTGGGCAGCCATAGAATTTCATGGAATATTTCTGACAGAGAATAGATTTTGTCCAGATTCTGTGGTAAAGCAATGTTACTTCCTATGATACTAAGGTCAACTTTCACAACCATAAGTTCTGTGTCATATTTGCAATTCAAAATGTTCAACTTTGAAGGACCTATTTTTTTTTTTTTTAACTTGGAGAAAACAAAACTCATGCTCTTAGTTCCTCAAAGTTGTATTTTCCAGATGAGAAAATGTTCATAGAGCACTTTGCAAAAGCACCATTTTCTTATCAGGGTAGTGGTTTGTGTCCTATTGGGTAAATAAACTTTTTTTTACTGTGCATTTGTTCCTCCAAGGGAAATAATCCTAACACTGTCCCCCCCATTAGATTACACTTTTATTTCCATGATAGTCACCTAAGAGTTAAGTTCTCTGAATAAATAACTATAATGTCCCTGATTTCCTGATTTATAGACCACCACTCCCCTTGGGAAATGAAAACACCCCACCTTACAGAGACTAAACTCTTTAAATTAGCTTGTCTATATGTCCATGATCTTTGGAATCCAACATTCCACACTAAGTAGAGTCTTAGGCCACTCCCACTTGGCCTTTAAAAGGATGAAAATTGTGTTCATTACATGACTCATGCATGCAATCTCAAATATATTCACTCATGCATGCAATCACAAATATATTCACTCACATATATTCATTAGATATACTAAAAGAAATTTTTAAAAATATATTTTTTTTCTACTAAATTGATGTGGAGGTATAACCTAGACACTCACCTTTAATTGAGGGTAGGGTGGGAATGCAGGTGAGCCATATTTGGAATAAAAAATAATCTAATCTAAGATCATACTTCTAATCCTGATGTTAAGGAAGAAGCCATTGACAGCAATGTGGTGGTTCTTTCAACATAAGACAGGCCCAGAAAAGAATGGATGCTTGTTAAAACAAAACTGTTATAGTTTTTGTTTCAAAGGAGCTGGAGTCATTCTAACAGGAGGGATAGACTTGTCTCAAATGAGACCACACTGTGCTGTCTCTGGGAAAATATATCACTGGCCTTGCTGAGGGGTACTGGATGTTTAGGTCAATTAATGAATTCATCAGCACCAGCCATGCTGCACTGGAACCTGAACTGGATTTGGAAGGCACAAAGGAGAACTCTGAACTCCATAAAACAGAGGCCTGCACAGGTTGGAGGGAGAAAGGGTCTTGGTGCAGAGGAGGAGCATTTATGAACACCGTTCTTTGGGTCTACCTTTCTTTGAAAGCCCAACTCTGTATAACCCTCTTCTGATACTAAGTACAAGGGAATAAAGAAGCTAAATATACCTTCTTTAGATAGATGCATAATAATTATTGTTATGGTCTTACTGTGTTTCCCCAATATTCATGTGTTGAAACCTTACCCCCAAAGGTGAAGTATTAGCAGGTAGAGCCTTTGGGAGGTAGTCTCAAATTCATGAGGATAGAGACCTCATGAAAGGAAATAGTGCCCTTATAAGAAAGACACCACAGAGCTCTCTCACTCACTTTCTACTATGTAAGGATATAATGAAAGGCAACTATCTGCAATCCAGAAGGTCCTCAGCAGACCTGACCATGCTAGCACCCTGATTTCAGACTTCCAGGCTCTAGAACAGCGAGAAATAAATTTCTGTTGTTTATAAGCCACCCAGTCTATAGTACTTATGGTCAGAGGCAACTTTCCCTCTTCACAGAATGATCATATCCTCCTACCTTCTCTCCTGGCCACAGTGGAGCAGAACCTTGAGTTGGGGGAAGAAACCAGTTGGGGACATTTACTCAGGCAGCCACATGCTTGTTTACTCAATAGGATTGAGGGGGTTTGGCCATTATGGCCTTCGTCAACTACTAAGTAATTATGACCAAGAAAGACAGAGCTTTCTCCCTGCTAGTATTCCAGGAACTAGTACGCTTCCTTTGGGCAAGTATAAAGACTAGATCATGTGAGGGGTAGGAAGGGCAGTGGATCTGTGCAAGGTGTTCAGAACCCCCAGTTTCCTGGGATAGCTGGGAATTAGTCTCCTGGCCTGGTTGACATCTATGACATTTTTGTTTAGCTGAAGGGTTGCCTGGATTTAAAAAAAGGTGGTGCCTGAATGAACCATTGTTATAGGCTGATAGGTACTGCACTTTGCAGGAGGCTATCCAGTATATAATTCTCTGGTTAAAAAATAAATATATAAAATAAATCAGAGATGCATATATTCTTTTTTTCTTTTGCCATTTAAAATTATTTATTTTGCAACAGGATTCACTAAAATTGGAACTATCACCGAAAATTTGAAGGCTGGACAAAGAGGCAAAATTGTTCTCCAAAACTGCCAAAAGGTATGTCTCAATGCTCTATGGACAAAAGTGGCCACCCATCTTACAGGCTGACAAAAGTTGCTTGGTAGACCCTCATGGTCAAACAATGCAAGATTAATACTTATTTTCCTACTTATTTTTCTTAGATTAACTCTGGATACTGGCAAAATAACCTAAGAGAAGGTATTTCAAACTAAGATATTAATTATTTTTGTTTATTCATTTAAAGTACGCTCCATGATAGGGATGGAGCAGTGGTTATCACAACGGAAGAAAAATTAATGTGAGTAGCATTTCTAGTTTTCCACCATTGTGGGAATGAGGCTACTCCTTCCCTCCCCAAAGACCTCAAATGTTTGACTTTCCAAGTGATTTAAGGAACACACTGTATATCAGAGGAGGGGTCTGCTGATACTATCACGTACGTTTGAACCACTCACTTCCACATTTACTGTATCTCTGTGAAGACTAAAAGAACTTAAGACTTCATGAAATACAACACTCATATTACTAAATGCTCTGCCTCATCCAAATCTCCCTCTCCCAGAACTCCTCTCTCTTTTGGGTGACTCTAAACCCTCATCTGGCACTTCACATCTGAATCTTACATAATTGTTTAAGATTTATTTATTTATTTTAGAGAGAGAGAGCATGAGTGGGAGGGGCAGAAGAAGAGAGCGAGAGAGAATCTCAAGCAGATTCCATGCTGATCTCGAAGAGCGTGATGCGGAGCTTGATCTAGCAACAGTGAGATCACTATCTGAGCTGAAACCAAGAGTCGGACACTTCACTGCTTAACCTACTGTGCCACCCAGGTGCCTCTGCATCAGAATCTTCTTACTTGCATGCACTCCCTTAGCAACAGATTTTAATTCAGCTCAACCCAATCCCATTCTGTTTAAAATATTTATTCTGTACCTATCACATGTCAGGGCCCGTGAGAGGTGCTGATGATAAATACCTAAGACACGGTCCCTGGCTTCTAATAAACAGTTTAATATATAGATGAGGAGGCTGGCACATGACTCAAGTTTAGTGGGATAAATACAACCACAGAAGTATGGCCAAAGTAACAGGTAACATGGCAGGAAGTTACAGGGCTAAAGGCAGAGGTGTCCGGAAATGGTCCTTAGTGATGTGACATTTGTGATAGGCTCTGGGATAAGTTGACATCCCTCAGGCAAGGGTAGGGGAAGGAGAATTCTATTTCAGGCAGAAACGAAGTATGTGCAAAGGACTGGAACGTGTAATATCCAACCCATTTGGGGAAATCAAAGTAGTGCAGCACCAATAGAGCATAAAATTTAAAATAGTGGAGATCAGCAGGAGATGATACTTGGACTCAAATGATTAAGGGTTTGTATATTATGCTAAAAAGCTTGGATTTTATCCTAAGGCCAAAGAAAGTTATGCAATGATTTGTACAGATTAGCAACAGAAATTACTATTATTTTTTGGTAAATTGTGGATAATGTTTTGGAAGAGGTGTATGTTGTGGAATGAATATTTGTGTCTCTTTCA
Organism: Ursus arctos; assembly: GCF_023065955.2. Taxonomy (NCBI): domain Eukaryota; kingdom Metazoa; phylum Chordata; class Mammalia; order Carnivora; family Ursidae; genus Ursus; species Ursus arctos. The sequence continues at coordinate 27,447,820 of NW_026622986.1, forward strand.
AAATTTGTATGTTAAAACCTAATCCCCAGTGGAGCACCTGGCTGGCTCAGTTGGAAAAACATTTGACTCTTGATCTCAGGGTCATGAGTTTGAGGCCCACATTGGGGGTAGAGATTACTTAAAACAAAATAAAAACCTAATCCCCAATGTGATACTATTAGGAGGTGGGGCTTTGGGGAGTTGATTAAATCACGAGGGGGGAAGCCTCATGAATGGGATTAATGACTTTATAAAAGAGACCCCAGAGAGTTCTCTCTCCCCTTCTGCCATGTGAGGACACAAGAAGATATCAGGAAGTGGTACTGACCAAACACAGAATCTGCTGGTACCCTGATCTTGGACTTCCCAGTCTCCAGAATTGTGAGAAATAAATGTTTGTTATTTAAGATACTCAGTCTATCGTATTTTTGTTACAGCAAGCTGAATGGGTTAAGATGATGTATATTGGCAGTAAATACAATAAGAAATGAGTAAGGAAGAAGCAATTGGGCACAAAGAACTATTTAGTTGACACAACCTGAAGAACTTGGCAAAGGAGAGGGGTGGGAACAGGGAAGCATCTGAAATCATCCCCAAGTTTCTGCCTTAGGTGAATGCTGGTGCCATTAACAAGGAAAGGAATGAAACAGGAGACAGAGAAGCTTTATGGAAAGGAAAATGAGACGTTTGTTTTGGGTCTTTTAAAGTTTTGCCCATTTCTACTGGTGGGACAACCTGAGACAACTAACTGCCCAGCAGGCAATCACTAGTGTAGATGTGGAACACCAGGAAGAAGCCTGGGTGTGTGTCTCATTCTCAGGGTGTCCCCTGAGCCCACCATCTGGCCCTGGCACTGCAACTATTCAATTCAGGTCTTTGATAATGGTAGTAATTATGGTGCTGAGGATGCATCCTTCATCAGATGTGTACTTTATCAGGGTATGACATAGTTTAGGTAAGAATGATATATTTTTTTCCTGAGGATGGGCTTAAAACATTTTGGATGGCTCCATTAAATTATTCACCCTCACTGTTATGTCATCTCCTTTGATGTGTTCTTTGTGTGCAGTGAAAGACTCTAACTAGACTCCCTGGGAAAATACAGGGCCCATCAGGTGGTCTGATGCTGCCCATAGGGTACCATAGCTCCAGCTGTGACCACGAGAAAAACAGCTGTCCCCAGAGCATTAGAATGGTGTAGTCACTCAAGACTGAGGGAAAAGAAAATCTTACTTTAAACATCATCATCCACTAACATTAATCATCCTTTGCCTCAGGCACTCTACCAGGTGTTGGGTTATTTATTTATTTTTCTCTATTCCTGCAGACCAGTGACCTATCCAGTTCAACATGTAAAACTTTCAATAATATTCTGAAAACGGAAGTATTAATCTATTGTGATAAACATAAGACACCTGGTTCAGATTTCTCTGAAAGCTTGATTATATTTCAGAGAGACTATTCTCATTGGTAAACAATCGGCTGACTTCCCCATATTAGTTTCATTAGGTGGCAATATGGTATCTAGAATTGTTTTTCAGTCCATTAGCTATCAAAATAAAAGAAAGCTGTCTCATTGAAGGTAGCCAGGAAATGTTGGGTACTCAAAGAGCTAATGTGGCACTCAGCTTTATGGCTGGGGAGCAAATGATGGAAGCATAGTTATTGGGAGATTGGCCAGGCCATGACCAGGCTTAGCTCTGAATGGCATCAGCCTAAACTAGGTGAGCAGCGAGGAACTGGGAAAGCAGAGCTCAGTACTACTAGCCAAAGGCAGAATAAAGGTGGAAGTCAAACAAGGAAAACCAGAAACATGGAAGAGACAGGAAGAACTACAGAAGGAAATGGTGTAATCAAAAGGAACTTCCTTTACTTGCTCATACCTTGTTCTTGACTGCTTTTGTCAACTTTGCTAGTCTTATTTTCTTTTGCTGTTGAAATTTGTGTTTGTTTTTGTCCTCTCTATTGCCTACATTCTTTTTGGTTATTTTTCATTTTCTGGAAAATGGTAATTAAAACATATTTTATTGAGTAAGTAAATTTTAAGTTAAGCGTTTATTGAATGAATCTCAAGTTTTAAGTCTCTGTATGAGAGCTGTGCAATGGAGATTCAAATAGGTAGTGTGTATTGTCTCTCCCCTGGATGGGATTTATAATCTAGTGTGGAAGATAAAATATGCATTTAAATGACTACATTGCCAAGCAGAATGGAAAGGGCTAAATGTTTGAAAACTACAGTGGAAGCTCAGAGGTAGAAGGAATTACTCCTAGATGAGGAACCAGAAAAGGACATAGCGACAATATTTTTAGCTGGCCATTGAATCATGGTTAGCGTTGTAGAAGGCAGAGGTGTATAGGGAAACACATGAGCAAAGACCCAGCATTGGCAAAACAAACAGCAGATTAAAAGAGAATCTGACAAAATAATCTGGGTAGAATTTGATAATCTTAAATCTTTTGGTGTGTGTGTGTATCACATGAATTTAATATATATAGATATATTTAATACATATATATATGTACATATATATATATTTAATACATATATATTTAATACATATATATATATATATATATATATATATGGCACATGAATTTAATTTTATCATTCCCATTATTTTGTTAGAAAATACAACGGTCCTCAATTAAAATCCTATACATTTAGTTATTATTTGAATCCCAGCAAACATTACTTTGAAACATTTTTAAAGCTCTGTAAGTAAAATATAGGCTCAAGTGATATTTTATTGATTTTGGATAATTATGGTCATATGTTTATTCTTTTGACTTAGCAGGTGAAACTTTATTAGGCATGGTTCTTTAATTGTTTGTAGAGGAAAACAATTATAATGGTAATGGGGTATTTTTGCATTAGGAGCAAACCAAGTTAAAATGACTTTATTTAAAAATAACTTTATATTATCCTAATTGTAGATTATCATTTTTAATGAGTGAAACTGAGAGACAGAGCAAAGATAAGGCATATATATCCAAGTCTACCATTTCATAACTATATTGACCACTTGAGTATCTCTTTTTAAGAAGTACCCGCTTAGTATTTCACCTATGTTTATATTGGGTTGCCCACCACTGTCTTATTATTTTGTAAGACTTCTTTATATATTCTGTATATGAGTCCTTTATAAAACATGTATTACAGGTATAGTGATTTCTCATTGCTATCATTATGTTCTATAAAGTCAAATGAATACCAAATTAGTGAATGCTGAATCTTGCTCCTAGAGGACATAAAGGACTGCATTCCTACAAGCCTCCAGTTACATTTTTGTCAACTGATCAATGCATCACCTTAATTTTTGTGTTTTTGGTTTAAAGACACCTCATCTGATATATTGTTGATTAGTACGAACCTCATGGCCAACAGTAGTATAACTCATGCCAGAAAGTTTGCTAATACACTTTCTATGTAAAGCACAGAACAGCCCTTCTCTTACCTAGAAACACTAAACAGCATGTCAGCACTTGGTTTGGGGGCCATTTGAAACAACAAAATAACATACAAAAAGCTCAAAAATGCAAAAAATGTGGTACTAAATATACTGCAAAAAGGATGCATGTTTACGTATGAGAGCTGAAACAAGAGGGCAGAATGTCTCTTTGTTCGACCTCAGCTGTTACCATGCATGTTGGGCAACTCATATTTTTACCACTCTGTTCCTGTCTGTGAATGACTGTAAGAGCACTGGGAGTATTTAATTTGAGGTTACAAATAAATTTTAGTGTTAAGCAAATTCACAAATGTGAAATCCATGAATAACAAAGATTGACTAGACCTTATTCTTTAGGTACTCTTATTGTTGTCTTTTAAACAGAAGCTCTTAATTTCAATATAGTCCAGTTTATCAACCTCTTCCTTCATGATTAATGCTTTATGTGTCGTGTTTAAAAGATCTTTGCCTACCTCAGGATCATGAAGAGGTTCTCCCATAATTTCTTCTATAACATTTTGCCATTCCACATTTAAACGTATAGTCCATCGAGAACTGAGTTTTTATATATGGTAGAAGCTAGGACTCATAATAGATCTTCCTTCTGGATATCCAACTGACCTATACACTTACTGTAAAGATTATCCTTTTCCCACTACACTGCGGTGTCAACCTTGCCATAAATCAGTTGACTATATATGCTTATCTACTTGTGAACTCTCTGTTCTGTTTCATTTGACCAGGTATTTGTCCTTGCCCTAGTAGTTTGCTATATTTTAATTATTGTAGTTTATTTTTTTAAGATTTTATTTTTTTGAGAGAGAGAGCATGTACATGTACAGGATGGAGGGGCAGAGGCAGAGCGACAAGCAGACTCCTCACCGAATAGGGAGCCTGACACAGGGCTCTAAAGCAGACACTTAACCAAATGAGCCACCCAGGCGCCCCTTAATTACTGTAGTTTAAAAATAAGTATTCACAGCTCTTGGTATACAATGTTCCTATTTATCTTTCTTCTTCAAGATTGTCCTAGCAATTCTTGACTCTTTGCACTTACACATAAATTTTAGAACATGCTTATTAATATCCCCATTACAAAAAAGAAAGAAAGAGAGAGAGAGAGAGAGAGAGAGAGAGAAAGAAAGAAAGAAAGAAAGAAAGAAAGAAAGAAAGAAAGAAAGAAAGAAAGAAAGAAAAATGAAAAACTGTGGGGCTGATGGGGTTGTACTGAATCTATAGATTAACCTGGGAAGAATTTGAGATTTTGAGGCGGCCAATCCAGGTACTCAAGATACTTGTTCAGATTTTCTTTAATTGCACTCAGCAATGTCTAGCAATTTTAGTAAAGAATTCTTACACGTTTTGAGTTCATTTGGTGTTTTCTGAAGCTATTATAAATGGAATTTTTAGGTTTTTTTGTGTTTTGCTAATACATAAAAATATAAGTATTACATCCAATAACGTTTTTAATGTCACTTATTAATCTTGATATTTTATTTGTAGATCTTTGTGTTTTTTACATAGACAGCTTTATGCTATGCAAAAAAAAAAATGGTATTCTATTCCTTTTCCCATATTGATATTTTTTATTCTCTGTCTTCCCTATGGTACTTGCTAGGACTCTTAGGACCTAAAAAACAATGATAAATACAACTGGTGATAAAGGCCATCTTTGTCTCATTCCTAACCACAGGAAAATCTTTACAATATTTTGCTATTAATTATATGTTTGCTATCGGATTTTTCTAGATTTTCTTCATCAGATTAAGGAACTCTGCTTCTATGACTTATTTGCTAAGAGGTTTTTGGCCTAAATAAATGTTGAATTTTACCAAAGGCTTTTTCTTCATCTGTTGAAATATATGACTTTTCTCCTTTTCTCCTGATAATGTGGTGAATTACACTGATTTTTTTCGAATGTTAAACAACTAACTGTGAATTCCTGAAATAAACTCAACTTGGTCAAGATGTGTCATCCCTATTATATATTGCTAGAATCTATTTTCTTAAATTTTATTTAAGATTTTTGCCTCTAGGGGTGCCTGGGTGGCTCAGTTGGTTAAGCATTTGCCTTTGGCTCAGGTCATGATCTCAGGGTTCTGGGATTAAGTCCCATGTCCAGCTCCCTGCTCAGTGGGGAGTCTGCTTCTCCCTCTCCCTCTGCCCTCCCCCACCTTCTCGTGCTCTCTCTGTCAAATAAATAAGTAAAATCTTTAAAAAAAATATTTTTGCATCTATACTTATGATAGGTAATAGCTTATAATATTCCTCTTATAATATCATCTGTAATTTTTGAAGTCAAGATTATTGTTTTAGATTGTATTCCCAGAAAAAAGATTTTGAGATAGAGATTTCCCTGCAGATGAACACCCAAGGGAGTGAGGAAAAGAGTAAAGGGTAAAAAGGAAGAATTTGTTGTGATATAGTCAGACAACCCAGAGGAGTTCATGACCCAGGATGGTCTTCAGCATTATTCTGTACGGCCTGTGGGCTGGGCACTTACATCACTCTGTTTGGCCACTAGAAATTCCTCTAGTGGGACTAAATTTAGAGCGAACAGCTGCCAAAACCAAATCAATGAGGGAATTGGTGACTCTGTCAACAGTTTAGTGTGCCATAGAATCTACTACAATTCTGCTGGCCTCATAAAATGAAACGATGTTACCTCTTTTTATAGTCTCTAGAAAACTTTATTATTGTCGTGCCCTTCCATGTTTCAAAGAATTCACTGGTTAATATATCTGAATGTGGGAAGAATTTAAATTACAGGTTTAATATCTTTAATATAGGTACAAGTCTACTCAGATTTTCTATTTTTTGTGCCAATTTCATGACTTGGTTTTTCTAGAAACTGGGACATTTCACTTACATTTTCCTATTTATTCAGGTTAATAAACTACTTTAAGATTTATTTTACTTCCCCCACTATTTGCTTTTTCATTTTACATTCTTCTACAGTTCTTTTAGTAGTGAAATAGTATTGCATGGCTGCCATATTATATGTTGAGAAATTACAGGAGGTCCCTAAGGGCTGACTTCTCAGTCCTACAAATAGAAGGGCCTGAATTCTTCCAAAAACAGTGGCCTTGAGAGAGGATCCTGAACCTCAGATCTGGAGCCCTGGCCATCACTGATTTCAGCCTGAGGAGAGAATCCAGTTAACACCTGCTAGACTTCTGGCCCAAGGAAATTTTAAAATAATTAATCTGTTGTTTTATAAGCTCCTAAATTAGTGCTAATCTGCAGATAGAAAATACATTTAGTGATTACATTAGAAAGTTTAATGCCCATTTCTTTTCTCATATTTTAAAAATAATGAACTTATTTACTCTTAACCAGACAATATAGCCAGATAATGTAACTTTAACACTAAACTTTTAATAAAGTTTGTCTATTTTGTTATATTTGCGGTGCCATAAGACATTGTAATTTTCATGATTTACACTTCCATTGCTCATTTGGATTTACTCACACATATACCATTTTCTTTGCTCTTTATTCCTTCTTACATCTCATACTATTCACCTAAAATATGTCACTTCTGACTAGTATATATACTTTAGAATTTCTTTTACTGACTTCATCTAGTGAAAAACTGACTTTCGCCTTGCCTGAAAATCTCTTTCCTTTATCATTCCCTCATTTTGAAAAGCATTTTTGTCTAGTATAGAATTCTAGATGGACTTTTTTTCAGCACACTGAAGATAGGAATCCAGTAACTTCTGATTTTCATTGTTGCTGTTGTGAAGTCAGCTAGTAATCTGCCTTTTAAATCCTTTTCTTATTAATGCATGCTCTTTTTCTTTGTTGCTGCTTCTTTTCTCTTTTAAGGGCTCACCTCATTATGTCAGTACCCCTTTCCCCCAAGATAATCTCCCTTTTGAGCAATTCAAAGTCAAATGATTAGGGACTTCCATTACATCTGCAAAATCCCTTTTGCTGTAAGAGGTAATATAATCATGGGAATGATATCCCATCACATTCACAAATCCTGCACACACCCGAGGGGGAGGGGGTTTACCAAGGCATGAGTCATTGGGGTCATCTTAGAACTCTGCTTATAACACTAAGTGACCTGAAAAAAGTTGGTTCTTTAAAAAGAAAGCGTAAAATTCCACTGTAGTGATGCTAAAACAGAAAGAAAAAGAAAGCAAGCATGCTCAACAGAGTAAAAAGGTAAAAATGGAAAAAGGAAATATTGAACATGGGGGAGGGGGAAATGAAGCACAATAAATGTAATATCATTGATTGTACTAAATGGAAATGGATTGAATGCTCTAATTAAAGACAGGCTGGGAAAACAAAAAACAATAAATAAAATCTGACTACATGCTCCTTACCAGAGACATTTGAAATATATAGGAAGGTTAAATTAAAGTGATGGAGAAAGACAGTCTAGATTAATTATTTTCCAAAAGAAACGTGGAAGTAAATGCATTATTAGGTATCAAAGGATTAGTTTATAGTGAAAAAATTCCAATTTATCAGAAAACTTTAAATCTGTAGGCATCTAATACATGAACTCTAAATACATGAAACAAAAACAGATGGGACTACAAGATTAAAAAGAAATTCACAGTCACAATCGAAGATTTTAATACAACTTTCTTAGTAATTGACAGAACAAGTAGATAATAAATAAGCAAGAACACAGAAAATTTGAACATCATGATTGTCAAACTTGATCTAGTGATTTATATAGAGATCTGCACCCTAAAACTGCAGAATACACATTCCTTTCAAGTTCACATAAAAGATGTATGGATTTGATCATACACTGAGTTATAAAGCAAGACTCAACAAATTTCAAAGGAATTAAAAAGAGCATATTTTCTGACCTCAATGCAATTAAGTAGACATCTAAAGGATAAGAGAAAAACCTTATGTTTGGAAATTGAGAGATACATATCTAAGTAACTCATGAGTCAGAAAAAAATCATATTAAAAGTTAGAAAATATTTTGAAATTAATGGTAATAAAAGGCCATATATAAAACTTTTAGAAACATAAAGATTTTCACAAGAAAAAGTGTAAACATGACTGATCTAGGGGGTGCTTCTGTGGCACAGTTGGTTAAGTGTCCAACTCTTGGTTTCAGCTCAGGTAGTCATCTTGGATCGTGAGATCAAGCCCCACATCAGCTCCATGCTCAGCCCAGATTCTGCTTAAGACTCTCTCTCCCTCTCCCTCTGCCCCTCTCCCCACCCCACTCTCTCTCTAAAATAAATAAATTAATTAAAAATAAAAAGACTGATCTGGAATGCCTGGCTGGCTCAGTCACAAGAGCAGGCAACCCTTGATCTCAAGGTTGTGAGTTCAAGCCCCATGTTGGGCATGGAGCCTACTTTAAAAAAAAAAAAAAAAAAAAAAAAAAAGACTGATCTGTGTCTCAGTTCCAAGAAGTTCAGAAAAAAATAGCAAAATGAGTCCAAGGAAAGTAAAACAAAACGAACAAAATATTGAAGGCAGTGATAGATACTGATAACAGATAACAAAGAAAAATATTCTTTGAAAAGAAAGGATAAAAACAAAAGAGAGAAAGTGGAAAGAAAAGACAAAATCACTGTCTACAGATGTTAAAAACATTGAATGGATTGTAAGATTATGTATTTAAATAATTATATGTCAATACATTTGAAAACTAGGTAAATCAGACCATTTTCTAGAAAAATAGAAATCCAATTGCATGTAGCAATGTGGAGGTGATTGCTTATATTGACAAGAACAGTTTTAGCGAAGCGATTTCAAGTCCTGATTCAAGGGAGTTTAAAGAAGATTAAAAGGAGAAGATTCGGAGTTAAAATAATGCTTTTAAATAATTTTGTGGCATGTGGAAATATGGAACTTCCATGATAGCTGGACAGAGAAATGAGGTCAAAAGAAGGTATTTGTTTAAGATGGCAGAAATAGCATATTCATGTCATGATGGAAATAATCTGGTAGGGTTGTAGGAGAAAAAGGACAGAATTGCTTGAGAGATGTGCTTGATAAGGCAAAAGAGTAAAAAATGGACAGGATTGGCTGCAGGTGGGAACACGGGTTGTTCATCTATAGCAACATTTAGAGTGTACTGACACAGACATCGGTAGTGGAGTGGATGTGCAGTTTGGGATCTATGGAAATCCTCTTCTGATTATGTATTAATAGACAGGAAAACTAAATAGTGTATAGATGTGACGCATGCTAAATTATTCTAGAATTTAAATTAATTTAAGCTAAAATCACTACAGAATTTTAGTGGAATTGGACCGTCTAATCCTAAATTTACTTGACAAAACAAATACCAACCAATTTTGAAAAAGAGGAAAGGGGGTGTGTGTGGTGGGGGTTACTCCAATACATCAAAATTTATTTTTAAAGACATAGAAATTAAGATCATTTGGTTATTAGCATAGGAGTAGAAAATAGACAAATGACACTTAGCCCAGAAATGGAACCAAGAATATATAGGAACTTAATATGATAGAAATACAGTTGTGCATTACTGGGAAAAGGAGGTCACTTAAATGATTTGGGATATATGGTTACCTATATAAAAATTTTTAAATAAATTCCTATGCCACAGTGCACACAAGAATAAATGCCATATACACACAAAAAGAATAAATGCTATCTGGATGAAAGACTCAAATGTGAAAAATTAAAATGCAAGGTTTACAGAAGAAATAGAAATACACATAGTCTCCAAAGTCTTCATATGAATACATTTTTTTTCCCTAGCAAATCTCTCACTCTCTGAGCTTTTATTACTCAGGCCCTAAATTGACTTGAATAATGTGGTGTCTCTCACTATGGTCTCAGTGATGAAATATAATCACTAGTTAATTGGTAAGAAAGAACATTAGGATTTATAGTGACATTCTCTAATATCCTAACTGCTCTTATCCAAGTTTCCCTCGGGTTAAATTTTACTGAAAAAAGAACAGATGCATTTTATTTATTCTGCATATGCTACATAAGCACGTGTATCTGTATCTTATATAGCATATAGTTTCTATTATAAACATGTATATATATATACACACACACATACACGCACACACACACACACACACATGATGGATGGATGCTTAGATCAGCTATATTAGCACTCATGTGGGTCAGAAGAAAGGGGCATTCTTTTGTACTAAAATTCATCCACAGAACTTTCCTTTCCCCCTGTTCAGCCTTTCTTTCTTCCTGTCTTTGGTCCATTCCTCGCCTGGGTCCCTGCCCCACAGAGCTGATCCAAGCCTGGCAAGTCTTTGAAATCAATGGAAGCTCTACAGGGGAGCAGGGGAAGCTGAGAAATGGGACCTTTGTAATTCTTACTGCTGCACCTTGCAGCATTTGTCAAAATTTTTCGAATAGAGATCCAAACACTTTGCTTTGAATTTTGTGAGCTCCTTAGATCTCTGCCACAGACATTCTTCTTAAAGTACTTCCAGCCAGATAGTGATCCCCTGAGACACCCACCTGCTCCAGGGCCACCCATGCCTCAGTGGGACTTGTTGTAATGTGCCATATGCTTGATCTTTATTTTTGAGACTTGAAGTTTCAGCTAAAAAATGTTAAGGGCATCGAATTAGCATGAGAAGCACACAACATCTTCCATATACACTACTTTTTTTCTTCTACATAATTCCAATCCAAAATAGGCTCACTTAAGGAGAAAAATGGCAGGTTTAAAGAAAGCATGTTGAGTGAGATCTCTATTATCCTTTGTCTGTAGCCATGGTTCATATGGCTAGTGTGTTGATCTACCCTATCTATCCTTCCCCTGTGTTGCCCTCAAAATCCTTGCTGATTATTTCTTTAAGGTTTTTCTCTGTAAATCATTAATAAGGGAGGTCAGCAAAAGGCCTCAAGTCTCTCATGCAGAATGGAGAGTTGGTTCAATCAACACCAGGGTACATTATAGTGTCAAGAAACCTCAAATAAGAGCAATCCAAAAGAGGTCATACCACTTTACTGAGGACAAGAATTTGGGGTAAGGCAATTCAGTTATTAAGAATCATAGTGACAAACAACAGTTGAGTGTTTAGGGACAAGAACTTAGGGAGCTAGAAGCTGGAAGTATTGAGATTTAAGCATAGACCCTTGAAACAGGATAAAGAGGGCAGTGTCAGTTTTGATACTTGGAGGCAATTATTGGTGCCTTGTTTTTCTGAACAAGACACACAGGGTAACCTTTGTTTATACAATCTATGTCCTCTCATAAAATTCACCCTACCTGTAAAAGGAATTAATTAAAAAATTCTGTCATTTTAATACTATAAATTCTTTTATTTCTGCCATAAGAGTGAATTGCCAAGAAATATGCTGAACTGTTAACATTTAACTGCTGTAGGATTATCTAAAATCTGGAGCTGTCAAACAGTGAAATGTACAATGTCATCAGGTAGTGAAGTCCCCATCACAAAGTGGAAACTGAATGGCCAATTGCCAATGAATTTTTGCATTGGGTGGAAAGTTGAGCCAGATACTATCAGTTATCATTTTTATGAGCCAACTCTGTATAAAATATTATTATAGTTGCTAAGATGATCAGAGTGGAATTGTTTTTCAATTCTACCAGTTCAACTAGTTGTTAATTAATCATCCTATGTTGACATGAAATTACATATAGAATGAACATAATGGCCCTGGATGCTAGAGGGGAGCAAAATCTAACACAGAATATAACTGTAATCAAGATCATGTAAATTGGGTTTCTAAACAGATATAATACTTTAATCAGAATATATAATAATTTTGCATTTAAGCTTATAATGCTCCTGTATTTAAATAAAGCAATGCAGATATTGTTAACACTAAGTTATAGTCCAAGTTATATATACACTAAAAACAAAGTATCAGCACAGGGTTGGTATATGAGTAAATGTGGGGGTAGCATGAAGAGACTATGTTATGCAAACAACATTAAAACCTTTATTTTCTGCTATTAGTGTTCTTATATATTATTCACTGAGTTCTGATAATAAAGAATTTCATCTCTATGTTTTTACTCAGGCCTGAAGTTCATTCACATTAAATGATTTAATATTATAGGAAAACTGTTACTGAATAGATCCTATACTTAAAACAACCATTTATTATAGAATTTCTGATATAGGCTTCAGTTCAAATATCCTCTTTTATTATTCTATTACAAATTGGAATATCAAAAACAAAAAACAAAAACAAAACCCCTCCAACATGTTGGCATATTCACTGCCTTTTCTAGACTACCCATGGATACCCTTGAATGGAAAAAAATACTATTAGCAGGTCATGTGCTTTAACAGAGGGTTTATAAAATATGATCTTACAACAGCCATTTATTATAAAAAAAAAAAAAAAAAAAAAAAAAAAAAAAAAAAACCTCTCAGCAATGAGCATATAGAGGGAACATATCTCAGCATAATAAAGGCCATATATGACAAACCCACATCTAACATCATATTCAGTGGTTAAAAATTAAAAGCTTTTCCTCTAAGGTAAAAAACAAGTCAAGAATGCCCACTCTTGCTGCTTTTACTCAAATTAGTATTGGAAGTCCTAGCCAAGCAAGGAAAATAAATAAAAGGCATCCAGATTGGAAAGAAAGAAGAATAACTTTTTTTATGGCAGATGGCATGGTAATATATATAGAAAATCCTAAAGACTCTAACAAAACATTGTTAGAACTAATAAATAAATTCAGTGAAGTTGGAGAATACCAATTCAATATGCAAAAATCAGTTGCATTTCTATATACTAATGATAAACTATTAGAAAGAGAAATTCAGAAAACAATCCCATTTACATTTTCATCAAAGAATAAAATATCTGGGAATAACTTTAACCAAGGAGGTGAAAGACTTGTACACTGAAGCTATAAGACATTGTAAAACATCGGTGAAAGAAATTCTCAAGTCACAAAGAAGTAGGAAAATATTCTATCCTCATGGATTAGAAGAATTACTACTGTTAAAATATCCATATTACTCAAAGCAATCTACAGATTTAATGCAACACCTAACAAAATTTAAATGGCACTTTTCACAGAAATAGATAAAATATTCCTAAAATTTTTATGGAACAATAAAAGACCCCAAAACACCAAAGCAATCTTGAGAAAGGACAGCAAAGCTAGAGGCATCATGCTTCCTGATTTCAAAATAAATTACAAAGTTATAATAATCAAAACAGCATGGGGGCACCTGGGTGGCTCAGTAGGTTGAACATCCAGCTCTTGATTTTGGCTCAGGTTGTGATCTCAGGATCCTAGGATTGAGCCCCACATCAGGCCCAGCACTGCTGAGCAGGGAGACCGCTTGGGATTCTCTCTCTCCCTCTGCCCCTCCCTAACTCTCTCTCTCTCTCTCTCTCTCAACAGAAACAAAAACAAAACAAGTGTGGCACTATGAAAGGAGTCTCAGCAGGGTTCAGCACCACCATAAAGGGATTCCTGCCCTGGGGAGAAGGGAAGAAAACCACGTACACCATTTCAGTTGTGGCCCCAGCAGCAGACTGAGGGCAGACATCTGGTCTGACTGAAGACCCTGCCCACCAATGAAAGCTTCCCAGGGGACAACATAGGAAGAATTTCTTGCAGTTTTCGTGTGACCACAGCTCTGGAAAATGCCTGCTCTGACCAAAGTCAAGCCCAAGGTGGCCTCATATTGGCCCATTAACAATATAAGGACCAAGCCCTGGCAAAGAGAGCCACTGCAGACCACTGGACTGAAGGCACATGTGGCTTGGCCACAACAATAGGACACACACAACACATATATAAAAGACACCTCCTGCCTACAACAGGAGACATTGCATGGCAGGGAACCAGAACCTCTTCTTCAAGAGCAGGAGACATAGCTAACTTTCCTAAAACACAGAAACAGACACAAAGAGTTAGACAAAATGGGAAACAGAGGAATATGTCCTAAATGAAAGAACAGGAAAAAAAAAATCACAGCAAGAGAACTAAATGAAATGGAGATAAGTAGCATGCCTGATAGAGAATTTAAAGTACTATCATAAGAACACTCAGTGGACTTGAGAAAAGAGTGGGGGACCTCAGTGAAATCCTCAACAAGGAGATAGAAACAAACAAAAAAAGAAACAATCAGAGATGAAGAACCTAATAAGTAAATATTAAGAACTTAATAACTAAAAATACTAAGGGAAATAAATAGTAGGCTAGAGGAAGCAGAACGGATCAATGACTTGGAGGACAGAGTAGTGGAAAGCAATCATGCTGAACAGGAGAGAGAAAAAAAGACTAATAAAAATTAGAATAGATTAAGGGAACTCAGTGACACCAGCAAGAGTAAAAACTATTACATTATAGGGATCCCAGAAGGAGAAGAGAAAAAATGGAGGCAGAAAATTCATTTGAGGAAATAATAGCTGAAAACTTCCTGAATCTGGGGAAGGAAACAGAAATCTAGGTCCAAGTTGCACAGAGAGTCCCCAACAAAACCCAAGGAGGTCCACATCAAAACAAATAGTAATTAAAATGGCAAAAAATAGTGATAAAGAGAGAATTTTAAAAGAAGCAAGAAAAAAGAAAACCGTTACATACAAGGGAAATGCCATAAGGCTATGAGCTGAGTTTTCAGCAGAAACTTCATAAGCCAGAAGGGAATAGTGTGATATATTCAAAGTGCTGAAACAAACAAACAAACAAACAAACAAACCACAAAACAATACCAAAAAAAAAAAAAAAAAAAAAAACACAAACCTGCAACCAAGAATACTCTATCCTGCAAGGTTATCATTCAGAATAGGAAAAGAGATACAAGTTTTCCAAACAAACAAAACTTAAAGGAATTCATCACCAATAAACCAGCCTTACAAGAAATTTTAAAGGGAATTCTCTGAGTAGAAAGGAAAGACCATAAGCAGGAATAAGTAAAATAGGTGGCACAAAACAGAAAAATTAAATATATCTATAAAAATCAGTCAAGGGAGTCACAAAATAAAAGGATGTAAAATATGACACAATGTACCTAAAATGTGGTGGGGAGAGGAGTGAAACTTTTTTTTTTTTTTTTTTTTTTTAATGATTTTTTATTATATTATGTTAGTCACAGTACAGTACATCCCCGGTTTCCGATGTAAGGCTCAATGATTCATTAGTTCTGTATAACACCCAGTGCACCATGCAATACGTGCCCTCTTTACTACCCATCACCGGTCTATCCCATTCCCCCACCCCCTCCCCTCTGAAGTCCTCAGTTTGTTTCTCATAGTCCATAGTCTCTCATGTTTCATTCCCCCTTCTGATTACCCCCCCTTTCTTTATCCCTTTCTTCCCCTACTGATCATCCTAGTTCTTATGTTCCATAGATGAGAGAAATCATATGATAGTTGTCTTTCTCTGCTTGACTTATTTCACTTAGCATTATCTCCTCCAGTGCTGTCCATGTTGTAGCAAATGTTGAGAACTCGTTCTTTCTGATAGCTGAGTAATATTCCATCGTATATATGGACCACAACTTCTTAATCCAGTCATCTGTTGAAGGGCATCTCGGCTAAGAGGAGTGAAACTTTAGTGCTTTCAGGATGGATTCAAACTTAAGTGACCAAAAACTTAATATAGACTGCAACACGTGTAAGATGCTATATATAAATCTAATAGTAACCACAAATCAAAACTAGTAATAGATATACAAAACACAAAGAGAAAGGAATCCAAATATATCACTAAAAAGCCACAAAATGAGAGAAGAGAGCAAGATAAGAAAAAAAAAAAACAACAGAGAAAAACTACAATAACAACCATAAAACAAGTAACAAAATGGCAATAAGTATATATGTATCAATAATTATTTTTGGGGTACATGGGTAGCTCAGTCAGTTAAGCATCTGACTCTTGATTTTGGCTCAGGTCGTGATCTCAGTCATGAGATCAAGCCCCACACTCAGAGGGGAATCTGCTCAAGATTCTCTCTCTCCCTCTCTGCCCCTTCCCCCCACCATCCATCTCTCCCTCTCAAATAAATACATAAAATCTTTAAAAAATAATTACTTTGAATGTAAATGGATGAAATGCTCCAATCAAAAGATATAAGGTGGTAGAGGGGATAAAAGAGCAAGACCCATCTATATGCTGCCTACAAAAGACTCATTTCAGACCTAAACATATATGCACATTGAAAGTGAAGGCATGGAAAAGCATTCATCATGCAAATGTAAGTGAAAAGAAAGCTGGGGTAGCAATACTTAGATTGGACAAATAGACTTTAAAGCAAAGATGACAATAACACAAAGAAGGACAGTACATGATCATAAAGGGACAATCCATCAAGAAGATATAGCAATTTTAAGTATTTATGCACTCAACATGGGAACATCCAAATACATAAAGTATCTAATAACAACATAAAGGAAATAATTGACAATGATACAACAATAGTAGGGGACTGTAACACCCCACTTACATCAATGGATTGATCATCCAAACAGAAAATCCACAAAGAAATAGTGGTTTTGAATGACACATTGGACCTGATGGCTCTAACAGAGATATTCAGAACATTCCAACCTAAAAAAGTGGAATACACATTCTTTTCAAGGCACATGGGACATTCTCCAAAATAGATCACATGTTAGGCCCCAAACAAGTCTCAACAAATTTAAAAAAAAAAAAAAAAAAGGTTGACATCATACCATGCATCTTTTCTAACCACAACAATGAAAACTAGAAATCAACTACATGAAAAAAATCTGGAAAGAACATAAATACATGGAAGATAAATCACATGCTACTCACCAATGAATGGGTCAACCAAGAAATCAAGGAGGAAATAAAAAATACATGAAGACAATAAAAATGAAAATACAATGGTCCAAAATCTTTGGGAGCAGCAAAAGCTTTTTTTTTTTTTTTTTTTTTTTTTTTTAAGATTTTATTTATTTGGCAGGGAGAGACACAGTGAGAAAGGGAACACAAGCAGGGGGAGTGGGAGAGGGAGAAGCAGGCCTCCACTGAGCAGAGAGCCTAATGCAGGGCTCAATCCCAGGACCCTGGGATCATGACCTGAGCTGAAGGCAGACACATAACAACTGAGCCACCCAGGTGCCCCCCAGGAAAAGCTGTTCTAAGAGGGAGGCTTATAGCAATACAGGCCTACCTCAAGCAAGAAGCAAGAAAATCTCAAATAAACAACCTAACCTTAAGCCTAAAGGAGCTAGAAAAAGAAAAACAAACAAATTCAAAGCCAGTAGAAGGAAGAAAGTATAAAGATTAGAGTAGAAATAAATTAAATAGAAACTAAAAAAAAAAAAAAAAAAAAAAAAAAAAACTAGTACAGCTCAATGAAACCAGGAACTGGTTCTTTGAAAAGATCAACAAAATTGATAAACCTTTAGCCAGACTCATAAAAAAAAGAGAGAGAGAGATTGGACAAAAACAAACCAGAAATGAAAGAGCCTGAATGGCTCAGTTGGTTAAACGTCTGTCTTCGGCTCTGGTAATGATCCCAGGGTCTTGGAATTGAACCCTGAGTCAGGCTCCCTGCTCGGCAGGGAATCTGCTTCTCCCTCCTCCTTTCTCTCTGCCCCTTCTCCTGCTCATGTTTTTGTTTTTTTTTTTTCCTCTCTCTCTCTCAAATAAATAAAATATTTTAAAAAGATAAAAGAAATGAAAGATGGGAAATAACAACTGACACCAAAGAAATACAAAGGATTATAAGAGAATGTTATGAAAAATTATATGCCAACAAATCAGACAACCTAGAAGAAATGGATAAATTCTTAGAAACATGCAACCTCCCAAAACTAAATCAGGAAAAAATAAAAAATTTGAACAAATTACCACCAATGAAACTGAATCAGTAATCAAAAAACTCATAACAAACAAAAGTTCAGGACCAGATGACTTCACAGGTAAATTCTACCAAACATTTAAAGAAGAGTTAATACCTATTCTTTTCAAATAAATAGAGGAAGAAAATCTTCTCAATTCATTCTATGAGGCCAGCACTACTGTGATACCCAAACCAGATAAAGACATTACCAAAAATAGAACTACAGGCCAAATATCTGATGAACACAGACACAAAAGTCCTCAAGAAAATATTATCAAACTAAGTCCAACAATACATTTTAAAAAAATTACTACAATCAAGTGGGATTTATTCCTGGGTTGCAAGGGTGGTTCAATATTTGCAAATCAATCAATGTGACACATCACAACAACAAAGAAAAGATAAAACACATGATAATTTAAGTGGAGGCAGAAAAATCATTTGAGAAACTACAACATTGATTCATGACAAAAACATTCAATAAAGTAGGTTTAAAGGGAACATAACTCAACATGATAAAGGCCATATGTGAAAAACCCACAGCTAACATCATATTCAATGGTAAAAAACTAAGAGCTTTTTCCCTAAGATTAAGAACAAGACATGTCCACTCTCATATCTTCTATTCAACATAATACTGGAAGTCCTAGCCATAGCAGTTAGACAAGAAAAGGAAATAAAAGGCATCCAAATTGGTAAGGAAGAAGTAAAACTTTCAGTAGTTGCAGATGACATGGTTCTGTATATACAAAACTCTAAAGACTCCACCAAAAAACTACTACAACTGAGAAATGAATTTAGCAAGGTTGCAAGATACAAAGTCAATATACAGAAATACACTACACTTCTTTTTTTTAAAGATTATTTTTATTTATTGATTGATTCACTGGAGAGAGAGAGAATGCATGAGCAGGGGAGAAGAGGCAGAGGGACAAACAAACTCTATGCTGAGCAAGAAGCCCAACGAGGACTAGATCCCATGACCCTGAAATCATGACCTGAGCTGAAATCAAGAGTTGGACCACTCAAAAGACTGAACCACCAGGCACCCCATCCACTGCATTTCTATATACTGATAGCAGCAGAAAGAGAAATTAAGGAAATAATCCCATTTACAATTGCACCAAAAATAATAAAACACCTAAGAATAAACTTAACCAAAGAGGTGAAAGACCTGTCCTCTGAAAACTATAGAATAATGATAAAAGAAATTGCAGATGACACAAATGGAAAGATATTCCATTCTCATGGATTGGAAGAACACATATTGTTAAAATGTCCATACTACCCAATCCATATATGGATTTAATGCAGTCCCTATCAAAATACTAATATCATTCTTCACAGAACTAGAATAAATAATCCTAAAATTTCTATGGAACCACAAAAGACTCCTAATAACCAAAGATATCTTGAAAAAGAAGAACAAAGCTGGAGGTGTCACAATCCCAGATTTCACGATATACTGCAAAGTTGAAGTATTTAAAATAGTATGGTACCGACACAAAAACAGATACATAGATCACTGGAATACAGACATAGATCATTAGAACACATTAGAGAACCTAGAAACAAACCCAAGATTATATAGTCAGTTAATCTTCAACATAGGAGGGAGGAATATGTAATGGGAAAAGGCAGTCTTTTTCAACAAATGGTGCTGGGAAAACTGGACAGCTGCATGCAAAAGAATGAAACTGGGCCATTTTCTTACACCGTACACAAAAATAAACTCAAAATGAACTGAGGACCTAAATGTGAGACCTGAAACCATAAAAACCCGAGAAGAGAACACATAATTTCTCTGGCATTGGCTATAGCAACTTATTTTTGGATATGTCTCCCCAGGCAAAGAAAACAAAAGGAAACATAAACTATTGGGACTACATCAAAATAAAAATCTGCACAGCAAAGGAAACAATCAACAAAACTAAAAGACAACCTACTGAATGGGAGATTTTTGCAAATAACTATCTGATACGGGGTTAGTACTCAAAATATATAAAGAACTTATACAACTCAACACAAAAAAATGCCACAAATAATCCAATTAAAAATGGGCAGAAGACATGAATAGACATTTATTTAAAGAAGACATACAGGTGGTAAAAAGACATGTGAAAAAATGCTCAACATCACTTATCATCAGGGAAATACAAATCCAAACCACAATGAAATATTTTCTTATACACGTCAGAATAGTTAAAATAAAAAACACAAGAAACAAAAGTGTTGGCAAGGATGTGGAGAAAAAGGAACCTTCATGCACTGTTGGTGGGAATGCAAACTGGTGCAGCCACTGTGGAAAACAGTATGGAGGTTCTTCAGAGAGGTAAAAATAGAGCTACCCTAAGATCTAGTACTCAGATTACTGGGTCTTTACCCAAAAATACAAAAATGGTAATTCAAAGGGATACAGGTATCCCTATGTTTATAGCAGCATTATTTACGATAGCCAAATTATGGAAGCAGCCCAATTGTCCTTTGATAGATGAATGGATACACACACACACACACACACACACACACACACACACACACGATGGAATATTACTCAGCCATAAAAAAGAATGAAATCTTGCCACCTACAATGACATGGATGGAGTCAGAAAGTATTATGCTAAGTGAATTGAGTCAGTCAGAGAAAGACAAATACGTATGATTTCACTCACATGTGGAATGTAAGAAATAAAAAAATGAACAAAGGAAAAGAAAGAGAGAGAGACAAACCAGAAAACAGACTCTTAACTATTGAGAACAAACTGATGGTTACTAGAGGGGAGGTGGGTGGGAGGATGGGTTAAACAGAGTGCTGGGAATTAAGGAATGCACTTGTTGTGGTGAGCACTGGGCGATATATGGAATTGTTGAATTACTATATTGTACACTTAAAGATAACGTTCGACTATATATTAATTACACTGGAATTTAAAATAAGATAACAGCATCCCCCTGTTTATTATAGCATTATTTGCAATAGCCAAGACATGGAAGCACCCTAAGTTTCCACTGATGGATGAATGAATAAAGAAAATGTGAGATACACACACACAATGGAATATTATTCAGACATAAGAAAATAAGAAAATTCTGACAATCGCTACAACAGGGATGGGCCTTGAGAGCATTAAATCAGACAGAGACAAATACCATATGAGCTCCCATATATGTGGAAAGTAAAAATAAATAAATAATAACAACAAAAACTAAACTCATAGATATAGAGGAAAGACTGGCAAATAGAAGAACTGGGGGCAGATGGACAAAATGGGTGAAAGTGGTCAACCTCTAAGTATAAGATAAATGAGTCCCGGTAATGTCATGTATGGAATGGTGACTAAAGTTAATAATGCTGCATTGTATAATTGAAAGTTACTAAGAGAGTAAATCTTCTCATCACAAAGAAAAACAATTTGTAACTATGCGTGGTGGTAGATTCACAATATATCCATACATCAAATTATTATATTATACATCTGAAACTAATATAATGTTATATGTGAATTATATCACAATTTAAAGAATGAAAATATGATCTTGATACATCAGGGATTAGATTGGATTTTCAAGAGAGGGACAAAGAGGCAAATGTTAAACCTTCTTGGCATCCTAATACAGGACCCAGAATAGACATTAAGTTCTTATAATTGGTGCTGATTTGGAAAAATGCTCAGATACAGTTCAGTTATTTAATTGTGACAGAAATACAAACTTATAGGTAAAAATGGTGTGTAGTTGAGCTGATAGTGACTCACTCATCATTCCATAAGAATGCCACCACTAATACATTAAAAAAGCACGACTTTATATTTCCTTTGAAGTCTAAGATTACTGATGGAGGGGGCTAGCATGGGTGATTGTAAAATTTCTAAGCATTCGGGAAGGAGCCAATTGATTCTGACAAAAATGCTACTAGGCAGAGGCAGGGGGGATTTAGCACCTTGCCTCTTTTCTTGCTATGAATTCTAGAAAACCAGAGAAGGGTTTGATAAGGAGTGGCTTGGAATTAAATCAGGTAAGACTTTGACCTTTACAAGTCAATTTTTGAATGTAGGGTATCATGTCAATGGAATTCAGAAATATTTATTTTTATTTTCACTTGCATTTCATTAATTGTCTAGACAGGTGTATATTTATTACATATGAACTATAAAAAATTACCCTGGTAGGCACTATGGGAGATAAAAGACATGTAGTAGTATGCAAAAAAAAAAAAAAAAAATCTTCATGCCAGGTATTAATCTAAGGGCTTGTCATCTGTTTTCTCATTCAATCCTTATAGAAACCCCATGAGGTTAGTACTCTTTTAATCCCATTTTATAATGAAAAAAAAAAAAAAACTGAGGCACAAAAAATGTTTACATTTTGTTTTGTGTACAACAGAGTGGAAAAGGCTTTCTGCTGTTACATGATTCTATTATTGAAGACACATGTATGTGTGTGACACAATTTAATCACAAATATTCATCACAACTTCTCAAATTGTAGCAATATTGCATTCTAGAGTCGCATCTTAATTAATCAATCAGAGTTGGTGAGCAACATGCTTACAACTACAATATATGCATCCTTCATGTACGCAGACACACTTGGGAGCCCCCTCTGAGCTCTACGCATACAATCACTTATGGGACCAAACTATTGCTTGTCCCACAGGAATCTTAATTTCACCATTTCCAAAACCCCACCACCTGCTCCAGACCTGCTTTTCTTTCTGTAACTATGTTTCAGGGAACTGAAGTGTCATCCAAACCAAAAATCCTGAGTTGTCTTTGAATCATCCTTCTGACTTATTTTATGTCCCATCAATAAATGTTCCTGTCAGTTCTATCTTCTAATTATTTCTCTAACACCCTGTGGCAATCACATTTTCCTGGAAGTAAATGCTGAGCTGGAGACATGAGCACAAGCACTTTATTCAGGGATTTCCCCTGTGACAGATAACAGAGGGAAAGAAGCAGAATTGGACAGTAAGAGCCATCAGTTGTGTCGCAAACCTGACAGGGCAGGGAGTTTCAGAAAAGGCAGATCTTTCAAAGTCAACCCAGTAGGGAGCTCTTCACTAGGGACTGACCATTACATGAGTCCCATGTTGAGAAGAAATGGCCAGATTCCAGTGCTGTAGCTATGCCAGCTGCTGGCTGGGGCTTCCCAGAATGAGCACAATCTCAATATGAATGCTGCAGTAGATTTCAAAGACTACAGCCGGAGGGGGTTGGCTAAGTGCATTTCTTGAAGCTGAATATGAAGTTCTTTCTTGAAGACACACCCTAGTGACACCTCAGTGTTGCCACATACCCTCTCTTCTTTCTGTTCTTGCTGTTACTGGTTTGATTGAGATCCTCACAATGTTCACTGAGATGACTATAATAGTTCCCCAAGTGGTCCTCTTAACTCTATTCTTGCTCATCTTTAATACATCCTCCACAATGCCACCACAGTCATCTTTTCAAAGAGCAAATGTGAAAAAGTAACTCTTTTCTTAAAACGTGTCCAAAGATTATAGCTTCACAATATAATGTACAAGGTCCTGCATGATAGATTACCTGTTTAGCTTTAACCACTTCCCCCCCCCCCGCCATCATATACACAAACGACATCATTCCAACACCATCTCTTTCCAAGAAATGTTCCCTGACTGCGTCAGTCTGTGATGTGTCTTTTGCGTCTTTATTTGCTTTCCTCATTAAACTGTAGGTCCATCCAAGGCAGAAAACACGTTTCACCTCCCTTAACTCTCATGCCAAGCTCTGCCTGGAACTTACACTCCAGTATACATTTATTGAGAAAATTAAATAATATGGGAAAGAGTGATATTTAATTAAAGATGAAGCCTCCCTCTCCCTCTCTCTCTCTCTCTATATATATGTGTGTGTGTGTGTGTATATATATATATATATAGGTTTTATAATTAAAAAATTACTGAATCTACCCCATCATCAATAATAATTATAATTTTAGGGGCGTCTGGGTGGCTCAATTGGTTAAGCATCTGCCTTCAGCTCAGGTCATGATCCCAGGACCCTGGGATGGAGCCCTGCACTGGGCTCCCTGCTCAGTGGGGAGCCTGCTTCTTCCTCTACCTCTGCTGCTCCTTCCGCTTGTGGGTGCGCACTCTCTCTCTCTGTCAAATAAATAAAACTTAAAAAAAATAATAATTACAATTTAAAAAAATCAGCACTATACGATTAAAAATATGAAACATGTTTGCTTACATTTAAGGCGGCCAATATATTTGGGAATTTAAAAATGCCATGCTTAGTTGTCTATTTTTGAGGGGAATACATGATAATTCATTTAGACTTGATTCTGTAAGTGCCATTCAATTATATTTAGTGACCTAAGCAATGGGCATATCTGAGAGAAAATCAACAGCGTCAGATTTCTAAGGAGATGGCACATATTGTAAGATGCAATAAAAATTCTGTTTAACTAATGTGTTTAACAAATCTCTGGTCATGATAAGTGGAGAAAAATTTAAGATTCCCTTTTCCTATATTATTTTTATGCATAAACTTATATGTGTTCTCACTATAAGACATAAAAAATTATTTACATTTAGATTTTCCCCCAAACTTTGTCTTTTAGCAGGAAGAAAATAAACATATTTATTTTGTTTCCCTCCCTGTTTGTTCCCTCCTTTGTTCCTTTTTTTAAAAAAAATTTTTATGTTATGTTAGTCACCATACAGTACATCACTAGTTTTTGATGTAGTGGTCCATGATTCATTGTTTGCATATAACACCCAGTGCTCCATGCAATAGAGCCCTCCTTAATACCCATCACCCGCCTAGCCCATTCCCTCACCCTCTCCCCCCTCCTTTGTTCCTTTTTTGTCCCTTCCCTTCCCACCTCCTCCCTTCCCTTCTCTCCTTCCCACCCTCCCTCCTTCCTTGTTTCCTTCCTTCTTCCTTCTTTCCTTCCCTTCTCTTTCCTTCCTCGCTCCCTCCCTTCTACCTCCCTTTCAATAAGAGTACTACCTATAGGAAGAGAGTGTGTTGTTTCACAGGTAAGTAAACTGCATAGCTGCTTCCATTTTCCTCTGACTAATGACTTGTGTGTGAATCTGGGGTCGTAAGGTGATAAACTCCGGTAGAAAAAATGTCAAAGGAAATGAATAACAGTGGCTGACACATGGATATCCACAAGACTCAGGATAAAATTCTCAGAATTCTCATAAGAATGTTACCTGCAGTCAGTGGAGAAACTGAAATATGGAGAGGCCAGCACCCAAGTAAGGTTAAACCTTAGAGAAACGTGGGGGAGAAGTCCCAATTCTCCTGTGACCTCTGCCTGACCTAAAGCCCTGGCAGTTGTTTTGTTTTGTTTCATTTTGTAATGCGAGGATCTGACTTAAGCTTTGTTCGCCTAGCATCTATTTCAAAGAGGCTATCTCCAATAAACACATTCCCAGCCACATCAAAACACCTGCACCACTTCCCCCAAGGGAAGCTCCTTCATTTTAAAGATCTTTGTTGATTTCAGCAATTGACCTTTTGGGCCACTCTTTGTTTTTTTTTCCTCTGCCTGTGCTTCAATTTCCTGCTCTTATGTTTCAAATTCATCAATTAAGAGTGAGCCCACAAAGCCCAAGGCCCTCAACTATGACCCCTATAAAAGCAGAACCCCAGGCCTATTCTCCCTCACTCTCCCTTCAACCTTGCTGTGTGGCCTCAGGTGTGCTGTGCAATTTCCTGGTCTTGTAAGTAATAAACCTACCTACCTTCCTTCCTTTCCTTCTTTCTTATTTTATTTTATTTTTATTTTTTTTCAAAATTTCCGCTGGTTATTGCTGAAGGGCATCTTACAATCGTAAGAATCACAAGAGTTGGTCCAGTCATTGCACTGGTTTAGGAAGGGGAGACATCTGTGGGAAGTTCACAGGGGCCCAGGTGAGTGCCCCCAGGCATTTTTAGAGGACAGCATCACTACTGATGGGCTGAGATTGGCACAAAACAATAACTTTCTGTTACTGAGAATTGTATCTCCTAATATCTTTCCACTTGGCAACCCTTTTGCTTCATGATTTTCTATCCAAAACCCATTGCCACAACCCCTTATTTCTTTCCTCTCCACCAACATTCTCATATTCAGCTGGTAACTCTGACCTTGTAGCCCTATCAGATTTTTCTGTTTTCTACTAAATAGCTCTGGCATTTGGGCTTATGTTCAAACTTATTGAAATCCTGCTCATTCAACAAATATTTATGAGCGTATATTAAATACCTAAATCTGCTTGGATACAAAGATGAGTAGGATGTATTCCTGCCCTAAAAAGCTCACAGCCTAGAGGCAAATATGGGAAACAGGCTTAGACCAAATTTAAATAATAGCACATTTTAAAAGAACATATCACCAAGAGTGCATTTTAGATAACATTAAATTTCATTAAGAATCTCTCATACTACACTCAAATACAAGTAGAGAAAATTAGATCCATATAGGTATAAATACATTTTTGCTCCTAGGAAACATGGTTTGTAAGTCCACAATATGCCCCTCTTGGCATTAAAAAGCCAAAGAGAAGTGGAGAAGTATTATTGTTTGTAAAATGAATGTGCATTAAACATCTGCTTTATGTAAACAAATAAGAAAAGACCCAATAAACAATAGTGACTCCCCTGTGTAGGCCTTAGAAATAAACTTTTATTTTGATGATGTTTGACTATAATATAGCAATTTTGATACCTAACCAAGCTTAGTAAAAAGAGAATTTTACCTTAAATGGATTTCAAGCTAATATGCCTATTATGCCATGTCTAATATGGCATGTTCTTCTCTTATATAAAATATATATAAGGATTATTTTCACATAAGTCAGGTAATATGCTTATGTTCTGTAATAGTCTTTGTGATTAAGGACTTAAGGACTACTAATTTGTTTTTATATAAAATTGGTGCTGTCTCAAGGACATAAAATAACCAAAATTATAACATGGAAAATAAGAATTTGGGTTACAATATATAATGGGCTACTTGAATATACAGTATAGGATTGCTCTAAGTTTCTTATACTCTGACATCAGAAATGCTATTACTACTTATGTCACAGAGACATAGTTATACATTATAATAAAAGCTATAGAAATTACATGTGTTGCTAATTTTTGGTTTTTACAACTTTTTAATATGATGAATGGTGACAAGCCTGGAGTTGCCATTCTGTCGTTGACTCGTTGAATGGCATCACTGTGAGTTGGGCAATGCAGCAACTTGGTGGTGTCCACAGCTGTTCTGAATGTCTGATTTAATTACTCTCCAAAGCTATGAAGATAATAGTAACATTGTTTGGCTTCTAGAATCATGTTACAAATAGGTAGAGACAGACTATAGTTTTTGTTTTCAAAGGCTACCCATTTCTCTTTTTCTGGTCTCCCATTTTTGCTTCTCTGTAGGCTTGGGTTGCCGTTGTTTTGTAATGGTTTCTGTTTTAACAGGAAGCATATTAGAAGTGCTT
The DNA here is from genome assembly GCF_023065955.2 of Ursus arctos. NCBI lineage: Eukaryota > Metazoa > Chordata > Mammalia > Carnivora > Ursidae > Ursus > Ursus arctos. The sequence goes on from NW_026622986.1 coordinate 27,475,461, forward strand.
TCCTGAGTCAGAATCCTTTCTCCATTTTGAGGTCACCTGTGAACTCCTGGGTGCCGATGTTTATGTGAACTCAACCATCTTCTCCTATGCCTTCCTTCTTCTGATTTACCTTGGCACCTAATAAGGCCCCATATCTTAACTCCTGCTGTGTCCATCAGGGTCTTTAACTGACCACCATGTCATGATTTCTGATAATGAAGTGGTCCTTATCCTTGCTTGTTCATGTGGCAAACATCAGCAATATTAATTTACCAAATAGCTCTAGGATTCCTTAGACTGATAACCATCTGTTTTTTTTTTTAATGCCATGATAATCTTCTTTAGATGTGAAAATTTGAGACTTGTGGGGCATGACTTAAAGGTAGCTGGAGGCAGGGTGCTAACAGATAAACCTTATACAATAAATTAACAGGATGTTTTCAGTCAGGAATAAAGAGGAGGAAAAAAGGGAAGTGGTCTGTGAATTAAGGAGAAAAAAGTAAAAGCTTATGGAGATACGAAGGCAAGAGAGAAATTCCAAGGGTCAGGGAGGCCAGAGAGAAATTCCAAGGGTCAGGGAGGCCACATAACATTCAGTCCAACATTCAGTTTTCAGTTGTGTAAAGCATTCTAATATAAAAAGCCCCAACATCTCAAAATATCCATAAACAGCTATTACTCACATAGCATTATATGAATCATATTTTAGAGAATTAAGAATTGAGGTAGTATTCAGAATGAGGATTGAGTGGGGCTACAAAGGGACAGCAGGTATGAAGTGGTGGACTCATCTCCGAATTCTTTTGAAATAGAAATTCAAAGCAGAGATGATTAGGAACATATATCCTACTTCCAGTGGGTGCAAGAGACAGACTGTATTGGCCCATGAGAATCAACTGTTAAATTTTCAGAAAAGTTCTGAGCTTCTCATTAAATACAGTCACTATTACAAGTTAAATTATAATAATTAAATTACTACTTTTTAATATTAGTTACAGGCTTTATTTATGTCTACTGTATCTCTACGGTGGAAATACAATATAATTGTGTGCAATTGGACACCTCTCCTCTACTCAAGATTCAGTAATAGCTTGAATTTTGTATTTGAAATTGGCTATGGTGGGAGTATTTACACCATGGACACTGGCAAATGCTATAAATGAGACATTTTTGTGGAAAGCCAGGTTGTTAAATATTTATCAGCAATCATTGCCACTACTCGGCTCACATACAAGAATTTCAAGAGATTATCAATAAGTTGTGGTCCAGGGCATGTTGGGAAAAAAATTAGAGTGGAAAAAAATCTCCAGGGACTGAGTAACCCCCACAAGAGCTGAGTCACATGTGAGTTTCATGACTTCACCTTGCACTTCAGTCCATGGTTCTTGATTCTTGAATCCAGAGCTTAAAATCTGTTCTCTTACTGCCTCATAAATCCAAGCCCCACCATTTCAGTTCTACTGAAACATCCCATTCCTAATCTTCTATTTTGGAACTGAGGTGACATAGATAATTTTATCCTTTTTGAATCAATTCAGTAATGTTAAGAAACTGTACTTTTGACAAAGAAGGTGATAAATCTCTATAACGACATCATTTTATGATATTTAAAAAGCATCTACTAGATTTACATATTTTATCATTTTCTGGATTTATATTACAATCCTAAAATCATGCTTATGGGATTTATCTTTGTTGATTAGGTTAACCACAGAGGCTAATACAAGAACATCCATCAGATGTTTGATTATTGGAGCACTTGTGCACTTCCTACATCATTTCCTCATCCCCTATTTTCAGTATCCCATAGCTAAAGTCACTGATAACTTGCAAGTTCCATCCTTTACACTGTTTTATAACCTATTTTTTTAAGATATATTTATTTATTTGAGGTGGGGGGAGGTAGAGGGAAAGTGAATCTGCAGTAGACTCCCCATGACCCTGAGATCATGACCTGAGCCCAAATCAAGAGTCGGGTACTTAACCAACTGAGCCACCCAGGTGCCCGTTTTCTGACCTCTGATGGAAACAGGACAGCAGCCCCAACTTCCTGATAGGATTATATACTGTGTAATTCTCATGGTTTTATGATGCATTGATATAGTGTAGCGATGAGGTTGTGGGCTCTGGAGCCCAATTGATTCCAATCCTTGCCCTTTTACTTAATAACTAGATAACCTTGGGCATCTCTCAAACTTTCTGAGGCTTAGTTTCCTCATCTGTAAAATATGGACAATGGTGTTATCTATTTCATTGGTATATTAGTTTTCTATGGTTGCCATAACAAATCACCACAAACCTGGTGGCTTAAGACGATAGAAATTTAATTGGTATGCTTCTGAAGGCCAGAAATCCAAAATCCAGGTGCTGTAAAGGACACACTCCTGCGAGATGCTCTAGGGGAGATTCTGTTCCTTCATTCTTCCAGCATCTTGTGGTTACTATTGTTCCTTGGCTTGTGGCTGCATAACTCCATTCTCTGCCTCCATTGCTACATTGCCTCCTTCTCTCTGTCTGCCTCCTCTGTATGTCCTTTGAAAGGACACTTGCCATTGGGTTTAGGGCTCAATGGATCATCCAGGATGGTCTCATCTCAAGATCTTTAACTTAATTACATCTGCAAAGGCCTCCCCCCTCCAATTAGGTAACATTTACAGGTTCAGGACATTAGGACCTGATATATCTTTTAGGGAACTACCATTCAACCCACTAGAAGGGTAGTAAGAATTCAGTGAGCGGATATAGACAAAACGCTTAGAACAGCTCCTTGCACAGAATAAAGGGACATTAAATACTTCTTCTCTTCCTTTTCCTTTCTTCCTGCTCAGTCCCTCCTCTTCTCTTTCTTCTGTTTTCTTCTTTTTCTTTATCAAAATCACTAAGTTTCCATATTTAGTTCTAAGACTCAGGATTCAGTTTTCAGTGAAGTCCTTCATTGCATCCTAGCCAAACCTAAGTTAAATTTTGATGTTGGAGATTCTGGAGCAGAATTCATCAACTTGAACCATTTGAGTTCAAATGAGACATCTGTCCTTGTCTTCATTACAGAATATTTGTCTGAGTGCCTGCCTAAGAACACCTGTCTCCTACAGCTTGGTTGCCTTGCTCTTTCCAGTTTACCTCCAGGGCCTGGATAACTAGCCCTGGCCCTCAAACACATGAGCCACACTTCTGTATGCTTCCAGCAATGATTATGATTTAAAAATAACTGCACGCTTTGTATTATGCACACTCATTCTTCTGGTTCTCTTTTCCAGAACCCAGCTTCCAGATGTCTCTGCTTGCCTGACTTAGAGACACCAATGATGCTCATGCCCTGAGACAGCTGTGTGTTTTGCATGCCATGCACTGTGTATTCTGCCCGCCTCACTTCTCTGCTGTCAGTTCCCAAAAGAGGAACAGCTAACTTAGTTCCTGACTCATCCTAGTAGGGAAGCCTCAGGAACCCTGTTTTCTCTGCCCACTTCATGTCTTGGGACACAATGCAAAGTGGCCCTGGACAAACTTGAGATACAATGGACTATTAGCAGCTAAGCTAAATAACAAAAATTTAGCAGTTTGAATAATTAAATAGTTTCTTCACATTTGGGGGGAGTTGTATTGAAGTAAGAAGTAAATGGTTTGTAAACTGAGAATATTTGAATGTCCCGTTATTCAGAGAGTCACCCATGAGTCACACTGGCAAACATGTTGATTTTAGAGGCAAGTAAAATATGACTACTCCCAAATTCAAAGAATAAAAATAATGCCTTCCATCAACATTTAAGAGAAGAACTGTTTTTCAAAGACGTGGGAAATATATGTATTGCTATACTTCAGCATTGTGTAACCTGTTTACTGCTTTGGAAAGAACCCTACTGTGTTTACTGTTTTATGCTTTCATTAATTCTTAATTTTACACCACAGATTTTACTGTGGATGAGTCCTGACTTTTTAGGGGTTATCTAAATACTTTACCTGACATTCATTTCACTTAGACAAAAAAAAAAAAAAAAAAAAAAAAGAATTTGAGATCAAGTTTCCTCAAGGGATTACTCCTTGCTCTACAGAAATGACTTAAAAAAAAAAAAAGGTACATTATCTGAGGACTGCAATGCATTAAAAGGGATTGTAGTAACAAGAAAAAATCAGGTAGGATTAGCTCACTGTAATACCATATTGTACAATATTTTCAAGTTTAGTCATATTATACTACATTGAACTTTTCAGTTTATTGATTTTCTGTACATTCTTGTTAAGATAGTGTAATGGCTGTTCAGAAAAGCTCTAAGTTGAAAAAAAAACTGAAGCTAAGAAAGTAACTTTTAAAGTTCTACTCATTAAATGTCTTCACTGGGTGGTAGTTTACCCATTTGGTATTAATTTTCTGGTCTTTTAGGAAGTTAATGCAACTTGTTTAATGAACAGAGAGGTGTGATTTGCTTCCTGTATCTGGAACACAGCTTCAAAAGGAGTCTTTCCAACTTACCCTCTCATGACATCAGCAGGAATTATCTTTTTTGTTTTGTGTTGGGTTTTTTTCCCCCCGTAAACAGTAATAGAATCCTCAGTTTCCTGCCAGGACTTCAGAAATTACCATAGAATGTTTATCCTTTCCTGCTGAAGCCATACCCTAGTTGTGATATCCTTACTTCCTTATTACATTCATGCCATCAACATTCTCCTGGAACCAAGATTTGAAATATAAACCGTATTTCTCATCATTGTAACATTTAGAATATGCTTCACCTCCACGTGACTCCAAAAACAGTGGCTAAAAGCAATTAATGTTCCTTTTTTCCTCATGTTCAGGAAGTCTGGATTTGGGAAATGCCAGACTAGAATGGCATGCCACAGTATTAGAAAACTAGGCTCCTTCTATCTTTTATATCTCAAACATCCTCAGCATGTGGCTTTTGCTTCATGGTCTCAGTTAGCTACTCATGCTCCAACCACCCAATCCTCTCTTCTGGAAGAAGGGAGGGGTTAAGAAAGATTGCCTCCATTTCTAGTTCTTCATGTAAGCAGCTTGGAAGTCAACACCCTGTCCTGCCAATAAGTAAAAAGTTGAACTGACTGAAAATCAACTACTCTTCTTGACTCTGTAAGATAGAGGAGGAAACAGGGCAAATCACTACTCCCAATATTACAGACAGTTAGTTGTGGTTACTCAAGCAAAGATGAAAGAGCAGAAAGCACTGTGGGAACCACTGCTGGGGGTAAGAAAAACTGAACTGTAATTGACAGCTTATTGGAGACTCAATGTGGACAACGATGAGAGTTAAAAAAAATCCAGAGGAAGCCAGTCATATCCACTCTCCCCCTACCCGCCAGCAATGTTGTGAGATCTACCTTCAGGAGTTTAACGAAGGTTATCAGAAAAAAAATATATATCCGTATGCTTCCAACATGGGGAGGGGGAAAAAAGGATGATTGTGGAACACACAAGAGGATCTGTTCTTCTTAATAAGGTCTCCCTCTGGAGAAACTAGTTAACCAGAGCCTAACGTGCTGGGTTATTGTCAGCGCCTAATGGACCTGGGGGAAGGAAATAACCAACTCAAGCCCACTCCAGTTATCCTGTTCCACTTAACGAGAGAGAAAAAAATCTGAGACACACTTGTGAAGGTCACAGTCCAGAGACATAGGCTCACTAAAAGACTGACACCTAAGCATAAACTATAGAACACTTCCCCTCTGCCCATACTTCACCATCACGAAAGGTCTACTTACAGCAGCTCCTTTTATTTGGTCCATCATGTTTAATTATCAAGAAAAAATTAAAAGGTATACCAAAGGCAAAAAGCACAAACTGAAAAGACAGAGCAAGCATCACAACTAGATGTGGCAGGGTGGTTGAAATTATCACTCTGCTAACTTAAAACAACTATGACTAATATGCTAAGGTTCCTAATGGGTAAGGTAGACAACATGTAAGAACAGATGGGCAATGTAAACAGAGTGATGGAAACCCTAAGAAAGATTCAAAAAAGAAATGTTAGATGTAAAAACAACTGTAACAGAAATGAAGACTGCCTTTAATGGGCTCCTTAGTAGACTGGGCATGGCTGAGGAAAGAATGTCTGAATTAGGGAACATATCAATAGGAGTCTCCAAAACCAAAACACAAAGAGAACAAAGATTAAAAAACCAAAACCAAAACCAAACAAAAGTGCAGACTATCCAAAGACTGTGGGATACTTACAAAAGGTGTAACATATAAATAGTGTGAATACCAGGAGAAGAAAGAGAAAGGAATAGAAGAAATATCTGAAACAATAGTGACTGAGAATTTCCGCAAAGTAACGCCAAACCCCAAACTACAGATCCAGGAGGCTCAGAGAACACCAAGCAAAATAAATGCTAAAAAACTAAATGAAGGCATATCATTTCCCAACTAGAGAACATTATAGATTAAGAAAAAATGAAAAATACCAGAGGATAAATACACCTTATCCACTGAGGAACAAAGATTAGAATTATATCCACCTTCTCCTCAGAAACCATGCAAGCAGAAAGAGAATGGGGTGAAATATTTAAATTATTGCAAGAAACTCCTCCTCCACAAACCTAGAATTCTATACCCTGTGAAATTATCCTTTGAAAGTGAAGAAATAAAGGCTTTCATAGACAAACAAAAATTGAGGGAATTTTTTTGCCAGTAGACCTGCCTTGCAAGAAACGTTTAAAGCTCTTTAGAGAAATTTGGATCTACAAGTAGAAAGAACATCAAAGAAGGAATAGGTTATGGTAAAATGAAAACTTTTATTTTTCTTATTTTTAATTGTTATAAAAGATAACTGTTCAAAATAATAATACCAAAAATATATTTAATTATATATATATATGCATATTTGTATATAAATTATATGAATAGCAACAATGATACAAAGGACGAGAAGGAGGAATTAGGATTATTTTGGTATTATAAGGTACTCATACTACACATTATATGGTATAGAGTTATTTGAAAGTGGATTTGGCATAGCTGCGAATATATATCGCAGAACCTAGGGAACCATTGAAAAAGGTAAAAACAAAGTATAACTGGTATGCTAAGGAAGGAGAGAAAATGGAATCATATAAAATGCTCAGTTAAAACAACAAAAGACAGAAAAAAGTGGAAGGCAAAGATAGGAACAAAGGACAAGGGCAACAAATAGAAAACTAACAAATATGGTAAATATTAATCCAACTATATCAATTCATAATCATTTAACATGTCAATCATCTAAATGCATGAATTAAAAAAAAACAGAGGTTGTCAGAATGGACCAAGACACAAGATCCAAATATATGTTGCCTATAAGAAACCCACTATAAATATAAAGACACATATATATTAAAAGGAAATGGATCAAAAAATATGCCACAATGGAACTAATAAAAAAAAACAAGAGTAGCTATATTAATTTCAGACAGAGCAGACTTCAAAGCAAGAAAGTTATCAGGGATAAAAAGGGCATTACATAATGATAACCGGGTCAATTCTCCAAGAAGACATTGCAGTCCTTAATGTGTATGTGCCTAACAACAGTGTGCACATGAGGCTAAAACTGATAGAATTGCAAAAAGAAATAGATGAACTTGATAGCATAGCTGGAGACTTCAATACCCATCTCAGAAATGGATAGATTCAGCAGGCAGAAAAATTAGTAGGGACATAGTTGAAGTCAACAACACCTTTACTCAATTGGATATAATTAACAACTACAGATTCTTATGTCCAAAAACAGCAGAACACACATTTTCCTCAAGCTCACATGGAACATTCACCAAGACAGACTTTATTCTGGACTATAAAATGCACCTTAACAAATTTAAAAGATTACAAATCATACAATGTTTACTCTCAGAACACACTGAAATTAAGCTAAAAAACAATAACAGAAAGATAACCAGAAAACTCCAACATAAATGGAGATTATTATATTTTTAAGATTTTATTTATTTATTTGATGGAGATAGTGAGAGCACAAGCTGGGAGACAAAGGGAGAGGGAGAAGCAAACTCTCTGCTAAGCAGGGAGCCTGATGCTGGGATCAATCCCAGGACCCTGGGATCATGACCTGAGCTGAAGGCAGATGCATAACCAACTTAGCCACTCAGGTGCCCCCATACATGGAAATTAAACGTCAAATTTCTAAATAATACATGGGTCAAAGAAGAAATCTCCAGAAAAATTAAAAAATATTTTGAACTAAATGAAAATGGAAAGAAAAAAGTTGTCAAAATTTGTTAGATGCAGCAAAAGCAGTATTTAGTGGGAAATTTATAGTGTTGAATGCATATATTAAGACAGATGATCTAAATCAATAATCTGTAAGGGGAGAATGAAGGGGGGGTAAACAGAAGGGGGAATGAATCATGAGAGACTATGGACTCTGGGAAACAAACTGAGGGTTTCAGAGGGGAGGGGGATGGGGGATTGGGCTGGGTCGATGATGGATATTAAGGAGGGCACATATTGCATGGAGCACTGGGGGTTATACGCAAACAATGAATCATGGAACACCACATCAAAAACTAATGATGTACTGTATGGTGACTAACATAACATAATAAAAAATTAAAAAAAAAGAAAACTAGAGAAAGAAAATTTAAAAAAGAACTAAGACAGGGGGCGCCTGGGTAGTGCAGTCGTTGAGTGTCTGCCTTTGGCTCAGGGCGTGATCCCGGCGTTGCGGGATCGAGTCCCACATCGGGCTCCTCTGGTGGGAGCTTGCTTCTTCCTCTCCCACTCCCCCTGCTTGTTCCCTCTCTCACTGGCTGTCTCTCTGTCACATAAATAAATAAAATCTTAAAAAAAAAAAAAAAAAAAAGAAAAGGAAACCTGCTTTCCTAAAAAAAAACCAAACAAACAAAAAAACACTAAGACATAGAGTAGGAATCAATGAAATTAAAAACAGGAAATTGATAGAGGAAAACTAATGAAATCAAACACTGGTTTACTGAAAAGACCAATAAAATTGATAAACCTCGAGTTAGGCTATTTAAAAAAGAGTGGACACAAATTATTAATATGAAAGGAATGAAAGAGATTTATCAGGACAGAACTGTGGATATTAAAAGGATATTAAGGGATACTATGAACAATTCTAAGCCTACAAATTTGATGACCTAGATGAAATGGACCAATTCCTTGAAAAACAGAATCTACCATAACTTATGCAAGGAGAAATAAACAATCAAAATATGTCAATATCAACTGAAGAAACTGAATCAATAAGTAATTTCAGCACGGCCTCTCAAAACAGAGATCATCAGTCACAGATGGGTTCACTGGTGAGTTCTGACAATCATTTAAGGAAGAAATTATACTTATTTCCTACACTCTCTTTCCGAAGACAGAGGAAGAGAAAATACTCCCAAACTCATTCTGTGAGGCCAGCATTATCCTAAAACCAAAGCCAGGCAAAAGCATTACAAGAAAAGCAACTACAGACCAATACCTCTCATGAACATAGTTGTAAAAATCCTAAAAAAGAAAAAAAAAAAAAACAGAGTAAATGGAATCTGACAACATAAACAAAACAATCATATGTCATGACCAAGTGGGATTTATCCCATGTATGCAAGGCTGATTCATCATTATAAAATCAATCAACATAATCCATTACATCAATAGAACAAAGAAAAAAAATCACATGATCATATCAATAGACACACAAAAAAATTTGACAAAACCCAACATCTATTCATGGTAAAAATTCTCAGTAAACTAGAAATAGAGGGGAACTTCTTCAACTTGATAAAGAGCATCTTAAAAAGATGACAACAGGTAATGTCACGATCCAATGGTGAGAAGTTTTAATTTCTCCCACAAAGATCAGGAACAGGACAAGGATGTTTCCTCTCACCACTACTTTTCAACATCATACTGGAAATCCTAGCTAATGCATTAAGACAAGAAAAGGAAATAAAAGGTATACAGATTGGGGGGGAAAGAATAAAACTGTCTTTGTTGACAGATTACATGATCATCTATATGCAAAATAAAAAAGAACTGACAAAAAATTCCTGGAAATAATAAGCAATGTAAGCGAGGCTGCAAAATATAAGGTTAAAATACAAAAGTCAACTACTTTCCTCTATACAAACAATGAACGTGTAGAATTTAAAATTAAATGCCCAGTAACATTTACATTAGCAATGCCCCCTAAAATGAAATACTTTGGTATAAGCCAAACTAAAATAAACATAACAAAAGTAGGATAACTATAAAACTCTGATGAACAAAATCAAAGATGCTGGGAATGGCCAGCAATCCCTGTACCGATGGATGAAAGATTACTCCAAACTTTGCTGTTAAAGAGAGAAGGCAAGGGGGTCAGTGCTCAGAGGCGAAGACCCTTTGCTCTTCTTTGCTCCTGCTTTAATTGGTTCAAGATAATTACAAAGCCTTTATCACTGTTCCTCAAGCACATGATGTGTGACACGGGGTCTTACTGAAACTGGGAAGTTCTGTTTATGGTGAAGATACGATATGCTAATTCGGTTTTATTCTAGGAGTTCTGCTAAACAAAGCCCAAGGGACAATGCCTACATTTCTTAGATCACAGGGCGACTGTTCAGGCTAGGAAAACTTCGGGAAGGCAACTCCTCATGGCATTCCAACGGCAGAGTGGTCACGTAGGCCTCAGCATTCCAAAGCCTATGCCCTTCTCCAAAACCTAACCTGCCCTTAGTGGCCTTTGTGTTACATTTTAGCAAGCCAGGTATTATGGCTGATTTCATGCTCTACGTTAGCCCCAACACAAAGATTTAGGGGATTAAGACCACGTGTATCTTGATGAGCACTGAGTAATGTACAGAACTTTGAATCATTATATTATACATCTGAAACTAATATAACACTGTATGTTAATTATACTTCAATTTAAAAAAAAAAAGGAAGGAAGAAAAGAAATCAAAGATTTAAATAAATGGGGAGACAGTCCATGTTTGTGGATAGTAGACTCAATATTTTCAAGATGTCAGTTCTCTCCATCTATCGATTCAATGCATTACCAATCAAAGTCCCAAGTTATTTTGTGGATATCGGTAAACTGATTCTAAAGTTTATATGGAGAGCGGAAGACCCAGAATATTCAACACAATATTGAAGGAAAAGAACAAAGTTGAAGGTCAGACACTACCTGACCTCAAGACTTCCTATAATGCTACATCAATTAAGACGGTGTGTTATTTGCAAAAGAAGAGACAAATAAATCATTGGAACAGAATAGAGAGTCCAGAAACAGACCCCATAAATACAGTCAACTGATGTTTGACAAAGGAGCAAAGGCAATTCAATGGAGCAAAGATGGTCTTTTCTACAAATGATGCTGGGACAACTGGACATTTATATATAAAACAATGAATCTAGACATAGACCTATAGCCTTCGCAAAAGTGAACTGAAAATGACCACAGACCTAAATGTAAAACACAAAACTATAAAACTCCCAGAATATAACATAGGAAAAAACCTACATGACTTTTGGTATTGTCATGTCTTTTTAGATACAACACAAGACATGATCTATAAGAGAGTTAATCAATAAGTTAGATTTCATTAAAATTAAAACTTCTGCTCTGTTAAAGACAAGGTCAAGATAATGATAAGACAATTCACCAACTGGGAGAAATATTTGCAAAAGCCACATTTGATAAAGGACTGTTATAAAAATATACAAAGAACTCTTAAAACTCAACAATAAGAAAACAATTCAATTTAAAAACGGGCCAGGACCCTAACAGATACCCCAGCAAAGAAGATGTACTGATAGAAAATAACCATATGTGAAGACGCTCCACATCATATATCACCAGCAAAATGCAAACTGAAATAATAATGACATATCAGTATGTAGCTGTTAGAATGGCCAAAATCTGGAACACTGACAACATAAATGCTCTCAAGGATGCGGAGCAACAGGAACTCTCATTCACTGCTAGTGGGAATGCAAAATGGTACAAGGACTTTAGAAGACAATTTGGAAGTTTCTTACAAACCTAAACAAACTCTAAGATCTAGAAATTTCATTCTTTGGTATTTACCCAGAGGAACTGAAGACTAAAGACCACACACACACACACACACAAAAAGGTGCATATTGCATCTTTATTTATAACTGCCAAAACTTGGAAGCAACCAAAATGTCTGTCAGTAGGTGAATGGATAAAGTGTGTACAGCCAGATAATGGAATATTATTTGGTGCTAAGAAGAAATGAGCTCTCAAGCCATGAAAAGACACGGAGGAACCCTAAATGCACATTACTAAGTGAAAGAAGTCAATCTGAAAAGGCTACATGTTATATGATTCCAACTATATGTCATTCCAGAAAAGGTAAATCTATGGACACAATAAAAAGATCATTGGTTGCCAGAGAGTGAGGGTTGGGGGAGGTGTGAATAAGGAGAGTATAGCAGACTCAGGGCAATGAAAATAGTCTAAATGATAACATAATGATGGATATACCTTATTATACATTCTCCAAATCAGTGGACTGTCCAGCATCAAAAGTGAACAGTAATGTAAACTCTGGGTTGTAATGATGTGTCAGTGTAGGTTCATCAGTTTCAACAAAGTACCACCTGGTGGGGGATGTTGGTAATGGAGGGGGCTACACATGTGTGTGGGCAGAGAATACATGGGAAGTCTCTGTACTCTCCTGTCAATTTTGCTGTGAACCTAAAACTGCTCTAAAAAATACAGTCTTAGGTGCCTGGGCAGCTCAGTTGACTATGCGTCTGACTCTTGATTTCAGCTCAGGTCACCATCACAGGGTCCTAAGAACAAGTCCCACATCAGGCTCTGAGCTGAGTGTGGAGCCTGCTTAAGATTATCTCTCTCGCTCTCTCTCTCCCCCTCCCCCTGCTTGCATGTGCACTCTCTCTCTCTAAAAACAAACAAACAAACAAACAAACAAACAAAAACAAAGAATACAGTCTTAATTTAAAAGAGAATTTAAGAAAACGGGAGGAAGGAGAAGGGAAGGGAAGGGAAGGGAAGGGAAGGGAAGGGAAGGGAGGAAGGAAGGAAGGAAGGAAGGAAGGAAGGAAGGAAGGAAGGAAGGAAGGAAAGGAAAGGATGAATGGGAGGGAAGGAGGAAGACATGTCCCTGTCTCTTTAAATATACTCAATGAAAGGCACACATGACACATGTGCTTACATTTTCTTACCAGAGTTTGGGCACATGATAATTCCTTGCAAAGGGGGCTGAGAAATGTAGTCTTTATTTTTGGCACCTGTGTTCTCCAGTTTATCCTTATCCTTTATTTCTAATTTTTTAGTGTAATCTTAAAAGTTGTATGTTTTTATTTCTACAATGTGAAAGTGAAGGAATTATGTAGTAAATACTACAAAAATTGCAAAATAGAAAATATAGAGACTGAAAGTCTAAAATTCTTCACCATGAAGAAACACAGGTTAGTGTCTAGGGCATATGCTTTCAAGTTCATATCTGGGTAATATATAAGATTATACATAATTTACTTGTTAACGAAGTATCTTGGATTTTTTTTCCATGTCAGTATATACATAGGCACCATACTGATAATTTTATCAGCATAGAGGAGAAGAAAAATTTTTCAATTTCTAATTCAGGACCTCTTCTGTTTGAGCCTTTGTTATACTTTATGAAATATTTTAAATTTGTAGAACATGAAGCATGAAGAGTCAAAAGTAGTTTGTGAAATATATTCCAGGACCAGTTCAAATTTATAATCATCAAGACATATTTTGTAGTTTGTTTTGTTCCCTTAATGCTGATAATAAAGGTCACCTATAAAATCGTTTGTTCCTTGGTTTGCCAACTCAGTGATGCTATACTTAGATTTAGGTTTTTCTCCCTTCCTTATTTGGCCTAAATATTTCAAATCACTAAATACTTCTTTATCCTCTCTATCCCCACACTCATATTTAAAATCTGAAGCTCGTTGAATTTTTTTCTTCCATAGAAGCTCAGGTTTTTATAACTGGGACATTTATTTATTTAGACCAGTTATCTGTCTCCTACAGAATTCACAGGTAGCAGATGTCCCCACACCCATCACAGAATTACTAAGACTTATGTTTTGTCATCTTTCTATGACCATATCAGTGGAAACATTATAGGATTTACTTCTTGTCTGAAAGTCACTGTGGTCTTCTTAAGTAGTGGTTCCCAAACTGTGCTCCCTAGACCAATTGCAAGAACATCACCTGGGAACTTGTTTAAAATGCAAATTATAGGGGCGCCTGGGTGGCTCAGTTGGTTAAGCGTCTACCTTCAGCTCAGGTCATTATCCTGGGGTCCTGGGTTCGAGCCCCGCGTCAGGCTCCCTGCTCAGCGGGGAGCCTGCTTCTCCCTCTGCCTGCGCTCCCCCTCTGCCTGCCTCTCCTCCTGCTTGTGCTTGTTCTCTGACACACAAAAAATAAAATCTATATAAAAAAAATAAAATGCAAATTATGGACCTACTGATTGGGAAACACAAAATGGGGCCCAGTGATCTGAGTTTTAAGATGCTTTCTCAGTGATTTGAAGCACATCAACCTTTGGGAACCACTCTCTAAGTCAGAGGATTTTGACCTCGCTCACACATTGGAATTACCTGGGGAGCTTTAAAAAAAAAAAAAAAAAAAAATTGATGCCTGGGTCTTAACCCCAGAAATTCTGAATTAATTATTCTGGGGTGAGGCTAGAGAATTGAGAATTTTACTAGCTCCCTAAGTGATGATAAAGTACAACCAAGGTTGAGAACCACTTCTCTAAATCATTTATAACTTCACATTATATTTGCCAACTCCAGGTTCTTTGAGCTTTTCTCTTTCCCTGAGGATCTATGCCATATGAGGATACAGAGAGGCTACAGTGAATTAGATATTACCTTGTTGTGAGTGGATTTAGATATTAAATGAAATGTGACACTGCATCTTATCATTTCCTTTGGTTTTGTTTATCATACATGATGAGCCTTTGAACTTGAAGCTGAATTAATTTAATGCAATGTTTCCTTTTGAATCTATTGGATTTTGTGTGCATTGGGGTGACATGCAAAACAAACATCTAAATGCTCTTCCTGTGATCTTTGGGAAAAGCACCAGAGGAGAAAGAGTGTCCACGGTACATTAACCATGTAAAGTGAGTTTAATCAGATGGAATTGATTTGTTTAAGTTACACTTACATGTACAAAAAGAAACGTTCTGGACTAAATAAATTCAGTATTAAAATTGCCTTCACACTCCATACCTAACCAATTTCATCACCATATATGCTACCAGTTAGATGCTACTTGGGGAAGAAAACGTGATTCTTCAGCTGGCAAATGAAGAGAGATAGCAAGAAGTAACTTCTTCACAGTTTCAGTGGGGAGGAATATGTTAAGTACCCCCCCCCCCATTATGCCAGACATGGATTAGGAGCACTCCGAACTCATTTTGTAACAGACAATGAATTGCTTTCTTCACACTCAGTCAAGTGTTTTAATCTTGTCTTTTTAAAACAAGCATCAACCAGTGGCATACCTCTTTTGTTTTCAATCTCATTTTATATGTGGAGAAAGATCAGAGGTGACTATCCTTTGTAAGGCAGGCCTGATATTGGGAAAGGCTGCTTTGAAACTGGGCTTCCTATTGTTTTTGAGATAAGAGGAGTCTAGAAAACTCAAGGCCAAATGAAACCACTTAACCAACAGAAGCAAGATGGATATAATTACTGAAATATACAGCAAAGACAGAACAGCAACCAGGGCATTATGACTTGCAAAGATCTGTGGTGTGAGATGGATGGTACAGCAGCAAGGGTACTCTACTTGAGTTTATAACAATGACAAGAAATCAAGAGCAGGAAACAGAAAGCAGATGTCACCTGTTGAATGAAAAGTCATGACCCTTTCTTCCCATTCCAGAGATGAGCAAATTCTCAGATGTTGGGTGCATCTATTGAAAGAGAACCCAAGTCCCCAAAGGAAGAGCCCTGAAATGTCACAGGAAGTATACAGTATAATTTTACTTTTCTCCCAATCCTCCTCTAAGGCAATTTAGCAGAGTATACTAAAAAAGGGGAATACACAGATCTTTTGAGGCCTAAAGGATATATGATCTGAGATGACACTGATACCAGAGGAACCAAAATGTTACCATGGTCTCTCTGTTAAAATAAGAATCTATAGAGGTCAGGTGATACATAGAGTCCTGGCCCAAGTTCATCACACAGGGGTCTAATGCAGGCATCAACAAACTGGCCCATTGCCAAATTCTGCCCACCATCAATTTATATAAATATTTATTGGAACACAGACACATTTCCTTTTTAATGTCTGTGTCTGCTTTTGTGCTCCCACAGCAAATTTGAATAGCTGCCACAGATACCATATAATCTGCAAAACATAAAATATTTACTCTGGCCCTTTAGAGAAAAAGTTTTTCAGACCTTTAGTCTAATGGGTCCCCAGACCTACCCTATAGTTTTTTTCCCATAATCTCTGAGTGGAAAAATTAGGATGAATGTATCTAACAGTGGGCAGATTCCTGACAGAGGTTACTTGCCTTATAGAATAAGAGCCATAACGTAGACAAGTCAAGTGGAAGCTCTTGAAATTCCACTCCCCATCAGCCAAGAAACTAAGTCAAAAGCAATAACACAAGTCAGGTGGGATGGTATTGAATAATACTTTCTTACAGTCTTAGACTATGCAGTGGTGGCATTCTACATCACACACACACACACACACACACACACACACACACACACAGACAAAGTAATTCACTGGTATGGCTTTCCATAAATCATTGGGCTAAGCATAAACTTTACCAGCTTTACTTAAACAATCAAAGCTGCCATGCCAAATATCATATTTTTACTGGGACAGATAAATACAGCCTTTGGAACTTGGTATGTGACTATTCATCCTGAAAATGAATTATTTTCCATCCTTGCGATGAGGAGAATCAAGATCATTTCACATTCAACTACGATGAATAATAGTACATGTTTACAATCTTGACCCAGAACTATCTTACTTCTCCTACTCTTTGGCATAATATAACCCAAAGATAACTTGATCTACTTGACATTCCTTCATTTATGTTGGTTTACAATATTGATGATACCTTATTAAATCAGACCTAGAAAGGAAAACTTGACAAATACTCTGAATGCCCTGGTGATACCCCAGAGCACCAGAAAGTGGGAGAAAAATATTACAATCATTAAGGGTTCCTTCTCACTGGGTTTGAGTTTTTAGGAGTCTATTGTTTTGTGACATACATATCTCCCCAACATGAAGAACATGACACTCTAC
The DNA here is from genome assembly GCF_023065955.2 of Ursus arctos. Classification (NCBI taxonomy): domain Eukaryota; kingdom Metazoa; phylum Chordata; class Mammalia; order Carnivora; family Ursidae; genus Ursus; species Ursus arctos. The sequence goes on from NW_026622986.1 coordinate 27,492,689, forward strand.
CTTTTAGCTTCTATCAATAAGAAGAAGATACAACCTTGAAAATTCCTTCTGATTCTGGAGGCAGCACATACCACCCTTAGGAATTCTTTTTTTGATTAACTCAGAAGACTGTCCACTTTGAGAAGAACTGAGAGTAACAGGATTACAGTCCAGTTTTAGGCTATGATACAAGATAAAAGCAGTTCTTCTCTTTAGTAAATGTAGCCTGCTAGATGCAAAGATCTAGAGGATACACAGTGGATATGATGGTTATTTTTATATGTCCTCATGGCTAGAATATGGTACCCAGTTGTTTAAACACTAGTATAGATGTTGCTGTGAAAGTATTTTTTAAAATAAACCAATACACTTACAATCAGTTGATTTCAAGTAAAACAGATTATTCTCTGTAATATGGTTGGGTTTCATCCAGTCAGTGAAGGCTTAAAGAGAAAGACTGAGGTTTCCTGAAGAACAAATTCTGCCTCAAACCTGCAACACAGAAATTCTACTTGAATTTCCAGCCTGCTGGCTGTTTGCCCCACAAATGCTGAACTTTCCACTGCCACAATTGTGTGCATGAGCCAATTCTTTAAAATTTCTGTCTCTATCTACCTAATTACCTACCTACCTATCATCTATCATCTCTCTATCCATCCCAGCATTCATCCTATTGGTTCTGGTTTTTTGTTTGTTTGTTTGTTTTTAAGAATTTGGACTAATAGAATAGATGAGGATGTGGATAGGAGAGTGGCAGTGCAGAAGTATAGGATTCTGAAATCAGATTATGCTATATGAAAGGCAGCTAGTTGCCCCTAATAATGAATACTTAACCAGGCAATATTTTTGGTGATATGACTTGAGCTATGCCTCATGAGCTAGTATTGGCATAATCACTAAATCATAAGACTAAGTGGACACAGCAGTGATACATTATGCAATGCAAAACCGTCATTCAGAATTGGTCCCACCCAGGTCTTCAGAGTACAAATAAATTACAGGAACCAGGGGTTCATACTCTATTTATCTACCTATGTCACATCAATGTCTTACCTCAGTTCACACCATGACCAGCTGATGGGTAGAACAGCTTGTTTGTTAATGCAAACCAATAAAGAGTTCCTAATCCACTAAAGACTCATACAAGGATGTACCCAAAGAACAGTGATTAGGGGAAATCTTCTCATAAGCAGTAGCCTGGGTAGTGCATTTGGTCATGCACTTTGTTTGAAGAAAAATGAAGTCTGAGTTAGGAATAAACATGACTCATTGGCAGTAGTGAATGGCTTAGATATCAGAGGCAAAGAAATGTATATGGATGGACCTATGGGAACAGACACGAAGTGTGTAGAACTCTGTCTCATGTCAATTTCAACCACAGAATATCCATTGGAATATTCCATTCCAGAGAAAGGACTGAAAACTAGCTGTTCAGAATGTCTCATTCAGTAGACGCTAGCCAATAACTGCCCTTGGCTTTCCCACTGTTTTCCTATGAACAAAGGAGTCATGATGGCATCAATGAAAGCTATGCATATTTGAATTGGCATTAACTCCATCTCACCAAGCTTATTCTAGCTACCACTAAAAGTTTGCCTCTACAATTCCTTAAGGAGATGATTTAGCCATTTGTTGGCAAGCTGGTAACATTAGACAACTCCTACCCTTCTATGATTCATTTTATCGAGAATGATACATATTCCAACTATTGATGTGTCTTCCTTGTCTACAGTGCCTCAGTGTCAGAGGGCTCAAGGATCCACTTTACAGTAAAGTATGATAACAGGCATAAGACTATGAAGCCATCAGTCCTATGAATTGCATCACAGGAATCTGATAGCCTGACAGAGCAGTAAAGCAATCTTCTTAAATGTAGAGCTAAGCCACAGTATGGAGATGACATTCTGTGAGTTGAGGTGCCATCCTTCAAGATACCAGTACATGGTGCTGTGTCATGACACAGTGATAAATATGGATCTGGGAACCAAGGGGTGGAAAGAGGAGTTGCTCACTCTCATTAGTAATTTTAATTAATTTACTTGTAGACTTTGTGCTTGTTACCTGCAAAACTGTAGATTTTGCTGCATTAGAGATCCTGGTTCCTGGTAGAAGGGGAACCCTTCTTTCAGGGTACAGAGAAAGGATTCTACCAAACCTCAATCAAACTGCCATGTGGTCATTTGGAACACCTCATGCCTACCGTCTAGCAGGCAGAAGAAAAGAATTCCTATATTGCTAGGAGTAATTGATCCTAATTACCACAAAGATATAGGACTCTTATACAATGAGAGTGGGGACAAGAATGTCTACAACCCATAGAAGTTACTGGGGAACATCTGGTGCTTCCATGCCTAGTGATAGCTATGAATGGGCAGCTGAAATAGCCACAGTTTAAGAAGTACATAGTAACAGGGGGCTTAGCTTCCTCAGAAATGAGTCTGGGTTACCCCACAGAACAAAAAAACCCGTATCAGCAGAAGTACAGCTGAAGGTAAGAGCAAACTGGGATGGAAAGTGCAGAAAGATGATGAATATCAGTTATGGCTTTGTAATGCCGTATCTTTTTCCATGAAACCTCTAGTTATAACGGATTATGGTTTTACTTTTGTTTTTTAGAAATTGTGGCTGGATATCACTTTGAAGAGGCACAGACAGGGCATTAGAACAATGAAAACTTAACAAGGAGCACAGAATTGTAAATCAATAAATTGCTTACACTCTGGAAAATAAAGGAAGTATATGTAGTAAAATTTGTCTTTAGAAAACATGTAACTTCTTTCCTTTTCTTTCAAAATATAACGAAGGAGACATGAGAGATTACCTTGCCTGCTATTCAGAAAAATCTAAATCTAAGACATTCTGATAGGCAAAAAACTATGTACATGTGTATGTCTATATCCCACTGCTCAATAATATTGATTAAAAGTTTAAAAAGTTTCATCTGATCTTCAATCTTAGATCTTACCTAACTTCCTCCTGTTGCAAGCTACACTTGTTCAACAATTGATGAGTATTCATTTCATTGTCACTCTGTATTTGTACACCATTACTAAACTATTTTCTGACATCTCCAGTAAATAATCTTAATTAGTTTTTATTATATATAGAGAGAAAGAGTGTACATGCATGAGCAGGGGGAGGAGCACAGGGAGAGGGAGAGAGAATCTGAAGAAGACTCCACACTGAGCGTGGAGCTGGACATGGGGCTTGATCTCACCACTGTGAGGTCAAGACTTGAGCTGAAACCAAGAGTTAGGTGCTAGAGTGACTGAGCCACCCAGGTGCCCCAATAATCTTAATTATTAAGCAAAAATGAAAAGACAGAAGATTTTCTTCTGGAATTTCCAAGTTCCTGCACCTATTACATATCCAGATTGCTTTTGGAGGTGAGAACCTAGGATTTAAACAACTACTTCCTTAAAAAGCTTTCAGATACAGGTTTTCATATCCACTGCTCTTGGCACATACTGTCTCCTGAATTATGACAGCAATCCAATGGAGGGTTTTATTGACCTGATTCTCATCTGTCTCAAACCCAGCCTCCAGAATTCTACCAGGGTGTACTCTTAAAATGGAAATCTGATGGTGCTGGTTTTCTGTTATAAATTTTTATATGCTCCTCCATCATTCTATAAATCCCTCTGTGTTTTGGTCCCTGAAACACCTTGCCAGCCTCATCTGCTGACACAATTTACTTCTCTCTTTCCTGTCTAAATATGTACTCAACATCATATTGTCTCTGTGTTACATACATACACGGCAAATATATTGTAACTAATTGTCTATCTACTTCTCTGTAGCTTTTCAAGGTCAGATTCCCCATTTCCTTAAAGAATAATAATTCTTTGTGCATTGGATTGGGCCATACCTTGGAAAGATGCTAGTGGCCAGTAGACATTCTTCATACTTAAGGAAACTTGAGAAGATTTGGATGAGGGAAATCGAAACTTTCAGTAGCCAATAAAAACCACATTCCAATTAAAAATGGGCAGAAGATATGAATAGACATTTTTTCAAAGAAGATACACAGATGACCAATAGGTACATGAAAAAGTGCTTAGTAGCCTCAGGAAAATGCAAATCAAAACTGAAATGAGATGTCATCTCACACCCATTAGAATGGCTATTGTCAAAAAGACAAGAAATAAGAAGTATTGACAAGTTTGTACAGAAAAGGAATCCTTGTGCAGTGCTGGTGGGAATATACATTGGTGCAGCCACTAAAGAAAACAGTATGGAGGCCCTAAAAAAACTAAAAATAGAACTACCATATGATCTAGCGATTCACTTCTGAGTATTATTTGAAGAAAACAAAAACACTAACTCAAAAAGACATTTGCACCCAAATGTCCATTTTAGCATTATTTACAATAGCAAGACATGGAAACAACCTAAGTGTTTGTTAATGGATGAATGGATAAACACATACACATATACACACACACAATGGAATATTATTCAGGCATAAAAAGGAATGGAATTTTGCTATTTGCGACAACACAGATGGACCTTAAGTGCATTAGCTAAGTGAAATAAGACAGAGAAAGACAAACATCATATGATCTCATTCATATTTGGATTCTACAAAATAAAAGCAAAATCAACTCACAGATACAGAGAACAGATTGGTGGTTGCCAGAGACAGGGGGTAAGGTGTGGGTAAAATGGGTCAAAAGGTATATAAACTTCCAGTTATAAAATAAATAAATCATGGGATGTAATGTACAGCATGGCGACCATAATCAACACACTGTACTACATATGTGAAAGTTGCTAAGAGAATAGATTTTAAAAGTCCACATCACAAGAAAAAAAAATGTAGCTATGTAAGATGATGGATGTTAACTATATTTGTTGTGATCATTGTACCACAATGATTAAATCATGCCATGCACCTGAAATTAATATAATGTTTTATGTCAATTATACCTCATTGAAAAAAGTAATATAATTGTGAAGAATAGATTTGTGAACAGAGGAATAGCTCATACTATAGTGGTAGACTTAATTAGGACACAAGAAGAGCCAATATGAGTTCATTCACTGGGTGCTATAAAGATCCAATGAAACCGTGGATGGGAATGGGAAATTGAAAAAGAGAGTTTGCAGAAATCTGCTCCTGAGGGAAGAATTCTCATCATTCTTTTAACCAGTCTTTTCATGTAAGAATGTAGATCTCATCCCAGTGGTGAGGGAAGACAGAAAAAGGAGCAATGTGGAAGTGAGAAGGCATGTGTCCTGAGATGTCTGAGGCCACTCCAAGTGGGCCAAGTCACATTTTCCAAGGAAGAAGGGTCAATGAAATTCTCTAAAAGCGCTTAGAGATTAATAAGCACATTACATAAAGGCATTAAGATGATACGGTATTTTAGGTGTTCGGTATATCAGCTGAAAAGCCACCTGATACTTTTAACCAGTTGTATGACCATTGATTTTGATTTCTGTTAAGAGATAAAAATGCTGGGGGTACCAGATGTTTCTTGGCCAAAGACGCTATGGGTCCCCAGCTCTGTAGTAAATGCCCAACATCCCTGGATGAGTTCAGTCACCTGCAGCCTGCCTTGTCAGCACAGTTGGCTATTTAGGAACCAGTGGGGGTTTATTACAAGTTTATTTATCTTTCAATAGAACCACCTGCCTGGAGTTGAATTGTCTGAGCTATAAATAGGGAAATAGTGCACAGGATAGTTTTACCATTAAATAGGAGAAGAACATTAGATGGGGGCAGGGGAGCAAATTCTCATTCTACTTTATAGGAGCCTGGGTAGGGTCTTGGGAATTTTTATCCAGTTAGTTTTGGAACTGGAAAATAAAATAACATTAGCAGCACCAGGATGTTTAAACATCTAAAATCTACTGAATGTCATTCTATAATCTCTTAAGGTCAGGGAAAGAATGCGTGGTTGGATATTAGCCTTGTCAACCCTAATGGCAAAATGACAATCCATAAAGAAAACCATTGTAGTAACCTCTTGAGGTTACCAGAAAGTAGAACATACCCAGTTCTGCAAATACCAGCTGGGTACAGTTCAAAGCACTCATAAACTCTCTAGAATAATGCATTGTATTATCGGCAGGGCCAAAAATGTCTCAATCAGTGCATATTTCTATACCAATGACCAAACTCCTAGTCAATTTGTTCTTGAGATGTGCAGTAGAGTGTCCTTACAATTTTATGATGTAACAGGTGAAAGATCAGGGATTTTTAAATTTAGCTTGGATCTACTGTACCAATGATATTTATCTAAATTACTGGGCCAAACCAGATTAACTTTGTTTTCTGTTGCACTGCATAAAGATAAATTCACAGAGTTTAATCTTTGTTTCATAACTTTTTAAATTTCTAATTTTTTTTAGTTTGTAAAATTTTTGAGACCTTGGAATTTTATTATTAGTATTTTTGAATATTGTTTCTAATTTTTTATTGTGCTAAAATACACATAAAAGTTATTAACTCTTAAGTATGTGCTTCAGTGATAATATACACTTACAATGTACAACCATCACCACCATCCATCTCTGTAACTCTTTTCATCTTATAAAACTGAAACTCTATACCCATTAAACAATAACCCTTCATTCTTCCCTCCTCACAGGCCCTGGTAATCACTATTCTACTTTCTGTCTCACAGATTTATTTTTAAGGAAAAGCTGAAGTCAAATATTTTTCCTATTAATTTATTTACTTCACATATTTTCCTTATTTATTCTGATAAAATATAAACATTGACAAATTATGATGCTCTGAGTGATACTGACTTCACACTGACTTTTTGTGTGTGTGTAAATATAAATTTTTGTTTGTGGGAATGTAAGTTTTCACTTTGCTAGGTTAACTATTGAGGAGTGGGACTGCTGGACCGTGTGGTATGTGTTTAGCCTTATAAAAAAAAAATTGCCAAACTGTTTTCTAAAGTTGTTGTGCCATTTTGCATTCCCACCAGCAGTGTGTAAGAGTTCCACTTGCTCCAAATCCCTGCCAGCATTTGGTATTGTCAGTGTTTTTTTGATAATAGCCATTCTAATATGTTTATAATGGTATCTCATTGTGGTTTTAATGTGCACTTCCCAAATGACTAATGATTTTGAGCATCTGTTTATGAGCTCATTTGCCATCTGTATATCTCCTTTGGTGAAGTGTATGTTCAAATATTTTGCCTATTTTTCAAATTGGGACTTTTGTTTGATGTTTTCTTGTTGAGTTTTGAGAGTTCTTTACGTATTCTGGATATACGTTCTTTGTCAGACGTTGTTTTCACTGTTAATTCCTTTGCTTTTCCACAGAAATTTTAGAATTAGCTGGTGATATTCACAAAAAATCCTGATGGGATTTTGACTTGGATTGGGTAAGCCTATTGCTCATTCTGGTTAGATAGATAGATAGATAGATAGATAGATAGATAGATAGATATGAATGATGGTTTTAAGTATATATAATTTCATATTTATTTAGCATGTATAAAGGGTAGCTCACAACCAATTTATCAAATTCCTGCCTTTTAAAAATATCCACCCCTATGTCTCATCTACCTAATCAACCTCACCTGTGTTTGACCCCGCAAGTGCTTGGGTTATTCATTTGCATACTAATTAATCCTTTCAATGTGTGTTTATTGAGCACATATTATGTGCTAGAACTATGGCAAAGACCCAAATGATAAAGATGTAACTTCACCCTTAATAAATTTCCCCAAGCTTGAGATATGAACAAGATGCTCTGGAAGTACAGAGAAAGGCATCTAAATCAGACTGCATAGTAAGTAAAGGCTTTTCAGAAGAGGTGGTTTGAACTGAAGTTTGAAGGAAAGGTCTCTCAATATATATATATGTAGGATATATTTTACCATTTTCTACCCTTAGTTATCGCTGTCTGCCCAATGTAAGGTCCTAGTAAGTGTGATGTGGGCTTTGTAACTCAGCTGCCCCACCACAGTTGATGGAATCAGGGGCACACACCTTTGCCAATACAATCAATCAAATGGCAGGATAAGGCATCTTAGTCTCTCCCCAGTAATCTCAAAGAGGAGGGTGGCAGAAGGACAGTCCAGTGTTGGTGCTGGATTCTAAGGCAGAGATATTACTATAGAGAGAATGAGCTGGCTGCCCCCTTTAGGCATGTGGAAGTTAGAGAATAAGCAGGGAAAGCCAGCCTTCCATGAGGGGAGGAAGAGTAGGAAGATATGGACCCTGGAGGGAAGAGGTTGGAGAAACTGGCACCCTCAGAACCTGCTGGTTTTCTGGTTCCTGTAGGGTCCAGTTGGACATTGCTTTAGCTCCCTGTATCATTTTCTCACAAATTTGACTTTTCATTAGAACAAGATAGGGATGGCTTCTGGTTTTTGAAGCCAAAGGAGCCTTGATTGTATTAGAGATTTAGCAGGAGAGTCTGAACCCTTGAGACAACATGGGATTGATTATATCATCAAGGTGGAATGGAGCTGCTGAGGAGCTAACTGGTGATAGGGCTGGTGTGAACCAAGGTTCTAATGGTCACTGTCCTCTAAACCATAAATAACAATTACTTAACCTTTCAGAGTCACCTTTACTCCTAACTTCAAGCAAGCAATTCTCATTTGATTTCTTTCTTAAATATTTGCCTGTTCCTTCATGTCTCCTTTAGTTTTTAGATCAGGGGTCAAGTAAACCTTCTGTAGAGAGACAGGTAGTAAATATTTTAAGCCTTATGGGCCATGTGTTGTGACTACTCCACTCTGCCGTATGGTGTGAAAGCAGCGATGGCAATACATAAACAGATTAACATGGCAGCCTTCCAATAAAAACTTAATTTAGTGACACTGAAATCTGAATCTTGTATTTTCAGCATGTGAAGAAATAATACCCTTTTGATTTTTTTTCCCCAACCATTAAAAATTCTTAGCTCACTGGTGTACAAACATGGGCAGGTCATAGTTTCCCAGCCTCCATTTTAGAGGCTCAACAGGACTCTTGTTTCACTGCCTTAGAAACTCTTTTTTCCTCTCTGCCGGATATTCCATCTTTGTTCTTCTGATTAGTTTTTCTATCCCATGACTGACTTTCCAAACCAGAAGTCTTAGGTTCATAATGTCCTTGGTCCTCATATCCTGCTCCTGCCCTGTTTTCTTAGACCACATGCAAGTTTATCCTAATTCTCTAGCTGCAAATAACTCCTGACTCCAGTTTTCCTACACCTGTTCTGCCACACTCTCTTCCAGGATAAATTCTCCTAAGAGACTCTTGACCTTTTGCTAAATCTTTCTTCTCCAGCATGTCACAGGTTCAGATCTTTTCCTTTTCCTTCTTCACCACGTCTTTGGCCTCTGTATTTCAACTCCATTTTATATACAAAATGCATGTAACACAACAAAATGCAACATAGGCAATGTCAACAATTATCTCAGAGTAGCAGATAATTTAAAACATTCAAAAATATAAGCATACTCTATCTGTTGGGCTTGGTTAGCTCAGTGCAATTTGATGAAAATATTACAATGAGAATAAATATAATTGATATTTAAATAACTATATAATAAATTATTATCCCATAACAATATGTAACATATACTGTAATTTATTTAATCAGTCACCCAATTTGGGACATTTTGGGTAATGGTGTTTTTCTCACCTTCATTAATATTGCTGTGTTGAAAACCCTAGTGACTGCATCTTTGGACACATCCATGATTATTTAACTATTTAATCAGGATAGTTCCTGGAACTGGAACTGCTGTATCAAAATGTTTTCATATTTTAAAGACTGTTCATTCATATTCAAAAATTACTCCACAAAAGTTACCAATTTTTACCTCCTGGGGAAATGCACTGAATACTCAGGTTGTTTATTGGCAAACCAATGCTGGGCATTAATAATTTTTTTTTAAATTGCTAAATCAATAGGTGAGAAAATAGTATGCATTAAAAAATATTAAGGGTTTTAGTACTTTGCCTAACATACATTTTCCAATTATTTTCTCCGTTTATGGAATCCTTTTCAATTTTATGACTTACGTTAGAGAAGTTTTAAAATTTTCATGGACTCGAATATTTCATTTGTCTTTTTTTTTTTTTTTTCTTTTCAGTTTCTGCTAGTTGGTTAGTTTAGCTAGTTGGTTAATGGTATTTTTAAAATAATATTCCATTTTTTTATGGATTAGAAATGCTACTTCTTACTTCTAATAAAAACATCATTTGGGGAACATTTTGTACTTTTGATTTTTTTTCCATTGATGTTTCTGTATATTCCTGTCATACTCTTTTAAACATCATAAATACATAATATATAACTTTCCTTATTATCTTTTTCATACGTTCTATATAAGTCTAGAATGAATCGATGGTTTCCAGGTCAAATTATCCCACTGCACATATAGCCTTATCTGGTGTCAAGAAATGGAGTCATGGAAATACTGGATTTAAGTTCTCTGTTTTCTACAGCAACCTCATTGCACTATCGAAACTTCCTGTTATCTCCACACTAGAATGCGTCTCAAGATCGAGCACCCTTTTTTACCCACCCCAGATTTCTCTGTGCCCAGCAAAGTTCTGGTACTTTATCGCAAGCCCCTGATTTTGTAAGATTAGGGCACTGCTTAAAGCCAAACTGCAAGTAAGTTAGCAGAGAAACAATTAGTTCTAAGGTCTCTTGACTTGTGGTTTAGTGGTTTTTGGTGTGACTTTCTTTTTTTAAATTCATTTGTATTTCTTATTTATTTCTGTAAATGCCATATTTCTATTGAGTCTTCATGGTTGCTTGTTTTCAAGGAAAAAACTAATATAACTTAAATGATTTAGGAATTTAAATTTACTTACCATAAAATAAGTGTTTAGTGAAATTATACTTTTAAATATAGATATATTTTAAAAGTCTTACTGTAGATCAAGATCATAATTCCTTTTTAAGGTTAAGTTTTATAAAAGTGAGTCACCTCTGAATCTAGTGAGTGCCTTACACTTGATAGAAGTTCAATAAATGTAGTTAAACCAAACTGAGCTCTCATTATCCAATCACGCAGCAGCTTTTTTTCTCCCATCACACACATGTGTGTACACACACATAAACTGGTTTAAGTACAGGTGGATATTCTTTGTTGTATTTGTTACACGTTAGCTCAGTTGTCCATACAGGCATTATATTTTTTTTAGATAAGAATGTCCTATAGGGGAAGACTCATTCTTTAAGATGTGATTTAGGGGGCGCCTCCCCTCTCCACCCTCCTCCAAATCTTCCTTGAGGCCTTCAGGCTTAGTTGACCCTTCTCTAGATTTCCATGCTGTCAGTTATCATTTTGTATACTTTGTATAGTGATCTGGTATGTAATTGTTACCTCTAGGTTTTTAATCTAGCACAAATTCTAAACTAAGAAGTTTGTCATAACTATCTCTTAATGAATGAATGCATATGCAATGTGCTTGATTTAGAGCCAACCGACAATTCAGGCAGATAGGTGGTTTACCAAGGATTTTCAGATTTGAAATCTATTAAAAAAAAACAACAACAAACATCTGAGACATTTATGGAACTAATAGCTGAAGCATAAATATCCCGTTAGGAATGTTTTGAATATTTTTTTAATTTTTTAAAGATTTTATTTATTTATTTGAGAGAGAGAGAGAGCATGAGCAGGGGGAAGGGCAGAGGGACAAGCAGACTCCCTGCTCAGCAGGGACCCTGACACCGGGCTAGATCCCAGGACCCTGAGATCATGACCTGAGCTAAAGTCAGATGCTTAACCAAGGGGCCACCCAGGGGCCCCTGTTTTCTAATCTTCTTTTGAATTAACAGTGATCCATTCCTGTATTGCACAATGTATACAATTAGTGGCCACCCAGGGGCCCCTGTTTTCTAATCTTCTTTTGAATTAACAGTGATCCATTCCTGTATTGCACAATGTATACAATTAGTGTCCACCCAACTAATTCCAGGTCTGACAGCATGTCTCTATGTGGGGTCAGGGTAGCTACAAGATGGGATGTCATAGAGTTTCCTGACTTAAAGTCACCCCAAGTATATGGTCTTATATATACAGAGACATATATCAGAAGGATGGAAATACATTTAGAAATGTTCATACTCTTTCTCAATATATAAAATGTGTTAGTTACCATAGCAACAACAGATATAGATTCACTTATTCTTTTTTTATTATACGAAAAATAAGCAGAAGCTGAAATATTTTACAATAAACTTTTCCATAGATGTCTAGAAAAATATTTTTGCAATCATCTATGATATCTGAAAGAATATGTTAAAATGGGAATGGAAGATTTTTTCTTAATAAAAAGTCATTGAACTATTCACAAAAAACCATCAAGTGACATATACTTCCAAATAATATGAAACCTTCCAGTGTAGGATGAATAATATTTTGTTTTTGCTATTTGAATCTGAAAAGGAGTCAGATTTATTTTAAGTGAACAGTATCTAAAATTTAGGAATATGAATATCACCTTTGAATGGCAAATGCTTTCCTTTTGTATATATCATATATAATCATAAATGAGCATGTTTTATATTTTTAAATAAATAAGAAGTCAATGACCAAAAATAACCTCATTGCAAAAAATATTAACCACTTAAGAAAACAAGAAAGAAACCCTCAAGAAGACACAGGAATTCCAGCTATTGAAATGATAACCACACCATTATTATATTGGTTAGGATGGAGGGTATAGGGACGCCTGGGTGGCTCAGTCGTTAAGCGTCTGCCTTCGGCTCAGGGCGTGATCCCAGAGTCCTGGGATCGAGCCCCACACTGGGTTCCCTGCTCCACTGGAGTGTGCTTCTTCCTCTCCCACTCCCCCTGCCTGTGTTCCCTCTCTCACTGGCTGTCTCTCTGTCAAATAAATAAATAAAATCTAAAAAAAAAAAAAAAAAAGAAAAAGAAAAAGGATGGAAGGTCTAAGTTGGTTAACATATTGAATTAAAATATACAGATATAAATTAGGAGACTCACCAGCAAACCATGTTAAAAAATGTCTTAAAATGGTAGTTTACACTTTTCCCTTGAGCTTTAGACATAGAGCTTCCCTGAACACTCAACTCCATTTAGACATGTCACAGGCTTTGCAGCTGAAGTTAGGGTCTCTAACCACCCATATTTTTCTTCCTGGCCTCCTTCTTCCCATAAATGGCAGCACCACCCACCTGGAGACTTGAACCAGAAATATCATGACCATTTTATAACCTCTCCCTCAGGACTCTGCTTTCACTCCTCCAAAACCATCCGATGAATCTCCAGCTCCTCAGAGTGGTGGCAGAGCAGGGCCAGTTTAACAAATTCCCATCCTCTCATTTCCTCACTCAAACCCCTCAAACAGCCCCCCACCAACTACAGATAAAGCCCAAACTCCTGTACGTGGCATTACCTGGCTGCTGCCTTCCCTGCACCCTCACCCTCCTCTGTTCTCCAAAGGACTACTGTCCTCCAGTAATTCCAAGCTGCCTGGCATTCACTGTGCATGAAGGTTCTTCATACTTCCATACTTTGGCTTGTGCAATTTCTCTTTCCTGGAATTTCCTTTCCCATCCCCTTCATCTGCTCTATTCCTGCTCATCTTTTAACACACAGGCAACATCTCTTCCAGGACACCTCCCTGGAACCCCCAGGCTGGCTCCCTTCCTCTCTGCTTCTGCAGCGACTGTTACTAACATTTACAAAAGTGCCCATCACCCTACCGAATCCACGCTTTTGTCTTCACTCTATTGTAAACATCCTATGGGCAGGAACAGATCTTTCCCATCTCTGAATCCTCAGTGCCTGGCAGTAAACTTCTCTGAGAAGAGGAGGCTGAGCTTTTAATAGGCTTAAATACCAGGAAGTGCAATTTAAGGTTATTAGTTTATTATCACTTCTGGTGTAACTGTCTGCTAACTCTTTTTAAATGAAAAGAACAGATTTTTCCAAAGTTCCTACTAGACATCTCATTTTGAACCAAACCTAAAACAAAAATAAAACAAACAGAACCCTGGAATGAAAAGCAGTATAAAATCTGAAAAAGGGAAACAAAGAATACCATCAGGAGAAACTATCCACCTGTTCCTTGCAGAACAGACAAGAGCAGTTTCAGGATGTTGTTTTTGTGTGCACACACATTCCTGGGTGGAAGAATCCCATGCTGGGTGGGCACACCGAGTCCCAGAACCACATGGCATTAACTAGAAAACAGTATCTTTGGATTGAAGGGAAATGGCCCAAAACCCCAAAAAACAAACAAACCAATAAACAAAAATAACTTCCGGGTTCTCTTACCTCCGTGATGAACTTGGCTGTTTGTCAGCCTATTCTTGGCTAGGGGAAGTTCATTATTCGATCTCTGCTCATTCCATTGGGCACTATTTAGTGTTAGAGCAGACATGGCCAGCTATGCAGGTTACATTTACTCCAGAAGCAAGAAGGCACTAAATTGAATTCTAATGGCTCAGATGAGTAAGTACGCCCCATCAAACACCTCACTTACTACTAGTGGATGACTTAGGCACTGGGGATCCCTCTGTTCATTAACCAATGTGGGTAAAGTGCTTATATGGGTAGCTGAGAGTTGAAATGGTCAGTATTTATCCAGACAATGGCCTCTCAAATGACACACATTTTACTTAACCTCCGAAAACAGAGGGGCAACTAGATTCTGACTCTGAGGAGGAGTTAAAGTTACCTATCACAGCCCTCCATATGATTGCTTAAAAAATATATTGCCATGTGTGCTGGGCAGGACTATTTAACGTCCTGGCCAATTGTGCTTTGCAAAAGCAACCTGAAAAGAGGCATTTAAAGGGAGTTGGTTGATCTCTATGATGGTCTTATAAATATCAAGGATGACAGTTCTATTGAAAATGGTCCAAATACTTTCATTGCATTTTCAGAACCTCAAACTATATAGAAAGAAAAGTGGGGTGTCTTCCTGTCTGCTCCAATTTGTCTACCAGTCACTGTCAAAGCAAATACCCAAATGGCTACAAGCTGTGATCTGGTTCTGTAAGTTCAACTAGTGATTATAGAAGTGTCATAGCCATTATACCAAAAACATTTTTCTGCCTGAAAATGAATATATATATACGTATACATATGTATTAGTAAATTGCTGACTTTGAAGAGCATTGGTGTTGTGAGTTCTCCTTGCTAGTAACAGTCATAAAAATAATTTATCATTTGCATAGTATTTTATGCTTCTGAAAGTACTTTGTCACTTTCTAATTTGATTCTTACACAGAGGCTATGAAATAGAGCAGTGGCTACTGCACTCCTGTTATTCTACCAAATGGCAAACTGGAGAAAAGACTGATACAGTGGAAAAGCTAAGATTTGCACTGACTTTTCTGATACTTAATGATTGTCTAGCTTTGAGGGCCTCTGAGTTAGTCAAAAATTGGGGATAGAAGCTTTGGTGTAAAAAAAAAAAAAAGCATATGAATTATTAAAAACTCTCCTACATATATTCTGCTCAGAGTTAGCTTAAAAAGTCACAATTTGACATGTAGGATATATGACAAGGAAAGCATCATATAGTCGATCAAAAGGGCGGAGTGAACTATTTTGAAACTTAAACACTTCAGCTTAGATATTGGTCATGGATAATAAACCACAACCAGCTGCTGAGAATAAGAATAAATGTTTTTAAAAAAAATGGAGCTGGGGCAAGTTGGCCAGGGGCGTACTGCTTAGTGGTGACCTGGTGGAAAAGCCACAGAGTGTTTTGGGGTTTTGTGGGATCTTGGAAACCTCCGAACTATGCAAAAGCTGTGGCCAGAGTTAAGACTGCAGAGACCAGAAGAGAAGAATTAGCAAGTGCTTAATATTATGAAGAGATGCAAACTGAGATCTGGGCTTGGTCTCAAAAAGCACTGCTTCTCATACTTGAATGTGCACCTGAAGCATGTTCATAGCTTGTAAAAATGCATTATGTCTGGGGCGAGGCCCGAGCTTCTGTATTTTTAACAAGCTCCCAGGTAATGCCAATGCTGCTGGTCTACATGGCATCTTGGAATAGCGAGGTTTAAAAGAACCATACCAGAAACCCAGCTTTTTTCCCCCCAGCTCAGTCATCTGTACTTGTCAGTTTATAAATCAGGCCACCTTTAATGTTGGAGGAGACATGGCCACATGTGCTAGAACCCGAAGGCTCCAGAGCTATTCACGGCAGGAGTCAGAAGTGGAGCAGAAAAGAAGTAATCGCCACTATTTTATCCCACCAATCACTTCCCCTCTCCCTAAAGAAAATACACCTTAATATCTACTACTCACATGCCATTACAGTTTATTGCAGAGAAAAATAAATATAAGTTGTAGATGGAGAGGTTATATGTCTATGAATTAAAACATCTTCCTGAAATCCAAAATGAGAATTCAAGATAAACACATATTTCTTGGATATAAAGGCTAATTTAATATGTGGACAGTTGCCCAGAATATTTCATTTTCTTTCTTTCATTTGGGGAGACACAGAAGACCTCCCCTGTGTTGGCAGTGCAATCCCCCCATGCCTGTCCATGGGGGTGCCCTCCCCCGACTGTACTCCTCTCACCCACATCTACCAGTCCTACTCTTGTTGGAAGATCTTCTGAGATTTTTCCAGTTATTAAATACTGTTGATCCTCATTATTCCAGATTCTGTATGTGCAAATTCACCTACCCACTAAAATGTCTGAACCCCCATATCCGTAACCGACAGTGCTTTCCCAGTCCTTCGGGGACATGCACAGAGCAGCAAAAACTCTGAGTCGCCTGATGTGCACATTTCCAGCTGAGGCTGAACAAGGCCACATTCTCCCCTCTGGTTTCAGCTCTCATGATATAAATGAGTGTCCTTTTTGGGGTCTATTTAATGCCACATCTTTTTGCAGTTTTGGGCTTTTGGGGAGAGATTTTGCTGTTTAAATGGCTCCCAAGAAGTACTGAAATGCTGAATAGTATTCCTAAGCATAAGGGGACTGTGATGTGCCTCCTAGAGAAAATAGGTGTGTTTAATAAGCTTCATGCAGGCAGGACTCATAATGCCAGCAGCTGTGAGTTCAATGTTAATGAATCAACAATATATATTAAGTGAGGTGCCTTTAAATAGAAGCCTGCATAACACAAGGTTATGTATTGATGGGTTGATGAAGATGAGGTCAGAGGCTTGCAGAAAGCCAGCCTGCATTTTCCCAGGGTTGTATTTCCCCGTGAACAGTGCTCAGTATCTGCTAATTCAGTGCTCACAGTGACTGCAGAGAGCATAGCTACTGTGGATAATGAACTGGCTTGTAGCTGTGTCTGTGACAAACAAGTAACGTATGGTTAAGCAGGTGGGCCCTAGAGCAAGACTCTGTGAGTTCAAATTCCAGCCCTACCACTTACCACCTGGTAGAGTTGGGTTCAATTTCCTCTCTTGCAAAAGGACCTCATTCATGGGGATGAGGTTAAAGGCATTGGTGCCACACACATGCTCATACAGAAAACACGCAAAATCATATCTGGTAGGCAGCAAGTACTCAACAATAGTCACTGTCACTACTGCTTATTATTTTATAGGGCATGAAACCTCAGAAAGCTCTGGAGGAAGGTGTATAATATCACACCATAAGCGGCTGAGCTGAGACAGAAATGCAGTTCTTCTGAGTCTAACACCAAACTCACAGGGGAAGCTATCCAAAGGAGGAGTGAGAAGTGTTTGGAGCCTGTATGTACAGCTGGTCATCGCCCTAAATACAGAGCTGTGGGCTGTGTATTGAAAGGCACAATGGGATGGGGTCAATCAGCAAGAGACAGGAAAAGGGGTGCCTTTGAGTGATTGCAGCCATTTTCAGGTGTCAGATCTCAGACCCCTTGGTTTTGCAGCTTTTTATAGAATGCCTGTGGAAACATAATGGTAGGC
This sequence comes from Ursus arctos, assembly GCF_023065955.2. NCBI lineage: Eukaryota > Metazoa > Chordata > Mammalia > Carnivora > Ursidae > Ursus > Ursus arctos. Next base: position 27,510,494 of record NW_026622986.1, read on the forward strand.
AGGGGTGACTACAGTTCAGCATTTCAGACATATCATCTTTTCTCTATAGTGCTGCAGGGGTTATGCTACAAATTGAAAGATCCAGCTACATGAAAGGGAACTGACACATGGAGCCAGAAAGTCTTTTCTTGTGCGGAAAGCTCTGATCTTCAAGTTAGCCAATCTGGAAGGGGCGTATTTGACAAGAACAGTTTCAAATTTTGCACTTCCAGAGACCACAAGCATAACAAGGAAATTAGGGCCATATCCAGGATGGGTGGGGGAAAAATGCAAATGTGAAAGTGAGACAAGGATGCCAAAAAATTGGATATAGAATACCCTCCAAGTGCTTCCTATGACTACCAGTAGGACAAGTTCATGCTTGGGAGTCAGGAGTAGGCTCCTTGGGTTAGGGGTGCACAGAAGAAACCCCTCTTTCTCTTCACTGCCCGTACCATGGTAAAACACGGTGTCTTCACAACTTGCCACCCTACCCTAGGAAGCAGAGATGCTCCTTTGCCTTTGGAAGCAGCTTCTTAAAAATATTCATCCAGCTTTGTAAGGGAAGAAGGAGGTGGAGGGCAGATGGCTTGCCTTCTGGTATTTTAAGATTTTTGGCATTAGGAAAACAGATTTCCCTAAGGATCAGAGAAGAAAGGGAGATCATTTTTAAGAAAGGAGATAGTACAATGGAGGAAGATTACGACTAGGTGTCTCAGGCACACAATGGGGAGTTAAAGAAGAAAAATTCATAGAAGTTTAGGAAATTAACAAGCCTAAGGAGTAGAGAAAATTATTATTACTGTCCAGTGAGTATTGTGCTGAATGCCGCAAATCCCTCCACTTAGTTATTGCCCCTAACAGTCCCAGGAGGCAGTTATGATTTTCCTCATTTTATTAGAAGGGAAACAGCTCAGTGAATTTTTAAAACATACTCAAGGACACATAGGTGGTAAATAAAGGCAGAGGAGAAATTCAAGATTGTAAAGCTTGAGCTCTTTGTAACAAAATCCCCCCACAAAAACAGTAATAAAAGCCAGGATTTATGAAGCATATTATAAGTGCCACACATTGTACTACAGATTGGACGTGCATTAACTAATTCAATCTTCACGGCAATCTTATAATCTCTGTACAACTGTACCCATTTCAGAGATGCAGAAACCAAGGCTTGGAAAAGTTAAAAACTTGCCTAACCACTCATCGCTAATTACTGTTAGAGCTCTGATGAAGATACATCAGAAGAAAGCTTGCTAGGGCTAAAAGCATCTGAACTGGTATTTAAGCAAAGCCTCAGTGTGTATAAGTACAGCCAAGGGTGGTGGCCCCAGCTTCAGAGAATGGACACCTGACTGATATTCCGAGAGAAAATGAAGAACGAGCTAGCCCAAAGCAGAAAGTCTTGGGGGAAAGGAAAGCAAAGAGAACAAGAAAGGTCAGGATGGGATGATGGGTGAATGTGCAGAGGTGGAGAAGTGAGAAGCTGGGAAAAAGTTATCTTAGCCTGTCGGGTGGCTCAGCTCAGCAGCACTAAGTAAGACACTTGCCATCAGCCAGAGAAAAGACAGGAGCTGAACAGGCAGCTCCAGAAAAAGCAAGAAGTTGTCTCACCGTGAAGCCGAAGTAATGGATCTGAGGCCCAGTCAGAAAAGGATGTTATTTTTTACAGGAAGTCTAGAAGAGAGCTGAGGCTAGCCTGGAGGCTAGTGGTACATTCAGCAGGAGCCATGGCCTCGAGGACTGAGGGACTTTGAAGTTAGGGACAACAGGAGAGCCTGGAAGAGCCCATCTACCGAACTAAAACCACACTCAGCCAAGGAGCAGCATGAGGCGGGGTGAATGACCCCCTCCACTTCTTGTCCTCAGTCCCATGAGTGGGTGCCCAGCCTGGCCCCAGCTCCACCAGAGGGACTAATGGCAGAAGGGGCACCTGCCTGGGAGGAAGAGAAGGTGCGAGAAAACTCTGATCCAATGTGTAAACGCCAGCAGCAGAGACAGCCTCACTTTTCCTGAGTAGTGACAGCCAAAATCTAATCCTTGCTGCTCTCCCAAAGCAGGATGCTTTCACTTCATTATTTTACCCAGAATGGTCTGCTTGCAAGTGTCAAAGCCTGAGTCAGAATGATCTCTGTGCCCAAAAATTTATCCCTTCATGCATCTATTTTAATATATTTTTATAACTAAGTTAGTCCATCCCCTCTGCAGGATACCACACCCGGACAAATGTTCAGAGTCTCACTTTTCTCTGACTCTCTGCTCCTGGGTCTAGGACTATCTTCTGATGGAGCCATGCAACTCCAAGTACGATTTATTTTAAGAGAAAATTGCCCACCTTTTAGAGTAAATAAAGCTGAGAGCAGAGCTGAGAGACTTCATTTCCACTTCCTAGTATAGCGACTGAAGAGTGAGCTTCCTTCAGCTTCAATTGCTTTTTTCAGAAAGTTTTTATTTAGCTTACTAGAAGAAAGCACAGTTTCCAGACCAAAGAGGAAGAAAATAAGACAAGGCAAGGCAAGTAAGTAAAAGACATTTCAGCTCTGGCTTTAAAAAAAAAAAAAAAAGAAAAAAGTAATCTCTCTCTCTTTCTCTCTCAGTTTTATTTGTATTTTTACCAATAATTAATCCTATTATATAATATGAAGCATCACTACAATAGATAAAGGCGTGGTCTACATATGACAAGAGAAGAGCGGTGGAGGGAAATGAACTGAAATATGCATTCAAAGCCATGGCTGTAAATAATATATCTTATAAAAAATGTCCACAGGGGAGCTGGTATATAGATAGAACCACGGTGTGAAATAAGGATTGTGCCTTATTTTCTGTAGGAGCTGCTCTTTCTGCAGCAGTAAGCAAAGACGCTAACAAAGGAATACACTTAGTAATGTGCCTTAGATATCTGTCCTTCCCATGGCATATATGCATGTTATATACGGGATGATGGCATGTGTGCTCACTTTACCCACCTACAGACTTGACTTGTTTTTAAGGATTAAAGGACACCATCCTCCATGGAGCTGTCACACATCAGTCAATGTGGGTTGATATGAACCACAGTGAGTGACGCCCAAGTGGGTTTAACCTGAAGGGAAAATGAAGATACTGTACTCCCAAGAACTTTAAATAATGTCATATAAATTATTTATTTCCCAGGATGTAATTCAAATAACCAACAGGACAGAAAAAATAAAAGAAAAGGTTGTGCATTGTTTTTTGTGCAGTATAGGTGTCTCAACCTAATGAGCCTCCTGGATCCTAGTTTGCTTCTGAATATCACCAGGGGTGATTATAGCTTGCAAAAGTAGACCAGCAAAAGGCATGCTTTCCTATGTCTTGGGCTGTAATTAAAGCCACAAGCCATCAGATAGCAAAGAGGCCAGCTGCAGCCCTTCAAACCTTTAGTACCCTGGTATTAAAAATAGATTACAGCACAAAATATGTACCAAAAATAATCCCAATAAAAAATTTGCACATTTGATTACTATAATTGATTTTTTCTTCCAGATATGAATAAATGACCCAGGCTAAATGCCAGTTCCTTGCAAAGAATTTCATTTAAGCTTCACTGAATTGAAAAGGCTCAACCAGACTCAACATTTCCAACTTCCTAGCAAGTAGCAGAAAATCTACCTGACAGTTGCTATGGAAACACGAACAGGAAGAGTGAACCACCAGCCTATAAATCCACAGAGAAACCTTTCTTAATTGGAAGGCCTTTAACCCACACATTTTTCTCATAGCTGCAGAGCTTATTTCTAAAGAGATTATTAAATTCCTCAATTGACTTATGAAGGATGCTTCCCACTATATTACTGTGCTTTGGGTTGCTCGTTCTTTATATCTGTTTCCAAAATTACAAAGCAGACCAGGGATAATAAAAGTTAACACAGATGTTTCAATGAAAAATCCATATGATGTTCCGAAAATAACTTTTGCAGTGATACTGAACAGAAAGGATTCCAATACAAGAACCAAGATGGTATAGACATGTTTGTCTCAAAGCTATATCTAAGTCACCAAACTTTTTCACCACCCTCTGAAATTCAAAAGATTAACATGGGTAGGAAATCCTGACAGCATTTCCCAGTGTGTAAGAACAGTGACCAGGTCACAAAAAAATGAATAAATGAGGTGATGGGATATGTTAATTGTATGCTCACTCTTGATTTTTATAAAAATGCTCTTTACAATTGAAAGTAAATACTAACCAGTATGTGAGTGACTAAACAAAAAGCAAATAAACACAACTCATTGTCTTCATGAACCTCAATAGGATCATAGTAGTTTTGGTTGGCTAATTTAAACCTGACTAAATTCCGTAATGCAATCTACACGAAGAGCAGAAGTTATAATACAGAAGGTAGGGTATATACATATGCCCATATGGATATGGATATGGATATGCCCATATCCAGAGGCAACCTTCTCTCTCTCTCCTTCCTTCCTACTATGTTAAAGAAATGTTCCTCCTCCCAGCCTGAGCTAATGTTCTGCTTGGATTTATTTCCTACCCTCTTCAGCTCCATTTGGCACCTTTTTATAGGAATCATGACTCCAAATCAACAAAGCCCCCCAAACCCATGTTCCCTTGTACTTCTATCTCTCTCTGTTTTCCTTTCAGCCTTGTATTTGAATGAATTTTATTTTCCTCACCACCTCTAAGTCCTTACTTTCTGTTCTTCCTTTAGCTCCCTGCAAGATGGCACCCACTCCCTGTCACCACAGTTGGTTGTTGTGGTCCCTGGCTTCTCTTCTGGCATGGTGGGCCACTCGTGTCTTTTTTATGTGAATTTTTCTCTTGTTTCGGTTGTGCAGCACTCTATTTGCTTTTCTTCTATCTATTCAGTTGTTCATTCTCTGCCTTCATAAACCCTCTTCTTCCAGTTTCTATCTTCATTGGACAACCTCAAACCCTCCCATGGCTTCAATTACCATCAATGCAGTAACGACTCACAAATATTTATTTCAATCTTGATGCAAAAAGGGGCATAAAAATCCCTACCACATCAGGCTGTTGAGAGCACTGAAGACAACATTTAAAACTTGTCTGACACATTTTTAGCAGTGGAAACATTAGCTATTATTAGTACGTATCTGAGACACCGTAAAGATAGCACGTACAAAGCTGAACTCTCTTCTCAAAGTGTTTCTTTCCATAGATTCACTCTCAGTAGATCTCCTACTTGTCCTTTCAGCCCATTTTCATCACCAACTCCTTCAAGAACCACTCCCACCATCCTTCTTGAGTCAGGGGCCCCTTTTATGGGCTATCGAATCATGATGTATTATTAATGGCTGTATCCTATTGCATTGTAATTGCCTATTTGCTTGGATCTATTCATGTGAGAGGGCAAAACTCTATAGTTTCATTCACTGTTTTATCCCCAACAAATATGTATTGAGCCATGAGTGAATGAAACTGGATCAGTACATCAAATAAACCATTAGCTAGAAATCCTTAACTTATTCCTTTATGGTTGTCTTGTGAGGTCTTTGATGATTTCTTCAATTTTATCCATCCCAACTTCCTTTACTGAAAATCTAGTTGTTGCCTTATAGAGGTGCCCAATATTATTTTGGTTTCAAAATTACATTGGATGACAAGAAATCTTCAAGTAATATGTGAGGAGGGCAAAGTATGAGTGAAAAAAAACCTGCTAAAATGTTAAGAGTATGATATAATCAAACATATGCTCATCTACAAAGGTAATAGTTTCCCAGCATTCAGACTGAAATGGCTCCTGAAAAACTTAGCTGGTGTCTACTCTGACCATTAACTACCTGTAGAAAAATAATCTTCTTTAAATTTGTTTAATGATGTGGACAAAGCCTTTCTCTGGCTAATGTGCTCAAGAGATATTCTGAAACCACATGCTTTAAGCACTCCCACACTGCCGACTTTGGGGAGCTGACAGAGATTTAGGGTTTTCATTCAGTGTGACCAGATAACAATTGAGGGAAAAGAAGTAGAGAGACAGGGGGGTATATATGGATACCATCTAACAGTTTGCTACAGAAAAAAAAAAAAAATCAAAACCAAAAAAACCAACTTGTGATCAGTATGTATACACAATTATCTCACAAACAACCAGTGTGGCCAAAACACGGTATCTGGAAGCACTCCTGATGTACATGGAAGACCACACATTTACACGTGCCACTCATACATTCATGAGGCTGTCACCTGTGGCTTACCTTCTCAACCAAATAACTCCCTTGGTGTTCTGTTTCACATACTTCCAATTTACAAACTTTGAAAGGGCCAGGGTGGAACACTAGGAACAAACGCAGTGTGGGTTACTCTGATCTTAACCAATAGGGGAGCCATTGAGATTTCCACGACTGTCAACTTGGGGAGGGTATATACAACAGTGGAGCTTTGGTGCATAAAATACGGGATTCTGAATCCAGCCATGTCTTTTGCTGGCCCTGTGACTTTGGGAAAACTTCCTGAACCTCTGCTGCCTCTCTTGTGAGGAAAAGAAAATAGTATCAGCCTTAGAGGATTGTTGACAAAGGTATAAGAGGTTATATACAGATAAGACTGTTCAGGTCAATAAATGTTCTTGAGGTGGCTCAGTTGGTTAAGCATTCTCCTCTTGATTTTGGCTCAGGTCATGATCTCAGGGTCTCAAGATCGAGCTGAGCATGGAGCCTGCTTAAGATTCTCTCTCTTGGGGCACCTGGGTGGGTCAATTGGTTAAGTGTCTGCCTTCGGCTCAGATCATGAACCCCGGGTCCTGGGATTGAGCCCCACATCAGGCTTCCTGCTCAGTGGGGAACGTGCTTCTCCCTCTCCTCCCCGCTCGTGCTCTCTCTTGTCTCTGTCCCTCTCTCTCAAATAAATAAAATCTTAAAAAAAAAAAAAAAAAAAAGATTCTCTCTTCCTCTTCCTCTGCCCCTCCCCCATTCGCACTCACTCTCTTGCTCTCTCTCTCAAAAAAAAAAAAAAATGTTCAGTAAAATGCAGTTAAGAAGAGATGAGCCATGTAGCGCCAATCTACCTAAGGTCATCTCAAGCGAATATTGCTGCTAAACCTTGCCATGCTTGGATCAAATGGATGTGTGAATGAATCAGCTCATGTATTGTTTTACCACCTGGAACATTACTTAGGAGGTGAACATTAGTAGCTGTAGCTGTCTCTTTAGCTCTGACCCTTGTTGGAACACATAATTTTTAAAAATATTTTTTGTAGCAGGTTTTCAGCCTACTCTTTAGAACTTACAAATGGAAAATTTAACTTGTTTATTGGAAATACACAAAATGCTAAAATAACTTTAGTGATCTGTATTTTACAGATCAATTATATATTTACATGAAATAAAAAGTAAATCTTCCATATAGATGGTGAAGTCCAATATCTTCTTGATTCTGCTTTTTTAAAAAAATAATTTTAAAAAATTGCCAAAAGCGTATGTCCAAACAAGAGTGAATTTGGAAGTCTGGCTCACTCATTTGATTCAGATCTTCATTCCACCTGTTGAGACTCTACCATACAATATCAGGGTACATATTTTCACATCAGTTAACTAATTTAATCTTCGTAATAACATTGAACTATATGTGGGGTTTTGGATATTATTGCCATTTTTACATATGAGAAGACTAAAACTCAGAGAAGAAATTTCCACAATTACACCAAGAATTAGGTAGAATCAAGATTCACACCCAGCTGTCTGATAATATAGATTATTGTTTTTCCTTAATAGAACTTTGATTCGTATATAATGACACTTCACCTTCCGGGTATTACAGTAATTTTATAGTCTCCATTCCTTTCTCCTCTCTTTCTCCCTTTATTCCACTCTCCCTGTCTATCTTTTCCACATGTGTATTTATCCTGCCTAAAGCTCCTCCTTTTTCTACCCAGTGTTAGGAACTTAACTAGTATAGCAATTTATCTGGAAAGACTTCTGAGAGATGCCACTGCTGGTTTCCTTTTTTAGTGAAGGTGAGCCCCTTCTATAGCATAGTAATGTCCTCACTCCAGGACTGCCTTTCACAGTCTAAATCTGAAATGTAAGCATAGGTATGTACGTATATTGCTCCCCCTTTCTTTTTCAATTTGTTTATTCTGAATAAAGGTAGATAAATAAAATCATGGATTAGGAGACTCCAAAATTTTAGGAGTGTGAATTTTATAAAAAATCCAAATTCTAGTTTGTAAGCTTCAAAATCCAATATTTCACAAGTAGAATTTTCTCCTAGTGGTAAATATGATGTATATATATATATATATATATATATATATATATATATATGCACAATGCTGTTGAAACTATTTCATAATATTTGATTATATAGCTAATTCACGAGAACATGTTAAAAGTACTAAAAAAGTACCATGATACACAGGTTGGAAAAAGAACTTTTCAAGTAAAAGATGAATGACATGGCATACTTATTGGCTTCAATCAAGAAAATAATCCTTCTCCATGATATACCCAAATAGAAAAATAACTCTCCCTTTTTATTGAACCTTTCCTTCATGGCTTATGCTTTTCCAAAACAAAAACAAAAACAAAAACAAAACCCCCACCAATTTCTATTTCTCTACCTTATTTCTCAAAGAGGATCTAATGAAAACAACATGCATATAGGCCAGTAGCACAACCTTTTCTTGCAGTTAAATATTACTGGGGATGGCAACTTTTACCTGCATCTCTCTTTCCCATAAAGGAAGCAAAGTTAAGAGCAAGGAATGAGACAGGAGTAAGGCTACGCATTGTTACCAGAACTTAACGAATCAGATTCTTATACTCCATAGTCCATACACCGCTGTTACTTGCTTCAGACAACCTGGGGAGCTACAGTAATTCTCAGAGCTCTCCCCTCCCCAGTCGTGTTTACATTGCTTCAAAATGTTAAATTCAGTCTCCTTCAGTTGGGGGATTGGATAAGGAACTAATATCTTTTGAGAATCACGGCATCCCAAGAAAAAGGGCCATTTCTTAAAGAGGAGGAAAATGAAGCTTACAGAAGGAGCAACTTGCCCGCAGTCACAGATGTGATCTAGGTTAGAACGGCAGTTCAGAGTTAGGTCTTCACACTGTATTATTGTGTTTCTGCTACCTTACACATATAATTCATTCTTTTAGATAAAAAACGAATTCATGTTTTAAAACATCTTTAGGTTCTGATTTTCTGTAATTGCAGAGTTGCTTGCGTTGAACCAGTTTTCCCGCTCATAACAACTATATTTAAAAAGGTGTTTGGAGGACAAGAAAGCAACCAAATTCAGGTAGAAACTGGAGGGGCCTCAATTCTTAACAGAAGGAAACCACAATGGGTAAGCCCTAGGTGCAACAGCTTTTGCCCTTAAGGGAACTTCCACCCCTCCCCCATGCCCCAGCCAGGGATGAATACGAACAAGACAGAGATTGATTAGCCTGATGTGCGAGAGGATGAAGTCTGGGGATGAAGAGTAGCTGAGAATTCCAAAAAGAGGTGAGGTAAGTCCAACAGAGGGAGAAGCCCCCAAACTGGCATCCAGACTCTCTTTAAATACTTCAAACCCTGAAGAGTGTATGCACAAGGCAAGGCACCAGGGGAGCTCAGGAGGATAACCGCAGTTAAAGCCTGAAAGAGCTGACCGGATTTTTAGCAGCTGTACACCACATTAAAGACTGAATTAGGAATTCAGGTCTCATCAGATTAGAGGGGCTTGGCAAATATTTTGAAATCCCCAAAGGGCTAGGAGTACTACCCAAAGTCTAAGACATTTATACTAGAATTAAGACAAAAATAAAACAGACTTATCTCAACAAAATTGAAAAAAAAAAATCAAGCTTCTACCAGTCCAAGTTCCTTTGTAGCAATTTAACTGCCTACTAGAATGAAAGTTTTCAGATTCTTCAGAGAAATATAATAGAATCCAGAGTCTCAACAGGATATAATCCATAATTTAAAAAGGGGATATAAAGAGAAAAATCAGTTTGTAAAAGTAGACCTACAATAGAACCACATGCAAGCATTAGAAGGCAGGGCTTTTTTTTTTTTTTTTTTAATTATGATAAATACTCTCATAACAAGAGTATAAAGGAAGGGAGAGATATATGGAATTACACTGTTATAAAATTTTTACATTAATCGCTAGGTGGTATAATATTAATATCGATATCTATATCTAGAAATAGATATTATATTCTCAAAAGAAGCTATATTAAAATATTATACAATGTAGTTGGGATAAAAAAATCAGTAAAGGAATTGGAATGAATTACTAAGATATTTGATAAATCAAAATAAAGGGGAAAAAAGGAACGTAAATCAGAGAGGACAATGAGAAAATAATAAGATGGTAGATTTAAACCCCACTGTTTTAATAATGACATTAAATGCAAACAGACTAAAGTATTCCTTTTACTTGTAATGAGATTTTCCTCCAAATGTTTCAAAGAATTTTTGCAATTGTCACATGTTGATTATTTTAGGAACAACTTTACTGATAGTGATTATCTACTTATCAAATTTATGAATGACTGAAAACTGAGAAGGTTACCAATTTGATTTGCTGATAGAATAACTGTAAAGAGATACAACTAACCCCCTATAATCATCCTGGATCAGAAAAATAGGCTAACCTTAACAAGATGAAATAAGTTACAGAGTAGGGGAGACCCAGATTAATAGTTATTCATGTGAAAAAGACAAAAGGTCAATCTATTCTAGAAATGCATCAGATAATAACAGTAAATGCCAATGTAGGTACAGTAATAGAACTGGGTGAGGAAGTTCAGGTCAATACATATTATCAGCCTTCTGGGCATCACATGAATACATCAGATGTGCAGTATTGCATTTGATTCTGGGTTGTCTGAAGTCGCATATTGCCAATGAGAATGCATTAAGAGGAGGATGAATAGGGTGGTGAAAGTCTCAGATATCATATATACATCAAGGGTAAACCTGTACAACAAGAGAACAATTAAGCTCTAGAAGAAGGGCCTCAGGGAGATATCTGAAGGGTCATCATGAGGAAAATACATTTGTTTTATGTGTAGGTCCAAATGGCTCCTGCCTCCTGTTTCCATAATGTCACATACACATAGTGTGTTATGTGGTGGCATAATGTGAGGCATATCATGTAGGAGGAAAGATTTTGTTTAGGCATCACCTAACGAGATATGCAGCTTACTTGATCTGTCCTTTGTGGGTACCAGAATCTTGACTGCTAAATAACTATCATTCTTTTATGCTGGCCTTTTACATGGTTATTAGTAAATTAGTGTTGTGAAATATTTAATATATATTTTTCAAGACAATGGATGCAATCTCTATATATCATGTGCATATGTGGGCGAGATACATGCAAATACATCCCACTGTGTCTCCACTAGTCAATGGACTTAATCATTTGGCAGGTGTGACTATGACAACTGTATGTGGCCCTGTTTTGTCCAGAGTTTCTTCTCCCCTCAGTTGGGATTCTACTTCAGTTCATCTTCTTCTTGAGGACAGAATTAATATGGTTGCTCTCTCCATTCAGTGCTTATCTGCAAAGTCCAGAGAACCTCTGACTTCATATAATTGTTCAAATTTCCAACATATAGAATATGTATTTATTTAGTTCTGGATAGTGTTTTTATACTTTGTGTTTGCCTGGGGAACAGCAAAATTCAAGCAAATGACACTTCCTTTTCATGAAGCTCCCATGCTTCTGTCTTGAAGTGTGGCATGGTGGCTGAGTCCAAACTCAAGAGCCAAACTGTCACTATGGATATCCCAGTCCTCCTATGTGCAAGCTGTGGGACCATAGGCATGTTACTTAGCTTCTTTGTGTCCCAATACTAACCTCACTGTGTTATATCAATATTAGATTATTTAATAGCATATATTTCTTAGAATTTTGCCTAGGATATAATAAACACTATCATTATTTGTAATCCTCTATGATACATCTGGAATGCCATCTGGTAGAAGTTTCTACATAATGTCCTAGTACTCATTCAGTGTACTACTGAAGTAATATATTTAGGCCACCCCTTAGTCTTACAGCACAGACCTTTACTTTTTAATCATATAAAGCTTGGTAAATATGAGTGTTACAATTGCTCATCTTCATGTCTGTTTTCTCTACTAACTCGAGGGCTTCTTGAAGTTAGGACAAGGTCTTATATTAACTAGAATAGAACTAACACATGGTCAATAAAATCTTCTTGGGTGAATTCTTTTTGAAGTTAGAAGATGACACGCCTCATTTAATTTAAGGAAGAAGTAAAGAAGTGACAATATGAGTTGTTCAAGAATATGGGCTTCCATTTTATTAAATATAAAATCATAGAATCCACATATCAGGAATATTATAAAAAGATTCCAACACGGAATCAGAAATTTAAAAACTACTCCCACCTACCTCCTACCTCTGTGTCACACTCTACTGAACCCTGCCACAGGCAGGAAGAAAGGGGCTGTTGGCTGCTTCTTCTAGGCCATTTTTTCTGCCCCCGTGGCTTCAGTTGAGACCTGTGTAATCTGCTGTCCCCCATACTATTCCTCATCCCAAACGGAACCACTGTGCCTTCCACCATTGATGTGCATGCTCATGTTCCAAATCTTTTCTTCCTGCCACTGGGCTAGGGCCATTTTGATTTATATAAAAAATTCTATAAAGCAAAAAATAAAAAAAAAAAAATGAAGCATTTCTAAGATTCTATTGTTTTCTATTTCTATTCTATTCTTTCTATTGAGCATTTATTGTTAAGCATTATATTAAGATGTACAAAAACAGCTAATAATCACAAGGAACTTTCTAGACTGAAGATAAATGAGGAATTAAAATAAATAGTTCTAACTTTAATAGAGGTAATTAGAGTATGTCCTATAGGATCAGTTGAGATGGGAGGTCTCCTGAGGAAGTTAAGTATTGAGCTAGGTCATGAATGATGAGGGGCAGCCTGGTGGAATGACCAGATTGGAGAAGGTCTTGTAGTCAGGAGGGTTAGAATATTCACTCTAATAATGTATTCAGTGATGGGAGCTATGGCTATAACCCCATTTCTCAAAAGGAAGAAAAAGATATGGAAAAGTAAAGGGAATATTTTACGGATATTAAAGACAGAATCAGGGATAATGTCCAAACTTTTTTAAGTTCTGTCTCCATTATAAATAGCGAATTTCCATAAGCACATGATACTTTGAGAGCTGATTTTGCACTCTTTGAAGAGTTGACTCTTTTGTATTGATTAGTTCTTATAATATCAAAGAGTAACATAAATTACAATTAATGTTCTTAATTTAAAAAACACCAAATTGAGTGTTTTAAAATTCTCCATCTAACTTCCATTCACATTGTAGAATTTGACCCTTTTCCTAAAGGACAGTTGTTTGAATGCCAAAACATCTGAATACAGCCTTTCTTTTTATTCCTTCTTGTGGTCTAACTAAATGGATATTAATCTTAGGGTTCATAAAGACTCTACCCTGGGCCTATATACAAATGTACTACATATTATAGGTGATTTGCAATTTTCAAGGTTAATTTAACTATACATAATTTTTACTTTATGAGCTAACATTAGAATGAAATCTTCACATAAGATATTGTTTTTCTGCTGCTCTGTTGTTTCAAATATTGGCTATTCCAACTATAATCACCAAGCTTATTTGATGCTCTAGTTCTATTTCTATTATAAAGATGATTAGTTTCATTTCGTATCAAAATGGATAGAAAAATTCATATGGTCATAGCACTTATCCTTAATGCCCTCCCCCCCTGCACCCTCTTCCTTTACCCAAGTATGCTTTCTTGCAAATACCTCAGAAAGAACCCCTTGAATAGGCCACTTACTCAGTATCGGCACACCCAGGAGGCCACTATTGGTAGGGATGGCAGTTAAGTTCATCTTTCTTAGCCATAACGAATACTCAAATTCCACCACAAATAGGGTAATAAGACAAATTCAGAGAGAAGCACTATCTAAAGATGATAAGCCGCAGACATTGCAAAACGAAAAGAACGATTCCTGTACCCCTCTACTCATCTGTATGTGGAGTAACATCTTCCTCTCATATACAGAAGGGTCTATTTTCTCCTGCACCATTTCTTTTCCTCAAGAGGTACTGGTTTACTCCCTTCCTTGGAAACATATTCTTTTTTTTTTTTTTTTTTTAAGTTTTTTTTTTTTTTTAAGATTTTATTTATTCGACAGAGATAGAGACAGCCAGCGAGAGAGGGAACAGAAGCAGGAGGAGTGGGAGAGGAAGAAGCAGGCTCATAGCGGAGGAACCTGATGTGGGGCTCGATCCCATAACGCCGGGATCACGCCCTGAGCCGAAGGCAGACGCTTAACCGCTGTGCCACCCAGGCGCCCCCTTGGAAACATATTCTGTAAGATCAGGACCATCTCGGGATTTCAAGGGCAGTTTGGCAGAAACTATGAACTTGCTATTCAACACACAACATGATGGCTTCTAGTACACAAAGATGGACAAGTTAAAAACTATTTCTAGCACTCTCTTAAGGGTAGGGTACCCACATGTGTTCTACATTCTGCCAATCAGATTTTCTCTTTGAGTCCTGGATTTGAAGGAGTCAAATGAGGACAGAAGCAGGACTTGGAACATGCATTAAGAATGTACTGAGGCAGAGACAGTGTCGTCTTGGTCCCAGAAGTTTTTCTGACTTTTTTTTTTTTTTTTTGATTCTACAGCTTTCTGATTGAGGTAGAAGCAGAACTTTGGTGACCCGCTTCTGCAGTATGGATTTAGAAGTCATTCCTGGAAACTCGGCTTAGAGTTTGTTTCTTCACCCTCTGAACTAGTTTTAAGTCATTTAATACCATTTCTGTTCAAACTTTATTAGATAATAAATCTCTTTCAGCTTAAACTCTCTGAAATGGACTCTTTTCTTGGACATTGAACCCTTCCTAATATGTTCTGAGAGGGACATTAATGCAGAGCCCCAAACTGAGAATTCCTGAAGGGGCAGTGTTTTGAAAAAATCTCTGTGTTCTTTGGTTATAATTTTAGCCCATGTTTCTTCTGCTTTTTTTGAGTCCTGGACGCTTTCATTTAGGTCTGAATTCCCATGTGGCTAGGGAGCTCCTAGGGTTATTGAAGAGTTACATGCTGCTGCAAGAGCCAGTGTTTTCAACAGTTTCCTTCCTTGTTAGGTACAGTGAAATATCAAACTAACATCTCTTGTCTCCAGCTTTGCAGTTTTTTGGGGATAGTGTGGGGCTCTCTTGCCCTCAAAGCTGGTGCTGGAAAAGACAAAATCTGGTCTTACCAAGACCTCACCTTTGCGAGTTCATTGGTGCTTAATATTCTGCAAGGTTTCCTACTCACATACCCAGTTCAGATGTACTACATATTAGCAGGTGAACATACTTTTAAAAATGATTGAAGGTGTGATATATTATTTAAAAATTTTTTTCCATAGCTTTCCTTTACGATTTACCTCATTATTCTTTCCGTTGGGCAGTTATTCCTAAATACCCTTGATGCAATTTTGTGTTCATTCTTTCTTATCTAGAACTCATTAGTATAACCTAAGGTGATTTGGGTTGTGTATAAGTCATTTAAATTTGCATAATGAGCCCCAGTGCCTCTTTGGTATGAACTAAGAACTAAGGAAAAATTTGACGGCTTCAGGAGAGCCATAAAATTGGCTCTTTGGGGGGGCAATCCCTTTATAATATTTTAATCAGGGTTTGAAGACAATATATCCAAAGTGTCAGGAGAGACCAAGCCAATGACCCTTAATTGCTGTTGCACAAAAGTTCACTCCAGGAGGGACAAGATGTCACCTTTGTAGTGAAAACAGGTCTTCCTTTTATACATGACCTTTGAGAAGCCAATAAGCTATGTTACATACAGAACTGTAAGGGAGGGCTATTTCTAGGGCAATCTCCAGTAAGAAAACAAAGCTTATATAAAACAGAGGATATAAGCCCAAAGAAGAGGATATCCCTGATCAGGTAAATTTCGACAGAAATTTAGGGCTTTGAGGGAACAGCTGTACTAATATATGCTTTGTTCTTTTTTTTCCATAGCTAACATATCACGATCATAGCGCTTTGTATAAAATACATTCATTACCCTTTTTGACCTTCACATGATCCTAGAGAGTTGATGTTGTTATTGCTATCATCTTACTGATCATGAAATCATGGCTCAGACATATTTCATAATTTATCTAATATAATACAACCCAGTAGAACTCGGGTTACAATGTAAGTACCCTAGTTTCAGTTGTCTGACTATTCTGTCATACACTACACTTAAGTCCTCCCAGCTAGGGTGCTCAGAGAACTCTATGTGGATAATCTGGATCACTGAGGATATACTCAACAGACATTAGACCAGCACACCAACATAACAATATGGCAAACTGAGTCAGAAAGTGACAATAGCAAAGCAACTGCACATGAATATACCACAGGTGGGCCATTACATTAAAGGCAATGACATGCACGTGTGACCTAGATAAACAGATACTCTATTCATAAATGAATCAGCCATTCCTTGGGATATGTTGAAAAACTATTTTAGATCTAATAAATTGTTACTTATTTTTCTTTCTTTTGATTATACTTCTAATTATCTGGTTGCATTGCTTTATTTTTTTTTTGGTATTTATTTATTTTAGAGAGAGAGAGTGAGAGAGAGAGAGAATGCAAGTCGGGGGAGGGCCAGAGTGAGGACAGAGAAACAGACTCCTTGCTGAGCATGAGCCTTAGACATGACACCTGGGGCTCCATCCCATGACCCTGAGATCATGACCTGAGCCAAAACCAAGAGCGCGATGCTCAACTGACTGAGCCACCCGGGCATTCCAGTCACATTGCTTTAAAAGGAAGTCTGCTAAAACTAGTGAGGGTATATTTCTAAGCTTCTGACTGAGTTTCAGTCAAAAGGAATCTACAAGACTCACACGGGAGGTAATCTGGAAGTTAATTGCACAGAGACATCTGCATCAGATGTTACACTAAAAGGTTTCTGGGCATCAAGATTCTCTGATACTCTCTGGGGTAGCACATGATGCGGTTCAAAGAGTGCAATTTC
Organism: Ursus arctos; assembly: GCF_023065955.2. Lineage (NCBI taxonomy): Eukaryota > Metazoa > Chordata > Mammalia > Carnivora > Ursidae > Ursus > Ursus arctos. The sequence continues at coordinate 27,527,481 of NW_026622986.1, forward strand.
TGTAACTCGGCAATCCTGTTTTCAATGTTCGCTTCATCATATACTAGCTTTGTGAGCACTGGTAAATCACTAAGAGTCTCTGAACTTCAGCTTCCTCAACTTTAAAATATTGAGAAAAAAATATTATCAGGGAGTTTAATAAAAGGATTAGAGATAACCTGTTAAGATCTATTGCATGCTAGTAAAGTACTACCCTAAAAAGATGCCCAAAAAAGTCAGCTTGCATATTGGGAGACTAACTCTTGCATTTTCTCCTTACTTAAGAAGTCAGAAGGAAGGGAGGAGATGGGAGGTATTCTCCCTCTCCCACTCCCCCAAAATGTAACTATGTTTTGTTTTCTTGAGTTATGAGGTCTTTGCCTTCAAAGAGCTATTATCAACTTGTTGCTAGCTGGTCAAAAACAGATTGGCAGTTGCCCAAAAGGCAATCTCCATCCAGACTTCTGTTTTTGAGAAAAGTCTAAATTATAAGAGGTTGATGTGGGCCAACCTTAGGAAGAGAGAATTTAGAAAGCATCTTCTCCATGGCAAGGTTTTGTTAGTTCTGGTCAGCAAGGATTACAAGTACCCTCAAGAGATGGCCGAACTTCAGATAGAGCTGAAGGGCGCAGGTCCTGAGAGCAGTTAGGTGGCTTCCTGCAGCGCAAAAGCCTGTAGGGAGCGGCTCAGTCAGAGCACCAATGGCTGGCAGACAGCTGGAGATGGTGCCCCATGCAAAGATGATGAGAATGGGCAGCACTCTACACACAGGACCTGGTCTGCACCCAGGCAAGACCAGGATTCTTACCTCATACAAAGGAAGGAATGAAGGCGCCTTGATAATGACAGAGACTGCATTTTTTTTCCCAGCCAGGAGAGTAGTGTCAGAGTAGATTAAATTTGGTGGATTAAAAAATAAATAAATAAATAAATAAATAAAAGAAGGAAAGAAAAGGAGTATCACATTTTCCAACTTGTGTATTATAGAATAACTTTTATAATCATAACAGTACCCCTGTATGTATGTACGATTTTAAAAAGGCATAGGCTACTGCAAAAATTCTTCACAACTGAGAACTCATTCTCATTTTTTATTGGAAGGTACAATGCTCTCCCCGCGCCCCCCACACCCATACACAGAAAGGCAATGTATGGAGGGTTTATTAAAAGAGTAAGAGGGAGAGAGAAGATAATGTACAGATAAGGTACTGAATCATAAATAGTTTAGATAAGCGATCAGTCAATAGGAATGAAGGCTTCACCTCTTAGATACTGAGGCAAGGAGCAGAGTAGCAGGAAAGAAGAGAGACGTAACAATGGAAAACCCTACTATGCACCTGGTAGTCTGCTGTATGTTAAGAGACATCAATATTATGGCCTCCACTGTTGTAGATGTGGAGAGCCTCATAGCATTTTAAAAATTCCTCTATGTTCACCCAGCTTGTAAGCAGCAAAGATGAGATTTCTGACAGCACCTTCTCCTACAAACTATTGTTCTTTCTGCCATACCTGGTTGTTTCTCTAAAGCGTCTAGTGCTCCCTGGGGGGAAACAATTTTGCGGAAAGTCTGAGATACTTCAAAGGAGCTCATTGAAATATTGTGTCATCTGCCTTTTAGCAGGGAAACTCTAATTTTAAATAGGCTGAAGGAGTTTTTCGAAACTTATAAATTTTTTAGCCACGCAACTAAATATTTAGGGAGAAGAAACATGAGTGATTGGAACTAGGGATCGTCTTAAAAACCTCTATAGGCCTGACAGCAGCCACGTGCCCTCGGGCAAGCTGTCTTGGGAAACAGCCCTGCTGAGGTGTCGATTTTTCAGCTCTCAGCTCACCTGTTCTGCTGTTCATACCTGTGACTGAGGGCCAGGCCCCTCCTTCCCCTTCATTTTGGTGACAGGAGAAGGCTTTAATTTGTTGGGGCAAAGATAAATTACAAGAGGACAATCCAGCTGTTGTAAATTATACATATTCCCTCTATGTTGTCTCTCACTCCATAGATATAGGAAGTCCTATTATCTTTCTTGATCAGAAGTCTCTTTTATTTTCTCGAAAATGGAATCTGTGCCAAATCAACCACCAGACATGCCCTTCTCTCAAGGGAATTTAACCGAAGAGCACACGGAAACTGGGCATCTAACCAATGGATCAGGAAGCACGGGCCACATTTGCCTTGAAGATTTTTTTTCTGATAACATTTCACACATTAAGAAAAAAGCAGAACAAATGCAAATTTTTAAAATGCTGGCAAAATAATTATAGTAGCTCTTGAAATACCCAGAGAGGCTGGATGAAAATTCAGAATGCTTATGTATGAAGAAGCAAAGTAGCATTGTTAATTTTAGGATAGAAAGTGTCTTTCCCTTATCATATCCCCCAAACTCAGTAAGCAATATTTTCAGCAAGCAGGTCAAGTAGAAACAATGCATAAGCAGATGAAATAAGTAAAATCAGATGAGGTGAATAGTCTGAATTTAGGAGGGCAACAACATCCCCATTCTACATTGTCAACTGTTCTGTGCTGCAGCCAGAGTGCCAATCAAGACTAGCAAGATACTTAAGAATCGGTAGTTCCATAAGCAGAAAAAGATGTCTAAGCACAGATGTAGATGACATCCAGAAAGTTCTAAATACTCCTATTTTTCTTATTTTTTTTTTTTAAGATTTTATTTATTTATTTGACAGAGAGAGAGACAGCCAGCGAGAGAGGGAACACAAGCAGGGGGAGTGGGAGAGGAAGAAGCAGGCTCCCAGCGGAGGAGCCTGATGTGGGACTGGATCCCAGGACTCCGGGATCACTCCCTTGGCCGAAGGCAGACGCTTAATGACTGAGCCACCCAGGCGCTCCTCTTATTTTCTTATTAAGTGTATGTTTCTCCAAAAAATAATCAAGAAGTTAAAGAATATTTTTTGGTATAAAATATCTTCCTTTGTTTGAGACATGTCCATCTTTTTCTTCCTTTCTGCTTCTCTCTCTTGCTCTGTCTTTCCATAAAAAACTGGTCCTCAGGGGTAATGAGTTGAGTAAATAATTTTTCAAGTCTCAACTTGGTATCATTATGTGTCCCCTTTTTGTCTAATTTTATCCCCCTCTCCTTTATTTCAAATTCCTTGCATTCCCAACTCCTCAAAAGTCTCCATTATAATGTTTTAAATGTATGTCTTCATGCATATATAAATATAATTTACATGTAAACATATTAAAACATATTAAAACATATTTATATAAACAGACATATAAATGTCACATAAACACATACATGCATATATATATATAAGTCTCTGTATGTATGTGTATCTATATATGGATAAATATACATATATCCTTTAAAATATAGGACTTGTTGTACATGTATGTACTTCTGGTTTACATTAGTAGTATAGTGCATAGTATAATATTATGTATCTCACCCTTTCTTCTTATTCTTTTTAATCAACATTGTGTTTTTTAAAAAAAAAAAAAAAAAAAAAAACCATCCATGTGTCTTAGCCTGGATTCTCCTGAAAGAGAAGCTGAGACAACCTTCTGTGGAGACAGTTTATTTGAGAATGATCCCTAAGTGCTGGCTGAGGGACAAAAAGAGTGAGCAGAGAAAGAAGGTCAACAAGTGAACAGGTAATCAAATCATCTCCAGGGTTGCCTATGATGGGCCCTCAACCCTGAGTCTTCTTAGGAATTGTATGAAATGCATCTCAGAAGTTTCTGTCCATGGGATCAAAGCAGGAAACACTTGTTTATCTACTCGCTTTTGTCCTCCATTGGCTGAGTGGAATCTCATGGGCTCTAATTTCCCTATACATTTGAGTGGACCTGCCCGCTTGCTGGGAAGATACCCATAGGCATCCCATACACCACAGCTTCTGAGAAGCCCCAGGGAAGGAGACAATGGTTTGTTGTAGGGACCACAGTCAGGAACTGTCAAGCTGCACCTGGCCAAATCTCTTAAGTGCAAAAGTGGTTGCCACAAGCAGTGACTGAAGTTCTTGGGGAGACCTACAAAATAGGGAGTAATCCCCCAGAGGTATCTGAGGCACTAGGCTATGAATATGAATCTGTGATGATTTGAACCACTTTATATTTCATTGTTTGCAGACACCACATTTTTCTGTACCCCCAGGCCTCTCTTTTGGGCTCCACACTCAAGGAGATGACTGCCTGTTTAACGTTTTCATCTGGATATCTCACAGGAACTTACACTCAACAAATCCAAAACAGAACGAATGATTATTCCCCACCAAACCTGCTTCTGCAGGTTTCCTGCCTTGGTAATGGAATCATCAGCTACCAAGGGATTCAAGCCAGAGACTGGTATACTCACATTTAAACAATCATAAGGTCTGTGATTATATTGCTTAAATATCTTTTGAAGCAGTCTGCTTTTCTTCATTTCTACTTTCCCACTCTTTTCTAAGAAGCCATCATCCCTTTTCCATGTTGTCACAGTGGTTTACTGAATGGTCTTTCTACCTCCAATCCTGCTCTCTTCCAAACCATTTCCCATTCTAGCCAGGGTAAGCTGCTAAAAGTGAGAATCTAGTTATTTAACTTCCTTACCTAAAATTCTTTAATGGCTTCCTTCCACATCATGTATAATAAAGTCCCACAGACTCAAGGAGTCCCGTAAGACCACGGATTTTTCTGGTCCAGTCTCATGCCATTATTTTCTGTACCTCCCACATCCTGACTCTCAAACACAATGTGCTTTGTCCCTCATTAGAATAGAGGCAAATGCTCTTGGTTTGACGTTGAATGCCATCCTCTCTGATGGATTAAAGATGCACAATTCTTTTCTCCTTACTCCCTTCTAAAGGCAGAATTTATTTTCTCTCCCCTTGAAACTGGGGTGGTATGTAAATGCTTTAAACAATCTGAGGCTGTTCTGGGTCCAAACCTTACGAAAATCTAGTAACTTTCTTTTTGTGGTTTTGTGAGTATTGAACTGCCATCTAAGAAGTTGGGCTACCTTTATGGAGAGAGCATGTGGAAAGGCCATATGAAGAATCAAGATTTTGGAACTATACACACACACACACACACAGACACATGGAGAAAAGCCCATGCATCCAGCTGACCCCAGCCTTCAGGACATCGACCACCTCTGTGACAGACAGCTTAGATATTCTAGCCTGATGACATGCCCAATGACTGTAGTACCAACTGACATTACATACAACAGAAGAATTACCCAACTGACCAATCACACAGGAATAAAAGATAATAAAATGATTATTTTGTGACCCCACTCTGTGTTAAAGTGGTTTGTTAGACCACAACAAAGTTGCCTTGTCAGAAGCAAGGGATGTTCTACAATGCTTAGGGCACTGTGTAAATCCAGAGATAGTGATTTTGGCAGAAAAAATTTCCAGCAGGTAAGTGAGTAGTAATGAATAAATGATTTCCTCTTTCATGACGTAAGTAGTTGAAAGTAATCATCCTGCCCTGGGTGGCTGGCTGGTGACCCCTGGGATTGGTGCCGGGTCGGACATTCAGTTTTAGTCCTTGTTATTGGCATTTTAGACACTCAGAGGTGGCTCTATTCAGATTGGTTTTAGAAAGTGGAATTCCAAGTTGCTGGATTTGCCTACTATCATGATGACTTTGTTCATGAGCCCACTGGGCAAGGACAGGGGAAGCTGGCAAAAGGCTGGCTTTCAGGAAGTAATTGGCTTGCTACTACATGACTCGGGGGAATATGTTTGAAATTCAGAAAATTGTTTGGAGTATCTAAATTATTTCAAACCTGTATGATTTCAGGATATGTAGAATGTACCAGTCTTTCTGACTATGTTAATAGTCAATTTTTGAAAAGCAAGAATACATTATGTTTCCATCAAGAATAATGCATATGAGGGGTGCCTGGGTTGATCAGTTGGTTAAGGGTCCAACTCTTGCTTTCAGCTCAAGTCATGATCTTGGGGTTGTGGGATTCTCTCTCTCCCTCTGTGACTCCCCGCTCCTCTCCCTCTCTTAGAAGAGGAAGAGGAAGAAGAAGAGGAGGAGGAAAAGGAGGAGGAAGAGGAGGAGGAAGAGGAAAAGGAAGAGGAAGAAGAAGAAGAATGCATATGATTAGACTCCAAAGGACTGATATCTAAAGAGAACCTTTATTTTTAAGAAGGGAATTAGACTTGGAAGTCAAGTCCTGGCCTATTTAGTTGCTGCTCTGGGTAGAATTCATGGGGTTAACTAATTTTTACTGGTTAGAGGATAAAGCAGATAGTGCACTAAATGGCAAGGCATATGATTCAAAAAGAAAGATGCCTGAACTGATAGGAAGCTGCCTAGTAGAGAAGCCAAAGATAACCAATGCAAACTGACCATAAATCAAGCATAGCTCTGCAAGAGGGGATTTTGCTGCCAAAGTGCATGCAAGAATTAGGGAAATGGTTTTAATACACATTCCTCACCCCCCACATACTCATTCTTTTTTTCATTGCCACCAACTCTCTCTTCCATGGATGTTATAGAGTAATTGAGGGTACAAAAATAACATGAGATTACAAATTGTGTATTTATAAGAATGGGACCTCAGAAAGTATGACCTAATTTCAAAGAAAGAGGTTACTGGGACAGTGTCATATTCCTTCCTTATTCTCACAAGTCTGACAAATAAAATAGTTAGGATACCCCCAAAATATCTAAACTTCTCTCTTACTCCTAATTCCAAGAAAGTCATAACTACCTAAATAAGAAGATTCTGGAATAAAACATTGAGCAACTCAATTTCTCAAGTCTCAGTTTCTTCATGTGCATTGTTAGAATTATACTGATTTTGCAGTGAAGTGGCAAAGATTAAGTGAAATAATGTCTCAATGGCATCTACCAGTGTCAGGGTTCTTCAAAAATATATATTTAAGAGAGAAACTAACAAGTATCTACTGAGCACTTAATGTGTTGTTCTTTGAAAATGGGAGACATTGAACAGACTCCAATGTCATTCAATTTGCAAAACTACTTATTATAAATACAATAATCTGTGGATTTATCAGCTTGATAAATAATAATCATATGCTGGCTGAAGAGGATCCCATGAGTTGATTAAGGTCTTCCCCATACAAACATATTGGCTGAATCGATGTACCTGCTGTAAACTATGTAAAATGAGAAATATAAACATTCTTAGAACACGGTGTTTTAGAAGTTAAATCTAGTAGATTTTTCTAAAGCCTGAATATCTCATTTAAATAAAGCAAACATTTAACCTCCACATTAGACATTTAAACAGGGCCTTAATGAATCAATTAATTTCCTAATTTGTTTTGGACATCATTAAAGTATTCATCTATAATCTGGCACACATACACTTTGGGATGCCTGGTTTTAGAGAATTCCTAACTGTTAAATAAGAGGGTCAACTCATATTCTAAATTCCGGCTTTCAGAATTCTTTTATTTCTATTTCCAGAGTTTTGCTTGGGCAGGAAATGCTTTTACCCCCTTTCATATGGAAATTATTTCCACAATACGCACCATCAATATTCATCAAGTATCACACCAATTAACAAACCGTGAATAATCTGGAACAAAAATTTAATGCATGAAAACCCACAAACATCTAGGTGGCTGTTAATAAGGCTATGTTTGAGGTAATCACACACAAATTTAATTTTAAATATACTTCCCTTAAGGAAGGGGTATCAATGTTAATTTAAGGATTTAATTTGTATGGTGTTTTAATAAAATGTCTTTCAAGAAATGTGCAAATACATCATGCTAGGAACTTTGCTTATCAAGCAAACATTTAATTTTCTTTTATGGAATGGAAATAAACTATTCCCTTTGTATTTTTATAACTTTCTATATCTCCTTTCTGGAGTTAACATAGTATCTAAGTATAAGACAAGTAATACAAATTCTTTGAATATATGAAGATATACTTCATAAAACAATCACTTTTGATATTAGTAAAAAAAAGGACTTTTTTTCAGTTTTAGGCACTATTAGAGTTTAGTCAAGGCATATTGGGGTTGGTAATTTCTACAAATGAGTTATAGTGATTTACAAATTTATACATACACTAATTGGCTTTCCAAACTTTGTGGTTTAAATTGGCAACTATTAATCCCAGATAAATTCACATTTGTCTTTTATCTAAACTTAATGACACAGAAAGAAGGGACACCGACCTCTCCTAAACAATGAGAATTCCCAGGTCCAGAACATGTATATAACATTTCCAACAACAAGGGAATGGCAGAATGGCAGAGCTAGGACTAGGATTATGTTTCCCTTACTAAGGAAACCCTTTAACCCTTTAACCATTTCAGTCAAAGAATAAAGTAAAGCTAATAAAAGTTGAGGAGAATAAATTGTAAAGATACAAGCAGAAGTTAATTCCATTAAAAATAAATATATAACAGAAAAGATCAACAGGATGAAAGCTGATCCTTCCAAAGACTAATAAAGCAGATAAATCTTTGGCATGACAAATCAAAGATAAAAAGAAAAAAGCACAGATAAGGAATATTAGAAACATAAAGAAAGATTAATTAGAGCTGGGGTTAGTTATAGTTATAGTTATAAATATTACATGTGAAAATACAAAAAAAAGCCCTTTATGACAAATTTAAAAATAGACAAAAATTGCCATTCACTAAAAAATATAATTTTCCAATGAATACTGAAGAAATAGAAAACCTGAAGAAATGTCTCACAACTAAAGATGTTCAATCTATAGATAAAAATTTATCTCTCCACAACAGCAAAAAACTCAATAAAAACATTATAGGCCCATATGACGTTTCAGGCATCTTCTATCAAATATTCAAGGGAGAGAGAATTTCAGCATTATACAAACTCCCAAGAGCAGAAAAGAAAAAATGCGGGCAACACATACTCATCTAATTTTATGAAGCCAATATAACTTTGTTAGCAAAATCAAGTAAAAAGAACATGAAGAAAGAAAGTTATATTCCCATAGTATCACTCATCAACGTCAATGAAAAACTCCAAATAAATGTTAGCCAACCAAATCCCACAGTCTGTATTCGGAAATATCAATTAGCTGTTTTGAATCCTTTCAGAGAATCTTTGTCTTTTCTCTAGAGCATTTAATGAATTTGCATTTATGTGATTTCTGATTTATTTCCACCATTAAACAGTTTTTACTTGTCCTGATATTTTCTTCTTGGTTCTTCCTTTTTTATGTTCTCTTGGTGGTATGAATATTTTTTTCTTTCTTACTGTTCTTCTTTTACTTGTCCTTTTCTTCTGCTCCTTTTTCTCACTTTTCTTGCTCTCTCCCCTGATTCTGTCCATTTTCTTCTTGTTTCCTTTCCCTTCCTATATGTGTTTGGAAATTGGAGGCTATGATTTTCTACAGATTTAACATAGTCTAAATTTCATAGGTATGCTTACTTCACTCTCAGTGAGTTCAAGGGCTTTAGAAAGGTTTAGCTCTCATCGATCCCCTTTTCACTTTCTATGATATTGTGGTCTAGTGTTTTAGTCCTATCCTATTTTTTTCCCTTAACATTTTATTGTTTGGTACAGTCAATGTTTATTTTGACTTCCCCACAAACTTCTCAATATCTTTATTCACCATTCCTTTTTGCATTTTAGACTTGCCATCTGAAATAATTTTCTTTGAGCCTGAAGTATTTCTTTCATGATTCCCTGAAGTTGTTAATGCCGGTAGTAAATACCTCAGTCTTTTTTTTTTTTTTTTAAAGATGTTATTTATTTGAGTGAGACAGGGAGGGAGCCAGAGAGCACACTAGAGGGGTAGGGAGGGGCAGAGGGAGAGGGAGAAGCAGGCTCCCCACTGAGCAGGGAGCCTGACAAGGACCCTGGGATCGTGACCATGAGCCAAAGGCAGAAGCTTAATGGAGTCTTGCAGGTGCCCCCAATAACTCAGTCTTTGTTTGAAATTACTTTGTCTCACCCTCATATTTGAAAGATTCCTTGGGAGGGTGTAGCAATCAAAGCAAACGGTTATTTTCTGCATTCATTCTGCATAAACTAAAGATAGTATTCAACTGCTACCTGCTGCCTTGCAGTCACCTGTCAGCCCGATGTCGTTTTTTGGTAGATGATCGATGAAATCTCTTTGAGCGCCCGTAACACTTTTCACTGCTGGCCTGTAGCTACACTGGCATGTGTTTAGGTACGAACATTGGGACTTTTCTTCTCTCCTGACCCCTCCCTCTATCTCATCTCTTCCTCCCTTCCTTCTTCCCTGGATTTTGTTGGGATTCCAAGATTTGAAGAAGGGTGAATTTCAACAAGTCTAGGCAAATTCTTAGCTACTATTTTTTGATATTCCTTTGTCCGATTCTCTTTTAAATTTCCTCCGTAACACCAGTTATTCATTTTTTTTTTAATTTGGACTTTGTGTTTTAACCTCCTTTTCCTATTTCTCCATCTCTTTTTCTATACTTTTTAAGATTTTATTTGAAAGAGAGAGAGAGAGAAAGCATGCACAAGTGGTAGGGGTAGAGGGAGAGGGAGAAGCAGACTCCCCACTAAGCAGGGAGCCCTATGTGGAGCTCGATCCCAGGACCCTGGGATCATGACCTGAGCTGAAATCAAGAGCCAGGCAAACCGACTGAGCCACCCAGGAGCCCTTCTTTTTCTAGATGTTTTAAGCCATACTCTTTTTGGGTTATATTCATCAGTTTCCTAATTCTTTTGTCATATGTGTTTATCTCTAATTTAATCCAGCCATTGAGGTTTTACATTTAATTTTTTTTATTCCTGAGTTTCATTTTCTGCTTTTAAAATAGTTTCATAATCTTCTATAGATTCTGTTTTTTTCAAAATCGTATTTCCAGCCTGTCAGTTATGTCTTTATGTATACAAATGTAGTTATAACTATATATACATTTAGCTTTTCACAATGTTCTCTTTCTGAATGGTTGTTGGAATTTCTGGATATATCCTAGGTGTCTCTTTTTTTTACCTTTACATTTTATGTTTACTTTTATAGGAAATGTACTACATTCTGGAAAAATATTTTGATATTCTAGTTCATTGACTGGCTTTATCACAGTTTCTTTTCAGCAATTCAGTCTGAGATTTTTATTTTGAAAACATGTTTAAATTTCCATGTTTCACACATATCTCAGAAGGATATTAGATGAACTTATTTTGAGGTATTAAATTTGCAATGAAAGCATTGTTTTTTTTTGGGAGGGTGCCAATTTGTTATCCATCCTTAATGGAGGTGTGTGTGTATATTAAAAATATGATTATATAATTATATATTTTATATGAATATTAATTTTATTCATATATATTTTATATATTTATTATACATTATAAATATGTAAGTATATATTATATATAAATTATAAATAAATATATATGTAATATAAATTATAAATTATAAATGAATATATAATAAATATATATAAGTATATATTATATATAAATTATAAATAAACAAATATATATACACACACACATAAAATTCTTGGTTACCATATCTTGTTTCTCTGTGAGATCTGCCTCACTAGGTTTAGCTGAAGTTGGTTATGACTCTATGAGCTTGCATCTGGTGATCATGATGGAAAAAGTCTGCCTTGGATGTACAGCTCCTCCTCCCGCCTTGGGATCTGGAGGGACCTGGGTACCGGCTCAGCTCTGTACCCAAGAGTCACAGTTGATGCTTGGTCATATGTGGTCACGTTGCCCCCTGCTCAGTCCTAATGGTTTAGGGTTGAACAAGTCAATAACTTTTTGTCAGACTGCATTTTCCCATTCAATTTCAATATGGTGCCATTCTGCCCCTGCTCTAGGTAATTTTAGGCTTCCCTGAAACTGTTCCTAAGCCACCACGGCCTCTTCCTGCATGAGTTCTGGATTTTCATTTTCTATACCCTTGTTTCTCTGATTCTGATCTCATTTCATTTCTAGCTCTCAGGAATTCCTCAGAATTTTTTTTTTTCCTACAAATGTCTTTCCTTGTTTTCCAATGCACTTATGATTTTATTTTCTTAAACACAGTTTATTATGACATTTCACAGAGATTTTGGGGGGAAGGGAAATTAGGTGCTTATGTTCACCCTACCATTTTTTTTTCCCCAATCTAATTCTGATTTTTTTTTTCTATTTCTATTCTCTCATTTGTTTAAATAAAAGTATCGTTTTAATGACTCCATAACATTGGATATGTCACTATACCATGGTTTATTTAAACATTCCCTACCATTGGATACGTCAACTCTTTTACTAATGTAAATAACGCTAGAGTAGACATAGTTCAAGAGATATGCATTTTTACATATCCACAATTATTTCCATAGAAACATGATATAAATATGATTAATTATAGGATATTATTAAATTGTAAACAGCACATATTATTAAATTATAAGTAGTATTACAAATAGTATTAGTACTAATATAATAGTACTATTATAAATAGTATTATAAATCTATAAATTAGATAGAAATTATTATCTAATGCCCTTAAAAACAAACAAACAAACAATAGAAGGGGTTTACAGACAGCGACCAGTGGATATTAACTCAAAGTTTAAGGTAACACTATGCGGTGTTGCTCAGTCTTCTCTAAGGAGGCACAGCAGCCTCAATTTTGGGTGCTATTACTGTCAGCCTATCTGTGATGCTGATTAGAAAAAAATGACTGGTTTCACCACACTCAGTTTCACACCAAGAAGAAAAGGTAACACTTCTGCCAGCTGTTTCAAAAAACAGCTTATGTGCAATATGCACATAAAGAGTGAAAGGAGATGTCATCACTTCTATTTTTAGACCTGATTCTACTAGTGGTATTTCTGTATCTATAGTTAGCTGAATACGTAGTCAGAATATATATAAGCTATCTATCTACACATACACATACAGATATGTTTGTATATATTATGGACTGGATGCTTGTGTTCCCCCAAAATATATACGGTGTCCCCTAACCTCCAGTGTGGTGGAATTTGGAGATGGGGCCTTTGGGAAGTCATTAGGTTTACATGCGGCCATAGGGTGGGGCCTCCATGAGGGGATTAGTGCCCTTGTAAGTGGAGACAGTAGAGAGCTTGCCTGCTCTCTTTCCACCATATAAAACACAGTGAGTAGGTGGCCCTCTACAGGCCAGAAAGAGAACTCCTATCAGAACCCAAGCATGCTGGCACCTGATCTTAGACTTCTGGCCTTCAGAACTATGAGAAATAAACATATGGTTTATAAGCCACCAAGTCTGTGGTTCTTTGTTTTGGCAGCCTGAGCTAAGACAGATTTTGATCCTGAGAAGTGGGGTGCTGCTGTGTGAATGCCCAAACACACGGGAGCTGCTCTGCAACTGGGTAATGGGTAGAGACTGGAAGAATTTAGAAATGTGGATGTTAAGGGTGATTCTGGAGAGGTCTCAGATGGAAATGAGGAACATGCCATCAGAAACTGGAGGAAAGGAGATTCTTTTCCAATGTAGCCAAGAATCTGGCTGAAGTATGTATATTGTGGAAGGAGAACTTGCTAGTGATAAAACAGGATATGTAGCTCAGATTTCTGGACTGAAAAAGAACTGAAAATGTGGCTTCATTCCTCCTGACCATTGATAGTAAAATGTGAAGAGAGAGATGAGTTGAAAAAAGAATTAAGTGGGACACCTGGGTAGCGCAGTCTTTGAGTGTCTGACCCTTAGTTTCAGCTCAGGTCATGATCTTAGGGTCCTGAGATCGAGCCTCAAATGGGGCTCTGTGCTCAGCCTGGAGTCTGCTTTAGATTCTCTCTCCCCCTCCCTCTCCCCTCCTGCTCATGCTCTTTCTCTCAAATAAATAAATCTTAAAAAAAAAAGAATTGATAAGCAAAAAGGAACCAGAACTTGTTGATGTGGAAAATTCTCGGTCTGTCCATATTGCAAAACAATGAGAATACCTGTTCTGAAGAGAACACTAAGTGTGTGGTTGAAAACGATTTGATAAGGAACTCATGGGTGTGACTCATTAATAAGCCTAGAATAGAGGTGGAATAATACCAGCAGAGACACTGTCAGTTTGAACTAAAGGTGACAGAGGTGGGAGAGAAGGCTTCCTGGCTTTTTCGATTTTACAAGATGGGACTGTGGAGCTATTCAACTGGGAATGTGAGCTAGCTTTCAAGAAGGGAAGAAAGATTCCAAAGATGATTTAGCAATCACCAGGGTTACCATCCCCATCACAGGCCCAGAGTTCATAGGCACAAGTGGCAAGCCTACCTCCATCTTGGTTTCAGGTCCATCAGCAGAGACCTCACAGAGAGTCACATGGTGGGGCCGTTGAAGACAGCCGTGTGGTCTGAAGACAGCCTCGAGAGAGCCTGAGGATGCTGTTGCTGACCCTGTGGACAACATCAAACCAAAGGGGATCATTCTTGAGGCTTAAAACCTAAGGGAATTTATCTTGCTAAGTTATGGACTTGTGTGAGACCCACCCCCTCTTCTTTCTTTCCAATTTCTTCCTTTTGAAGTGGGAATGTCTGTCTTATACTTGCCCTTTTTATTTTGGAAATGCATGATTTGTCTGGTTTCACAGGTTCATGGCTGAAAAGGAATTTTTGCCTCAAGATGAATGATACCTTGAGCCTCCTCCTAAAATATCTGATTTTTGATGATATTTAGATGAGACTTTGGACTTCAGACTTGAGATTGATACAGGAATGAACTAAGACTTTTGGTGCTGCTGAGATAGAATAAATTATTTTACATGTGAGGACATGAATTTTGGAAGGCCAGGGGCAGGATATGATGGACTGAATATTTGTGCCCTCCTCCCCAAATGCATATGTTGAAGACCTAACCCCCAATATGATAATAGCATTTGGAGTTGGTGCCTTTAGAAGGCAATTCAGATTAGGTGAGTTCTCAACGATAGGACCTTCCTGTCTTTATAATAGACACCAGAGAAAGAAGAGGCAGAAAAAGAAGAGGCCATTTGAGCACCCAGAAAGATGGCAGCCACGTATGAGCCAAGAGAAGGCCTCAGAATGAAATGTACCTTGATGGCACCTTGATCTCAGACTTCCCAGTCTCCAGAATGGTGTTGTTTGAGGCTCCCGGTCTGGGGTATTTTGTTATGGCAGCCCAAGCAGACTGATACAGTGTGCACATAAACATACAAATATGTGTGTGTATGTGTATATATATATATTTTTTTTCTTTAATCCAAAATGGAAAGCTTTCACAAATGCAACTTGAATTTTAACCCAAACATTTAACATCCTAACTGAAGAACTACCTTCCTTCAGATCTTTGGGAAAGCCTTAAAAAATGGTCTGTTTCTTCTTGATTCAGATCCTGGGCCTCGGTAGCTCCAGTATTTCTAGGTTGCTACCACCTAATTTGGCTGGCATGCTATTATTCATAAAATTAAATCCTGCTTTCAGATGAGGCTTTTAGTGATAACTTCACATTTCTTTTGCTCTATTTTCTGTTAGTATTATGAAAAATCTCGAAATTTTGGTGACCTAATATCATACTTTGTATCCTTGTCCAATGAGAATATTATAATTTGCTAAGAGATTTTTGGCTTACATGGAAGATTTCCACACCTGCAGCCAGCCCTGCTCCACTATATTCAGAAAGGGTTTTTTTTTTTTTTTTTTTTTTTTTTTTCCGTTCTCCTTTAAATTGAAATGAATGGGGTGAATAGGTCTGTAAATACAATGATATCTCCAATCATGATGCTGTATAAATGTCACATTACACCAGGATTTTAAAGAAAAAGACAAAAACACTATTCCAGGAGGCAGATTTTCTGGGATGAAATCACACGTAGAGAAGAAATTCAGCTTACCGTGGGGCAGTAGATTAAGTATCGAATTTGGAACCCACACCCCAGCTGGACTCCTGCACCTATAGCGTGCTAGCTACGTAGCTTTGAATGAGATACCTAATTTTCCTGACTTTAATTCTGTGATCTCCAAATGGAAATAAAAATATCATTCCTTAGAGGTCATTAGGAAGATAAATATACTTTATGTGAAGTCCCCAGATTGATTCCTGGCCCTTCAATGGCCCTAAATGGCAACTGTTATTATTACTATCGTTGTTATTGCTTCTGTTACTATGTTCACCATGTTTCCTTCTCTACCTCCAGCCCTTGAGAAATATGGGCTAGTCCTTATACCTGTTGCTTGTGTGGTCTGAGTGTCATAAATTGCAGTCCTACAGCATCGGGCTACCTTCTCAGTTCTTTTATGTGCTGACCATGTAGTTCCAGAGGAACTATTCAGCCCCCTGTAAAAAAGGGGACAGTAACATCTGCCTTCTATGTCAATGTGAGCATTAAATACAATAATGCATGTATGTAAATGCATAGGAAGCACTAAAGTAAAGGCTTACGATAAATTATAGTTCCTATTAGTAATACTTAATATTATTAATTTCATGACAAATCCAAAAAGCAAAAAAACAAGCAAGGATTTCTGGCAAAACCCATTTAAGAGACTTAAAACTTCTCCTGGTTTGTTCCATACCCATTCATATCACAATATTCTCTCTTCTGCCCAAACCCCAAATTATTTTCTTTGTTTGCTTTATAAGGGAGAGATGTCACAGAGAGGAAATCAGGCAAATAATGCAACTAGAAAAGGCTGTTAAAATGCACACCCCTAAACACATTTTTAAAACAGATACTAAATAACCCATTGTCCCCAAAGAAAAGAAAGGCAAACAGATAAGATCACAACACACACCAGGGAAAAAATCCCAAAGTGAAAAGGTAGTTATATAAAGAGCTCATGAACAATGTAAGTGCTATAAATACATACATAATTTCATCATCCACTGTTTCCCTGTTAGATGTGCTCCCTTTCAGATTGTTCTCACGCATCTGTTCAAGACAAAGCCTCTGAACCTCTTAAATTACTCACAGCTCTTAAAAACATACACTTTGGGTTGCAATTTTTAAAGTATTTAGATTTTATTTAAATGTGTTTAAAGACCGTTTTATGTCCCTGGACATAAAGGAAGGAGATAACATATTTCCCATAACCAAACCCCTCAAACATTTAAGGACTGAACTGAATGCTAATTAAACCTGGAAAATACATTGGAAAAAAATTAAAACTCCAGGCTCATTTAAACTACGCTTTGTAAGATGCTTTAAAAGATAATGAAGGTCTAGTAAGTGGCAGTGAAAAATTAACGGGTATGGATTCTTACTTTTGGTTTACTTATTTATTTTCAACATCTTATTTCTAACCACTCTGTATTTATGAATTTATCTAAGATGTTACATGATTTTATCTCTAAGACTAGATTACATATGTATTGACTGAACTATACTATCCTAGATCATGAGATCTTAAAAACTGTTCCTTTATAATTCAAGAGAAGACTCCAGTAATACGTTCATAAAGTCTGTTCTAGATTTTGTGGTACCCAAATGGGGTGCATCTCGATCAGATGGGGTCCCCAAATGTGGGGCAATGATGGGGTAAAAAGCCAGTGGTGTGGGCAGTGAAAAGATTCACCCAACGCAGAACAAAGGAGCTAGAAGTTTATTAAATACACCCAAAGGTTGCATCGGACAGGACAGCATAGGAGGGGCTGTCTGCAAGAAGGCAGTGGGTGGGGGGCCGCAGTTAAAGGGATGAAGATGAGGAGGTATGGGGATGTAGGAAATTCTCCCTTTTTTGGTACCTGTGCCTGGTTGTTGGTAGCCCATTGGTCAGTTAGGGCCTGTGGATATTCTGAGGTGGGTCACCTGATGGGCCTGCCTGTATTCAGCCAGGTGGTCACTGTGACCCTTGTGCCTCCGTCAAGTTTCCATTGCTCAAGCCTGTTGTCTGACAGCAGCCTCTACCTCCACCCCTCCTCCTGCCCCAGATCAACAATGACAAATCTTTGGCATGTGGGCAGAAGTCTCATCTCCAGTAGCTTCTTTCTGCTGAATGAGGGGCACAGAGATGTCTCTATTTAAACTTGTCAGTCCATCAGGGGTTCTGGGCTGTCATATATCAGAGAATGGCATTATATTTATGTGCTGATAAGCGATTTGCTGCAAATTCTTTGATAGTCAGGTCCATGGGATTTGGGGAAAGGGAACTTCCGATGGTATGGGCTGGAATCCCTGTTGAACCATCACTCATATATGGAATTGTTGGATTCTAGAAGAGACAGATTTAACAAAGAAATTAAAGAGAAGGGGACCAATAATTAGGAGTAGGAGTATTGAGGCCAGGGGTCCTAAGAAGGGAAGAAGCCAGGAGAGCCATGAACAGCTTTCTTTCCAGGAAAACCATTCCTGTGTTGCACAGTCCCAGAAGGAGGACATCAAAAGAAGGTTCCTATGAGAAAGACAAAGCTTAGCCCCCAAAGCGGTGAGGATTATATGGTAAAAGCAGGACATCAAGGTGGGGGTGGGGGGCGCTCCAGGTGTTATGATTTCTGACCAAGTAAATTTGGAAAGGTTACCCTGAAGGAAAAGGTCACGCTGAAGGAAAAGGTCAAGAATGAAGTCTTGGAAGTGGGAAGGAGAAATCGTTAGAATTTTGGAAGGAAAGTATGGAGGGAGGTTTTCTAAGATAAGATCACAGAATGATTGAATACTAAAGAGTAGGGATTAGCAATGGGCCAGATTCATGAGCCCCTAGGCCTCTGGGTGTGTATCACCGAGTCTGGTTTGAATAACAGGCATAGATCTCCAACCTGCTCATAGCCGTCCTTGGTGGAGGTCTCCTCATCTGGGACCAGAGTGGTCTTAATTTTGGAAAGACAGGTCCACAGGAGAAACTGTTAAATTTTACCGCTGTTGAAGTGGTCAAGAGAACCTGATAGGGCCCGGTCCTGCCAGGTTCAAGCAGCTTTTTGTTCTGCAAATGGTCTTAAGGTATACTTGATCCTGGGATGTAAGTTTTGGATGAATGTTACCTAAGAAAGAGGGGTCAGGTTTTGGATTGTACTAGTTTTGGTGGTCATTAATGGCAGAGAAAGTTTGCCTTAGGGATATCCTTTGATAGGTGACAAAAACCTTCCTCCAACCCAGAAGCCAACCCAGGAATTTAACCAGTCATTAAAGGAAAGAGAGTGATTGGTTATAGCACCAATTTGAGTATTCAGGTCTTATAGCAACGCTGTCACATTTTTGTGGTAATCTGGAGTATATACAGAATACTCTGTTTTAATAAAGCTTAGGTTCCCTCCTTGAGCTGCAGTCAGGATATCAAGGGCCATCCGGTTTTGGACAGCCAGCTCTTGAATTTGTGTGTGACTGCAAGTCGAACTTAAAGGTGACTGCTGTATGCTTGGCTAAAGTCTCTACTTGCAATTTTATATCATTAGAGGTGGCTTCTAGGATAAATATATATGGCTGAGGGATAAAACCGTCAAGAAGCCCTCTGTTTGAAGTCTAGCCTTAAAATAACCTAATTACAAGGAATCACTGGCAAGAGGGAGAAGACTGGTCTCGGGGATAAGAGCATTCCCAAGGGCATCACCTAATCCAATCATAGGGAAACTGGGGCCATCCATTGTTTCTACAAGTCCATTGTCAACTCTATGGAGTGGGGTACATGCTGGCTTTTAAGGAATGATTCTGTCATTCCAGCCACACAGAATTGGTCAAAGTGATAGTTGAGTTATATAATAATTGGGGAATCAATTCCATTTTCCACCTGTCCAAAAATCATACGTCCATGGGGTCCTGTTATTATTCCCACAGAACAGTAAGCACAAGAACGTTCTATACATGAACTATTGTGGCAGTTTCTCTGCAGTTTACCTCAAGTTGTCTAGCTTAGGCAAACAAGATTCAAAGACAATCATAACTAGAATTTAACATCCATAAAGGTGGGTTATAGAAAAAATAGTTTTTCTCTCCAAATCACCTTTATTTCCAGAGATAGCCAAATCAAGACTAATTTGTTTACAAAACAAGTCCAATTTTTAACAAACTTGGCCTATTTATTACATAAGCTCAGCAAGAATAGTGACCAGCCATATAGATCTTTCAAAATCTTTGCTGAACTTTTCATAAGGAATCTTGATTGAACTTTTAGTGGCCTCTCAAGGCCAGAAGCCAAGCCAAGTACTTACCATCAGATATGTCTGCAGTACCTGTAGATTTGGGTGAATTCCTCTTGTTGAGGTCCCCAAATATCCTGAGGTTCCTGCACCTGCCAGGCAGTGACATTCTTTACTCACCTGGTAAGGCTGCAGGAAACTCTGTAAGCAAGGTATCAGGCCAACATTTCCAAGGGGCTTTATGGCTGTGTTTCATAAAGTCAACCTAAGTTCTTTAAAGCTGTTTGGTCATATCTGAGTCTATCCATGTCTCTCAAATAGGACATTCCAATCAAAGCCTTCTTTAGAAAAATAACCAATGTTTCCAATGGTGTCCTGTTACAAGGAGAACAGATTCTTATTGAACTTATGCAAATGATTATGATTGCCATGGAAGAAAGAATATTCACTGAGATCTTTTGAATTTCAGAAGGCTTAGGTAGAGAGAAAAGTTAATGATTGAATTTGTTCACAAATGAATATTTTATCATATTTTTGTAAGTCATAGATATCTTAAGAGAAAGTTTCCTTAATCTGGAAAAGCAAACACTACAGAGCCAGCAAATTTCAAATTAAAGTTACAAAAACTACAATCTTTCTTAATTCATTTAATCCCAAGTTACTAATTCTTATTCAGTTTGAATGCAGTTTTTTAATTAGTCTCAGAAATTTTTACCCATTTTAGTTTTCTGATCTTAACGATATCAAATACCTGTATTTGTCCTAAAAGCCCTTTTTATGAATCCTCTTGAAGATGAAATACATTTTGCAAGAGAATAAGAACAATTGTAAATGACAAAAAAAAAAAAAAAAACAAACAACCTGAAATGGACATTGTTAAAGATCTAATAAGAGAATTCATTATGATGTAAGTGATGAGGGAATTGTTATTTCTGTGACACATAACATTTCAATAATCAGAATATACAGTGGTGACCTTATACCAGAAGGTAACATACCAAAAGAACAAGACTATTTAATCAAAATGACTCTGTTTACAATTTAAACTTTGGAGAAGTTTGTTAAAACCTTAGATAATTTTAAAGCACTTCCCTAAACAGGATTACAGATCATCAAAGACGTAATAAAGATAACACCATGAAACTGGTTTTTCTGGGCAAAGAAAAGAGAAAACAACTTTGTTTACATTTTCTTAAAGAGCAGACCAACCATTCAAGAAAATGTTGTCTTTTTAACTGAGAGAAAGTAGCCTTTCAATCTTATACCAGTGTACTTTTAAAATCCACTCATTTCAACCTTGGTCCGTCCATTTTTTTTTTTTAAGATTTTATTTATTTATTTGACAGAGAGAGACACAGCCAGCAAGAGAGGGAACACAAGCAGGGGGAGTGGGAGAGGAAGAAGCAGGCCTCCCAGCAGAGCAGGGAGCCCGATGCGGGGCTCGATCCCAGGACCCTGGGATCAGGCCCTGAGCCAAAGGCAGACACTTAAGGACCGAGCCACCCAGGCGCCCCAAACTTAGTCCATCCTGACCACACATGGAATTCCTTTCCATAGACTTCCCTTCACAAACCTACTACAAGTTTCCTTTTCCTTCAACAAAATGTATTCCCATTCCTTATATCTTTCTTACAGAGTTGCTTCCCTTATTTCCATGAGTCTTAACTACATTTAGAAGAATTTTAACTCTTAAAAACCTTACTCTCCAGTGAAACTAAGTAGTAACCAATTATGAACTGTTACATCAGAACTCTGTAGATGACAAATTTCTGAATCAATTAAGCACAAAGCATGTTTTCCAAATGACCCAAATCTCCTTAGTTTCTTTGCAATAAGAAGTCAAAAGCACAAACCTTATGTTTAGTAATCAACGCTTTAGTATTTCACCCTATTTGGAAAAGACCTAGATGTCCAATGAATTCAACCCAATCTATCATCCAAGCAACACTTTAGTTTCAGGTTACCAAAGACTTTGAAAGCTATCTTAAGAAATACTCATGAAAACTTTGAGACAAGACAAAATTAACCATTATTGTAGGTCATCTTTTGCTGAAAAATTGCAACAAAGATATCATGAATTTATTTGACCTTTAGTAAACCTTGGTAGAATCAAAGTTTCAATTAGTTTAAATTCCAAATTATGTTCTACCTGGGTCCATTTTAAAAGTCAACCAATTGGTTCCCCATCATGAGTTTTTACCTGGGGCACCAGTGGGGAACTCTGAAGTGGGCAGTGTGTGGAGGCCACATGCAAGGTGGTGCAGAGACAGAAGGAGGGGGAGGCAGAAGAGGCCAGGTGCCACCAGAAGGCTAAGAAAGAGGGTTCCTGGTTCTAAACCTCAACAGCTCAGATAGCAGAGCAGACATCATGTTTTCTCACCAAAGTGGAAACAGGCAGTCCATGTCGGGCTGGAAAAGATAGGGAACTTCCCCGAAACAAAAGAAGTTTCAGCAGCTGCTTGGAATATTCCTTAAAATCCCCATCCCATAGTTGGTTCCAATGATCACAGCCATTAACCCGGGAAACGAATGGGGGAGAAGCCCCCACATCTATTAGAAGGAGGAACAGTTACAGAGTAGCCCTCCAATATGTCAGGAGGTGGCTGGTTATTGGCCAAACATTCTGCAAAAGGCTTTTAGGTCAGGGTCCTAATTTAGGGTCGTGAAACAGAGCAACACACATATGGGTCTTCTGACCATTTGGAGGAGTTCTAGCAAAGGAAGTCAAGCTGGAAAATAATATTAGTGGAGAGAGTTCCATGGGAGGGCCATGACTGTTGATCTGGGAGTTTGTACTGAGGCCAGAAACATCAGGAGTTCGGGGTCAAATTTGTTCCAGCTATTAAGAACGCAGCCCAGGGATGAGTTCGAAGGAAGAGAGGGGGTAGGAAAAACCAGCTGCTGATTCCCAAAGGGGCCTCCCTCCAAAAGGAATAGAGTTCTGACTTATGGTCACCTCACTGACCTGAAAAAGGACCGCACCTATACCAGGAGCCAGACTCTTCTGGTGGTGTCCCACCACAAAGAGGAGTTGAGGCAAATAAGGGCGATCTTTTGAGGTGTCCCACCAAGATGGTGAGACAAATGGCATGGCGCTTCCTGTGGGGGCATCCCCTGGCAACACTGGGAACCTGACACTGGCTTGGACAGACTGGGTGAGTAAAAGGAGGAGGAGGACTGACTCAGAAGCATAGGATCACATTTGCCCACAGATCTCTTCCACCTGGGAGAAGAGAGGGCAAGGGGCAGAGGTTGAAAGAAACCAGGTGACTGAGAGTCAGCCACCATCAGGAAAGAGTCCCAAATTAGTCCATAGTGTGTGCGGTTTTGCCCTGGGCAAGCTGCCAATTGCACCAGACTCTGGGAACAGACCTTGGGCTGGGGCGGGGTGGGGGTGTGTGAAGTGAGAAAGCAGAGGAAAGGGGTCCTTCCTCACAGGTGCAGCCATCCAACCTGTTGGCTCTCAGACCTTCAGACCACACCAGGGAGCTGACCTGGCTGGAGGCCCTCAGTTGTCTGAGGGCTACTAGGGTTAGACTGCCAAAGGGCCTAAAAGAGCAAGGAAAGGGAAGGAAGGTACTTGTGAAGAGCAAAAGAGGTGATCCCTCACCCTTTCTGGGGAAGGGCGGTGGGACTGGTTCCCCCTTGGGATTTAGGTCCTCACGGAGGAGTCACCTCAGCTGGAGGTCGTCAGCTCCCCAAGGAGTGCTAGAGTTGGTCCATAGAGGGGAAGTCCTGAGAAATTCCTGGAGAATCAGGGGGAGAGTCCCAGAGAGGCAAAGTCTCCTGGGGAGGGGTACAGTCTCCCCGTGTGGGGCCACCAAATGTGGTGCCCAAATAGGGTGCCTCCGGAACTGATGGGGGTCCCCAAATGTGGCATGGCTGCGAAAGGATTCTTCCTGAGGCAGAACAAAGGAGCTAGAAGTTTATTGAATACACCCCAAGGGAGGAGCAGACAGGACAGCATAGGAGAGGCTGTCTGCAAGGAGGTAGTGGGTGGGGGCTGTATTTAAAGGGGGAAGGTGAGGAGGTTTGGGAACATAGGGAATTCTCCCTTTTTTGGTCACTGTGCCTGCTTATCAGTAGCACATTGGTCAGTTAGGACCTATGGATATTTTGAGATGGGTCACCTGATGGACCTGCCTGTATTCAGCCCGGGGGTTGCTGTGACCATTTCTAAATCGCTCAAGCCTGTTTGCCTAAAAGCGGCCTCTGCAGATTTTTCTTCATATGATCTTACCTCAGAGTTTCGCATATTTTTATTTTTAATAAGATAGTTCTATATTTTATGTCTAAGTCATTTCATTTTTAGTTACTTTAAAAATATTTATGGGAGAAAACTGGTTCCAAATTTTGGCCAGGAACCTGGTTGATAGTATAAAACTATCTGGAGACAGTAGACGACATGTTACATTTTCTTTAGTCATTTCTGTAAAAGTGGCATTGATAAGGATCATGAGGTATGAAGCATGACCTCCTAAAGTAGACTTGTTTGCAAGGCAATGCTCTGTTGATGGCAACAGACCACCATTAGGAAATCTAGTTTACAGACACGATACCACTTTTTTCTAATTTTTCAGCAAGAAACAAGGAATACAGTCACTTTTTTTTTTTTTTCCTCCCTCACCAAGGAATGGAAGGAAAATAGAGATGGGATATAGGAGAAGCAGAAAGCCAGTCATATCCCTTGTCAAATGTGAATGGAGAACAACTCCAGAGATAATTAGAAACACCACGGATGAAAATTGTTTTCTTTCTAGTAAAATGCACTGTTATAATCCATTGAAACCTTAAATTGGCCAGAAATACAAAGAACCTGAGGGAGTAGGACAAAGGGCACAGTCAAAAAGCTCAGAGCCTCAGAGAACATTGCAGGGGGATTTCTGGGGGTAACAAGGACACAAGTTCCATTTACTTAAACCCCTCTTCCTTTTTTCTCCTGCACATAATTGTGATTTTGCTCTTAAAAATAAGAGCATATTTTTAATTAATGCATTATCATCAGTATATAAGAAACTGAATTGTGTGCTAGTTTGGGCTTTCTCTGATACTCAATTTAGTCAAAGAATTTGATTGAGGCTCTTCAAGGTGTTGCCTCATTGGTGGCAAAACCCTGAATTTTAAGCCAAGTGTCTAAGAAAAATTTGCTTCCAAAACCCAACACACTGAAATAGGTAACTGCTGAATAGAGTACACTAGCATTTACCTCACTGTTTTAATTATCTGCTGAAGCCTACTGCAATGTTTATAATAGGAACATCTCTCTCTCTCTTTTTTTTTTTTTCCAAGGCATAAGCCCCCAGATGTTGCCTGAAATAATGTGCCTATGGAAGAGAATACTTTGGAAAACAAAGGGGCCATTTTGAAAGACTATGCTAACTACTTTTTATTGGGTTGGAGAAGGACTAGAATGAAAAAGGAACAACTCCCCCCATAGTATAAGAGAATCTGGGACAGGCAATTTTATGATTACCATAAAATAATCTCTTTTAGCTCCAAGTTATGATTCAAGCTGATTTCTCATCTTTACCAAATTACTTATGTGAATGATAGGGCACTGTAAGGAAAGAATGGTTCCAAAGAATTGGAATGGAGATGAATGAAGGTGGATTCAGATGAATCCTCCCTCTAAATCCTTTTAAACCTTCCTTACCAGCAGATAGTGCTCCTCCTTCCCCGTCTGAGGAAGTAGATTCTCCTAGCATGAGGATACTGTAATGACCTTACGTTGCAAAGGGCTCATAGCCACTACCACTCATGGCCTCCACATACTGGAGTCAAATCCAACCTAATCCAGGGAAATGAGTACCATGTCTAACCTGGGAGGAGTCAACTTATACACTGAAAAAATTGCAAAATGTGGTTTATTTCAGCAAGATTATACATGTTCATCAATGGACTATGACTATATTTTCCAGGGTGGAAGGAAAATAAGGCTGGCATGGCCAAATGTATCAATATGGGTGCACTTATGAGGGATTCTGGATTCCCTCTGTTAGCTTGAGCAACTGGCAAAGGCCCTCCCAATTTGCTCACCTGTCGACTGAAACCTGAATGTCATATTGGTCTACGTTAAATGAAACTGAAATGTGCAATTTCCTTGCTGTCATGTAGAGGAATACATCTAACGACTTAAGGACACAGGAATGTTGGAGTGGATTTCTAATGTGTGACTGACTCACCCAACTGGGAGGGCTTAGAGGACACTCTTCACAGAATCATGGAGCAATGTTGGTGAGGGGAGCACTGCCATCCTTGGAAAGCTCTTCAGACATCCTCTGTAGGATGGGATGATGGCAGGTCCTTTTCAGGAAGTGCCCACTAAGCTGTCACAAGTGTGTACTGTCAGTGCATCTCTCCTTTCCTTCTCAAAAGGACTTCGAGGCATTAGCTTGAGTAACTGAGTCTTTCGTAAAGGGAAATGGGGTTACTGGACCCTGACTCAGTTGGCATTAAACCTGAGGAAGTCTATCATTCAAGATGGGGACTTCTGAGGGTTGAGTGATAAACACGCTCCTGGCCTGACTCAGTTTCCCAATGTATGCAGTGGGTCCACAAATTTATCTAGAGTTCACTTCCCATTGTTGAATATGCAATAGAAAGACAATACTTGACAGGTAGTGTAATCCTCTCTTTGGTTTCCAGACACATCCTTTTCTAAAATTTTCTTCTTCTTTTCAAAGAAAAGCATTACCTTCACCCATACCACATCTTTTTTTTTTTTTTAAGATTTTTTTTTTTTTTTAATTTATATATTTGACAGAGAGAGACAAGGAGAGAGGGAACACAAGCAACGGGAGTGTGAGAGGGAGAAGCAGGCTTCCTGCTGAGCAGGGAGCCCAATGAGGGGCTCGATCCCAGGATCCCAAGATCATGACCTGAGCCAAAGGCAGACGCTTAATGGCTGAGCCACACAGGTGCCCCAATACCACATTTTATTATAGCACCCTTAGCTAGGTTATAAAGTTTCCAGGGTAGTCAAAAAAGTTATAAATATTGGCTTGGGGGATGTCTCCCAAATCCTATAGGTCTTCCTGTCTTTTCTTATACATATTCTTATGGGGGGTAAAGCTGGGCTCATGAGAAAAATTCTGAATTTGGAACAACCAAAGCCATCAGAGTATGAGAATATGGATTTTTCTAAATATAATGTTCTCATGAACTACATTTCTTAATCTCTTCATGTTAGATAACAACAAATTTTTACATGACTTCCTTCATATTGGGCGTGTATGACTCAATAAATAGTTAAAACATTGTTAATTAGTTGTATCACGTAATATCTCAATTACTCATCCAACCTAATCTTATATAATATTTATTATGGACTATCTCTTAAAAAGTAATATGTAATGCCATATTTGGAAAATTTATGCATGAGAACATACCTGGATTTTCAGAATTCCGATAATGAATATGCAAGCAAAATGTTTGCTATTTCAGATCATATCATGGAGTATCATTATGCAGGGAGTTGAAATGCAAACAGCAATGGGCAGCAAGCATTGAAAATTCATCCACCAAATTGGTAATCGTGCGTTCAGTGATTTTAGTACATCATTGGCACTCACACCAAATGACAACAATGTATTAAAATTTTAAGTTGTACTTTATTCACCCTTTTCACCTCCTCCTAATTATAAATGAGATGATGTGGAATGCATGGAAGGAGCTGGGAGTGGGGAAGGGGGAGCCAGCAGGGAAGCACTGGCAGGGAGCACCCATCTTGACATGTCCTTTAATGTGGATGCAACTGACTAAATGACAGAGTGCCCAAGCAGCTGCTTGTGGACAGGACACTTTTTCAGCTTCCTCCAAAGCTTGAGGAAAGAGCAAAGGTTAGTCAGGATTATGAGGTGGTGACATCCATTCAGGTTTTTCTGACATAATCTGAGTTTAAGTCAAAGGGTATAAACAGAGGATGGACAGGCTTTCCTAGTCTATCAGAGCACTCCTTATCATCAACTGATGCTGGAACAAAGTACTTTAAGGATCAGTAATACAGGACATTATATTATAGTCAGCACGTATAACGTCGTTTCCCCCTGACGGGAACATGAGATGCAAGGGACCATAAAAAGCTTCAAGCAAAGGTTCATTACTGGATGGGAAACACATATGGGAAAACAGACATCCATAGGGATGCATCTGTGATAAGGGGACACACACAAACTATACCCACCTAGAAAATGTCTCTGTAAGACACACAGTCTGAAGCCAGATGGACCCTGACCCAACATAGCATTTACAATCAGAATTCCAGAATTGTGGCAATGCTGTGGGCTCAGCTCTCTTCCTCTATAGCTGATCTAATTATCTCACTTTTTTTTATTTTAAAGATTTTATTTATTTATTAGAGAGAGAGAGGGAGAGAGAGAGAGCACAAGCTGGGGGAGTGGCAGAGGGAGGAGCAGGCTTCCGGATGAGCAGAGAGCCTGATGCGGTGTGGGACTCAGTCCCAGGTCTCTGGGATCATGACCTGAGCCGAAGGCAGACGTTTAACCGACTGAGCCACCCACGTGCCCCTAATTATGTCACTTTAAAGTCCAACACGATTTCCATCATCTTTAGGATACAAACCCGAATCCCTAACATGGCTCGTAAAGCCCCATGGATTTTGGCTCCCGCTGATTCTCTAGCATCGCCTTTGTTTCTCTCTGTCTCCACCTTCAAACAGAGTTCTTCAGAGTGCATCCTTTCTCACAGAAGGCATCCCACACACTGTCCCATCGGATGGAAAGTTGTGGCAATTCTACTTCTCTTTCAAATTTCACTTACACATCACTCCTTGGCCAGGGATCTGTCCTAGACTAAATCAGGCACCATTATAGAGACCCGCTGTTTTTTGTTTTTTGTTTTGTTTTTCTTCCCATTTTTAGCACTAAGCATCTGCGTAGCTCCTCGTTCAGTCTGTGTTCCCTGCTAGAGCTCCATGAAGACAGAGAAACTGTTTTGACTGTGACCGTATTTCACCAGGAGGACAGTTTCTGGAGGAGAGTACACACTAAATAAATACCTAGACAATGAATAACTTGAAGTCAGGATCATGAAAAGGGATACATTTTGGAGGCAGCTCTATCTTTTGTGATCCTCCCCCCTCAGTTTTACTGAGGGATAACTGAACTGCAATAAATTTCATTTAAAAATGTAAAATCTGGGGCGCCTGGGTGGCATAGCGGTTAAGCGTCTGCCTTCGGCTCAGGGCGTGATCCCGGCGTTGTGGGATCAAGCCCCACATCAGGCTCCTCCGCTATGAGCCTGCTTCTTCCTCACCCACTCCCCCTGCTTGTGTTCCCTCTCTCGCTGGCTGTCTCTATCTCTGTCAAATAAATAAATAAAATCTTTAAAAAAATAAAAAAAATAATAATAAAAATGTAAAATCTGCTGAGTTGTAACACGTGTTTGTACCTGTTACTACAGATGGAATGTTTGTGTTCCTTCAAGATTCATATGTTGAAACCTAATCCCAAGTGTGGTGGTATCTGGAGGTGGGGACTTTGGGAGGTGATCTGGGGCCTTGGAAGGTGATCATGATTCCTCATGAATGGAATTAGGGCCTTTATAAAAGTGATCTCAGGGGGGCACCTGGGTGGCTCAGCCGTTAAGCGTCTGACTTCGGCCCAGGGCATGATCCCAGGGTCCTGGAATTGCGCCCCACATCGGGCTCCCTGCTCCGCTGGGAGCCTGCTTCTTCCTCTCCCACTCGCCCTGCTTGTGCTCCCTCTCTCGCTGGCTGTCTCTCTGTCAAATAAATAAATAAAATCTTAAAAAAAAAAAAAAAGTCATCTCAGAGAGCTTCCTCACCTCTTCTACCCTGTGACAACAGAGCAAGGAGACATCTATGAACAAGGAAGTGATTCCTCATGAGATACCAAATCTGCCAGTGCCTTGATCTTGGACTTCCAAGCCTTAAGAACTTAAGAAATACATTTCTTTTGTTTATAAGCCACCAAGTGCATGGTATTCTCATACAGCAGCCTGGAAAGATGAAGATACCTATAAAGTCATTACCATAATCAAGATAATGAACATTTTCATTATCCTCGAACTTCCCTCATACTCATGTTCCCCTTCACTGGTCCCTAGCCCCAGGCAACTACTGGTTTGCTTCTCATGGAACAGATCTGTTTGCATTTTTGAGCATTTCATATGAATGGAATCAAACAGCATGTATTCTTTGTCTTTGTCATTCTATTAAAGCATATTTTTTTAGGTCCATTCATGTAGGTGCATGAATCAATAGTTCATTCTTTTTTCATGTTGAGTAGTTTTTCATTGTATGGCTATAGTACAATTTGGTTACTCATTCACCTAGGTCTGGACATTTGAGTTGTTTCTGGTTTGTGACTAGACAAAGTTGTTAAGACCATTCACGTGCCAGTCTTTGCGTGGACATCAGTTTTCATTTCTTCTCTGTAAATATCAAGGAGTAAAATGTCTACATCAGCAGAAGCTATATATTTAACTTTTTAAGAAATTGTCCCACTGATTTTCAAAGTGCTTGTACCACTTTACATTCTTATAAGCAGTGTATGGGAATCCCGGTTCCTCCATATTCCCAGCAACATTTGGTATGATCGTTCTTAGATTTTTGCCATTCTAATAGGGAGTACCTCATTGTAGTTTCAATTTGCATTTCCCTAATGACTAAAGGTATTAAATATCTTTTCACTTGCTATTATGTGTCCTTCTCATTTTATTCATTTTTATTGCAGTAAGAACACTTCACATGAAATCTACCCTCTTAACAAATTTTAAGTATACAAT
The DNA here is from genome assembly GCF_023065955.2 of Ursus arctos. NCBI lineage: Eukaryota > Metazoa > Chordata > Mammalia > Carnivora > Ursidae > Ursus > Ursus arctos. The sequence goes on from NW_026622986.1 coordinate 27,558,124, forward strand.
CCATAACTACAGGCACAATGTTGTGCAACATATCTCTAAGATTATCAGGTTTAGTGAAGTGTGTTTAAATTTTTGCCAATTTTAAATTGGGTTGTTTCATCATTATTGAGTTGTAGAAGTTCTTTTTTTTATATTCTGATATAAGTCCTTTATCACATAAATGCCTTGCGAATATTTTCTTCTATTCTATGACAATGTCTTTTGAAGAACAGAAGTTTTTAATTTTGATAAAGTCTAATTTTTCAATTTTTTTCCTTTTATGAATCATGGTTTTAGTACCATAGTCAAGAAATTTTTCTTAGGAGCACCTGGGTGGCTCAGTCAGTTAAGTGTCTGCCTTGGGCCCAGGTCATGATTCCAGAGTCCTGGGATCAACGGCTGCATCTGGCTCCCCGCTCAGTGGGGAGCCTGCTCCTCCCTCTCCCCACCCCCACCCTGCTGCTAGCTCTCTCTCTGTCTCTCAAAAATAAAATCTTAACAACAACAACAACAAAGAAATCTTTGCTTAATCACAAGTTTTTCTGTATGTTTTGTAGTTTCAGGTTTTATATTTTATTCTCTGGCATACTGTATTTTGGCCTATGATCCATTTTGAGTTAATTTTTGTATATGATGCAATGAAGATATGAAATTTCATTTTCTATATGGATATAGTGTTATAGCACTACTTGTTGAAAAGACTATTCTCAATTGAATTGCTTTTATACTTTGTTAAAAAATTAGTTATGCACACACACACGCACACTTTGTGAGTATTTCAACTTGGTCTTTTCTCAAAGGTGTTTGTGCTATTCTAGATCTCCTATATTGCCCTAATAAATTTCACATTAGCTTATAGAATTCTACCAGAAAACAAACAAACAAAAAAGCCTGGTGAGATTTTGGTTAGGAATGTTCTGAATCAAATTCAGGAGAACTGGCATTTTAGCAATACTATTCACTCTAATTCATGATCAAGTTATATTCTCCAATTTCTTAGACCCTTTTAAATTTATCCCAGAAAAGTTTCATGGTTTTTAGTGGTGAGATCTTGCATATATTTTTCAGATTAATTTCTATATATTTCATACTTCTCAATATTATTATAAATGACATTTTAAAACAATCCAATTGTTGAATGTTCATAGCTAGTATAAGAAAACACAGTTGATTTTTACATACCGATTTTTGCATCCTACAACCTTGTGAAACAAACTTTAAAGGTTTAGGATTCTGGAAAGTAGTAGTGATATAGGAGATCTCAGCTTTCCTGTTCCCCAACAAAGATCAAGGATTAGACAGCTAACCACAAACAAAAACAGCTCTAGAAGACCTCCAGAATCCATTTAGGAAGTTTTAACAATGCCACAGAACAACAACAACAAAACAAAAAAAACAACCAAAAAACCAACCAACCAACCAACCAACCAGCAAACAAACAAACAAAAAAACCAAAACTGAGAATAATCACAGAAGACGAAAACTTCATTTTACCTGCATCATCCCACCCCCCTCCCCCCAGGCTGACATTGCTCAGCACCAAAGAGAAATTTCCCAGCTAGCAGGGGTTCCTCTCACCAACACAGGAAAAGAGGAGTGAATGACCTCCAGCCTCTCCTGGCACTGTGTGAAGGTCTCACTTCAGCTTTACCCCAGCCAAGTCATCAGAGACCTGGCGAGGAACAAGGAAGGAAAAGCAGAAGCTGTTAATAGTGAACACACGGTGGGAATGGGCGCAGTTCACATATACCCGCACTGCAGACAAATTCTGCAGCTTCTTTCACCGAAGAAGTCACCTAGCCAACCCATGGGTACATACATTCACTAACAACAGCGGCCTCATTCTCTCCCTCCTTACCACACACCCCTTCACTGGAGCCAGACTGACAAAGTATCGTAGGCTGTGCAAGTATAAGACGTAAGCCACCTGAGTCCCTTCTTGACCCAACAGGAGCTGTGGCGATATGCCCATAACCAGCCTGGGCTTCTGCAGCTGCTTCAGTGCAAGACACCAGCCTAGGTGCTCTTAGCTGACCCCCAGCACTGTTCCCCCCTCCAACTGTACCTGCATGCCTCTGGCATGACATCTGTCATTGGCCTCCACTGCAGTGTGTGTGCACACACAAAAACTGAGGAGACAGTGTGAAGCTATGGGTGAACCTACTGATAGCCAGAGCCACAACTACTTGTGCGCCCAGTTCAGGCCCTGTTCCTGTCACTGACTGGCAAAACCATGCCCACCTGTAGGTAGCCCTTCTAGCTTTATTCCAGCATAGTCTCAACCCAACCTATCACTGGCTTTCATTACAATGTGCACACCCAGAAGAGTGTGTGACCAGAGGAGAGTACACCCGCATCCATGGGCCCTGCAGCTGACTGGAGGTGCTGATCAGGCCTTGCCTTCTGTCATTGGCCAGCACCACTGCCCCAACCTGTAGATAGCCCCTCCAGTTGTATACCTGCAAGCCTCCTGCCCAACTCTTGTCAGCAGCTTCCACTTCAGTGTGCACTCCCAGGGGCAGAGAGTGCAGCCACAGGAGAGCACACGGACCTCCAGGGACCTCACAGCTGCTTGTGGGTCCACATAAGGCCCTGATTTCTATCACTGGCTGGCATCACCATGCCTACCTGCAGCTAGTCCCTCCAGATGCAGATCTGCATGCCTCCCAGCCCTACCCTTGTTACTGGTTTACCCAGGGATAGAGTGTGAAGCCATAGGAGAGCCTGCTGGCATCTAGGTCTCTGCAGATGCCAGTGAGCCCAACGTTAGCCGTGGCCCTTGCTACCCACCCTGACCCCCATCACTATGAATGTGTCCACAAGTGGCTTCTGCCACTATATAGGCACCTGAAACTGGTTCCTACAGCCAAGTGTGTGCACACCACTGACTCCAGCCACCACTAGTGCCTGCCCTGGTCCTAGTAAGTCCTGGAGGCACCTCTTATAAGGCCAACAGCACTTGCAGCAGTCCTTGCCAAGGGCCACACAATTATCGATACTGTGGATCCCGATGGCCTGAGCCAGGAACATCACACCTTGGACCTGGTGCTACCACACCACCCTGCACTTGGCACACTGCACCATTAGATACAGGGTAACAGAATGATCCGGCATGCCCCCATTTGCAGGTGAAAGGATGCCCTTACCAAAATCAGTCTGTAAAGTGCTTAAGAGGTGACTGTTTCTTCAAGTGTACAGACACCTGTGCAAGGCTACAGGGATCACACAAAAAATCAGGAAAACATGATGGCACTAAAGGAATGCAGTGACCTCCAATGACAAAGAATTTGAAAAATAATTAAAAAATAATTGTTCTATGGATGCTCAGAGAGATAAAAGAGAACATAGATAAGCAATTTAATGATAGGAAAAAAATAATGCAAGAACCAAAGGAGAAGCTCAACAAAAAGGTAGAAAATTTAAAAAAGAATCAAATGAATTTTGAACCTGAAGAATACAATCACTAAACTGAAGAATTCAACAGAGAGCTCTGACCATCAGACTTGAACAAGTAGAAGTGAGACTCAGTGACTTCGAAGACAGATCAATTGAAATCACACAATTAGAAGACAAAAGAAAGCAAGAAAGAAAAGGAAAGAAAAGAATAAAAAAAAAACCTATGGGAGATATGGGATACCATCAAAAGAATAATATAGGCATTATAGGACTCCCAAAAGGTGAAGACAGGAAGGAAGGAAGAGAAAGTTTATTTGAAGAACTAATGGCTGGGAATTCCCCAAACATTGGGAGAGATTTGAATATACAAGTTGATGAAGCTAATAGGTCACCTCAAAATTTCAATTGAAAACATTCTTCTCCAAGACACATACTGATAAAATTGTCTAAAACAAAAGACTAAGAGAGAACCTTAAAAACAGCAAGAGAAGAAAACATTTTCTCATTAAAGGAAACCACCATAAGGCTATCAGCAGATTTATTAGCAGAGACCTTACAGGACATGAGAGAATGATAACACACTCAAAGTGCTAAAAGAAACTGCCAACCAAGAATACTTTACCCAGGAAAGTTCTCCTTCATAATTAAAGGTGAAATAGAACTGCAAATCCAGAATTGTGATGTCTCCACCTTTTCTTTTCTTTTTCAAGATTGCTTTGGCTATTTGGGGTCTTTTGTGGTTCCATAAAATTTTAGGATTGTTGTTCTAGCTCTGTGAAAAATGCTGGTGATATTTTGACAGGAACTACATTAAATGTGTGGATTGCTTTGGGTAGTAATTTTAACAATATTTGTTCTTTCAACCCATGAACTTGGAATATTTTCCCATTTCGTTGTGTCAACTTTAATTTCCTTTATCAGTGTTTTATAGCTTTCAGAGTACAGATCTTTTACCTCCTTGATTAGGTTTATTTCTAGATATCTTATGGTTTTTGGTGCAATTCTAAATGCGACTGATTCCTCGATTTCGCTTTCTGCTGTTTATCACTGTATACAAATGCAACAGGTTTCTATACGTTGATTTTGTACTCAGTGATGTTACTGATTTTTTTGGTGGAGTCCTTTGGGTTTTCTATAGAGTAGCATGTCATCTACAAATAGTGATAAGTTTGACTTCTTCCTTGCTGATTTTGATGACATTTCTTTTTGTTGTCTGATTGCTGAGGCTAGGACTTCCAGTACTATGTTAAATGATAGTGGTGAGAGTGGACATCCTGGTCTTGTTCCTGACCATATAGGAAAAGCTCTCAGGTTTTTCCAGTGATGATGGTATTAGCTGTGGGTTTTTGTATATGGCCTTTATGATGTTGAGGGGTTTTATTATGAATGGATATTGTACTTTGTCAAATGATTTTTCTGCATCTCTTGAGAGGATCATATGGTTCTTATGCTTTGTTTCATTAATGTGGTGTATCACGTTGATTGATTTGCAAATACTGAACCACCCTTGTATCCCAGGAATAAATCCCATTTGATCATGGTGAATGATTCTTTTAATGTACTCCTGGATTCGATTTGCTAGTATTTTGTTGAGAATTTTTGCATCCATGTTCATCATTGGCCTGTAGTTTTCTTTTTTAGTGGAGTGTTTGTCTGGTTTTGGAATGAGGGTAACGCTGGCCTCATAGAAAGAGTTTCAAAGTTTTCCTTCCATTTCTATTTTTTGGAATAGTTTGAGAAGAATAGGTATTAACTCTTCTTTAAATGTTTGGTAGAATTCCCCTAGAAAGCCATCTGACCCTGGACTCTTGTTTGTTGGGAGATTTTTGATTACTGATTCAATTTCTTTGTGGGTTATGGGTCTCTTCAAGTTTTCTATATCTTCCTGTTTCAGTTTTGATAGTTGACATATTTTTAGGAATTTATCCATTTATTCCAGATTGTCCAATTTGTTGACAAATAATTTTTCATAATATTCTCTTACAATTGTTTGTATTTCTGCAGTGTTGGTTATGATTGCTTCTCTTGTGATTTTTTGGGTCCTTTCTCTTTTCTTTTTGCTAAGTCTGGCTAGGGATTTATCAATTTTATTAATTTTTTCAATGAACTAGCTCCTGTTTCATTGTTCTGTTCTACTGTTTTTTGTCTGTTTGTTTAGTTTCTATACCATTTATTTCTGATCTAAAGTTTATTATTTCCTCTCTTCTGCTGGCTTTAGGCTTTATTGTTCTTTTTCTAGCTCCTCTACATGTGAGGTTAGGTTATTTGAGATTTTTCTTGCTTCTAGATGTAGGCTTGTCTTGCTATAAACTTCCCTCTTAGGACTGCTTTTGCTGCATCCCAAAGGTTTGCTACCATCATGTTTTCATTTTCATTTGTTTCCATGCATTTTTTAAAAATTTCTTCATTCATTTCCTGGTTGACCCATTGACTCTTTAAGAGCATGTTGTTTAACCTCTATGTATTTGTGGTCTTTCCAAATTTTTTCTTGCAGGTGACCAAGTTTTATAGCCTTGTGATCAGAAAATATGCATGGTATGATCCCAATCTTTTTGTACTTACTGAGGCCTGATTTATGACCCAGTATGTGATCTATTCTGGAGAATGTCCCATGTGCACCAGAGCACAGGGGCATGGGATTTGGAGAAAAGCAGGCTAAAGAGCCAGTGTATGGATTAGTCAACCTGAACAGGTGTCTCTGCCCCTACATGGAGGGGTGGGGGAGGGAAATGATGCCTGCTAATTCTTTTGTCCCCAGAGAGACAATGCCACCTCTCACAGATGTGCTCCAAGAAGTACAAATAGTGTCTTTCCATGTGCCTTAGGTGATCCTCAGATTACACAGTCTGCCTGGTGGTTGCTTGCCTGCCTTCTCTCCAGGAGTAGGGCAGTGCCCTCAGGTCTCTATTCTGCCAAGCCCAGGGACCTGTAAAACTCCAATCATTGAGCCCCACTGGTTGAAAATCTCATGAATATCAGCCCCTCTCATTTTCCCAGCCAATGGCTTTTGGGAAATGTTCTCCTTGTGCATATACCTGTATGCTCCATGCTCTCTCACCTTTCTCTGTGTCTAGGGCTCCCTCCCCTCCACAGCACCCATAATCCATTTCTCCCTGAAACCACACCTCCACACTTCCTACCTTCCTTGATGTGGTCTCTTCTCTCCCTCTTGTACAGTTTTTTCTATCAGTCCTCAGGTTGATTTCTTGGGTATTCACAATGATTTGATAGTTATCTAGCCATGTTTAAGGGATGAGGGAAGGCTAGGATCCTCCTACTATGTTGCCATCTTAGCCCCCCACCAATTACCCACTTTCAACAAAAGATAGATTATTCATATAGAAAATATTGGGCTCAAAACATACATTAGACCAAGTGGACCTATCAGACATATACAGAACTATTTCATTCAACTACAGCAGAATATATTCTTCTCAAGTGCACAAGGAACATGCTGCAGGACAGATCACATGACAGATCACAAAACATGTCATAGTAAATTTAAGATTGAAATCACACCACAGTATTCTGTCCAACCACACACACACACACACACACAAAAAAAAGAAAAGTAGAAATAAATGACAAGAGGAAAGGTGGAAAGTTAACAAATATATGGGATTAAAAAGCATGCTCCTGAATAACCAATGGGTCAAAGAAGAAATCAAAAGGGAAAACAAGAACTACCTTGAAATAACTGAAAATGGAAGGACAACATATAACTTATGGGATAACACAAAATTAGTTCTAAGAGGGAAGTTTATAGTGACAAATGCCTACATTGAAGAAACAAGAAATATCTCAAATAAACAACCTCACTTTATACCTTAAGGAAATAAAAAAAGAACTAAGCCCACAGTGAGAAGGAAGGAAATAACAAAGATCAGAGCAGAAAGAAATAAAATAGAAACCAGAAAAACAATAGAGAAGATCAGTAAAACTTAGAGTTTTTTTCTAAAAAGACAAACAAAATTCACAAAACTTTAGCTAGACGCAGAAAAACAGAGAGAGGACTCATCTGCAGTCATAACTGAAAAAGGAGACATTACAACTGATATTATAGAAAGAAAAATGATTATAAGAAACTTCTGAGAACAAGTATATTCCAGACTGAATAACCTAGAAGAAATGGATTAATTTTTGGAAACACAATCCACTTATAGCATATTTGGTCTGAACATGATTCAGTCTGAATCATGAAGAAATAGAAAATCTGAGCAGATTAGTATCAAGTAAGGAAATTGAAACTATAATAAAAAATCTCCCAGGACAGAAATGCCTCAGACCAGATGGTCTCACTGGTGATTTCCACTAAACATTTAAAGAAGACCTAATGCCATTTCTTCTCAAACTTCTCCAAAAAAATTGAAGAGAGAATACTACCAAATTTATTTATGAAGCCACCATTACCTGATACCAAAGCCAGATAAGAATACTACAAGAAAAGAAAAATACAGGGCTATCCCTGTGAATATAGATGCAAAAATTTTCAACAAATGCAGCAAACCAAATTCAGTGTGTATTACAAGGGTTTTTTACCATGATGAAGTGGGATTTATCCCTGGGATGGAAAGATTGTTCAACATATGCAAATCAATAAATGTGATATATGACATTAATGAAAAATAAAAATTATCTCAACAGATGCAGAAAAAGCACTTGACAAAGTGTAACATCCTTTTGTGATTAAAAAAAAAAAAACAACACTGAGCAAACTGGGTGTAGAAAAAAAACATACCTAAACACAATAAATCTCATATATGAAAAACCCACAGGCATCATCAGGCTCAATGGTAAAAAGTTGAAAGCTCTTCCTCTAGTATCAGGAACAATACAAAGGTGCCTACTCTCACTGCTCCTGCTCAACATAGTACTAAAAAATCATGGCCAGAGCAATCAGGGAAGGAAAAGAAATAAAAGGCATCCAGATATGAAAGAGAAGTAAAACTGCCTTTGCAGATGATATGATGTTCTATATAGAAAATCCTAAAGACCCCATCAAAAAATTGAACAAATCAATAAATTCAGTAAAGTTGCAAGATGCAAAATCAACGTACAGAAAACAGTTGCATTTCTATAGACCAATAAATAGAACATATGAAAAAGAAAGAAAACAATCCCATTTACAGTAACATCAAAAACAATAAAATTTAACCAAGGAGATAAAAGATCTATACACTGAAAGCTATAAGACATTGATGAAAGAAATAAAAAAAGACACAAATAGAAAGACAACCCTTTTTTATGGATTAGAGGAATTAATATTGTTAAAATGTCCATATTACCCAAAGCCACCTATAGATTCAACACAATTTGTATGAAGATTTTTTGACATTTTTTAGACAAGCAGAAAAGATAATTCTTACATTTATATGGAACCGTAAAAGGCCCTGAATAGCTAAAGCAATCTTGAGAAAGAAGAACAAAGCCAGAGGTAGTTCCTGATTTCAAACTAGATTGTAAAGGTATAACAATCAAAACAGTATGATACTGGCATAAAAACAGGCACACAGAGCAATGGAAAAGAACTGATAGCCCAAAAATAAACCCATACACAGATGGTCAACTGATATTTGATAAGGGAGCCAAGAATACTCAATGGAGTAAAGAAAGGCTCTTCAAGAAATGGTGCTCAGGAAAAAAAAAAAAAAAAAAAAAAAAAGATATTCACATGCAAAAGAATGAAACTAGACCCATATCTTACACTACCCACAAAAATTAACTCAAAGATATAAATGTAATACCTAAAACCATGAAACTCCTAGAAGAAAACAGGACAAAACCTGACATTGGGCTTTAGGAATGATTTTTTGGATATGACTTCTAAAGCACAAGCAACAAAATCAAAATAAACAAGTGGAACTACATCAAACTGAAAAGCTCCTGCACAGAAGAAATGATCAACAAAATGAAAAAAAACCCTATGGAATAGGAAACATATTTGCAAATTATATCTGATAAGGGGTTAATATCCAAAACATATAAAGAGCTCATACAACTTCACAGAGAACTAACCCAAACAAATCCAATTGAAAATAGGCAAACAACCTGATTAGACATTTTCCCAGGGATATACAAATGGCCAATAGGTACATGAAAAGATGCTCAAAATCACTAGTCGTTAGGAAAATCAAATCAATCACAATGCAATATCTCACACCTGTTAGAATGGCTATCATCAAAAAGACATGAGATGACAAAAGCTGGTGAGGATGTAAAGGGAACTCATGAACACTGTTGGTGGGATTGTCAGTAGGTGCAGCCACCACAGAAAACAGTACAGGGATTCCTGAAAAAATTAAAGATAATATACTAGCATATGATCCAGCAATTCCACTTCTGGTATTTATCCTAAGGAATTGAAGATGCTGTCGAAAAGGTATCAGTACCTTCGTGTTCCTAACAGCCATATTCACAACCAAGAAATAGAAACAAGTTGTGTCCACCAGTGGATGAATGGATAAAGAAAATGTGGTATATATACAGTGGAGTATTACTCAGCTATAAAGAATAGGGAAATCCTGCCATTTGCCACAACATGGATGGATCTTGAGGGCATTATGCTAAGTGAAGTCAGAGAGAGAAAGACAGATAACTGTATGATCTCACATCTGATCTCTAAAAAGAAAAAAAAAAAAAAAAACCACAACAAAGACATCACATTTATGTTACAGGAAATGGGGGTGGGAGTAGGAAATTGGATGAAGGAGGCAAAAGGTACAAGCGTCCAGTTATAAGATCAGTAAGTCCCCTAGGGATGTAATGTACAACATAATTACTATAGTTAACACTGCTGTATGGTATATTTGAAAGTTAAGAAAGTAATAGATCTAAGATTTCTCATCACAAGGAAAGCAACTTTTTTTTTTTCTTCTTTATTTGTATCCTGTATGAGATAATGAGTGTTAACTAAACTTACTGTGGGAATCATTCCACATATTTGTAAGCCAAATCATTATGCTGTACACCCTAAACTTATGTAGTGCTGTATGTCAATTCTATCTCTAGGAAATGGGGGGGGGGAAATCTGGGGGGAAAAAAAACCTACAATGCAAGATTGATACATATCTTGTTGCAATAGAAATAGAACTGAGAACACATATCTTGTGGAATGGAAAAATGATGCACATTGAAGATCAAAAGTCATCATTGCTTCCAAAAAGTTTCCAGAAGGCAGCCATATCATATCCTGGGCTCAATTACCTTATACTATGATTAGCCAATCCTCCTTATCCTGACATAGGATACTAACAGTTGTAATTGTTAGTGCGTACTGTTGTTTTACTCCTCTACCTCATCTTCCTTCTTTTTGAAGCATGCATCTCTCTCCTTCTATTGCTAGCTCTTCATTTCATACAGAGAGCCTTGCTGCTTTGTTCGGCTTTGAGGCCCTATTATCTTAGCACTGCCTGACATTCAAAAATATTTGCTCAAGTGGTATGCTGATTTTGTACGTTTTTTTATGATGAATGCTTTATTCTTGTAGAAGTCTTTAAAATTGAGGTATAATTTACATATTGTAAATTACACAAATCTCAAGGTTACAGTTTGTTGAATTTTGATGAATGTATGTATCAGGCAACTTGTGACTGAATTAAGGAATAGAACATTTCCATCACTAAGGACAGTTTCTTCACACCCTTTCTAATCAATCCATTTACGCCAATAACCACTATTACAATTTCCATTCCGACACACTAGATTTATCTGTTTTTGAACTTCCTGTAGAAGGCAATGTACAGTCGGCACTCTCCTGATCAACATGATGTTTTGGTAATTCCTCCATGTCATCGGATGTATCATCATTTTGTTCCTTTTTTGTTGCTGAGTAATATTCAATTTTACGAATATAGCACAATATATTTCCTGTTGTCTTGGTCATGAACATTTGTTTCTAGTTTTTGGTTTTTTTTATATATATTTTATTTATTTGAGAGAGACAGCATGAGCGGGAGGGGCAGAAGGGTGGGGGGGGGATCTCTCAAGCAGACTCGTGCTGAGCATGGAGCCCAAGGCAGGGGCTCGATTCTCATGACCCTGAGATCATGACCGGAGTGGAAACCAACAGGTGGATGCTCAGCCAACCTATGACCCAGGTGCCCCTATTTATTTTATTTAAAGGTGCTATGCGTATTCTTTTACAAATCTTTTTGTATACATATAAACTTATTTCTCTTGGGCATATAGGACTGGGAATGTACTTGCTGGGTAAGAAATGTCTGGTTGACTTTATGTGGAAATTCCTAGCTTTCCTAAGGGCTTACAAGATTTCACATTCATACCAGCAATGTATGGGAGTTATAGTTTCTCTGCATCCCTGCTAGCACTTAATATTATTTTTTAATTTTAGCCATTCTTATATATGTGTGGTAGGAATATATTATGGTTTTATTTTGCATTTTCTTATTAATAAGGTTGAGCACCTTTTAAAGTGACTGTTGTGAAGGGTATGTTAAAATATTTTGCCATTAATTTTTTTTAATTAATTAATTTGCTTTATGTTTTTATGTAAACAAATGTGATTTCCTTGAATTATGAATGTTTCTCCTAGTGACTGGCTTTTTCTTTTTTTCTTTTTATGGGTAGCTACCCTACAATTTTGGGAATTTTGTATTTCATTTTATATATGCACCATCATTTACCTACATAGCTGAATTATTTCCAATGTTTGCTTTAAATAATATTGTTACATATATCCTTGAAATTATTTTACACATATTTTATTAAGATACATTTTATAAGAGACTTAATTTCTGAGTCAGAAAGTGTGTGTGTAGTATGTATATATATATAAAACATGTGAGTGTATGTATATATATGTGTGTGTATGTGTGTGTGTGTATATATATATATATATATAAAATAAACAATTCCTCCTTTTTCCACCTCATATTCTGTATAAACACATATTAAATAAGTCAATCTAGGTCTTTGGGGCCCTGAATCTTAATTTTTCAATTCCACTAATTATCATTTTCAGATATAAACTATGATTTTCCCCTTTCTTGTTGTACTTTAACCATACTTCTCATTTAAAAAAAGAAAAACAGCCCTCCCAAATGTAATGTGGAAGAAAAAGTGTATTTATTAGGAACCCTACATGTGAGAGGCACAGAGCTAACCTCTGGATATAAATGTCTCATGTGATGCACAGATCAAACCAATGAGGTTTTTTTTTTTTTTCTCATTTCATTTTTTTAAACTGAAAAAGCTGAAATCTGAGATCTCTAAGCACACCCAATTAGCAAATGGTAGAGGCAAGATTCAAATTAGGTGGTCTGCTGCTAAGTTTCAGTACTTTTCTCCATTGAACTGGCTGCCTTCCTAATAAAATTCCCATAAAACAGTGTGGCAAAACTGATGTAAAAACACAATTTAGTGACCACGTTCCAGTTCCACGTGTAAGTTATGTGAAATGTTGGGGTTTGGGAGAAAATGTCAGGAAGAATTCTTGCGATGTCTTCAGTGAAAAAAAAAAAAGGTGGTTTTATTAAAGCACAGGGACAGGACCCATGGACAGAAAGAGTTGCACTAGGGTTGTGAGGAGTGACCAATTATATACTTTCAAGTTGGGAGGGGGTTAAGGATAGCGGAAGTCTCTAAGGAATTGGGAAGCAAGGTTTCCAGGACCTTAAGGGGCTAGCTACTGTTAAGGTCATTTACAACTGTCTAGTAAAACCTTAGTCATGAGACCTTTCAGGTGTCTATCAGTGAGCCATATGCTTGGAGGATGACTACTAGGATATATCTTGGGGCTGGGGGTAGGGGGTAGAGATAAAGGAAGTTTCCAAAGGAATTTTTATATGTTAAAGAAGACTTATAGGATCCTGGAAGTTGGGCTAATGTCAAGCTAAGGTTGTCTTTTGCCTCTCCTCTAGTAAAGTATTAACATTCAGGCAGTTGAGTTCCTGGAGGAAGGTTACCCTGTCTGTCTTAAGTACTTGCCAATGGGCTGCTAAGGAAATTTATTTATTTTCTTTACATTTCCTTTGCCTTTGTTTTCCACATCAGTAAGGAGCTTGGAAGTCACCACTCCATGCTAACAACAGGTAAAAAGCTAAACAGATTGAAAAAATCAACAACTCTCCTTGGATTCATAAGAGAGAAAAGGACACAGAGCAAACTGTTGCCTCTAAGACTGGAGAGAGAGAGAGAAGCAAATGCAGGTCATCTCGGCTTACCAGAGCAGAGACTCAGGAGCAGAAAATGGTGCAGGAAGGAAAACCTGAACTGTAACTGACAAAGTGCTGGAGATTCAGTGCGGATAAGTCTGATGGTTAAAACTCCAGGGGTACTCAGTCATAGGAGGGGCCCCAAAATATTGAGAAACTTACCTTTAGAAGCCTAAACAGGTTCACACAGCAAATACTGGAGAAAAATCCTCTTGGCCTTATGTCAGGGAAGTCGAAAAGGAACCATTTTGAAACACGCCAGGACACTCTTTCCTTCTTAACAAGACTGGCCCTCAGGGGAAACTAATTAACCACAGCCTAAACTGCTGGCCTGCTATCAGGGCGTAACTGACACCTGGGGAAGGGAACTACCCAACCCCAGCTTACTTTAGCCATCCTGTCCTACCTAAGGGAGGGTAGAAAATAAATGAGAAACACTTGAGAAGTTCACAGTTCAGAGGCCTAGGTTCATTAAAAGACTGGGGCTATGTCACAGGACTACAGAATGCCTCTCATCCTGTACACCTAACCTCCACGTTTCTGAAAGCCTACTCATAGCAGGTGCTTTTACCCAGTACATCATATCTGGCTATCAATAAGAAATTACAAGGCATACCAAAAGGCAAAAAAAAACACAATTTGAAGAGACAGAGCAAGTTCCAGAACTAGACTCAGATATGGCAAGGAGATTGAAATTATCAGACTGGGAATTTAAAACAACTCTGATTAATATACTAAGGGCTCTAATGGATAAGGAAGACTGTATGCAAGAACAGACAGACATTCTGACCAGAGAGATGGAAATCCTGTGAAAGAATCAAAAAGAAATTCTAAGTATAAAAACAACTGTAATAGAAATGAAAAATCCCTTTGATTGGGCTTATTAGTAGACTGGATACAGCTGAGAAAACACTCTCTCAGAAGCTATATCAATAGAATCCTCAAAAAACCAAAGAAACTAAGACCTGGCTTCTTGAAAAGATCAACTAAAATGATAATCCTCTAATTGGGCTACTTAAGAAAATGAGAGATGACATAAATTACTAATATCAGAAAGTAAAGATGGCACATCACTACAGATATCATGGACATTAAAAGGATAATAAAGGAATACTATGAATAACTCTGTGCCCACAAATTTGAAAACCTACATAAAAGGGACCACTTCCTTGAAAGACAAAATCTGCCAAAATTCACACAAACATAAATTATCTGAATAGACACAAGCCTGTGGAAAATATTGAATCAATAATGAATAACTGCCCAAAACAAAGATCATCAGGCCCAGATGGGTTCATTGGTGAATTGTATCAAACATTTAAGAAAGAAATTGTATCAATTCTCTACAATCTTTTTCGGAGGAGAGAAGCAGGAGAGAAATACTTTCTAACTCATTATAGATATACATATATTAGGCCAGCATTATTCTAACACCAAAACCAGACAAAGACATTCAAAGAAATAAAACTATGGACTAATATCTCTCATGAATATAGATGCAAAAATCCTCAACAAGTATTAACAACTTTGAATACCAAAGAGTACAAAAATTATACAACATAACCAAGTGGGATTTATCCCAGATATGCAAGGCCCAATCAACGTTTGAAAATCATTAATATAACCCATCACATCAATAGACTAAAATAGAAAAATCACATGATCTTATCAATAGATGCAGAAAAAGCTTTTAACAAAATCTAATATCAATTCATGTTAAAAATTCCCAGTTAACTAGGAATAGAAGACAATTTTCTCAATTTGATAGAGACTATCTACAAAAACCCTACAGCTAATCTCACACTTAACAGTGAGAAACTTGTACTTTTCTCACTATGATCAGGTATAGGCAAAGATGTCCCCTCTCAACACTTCTTTTCAACACTGTACTGGAAGTCCTTACTAATGCAATATGGCAAGATAAGGCAAGAAAATAAAGGTATGCAGATTGGGAAGGGAGACATAAAACTGTCTTTGTTCACAGGTGACATGAATATCTATGTAGAAAATCTGAAAGAATCAACAAAATCCTGGAACTAACATATGAATATAGAAAATCTGCAGAATACAAGAATAACGCACAAAAGTCTATGGCTTTCCTATATACCCAACAATAAACAAGTGGAATTTGAAATTAAAAAGATATTACCATTTACATTAGCACCCCCCAAAATGAAATACTTAAATATAAGTCTAACAAAATATGTACAAAATCTATACGAAGAAAACTATAAAATTGATGAACAAAATCAAAGAACCAAAAAACTGGATAAGAAGACAATATGTCAAGATGTCAGTTTGTCTCAACTTGATCTATAGATTCAGGGCAATTGCAATAAAAATCCCAGCAAGTTATTTTGTGGTTATGAACAAATTGACTCTAAATTTTATTTCAAGTGTCAAAAAGACCAACAATAGTCAACATAATATTGAAGGAGAAGAATAAATTTGGAGGACTGACACTACCCAACTTCAAGACTTTTATAGTAATAAAACCACAGTAATCAAGAAAGTGTGGTATTAGGGAAACAGACAATAGATTGATGGAACAAAATAAAGAGCCCACATATAGATTCTCATGAATGTAGTCAGATGGTCTTTGACAAAGTATAAAAGGTAATACAATGGAGCAAAGATAGTCTTCAAAAAATGGTGCTGGAATGATTGAACATCCACATGCAAAAATATAAATCTAGACACAGACCTCACAATTTTCAAAAGAATTAACTCAAAATGGATCATAAACCTAAACGTGAAACAAAAACAATTAAATCCTAGAAGATAACATCAATTGGGTATGGTGATGCCTTTTTAGGTGTAACATCAAAGATAAATGAAAGAAATATTGGATAAGCTGAAATTTATTAAAATTAAAAACTTCTGCTTTATGAAACATAATATCAAAATGAGAAGATAAGCCACTGACTGGGAGAAAACATTTGCAAAAGACACATTTGATAAAGGACTGTTATCCAAAATATACAAAGAACTTTTAAAACTTAAGAAAACAAACAACCCAGGCTAAAAATGGACCAAAGTTTGTTTCCTAGAGTCCATAGTCTCTCATGGTTCATTCCCCCTTCTGTTTACACCCCTTCATTCTTCCCTTCTTTCTCCTACCAATCTTCCTGCTATTTCTTATGTTCCATAAATGAGTGAAACCATATGATAATTGTCTTTCTCTGTTTGACTTATTTCACTTAGCATAATCTCCTCCAGTCCCATCCATGTTGCTGCAAATGTTGGGTAATCGTTCTTTCTGATGGCTGAGTAATATTCCATTGTATATATGGACCACATTTCCTAATCCAGTCATCTGTTGAAGGGCATATCGGCTCCTTCCACAATTTAGCTATTGTGGACAATGCAGCTATGAACATTGGGGCGCATATGGCCCTTCTCTTCACTACATCTGTATCTTTGGGGAAGGGGGGTAGGTGACTGGGATAGGCCAGTGATGGGTATTAAGGAGGGCACATATTGCATGGTGCACTGTTATACACAAATAATGAATCATGGAACATTACATCAAAAACTAAGGATACACTGTATGGTGACTAACATAACATAATAAAAAAATATTATTAAAAAAAAATGGACCAAAGACCTTACCAGGCAGCTCACCAAAGAAGACATACAGATGACAAACAAGCATATGATAAGAAACTTCAAATCATATGTAATCAAAGAAATGCAAATTAAAATGAAATATCATTATACTCTTAGGATGGCCAAAATCCAGAACACTAAGAACACCAAATGTGAAGATGTGGGGCAGCCAGGAACTCTCATTCATTGCTGGTAGGAATACAAAATGCTACACCACTTTGGAAGACAGTTGGACAGTTTCTTACAAAACCAAACATACTCTTACCATACAATCCAGCAATTGTGCCCTTGGTATTTACCCAGAGGAATAGAAGACTATGTTCGCACAAAAACCTAACATAGATGTTGAAAGCAGCTTTAGTCATAATTGCCAAAATTTGGAAGCAAACAAGATGTCCTTCAGTAACTGAATGGATCAATAAATTGTGGTGCATCCAGACAATGGAAATGAACTATCAAGCCACGAAAAGACATGGAAGAACTTTAAAAGCATACTGTTAAATGAAAGAAGACAATTTGAAAAGGCTACATCCTGTATGATTCCAGCTAGATGACACGATGGAAAAGGCTAATTTGCTGATGAAAATGCAGCTCCTACAAAAGCAATATTCAGGGATCAAATAGATAAGAGGAAAACAATCTTCTTGACCAATACATTTGAGGCAAAGCACACTGGAGCAAAGGTAGTACTGCATTTTGAGCCTACTGATGTACAGATTTATTTTTATAAGATCCTGAATATGAAATAATAAATGGCAGGGTGAGGAATAGCAGTAGAATTGGCACCTCTGAAATCTGGGAAATGCCAATCACTGAAGAGAGTGAAGCCACTCTCAGAAGAGGCAGAGGATAACCACTACCTCTCAGTGACAATCATGTTTTGTTATGAGGTTCCCAGAATGCATGTGTGCAGTGGTCGTGATGAGGCATTTTTAGTCGCCAAGATTTCAAACACGTTGTACCTTGAGATTCTGCCCAGTTAGGTAAAGAAGTTGAGAGGAAGAGGGATGGTTTTGAAGCAGGAGAATGGAAAATGACTAGAGCCATTTGCAGATCTGAAGGAGAACCTTAAATATTTTACTCCTAGGTTCAGGGTAATTTACAGGTTAAATTTTGATATCTTGTAAAGTTTAAGAATTGACCTGTTTTTGAAGTAACATTTTTTCTTAAAACATTTAGGTTGATCCCAATAGAACTCCTACCCCTGAGATTCATGAGAAAATCAGATGGAATTATCTTAGAAGATTTCAATATTTTTAGGTTACAGGAGACCATATGTTCACTTGCCACTACTAAATACAATGTGAATAAAATGAAGCTTTGGAATGTGCAAAGTAAACCATATGTAATGATTGCATCTTCCTATCATGGATTTAAAAAAATAATTAATATTTTTATATAGGCCTTATTTTTTTAAAGTTTTCATTTTGTTCTTTTTAAGATTTTATTTATTTATTTGACAGAGAGAGAGACAGGGAGAGAGCAAGCACAAGCAGGGAGAGTGGCAGGCAGGGAAGAAGCAGGCTCCCCGCTGAGCAAGGAGCCTGATGTGGGGCTTCATCCCAGGACCCTGGGATCATGACCTGAGCCAAAGGCAGCCACTTAACTGACTGAGCCACCCAGGTGCCCCACATAGGCCTTATTTTTTAAAAAAACAATTATATGTTACCAGAAAAATGTTTTTTAAAATAGACTTTTTTAGAACAGTGTTAGGTTTACTGAGAAATTAAGATTGTATAGAGAGTTCCCATACAATTTATACACTGTTTCCCCATTACTGCCATCTTACATCAGTATGATTCCTTTGTTACAATAAACAAACCAATACTGATGCATTAAATTTCAGTTTATTCAGATTACCTTTGTTTTCACCTAATTCCCTTTTTTCTTTTTTTTATTTTAAAGATTTTATTTATTTATTTGACAGAGAGAGAGACAGCCAGAGAGAGAGGGAACACAAGCAGGCAGAGGGAGAGGAAGAAGCAGGCTCCTAGTGGAGCAGGGAGCCTGATGTGGGGCTCGATCCCAGGACCCTAGGATCAGGTCCTGGGCCAAAGGCAGACTCTTAACGACTGAGCCACACAGGTGCCCCTAATTTCCTTTTTTATTTCAGGATTCCATCCAGGACACCACATTGCATTTAGTCATTATGTCTCTTTAGGTCCCTCTGCACTGAGATAGTGTCTCAGACTTTTCTTGTATTTGATGAACTAGAAAGTATTGAGGAGACAGTTTTGGTCAAGTATTTTGTAAGATGTTTCTCTACTAGAATCTTCTGATGCTTTTCTTATGATTAGATGGGGCTAAGGGTTGTTGGGAGATCAGAAAGATAGAGGGCCATGTTCATCACATCACATTAAGGGTACATAGTAGAATCATGACTTATCTTTGTTGATGTTGACCTTGCTCACCTGGCTGAGCAGAGTTTGGCAGTTTTCCCCATTGGAAAGTTACTCACTTTTCCCTCTCCATATCATACTCTCTGGACGGAAGTCATTATAAGCACAGCCCGCACTTAAGGAGTGTAGATTTATGCTTTCATTCTTGAGGATAATGTGGCTGCATAAATTATTTAAAATCTTTTGCATGGAATATTTGTGGCTTCTCCTGAACTTATTTATTTACTTAACCATTTATTTTTATAACTATGTATTTATGGAAATTTACTTTATACTTTAACTTATAATCTAATACTACTTTATTTTGTTCTTCAAATGTTCCAGCCTTTGGTCATTAGAACTTTTTTCAATTAGCTCCTGGGTCCTTCTACCCTCATCAATCTCTGTGTGTGAGTGTTTAAAGCATTCATTATTTTCTAGCCCAATAAGATGCTCCAGGATCATCTTGCATATGTTCAGTGCTAGAATCAGACATTTCTCCAAGAGGTCATGGTTCTTTTTATTGTAGAATTAGAATTAGATACCAGGACTGGGTGCTTGTTGCTACTGGGGTGTCAT
This sequence comes from Ursus arctos, assembly GCF_023065955.2. Lineage (NCBI taxonomy): Eukaryota > Metazoa > Chordata > Mammalia > Carnivora > Ursidae > Ursus > Ursus arctos. The sequence goes on from NW_026622986.1 coordinate 27,578,237, forward strand.
TTCTTTTAGGATCTCTCAGCTGACAGAGCAAGAAAAAACATATATATTTATATATACTATACATATTATATATAGTATGTATATATATATTATATAACATATATATATGTGTGTGTGTGTATATATACACACACACACACTAATCCATGTATAAATATATATACACACCCCCTATTTGGGAGTCCATATGAATTTTAGAATGGGTTATTCTATTTCTCTATGACAGGGATCACATTAAATTTGTAGATTCCTTTGGGTAGTATGGACATCTTAACAATATTAACTCTTCCAATCCATGAACATGGGATGTCTTTCCATTTGTTTGAGTCTTCTTTAGTTTCTTTCAGAAATGTTCTGTAGTTTTCAGTGTACAACTCTTTTGTCTCCTTAAGTTTATTCCTAAGTATTTAATTCTTTTGGATGCTTTTATAAATGGAATTGCTTACTTAATTTTTACTTTCTTTTTTTGTATTTTGGATTGCTCATTGTTAGTGTATAGTGATACAATTGAGTTTTGTGTCTTGATTTTGTATCTTACAACTTTACTAAATTTGTTTATTCTAACAGTTTTCTTTTGGCAGGGGGAGACTCTTCACGGTTTTTTATATAAGGACATACTAGACAGGAAAAGAGATAATTTTACGTCTCTCTTTCCAATTTGGATGTCTTTTTATTTCTTTTTCTTACCTATTTTGTTCATCTGTTGTTGAGTTTTAAGAGTTGTTTACATACTTTGGATACAAGTCCATTATCAATTGTTTGTTCTGCAAATATTTTCTCCCAGTCTACAGCGTGTCTTATTTTTCTCTTAACAGTATATTTTTCAGAACAGAAGTTTTAAATTAAATCCAACATATAAATATTTTCTTTCACAGATTGTGATTTTGGTATTGTATTTACAACCTCATCATATCAAATCCAAGGTCGACTAGGTTTTTCTCCTATGTTTTCTTCCAGAAGTTTTGCATTTTACATTTAGGTTTATGATTCATTTTGAGCTAACTTTGGTGACAAGTATCATATTTTTTTTTGCATATTAATAGCCAATTGTTTCAGCACCATTTATTGAAATGATTACTTTTTTCCCCACTGAATTACTCCTTTATCAAAGGGGCACAGTTAGTTGACTATATTTGAGTGGATCTATTTCTGGACTCTACTCTCTACCAAGTATCAATTCTTTCACCAGTGCCACAGTACTTTGATTACTGTGGGTAACTATTAAGTCTTGATGAGTTTCAGTTTTCCAACTTTGCTCTTTGTCTTCAGGACTGTATTGACTATACGGTGTCTTTTGACATTCCATATAAACCTTAAAATCAGTTGGTAGTTTTCTATGAAACGGTTTGCAGGGATTTTGATTGAGATTGCATGAATTTACTATTCATAAAATTTTAAAGCCAAAATGTTGCTTTCCTAGAGGCACTCTCATTTCCTATGAGGCACTCTCATTTTGCAGATGGATAAACTAAAAATCAGAGAGGTTAAGTGACTTGCCCAATGTGAAGCGACTGACTCAAGCTAGATTTCTGATCTCTTTATTATAAATCCAATATTTTCCACACTACACCATCTCTTTTTCTTTTCCTTCTGAAGACACTACGTTAGACGCTGTGCATAAAATAATCTTTCTACAGAATGCTGTTACACATAGAACACAGAATTGTCAATTGCTTTATCTATATGTAAAATTTTAATGGACTTTCAAAAGGAATGCAGTGCATTAACCAGCTAAGTTATCCTCTTATAACAAATATCCCCCACATTCAGTGGCTTACAACAAAGAATAATATTTCTCCAACCGACAGTTATCATGGGCTATCTTTGATTCCTCATTTTAGGGCCCAACCTAGTATGAAGAAGCACACTTATCTAAAACATTTCTCACCTTCAAGGGGGGGTTATGGATGGAGAAAAAATACCATCGTTCTTAAATTTACTTAGAAAGGGGCACATATCACTTGTACTCATATTTAATTGGCCAAAGCAAGTCACATGGCCAAATGTGACTTCAGTGAGGTGAGAAATATAATCCTGCCATAGGAATGTGTCTGGTAGGGAAGGGCAGCAAATATTTTGACAACAATAAAAGTTACCCCTACTGGTTTTGCCCACTGATTAAGACCACAGACTATGGAGGTAAACTGCCCAGCTTTAAACCTTGCCTTTACCAGTTATCAGCTAGGTGACCTCAGGCATATTACTCAACCTTTCTCTATATCAGTTTCCTCATTTGTAAGATTAAAATAATTATATTAGCTACTTATTAAAATAAGTATATTAGATTAATTGTGATAACACAGAGGATACATTTAACCATGACTCTGCCACATGGTATACTATATGTGTTCACAATTATATAATAGTAATAATTATATTAGTATAGTATATCTATACTATATAGTATACTAAATCTATACCATATAGTATAGTAATTACTATATAATTACCGTATAATTATATAAAAGTAATAATAGTATCATTCAAGTGAAGGCAACGGTTGGTTGAGCCATTCATTCCTTAAACATTTGGTTAGTGCCTGTTAATGGGCAGATGATTTTTTTCTTTTGCCTAAAATATTTCTATCTTTAAAGTTATTAAGTTATTGAGTTCACTTTTTAAACCCAGTAGGATTCATCCTTAATTACAGACATGGCATATTCATAAAAAGCGATGTAGGGAAGACTTGGTGATGGAGTCACATTGTTTCACTGTCAAAAATTTCATAGATTTGTTTCACTGGCTACTAACTCAGTTTCCCTAATTGACAATGGAACAATTCAGTCAGTCAAATACTCTTTGAATGCCTACTCTGTGCAATGAAGTAGGAATATAAAGAGCAAGATACTATTACCTTTGGTTTTATTGTCTAGTGAGGGAGACAAATATTCACAAGAGGCAAAACATTACAGGTGTGGGTAAGGAGATGGAGAGGGGAGGGGAGGAGGAGTGGTAAATTAAATATAGAGAGATCTAAATGAATAAGATTCAAAATTAAATGAATGCCTAACTGCAACCTGGACAGCCCATCTTACATTTAATGAAAGGAACTATCTAGTGCAGTCAAAACATGATTTTGAGGCTACAAAGTTAGCAACAACTCATATGAAAACAATGAAGGGACAATTTTTAAATGTTTGTTTACATTAAAAGTAAACTTACATTAGCTTTTTTTCTTATTTGACAATGATTATTCTAATTCACTTTGTTATTTTATAATTAGCCCCACTAGTTACTGGTGGCCTCTAATGTGGTGAGGCAGCTTCAGTACAAGTTGAACAGCAGACTGTGTAACTGGACTTTCTAACTATAGAACTTAAGTAAATCATATAATGCTGGGATCCCTGAGAAATATTTGTACTTGTTTTTCCAGGCCTTAGAAATTCCAAATGTAAGGCAGATTTTACTTCTTCCCCTTCCTTTGAGGTTGGAAATACTGAAGATGAAGTGGGATTATAAGGTACCTATCAACCTGGAGGTTTCTTATCCTCCTCAGAGGAAAGTATAATTTGCCTTGTTAAATCAAAAGAACAGAATTTCTGAACACCAAGAGGCAGAGACCTAACAAAGAGTTTCACATATTCTAGATTCCCTAGAAAATGCAGTGTCAGGCAGTGTCAGGCAATACAAAGTATGACCCCAAGTCAGGACCAGCTACATAAATTTTGGATCTGGGTGCAAATTGGAAATTCAGGGTCTCTTGTTTGTAAATTCTTAAGAATTTCAAGATGGTGATAGTAGAGGATTAAACACTTCACAGGACTCTTCTAAGCACAGGGCATTGTGTCTTCACACAGGTGACACCCCCATGAAGCCAGCCCTGCTCAAGTTCACTGCCTGAAGGTGGGAATTTTCAAATGTCCACATGGTCCTCAAGCCCAAAGCTGACATTTTTCTCAGAGAATGGAGGTGATGGCAGCCCATACCTTACAGCAATCCCTACAATTCTGTCCAAGCCACTATTTGAAACTTGGGCTTTAGGAAGCATTTAAAACTTCTTTATTGAAATGCAAAGAAGCAAGCAAGCATAATTTCTGTAAAAGAGAATTAATTGGAAAAAATTTAGACTTTCATCTTTTCTTTCATTGTCTAAATTTTCTCAAAGGGTACAAGATAAAAAGTGCATGCCTTATTTAGACAATAATTAAAATCTGTTGATTTTATCTTGCTCTAACGAGAAGAAAAAAATAGTTTAATGGTGATGTATTTGTCAGTGTAGACAGGGTTATGATATAGTAACAAACAGACCCCATTCTTAGGGCTAAATATAAAAAAGCTTCTTTCTCTTACACAATGTGGTCACAGGTGACTCTCCAAGGGAACTGTCCTTTACGTGGCAACTAAATTTAGTGCTGACTTCAAATATGTATACAAAGGAAATCCATAAACTCATCGCTAGGGCAGAGATTATACACATTTGAGTGTCTTGCCCTCAAACACATGTTCACTGCCTCCACAGTGGTAAACTAGGTTCAGTTTACCATATCCAGTAATAGAATTTAGTTCACACCTTTTACAATTGTGTCATTTCTTGCCAAACACTAAAAAGCTACCCTACTGAGTTTTTATAGGAAAGCACAATTTCATTTCTCATGGTAACAGGCAGTGAAATTGTGCATTAGAAAAAGTGCAGCTATATCTCATACACTTTTGCAGCCTGGAGAATCTACTCACTTTCTTTGCTCAAGCAAAAATCAACACAGAAACCAGATGATACATTTCATTTCAATCAAGAGTTTCACAGAGCCTCAGAGACACAAATGAGATTTATGGCTTTTTAGAGGCTATAGTGTAAAAAACAGAATTACTTTAAAAACTATTTTCTTGAAGTTAAATGCAAATCAAATAGGCCCTAATCTACTCAGCATTTATCTAGTGCCACTTGCCATAGTGCCTAGAAATTTAATATGATTATTTAGCATTTATATAGCACTTCCTATTTGCTGTTTTAAAAAAATCACTCTGCTCGGTCATTTTTAATCTACTCCATGAATTTCGACAGGCCAATTGGTCCCATTTTACAGCTGAGGATATTATGAAGGTTTGAAGTTCCTTTAGGATTATATGGATCCGAGTGCTTGATCTTGTAAGTCTGCTGCTATCTAAGAACATGTCCTGCCAATGTCAGAAAAAAGGCCTGGCAGGAAAGTTGGACGTACCTCCAACTTTCTTTAGTCATCAATTAGTAACCTTTTTTTCTTCATTTGATACCTGCTTGAAAAATTAATATTTTCTGGCAGACATGCCTTCATTTGTTGCATTATATTAGCATAAGTTTCCTGAGTAAATAAAATAATTTGAAAATTATGTGTCATTCACAGACACCTGGTTGTATCTCTATTCTCTTTTCCACTGGTTGGAACTCATTGCTGCGGCTTGGCACCATAGCGTAAAGAGAATGCCTGAGATACTGAGATCAAGGTCAGAGCTGATTCCAGCATGGGAGCATCAGATTATTGCATTTCTTATGGATTGAACACATGGGTTCTCTATTTATAAATGTGCGATCTTTCCAAAGTTGGCCCTGGACACATGTGGATCAGTACAATCCATCACTGGGACAATTCTTCCACTATGGTAGAGAAAACAAATCAAACTACGTGCACAGAAATCCTCACTTCCTCTAGGAAACATTTGAAGTTTTCCTTGATAGAATTTTTGCTCTTTCCATCACCAGATTATAGCTCTTGTGTGCCTGCACATAACTGCTTTCACAGTGGTTTTTGGAATATAGACTTCATTCTTGTGTGGGTACATCTCCCTTTCTCAAATGTAAAGTGCTCTGGGGTTAAGGTCTTTGCCTTTATCTCTTCAAATACATTCACATGTCCTAATACAGGATTTCTGTACAGAAGCTTCCAATTCATGTATGTTAAATATAATTTAATAACATCAACATTGATTTCAGAGTTTCTGAAGATATCTCCATTTTCTGTTCTAGGTGTGATTATTTATATTAAACATGCTTTTGGAGTAATTTCCTGACCCACTTCTTTTAAAAACTCTGAGTAAGAATTTTTACCAGTACACAGAGCTAAAAGAGACTAAATCTGAGCTTCGAATTAAATCGAGACTAAAAACCCTACTTTGCCAGGCTGTTCTGGGACTCAATTTGCATCACCTCATTTAAGAAGCTTGTGCAGGTATTCCTAAGTAGAATCAGGCACTTCCTCCTTTGTTAACCTCTGGGAGTACTTTGAACTCTGCTGGAATTGTAGCGTGTGGTACGTTGTGTGACATTTATTTATTTACTTCTAATAACAGAATGTAAACTCCTTGATGGAGAGAGATGATGTTATATCTCTATAATCCTAGTGCCTCACAGAAAGCAGTGTTTATAATAATGCTCAACATGTTTTTATCACACATAAGTCATTTAAATTTTGAGTATTGGAGATTGAGAGAGATAATTCCTAAGTCTACTTAAAGTCTAAGACAGAACATTCATATTGGATGGACTAAAACAGATTTTATGTAAGGCAACCATAAAACCAGCTCCTTTCCTGCTATCTGGAATAGAATAAGGAAACCTGATTAAGTAAAGAGACTAGAATAATGACGTCTACTCCGCAATTCCCAGTAGACTTTCAAGCAAGGTCTCTATAGCAAACATATACCCATTCCAACAAGGTCCATCCGTGTTGAGTTTCTTTAGCAAGATTTCTTTGCATTTCTAAAAGAAACACAACCAAGTAATGTGGAGTTTCCTCAAAAATGTGGAGTCATGTTGTGTGGATGACAGCAGTGGATGGTGATGGCGTAAATATAATTGATGCAATTGCCAAGATGCCAGAGAATCTTTAGGAAAGTCTTTTTTTAATCTCCTTTTCTTATCTCTTATTTGGGCTGGAAGTGATAAATTGAAAAATAATCTTAGCTGCTTCTTAATGTTTGTTTCTTCTCTCGTCATTGGTTATAAACTGGTTTTGTCCCCTATTTACTGAGTACTCTGAAAGATTGGACCGATGTTTAAGTTTTAATTTAATTAAGTTTAAAATGGAAATCTGCTTACTCCATCTTCCTTTCAATTTGCATCAATAAGCACCTGCCAAAAGAATATTTAGAAGCATTTTGATTGAAAGTTTGTTTTAGTAATTATCATGTCAACCTCAGGCTTTCTTGTTTTTCTTTTTTTATAACTTCACCACCACAATACTTCCTATATGTTAAAGTGTCCTTGATTTTAAGAGTTAACATAAATATAAAAACAGTTCTTTGGAAGAAGAAGAAAAAAAAGAAACATGACTCCCACGGTAAGACACACTTTGATCCAGAAAAGTAAAAATATGAAAAAAAAAATAGTCGCATTTTCAATACTCAGATTTTACCTGAGATGTTTAAATGACTCCAAACCAGAGTTGTCTTTACTTTTTCTTCAAAATATTCAAGAAATTGTCCAGTCTAGTGAATGAGTTTCTAGGTCCAATAGGCTATTGTTACTCCTTCCATATAATGATAAAGAGAAAAAAAAAAAAAAAAAACTTGCCATTTTTATCAAACTTGAACTCTTGTCCCTTGAACACTGTTGATCTGAGTTATTCAAGCATTTGTCATCATGGTCTAGATTCCCTTGCCTCCTACTAAATCCTACTGCTCCTCCCTACACACCCCTACTACCCAATTTCAGACACAGAGTAAATCCAGCTATCTATTCTTTGTTTCTGCTTCAGAGATGCTGAAATCCAATTCTGAAACAAACAAACAAACAAACAAACAAATTTTGTTCTTTATTGTCTGTTGCTCCCTGCAGATCCACTCTAGCCATCTCTGTCCTGCTGGAGACTGGCTTCCCTGGATTTGATCACTCAGACTTATCAATGTCTGCCAAGGATCATAGCCCCTATTGAAAGGCCCTCTCTAACGTACAGATCTCATTAATGCTCTCTCCTATCACCCTCTCAGCTGCCCGTCCCTCCCCAACATGTGGCTAGCTCTAGGGTACTTCATTCTCAGGATACTTTGCCAATTCTTCTTGATTTCCCTTTACCCTACCAACATGTCTGTAAATAAACCTTTGCAAAACCCTCCTCAATTACTGCATTTGAGTAGTGTGTTGTCTTTTCCCTGCCATGACCCTTACAATATATAATCACCCTTACACACACAGGTATATATATAAATTGTTAAGGAGATAAAAGATACAGTAAGACATTCAACCACTTATTTTTAGCATTGTAATCTTTTCCATGTTTTCATGCTACACAGATCTTATTTTTATAAAAAAACAAGATTAATATGCATAATGAAATGATAGAGTCATGTGATTTGACATTAGCTTTGCTCAAGGTGCTACTAGCCAATATCTGTTTCATCCCTAGTTAGTTTCCTAGCCCATTCCACATTTGAATATTTTCTAATCTTCCCTGCATATGCAATCAGCCTATGCTCACTTTTTTCCACTGATGAAACTTTGATCTCAAGGAAGAAAAGCAAGTACAACTAATGTCAATTCCTCCAATTTCTTTGCTATCACTTCAGAACTCCATAGCTTCAGTACTATTGACTATTTTCCTGTCTCCAAGAACTTTGAAGCCATTTTTCTAAGATTTACACCTGCACCTGAACTCTTAAAACCATATACTCTTACATTCCATAGGACTTATCTCTATGAACTACCTCTTTGATCTCTTCAGTCTCTAGTCTTACCCTCTTCACTGACTTTTTCTTTATCCTCCATAAACATCTTCCATTCTCTGCCTTTAGTTTTAAGAGGAAAATGCCTATTCCTTATGTCCTTATCATTCAAACCCTTACCATTTGCTCTACTCCCTGTTCTTTATTTCTTCTTATTCTGTCCTTTGAAATTGTACTTTCAAAGGTCATCAATGTCTTTACATTATCAAATACCAACAGTTTAACCCTAGTCCATGGCATCTGAAAGTTCTGAGAATGTTTTTTTTCCCTGAATTCTCTTTTCCCTCGGCTTCAGTAATTCTCCATGCAACTTGTACTTTTAATTTCCCCACAGAGATTCTTTTGTGGGTTCCTTCACTGACTCTTCTTTACATCCCATTTGTTATAAGCTTTTCTGGTATGCTCTCAATACTCTTCTGATTTTATACACTTTTGGGACTTAATATTCTTCAGCTGAATGACCATGAATTATATTTTTATCTCCATTTATACCTACACAGACAAATTCTCAACTATTTCTCTGTGTCTCAAGCCAGAAAACATGAAATTGGGTTGTTGTTTTGATGGACTGCTTCATCTCGGGTCTTCTTTGAGGTAGCCTTCAAAGCAGACCATTAAACTTTACCAAGCTAAGTCTACAACAAATTTCTTTGTTGATTCTTCATTTCTGACCTAAATACTAACCCCAAACTCCTCTCCATAGTTAAGGCCATTCTAAAATCTCACCCTGAAGCTTTTCCAAAAGCTTCACATATCACATACCTCATACCATCCCCTTCTTACATGTACTCAGATGTTCTCCTTTTCTTCAGAATAAACTCTAAATTTCATAGCATGGCACACAAAGCAGGTCTATGTCACATGCTCTATTGTTTTAAAGATTTATTTATTTTAGAGAGGGAGAGAATGTGCAAGTACATGGTGGGAGGGGCAGAGGGAGAGGAAGAGGGAGAGAAGCAGACTCCCCACTGAGCATGGAGCCCCGTTCAGGGCTTGATCCCATGACCCTGAGATCATGACCTAAGCTTAAATCAAGAGTTGGATACTCAACAGACTCAGTCACCCAGGTGCCTTTGCTCTATTTTTTAAAGTTACTTTTGTACCTTATTATCCAACACTGGTGAACTATTTGGTAATTTCTGAATACATCATACACTTGCATGCTTCCCTTTTACACTGACCCCTAGGGATGTTCTTTTTTCCATCTGTGTTACTGAAATTCTACTCATTTCTAAAGTCCAACTTACATCTTAATAAGTGAGTATTAAGTGTTCCCTTTTTTCATATTACCATAACATGTTGTTTTGCAACCATATTCCCTGCATAGTTATAGGTAGCTTTCCTTCAATACATTGTGAGCTCCAATGTCTTCATACTTTAATAAAAAATGAAAATATAATTTTGGGGTCATATTATAGCCAGGTTCTAAAATAGAGATGGGAAAAGGGGGAAAACAAAACTACTAAATGTCTAGGACTAATATGTTATCTTATTAGTTTATTTTGTATAAATAATGATCTTTTTAAAGGTATGATTGTGCCAATAGATAAGTTAATTTGGAGATCTTTCATCCAGTATTTTATTTTATTTTATCTTATTTTATTTTTAAAAAGATTTTATTTATTTATTCATTTGAGAGAGAGAGCATGTGTGGAGGTTGGGGGGAGGGTGGCAGAGGGAGAGGGAGAAGCAGACTCTCTCGTGAGCAGGGAGCCCAATGTGGGGCTAGATCCCAGGACCCTGAAATCATGACCAGAGCACCAAAGGCACATGCTTAAAAGACTGAGCCACCTAGGCTTCCCATCTTCTATTTTAAATAGTTACTCAAGAGCTGTTAATTGCATGTAGTTCTTAGATATATTCTTCTAGAAAGACTATTTACCCTTTCAATTTGCTTAGCAAACTACTTCCCATATAATACAAATGTAAACTTCAGAAATCTGTCTCTCTATATTATACCACATCCTAAATTAAAAGTATCTAGATAAATGAGGATTTATTACAATCCAATACATTTTCTTTTTATTTTTATGGTACTGCAGTACTTCTAGGGTTTTTATAACCATTAATTACTCTTATACTTATGATATTGCTATGAGCTAGGGAGAAGAGAAACACTATTTTCCCCTGGTTTAAGTATAAACAAAGAAAGGGACAGACAGTTTTGAGTAATTTGTTAAGATCAACCATGAGATAGAGACAAGTCCTGAACCCAGTTTTTCAACCTGGGTTATTGTGTTTTGCCCTAGAATTGTTACTTTCATGCTGTGCTCCCACTGCACCAAATAGATTTTAAAATATCCTAACTTAATCAAGGATTTTACTGATTTTTGCCTATATTTTCAAAAAGAAAATTAAACCATGGCAGAAAAATGCTGAACTCATGTGGTTTCTGGGTTACATGAGGATCATTTCCTCCAGGTGGTACATTTTTATAAAACAGGCTCCCCTGTTTTTGGTCCAAAAGTGAAGGATTTTGGTTTTCCAGGTTTGCCTTTTACTTAAAATGAAAGCATATACAATCCAAGAAAACCTAAAACAGTGTGAGTGGTACATACTTAATTGAGGCTATTCCTACAGGCCTAAGTATCTGTTAACAGTATTTTAAAACCTGGAAAATCCTTTGCAATAATCTTAATTCCATTCCTCAGCATGTGTGTGTGTGTGTGTGTGTGTGTGTGTGTGTGTGTATAAATCCCCCCACCAAGAATTGGAAAGCAGCCCATTCATCACTTTATTGTTCAGATTATATGGAATCCCACTTACTTTGGCTGACCAGACTTTTAAGATACCAGTTAATCCTTTAAAGTGGATGGTTCAATAGAGTAAGCTAATGGGGACAGCCAAGTAAATTTTAGTACTCCGGGAATGGAAAGGAAATTGCCAAGAAAATGTAATCCCCTGTAGAGTTTCCTACCTGAAAGGCCAAACTAAGATTTGAAACTCACCCAGTTGATGGCAAGAAGCCCAGAAAAGTGAGGCACCTGACTCCCCTAAGCCAAGAATCTCTGGAATGGGAGAGACAGGTAAGCAAAGAAAAAGAGCCTCATTCTAACAGCACAGATGGCCAATGCCATCCCCGCCAAATGGCTCACCAGGTCTGACAAACGGGGCAGGTGATCAAACAGACTAAGGCTGAAATGACTGTTCTAAATAGTACTGGAAAGTATGACAGGGATGGGGGGAAGCAGATAGAAGCAGAAATAGTCAATTTATGGAAAAATTATTGTCATCTCCACCTGGCAGCATGTCCTTTCGACATCTGCCTTCCTAGGGCTCCTGGATTTTCTCAGCCCTGGCAAGTGGAGATCAGGTGCTTGGGCAGATGATATACTTAGTTCCTGCTGGGATGGAGGCTGAGTTGCTGTGCTTTGTCAGTTCCACCCCCATGATTGATGGGGTGGTGTGAAAGTCACCACTCCATTGGCCCAAATGCATTCTTTCCTTCCCATCTCAGAACCAATTCTGCAAACAAAAGTGGATGGCATTCAAAAGTTGCAAAAGGTTGGGAAAAGAAGAGAAGTCACTGAAAATAAAGGGGACAGTTTGCAACACAGGACCTTCCCATAAAAACTGTCTATAGATGTTAATTCTCTCTGCTTTCCTTTTCAGTCAGACTCTACCTGAGCGAGGTTATATATTCACTAATTTCTTTTTTGTAATCACCCCCTTTCATCCCAGTGCTCTTCACATTTCTATGTACAGAAAACATGTCAGTGTAGATCTTTTTAAAGCAGAATCATGAAACACACCCTCTGTCCTATTTAGTCTAATCCACAAGAGAATTGGGAAGTTCCACAGAGGACTGATCAGTTCAATTACCCAAGTTTATCTCATCAGAGTAGTGAACAAACGGCTTCCCTCAGAAAGGGCAAAATAAATAAATGAATGAATGAATGCATGAATGAATGAATCGTTCTCCTGAATGTGCTGTTGAGGAGTCTGGGCATAACATTTCTAGAAGTCTTTTAACCACAGGTGGACCATCCTTAGAAAATTATATATTCTTTGATCCAGGAGTTCATTATCTAGAACTTTTCTCTAAGAGGGTAAGCAGAGATGTGCACAAGAATTTATCAATTAGGATATTCATTGAAACATTAGATGCAACCTAACTTCCATTATGATGTTTATGACATTAGCTATGATATAGTTATATGGCAAGCTTCCAAAAAGATTCAACCATTAAAAGTAATAATGCCAACAAATATTAAATTAATACAGTATGTTAGTACTAGTAGTATGTAGTACATAATATCAGTATGTTCTAAGTTATGCTATGATAAAAACAACAAATTCTCAGGATGCCTGGGTGGCACAGTCACCAGGTTTCAGCTTGGGTAGTGATCTCAGGGGCATGGGATCGAGCCCCATGTCAGGCTCCATGCTTCAGCGTGGAGTCTGCCTGGGATTCTCTCTCTCTTTCCCTCTGTCCCTCCTGCTCGTGCTCTCTCTCTTTTAAATAAATACATAAATCCTTAAAAAAAATTTTCATATCCTAGTGGATTATAGAAATATAGGTTTGTATATTGCCCACATCACATGTCCTTGGTGAGCTGAATGGGAGTTTTACTCCACTTTATACTCAGGGATAAATCTGAGGTAGGGTGAATAATGACCCTCAATTATATCCAGATCCAGATCCGCGGAATCTGTGAACGTTACCTTAATTGGAAAGGGGTCTTCCCTAGAGTGGTTACATTAAGGATCTTGAGATGGGGAGATTATTGGATTATTCAGGTGGGCCCTAAATGTAATCACAAATATCCTCATAGGAGGGGGGAAAGGGAGATTTGATTCCTGGCAAGAGAAAAGAAGGCCATGGGACAGAAGCAGAGGGAAGCAGAGTCAAAGTGAGAAGAAGGAGGAAGTCAAGAAATGCAACCATAGATGTTGGAAAAGGCAAGGAAATGAGTTCTTCCCTAGGGTCTCCAGAGGGAGCATGGCCCTGCTGACATCTTGATTTTAGTCTTGTAATACTCATTTTGAACTTCTGGCCTGGAGAACTGTAAGAGTATAAATTTGTGTTGCTTAAAGCCACCAACTTTGCGGTTATTTGTTGCAGTGGCAATGAAACCCTAATAGAGAGGTGAACAGAACAGGGACTATCTTGATCCTTGCAGGTAACATGGCAGAAAGGAAAAGAGCTTTGGTGGGTTATAATCTGGAAATTAAATGTTCTTTCCCAGAAATAACACAAATTACTTCCACTTAAACTTCACTGGTCAAACTAAACTTATGGCCACTCAGACCTTAGGGCTTCAGGAACCCAACCATGTACCTGAAATTAGGATAACTAGAAATATTTGGTTAGTAGCACTAATGACTAATCACCACATTGAAAATATGGGTAACATATGGTGCACCTGGGTGGCTCAGTTGGTTAAGCATCTGCTTTCGGCTCAGGTCATAATCCCAGGGTCCTGGGATCGAGCCCCAAATTGGGCTCCCTGGTTAGCAGGAAGCCTGCTTCTCCCTCTCCCCTGCTTGTACTCTCTCTCTCTAATAAGTAAATAAAATCTTAAAAAAAAAAAAAAACTAAAAATGAAAATAAGGGTAATATAATAATAAGTGAAAATCAGGTGATAAATCATGTTCCAGAATAACTGTGCTGCCAATATGGGAAAATAAACCAGAAATGTGTATCTACACTTAAACATAAAAAAGATCCTGGATACTGTAGTTTTTTTCCGGAAAGTGACAGAACAGGTGACTTTTCTTTTGCTCCTTTTAAAAAAAAAATAAAATTTTTAAAAGATTTTTATTTATTTTATTGTTTAATTTTTATTATTTTTATTTTTTATTTTTTACTTTTTCTTCTTTTTAAGTGTAATCAATGAGTATGTATTTTTATAAGAAGCAAGAAATCACTTTTCCAAGTAGATTAGCAGGTATGCACTAGTATAATAGTGTACAAACCTAAACCTAACTTTTATTTATTTACTTACTTATTTTTTAAAAGATTTTATTCATCTATTGGAGAGAGAGGAGAGCGAGAGAGAGCATGAGTGGTGGGGAAGGGCAGAGGGAGAGAGAGAAGTAGACTCCCCACTGAGCAGGCAGCCTAATGTGGGGCTCAGTTTCAGGACCCTGGGATCATGACCTGAGCAGAAGGCAGATGCTTAACTGACTGAGCCACCTAGGCACCCCCTAAACCCAATATTTAAAACATAAATTCAAAAATAAATAAATAAATAAATAAAACATAAATTCATTTGTGAAAAATGTAAGGTCAGGAGTTGGAAAGTATCACAGTTTGAAGGGTCTGAGAGGAAACTGAGGTCCAAAAGATGACAAAATTTATCTAAGACATAGCAATTATGTAATATTAGAGACTCTGGGCAAAACCTACAGCTTTCCTGATTTAAAAGGTGGTGATTTTTTTAACCACAATACTAAATCCAATCTTTTGCTTATTTACTAAATTGATAATGTCACTTTTTTTTTTCATTTCTTTTCTTACTCCACAATTTCAATGATGATTTTTGGAATAGTGGAATCTTAAAATATAACTATTTAATTCATTTTGTTCCTTTTCACCAGGGAGATGCCAGATTCCAGTAACCTGTTTATGTCTTGGAAATAGCACATGGTCTTTTCACTAACGCATCCCAAGCACCAACCCACATGCTTAACTCAGAGGTGTCTTTCAAATAATGACAATAATTTCAATCAAAAGAATAAAAGGTTGTCTCTAGATATGATATCTATGATATTATAATTTATAAGAAATGTTATCTATCTATCTATCTATCTATCTATCTATCTATCTATCTTTATCTACAGTTCCTGGCTTATAGCTCCCAAAATCCCTGGAATTTCCTGAGCAATAAGAGCAATGAGAGAATCTTTTGTTAGAATATTTGGTCTCTTGTCCTCAGTTCCTGAAATTGCTTCAGAGCCATGAAGGTAACACGGGTGTCTTGTTATTCTGAACAAGCACTTTCCAACACAACTGGATTTATGTTAATGAAGGCGATTTTTGCAAAGCACCTAAGAATAAAGGCTGGTTGCCAGGGGAACCAACCATGAATGGAGGGTTGGAACTTCCAGTCCCCACCTCTGATTCAGGGGATGGGAAAGGAGGTCCAACCAGTCACCAATGGCAAATTATTTGATCAGTCACACCTACAGAAGAAAGCCTCCATAAAAACCCAAAAGGAGGGGTTTCAGAGATTTTCCACACTGGGGAGTCAGACACCTTCACATACCACCATGCTGGGACCCAAGCTCCACAGGGACAGAAACCCCTTTGTTCAGAACCTCACCCTATGTACCTCCATGTGGCTGTTGATTTGTGTTCTTTAATATCCTTTGTAATAAAATGGCCATCTATGGTCCCTCTAGCAAATTAATTGAACCCAGGGATATGGTCAAGGGAATCTCCATTTTGTAGCTGGTCAGTCAGAAGCACAAGTAACAACCTGAGCTTGTGATTGGCGTCTGTAGTGGAGAGTGGCCTTCTGGGACTGAGCCCTTTACCTGTGGAATATGAGTCTATCTTTGGGCAGATAGTGTCAGAATTGAGGTGAATTCTCAGACACCCTGCGTGTTTTGAGTGGAAACCTTCACACACACACACACACACACACACACACAGAGGAATTGGGTCCAGGAACCTAACTTAGTGTTCTTCTTGGGAATTCAGATGTATTAGTTTGCTAGGGCTGCCACAACAGCATCACAGACTGGATGGCTTAAGCAACAGAAACATTTTCTCACAATTCTGGAGGCTAGAAGTCCAAGATCAAGGTATTAGAAGGGTTTGTTTCTCCCAAGGCCCCTCTTCTTAGTCTGTCTTCTTTCTGTGTCTTCCCTCTGTATATCTGTGTCTTAATCTTCTCTTCTTTTTTTAAAAAAAAAGATTTATTTATTTACTTGAGAGAGAATGTGCATGCACACACACGCACACACACACGGAATGAGGGAGGGGCAGAGGGAGAGACCTCTTTAAGCATACTCCCCACCGAGCACAGAGCCCAAAGCAGGGAACCCATGAAATCATGACCTGAGCTGAAACCAGAGTCAGACCCTCAACCAATGGAGCCACCCAAGTACCCCTTAATCTTCTTATAAGGACTCCAGTCATATTGGATTAGTGCCCATTCTAATAGCTTTATTTTAATGTAATTATCTCTTTAAGATCCTATTTCCAAATATAGTCACATTATGAGATACTGAGGGTTAGGACTTCAACATATACATTTTTTGGGATACATCTGAGCTCATAACATCTGGTTTTTGAGGAACAGCTTACTGACATACTAGGAGCCTCTGTATTTTGAAACTGATGGAAATGCTACATCTAAGAGAGAAATTGCTGATCAGCAAAGTTAAGTATTATTTGGCCTAGCCTTTAAACTCATCTTTGGAGACCAGAATCTTCTTGGAAGAAGAGACATATGTGCATATTTAAGTTTATAAACATGTTCTGCAGCCCTCTTCTTTCTGCAAGGGATCTGCATACAAGCTCATTGATCTTCCCGGTGCTTCTGCTTCAAAACATGTGTAGAAGGCAGAAGCTTCCAGGAGAATGGCAATTTACCTCATTCCCTGCTGTAACACACAGCAGGTGTTAATTACTTTGTTATTTCAATTGATCAAAATGCCCCTAATGCCAGGACGACTCTGGGCACACTTAGCAATGTTTCCTCCCTGCGACCCACACACACACCATTTATTTAAAAAGCCTGCCTCGAGTGTCTATTTGTTCAGCCAACATTCTATGTTCCAAATTGTTATTGGCTAATTCTTACCAGAATATGAAATGAATTCCCAAAGTTGACCCTCAGACATGGATTTCTGAAACTAATTGCACTGAGAATATAGGGAGGAGCTAATTTTCATCACAGGACAAAAATCATACCATTTGAGTCCCCAAAACTTGCCCCCATACAAATTAGGGCCATTTTACCCACAAGAAAGGGCTTCAATTTCCTAAATACTGCACATGCACATGTGTGCACGTGTGCTTGTGTGTGTGTCTCCTGCTCAAATGCTTACCAAATACAGCTATGCTGGGGCCTCTTGAGCTTTTTGTGATTTAAACGCACAAACATTGGTTCATGGAGTCAGGCACTCAGTATAATGGGGGAGGCTGTTGCTGCTGGTTCTGTTAGTCACTAAACAAAATATTTCTTGTTTGATATTTTATCCACTTTAATCTTAGGAAAGATCAAAAGCAACTATAAACATTTTGTTCAAGTCCTTTGAATATAAAGCAATTAAATTCCAAGTAAAAAATGAAGAAGCTCATCCTAGAAGTAGTGAGTCTGGGTCTGCACTGTCTTCTACCTGACTCTGTGACACCTCGCAAATCCTGATGCCACTCAGAGCCTCAGCTGTCTCATCTGTCCAATGGCCATCAGATAACACCTGATATCTACATAATGCTTTATAGCTTCGAAAATACAATGAACATTTGATGCTTATAGCTAAACCAGCTCCAGAGACAGGAAAGGTTGATTAAGATGATCATTTACTATATGAAGATCCTGAGGCTCAGAAAAATTAATTGCTCATGGTTATAGAGCCAATGAGTATGGAAACAGTACTCATTTTCTATAGGTAGAAGGGTAAAAAACCACATGTGCTTCTGGTATCTCCTCCTGCTCCATAATCTACTGTTTTATTAAAAAAAAATAAGCCAACTTTTGGAAAATTTGCAATAACCTAGCAAAAAATACTCAAGCCAAATACCATTTACTCATTCTAAAGAGATCCAAGGATAACATAAATAATTTATCTCTCCAGACAATACAAATCCTATTTTGCTTCTACATAATTTCATTTGAACAAACAAAATATATCTTTGAAATCATCTGCAGTGTCTAGTTTATATTAGGTACTCAATATACGTTGGCTGAATCAAAAACTATTAAGCCTATTTTTTTTCTCATAGGTTTTTGATTTTTATGGGTTTTTTTGCTTTGTTCTTGTTGGAATTTTCCTCCAGAACTGTTCTTCTTTTAGCATGCTCCATGAATCATGCTTGAGGATATATCAGATCCCAGGAATGGAAACAGTTTTTGGTGGAACCCATTTTCAGGACCAGGACAAGAAATAGCTTTTCCAGAGCTATGTCTGGAACATTACCTATTTTCAAGAAACCTTACTGAAAACCTAGAGATAAATCTCAGGTTTCAGAACGAGCAGATACTGTATGAGTGGTAGCCTTAAGTGAATTATCTTACCAGATTTCATTGCTTTTGGCCTCTTGATATATTAGGTTCTATTATTCCATAAACTGCTTCATGGTTATTCCTAAGTAGCTTTATGTGCTTTCTTATAAACAAGTTTAAGACAGGATCCATTAATTCTTGTATTTTTTTTCTTTCCCACGAAAGCATGTGACAAGGGGGAGTGCAGCAGGCAATATAAAGAAAGAGAGCGGGCTTTGTAGTTAGAAGATTTGAAGTACTTTGAGTACTGGACCCTCAAATTATCAGGTATGTGACCATAGCAATTCACATAGCCATTAACCTCTGATTCTTTTTCCAAAAATAAGGATGTTGACTAAAATAATTCACAGGATTTTGACTCATTTGTGGCAATGAGTCAAAGTGGATGAAAGAGATCTATAATGATACAAGAACTATACAAAAATAAGTTCCTATATGAAAAAAAAACCTTAAATGTTTCATCTTTGAAACTACATATTTTTTGGGGGGGTGCTTGAATATGTTATATTTCAAAGCATCCTTTGCAGTTTCGTGTGTCCATATAACTGAGTCATAGCCAATGGGATGGGCAGAAAGTGACACAGAGTACTTTCAGATCTAACTCATAAGAACTATCCCATACAGTTTCTCTTTCTCCATGCCAGTTGATTAGATGTTAATGCCCAGAGTAGCCCTGGAAACTATGTATTGATAAATGGTAGAGCCTTCAACAGCCTGGGTGCCTGAATAACCTCATGGAACAGAGTCCTCACCCCATCCTGCTACCAACTGACTTTACATAAGTAGGAACTAAATCTCTATTGTGTTAATTCATTGATAATTTTTAGTTTATCTGGTCCAGCAGCTAACATAGCTCTAATCAATAAAGTATAATTATTAAGTGTTAGCCAATATTATTTTATTCCAGCATTAGTGGTTATTTTCAGCTTTTCTCTGTTGGCAGCACACTTTCAAATACTAGAACTTTTAGTAGAACACTTGAAAGAATCAAATTCGGAGTTTGTGAAACCCAAGGGATACACACAGGGAATCCGATGTGGGATTGGCAGCTGCAGCCATGTTGGTTACTTCAAGGCATGGACCACAAATTCCAGCAGAGGTGATCAGCAAGGCTCTCCTAATTTATTCCATACCACGCTGATCAAAAGATTATCTCTAGCATCCTCTCAGCTCTGCCAAGCGGTTTTAGTTTGCAATTGCTTTCATATTTTCTTTGAGCTTCTATCTTTTATCTTTTATCATATTTTTGTGCCTGTTTCTTTTATCTTGAACACTTAACTTATGGCTCCTAATTCATGTTTATCACTCTATAGTTCCTTGTACAGAACCTGAACAAACTAGGAGTTCAACACAGGTTGATCTGTTATCTTCTGATATGAATATAACAAGCATTGCCACACTTGGCACCCGAGCCATGGTTTTCCAAAGCACATTTATGTACCTAACCCACCATAACTGTGAAACCAGAGGGGCAGGATTCCCATATACAGATGGGGGAACATAAGCTAAGAGAGATCAATTACTTTTTTATGTTTCCATGACTAATAAGAGGCAGGTCTGAAACTAGCTCTACTCTTATTTTCAATCTAGTGTTCATTCTACTGAATCACACATGGTAACTACAATGTTCTTGGTGTTCTGGTGATGATAGAGGTAGTCTTTTTCCTGAAGGGGCCACAGTCATACTGGTGCCCTACAAAATAGCCTCAAAAATAGAAATGGTCAGTAAAAGTGACAGCTAAGGTTTTTGCCCCTTCGGGTCTATTTTGAACATTTCTTGAGTGAGTACTATTTCTGAATAAACCAGATTTTCCGGAGTAACTTGATAAAACAACTACAATAGTTTGCCATAATGGGTAGGGCGGCTGTGGTTGCTTGTGTCACAAGTTTCTAACCCAGATGTTTAAATGAGGCTTCATATATGTATACAAAGGCTATTGGAGGGGCACCTGGGTGGTTCAGTCAGTTAAGCATCCAACTCTCAGTTTTGGCTCAGGTCATGATCTCATGGGTTGTGAGATCAAGTCCCATGTCAGGCTCTGCACTCAGTGTAGAGTCTGCTTGAGATTCTCTCCTCCCTCTGTCCCTCTTCATGCTCTTTCTCTAAAATAAATAAATAAGTCTAAAAAAAAAAAAAAAAGAAGCTATTGGAACCTGTTCCAAACTGAGAAGATAAAGATGGAGGGGGTCCTAACTGAGAGAACTTGGAGTACTAAAGAGATTACAGGAACATCACATAAGACTTGGCAGAGAATGCTAGCTAGCTAGCCAAAACTTGTTGGCCCTTCTTTGGGCCTAAAACGAGACTATATCTCACAAGTCTGCCATGTAGTTAGATGTGTTCATATGACTTAGGACCCTCAAATGGGATGTAAGCAAGAATGGTATGTGCTACTTCTAGGTCTGATTCAAAAAAAAAATCACTGATTGTGGACCACCATGAATTTTTCTCATAGGAGTAGCCACAGATGTAAGGGGCTTGGATCCATGTATCATCACATGGAAGAGAACATTTATGTCAACATGACTACTTCTAGGTCTGGGTTTTTTGGTTACTTAACCCTAGCTTATCTTAACTAATAGAAGTGGTCAGCAGAAGTATGTGAAGTAGAACTGAAGATAAGAACAAGCAAATAAGCAAAATACTGACATCCTTCTGAAAGGAAGTACTTGGTCCTTGTAAAAGAGCAAGCCACAGAAGGAATAATTTCCAAAAGGAAATTGGTTGATAAAAATATAGCATCCTTTCAGGAAATTCCTGTCATTCATTTATTTTACTTAATTATTTAGTTTTTTAAAGATTTTATTTATCCATTTGACAGAGAGAAAGACAGCCAGCGAGAGAGGGAACACAAGCAGGGGGAGAGGAAGAAGCGGGCTCCCAGCATAGGAGCCTGATGTGGGGCTCGATCCCAGAACGCCGGGATCATGCCCTGAGGTGAAGGCAGACGCTTAACGACTGAGCCATCCAGGCGCCCCCCTGTTATTCATTTATTTGAAGGATAAAATATTACCATTTATCATCCAGGCAAATGACAGATTTTAAAGACAAAAGAAAAAAGAGGTTGAAGTTTTATTTCTTTCCTAAATATCTTAACATTTGGTCTAAATAAAGCTATCTATATTGAAATGTACAAGGCACTCTCCAAAAGTAATGATCATGACTTCTTATGACTAATTTGGGAGATTAAGAATGATTTATGACATTTCTAAAAGGAATAGAATTGGTTACAGTTTGAATTCGATAACTCTGAATATCAGATCTACCACAACTACTTTGTTTCATGAACACTCTAGCGACCCACATGTCAGGGGCTCTGAAATCAGACTACTTGTGTTAGCATCCAAGCTATGTCACTCGTTAGCTGTATGACTTTGGGTAAGCTGTGTAACCTCTCTGGTTTTTTGTTTTGTTTTGTTTTGTTTGGTTGGTTTTTAATTTGCTGTGAGATTAAAGGAGTTTGTGCATGTAATCACCATGCATGTGCACAGCTCAGCTCTCCCACTGCAGGGAGAAGATTGACTGATGGCCCCAAGTGCTGACTTCCTGGATTCACCCCTGTGTTCAACAAAGGTACCAAGGCAAACCCAATGCCTACGAGACAAGGAACACCTTTAATAGGCAACTTTGGCTTAAGAACTCTTCTCAAAGTTCCTGGCTGGATCTTTCTTAGGACTGCCTTAGAGTTTGAAATTCTTCTCCCCAATCTCCTGTATCACTGAGTAAAGGTTCTCCCTGTTTTCTTTGGCATCCTCCCCTTTATCCTTCACAGCTGTTTTCTCAATAAATCTCATGCATGTCTAATTCCATCTTGGAGGGCTTGCAGTAACACAAAGCATGTGAAGAGCTTAGCACAGAGTAAGTGCTTGATTCATATTGGCTATTATTATTCATATTCTTCATGTTCTTAAAATAGGAGATTCCATAAGCACAATGGTAAAGTGGCAACCTTGGGGATAGGGAGGATTCAGAGTACACATTCCAGATTAGGAGAAAACACGTACAGCTCTAGTAAATCTCACATCATAGGGAATATATGATATTGTCACTTAAAAATATTATGAAATATAAGCAACAACAACAATAACAACAAAATACAAGGGCTGATTTATAATCCTTGTTTGGGATTAACTTTTTAAAATTTGCTTATATAAACTTAAAATCCTAATTTTAGAAATGTGGAGAAAAAATATTGAAGAATTGAAGGAACAAGAAGTCTGGCTTATCACTTATTGAACATTTGAATTTTAAATGATGTACGCAAATCAGCTCTTTTCCATACTTTTTGTAGTTTCTGAGAAAACAGACAAGATGAAAATGGTATAATGAAAACATATATTTCTTAGATAAACAACAACAAAATAAACGGAGTATTTTTCCATTTGCAGATTCTTAATAGCAGGCAGTCACTCCCATATTTACTGAATGCTGACCCCAGGCACAAGTCTAAAGCTATGTGTTTTGGGGGAAAAGTCAAAGAATAGAGGGTTGTCGTCCCTGTCATTGGGCTATTGAAGGGTCAAATGAATCTACATATGTGAATATTTTATTAATGAATGGTAATAAGTTCAGCCCATGTACAGAAGTGCTGTAAAAACCTAGATAAGAAGACTAGCTCAACAGCAAAAACAATAATCATGATTAGTACTATTTCTTAAACATCTACCATGTGTCAAGCACTTCATGGAAGTTATCCCATTAAATTCTCTGTGAAGTCTTCTATGTTTTATGAGTCAGAAATCTGAGACATACACTAAACAGGAGACCCAGGATCTTAACTTGGGTTTAAGGGGTCCGGGGTCTTGATTCTTAACCACTGAGGGTCCATAGTGGATGCAGCATGTAATCCAATCAAAATGACCTGTCAGAAAAGACTATTTTAAGGGAGAAGAGTTTTGAATAGCTAGCATGTGTTGTAGCTTTCACGGAAGGCAATAGAGAAGCAAGGATTCCACGAGTGGACTAGAGAAGCAAGAACAAAGACACAATGGAAAGGAAGCAAACCATGTGTACAAGAGAGGAAAATAGGCTGGCCTACCAGTGTTGGAAGCTTTGCCTGGGGAAGGAGGGGCAGATGAGGTTGCAGAGGTGGAGGGAAGTAGACAGTTGATACACAGCCTGAAATGCAGACAAGGCAGGCCTGATACCTGCTGTGGAAGGAACCCTGCCTGTTCTGGCAGGGGTGGGTCCTGGTGTGGTTGCTTTCCTGGGCCTAAAATCAGGGCATGAGGGCCTGGCTTAGGGGGCAAAACTCTGGAAATGGAAAGCATGCAGTGAAGCAGAGAAAAAAATTACAGAGGAAGTAGTAGGCATAGCTGGGTGATGTCATGTAAACAACACATGAGGAGAGAAGTCAGCACCTGTCTATGGCCATGCCCTGGCTCCATGCTAAACAGGGATATTATAATACTAGGGGAATCAGGAAATGTTGCCTGTGACCTAGGCAGTAACTAAGCCCCCCACAGCCCTGCTTTTGCCATTTGTCAAAGACTCTGGGTGAGTTCTTTACAGCCCTGCCTAGGAACAAGAGGCTAGGACCCCACGCAGGTGTGGCATTGCCAGCCTTGGTGAGTACGGCATGAAAGGGGTCTCTGTTCAGGTCAGAGCTGACCAGAATGCAGCAATCAGGCACCCACAAAGCCTGCCATAGGAATTTAGCAATAGCCTCTAACCCCATCTTTTCCCACACCTACAGCTAATCCTCCATGAAAAATGCGGGAGCGGCAGCTACCTTCTCCAGGGGCATCATTGTGTTTTTCTGCAGCTCAAGTGGGCCTAGCACTGGCAGCTAACAGTCGGCGGCGAAGCACACTGCTGCCACGCCACAAGGCTGGCTAATCAGTGCTATTATGCTGTAGAAAGCTTCACTGATGTGCCTCTTAAAATTTTACCACTGACACACCTACCATCTGACACCGTACAATTAGCCCCACGCTCTTGGAGCCCATGGTAGCGGTAATATTACCACATCAGAGAAATCATTACTTGAGATTCAGAGCAGCCCATGTACATGCAGAGTTCCTATGCCCTTCTAGGGCAGAGGATTGAGGCTGTTATTCTTTATATTGTCGAAAAGTGTTAATTTCCCAGAGCATTTTCTCTTAAGAAAACCACTGTGCTATACTGTCATCTGATCCATTACGATTAACCCCACTGAGAAATGTTACTCCTTCTCTAGACTAGGAAGTAGTACCTTGCTGAGAAGTTCCTTGCATGGATGACTGGAGAAGAATATCTGTTTGGGGAGCTCTGTGACATTTCAGACCACCAGATAATCCATAATATCTCCCTGGGTTTTCTATACTCTGATGTCTCATCCCCAGTCCAGAGTACCCCACTCCCTGCCACACACACAGATACACACCCACTCACACACAGAGACACACCCAGACCTGCAGCAGAGACATGCACAGACAGACACACAGACACACACACAGAGACACACATGCACACAGACACTCATACAGGAGTCAGACCTAAATCTAATTTAAAAATGGGACAGGGACACCTGGGTGGCACAGCGGTTAAGCGTCTGCCTTCGGCTCAGGGCATGATCCCGGCGTTATGGGATCGAGCCCCACATCAGGCTCCTCCGCTATGAGCCTGCTTCTTCCTCTCCCACTCCCCCTGCTTGTGTTCCCTCTCTCACTGGCTGTCTCTATCTCTGTCGAATAAATAAACAAAATCTTTAAAAAAATAAAATAAAAAAATAAAAATGGGACAGACCAGGACAAGGTAAACTTCCAAAGAAAAATGATGCTTTAAGATTTCTGAAGCATGCAAAGCAGACAAGGAAATGGGCGTAAGTACTTTGAATGGTATTCTAATATTTAAAAAAGAAAAAAAACAGACTAATGATATACCATGTACAAATGTCCTTTTGGACGATGACAGCACAGCATTAAAAGCTGATTCTTAGAATATTCAGATATATATAATTGTCAGGGGCATGGAGAACAGCCAGTGGCCAGGGAAGCTGGGGGGAGGGCTTTTTTGAGCTGTAAACTAAACCACTGTGCTTCTCCTGGAGTGATGCTTTGTGGAGGAGGAGGAAATGTGTTCAGGGAGCCCTATTTACACACTACCTATTCTGAGACGCAATGCAAATTTGCTGTTGAGGGGCACCGACCGGGGAGGCAGGGCAGGGGATTAAAGGCTTTAGGATAATGTAAAATATTCCTCTGGTGCTGGTTTTATAACAAGGGAATAAGAAAGTCTCCACCTTTTTCCAAATCTGTTTTTATCCATCTGTAGTCTCAGGAACTGAGACAGCTCTCCTGCTGCAACTTAAAAAAAAAAAAAAAAAAAAAAAAAAGGCTGAACCTTAGATACCAAAACATTCGATAGCTCTTCTTGCTACTGTTGTTTTGGAGGTAGTTGGGCTCCCTATTTTTCTTCTACCTCATTGCCTGTTCTGAAATCTGGGCCATTTCTTGGGAAGTGCCAAGAAAAAACAGTTTTTGCTGAATTTTCAGCCGGAACTTTGAGGAATTAAAATGTCCCAGTGTGCCAGTACTTGTACTATTTCTAGTCATGTTCTGAATCAGATTTAAGTAAGAGAATGGAATTTCAAATTATGGCAAAAAAAAGGAAAAAATAAAGAAAGAAAAGAAAAGAAAAGAAAAGAGAAAAGAAAAGAAAAGAAAAGAAAAGAAAAGAAAAGAAAAGAAAAGAAAAAAGGCATCTTTACCTTGAAAATACTTTGAAGCTTTCCAAGTACCTCTGTGTTTGGGGTGGGAGGTGGTGGCTACTGGTCAGGTAACAGGTCTCCTGAATATTTCATATTACAGAAATGTGGGAAATAGATGTGTTCCCTATTTGAGCACTGCTTCAGAAGGCAGACCAGTGGCTTCCGTTTATGTGTTAGAATATCTTTACAGCACAGAAAATGTCTTTTTCTTTTATTATACCACAGATTCCCTCGATGTATAGGTAAACAAGCTTGAAGAAAATAATTGAATGCAAAGACCTGAAATCAATGTCAGCACATCTTCTAATGAGCTATAACCATAGCGAGCTGCTATCCCGATGAGACCACCTGCTCCAGGCAGACAGATGGTGGCCCTATGGGGGTCATGGCTCCCCTTGTAAAGAAAGCTGGAGTCACATACGTGCACAATTTTGGCAGGAAGAAAAAGACCGGGACATTGACACTTCACAGAAGAGAGTAGTGACTTTGTTAAAGAAATGTCAGCACTCTCAGCTCCCCAACTCCCTCTATTTCCTATCATTTTACCGGGTTGGGCAGCTTCATCCTTCCTGAAGCTCACCACACTTAGAAGAATACGAGAGAAATTAGCATTCTCCGAGGCTCGGCAATCATGCAGATGGAATAAAGCTGAATATGTTGAGTAACAAAAATAAAACACAGGGCAGAGCTTCTATTTGGATTCACACTCTCCTAATCGCAGCCGTACAGCAGTGTTAGATTTTGGATGATTGAAGATAGCGCTGGAAAGGGGCACAAAGAAGTGACACAGAGTAAGAGGTTGGATGTGGAAGAAAGGGGCACATTAGACAGGAATTCTATTTTGAGAACAGTTTCTGTATGAGCTACACTATGAGGAGATCTTTAGGGAGATACGCTAAGGAAGAAAATTTGTAATTTTAGTTGATTAAAAGTATGTTCTTCTAGTAAACAAATTAACAAAATTCACTTAGAATGTGACTACAGAAGGTGGTAGATTACCTCTTTGTTCTATATAAAATATAGCTTTATTTTTATTTTTTTAATTTTAATTTTTTAAAATATGGCTTTATTTTTATATTAATGTTTGAGTTTTAAAGACTTTAAAATCCCTTTTCATTTGTTCTGGAAGCCATCTTTTCTATTGTTAGAAAAATTTTTTATCGCATTTATTATATAAACAATAGATAGATAAATTCATTCATTGACTCAATCATCCATTCATTCATTCAATCGTCTCTCCACTGTGGAGCACTATCTTGCAGGCCATTTAGAATTCATTACAGGTTCCCACCAACTAAATGCCTTGAGCATTCCCTAGTCATAGTGACAACCAGAAAAACAAAAACAAACACACAAAAAAAACCCAAAACAGAAACTACTCATTTCTCAACATTCTAGAGGAGGAAGAATAACCACCATCACCACTCCCCCATCCCAGGTTGAGAAGTCTTAAAAAGAAGCTAGAGATATAAAACAAAAAATATGGTTCCTCACTCCAAAAAATGAACAGTCTGGCGGGAAAAGAAACATGCCAAGTGTAATGATTTATTGATGTATCGCCACTCAGTCCTGTCATTTAGAGTGTGATTATCAGCTTAGAGCACAGCTCTTCTCTTTCCTGAGCTCAGCCTGGAGGTGTGCTCCCAGAGCCTTGGTGTG
Organism: Ursus arctos; assembly: GCF_023065955.2. NCBI lineage: Eukaryota > Metazoa > Chordata > Mammalia > Carnivora > Ursidae > Ursus > Ursus arctos. The sequence continues at coordinate 27,606,402 of NW_026622986.1, forward strand.
ACAGGGAGGGTATGTGGCAGACAGCTGGGAGGCAGAGGCCCCCTTATGCAACCGACTATGCTAGTCTGGCTGGTTCCATCTGGTGCTGGTGGCCTCTGCTGTAGGAACTGTCTCCAGACAGGTGGTATGTGTCTGATTTTTGAGGACCAGCCATTCACCCTCACTGTGTATCTCCACTGCTAAGGAACTCCTCCTCAGAGAAGCAGCATTAACTCCCTTTGGCCCCTCAGCAGCTCATATTCCTGGTCTGCAGTCCAGGTTGGGTTCGCCATCTTTTGATAGAGCAGTCATCTGAGCATCCTTATAGCTCATGCTTGTCTGTGCCCCTGGGTCCCCCATGTGGAGCCACAGGAACTGATGAGGCCCTCTTGTTCACTCTTGGAGGACCAGAGAGTACTGGGATGGGGTGAGGAGTATTCCCATACCCTTCCCAGATCCAAAATATCACAGTTCTCTCAAGCCCTGTGTCATGGAATGCTAAAGTAGATCTCCTTCGTTCAGAAGTCTGTGGATCAGAAGAGGGATCACCCTGCATGTACAAGTATACTCCCCACACTCAGGACACATGTCAAGCACTGAAGAGGCACAAAAGGGACTGAAGAAGACAACTGGATGTACTTCTGGGCTCCCTGAGCTCTTTCCAGTGACTCCCTGCTCGGGAAGCAGTACCAAGGTTCTACAGCTCGGCAAACATTCATCCAGGGGAAAAGCACTCAATGTCTCTATGTGGACCTATAATAATCAGAAACCCCACTGATGATGATTCTAAAATTCACTGTTTGCCTAACAGGATGTCCAGAGACCAGCAGACTCAAAATATCATCAAGCAACTAGATATCTTTTATCATTTTTTTTTCTTACAAATTTTACTTTTGTATTTATGACTATTACCCAAGTTGCAAGACTCAGGATGAGGTATTGTGTTTGTACACAAATGCATCCATTTGAGGACTAAAGGGCCGCCTTCTGCAGTGTTCACTTTTGTCAGGGAGCCCCATAGAGGACTTTATAGTCACATGAGTAAGTCACATGACCACACCTAGACTCATCGCTGGCAAAGGGGAAAGAAATGATAAACCGGCCCAGATACATCATGATTCATACTCGGGATGAGTACATTACCAAAAAAAACTTAAGCAAAACCAGGATAGGATGCTTTTAGATAGCAAAAAGGCAGAGTGTGTTGGGAAAGAACCAGAAGAGAAGTCAGCCACATTTTCTTCTTTTAGATATGTCTGAACATCATAAGGAATCCTTTTGGACTTCCCTTAACTTGGCTTTAGGGAGAGAAAAGGTAATATCCAGGAGGAAAGAAAACATTTTTATGTGCTCCAATAATTCTAATTATATCCCCTATCTTTGCAGGGTTCTTCTTGTGTTGGCTGGGAAGTTGGGTAGTTTGGTTATGGAGCTGTCCTCTCAACTTGTAGGAACAACTGTGGGAAAATGCCTGATCCTGAATGATAACCAATCCTTGGAGGTCCTCTGAATTGAAAATGCAGGGCACCTACATTCTCTTAGCGTCTTAGCAGAAATTTTCTACACAGTGGGAAATTCTGACAGAATATCCTTTTAGACTTGAAAATGCTATGAAAATGTTAATTGCTTTGTGGAAGCACTTTTGAAGTGGAGCATAGCACAAACAAATACTACACACGAGTGCCGAGACGGAATGCTACAAATTGGGAGTAAATAGTTCAAGGACTAAACTTGATTTCCTATAAAACAACCTAAAACTTCTCAGAGAAGAGGATGATTCCAGGGCTAGGGTAGGAAATACAAGATGAGCCTGGAGCTTTTGTCAGGCCAGAAAATCCAAAGAACAGAGGCCTGTGAAAGGGACACCTTCACCAGCCAAAAAGAGCTTAAAATGGCCAAAGATGGAGCAATTCAAACAATAAAATAAACTACATAGTATTCTATTATAACCCAAGGTATGAAACAAATATATGTGATTCCATACTAATATAAATGAAGAATCCTGAATAGTCTTTGTAGATATTTCCCCCTCTAGGCGACAGAGTTTAATAAACTCCCGTCCCAACCTTTTTGAGTATGGGCAGGTTCACTTCCAAAAAGAGTATGGAAAGGAAAAAAAATAGTAACTTCCCGGGAAGAAAGCTTTCTAACACCACCTTGACCGAGTCACCAAGGTTAACGACATCATTTTGGTATCATGTACTTTCATGATCTACGATGTGATGAGAGAGAGACTTCATCTCTTTCCCCCAAACCTATAACCCCAGTATAATCATGAGAGAAACATCAGATAAACCCAAATTAAGGGTCATTCTACAAAATACCTGACTAGCACTCAGAAACTATCAAGGTCAGGACAAGTAAGTAAAGGCTGAGAAACTATCATAGGCCAGAAATGACTAGTGAGACAGGATGACACAGTGTAGTGTAGTATCCTGGAGTGAATCTGGGAATAGAAAATTATATTAGGTTAAAACTAGTGCGATCTGAATAAAATTTGGAGTTTGGTTAAGAGTCATGTACCAACGTTGGTTTCCTCGTTCTGTTAACTATAGCACGGTAATGTAAGTTGTTTACTTAGGGCAAATTGGGTGATGGGGTCTATGAGAACTTTTACTATCATTGCAACTTATTCCAAAATAAAAATCTCTTTAAAAGAAGTCAAGGAGAGATTAGAACAAAGTTTGGCTCAAAGGAGAGTAATGGCCTTGTCAAAAAAAGGTTTTATATGTCGTCTATGAGATACTGAAAGAATTTTGACTGGAGGAGAAACGTGGTCAGGTTTTTATTCTAGAAAGAGTAAACTGGAAGCATTGTGGAGGAGAGACAGGGCACAGAGAGCAAAAGGCTGGAGGTGTGACGAGCTTAAATACAGAATGCTGTGCTAGAGTCTTGTGCGTGTGTATGTGTGTGAATGTGAGCATTCCTGCATGGCAGGCAGGCTCAGAACAAAGACATTTCTTGTCAAATGCTGAAAAGGGAAATATATACATTTTATAACAAAAATGAAACATAGATTGTTGTTTCTATTTGGTTGCATTAGCTCCAATAGGCTCCTTTCAGTTGTTCTAATGCTAGCTAAAGAAACAGACAAAAGAAAAGCATTGTCTGATTTGAAAATAACACTGTAGATTTTGTCTGAAAAAAAAAAAAAATCCTAGATTCTGGTACTTTATCAGCTCTTAGCTATGTAATCTTGGTCTAATCATTTCAATAGGACCATTTCTAAATGGTTTTTCCATTTCTAAAACAAGAAGATTGAAATAGAATGCCTTTGATTTCCAAGACACCTATCAGAGATGTTGTAATGAAATTACTACATTTGGAAAATCATTGGATTAGAAGATGATTAATCCAAGGAGAGAATTAATATTTGTTGAGTGTTTACTAGTCTAAAAATATTTTTTTATCATTAATGATTTTTTTTATCCTGTGAAGGTAACATTGACCTAAACCACATAAAATTACTTAATAAGAATTCATCTCAAACTTTGCCATTTTATAAAACTTCTATGAATTTCAATATGAAGATCCATGACTTCAGCGTTTCCAAGCCAGGAAACTTGTTTTGTAGCTGTGGAAGTGTTTGCAGTTTTAAAATTGTTCATAAAAATAATTTTTATGTTTTAAGACTTCTGAAAAAGAAATCAACCATGGACATGTTAGACAGTCTGTTCCACAATGGATGTTTGCTGATCAAAAACAGCCAAAATGTTGAAATTTTATAAGCCTGCACTATTACTAACACAGGTAGGACATTTATTCTGATAAGGCAAAAATGAAAAATTTGGCACATTTAAAAAAATTTCCAAGCTGAGAAATCTGATATGATTTCACCAGGACAGGACACCAAGTAAATAAAACTCATGCATCATTTAATTACACACATTTAATTTTTTTTTCCTGAGGAAGGCTGAAGCAAACATGTTAATCATGGCGTTTACACTTCTATGACACATCTATTTCCTATTGCTCCCAGTTCCTAAATTATTTCAGATTAGAGTTTCTTTAACATTAAAAAACCACCTGTTTTGGAATTAAAATATAGACTGAGCGACAGAAACAGTTTACCTTTTAAAATATATAGCATTGCACTGATGAAGCTCTTCTTGGCAATTTCTATCATATTTACCCAAAAGAATTCTTCCTCACAATGTATCACACTTAAAATCACATCAGAAATCTTACTGTGGATCCTTTAAAATAAACACTCATTATTAGCCTAGGACAGATAAATATACGTGACTGCAACTGAGTTTAATTATATTGTAGGGTCATAAAAGAGGCCTTCAAAAGCAACACAAAGAAAATCTTAGCAAGATGCAGATGCGGTTCTGTAAATAATTTCCACTCTGAAGAAATTGTTGGAGGGAAGGAGTGCCTTATAGTGGCCTTGCCTTATAAATTAGAGTAGTAAATCCAACGCTGGTCTGTCCGAAACCGCCGAAGTTCATTTCTACTCAGCATTTATTTGGCTCTGTTTCAATTTAAGCCATTACTGAATAGCTTCCTCACTTTTAATTTTATGAAATTTAGAATGTTGAAAGCCCACATCAGGCATGAAAGAGAAAAAAATGATGTATGATTACAAATATAACTCAGCAGAACACACTAAAATTTGCATATGATATGAAAAGGGAACCTGATATTGGAATGACTTATTCTGACAATTTTGCAGAAATATAGAAGGAAATGGACATCTTAATTGGGGCATCCCCTCATGCCCCATTTTAAAAGAGCATTACATAGATATCCCCATAGTTTCAATTTTGCAATAACACATTGCTTTTACGCAGCTTTCTGAGCCTTGACTCTTAATTGCATCCCATTCCTTCTTTTCAACCAATACTTATTTTTCAACTATTTTGAGAATCTTCCAGGTGTTAATCAAACAAGAAGGAAGCTGCTGTCTCTGCAAGACCCATCTCTACGTGTTCCTATGGTGTCTCTTAGTCATTGGGACAGCCTTGACTCTTACTTTTGTATCCATGACCCATATGATAAATGCCACTTGAACGGTAACAAGAAAGGAAAGAATAAATGGAACGCAATATTAAAGAAGCATTTTAAAGGCATCTCAAATGCCCAAGCAACACATTTTCTTCTTCTTCTTCTTTTTTTCTGTGTAACACCAGAACTCACAGTCCTTGATCTTCCAGCCTGTTATTTCAGACCACTGAGCCATGTTGTCTCTCTGAATAAATGGACAAAGACTCAGAAATGCCTTTGCAGTGTGGGATGACTTTGGAAAATACATTGCATCTAGAATAAAGAAGCAATGGTGCCTTTCTAATTGATCTTGTTACCACCACTCCTTAAATCTGAGGTCCACTGCTTTCCTATCATTGAAAGACTATGCAAAGATCCACTTCTAAGACTGGTAGAGCACAAAGATACAGCTGGTTTCAAAAATAAAATATAAAATTCCCGATCTGATTTATACACAGAGCCTGAGTGTATAAGAAAGTTTCATTTCAAAATTGATGCATGAGTGATTCAGAAGATTTTCAAATGATTGAGAATAAACGTCACTTGTAAATATGAAAAAAGAAAAAATAGGCATAAAAGCAATAGCACTGGCATATAATTATTTTAATATATTAAAAGATATTTGGCAAATACAGCCAGGTAGACAAAGTCTTTCCTCTGACTTTCTGGAAATATCTTTCTTTCTTTCTTTCTTTCTTTCTTTCTTTCTTTCTTTCTTTCTTTCTTTCTTTCTCTTTCTTTCTTTCTTTCTTTCTTTCTTTCTTTCCTTTCTTTTTTAAAGATTTCTTATTTATTTATTTGACACAGAGAGAGAGAGAGAGAGAGAAAGAACACAAGTGGGGGGCGGTGAGGGGCGGAGAGGGAGAAGCAGACTTCCCGCTGAGCAGGGGAAATGACGCTGGCTGGGCTCGATCCCAGGACCCTGGGATCATGACCTGAGCTGAAAGCAGATGCTTAACCAACTGAGACACCCAGGCGCCCCGAGAAATATTGTTTTCTTTAATAGAATGAAGAATAAATAATATTAACAATCAGACATTGAGGCTTTCCTAAGTTTGAACCAGATCCTTGGAGTTTGAGTTTTCCAAAAGGTACAGCAATTGGCCTTACATATCCTGTATGCAACTGTTAGTAAATCAAAGCATCATTTCTTAGTTTCAGTTCTCTTACCTGAGGTAGATAAATTCTCTACTACCCTCAAAACATTCCTTATCACACATGTCAACACTAAAACAAAAGTGTTTATATTTGAATTTGTGGGAAAGAGGGATCACACTCATTCTATTAGAGGGTTTCATACTACTTATAAAGAAATATATACCTCAATTAACTAGATTTCATATTTATTTTCAATGTCTATGATGGTCCAAACTATAAGGTTAATTATTCAGAAGAAAACAATGTTATCAGTTCAAATGTATACATTGCTACAAATAAGCCTGTGAATCACTTTCTTCTGCTTTCTACACGATAATGACATTTTAAGTAACAAATGGTGTCTCCTTCATATAGGAAGCACTTAGGTAAACTAGATTTCTGTCAGCCAAGTTGACCCCTAAAAGTTTTGGCAACAGTTTTGGAAAGTTTGAGATTTATTTTTTTTCCTCTATTACTGTCCAAAAAATAGACTATCCAGAAATTAGAATATACTTAGGTAATTTTTGATGTTTAATGACAGTGCAGACCGAAAAAAAAAAATAATGAAGAGACTTTTTCCTATTAGCAGAATGAAGTGAAAGTCCAGTATACTTTCTGTGTGTTCCATTTCATACATGTTGTCTGCTACTTTGACCCAGAATTGAATGACATATAAGTGTGAAACAAAATTATAACAATTATACTTAGAATCACTCGTCTGAGCTTAGTAAAACTTAAAAATTTCATTCATAAGGCCTCCAGGAAAAAAGTAAATGGTAATTTTGTTCAGAAGTCATTCCTAGATGAGGGGGGCCTGCGTGGCTCAGTCAGTTGAGCATCTGACATCGGACTCTTGATTTCGCCTCAGGTCATGATCTCAGGGTCCTGGGATGGAGCCCTGCATTCAGCTCCATGCTCAGCAGGGAGCTGGCTTGAGGATTTCTCTCCCTCTCTCTCTCCCTCTGCCTCGCCCCCTGTCCTCTCTCTCTCAAATAATTACATCTTAAAAAAGGAGTCATTGCTAGATGAAACAAAGCATCACTGCAACTGAAATCACGGAGAATAAAATAAAGTGTTGACTATTACACAAATAACAGGCTTACCTAATCCTGTTGCCTGTTCTACTGGTCTGTCATGACACTGAAGATGCAAGACTGATCATCACGGTAGTCCTTAGTGAGAGTTTCTCTGTGCACACCAGACTATGCTTCCCTGAAACCCTGAGGTTAAGTGACTGTGTGACTTGTTTTCACAAGTACATGTGTGCACTGATGATAATCTCCATCTTTCTCTACTCCTTGGTCAGAGATTGTACATATTCACAGGTTAATAAGGAGGAACGACAGGGTGTCCCCAAATGACAGGGAGATATGGAGAGACATAGGCTTTCTATCCTGGAGACTAGGCATGAGATAGGACAGCAAGAGCAAGAAATATATTTTTACTGTTTTAAGTCACAGATATTTTGAGGCTGTTCCTTAATACAGCATACCTGGCTATTCTGATGGATACATATTCTTTGCCTTAAATATACAGTTTAAAAAACAGGCTTGGAATTTTTCAATTATGCAGAACAAGCAAATCCTGATGATGCCGACCTGCAAAGTTAATTCTCAGGAGGAAATGGCACATCATTCCATCTTCTAGAATATTACCGAAATTTATTCATGAGATTCTTATAACAACAGAGAAATGGGTTTCTTTCTGGCTTGTAGAGGCCATGAAACAAATAACTGTTATTATGTCACTAATTTATCTAAGACTTCTTCTCAAAATCAACATTATGGTAATTTCTCTTTCTCTCTCTTCCTTTCTTTTTTCTTTAAGATTTTATTTATTTATTTGTCAGAGAGAGAGAGACAGCATGCACAAGCAGGGGGAGTGGCAAGCAGAGTGAGAGGGAGAAGCAGGATCCCCACTGAGCAAGGAGCCTGATGCAGGACTCGATCCCAGGACCCTGGGATCATGACCTGAGCTGAAAGCAGATGCTTCACCGACTGAGCCACCCAGGTATTCCTCTTTCTCCCTTTCAATCACTCTTCTTGTCTCCAGAGTTTGACTGGACAAGCCTAAAAACATATTGAGCTATGCTGCTGTAACTTTTAAATAATATATATATGTACACACACACACTATATATGACTCAAATACACATATGTACACATATATTCACATATATACACACATGTGTCCTATATATGTAGCTTAAACATCCTCTAGAGAATCATTAGAAAAAGACAAACACAGGAAAAACTCTGGTCTGTGATATAATAAAGATCTACATAGATAAATATAATTTTAGAACTAGAGGAAAGGCTTTTCATTTGCAAATAAAAGCTTATAAAAGTACCATAAAATAACATGAGGGATAAGTTTCACTTCTTTTAAAACATTGCCTCTATTGTATTTAATCCACACAGCACTTGATTCTATAAGTATTTCTTGCATTTTTGCAGATGATGATAACACGGCAGAGTTTTTCTAACTAGTTCAGACAGATAATAAACAGCGGAGTTGGACTTCAAACTCAAGGCTGACCCCAAACCTCTAAGTTACGTAAATAGAAGTGGTCTTCTTACTCTCTACTCCCTGCCTGCAGAATGTGGCTACAGCATGGGGTTAATGGAACCCCTGAGGGTTTCTAAATAACTTTTGAAAATTAATGAGCTTATAGAAACTCATATTTCAATAATTAACATGCAATTTTAGAGCTCATTCCACTACGCCTCATGAATGAAATTTTAGGTTAATGAACCTAAATAGACTATTATCGATGGGTCAGATAGCTTCATAAATGGCTCAATGGGAAGAACTCTCAACTAACCATCATTTTCCATATTGTTTATACGATTAAAAGTGGAATTTTTTTTCTATAGTCAGATGACAGTTATTTCGTGATGCATTGCCATTGAAAATAAGCAGTTCTGTTTTGTAATATACAGTTCTGCTCCCATAAAGCAACTTTTTGTGTAGTACAAGGCAGAGAGGGGACTTGGGGCCAATTCATAGATCCACCAACTGCTCTACTCTTTACACTGGATCCACCAAAATCGGGTGGAGAAACAATAAATAGCCCCCAGGAGGCTCTTGAGAAAGCAGATGTAATTTAATCCTTTCATTATTCACCCCAATTTTTTGCTTCATAACTTCAGTGACTATCTGCAGAACAACCACTCCCACTTCTCCCCAAAATCTAACCCAAAACCAAAAATACTTCCTCCAAAGACCTCCCTCAAGATGGATGGATCAGGCACAGTCCTGAATATATTTTCTCCCTCTCTGGTTGCACCCTAACTGATTATCTATCTACACACACACACACACACACACACAAATATCTAATACACACAAACACATATATAATATGTAATATATGATATCTAAACAGATATACACATATAATATATAATACAGTACATACACACATATTTATATATGAAAGAGGGAGAGGGACAGATACACACACACATGCACACACACACACACACACACACACACACACACAGATATTTATTAAAAGAAATTCACTTACAGAACTACTGTGAGAGTCTGAAGTCTCTAGGCTAGGTCACCAGGAAAGGGATACGGGAATATCATGGACAGACACTAACTCACAGACAAGGGTAGAAGCTACTATTTGCAGACTGAATTTCTTTTTCTTGGAGAATATTTAGCTTTGCTTCTAAGGCATTTTAACTGATTGAATCATGTCCGTATAGATTATCCAGGATAATCTTATCTACTTCAAGTCAATTGGTTAAATTTTAATTATATCTGCAGGAACACCTTGATTAGTGTTTGACTGAATAACTGGGTACTGTAACCTAGATAAGTTGACACATCAAAAAAAATCATCATAATGGAGCTTTAGACCACATACAGTTTGTCCACTTAAACACTTTGCCTTATTTAGAGTTTTTTATCAGTCTGACCATGATCATTACTTGGCTATACCAATGCTTAAAATGTAAGGAGTTCCAAATGTCAAGGCAATACACACTGGAGCCTGCTCTGAACAATCTCACCTGCAACTTTTCTTCCATTTGCGTAAACATCAGCTCTCTACTTTTTGTGATGGCAAACATACCTAAGGTTTTCTCCTTATTGTGTCTATTGCTTTTTAAGGATTTAAGGACCTGTACATGTTCATTAACCTTATAATATTAATTCACTAATTTCTAACTCGCCTTTATATTTTCACTTTCTCATCTATGAGAAAGTAAACTACTTCAGTTCAAAACTACACAGCCAACTAACTACAGATAAAAGACAGACCTGCAAAGTCATCAGGCTGAAATGAAGAAGGAGATGGAAAGATATGCTGAAGATTTGGGGGTTAATAAGTCAGAAGTATAACAAAGATCTACATGGATAGTAGTTATTAACATGACCGATTTATCAAAAAATTGAATCAGAATGAATAGAAAAACAGTGATAGAGAAACAGTGGTTATGAAGGACAAAACAAGAATAACCAACATACAAAGATTTTGTATTTGTTTGAAAGATATAACAAAAAACATTTGAGAAGATGCAGTAGTCAAACATCTAATGGATACAATATTACCTAATTTAAATAAATATTTGTGTATGAAGATTGATAAGATTTATTGTCTGCCAAGAAAAATCAATCAACTGGCATGTAGCCAAATATCTTTACAAAAGTATTTAAAGAGTCGAAGAAAGAATCCTATCAATGGCTAGGTAGAAAAAACAGGTAATATTCAAGGAAACAAAATTAGGTAGGCCTCTCAGACTTTTATACATCATTAAATTTGAAAAGAAAATACAAAGGGAAAATATCTACAGTCTTTTGAGTAAAATGAATTGGAAATCAAATTTTATAACCATTGAATTCCATTTTCTACAAATGCATGGAAAATAATACTGCTGTTACCATGCTGTCAACCTTTTTCAAAAAATAAATAACTATAATAATAATTGGAGATTTCTAATGGAAGACGGCAGAGACAAACCAGACTGCAAAATCTCTTTTTCAAACTGATAAAATTACCAAAAAAGGGTAAACCTGCAAAAATGTGCACCATCAGCAACAGAGCAAATGAAGGTTAAAATCCAATGCAGATTTCTGCAACCCAACCTGATAGAAAAATTTCTCTCAGTCTAGACAAAATATATAAAGTAACTATTTTCCTGCACAGCAAGACTAATTCTGAGAAGAAGGACAACATATGGGTTATGTTTCGTATCTGATCTGGCTTTGTGCCTGGGGTGTCTTCCCAAACACAGCAGAGGATGGTGGAGCCCAACCAGAACACAATGATCTCACTAAGCTGAGGAGGCTGTGATCAGAGTACAGAATTTAGACTGCTGAAACAATTAGAATTATTTGTGGGGCAGGACCCTGGCTCGAGCGATCGGCACATAAGAGGAAACATAGAATTCTTAGTATAGATTTTCCATTGGTGTCCTGGGCATGCAAATGGTGACTTTTGGATGCTAGTAATGATAAGGTGCAGCATAACTGGGAGGTGAACAGAGATACAAGAGCCATGTGGTAGGACTAACCACAAAACCAAAATAGATCTTACCTAAAAATAAATATACTAAAGACCCACAGGATTAAAAAATAATTTAATTAACTGTAAGAACAAAACTCAGCATCCTTTAATGGAAGACAACATAGCTCTGGCATGCTCATTTCCCAACTATAGTGTTCAAGTTAAATCAAAATGAGTTAGAAGACAGTGAGACAGCAAGATACAGGTGTCCTATAATCAAGGAAGGAAGAAAGAAAGGAAGGATGGATGAACGAACTTGGCAAAATAAACTTAACCTAAGGTGGAATTAGTAGGTGAGGATTTTAAGAGAGTGATTGTAAAATACGTTCAAAAATGTAAAGGAAAGTATAGGGTGAAAAATTAGACTGGGAATTACAGCAGAGAATAGCAAACAATAAAGAAGAGATAGAATGGAAATTCTAGAATTAAAATGTAAATAATGGAAATAAAAAATAAACTAGGGAAACCTAAAAACTGATGAGAACTATGAAAGAAAGGATTAATGAACTTGAAACAAATAAATAGAAATTACACAATCAGAAATGAGAAAGTTAAAAAGGGGGGAAGCAGAAGAAAAATGAGCCCCAGGGATCTATACAACAACATTACAGGATCTAATGTGAAAAACAAGAATAGCAAAAGAATAGGAGAGAGATAATGGGGGGGGGGGGAGAAAAAATATATATATATACATACCAAAATTTCCACCTTACAGATTTCAGAAGTTCAACAAATCTTAAGAAGTATAAACAAATAAAAAACAAAAAGCATACCTACACATATTACAGGCAAACAGTAAAGTGAAACAAATGGTGACTTTTCCTAGGAAAAAAATGGAAACTATAGGATATTGCAATGAGATTACAGGAAAAATAAAAACAGCCATCCTAGAATTTTATATCCAGCAAAATGCCTTTCAAATTTGAGTGCGAAATAAATCATTTTTGGGCAAACAAAAGCTGAAATAATTTGTCACTAGCAGATCTTCACTATGAGAAGTTCTAAAGGATGTTATTCTGGTTTTTAAAAAAAGTGATAATAGAAGAAAATGATTAACATGATGGAATGAGAAACACCTAAAATGGCAAATAGGTGGGTAAATATTAAAAAACTGACTTCTTAATTTTTTAAAAGACAAGGACTGTATTACATAACACACATCACATTTTGGGTTTATTACATATGCAGTGGTAAAGCATGACAAAAATAGCACAAAGGATTGGGAATAATTGAAATTATACTGTTGCATATTTTAGATGAAGTGGTACCATATCAATTCTGAGCATATGCTAATAATTTAAAGATATATTTTGAATCCCTAGAACACCCAGTAAAAATAAAACCAAATAACCACTAGAGGAAATAAAAAAGAATACTTTAAAATATATCAATCAACAACTAAAAAGGCAGGAAAGAAGAAACATGAGTACAAAAAAAAATGTGTGATAGAACAAATAGAAAACAGAAGGCACAATGGTTGGTATGAACTCAACCATGCCAATCATTACAATATACAATTCAATTAAAAAGCAGAATTTCTCAGACTGGAACAACTAGCAAGTCTCAACTATATTTCCTTTTTTGTGAAGTACACTTTTTAGAAATTAGCCTGTGACTATTAAAGCCTCTCAGTTTGTCTGAAAATAATTATTTTTTCCTGATGATTGAATAGGGATTCATCTAGTATATAATTCAAGCTAACAATTTCCTCCCCACCCCAATATTTGGAGGAAATAATGGAGCTGTGTAGTGAATGAGGTAACTAAGAGAAGGTTTAGGTACTGCTCCACTGAATAATTGCACATACGTGATAGAAGGAGGAAGAGGGATCTATCAAGGAGAGAAGGGAAGAGAAGAACCAAGATAGTGGGATCCTTGGTTTGTACTACTTGTTAACCTTTGAAAAGAGTAGGTCTGGTGCTACAGTGAATTACAGAGTTTTGGGGACGTGAAAGAAAGGTGAAAGCAAATGTAGAGAGTTTATATAAGATCTGTAAATATGAGGCATAAGAAAGGAAAGATAGTAGCTGGACAAAGAATGGGGATTCCAGGAGGGATATTATTTGTAATGCTATAGCGGTTGAAACATGTATAATGATAGGAGGATACAGTTAAGAGAGGGAGTGATTGATAATGAAGAACAGAAAGGGCTTCGCCAGTAATATATATACACTAGATTGTAGAAGGTCAAATCCAAGGAGCAGGGTGTAGGCAGAATACCTTTTTTTACTAAGAATGTGAGAATTTGGCATTTTCTACAGAGGGAAGAAAAAGAACCAGGGTGCCCAATAAACAGGGTGCGTGTAGGGACAGGGGTGGTAAATAAGATGGTGGAGCCCTTTAATTCTTCTCTATGAGAAGACAGTAGAGGCACCAATACACATTATTCTAAGTGTAAATGAGGTATATTAAAAGACGGATGATTGTGAGAGAATGGAATGCATGATTTTGTAATTTCAAGGATGACAGGGCTCAGAGTTTTGTTTTGGAAAGGAGTCTCTTAAATAAAGTAGGGAAAAGTGTCTTTGGAATTGAGAGAGTTGATGGAGATGAGAAGCCACCATAATACCTAGGCACTGAAGTCTCCTGCTGGGAGAGCCGTACTTCAGTGGAGAGGAAGAATGGGATCCAAAGTCTTCAATATCTGAAGAGGTGGTAGATAGATGATCAAGCTGGAAAGGAAGAGAAGTTTTGAGCTTTAAAGAAGCAAAGATTCAGGTAAGAATATAAGGGAGTAATTGCTGGGATGCAACAGTCCCATTGGAAATTGAGATACTGGGCCTTACAGAAGAAGACCAGCCTCTCCCAGAGTGGTTATGGAGTGGATGTGGAAAGGAGAACTGAGCTTCATCCAGTCAGACAATGACTTGGGGTGAAGACCTGGGAAGTCTGTTATGGAATTAAGCCAAAACTTGGTGGAACAATCTGGAAATGATGTCAGAGTGGAGATATTGTACAGTATATATCATCTATTTACCCAGTCAAAATGATTACTTGGGAGAGTATGATTGACCTGTGCTGGCAGGGTGTCCTTCCTCTTTCAAGTTGACCGAGAGGATTCATAATATAAGTCATGGTCAGAATTAGCTGACCTCATCATTGTAGGAAAAAATCTCGAATAGTGGTTCTCACAGGGTGGTCACCAAGACAGCAGCATTGTACCAACTGTGAACTTGTTAGAAATGCACATTGTTGGGTCCCAGCCCAGATCTACTGGAACAGAAACTCTGGGGGTTGGGGCCCAGAAATTCATTTTTTAACAGACCCTCCAGGTGACTGTGATACATGCTTGAGTCTGAGAACCCCTGGCTTCTGCAAATGCAGGGTGGCTGAGGAGGGGACACTAAGATCTCTTGATTTATTTGTGGTTTGGAAAGGGACCCTGAGGAGATGGTAGCTGCTGGCAACAGGTCAGGAGACAAAGCAGTGGATTTCTTTATGATCTTCAAGCAGAAAATGTTAAAATGCATTATAAAATATCATCTATGTTAAAAAGCTTTTTGACATCCACAATTTTGTTCAGCAGTATATGGACATGCTCATCTAATTAAAATATTACTGTCACAGAAAGACAGGCTGATAGCTGTGACATACAAAACACCTAAGGTTGACACAGAATATTCATTCATTTATTCAAAATACATTTGAGCACCTACTACTGTCGGATATTATGGGAAGTGAGCCCTGGAAATTTAACAATATGTAAATAATAATAATAATAATCCTTACATTCTAGAGGAGAAATAAGTGTCATCAACAAATTATTAAAATTCAAAGCAGGGTTAACTGCCTAATTTTTAAAAAAGATTTTATCTATTTATTTAAGAGGGAGAGAGAGAGAACATGACCAGGGGAAGGGACAGAAGGAAAGCAGACTCCCTGTTGAACAGGGAGTCCAACCAGGGACTCAATCCCAGGACTCTGAGATCACAACCTGAGCTGAAGGCAGACACTTAACCTACTGAGCTACCCAGGTGCCCCAGGTTAACTGCTAATTTTTAAAGAAGAATGCATTGTCTGTACTAGGGACAGAATAATGTAAGGTGCCTAGTGGAGCCATACAAGTTTTTATACAGTACATTACCACTGAATTGTATCTTAATAAGCAAGAGATTTGCAAATAGAACAGAAGAAAATCAGGTAAGACTGAAGGTGCAAAACCCAAGTGTTAAGGTAAGGTATGTGGTATGGGTGGGAGAGTAGGATATGTGTGTGTGTGTGGAAAGTTTAAGAAAAGAAATTGGGTCGTTACCTGTGCCTGACACATGCTTTAGTGTCATTAAAACCATGTTTTAAAAAACACATACTTCTGAATGCTTTAATTGTATTTTCTACAAACAAAGGTATTCTGAAAATATAACCAGAACAATCAGGAAATTAACATCAATACATGACCACTATCTAATCTTCCTTCCCCTTGTTAGTGCCCTTTATAGCAAATGGACAATGCTTACGATCATGTACCACATTTTGTTATTTCTTTTTAGATTCCTTCAGTTTGGAATAGGTCCTTGTCTGTTTGTTTTTTTCCCCATTTCCTTGAATTCCCCATTTCTTTTGAAGAATACGGGCCAGTCACTACACAGAATGTTTCTCACCTGGGTTCTCCCTGATGTCTCTTTAGGACTATTTTCAGGGTATGGATCGTTGACAGGAATTTTACTGAAGTTATAACAGTTCTTCTCATTGTGTCATATAAAGTGGCACACAATTTTCTTATGTGTCCACAGACTGGTGATATAAAGTTTGATTGCTCCATGTAGGTGGTATCTGCTAGGCTTTTCTATTATAAAGTTTCTTTTTCATTCCTATGTAATTAACTTTTTGTAGGAAGGTGTATTTGTAGACACGTGCATTTCCCATTCCTTATCAAATTTTAATTTCTTCCCTGGGGTCCTATTTTATTCAGTGGGTTATAATTTCTTCTTATCATTTATGTTAATGCTCAGGCTGTCCTATATTTAATCAGTGGGAGCCCCTACAAGCTGGCCCCTGTGTCCTTTTACATATTCCTGCCATTCTTTGAGCATAGACCTCCTTCGTTTTAGAAACAAGATACTCTGAGATCTTATAATTTCTCTTCCCCATACCTGGAATCAGCCAGGTTCTTCTTAGGGAAGAATGATATTTATTAATCAAGATCCAAGCACTAGGTCAGCTGCTTCCAGCAAGCACTACAGTCTGCTGTTCCCAGACTCTCTCACTGGGAAGAGCCAGGAGACATGGATGTATCTGTGTGTATCTGTGTACATATAGTCATATACACATACACACGTTTACTCACATTTACATCTGTATTCTGGATCTACCCATATAGGTTGAGTGCATACCAACATCTCCAATTCCCAATCGGCTCGTTCTGTTCATTTTTCCTCTTTCCCCTTTCTCTATTTGTACTTCTATTCTCTGAGATTGATAAGCATGAGCATCATTATCTTTATTTATTTACTCAATTATTATTTCTACATGCACTGATCTATTTTTGTCATACAATTGCCCCAACCCTACCACTATCTTCTTTTACCCTACTCTGCCTCCAGCACCCTGTATGTGCCACCACCACCCATGGGTGTGATATCTCCTTCACACTGCCCAGGCTCAGAAACACCTGGTGGGGCCCTGTTAAGGTCCCTGTTAAGGAAGCCCTCATCACCCTTGTTGGGCTCCAAATCTCTGTGGTGGGCAGCCTTCCCCAGCATCACCTTCCACACCTAGTTCCCACATTGAGTAAAAGGATCTCCTCTGACCTCCAGCCCAGCACAGAGTCCCTCCTCACCTTGCCCTGCCTCACACATCTCTCCCCTGGCTGGCCTCCCCACACCTTGCATGAATGCCTTTTTCATCCTTCAAGGCTCTGACATGGGTAGAGAGATGCTACACAGTGCCAACAAGACCCTACCTACTCAGTCTCCAACACCCTGTGTTGGAGGCAGTGAGCTGGTTTCTCTAGTGCCCCATTTTCAGCTCCCCTCTTCCCTGAGGCATCCTGTTCTTGCTGGGTTCCACCTAATGGCCTTAGGTGTGAATTTCCAAGAGGGGAAACATAGGTAAATGAGAAGGGGAAGAAGAGGAAAAGGAAGAGACAGAGCTATCAATATTTGAAAGTGGAGGCAATGATGTGTTGGATTTGAACTTTAGAGAGATGTATTTAGAAACAAAAGCGGGGCTGGTTCTGAAGCCATAAGGCTAGTGAGGTCAGTTATGAGAAACTTGCATTACGTAGTATGTCAGATGCTGCTATGAGTCTGAAATGTGAACAGGACTGCAGGATTTTTTTTTTTTTTTAAGGAAAAAATAAACATTTTTGAGGCTAAAAGAAAGCAATGATTAATTAGGTAATCTGGAGGTAAGGGAAATGGAGGGGTCACACACACTGACTTTTAGCTCCAGTTTGGGAACTGACAGGAGGTGACATTCAATCATTTTGGAATCCTTCATCTAAATGATCCTTTCTTTCTCTTTCTTTGATTCTTCATCTGGCTTTTGACCTTCCTAGGTATTCTTTTAGCTCTGTCTCTCTTTTTTTCAAGACTCACATCCATCCTGTGTACCTCTTAAATTTTAGTATGTCCTTTAAATTTCTCACTACAGAACTGTCTGATCAGTAAATATTCCTCAGATAGCTATCCTCTCAAATGATGTAAGCTTATAAAACTAGCCAGATCTTTCATTTTGTTCTTAGAGATCTTATTTTTCATCGTATTTTTTCTTCAGTATCATAGTCAATGATAAAACATAAATAGTAACAATCTCAATAAACTACTATCTACCTGACTTTATACTACTATCAGAAATATGAATCATCAGTAGGTCATACTATCAATGGAAAGCAGGGAAAGTAACACCACTTAAGAGTTATTTAAATTGCAGCAAAGTCAGCAGCCATGAACTTGAAGGTATTTAAGCTCCTAAATTAAGCATTTCTGTACAAGAAAATGGCTTCTATCCAATTAAAAAGAAATGGCTGGAGTGAACATCAGAGAATAAAATAGAAAACAAAAAATGGAGCCTGTTTTGTAATCAAAGTTTTAAAACATGCAAGGGAAGACGATTTTGTTCAATTTCTGGAAGTTGAAGTCTATATCACCAATTTCTTTTTCATTTCTTGTTCCTGTTCCAATATCCATAGGTTATTATCAGCAGAAGCACAGCCAAAACCTCTCAGTCATGGATGACTCCTCCTCGCTGGAAGTAATAAGACACAATTCTTTTCCCCGAGATGATGCCTTAAAAAAATCAGTTAATACATTTTGGGCAGGGGAATCTATAGAATCTAGAGAATGCTTGGGGAAAAAGAAATTGAGTATTTGAAACTTCTTGGGTTATAACTTTGACCCGGAATGTCAAAAGACATCTTTTCCTATTGCTTCATCATTCCTTGTTGCATTTTTTATCTTTTCCTGTTTAGTCTTGATTTCCTAAGCCACATTACAGCATCGGACTTATATGGAGTGCTCCATAAGTGTTTGCTGCTTAAGCAGATTTGGCATCGTTTTAGCCATTGCTATAATTGTCACAAAGGCAGAATAAAATTTTTATTAATATCAAGATAGGCAGTTCTCATATGGCAGACCCCTCCTTATGGAGTTATTTATTCATTAAAAGGACTTATTGAGCATCTGCTATTTCAAAGCACTGGACATAAATTTGGATGTGAATAAAATTATTGATTGTTAATGGCTCTATCTTTAAAGACTATTTAATATCATAGCAGTGATGAGACATGGAAATCAGCCTGTATTAGAATTATGTAGTAGAACTATGTAAATGCTAGAAATTTCTGTTCAGATGTACAGAAGGAGAGATATCAGTATAAGTTAAACCGACATGAAAAGAATCATTAGTGAGTGAGAATTGCTTTAAAATACCTGTATTTGCTGACTTGAATTTCTAAAACAAGAGATAATAGCCTCACAGAATTCATATATTCCACATATTATTCTTCCTTAGACTTGGTTAGGTTATAAATTTTTTTCCAGCAACCTTGCTAACATTAAATAGTGATTTTAGTCAACAATGTTGTGCTATGGGTAGAATCTATGTAGTGTTGTAGAAACAGAACTATCACTTAAAAAAAAAATTAAACTTGGCATTAATGCCTTTAATTATTTCAATCCATTCTCCTTTCTACCTCTATCATCCATTATTCCCTGTGGCAGAGATAACACTATGTGTTCAATATACCCTTTGCCTTTACTCTTAGATATGCAGGAAGATTTCATTTCCCATCTGGCATCTAGGAGGTACACTGGTTAAGTTCTAATCAGTGGAGTGTGATCAGAAATGATGCACCATGCATCCAGGGATGATGTCTAAAACCTTATCAATAATACTGTTTTTTATTTTAATCTCTTTCATTGTAAGATAACTGAACTCTTTGCAGAGATCCTGGGAGAGAATATCGTATCAAAATGGAGTCATCGCTGTCTACAAAACAATTCTTGGAACTGTGATGTGAGCAAAACATGAGTGTAGTTTGTTAGGCCACTGAGATTTAGAATGGGTTGCAAAAACTAACATTAATTACCTTAGTACATGTTATCCATGTACTGGACTCCAGTCTGTTAATATGGCATGTCTCATGTATTCCTATTCCTACCTACTCCTGTGACGTTTACCTGGGTTACATTCCCCAACATGTCCACTTCCCAAAATACTGTACATATTTCAAGACCCAAGTTAAATACTGCCTTCTCATAGATTCTTTCTCCCTCATTTCCAATAGATGAAATCTCACACTCCACTGAACTTTTATAATCTTTCTTCTAGCACTTACAGTAATATTTGCCATATGCTACTTTTATACACATCACCCCAGCTTCAAAATCTGTTTAATGATGTACATTCAGTGTTATACTATTTATTCTGTATTTTCCTACTGTATTAGCGTGCATAGGTTCTATAAAACAAATATTTGTTGGGGCGTCTGGGTGGCACAGCGGTTAAGCGTCTGCCTTCGGCTCAGGGCATGATCCCGGCGTTGTGGGATCGAGCCCCACATCAGGCTCCTCTGCTATGACCCTGCTTCTTCCTCTCCCACTCCCCCTGCTTGAGTTCCCTCTCTCACTGGCTGTCTCTATCTCTGTCAAATAAATAAATAAATAAAATCTTTAAAAAACAAAAACAAAAAAACCCAAATATTTGTTGAATTAGCACACAATAATTTTTTTACTTAAAAATATGATAAAATGGGTAGCCTAAGATTTTGGCCATAGTAAGCAGTTATTTAGGGTACTGCACAATTGTATTCTTACTGTACAAAGTATTAGAATCATTTCTTTTTTTTAAAAAAAAGATTTATTTATTAATTTGAGAGAGAGAGAGAGAGAGCACGCACACCTGCATGCGTGTGAGCACAAGTTGGGGAGGGGCAGAGGGAGAGGGAGAGAATATCAAGCAGGCTCCCTGCTAAGCACAGAGCCTGATGCAGGGCTAGATCTCTTGACCCTGAGATCATGACCTGAGCTGAAACCAAGAGTCAGACACTCAACCAACTGAGCCACCCAGGTGCACCCCTAGCGTCATTTCTAAAGCATCTCTCTATAATAGTAAGAGTAAAGCAAGACTAGATCTAACTGGGTGCTTGAAGGCAAAATGAGGGATATGAAAACTATTATCACAATCAGAGGACTACCACCATAAAGTTTGTGGGGGAATCTGAAACAAAACTCAGAGATACACAAAGTGATGAAGGAATAGTAAGTAATCAAAGCACTAGCACTATACCTGGGTAAAGCTATAGTCTTTAATACTGGTAAGCCAGAATTTTTAAACAACTTTTCAAAATGAGAGACTGTTCTTTAAAAAAAAAAAAAAAAAAACAAAAACAAAAAAAAAAAAAAAAAAAAACAATGTGGGGCTCAAACTCACAACCCTAAAACTTGAAGGGTCACATATGAGAGAGACTGTTCTATTTTTAGATACAAAAAATTGGATATATCACTTTTAGAAAATACTTTCTTTTAGGTAAATCCTTGGTGTTGCTCTGAGAGTCTTATCCCAAAGTGTCTTACCTGCCACTCAGGTTCTGCTTTCTGTTTGATGGCCAAGCTCTAACTAAATCCATACACATTTCTGATCTATGCCCATATGAATATTCTTTGTTTAGCATCTATTATTCAATACATTTTCTTGGTAATCTTACTTGATTTTTTTTTTTCTCCTGGATAATTTTTGTCCTTGATTAATCCAATTCTATCTCTACTAAATTCATCTGAGGGAAGATATGATTTTCTGATGGACCTCTCAACTGAGAAAAGGATACTTTAATAAACTGGATACATTGGCTTTTTGCAAGAGGAGTTATTCAGTCTCTTATAACTAAAGCAATGGGTTGAGGACGCTGCATCCATCTCTCCTCCCCACCAGACCCAAATCTAAGATAAGAAAGCCACATGGAACATAGGGATGCATTTCTGCTTTCCACTTGCTATCAGCCACTTACAACTAAGAATGCAAATACAGTTGGGCAAAGAAGAACATTCCTTTAAATGAACGTTTTTCTGAAAATGGTAACATGAAAAACTTCATGTTTTTCAACAGAATTTCAAATAACAGTGAGAAGAGAGAGAAAGTGTAGGGCAAAGAGGAGCCCCTCCTGGAACTCTTGCCATTAGAACACAGGAAGATATCAATATTTCAAACTCTCCATTAATGCATTTGTTTCTAAAGTATTACTTTATATGTTTACATATTATATACAGTAAGTGGCATCTCATATTAATAGTAAAGGAAATGACAATGTTCATGAGCTTTGTAATAGCATACTTGTATTAATTTGAGGTGCTGCTTTTACTTTGTTTTTGGAAAAAAAGTATTAATAAATTTGAATTCTCACGGTCATAAAATAACTGTGGGTTTCAATGACACTGTAAGAGATATACAAAACCTTTTGAATTACAAGGTCTGTAAGTATTGACAACGAAGGTTATAATATAAAATATATTTTTCTAAAAAAAGATTGAGAATAAGCAGCTGCGGATCAATCTAAGTAAATCTATTTCAAATGCCTTATAATGGCACTAAATTCTACAAGCCTCATCTCAAATAATTCCAAGATGTTAGATGAAAAAGTCCATTTCTATTTGGGATGAGAAGAGGCATAGAAAATCACATTAGTCTCTGAGTTCTGGGGAAATGTGGAAATCAACACAAGATTATTAGGTAGCAAAGAACTCACTGTATACTCTTAGGCTCAGGCTCATAAACACTAAACATGACTACAGTCCTAAGATGAATTCTTACCATATATATTTTACTCCCTCCTATTTCTTGGTGCCAGGACCTCCAAAGGCTTGGTTTGGTTATGAGGGACTTACTTTACTCCTAGATAGAATTCTATATCAAGACAAAAATACTAAAGAAATAAAGCCTAGTGCTAAAAAACCCAGATTCTGAAGTAAGGTAGATCTAAGCTGAAACTGAGACTTGTCTGTTTTCTGTATAACCTTGATCAAGTTACTGTGTGTCCTTTGGTAAACTGATTTATCTGAGGATATGTTCTCAGCCATAAATGTGAAGAAAGCAGTATCTTTCTCTCAAATTATAATCAGAATTAAAGTATAACAGAACATTTACTTCGGGCCAGGTTGTAGAATTTTGCAGTAAACCAACACCTCCATTAGAAAAAAAAGTTGAAAAGCCAGACAAAATACAACATTGTGTAAAGTTATCACAGAACTGTGGAAGTAATGAGGACTAGAGTGACCAAAGCTATAGTGAGGGGAGAACCTCTAAAAAGCAAGTTGAGAGTATGAAGCTGATTTTCTCCTAGGAGCACTGCTTGATTCTTTATATGGACTAGGGTCTGAGAATCTGCATTTCCTTGTATACAATGTCCAAAATTTAAAAATCACAAAGAATTCCAAATGTTCCAGTTATTGTTATTTTAAAAACCATTCTAGGGCCCATTAATCTGCAACATGAGCAGAGTATAATAGAAATGCCTTATCTCTATAATGCACAACATCAGCTTGGGCAGTTTGACTTTGCCTGGAAGATCCACTTCCAAGATGGCGCTCTCATATGTATGACAAATAGTGCTGGCTATTAGCAGGGAACTCAGATGTAATAGTTTGTTGAAAGTCTTAGTTCTTTACACATGGACTTCTCCATGGGGCTGTTGGGATTCCACATGACATGGTTGCTAGCTTATAGGAGTATTAGAAGAGGTCTAAGAAGCTGAAATATTTCTTATGACCTAGTCTCTGAAGGTCCTAGAGTATCACTTTCATCATTGGCCAAACAAATCAGTAAGGCCAGTCTGAATTTATGGAGAAGGGAATTGGATTCCAACTCTCAATGGGATAAATAGAAAAAAAAAAAAAAGTGTGATCATCTTTAACCTACTACATCAAGAAACAAGACCATATGACTGAAAACCAAGAGAAAAAACACAGAATGGGAACAGACCAATAGATGACATAGATATTGCAGTAAAGAGACAAGAATGTTAAAATAAGTATTAATATGTTGAAGACAATAGAAGAAAAGATAGAAAATAGAACAAAATATTTGATGACTTACCTGTGATAATTTGAATATTAAAAAAATATTAAATGGGAATCTTAGACCTTAAAAGTAACAACAGAAATTAAGAAAGTAATGGATATATTTAATGTAACATCATATATACCAGAACACAAAACTGGTGAACAAGGAAACAGATAATAGAAGATATACAAACTAAATGCACAATAATTGAAAAGAATGGAAAGCCACACTGAAGCACCTCTTAGTAAAACTGATGAGAAGCCAAGACCAAGTTAAAAACTTAAAAAGTCAGAGAGAGAAGTTACCTCAAAAAGAATTGTTTCTGACTTCTTAACAGAAATTATGGGAAGCCAAAAGACAATGGATAGCCATCTTTAAAATAGTAAAGGAAAGCTAAAAACACAGACTTCTATACTGAAGAAAAATATTCTTCAGAAATGAAGGTGAAATAAGGATGTTTTCAGGAAAATAAAAACTCTGAGACTTCAGCACCAGCATTCTTGCACTGAAAAATAATACTAGCGAAAGTTATTTAGACTGAAATGTAGGAATGACAGATAAAAGAGAGTGTCATAGTGCAAATACACAACAAATCTAAGTGAATTTTGATGATACAAAACAACACTTATGCCATATGATATTTTAATTATGTAAAATTTGTATGACAATTACAACACAAGAAACAGGAGAGGGTAAATGGAGTTAACACATTCTAAGTTTCTACTATTATTAGAAAAATGTAAACATTTTCTTTAGAATGTAATATATCAAGGACACACGTTGTAATCTCAAAATACACACTGAAAGAATCACTCAAAGATATGTAATGAATGAAGAGAAAATAAAATAATTTAAACATTTTTATTAGAACAAGGAAAGTAATGAAATATAAAATGAATGCAAAGCTAAAGTGTTGATTAAAAAAAGTGAAATGATAGATATTATTTCAACTATGTCAGTCATTATATTATATTAAATGGAATAAATTTTTCAAGAAAAAGACTGATATTTTCAGACTAGATTAAAAAGTAAAATTCAATTATACATTGCTCACAATATATCAATCTCACAAATAAAACACAGAAATGTTAGAAGTAAAGGGATAGAAATAGGTATGTGGTATAAACACTAACCAAAAGAAAGCTGACATATATTTATAGTAACATAAAACATAGTAGATGGTTAGGTTAAAAAAAATACTAGAATACTAGAAACAAAGAGATATCTTTCAAAATGATAAAGAAGTCAATCTACAGGAAATATTTCACAATTGAAAATCATCATTCAACAACAGCCCTGTTTTAAACCTATCAAACAAAAGTTTGGTGAATTAAATGGAGGAATAGACAAACTCACAATCAAACAAATCTCCAAATGATGGAGATTTAAATATACCTTCTTCAAAAGGCTAACAGAAAAAAAGATAAAAACATTGGAAAAAATAGAAATCTAAAAGATTACAGTTCAAAGTGTTTACCTAATTGGCATCTGTGGAACCTTGCATCCAACAAATAGTTTAATTCTTCTCAGCCTATGGAATATTTATTTAAAGTGACTATATGCTAGGTTATAAGGCAAACCTCCACAAATGTTAAAAGACATAAAAAGCCCAGATTACATTCTCTGACTTTTGTGAAACTGAACTAGAAATTATTAACAACAGCAATAAAAAAGAATGAATGAATGGATTTACACCACTCTCAATTGGTTGGAAATTAAGCAATACACTTTTAAATAAATCACAAATTAAGAGAGAAATTACAAAGGAAATTTAGAATAAATATTTAAATAATGATAAAGAAAAATACACCAGTGCTCAGAGAGGAATTTATATTCTTATATTCATATGTTAGAAACAATGACTGTCTGAAAAGTAATGATCTAAGTTTCTATCTCATGAAGCTAGATAAAAGAACAGCAAATCAACACCAAAGAAATATGAGGAGAAATTAATGAAATAGAAAATAAATGTATAATAGAGAAAACCAATGAAGCCAAAAGTTAGCTGTTGGAAAATGTTGAAAAAATCAATAACCCCTCAGAATAACTGACCATGTTGTGGCAGTGGGGCAGGGGAGAAAGGAATAACAGATTAGTGATGGCAGGTTAGAAAAAGAGAAGGGAATGAAAAATCAGGAATCAAAAACTGGGCATCACTTCACCAGGCATTAAATAGATAATAAAATAACACTATAAACAATTTTATGTCAGTTAACTTAAAATTTTAGATAAAAATTGGAAACCGTCTTAACAAATACAATTTTCCATAGCTGAAACAAGAAGAAATAGAAATTCTATATACTACAGAATTGACTAGGGGAATGGAATCTGTTACTTTCAATCCTTCTGTAATGAGAATCCCTAGCCTAGTCGACTTCTCCTCTCATTTATCCCCCATATTTAAAAAAGAGGTAAGTCCAAACTTACCTCACCTCTTCCAGAGAACAGATATGTCAGTTTGGGTCCTATAAAAAGCAGTTTGGGGGATGATGGTTCTCCCTGTGATTGACAGATCTAAGAAGAATTGTGGTTTTAAGGTTTTTTTTCAAGCTTTTTTCTTGTGAGGAGTGATGACTTCCAAATTCTTTAGTGTCAGAACAGAAACTGGAAGTTGCACTTTTTTTTAACTATGGAAGCACACACATAATAAATACACATTCACAGATACATAAAATGTATATATATAATTAAAAAAAAGACCTCTTTTAAGAATTTTAAACTTAGGCATAAGTGAATTTAGTACCTTTTTAAAATTTTGGACTATGAAGAAAAATTATACTTTTGTTGTTGTTGTTGTTGTAAATAGGCTCCACACCTAGCATGGAGCCCAATGTGGGGCTTGAACTCAAGACCTGAGCTGCCATCAAGAGTCAAGCGCTCAACTGACAGAGCCACCCAGGTGCCCCGAATTATGTCATTTTTATAGTAATGTTTACATGGTGAGTATTTTCTCATAACTCATACTAAATACCTCTCCACATTCATAGCCAAACTCGTATAGGGATAACTATATTTTCCCCATGATGTAAATATGATTTCATGTACTTGTCTTTCCTAAATCTAGTATTCTCTCCCTAAATCTACTAGCTTTTAAGCAGATTTCCTTGCTAAGCTTCCTGTCCACAAAATAGCTAGACACCTACCTTGCTAGACCCAGCCCTCTCCAATAAAAGTCAGATAGCTTCCTTCCAAGATATTCTCTGCCAATTCTGAAATTCCCAGTGTCTAGCAGAAACTCCAACTCCTTCCATTCATATCAAGACCCTTATGGATTCTAGGAAGTGTCAAAGGTTTGTCGCTTCCTTCTGACTATAAACCAGACCTCTAAAAAATACACTGTCTCTGGCTCCTTGACCCCAGCAAAATGTCTTCCCTTTAAACATCTCAGGCAATTTTGTTCTGTTGCTTTTATTACATAAAATATCTTGTGGTGGTCTTTGTCACTCTACATTCATACATATTCACATATTTTTGTGTTGTGTAGTTGTAGTGGGGGCATCGTTGGGTAAATGACAAGCCTCTGATCAAATAAATTAGACAGTCATCTCATCTAACTGATCTGACAGAAAGTAAATACATAGAAAGTAAATATCTGGATGTTGACCCCAAAAACCCCATTCTCTCAATATGAGGTGATATCAATGTGTTTTAGTGTTAATAAACTTTAGGAAGCAATAAGTTCTCTATATTTTTCTTGTACCACATGATTTTCTTAGGTCTGTTCTCTATATTCTTTGAAATATGAGTGTCTTAAAATTTGCAACTGTAGAAATCACAGTCTGATATTTAACTAGTCTGTGGGTTATTAGGAGAAACTGTTGGTAAATGGAATTCTATTGCTCTGACCAAGGGAAACCGTTGAGTTTGGGAGGTTGATTTTAGCAGATGTGTAGACACTCTGAGCAGATGTATAGTTTTCAGATCTTTTTTTCAAGAAAGGTCAGAGATGTGACATGATTGTCACAAGATCTATGTTCAAATGCATGTACTTTATTTACTTCAACCTAAATACTTCTCACATTGAAACATTTTAGTTATCACAACTTTCAAAAAGAAAAACAAACTTTATTTTTATTTACTGGGAAAAACTAGAACTAGAATAATATTTTTTTCTTATTATCACCTTAATGTTTATAAATTCAAAACAGAAATAAGGTCAGAATACAGGAAGAATAAAGAGGTGGAAAATACTTTTTTAGTTTGTCAAATTTTGTACAGACTTTGAGATCTTCAAAGACAGGGGCTATGTTTTATTCATCTTTGGAATCCCCACCCAGTCCAGTTATAGCAGATAAAAGTTTCTCAATGTATGTTTGTTAACTTAATCACTGCATTTATATATTTCCTCTGATCTTATCGAGGGCAAACACTATAGTCCATTTATGTTCTAGGAACGCATAGCAGCCAGATGAAATTTTATGTAAAGGTTTAAACTTTTCACAGTCAGGATTAAACACATCCTCTTTCCTCTACTACCTTTCCATATCTGCACTTGCTTCTGCTTGGGGGTCAGTGAGAATGGCGCTGAAAGTGGAGTTCAGGATAAGACTGACTGGGAATAAGTCCTAGCTCTGGCATCATCTGGGACAAGTCCTAGCTCATCTCTGTGACACACTGGTTACACTGATTGCTATTTCCTCATCTCTAGAATGGGAATTATAATAGTAGTGGTTGTTGTAAAAATAATATATTTTTGCATGTAAATCATTTAGCACTCTTTCTGGCACATACAAATAGTCATAAGAATTAAGTATTATAAATTCTCATTATGTTAAAATGTCTCCCAGTTAACCGAGAACCAAATGTTAACCATGCATTAGCAATTTATCAAACAACTGTCAATTATATAACAGAAATTCTACTATCCATTAGATTAACTAAAAAAGAAAATTAAGCAAAAAGTGTGGAGAATTTTATGATAAGGAAAATAATAGGAAGCCATGAAATCAGAAAGTAGAGATACCTAACCTTCTGTAAGGCTAGGGAACTATGTTCACTGAGAAATTTTATCATGACTAAATGCTAAATTTTGTCAAATTATTTTTCTGTACGTATGGTGATCATATTTTTATGAGATTTTTGGTATGGGGAATTATATTAATTGATTTTCAATATTGAACTACCATGAATTCCCCACTTAGTCATTTCATATTATCCTTTCTATATATGCCTTGATTTGCTAGAATTTTAAGAAAATCATAAAGGAGTTTGCTCTGTTGTTTTCTTTGAATATCTCCACGTGATTTCAGTATCAAAGTTATGCTGGCCTCGTCATGTAGGGTGGGAAGTATTCTTTCCTTTTAAATTTTCATGAAGAGTTGGTGCAGAGTTGCTATTAATTTTTCCTTCAAGATTTAGTAGAATTCACAGGTAAAGCCATCTAGCCACAGAGTCTTTCTTGTGGAGAGATTTTAAACTATAAATTCCATTTACTTAACAGACAGGTTTTTCAGGTTACATATGACCATTGGCATAAGCTTTGGTAGCTTGGGTCTTCTAAAGAGTTTTTCCAGGGGCACCTGGGTGGCTTAGTTGGTTTAGCATCTGACTCTTGATTTTGGTTCAGGTCATGATCTCAGGGTGGTGGGATTGAGCTCTGTATTGGGCTCCATGCTTGGCGTGGAGCCTGCTTGAGATACTCTCTCTCCCTCTCTCTCTGCCCTTCCCCCACTGCTCGCTCTCTCTAAAAAAAATAAAGAATTTCTCCATTGTACCTAAGTTGTTGAATTTATTGACATTAAGGTACTCATTCTCTTACTGATTAAAAGGAAAACCATATTTATCCTGTTCACAACACTTCTCACATGAAGTATGTGAGATTTTTTTTTACCACACCAACCAATTCACCAACTCTTTAGACACCAACTGAATGTCCTATAATTCAATTATGACACTAACTGCCCAGAGGTAGCACAAACCCCACCATTTAAGGACTCAGTCCCATAAGAGCACCCCCCAACCCCCACTTCAGATGCCAGTCCCAAGTACCAGACTGTCCCTTATATTTCTGACAATATATTGGGGATTCCAACCTCCCACTCCTCAGGTTTGATAATTTGCCATAAATGCTCTCAGAAGTTACAATTACCATTTCATTATAAAGAATAGGATAAAGGATTCAGATAAACAGCTGGATGAAAAGATATGTAGGGAGAGACCCAGAAGGGGCCTGAGCACAGGAGCTTCTGTCCGGGTGAAGTTGGACCATGCCACTCTCTCAGCATGTAGATGTTTTCACCAACCCGAAGTCTGAACCCCATAGTTTAGGAACTTTTATGTAGGCCTCCTCACATAGGGATGATTATATTATTAACAACCAGCCCCTCTCCTCTGCCTGGATGATAGGGATGGGACTGCAAGTTGTAAACTTCTAATCATGGCTTGGTCTTTCTGATGACTAGTCTCCATCATGAAGCTATCTAGAGGCACCTGGTGCCCAGTCATCTCATTAACATACAAAAACCACCACTACCACTCCAAAGAGTCCAAGGGTCTTGGGTCTTAGATGCTCTTGTGTTAGGAACCATGATCAAAAATCAAATACTAGAACAAACCATGCTCCTGGCACCCTATAATAAAGAAATTGCAAGGGTTTTAGGTGCTCTGTGCCAGGAACTGGGGACAAGACCCAATATATTTCTTATTACTTTATCCTAGTATTTATAGAATGAGTAGGGATATCATTTTTCTCATTCCTGGTACTGGTAAAATAAGTTGTTTTATTAACTTTTATATTGATTTTCTATTTTATATTCAATTTATTTTTTCTTAAATGTGTTATATCCTTTTAGTCTATTTACCTTGGGTTTAATTTGCTGTTTTTCTAGTTTCTTAATGTGGAACTTTAGATCATTAATTTTCTCTATAGTTTTCTTTATTTGTAACATCTTTATATGGTTATGGTATTAGGACAATGCTCATCTCAAATGATTTAGAAAGCATTTCCTCAGCCTCTATTTTCTGTAACAGATTGTAAACAATTGGTATAATTTCCTCCTTACATGTTTGGTGAATTCACTGGGGAACCCACCTAAGCCTAGTGTTTCTGTTTCGGAAGGTAATTAATTATTGATTTAACTTCTCTAATAGATAAAGGCCTTATTCAGATGTTCTTTTTCTTCTAGTGTGAGTTTTCATACACTGTACGTTTTCAAGGAGTTGGTCTAGATATTATCTAGATTTATCTACCATTTTATCTAGATTATCAATTTATGACTATAGAGTTGTTTGTAATATTACTTTATTATCCTTTCAATGTTCACCGGGTCAGTAGCAATGGCTCCTTTTTTTCATTTCTGATATTACTAATTTGTGTCTACTGTTCCTTTTCCTTAGTTACCACAGCTAGAAGTATATTAATTTTATTGCCCTTTTTAAAAAGAACAGCTTTTGAATTTATTGATTTTCCCTGTTGCTTGCTTTTAATTTCATTACTTTTTACTTTAATTTTGTTTTCTTCCGTTTATTTCAGATTTAATGTGCTCTTCTTTTTCCAGGTTCCTAAGAAAAAAGATTAGTAGATCATTGATTTTAGATCTTTCCTCTTTTCAAATTTATACATTCATTGCTATAAATTTCCCTCTAAGCATCACTTTTGCAACATTGCACAAATTTGGTAAGTTTTATTTCATTTTCATTGAGTCCAAAATATTTTTAAATTTCTCTTAAAAACTCTTTGACCCATGTACTAATTAGAAGTTAGTTGTTTAATCTCCAGATATTTTGAAATTTCTAGCTATCTTTCTGTTATTGATTTCTAGCTTAATTCTACTGTGGTCTGAGCACATAATACTTGTTAAGGTATGTTTTACATCTCCGAGTTAGTTTATCTTGATGAATGGTCCACGTAAGCTTAAGAAGAATTTGTATTCTGCTGGTTTTGGACATAATAGTTAATAGATGTCCATTATATCCAGTTAATTGATGTTGTTCAAGTATATCCTTATTGGTTTTCTGACTACTGGATATGTCCATTACTGATACAGGGATGCTGAAGTCTCCAAATGTAATAGTGGATTCACATATTTCTCCTTGCAGTCCTACCAATTTTTGCCTCACATATTTTGATGCTCTCTTGGTAGGCATATACACATTAGGTATTAAGTTTCTTTGAGAATTGGTTTCATTATCATTATACAATGTCCCTCTTTTTTTCTGATAATTTTCCTTGCTGAAGTTGGCTTTGTCTGCAATGAATATAGCTACTCCAGCTTTTACTTGATTAGTGTTATCATAGTATATCATCCTCTCTCCCTTTGTTTTAAATCTGTGTCTTTAAAGAGTGTTCTTATAGACAACATATAGCCAGTCTTTTTTAACCCTCTATGATGTCTGATAATATCTATCTTTTGATTGGTATACTTAGACTATTCACATTTACAGTGATTATTGATATAGTTGGATTTATTTTACCATATCTGTTACTGTTTTCTATTATTTACCTTTTTCTCTTTACTTGTTTTTGTTTTGTTTTCTTTTTGTTTTTGTTTGTTTTGTTTTTGGTCTACTCTTTTTCTACCTTCTCCAGTTTTAGTGGAGCATTTTATATGCTGCTATTTTGTTTTGTTTTTGTTTTGTTTTTGGTCTACTCTTTTTCTACCTTCTCCAGTTTTAGTGGAGCATTTTATATGCTGCTATTTTATCTCTTCTCTTAGAAATCATTTGTACTTCTTTAAAAACTGTTTTTAGTGATCGCCTTAGAGTTTGCAGTATACATTTATAACTAATCTAACTCCACTTTCAGATAACACTGTACCATTTTATTGCTAGTACAAGTACCTTATAAGAGTATTTTTAGTTTCTCCCTTCTATCTGTTAAAATATTGCTGCCATCCATTTCACTTATCCATAAGCTGTAATTACTGAATATATTGCTGTTGCTACTACTTTGAACAAGTTTTTATGTTAAGTCAATAGGAGTAAAGAAATTAAAGATTTTATTTTATATTCATTTATTCCCTTCCTAATGTTCTTTTCTTTATATAGATCTGAGTTTCTGACATACATCATTTCTTTCTCTCTGAAGAATATTTTTTAACACTTCTTGCAAAGTAGGTCTATTAGTGACAAACCTTCAAATTTTGTTTGAGAAAGTCTTAATTTTTCTTACATTTTTGAAGAATAATTTCACTGGATACAGAATTCTAGCTTCAACATTGGTTGTTTTCTTCAACACTAAGTATTTCACTTCACTTTTGCTTGCATGATCTCCAAAGAGAAGTCTAACACTACTCTTATCCTTTCTTTCCTATTGGTACAGGGTTGCTCCCCCTACACCTGACTTCCTTAAAGATTTTCTCTTTATTTTTGATTTTCTGAAGTTTACTCATCATATGCCTAAGAGGTTTTTGTTGTTGTTGTTTTGTTTTTTTTTTATTTATCCTATTTGATGCTCTGTGAGCATCTTGGGTCTGCATTTTGATGTTCACCATTAATATCAGAAATTCCCAGCCATTGTCCTTCAAATATTTCTTCTATTCCCTTCTGTGTTTCTCCCCTTCTGGTGTTCCCATTTGACATACACTTTTTCCCTTTGTAATTTTCTCACAGTTCTTGAATATTCTGTTACATCTATTTAAAATGTAACTTTATTGAGGAATAATTGACAAATATATACAGTGTATGTGATGATTTGATATACAAACACATTGTAGAACAATTCCTAAGATAGTTCATATATCCATCACTTCTCTTAGTCAACATCAGCTAACTTGTATTTGTGAATGATTATGATCTGCTCTCAGCAATATTCAATCACAATACCATATTGTGAACTATATCCCCCATGCTATATGCTAGATGTTCAGAACTTATTCTTCTTCCAACTGAAAATTTGTTCTCTTTGAACTACATCACCCCATTCTTTCTTTCCCCCGAGGATGGGCAACCACCACCCTATTTTATTCTATCCTCTGTTTCTATGAAATTGGATTTTTAATTCCACAAAGAAGTGATACCATACAGTATGTGTGTTTCTCTTCCTATCTTACTTGTCTTGTCATAATGCCATCCACTTTAATCCATGTTGTCACTAATGGCAAAATATCTTCTTTTTCATGGCAGTCTATTTAGTTTTTGTTTCTGTTTGCATTTCAGTTTTGGAAGTTTCTGTTGACCTCTCTTCAAATTCATGGATTCTTTCCTCACTGTAGTTTGTTGCTGTGCCCAGCAAAGGCATTCTTCATTTCCATTACTGTGTTGATTCTTTCTTAGAGTTTTGATCCCTCTGCTTGCATTGCCCATTGTTCTTATATGTTGTCTACTTTTTACTAGATGCCTTAGCATATTAAGCATATGAATCATACTTATTTTTCTGGGGCGCCTGGGTGGTTCAGTTGGTTGTGTATATGTGTCTTGATTTTACCTCAGGTCATGATCTCAGGGTTGTGAGATCAAGCCCTTTATTGGGCTCCACACTGGGCATGGAGCCTGCTTAAGATTCTCTCTCTCCCTCTGCCCCTCCCACTCCTCTCCCACTCAAAATAAAATAAAATAAAATAAAATAAAATAAAATAAAATAAAATAAAAAAGTTAATTTAAAATTTTGGTATGATAATTCCTAGATCTCCGCCATATATGAAGCTGTTTTTGAGGCTTGCTCTGTTTCCTTAAATGGCATTTTGCTTTTAGTATCTTTTGTAATTTTTGTAGAAAGCTGGACATGGTATCCTGGGTAAAAGGAGTCTATTACTGGCTCTAGTGGTGGGCTTCTCTTTCTATACGTGTGCTCTAGCAAGCTGCAATTCCCTGTATTCACCTGTCTCTTGAATTTGAAGGCAGACTTTTGCCCAGTGATCCCACTTTTCTAGTGAACATAAGCCTTGTTGATTTTCATCTTTTTTAGCTCTTTTCTTGTTTTGAGGATTATAGTGACTTCCAAACTCATTATGTGTTGGACCAGAAAAAGTCTGGTTCTGTTTTGATTGATTTATTTTTATATTCATTATGCATCATATTATTTTGCTTTTCATTGCTTGTTACTTTTTGAATATATGGCAGACATTGTGAATTTTTAATTATTGGGTTCTGGATAATTTTGTATTAAAAATATTCTTAGACATTCATAATAACTAGGAAACAGCTTGATCTTTTTGCTGTTTTCTTTTAAGCTTTTTCAGATGAAATCAGAGAAGATATTAGTTTAAGGCTAATTTTACCTCCCAACTCCAAGTCACTACTTTAAAGTATACTACACCTGGTGCCCTGTGTATTATGTGATTTTTAAACTTTTGATTGCAATCCAGTGTAAACTCTTTTGTGAAAGCCTACTCCTCTCGGATGCTTCTTATCCTATCCTAATATAGCTTCCTTACAAACATACACTTACTATTACTATCTGAACACTTGGGGTTGATCCAGTGCAGATCCCTTGGGTTCTTTCTATAGTTCTCTCCTCTCTGTGACTATGCCTTGCAATCTCTAGCTGCCTTGGCCAACCTTAATGACCACTTTTATGTCTTCGACTCAGGGAGGCTGTTGAAATCTGCTTCAGTTCCCCTTCCCTGTGCTGATTCCTGGAAACTCTCAAGGCAGTAAGCTCACTTCATTTCTTCCCTTATCTTAGGAATTATTAATCCCTATAATTTCCCTAATGTTCCTCTTTAGGGAACTTGACACTTTGCTTCTGCCTTCCCAATCTGACATCTTTTCAATGATTTTTCTTGTCCTATAGTACTAACTGGATTTTTCTCCAATATAATGTTGAAAAGCAATGGTGACAGTAGGCATCTTTTTATTATCCAGTTTTTTAAAAGAATGTTTCTAATGCTTCACAGTTAAATAAGATGTGTGTGGTAAATTTTTCATATTGATTGTTAGTAATTTAAGTAATTCTTTTTCTGTTCTTTATTTGCTAAGAAATCTTAACACATATGAGTTGACTTTTGTATACATGTTTGCATCACTAGGATCATACGGTTTTACCCTTCAGTCTCTTAATTAAACTCTTCCAATATTCCTTTTGATGGAATCTACCTAGTAATGATACAGTATTATTACTATTTATAATGCTGACTGTAGGCAAGGATTTCATCACTGTTATCTCTTCATGCCCCATAATACCTATGAGCATGCTTTGCAAATAATGGATACCAAAGGAATTTAGTGAATTAAATCCATTTGAATTTATGCTATTTGAAATCTCTTAAGTAGCCCATAAAATTAAAAACAATTGTTCAAGCTTTTCCAATTCCTGTTCTCTAACTTACTTAATTACAGTCTAGAGTATCTACCATATGTCAGATAGGAAAAAGAACATTTTGAATGAAGGAAGCTAACGGAAGGTAAATATTGTTCATAGAATCACTGAAGTGTATACAAGATGGCATCCCAGCTGCTAAGTTTTGGTTCAACAAATGTAATTTTCATGGGTGAGTAGTTTGGGCCTAACTAGAAACTACAACTATGAAGCATTTCATCAGTTTCACTGGCACGCATGTAGGTGACTGCATGATGAGGCTTTTAGCACTTAACTTTTATACAGTAACATGATTGCTTTCACCAGAACTCAAACAGGCACACACAGCACAGGTTTTCAAAAACAAGTAATTCATTGTGGTGCCGTATCTTATGTGGAGACCTTGAAAGCCCACATGTGTGCTTGTTGATCTCTTTATTTTGCTTTGTTGCTTTGCGTGCTACATGGATTCTTCTTCAATTGGCACCACTTTGTTTCTGAACGATAAAATCTCTCTACGTTCTTGACTAACTAATGGAGATATTGGGTGAGGTGGTGTAGGAGATGTGATGGAAAGTGGTGGGGGTGGGAGAAGATTTGCAGGGAATGAAACAGGTTGCTAAAGAAACCAGTCCATTACATTTTTATGAGGCCTGGTCTCTAAGTGTAAACTCACGAAGTCATAGAGAAAATCAGTTGGACTGTAGCATATTTAATAAATTAACACATTGTTAAATATTCAAATAAAACTCTTTTAGCAGAGCAGGAGTTAGAAGCACTATTTTTAAAAAGCCATAATATACAGAAGTTATTGAAGACTTGCTTCCGGACGAGGTCTGTGCTCAACACTACCCAAGTCATCTCGTTGAACTTACAAGAACTGTGACTGGTAGGAAGCACTACTTGTATTTTACCAACACAGAGAATGAGAATAGGGAAGTTTAAGTAATTTGCCCACAATCACACAGACAGAAGGTGACTGAACAGTGATTGAAATAAAGAGCAGTTGTATTCTAACATTAATGTCAATATATAATTGCTAAAACAAATTCTTAAATACACTCTTGACAATATAAAAACTTTAAAAAAACTATATTGGATAGATGTGTTCGTTGGTCCTCAGAAGGCCTGAAGAATTTTCACAGTGGAAATGCCTGCAATTTTAGCCTTTTTTTTTTTTTTTAATCATTCCTAGGATTTTGTTTCCCTAGTGCTACAGTTCTTACTTTAAAGCTGTTTTTGCACAATAGTAGCTTAAATCCATGGCTCTTACAATAACTTTGCCTCCCTTTGCGCTGATTGTGATGCTCTGTTGGCATTTCCTATTTGTCCTTCAATCTACAAAGGTCAGCATACTGAGATGACTGTTCAAGATCCAAGGCCCACCCTTTATTCTGCAAAGAATCATTCTCTATGTGTGATTGTTCACATTTTTATTAAGGGAATTTTATTTTTTGTAGTTGAGTATGATTTTTTTTCTCTTTTCATTCCTATGTACTTAAAATGCTTTACTGTAAAATCACACATTTCTCCCACTCAATTCATATAATTTTTTCTCTAATTCATTCTACTAGCACCCACCTGTCTTTCACATATAATTCAAGCTTCTTAAGCTTAGCCTTAGTAATTTACTTCACTTATTAATTTATTTCTATAAACTTTTTTCCCATTATTCCATCTAGCCTGACACGTTACTGCTTCCTTACTGTTATTGTTGTTTTTTTCTTCCCTTCCAAATTTTCCTTCACGCCCCTTTCCTTGTGTTTTCTGGTCATTCACACAATATTCTCTAAATTCCCATTACAAAAATCACTAGTTACTCCTGATTAGCCTAAATCCTAAAACAAAACAAAACAAAACAAAAAAAAAAACCCTTTTCTCCCTGTATTTTCCTGCTCAGTGTGAGACATTTCAAAACTGTAAAAATAGTTGCCCCAAAATGTCTGTCATTGTATCTGAACAGATTCAGTTTAACACTGTGTGTGTGCACATAAGAAAGGCTTTTCTAATTTCTGTTCTAGATGTTCATTCTGTTTCTTTTAAAATCTGTGTCTATAACCCAAGGCAATTCAAAAGCTAAGTAATACTGTGTATAATATAATAAGTCCTGTTTATGCTAGATCAACGGATTCTTGTTTGATAAACAGGAGGAAGACAGATGCAGATGTAGTGAGTTCTACTGGAATAAAGGAAACAGAGATCATTAACTTGGTCTATATTATAAGATGCTTTCAGTTTAACACAAAATAAAACAGGACTATTAAAAATAATGACAATACCGGGATGTATATAAGTGCCATAAGAAATGCACAAACCGATATAAGCATTCAGGTAAGGAAAGAATCCCAAACAGTATTGGGCATTAGCGAAGGCTACCTGTTGGTGGTAATGTCTGGGTAGTACTGAAATGATGGTGAGATTCTGATGGTCAGAAAAAGCATGGACTATACAGGCATGATAAATGTACGGGGTCTGGAAAATATGGGTTCAATTGGAGGGCAGCAAATGGAGCCATATTTAATTGGCATATATACTGCCATGTAGGAGGTAAGTTTGAAAGACTAAGACAAAATCATATGATAAGGGGCTCCAGATGAGAGACCAAATTTCGCCTTTTAATTGGTAAGTAGTGGCTGTAGAGTTTTAAATTATTTGAAAATTTGAATGATTTGTTGTATCATGTTTAATCTTTTCTCTTTCTGGCATTTAAAGAGGAAAAAAAAAAAAAAAAGGAAAGCTTTAACAAGAATCCAGGAAGTATTAGTAATTTTAAACTGAAAGGAATAATAAAGGCCAATCTTTTGACATGTTCAGGTCTCCCTGATAGCCAAACAAGACAAAATGATACATACACAAATTGTATGCCTCAGGAGGCCAGGAAAGAGCACATAACAGAAAACTGGGTTTGTAGGAATAGAATAGAGTCTCACTTCCAACCTGAGTTTAAGATCCTTGTGTACTTCCAGCCACTCTGGAAAAACGTGTGGAGGTCCCTTAAAAAGTTAAAAATTGAGCTACCCTATGATCCAGCCATTGCACTACTGGGTGTTTACCCCAAAGATACAGACGTAGTGAAGAGAAGGGCCATATGCACCCCAATGTTCATAGCAGCAATGTCCACAATAGCTAAATCATGGAAGGAGCCGAGATGCCCTGCAACAGATGACTGGATTAAGAAGTTGTGGTCCATATATACAATGAAATATTACTCAGCAATCAGAAAGAATGAGTTCTCAACATTTGCTACAACGTGGATGGCACTGGAGGAGATAATGCTTAGTGAAATAAGTCAAACAGAGAAAGACAACTATCATATGATTTCTCTCATCTATGGAACATAAGAACTAGAATGATCAGTAGGGGAAGAAAGGGATAAAGAAAGGGGGGGTAATCAGAAGGGGGAATGAAACATGAGAGACTATGGACTATGAGAAACAAACTGAGGGCTACAGAGGGGAGTGGGGTGGGGGAATGGGATAGACCGGTGATGGGTAGTAAGGAGGGCACATATTGCATGGTGCACTGGGTGTTATACACAACTAATGAATCATCGAGCCTTACATCGAAAACCGGGGATGTACTGTATGGTGACTAACATAATATAATAGAAAATCATTATTAAAAAAAAAAAAAAAAAAAAAAAAGATCCTTGTGTACTTCCAGAATTTAGAACAGAAAGTAGTTAGAAAAGAATCTGAAATTACATGTGTACATGTTTGTGAATTATTGCTACACGTTCAAGTATGTTTGTGATTTACCATCTGGAATTGCTCAACTATGCACCACTGTGACTTTGTCACCACCTGGTGACAGGTTGCTAAAATTTTAGATTTGTTTGTTACGCAATTTTAAAAATTGTGTGTAAAACTATAAAACAGCATCACATACATGACAATGGAATCTGAAATCTGTGAACCAGGCGTTTCTGTTACCAATGGAACAGGAAGAGGGAACATAATTTATCATGACATTTTTACTGTATTTTCTGATTCCATTTTCCATTGTTCAAATTCCTCCTATTGTTAAAAATTTGCAAGGCAAAAATTGGGGTTACAGAGAAACAGAAGACATTATTTCTTCTTGTACTTAATTAATCATCAATTGTAAAGATAGAGTCTATACATAAAAGATAACATAATACAGAACAGAGTGATACTAAAAACAATAATTATTGAAAAGAGAAAGAGATCACTATGATTGGCACGGTTAAGAAAAACGACGCAGAAACAGTGAGTCTTGAGTTGGCACTTAAAGCATAGGGCTTAGGGAGGTCCAGGCCATGTCGAGGGAACATGAATGAGAAACTCACAAATGTAGAGGTGGACATTTGTCACAGGACTGACGTGAGATAACTGAACAAGTTGAGGAAGCATGGCTGTTTTCCATGATGGAGAGAAAAGAGCTCACACAAATAGCCACCCAATAAATGCTTTCCTAAATCTTGTTTAAATTTCATTTAATCATACCCCATGTCCTATTTCAGCTACATGCATGTGTGTTTTCCTCATCAGAAGAGTATACATTATTATAGAACAGATTCTTTTTATGTTTATTTTTATATTTCTTTAATATCAAATATAGTGTTTTATATTTATTACCTAATTGAGCAATCTTTGTTAAATCCAAGAAGAAAGGCAGCAAGGAAATGAATGAAGAAGAAGAAATGAGATTGGTCATATATTAGAGGTTCTGGAATAGAAAAATGAGAAATATTGACTCACTGATCCTTTCCTTGTCAAGGATGGAAAATCTTGCTTTTGGTAATAAGGATGTGGTGTAAATGATGGTTATGCCTTTATTCAGATTTTTAATAGCTATTAGCACTGATTAGATAATGCCATTTTGATGACTAAAACATATATGTTCATTAGTATATGTGAGTGTGTCAACAACTGTATACAAAAACACCTTACAAGTTCCCCATGCATGATTTGCAACCCACATAACTCAAAGCCTGCCAGGCAAGTCATATTTAAAGAGGAGAAACTTCAAAAATTATAGTGGGTTTGCATGACTACTTTAGGATCAAGGGTGAATGAGACTAAATTTCTGCTCAAAAGTTCTGTAAGTCAGAATGAAAGTAGTTTCTCCTTTCCTCCCTTAATGAATCCTTTTGTCATCATGTATGCTGGTCGAGGCTGGGGATAGCTAAAAAGGACCTTGTGAGCATTCTCACAAAGGTTCTAAACCCTCATTCTAAGGTCACAAGTAGTTAAGTCCTACTTTCATAGTTTAACTTTTATTGAAGAGTAGTACTTCCCAAAGAGGGCACTCAAGCATAATTCCTTCATGAGGAGGGCATTTTATCCATTTTGGTTAGGACCAAAGGGTTATTACATGTTGGAGCTGTCAGCCTGACCAGTCAAGCCTTAAACCCCATCTGAGATGGATCTACCAGAAAGATCTAATTACGCTGGACCCTGCTTACCTCCTACTACCCTCTCAGGGGAGGAGAGGGTGAAGAAGAGAGACAACTCATACATTTTATATAAACTACATATGGGCATGTGACATTCTTAAAGAGGAAAAATATTCTGCTAGTCAGTCTCCAAGTTTCTAGGACACTAAACTTCCAAAATAATTCAAATCACAAAGAGAAGAGAAGCCCATTGTTTCAAAACAAATTTGGCCTTCAAGGGAATGTTTCTCTACACCCACTACTGGAAACCTGAGGACTTGAAAGCCTTTATTAAGCTTAATTCACTGAGATTCAAACCATTCACTCAAAGCACAGTTGCTTATTTTAAAGTCCAAAGACAAGTCTAACCCTTATTCTTTCGGAAGTATTTTTCCACAGTGATATAACGTAGGGGAAGGCGGTCTTCCAACTTACTAAGTTGGGTTCTTAAAGTTGTTTGGGGCATTATGCCTAAAATTGGCACAGATTTTCTCATACAATAGATTTTTTCCATAGAAAATAATTAGAAAGAATAATACAATTGTCTACAATTATTATCTTTTAAGGATGAAACAAATAAATAATAGACACCAAAACTAAGTGGAAAAACCATGTGGGATATTTGCTTTGGCATTTTTCACACATTTACCATTGCTACTAAATGTGAAAAACAATCAAGATTTGGTATTAGATACTGGGTGTGTGACATTAAA
Organism: Ursus arctos; assembly: GCF_023065955.2. Lineage (NCBI taxonomy): Eukaryota > Metazoa > Chordata > Mammalia > Carnivora > Ursidae > Ursus > Ursus arctos. The sequence continues at coordinate 27,648,806 of NW_026622986.1, forward strand.
AGTCACATATCATAAATATGCCATTTTTTTAAGCTTAAACTTTCTTTGCGTGAGTCACGGAGTCAAAATAAAACAGAAATATTTTTGAAAGGACAGCAAAAAAGTTCAAGGTAGCCAAGAACTTAGCAGATAGTAGTTTTTGAACATCCTAAATGTACAGACCAAGTCAAAAGAGAATTTAGGGATTTCCATTCCCAAGTTTTTCCCCACATCATAGATCTGCCTCTCCTATCAAGAAACACTGTTAATAAAAAATGAGGCTTTGATGGGGCACCTGCTTGGCTCAGTTGGTTAAGCATCTGACTCTGGTTTCGGCTCAGGTCATGATCTCAGGGTCATCAGATCAAGTCCCACATAGGGCTCCATGCTCAGTGGGGAGTCTGCTCTCTCTCCCTCTGCTCGCCCCCCTAACCCCCTGCTCATGCATGTTCTCTCTCTAAAATAAATAAATATTTAAAAACTGAGGCTTTGACTAGTAATATAAATGGAAATATCCTTCTCGATTATTATTAATAGAATTCACATGCTTATTTCAGCTCATAATTAATGGTAAAAGAGAAACAATATAACAGTGGTTTATCCATATAAAGAGATTTCTGTTGCCTATCGAGAATGACACATTGGGGACATGATACGGAAACCATGTTTCTTTTTTTTTTTTTAAGATTTGATTTATTTATTTGAGAAAGAGAGAGAGAGAGAGCACAAGCAGGGACAGCTGGCAGAGGGAGAGGGAGAAGCAGGCTTCCCGCTGAGCAGGAAGCATAAGCTGGGGCTCCATCCCAGGACTCTGAGATCATGACCTGAGCTGAACACAGACACTTAACCCATTGAGCCACCCAGGCGCCCCTGAAACCATGTTTTTTTTTAAAATAAATGTAGAGTTGATGCCTCCATTTGTTTTAAAATTGAATGTTAATTGTTTACTTATATCTGAGGGATGGAAGACTTTACGGAAGCTCCAGGTATAACTTTTCAAACTGAGGTTCCATTATTCTAAACTTTGGCTTCATATATAAATTTAAAACAATTACAAGAAACAAAGATAATTGTGGCACAATCTTGAGAAACATAAATTGGGCAATAGAATGGAAAGAAAATAGGAGTTTTTATAACATTAATGTATAAAGTATAAAACCAGCCTCTATTAACAGGCACTAATTAAAAACTTGAGGAATTGTTAATGAAAGTACATTCCATTTATTGACTCTATTATCTAATAATCCTAACTATATTTTTCTTTAATATATAACAGCGAGCTATAGCCATTATCAAAAACATATTTCACCTATAAACAAATTCATCTACAGCTCTGCTTTGTCACAATTATGCTAATGGATTAATAGAAATTTCCTCTTCTAACAGTAAAGTGAAAGAAACTGAATGGACCGACCGTAATATTACAAGCACATATATTGAAATGTTTATGATTATACAACAACAAAACAAGCAAACTCTACTGATCCAGTGTCTTGTCTAATTAACTTCCCTAAGCCCTTCCAATGTATTCATCTATATTAACATAGACCTGCCTTTGTCCCTCCCTCCCTCCCCATCTATTGACACACACCTAAAGATTCAGATTTATCTTAGTTTTTGTAATGAATTTGGCCTTCGACAAAGAGAATATAAAGACTTTAACCTTTCAGTGGGGAATTGTCCATCAACATTTTTAGCTCAGTTCTTGGCCGGATTGATTCCAGTCAATTGTCTTTTGACATTTATTTAATACTCCTTTGATTCCCTTGCAAGTGATAGCCATAACCTAGAAGTAATATCACTCCTTCTTACGTTTTTCCCAGCCTTTCAAAGTCTGAAATCTGAGCTGGATCTCTATGAGATGATGCTAACTCTGTGACTGGCTTTGCCTGGACAATGCGAGGACAGCCAATTATTGTCTATGTTATTAAATCTAATACAGATGTGCCCACTTGAGCCTCCATCAATTATTGCTCACACACCATTCTCTTCCCTTCTCTTTGCTACTAATACTGTGGCTACAGCAGGTTATGTTCTGTGAGTCTCAGTGGGCCCTTCTCATCCCTGCATCTCAGTCATCCTTAATTTGGCATAATTACCTCTAATAAAATAGCTATGCTAATGGCTAGTATGATCATGAAATATGGCCAGAAACTGAAAACAACACTATGACAGTCTCTGAATAGATTCTTTGACCAATTTGGTTTTCACAGCAATGACAAAGAATAGCCCATTCCAGACTATTTAGAGCATCAGGATCTTGATATTCAACATGTTCTTAACTTTTCTTTCAGCAGTAATATACTTAGCATTAATAATATGGGTGGCATTTCTAAAAAAATGTCAAGAGACATATTGAATCATTATACAGAAGTTGTGTTATAAATGTACTTCTCTGAATTTCAGATGAAGAAAATAAAAGGTTTTAAATCAGACAGCACACAAATTTCCAATCATCCAAATGTAGTATGTTAATGAAGAAACTCAATTTTCATGTTTATTAAGGCTCTATTCCTTTTGTTATGTCTGTGGATGAAGCAATCACATCCACAGATGCTACATTTTTTAATGAACTCAAGTTTTAGTATGGATAAAAAGGAAAAAAAAAATCTCTAACATAGAATAATAGTGTACATATTTCCTGGAGCCATACAGGGTGATATTTTAAAAGATGAGATGACTAATGGGGACATGAGTCTATTAAAAGCTAAATATGTAAGAGTAATATTAGAATATTCTTAATAAATGATATATTCTTATTTATGATTATGTGTTATACTGTATAACTTTAATTATAAAGCAAAGAGAAACATGAATAAATATAAAAAATGTTAAGAAGCATATTTAAGCTCCCATAAACTTAACGGAAAACCACTAGGGCAAAAAATTGAAAAAGGAGTAGCAAAATGGGTTGACCAATAGGTTTCTTAGGAAGACTCCAGGTCTTGATAACCAATGAAAGTTTGAAAGGCCATCAGGAAGAGAAGAGAACTTGGACCTAGGTTAATTAAGTTGACATTTAGACCTCCTACGTAAAGTCAGGGTTTTGATGGCTACATCTTCATTGAAAAGATAGACCAGAAAAGCTGTCCACCTGTCAGCAGATAGAGACAGCAGGAAAACTCAATTATATTGGCCTGTTCTTTTGGTGGAGATAATATTGTCTGTCTTGAGAATTCATGGTCTTAGAGCTACCATCAAAATTTTGTGGTTCCAATGTGTGCTATCTGCAACAAGACAACTTTATCCTTACAGCAGGGAATTATACATCAAAATTAACAGTAAAAAGTGGTCCCAGCCTGACAATATTTCTGAATTAATTGGTAAAAGCAAATAAAATTTTTATAAGGGAAACACTTTCAACCAAAACCTCATAGTTAGCTAAAATTGATCTCACATAGGAAACAATATTATACCCCAAGAACCTCATACATGCAACTATTAAATAAAGATCATACACATAAAAATTATAAATAAATTTTTAAATGGCAAAGACATAAACAAAGTATTACAATATGAGGAGAAACAAGTCACATATCGAAAGACCAAAATTATTTCAGAAAAGAACACATAGACACAAAAAATGAAAATAGATCTGGTGAAACCAGAATACATACAGTAACAAAGTTCTAGTACACAGAGGAAAAAATGTAGCGTTTACTGAAGGAGTAAGAATCCTTCTATTCATCAAAATTATAGACTGTCTAGTGGCATCATCATATACCTATCTATAAGTTCAAATGTTCCCAGCTCTAGTGCTATGCAGTAAATTTTTCAGTATAAGATGCCAAAACACTGGCAGTATTAAATCTAAAACTATCTGTCAGTGACACTGTTCCTGAAATGACATTTAGCCTCAGGAGATATCTACTAAATGTAATTATCAAATATCACTCCAATTTTAATATATATAACTGAGATTCTAGACAGACATTAGAGATCAAAAAATGTATGAGATCAGAAAGACAGTTTCTTAGGAACTTGGGGTCATTATATAGCATAAGAGGTAACTTGCAAGGCCTCTGTGTCTATATATTTATCCATGAATACACAACTCAGCAAATGATCATGTTAGTCTACCTTAGTATAAATGCCATTTAATGTTTCTAACCAATAAATAGAGCAAATATATATGCTCTTATTTATCATAATGGCAGTAATGCTGAAGTAGCAAATCTCACAGTGGTGCTATAATTTCTTTAAAAAGAAGAAAATGAACCTATGAAAACAAAACCATTATTCTTTACCTCTTTGACATAAATTATAAATTCCCCAGAGGGGAAGCCTCACAGCCTTATGGGATAAAAGAGGATATAAGTCATTTGTTATGAGTCTGTGATAAATATGTACTCCTCTGGCCCAGTTATTCACTGAGATATATATTGGTATACATCCCTTTAACTTATTCCATTAGAATAGACATTTCCCAAAAAATAATGACCAAAGGCTAATCTTCTTCTTAATGCAATCATGTCTTTCATGTCAAAATTTAAAACAAGTCTAGTTTCCGACAAAGACTTTAATTACAATGAAATACCCTGATTGTCCTCACCCTCTATGATCTAGCCAAAGTAATGCCATTGTCTTTTTTACCAGATTTACTGAGATATAATTGACAAATTAAATTGTAAAACATTTAAAGTGTTCAATGTGATGATTTGATGTTTGTATACATTATGAAGGGATTTCCCACATTGAGTTAAATAATACATCCAACACATCACATGTTTACCTTCCTGTGACAGAGAACATTTGAGTTCTACTCTCTTAGTAGGTTTTAAATATATAAATACAGTATTATAAACTATAGTTACCATGCTATACATTAGATCCTCAGATCTCATATATCACATAACTGAAAGTTTATACCCTTTTACCAGACTCTCCCAATTTTTCCAACTCTTTAGGCCCTGGAAACACCATTCTACTCTTTGTTTCTGTAAATTCAACTACATGATATATGACTACATATATGTGATTATATAATACCACAGAGTATTTGTCTTTCTCCGTTTGGCTTATTTAACTTAGCATCCTACAGGTTCATCCAAGTTGTTGCAAATGATATGAGTTCCTTCTTTTTTAAGATTGAATAATATCAAGTGGTACCCAATTTAAACATAGGTAAAAGACCCAAATAGAATTTTTTCTAAAGAGGACATATGAATGGCTAACAAGAACATAAAAAGATGCTCAACATCACTCATCATCAGAGAAATGCAAATCAAAACCACGAGATATCACCCCACACTTGTTAGACTATCTAATATCAAAAAGACAAGAGATGACAAATGTTGGCGAGAATGTGGAGAAAGGGGAACCCTCGTGCACTGTTGGTGGGCATGCAAACTGGTGCAGCCACTGTGGAAAACAGTATGGAAGTTCCTTAAGAATTTAAACATAGAACTACCATATGATCCAGCAATTCCATTGCTGGATACATAACCAAAGGAAATGAAATCTTTATCTCATGCTCATAGCAGCATTGTTCACAATGGCCAAGGTATGGAAACAACCAAAGTGTCTGTCAAGGAATGAATGAAAAAAGAGAACTGTCCACAGTCTTTAACAGAGTTACTCTATTTCAGGCATTCAGAGAAATGAATCAGCGATGTTGTTATGATGAACTTTGTGAATTATGTTAGTATTTTACAAGCAAAAAAGCTAGTATAGAGATATTACATGCCCTGCTTCATAAGGCTCCTCCCAATAAATGTGATAGGGTAAAATTACTAATATAAAGTGCTGGAAGCTTACCTGTGCCCATCAAAACTGAACTCTGATTTTTTGGTTTCTTCTCCTCCCTTACCAGTTATGTCACTTGGGCTTAAATGCTACAATTTTTTTTTTTTTTTTTGTAAGCTTCTTTATATATTGTAAGGAAAGTGTTTGGAGAATAATGACATGTTGCACAGGCCTGGGAGGGGAAGATTTCAGGGAGACAGAAGAGTGAGTAGAGTATAGGAAGAGAGATTTCGGGTTGCTTGTTCTAGGTTGCAAAGTATCTTCTGAGTGTTTGGAAAGCATAATTCTGTGTTTACAGAATTGCATCAAATCTGAGTGTCCTCCGATTAAAAGATATAATATTATATATAACAAAGAAAAGTAAATGCTGCTCTCTAAACTATGACACGCTATTAATTGATTTCAAGAGATGTATGAGTGTGAGGAAATGTGTGTCTTAGAGCAAATAAAATTCAGCAAGTTAATTGGAAATTGTTTTTGATTGTCACATTGTGTTTCTTCTTTAAGAACATCATTTTGAAACTTGGCCACTCAAGAAGTGACTTCATTTTCTATACTCTATAACCTTTGAGAAATCCCTCCTCCTCAGAAAATGCAAAATTGCTATAAGGAGGGGTGAAATGAACTAAAGACACCCAAGAAGAATTCTCAAAAGAAAACCAAAGACATGAAAAGGGGAATATGTACTGTGGAGTCCTTCCAGTCAGGACTCTGGAAAAGCATGGTAAGCAGACAGCGTTTTTGCCTGAAGGCAGAGTACAAAGTAGCCAGTGACAAGGGGAGGGGGGGGGGATGCTTTGAGGTTTTGCTTAGTCACAGGGTCCATGGAGTATGGAGCTAAGGCAGGAACAGACCTGAGAAAAATTATTAGGCATTATGACTTGGAAACCCTTAATATCATTCAGGAAAAGACATGAATTGTGGAATCCTTTTAAATTATTTTGTATGTATTGCACTGCGCTTTTTAAAATGTGATCTGAGTTGTTATTTCAAACTCATATAAAAACATGTAACCTATTGCCTCCACCAACATACATATATTTTAACCACAGAAATGGGATAAAGTTAAAGAATAACAAAAGAGAACAAAATCTAGACATCAAAAAGAATTTGTAGAGTAACTTACATTGCTTAGGTTCCTTTTTAATGTTAATGCCCCTTTCTATCTTGTCAATGTCTCTTTTCCAGAACAGCTTTTTGGAGAGAGGGCCACGTTTGCAAAACAACCATACCAGGTTTCAGGTTCAGCTAGGCTATCACATCCTGGAGAAGCGATGTTTTTATTGTTGTTTTATTTTGCCACATGTTTTCTTCTGTTTCTTACATTTCCTGTGCATGGCTGGAGCAGGGCTCCATCCCAAGGATCAGAAAGTAGCAAGTAGATGGGTGGGGGGAATCCCTCACCACCACCAGAGACAAAAGGCTGATCTCACATAAGACCAGGGCCTGATCTACACAAATCCCAGGACCATGAAGGCCTTGTTGTCAAACAACTCTCTCATGCAATTTGTCCTTCATTAGTTTTTCCTTCCTATCCTCCTTCTTCCTCCTTCCACTCTTCTTCCTCCTTCCCTTCTTCCTCTTTCTTTTCAGGTTTTTTGAGATATAATCGATAGAAAAATTTACACTTTTTTAGCGTAAAGTTTATGAATTTTGATGTACAATCATATAACCACTACTATGACAATCAGAATGCGGAGCACTTCCATCTCCCCAAAAAGTTCTCCTGTGCCCGTTTGTAGTCATTCTCTTCACTAGGCCCAGCCTCAGGAAATCACTGATTTGTTTTCCATTCCCTTAGTTTTTGCTCTTGCCAGATTGTCATATAAACAAAAACACACAGCGTTTATACAACCTTTGGAATTTGGCTTCTTTATCTTATCAGTATGCATTTAAGATTTACCCATGTTACTGAATGCCATTTTTATTGCTAAGTAGTATTTCATTATATAGATAAACTATTTGCTAGCTCATAAATATTTGAGTTGCTTCTAGTTTTAGGCAGTTATAAATAAACCCACTCTCAATGTTTGCATGCATGTTTTTGTGGGGCCATATGTTTTTATCTCCCTTGGAGATATAGGTGGGTGTCTGTTTAACATTATAAGAAACTGTCAAACTGTTTTCCAGAGTGGCTACACCATTTTACATTCCCACCAGCAATCTATGAGAATTCCTATTGTTCTGCATCTTCTCCAGCACTTGGCATTGCTAATTTGCTTTGTAAGCTATTCTGGTAATTCTAATAGGTATGCAATGTCAACAGGGTTTTGAAGATTATATCTTGAGGAGAATTGCAGGAAAGCAAAATCTCATCAACAAAAATGTGTTCTGAGGAGGCCTGTGCTGTTGACTTACTTTATTTCATAATCATTGCAAAAGATTACAAAGAAAGAAGCAGCTATGAGATGTGGCATATAGTTATTATTGGAAGATACTGAATGAGTGATTCCACAAAAGGAGAAGAAAAAAAAATTGGAGATTGTTTGTATTCCATTAGAGCTACAAGATCTTTGTGTTCTATCATGAACTTGGTTGCACTTTTAAATGACACTGACTTAAAAAATAATAAGAAAGGAGTAGTTAGAGCTTTTGAAATTTTTGCTTGAAATAATTTTCTGGGTTATTGATGGTGTTAATAATAGCAGTAATGTTAGAGGTTAACTGGACAGTTAGGTAGTCAGGGCCAGGGTCCCCAACAAGAAAGCAGGGAGCCAGGACAGCTAAGACAAAAACCACACTAGCATCCCGTTTTACAGATTAGACAAGACCCCAACAGCATCCTGTCTAGCAGCCTCTGTAAGAGTGACTCTTGCAAAACATCGTGAAACAAAACAATTAACCATAAAACTCTGGTCACTATCACAAGTTGAAAGAGTTGTCAGCCAAAAGATCAGCAACACGTGAACAATAATCCAATAGGTAGACAGGTGCATGATCAAAGCCCTGATTGGCACACCTTAGTGGCCAATCCATAGGGGGCACACCCTCAGGATGCTCAAGAAAGATCCTTGAAAGAGTTTATAAAAACGCCTAGGTTTGAATGGCAACCCTCTCGGGTCCCCTCCCTCTCTGGGAGCTTTGTACTATCGCTCAATAAACTTTGCTTTGCTGCCCACCACTCTTTGTCTGGTCTACCTCTTCATTCTTCGAAGCAGCATGACCAAGAGCCGTGGGCATTAAGGGAACAAAAATCCTGTAACAGTAATAACATATCTAACCTAAGAAAATATTTTTCCAGAAAAAGAGACATATTAAAATTGACTCTAGTACATACTGGCAAAGGTGCCAAATAAAATAATTTACATTTCTCCCCCTGTTTTGCATCTGTTAACTGAATTTAGAGCTACTATACATATACCTTTCCTAGGATGGGACTATATATATGTCAAAATTCTCAGTTTTTCATAGCATTTATTTCCAACAACTTACTGAAATTATTGCCATGAACTATAGATGCAAATAAGGTAAAATATTCCCTATTTGAGCCTGAATATTATAATAGAATAAAATTCCACTTGTGTACTACAAAACTTTAGTGAATAGTCACAGAATATTCTCTTAATTTTGGCTAGTTATCTTGCAAATTTGCAAATACTGTTCCGTCGGGGGAAAAAAAAAAGAACCCAAAAATTCACCTTGGATTAGGGTCAGGCGTGTCACAATTAAGAATTTAAAAAATTATATTTTTTTAAAAGATTTATTCATTCTTAGAAAGAGAGAGCACAGGAGCAGGGGGAGAGGCAGAGGGAAAGAATCTCAAGCAGACTCACTGCTGAGCACAGAACCTGTCACAGGCCAATCCCACGACCCTGAGATCATGACCTGAGCCAAAATCAAGAGTCGAATTCTCAACTGACTGAACCACCCAGGCACACTCCCTCCAAGTGATAACATTTAAAGGCAAACATGGCGATGAGTTTGGGAGCAGAGACAGAAAACAGAAAGTGAGAGAAGGAATATGGATTGGCAGAGTTAGGTTTTTGAACCCCTGTCCAAACCGCAGATCAAAGGAAGCTAAAGAATGGTTAGCCTCACGGGCACACAGGCTCCACTGTCAGAAAGGCAAAATGCTAGGAAAACAATGCCTGAAAATCCAAATCTGACTGTGACACAGCTAAGAATTCAGATGAGAAATGGAGAAACTGGATGAATCCAAGTTCTAATTCTGGCTCTATCACTTATCAGCTCTGGGAGATTAAGCAAGTTATGAAAATATTCCTTGCCTCAACGTCCCGTTTCAGTAATAGGGAAATGTTGGACTCAAAGAACGGGTTAGGAAGTATTCTCTTTGACTCCATCTTTGGAAGAGATTGTAAAGAATTAGTATTAATTGCTTCCCCAGATGTTTGATAGAATTCACCAGGGAACCCATCTGAGCCTAGTGTTTTCTACTCTGGTAGGTTATATCAACTCAATTTCTTTAATAGTTATGGGCCTATTCAGATTGTCTATTTCTTCTTGTGTGATTTTTAGCACCTTGTGTCATTCAAGGAATTGGTCCATTTCATCTAGTGTTTTCCAATTTGTGGGCATAGAGTTGTTTATATATTGCCTTTTTATCCTTTTGATACCCGTGGGATCTGTAGTGAGGTACTTTCCTTCATTTCTGATGTGAGTAATTTGTGTCTTTTCATCTTTTTTCTTAGTTTGCTGAGCTTATTGATTTTACTGATTTTTTTTCATAGAACCAGTTTTTGGTTTTATTGGTTTTCTCTTTTGATTTCATTGATTTGGCTCTAATTTTTATTATTTCTTTTCTCTTGTTTCTTTTTTCTAGTGTCCTAAGGTGAAGACTTAGATGATTAATTGTAGATCTTTCTTTTTTAATTTATGCATTCAGTGCTATATATATCACTCTAAGGATTGCTTTTTCTGCATCCCACACTTGATGTTTTATTTTCAATTTCATTTAGTTCAAACTATTTTTTAAATTTCTCTTTGACTCATGTGTTATTTAGAACTGTACTGTTTAATCTATAAGTACTCGGGGATTTTCCAACTATCGTGTTGTTAGTGATTTCTACTTTAATTCCACTGTGATCTGAGAGCAGACACTGTATACTTTCCATCCTTCTAAATTTGTGAAGGTGTGTTTTATGGTCCAAAACATGGTCTGTCTTGGTAAATGTTCCACATGACCATGAGAATAATGTGTATTCTGCTGTTGTTGGATGAAGTAGTTGATACATGCCCATTATATCCAGTTGATTTATGGCCCTTCGAGTTCTACTATGTCCTTACTGCTCTTCTGCCTGCTGTATCTGTCCATATCTGATATAGGGGTATTGAAGTCTCCAACTATAATAGTGGATCCACCTATTTCGCTTTCTGACACTGTTTTTAGGTGGATAACACATTAAGGATTGCCATATTTTCTTGGAAAATTGACCCCTTTAACATTATGTAATTCCCCTTTTTATTCATGAGGACTTTCCTTACTATGAGGGCTAAAGCAGATTCTCCTGCTTTCTTTTGATTAGCATTAGCATGGCATAGCTTTCTCCATCTCCTTACTTTTGAACTGTGTCTTTATGTGTCTTTATATTTAAAGTGGGTTACTTACAGACAACATACTGTTGGGTCTAGTTTTTGGTCCACTCTGACAATCTCTAGCTTTTAATTGGTGAATTCAGACCATTGACATTCAAAGTGGTTACTGATACAGTTGAATCAATATTTACCATATTTGTTACTATTTTCTATTTTTGGTCCTTGTTCTTTCTTTTTATTTTTGTCTTCCACATGTTTTCTGCATTTCTGGTTTTAATTAAACATTATATATGATTCCTTTTTTTACTTGTTAGTGGTTGTCCTAGAGTTTGAAACATGCACTTAAAACTACATTAAGTCCACTTTCAAATAACACTATACTGTGTCACAGATAGTACAAGTACATTATAATTACAAAATGTTTCTAATTCTTCACTCATATCCCTTGTATCATTGCTGTCATTCATTATAAATAGGTATTCATAACCATATGTGTATGCTTTACACACACACACACACACAAGCATACATAATTAAATATGTTGTTGCTATTATTTTAAACAAATCGTTGTCTGTCAGACCAATTAAAAATACGAAAAAACAATAAGCTCCCTTTTACCCTCACTTATTCCTTCTCCCATGCTCTTTCTTTATACAGATCTAAGTTCAGATCTACATCATTGCCCTTCCCCACTGACAATACATTTTCCTAGTTTTTGTTTGTTTGAGAAAGTCTTTATTTCTCCTTCACTTTTGAAGGATAATTTTGGAGGATACAGCATTTAGGTTGGTGGGTTTTATTCTATTTCAAACATTTCATGCCAGTCTCTTCTTGCTTGCATGCTTTCTGAGGAGAAGGCAGATGTAACTCTTATCCTTGCTCCTCTATAGGTAAGGTGATTTTGTTCTTCTGGCTTCTTTCAGGATTTTTTTCTTTTATCTTTGATTTTTTTTCCAGTTTGAATGCAATATGCCAAGAAGTAGTTTTTATTGGAGTTTATACTAGTTGGTGTTCTCTGATCATCCTGGATCTGTGGTGTGGTGTCTGCTTTAATTTAAGGGAAATTCTCAGTCATTATTGCTTCAATTTTTTTTTCTGTTCTTTTTTTTTGTTCTCCTTCTGGTATTCCCATTTTACATATGTGATAACTTTTGTAGTCACCTCACAGTTCTTGGATATTCTGTTTCTTTTTTTTTTTTTTCTTTGTCTTTTCCTTTTTGTTTTTCCATTTTGGAAGTTTCTATTCACATGCCTTGAAGTTCAGAGGTTGTTTCCCCCCCGCCCCAGCCATGCTCAGTCTACTAATTAATCTATCAGAGACTTTTTTCAGTTCTGTTACCATTTTTGGTTTCTAGCATTTCTTTTTGATATTTGCTCAGAATTGTCATCTCTTTGTTTACATTGTCCATCTGTTTTTATATGCTGTGTACTTTATTGAGTAGAGCTCTTAAGATATTAATCATAGTTGTTTTAAATTCCTGGTCTGTTAGTCCAATATTCCTGTTATTTCTGAATCTGGTGCTAATATTTGCTGTCTTTTCAAAGTGTGTGTGTGTGTGTGTGTGTGTGTGTGCGCGCTTTGCCTTTAGTCTGCCTTCTGATTTTTTTCTTGACAGCCAGACTTGAGGCACTGGTTGAAGGGAACTGCTGCAAACAGGACTTTGGTAAAATGAAGTGAGAGGAGGAGAAGCACAAGCATTTCAATGTACCAAGATCAGCTCTCTGACTTCAAGTGAGCCTGTGTAAAAGATGTAAACATCACAAGTGCTTCTCAGTCCCCCATCCCCCTCAGATAGGACGGGATGGCAAGAAGGGGCTAGAGTTGGGTATTTACCTCCCCCAGGTCAGTTAAGTTCTGGTAAAACCCCAGTGGTTTAGGTTCTGTTAAAAAAGTTTCTCTTGAGGGCAGGTTTTGTTAAGAACAGAATATTCTGATATATTTCAAAGCTGTTCTTTTCCCCCTCCCTTTGCCATAAGCAGATGCTTTTCTGGCATATATAATGAGAAGGTGGTCAAGCTCCTGGAGGTAAAACTCACAATATTGCAGGGTTCCCCAGTGGCTGAGCTCCCCAGGAGTCCTTAACCTTCAGACCTGTCCACTGTGTCTCCAGAAATTTGTCAAATATAGTTCAGGTTTTCCTACCTTGAGAATGGTTCCCTTGGAGGTTTCTGCTCCAGTAAACTGATTCTTTGAATTCGCCTATCTCTGAATTGACGGCAGTGGCTTGTCCTGTGACCTCACTTTCTTGATGGGGCATAAGAGTAACTGATTTTTCTATTTGTTCAGATTTTTACTTTTTTCTAGGAGGGAGTGGTGACTTCTAAGCTTCTTACATGCTGGACTGGAAATGAGATAGAGCCCTGTGTCAGGCTCCATGTTCAGCACGGAGTCTGCTTAAGGATTGAACTCTTTCCCTCTCCCTCTGCCCCTCCCCCCCACTTGTGCACTCTCTCTCAACACTCTCTCTCTCTCAAATAAATAAATAAAATCTTTAAAAATAATAATTAATTAATTAACCTACATTTTTAATCAACTTCTTCCTTATCATTGATACTTAGGACCCATGCTTTCCAATTTGTTAACTCTTCTTCCTCAGATAATTCTTTAATAATGCTTTTACTGAGGGACTGATGTTTGATAAACTCTCTTACAAATTTCTGAAAATATCTTTATTATTGTGTAATTTGGCTGAGTTTAAGAATTCTTTGTTTCAGGTATTTTCCTCACAGGAGTTTATATCTCTCTCTTCATTGTTTCTGGCCTCTGTTGTTGCTGATAATTAAATCTCCTGCTGCTTCTTCAATTGCCGTTTTTATTAGGTGACCTGAATTCTCACCCTGGTTATTTGGTTGCTTACTTCCCCTCCTCCCTCTCTCCCTTGTCCCTCCAGCCCTCCCTCCCTTCCTCTATCTCTTTCTTTTTCTTCTTTCTTTCTCAAGATTACTATCTTGTAGTTTCAATAAATATGTTTGGATTTTTCTGTATTTATCCTACTCAGTTTTTGGAATCCACTTTTCTTTAATCTGAGACTGTTTTTGTTCAGTTCTGGGAAAACGTCATACATACGCTTTTTAAATATTGATTTCACTCCATCTTCTCCATTTTATTTATATCAGTTAGAGTTCTCCAGAGAAGCAGACCAATAGTATATATCCAGAGACAGAGGGACATTTGTTTTAAGGAATTGGCTCATGCAATATAGGGGGCTGGTAAGTCAGAAATTTATAGGGCAGGGTGGCAAGCTGAGAATTCAGAAAGTGTTGATGTTGCAGGCCTGAGTCTGAAATCCATAGAGTAGGCCAGCATTCTGGAAACTCAGGTAAAATTTCTTTATTATACTCTTGAGGCACACTTTCTTTCTGGAAAACTTCTGCTTTTAAAGGCCTTCAATGGATTGGATGAGGCCCACCATGTTATGGAGGTAATCTGCTTTACCTAAAGTCATCTGATTGTGAATATTAATCACATCTACAAAATGCCTTCACAACAACATTTAAACTGGTGCTTGACCAAAAAGTGGAAACTACAGCCTAGACAGCTGACACAAAAAATTAACCATCCTACCCTTTCCACAAATCCAATTACAGTGTGCTAGAATCTCCCAATCTAGTCTCCATAGAAATTGATTACTCTTTCATATTTATTTTTACTCTTTCATATTTCTAATGTTATTTTATTTCTGCTAGATTTTGGGTGAATCTTCCAATTCATGAATCCTTTGGCAGATATATTTATATTTTGTTTTACCATATATATAATATATATAATTATATAAAATATATAATTTCAAACGCTATGCTTTTCAGTTTTTTAAGATTTTATTTATTTGAGAGAGAGAAAGCAAGCATGTGCACACAAGCATGGCGGATGGGGGGGGCAGTGGGAGAGGGAGAAGCAGGCTCCTCACTGAGGAGCTCCCGCTCAATGCAGGACTCAATCCCAACATCCTGGGATCATGATCCGAGCTGAAGGAACATGCTTAACTGACTGAGTCACTCAGGCACCCTATGCTTTTCATTTTTAATACATGAATAGGTTTTTAAAATATATCTTTCTGTTTTTGTATCATTTCTGCTTCTGTTTCATAATCTTTGCTTATTTTTAAGAAATAAAAACATTATTTTATACGTAATTATTTCTCTCAAGGAATGACTTTATCATTTTCAGCATTAAAATTCTATTTAAAGTTTTCTTTTTCAAATTCTATAAATAAATTTGAAATCTGAAATTAAATCTGTATCTGGTTCATTTTGTACTGTTCTATCTTTTTTTCATACTTTTGAAATTTTGGCTTAACCATTCATTTTAAGCAGAAAAATTTATGTTTTGAATTTTATTTGTCTTTTTTTCCCCCACTCTCCCTTTCTTATCTAAAAATTTGGATATTGCCTCCACCTGATTGTTTATAGATGAGTTTGGGATCCTTCTCTGCAATGATATTGGGATATTTACACATTTATTCACAAAATGCTATTTTGTTCCACACTCTTATCATCAGAATTCATGTCTTCTGGCCTACCTGGGTCCAGAGTTTGCTATGAAGTCATGAACCCATACCTTGGCAGTAATCCCAGGCTCTCCTGTGTATTGTTAAGGACATCCTAAACCCCTGGTTTTAAGTGTAGGTCTCTATCTTGTTAGGTCACCTTGTATGAGATATGTAGGCTTCATTTCCTGGCAGGAGCCATGTTCTAGTTGCCTGCTATTTTTATAGCTTTCAGTTTTCTGTACTCTTTGCATATGCAGAAATGTGCATCTTGTTTATGAGGCTAGAGATAGCCTACTGATTATCTCATTAAGATTGTATCTTTTATTGTTCTACATTTTTATCATTTGGGAGAGAGAATATGCCAAAGCATTAATTTATTGTGCCATATTTTTAAGAAATATTTCTTGATGATTCATTAGTCTCACAATACTCTCTAACCTCCCAAAATTTTGTAAGCTGATAAATTGACTGGTTTAAATTCCCTTGCCACAAATTCACACATTTTCCTCTTTATGGTTACCTAACATCCATGTGTCTTTCAGAAAGAATGTATAATATAAGAATTATAAATGCCATACTAGATGGCAACAACTTTCCATTTCCTTTAGAAAAATACTCTTTAGGGAAAAAAAAAAAAAGAAAAAGAAAAGGAAAAGAAAAAGCCCAATTCCTAAATGTAGCAATTTTGAAAAACCATTCAGCTTGTTAAAATGGGATCATAGCAATGCTATTCATTTTCCAGACTTGTAACTTTTATTGTCATCATCCTCATTAAATAGCATATAATTGAGTGTTCCTTTGGTATCTGGCACTGTTTTAGGTGTTTTAGTATTTAGCTAAGGAATTAATGAACAGTGGAAGCAAATCAGTACATGAGGTTTTTATCTCTCCAACGAATAGCCAAAATACACCCAGGGCAGCTTTTTGGAATTCGGATAGCCCAATACAATATAAAATGTTGTTAACTCCATCACCTCTGTGGTGATTATTGCAGCCCTATAACAGTGCATGTTCCAGTGTTCATGATCATTTATTGAATAATTAATTCAACAAATGTTTAATGAGCACTTACTTTGGGACAAGCACTCCACTAGATGGAGACACAAATTATTCCATGTCAATATCTCTGGTATGTGTCTCTTTATAATCTCTCTTAATATAATTCCAAACTTACATTAAGGTCTCAGTGAATGCTTGTTGAAATTAATGAGTGAATCAATCAATAAATAAACTTAAACACCTTTAGAAGAGAAAAGCAATGTAATTGCAATATGTAGCTTTGTTCTCCTGATACAGTACATTAACCCTTTAAATTTTTAACACAAAGTCATCACATGGAATAAATTAATTTACCCATTAATTGTCCCATGTGCCCTGGCCTGTTTACTGATCACCAACTCACTTTCTATTTTTCCAGGACTCAGAAGGCAACCACAGTCCCAGACCTCCCTTACCCTTAGGGAGTTCCAACCAAAGCAATATGAGCAGAAATGATTCAGTGTGTAGAAGTGCGAGTTTGGTATGTTCTTTTCTTTCTCTAACCAGCTAGAAGAGTGAAAAAGTACCTGGGAAACATATGTTGAAAAAGATGGAGCTACAGGATAGATGGAGGGATCATCCAATCAGTACTCAAAGAAGAACCACTCAAGTGGAAAGGCTCATGTGTCCTATTAAGTCCACTAGAGACAGACTGTCACTGTGCTAAGCAATGGAGATTTTAGACTTGATCTGTTACAGCTCTTAGTGACACCTTAATGAATCAACTCTTCTCCCAAGGACCCATGACAATGTAAGAATGGAACCATATGATCTCTTCATTATTATATGTAGACATTATATCATTGCATAGTCTAGCAAATAAGGATTATTTTTTTATATATATTTTCTTATTTTCTTATAACTTACACCCACTAGAGATTAAATTACACAAAGAATTAGGAGGAAGAATGCAGAAAAAAAGAGGAGAGGCTGACCATTTTGTCAGGTTACATAAGTTGTAATCTTAAAAAAACAAAAAACAAACAACAAAAAAAAAACTACTAAAATGAAGCATTCCTTATAGCCCTGTCATAGGAAAGATTGTGGTGTTATAAAAATGTTTGCCACCAAATCAAATCTGAGGGCATTTTAGTCCATCAGATCGCCATTCATCTCTATAAAGTCTGGTCATTGACTAAAAGCACATTCAGCAGCAGCAAACTGCTTGTAGGCATTAAACCCAGCACGGTGTTTCTTGTCTCTCTGGCTTTGCTGTTCCATTTCTTCTTTCTCAGTTGACCTTGCCTGCTTCTTTGCTGGGTTACTAACTCTTCATTTTGCCTCAGGCATTACCTTCTCAAAGGCTGCCCCCTCAAAGTTGGGCCAGGTGACCTTTGTATATTGCAATTATCTTTTTCTGCCTGTTTCACACATCAGTAGGTCCATCAATGGCATTGACTATGTCCTACTCATCATTCAATTCCTGATGCCCAGCACAGTGCCTGTTACATATACCCAGGCCTTAGTGAAATTTGTGCGTGACCAAAAGAGCTACAGGATGGGAGGGCTCACTTTAGGCTAGAGAAGGATAAGAAAATATGAGAATGGAAGTGCAACACATCATCTGCTTCTAAAAAAATAGGCTGTGTTTCCACAGTGCTGTGGAGAGGCAAAGTACCCCAGAAGAAGCAGGGCTAGAGTTAAGGGTGTCAAGGAGTTATACAAATATTTAGGGAGACTCTCCAGAAATACTATGTGAACTATATGTATGTTAGTGGGGACAGTAAAGCCTAGAAAGGTAGATTATGAACAGAATGTGAAGGACCTTGAATTATTTGCCATGTTACACCACTTGACCTTCATTAATTAGAAAAAAAAGATAATTTTTAAAAAAGATTTATTTATTTGAGAGAGAGAGAGAGAGAGAATGAGTGGGGGGAGGGACCAAAGAAAAGCGGGGAAAGAGAGAAACAGACTCTCTGTTGAGTGTGGGGCTCAATCTCTGACCCTGAGATCATGACCTGAGCTGAAATCAAGAGCCGGAAATTAAACCTACTGTGTCACCCAGATGCCCCAAAAATAAGAGCTCATTGTAAAAAGTTTGAAGAGGAAAGTGGCATCTGTCATATCATCTAGGAATTACATAACAAGGGATTGTACCAGGATGTCAGGAATGAGATTGGAAAGATAGGAGTGCATGGGGACAGATAACAATGTAGATTGAGTTGCAGGGTCCAGTAATAAATTTTAGTTTTTGATAAAAAGGAGGCAGTCAGCGATAACGCTAAGTTTCCAAATCTGGACACTCGGGGAATAGCTGCTTCAATCTATCAGTTGGGAATACATTCAGCTGCATGTAACAGGAATCTTCATTTACAGCAGCTGACACAGCTAGCAGATTACTTTTGCGTGTTACAAGGGGTCTGAAGTTGAGTGACGTTGACATGGATTCAGTAGCTCAACAAAGAGACGGACACAGATTTATGTGATTCTCTTGTCCTGGCCTTCCTAGACACAAGTTGGAGGCTGAAGGGTTAGCAACACATCTGCACTGGAGAGAAAAATAAGTGGGGTTGCCGGGCGGGGGGGGCTTCAGGAGCTGCAGCTCTCCTTTTTTTTGCCAAGAAATCAAAAATCTTTACAAGAATTATACCTTGGCAGGCTTCAGCTATGTTTCAAGCTATATTATTTGGGCATGTCAAGCTACGTGAGGAGACTAAGTAAGAAAGTTTTTAAAATGTGTAGCCTTCAAAGTGTAAAGCATCAAAGAAGAAGAGAGTTGAGAATGAGACTCTGCCGTTAGGTAGTCTGTAGTGTCTACCAGAGTAAGGGGATTCAACTTTGAGATATTTCCATGAGTTGGAAATAATTTAAGCAGAATTGACTAAGAGATTTTCAAGGACTCTTATAGGTTAGTTAGAAGGATCTCCAGGTCTAAGTAAAATAACACTAGATATTTTTCTGTAAACTATCCTAGGTGTTCCAATCAATCAGCTGGGAAGAGCACTAGTGGACAGAGCAGAATACAGCTGCATTTCCAGGCTCCCTAAAACCTTCCTGTCCAATATAAATATAATGTGAGCCACACAGACAATTTTATATTTTTGTGGAGTTTTATTTTTTAAAAAAGCTAAAATAGGAAAATTAATTTTAATAATATATTTTATCATATCAACATACACCAAATATAGTCATTTCAACATAAAACAATATATTTTCACTATTTTTTATAGTTGGTTTTCAACCTTCTGTGTGTATTTTACACTTATAGAATATCTCAATTTGGACCAGTTAGATTTCAAGGACTCAGTCACTTGTAGCTTGTGGCTACGATATTAGACAGTGCAGTTTTAATCACTGTAAAAAATCACTAGAAATCCCAGGGCACCTGGGTGGCTCAGTCAGTTAAGTGATTGACTTGATTTTGGCTCAGGTCATGATCTCAGGGTCGTGAGGTCAAGCCCCATGTCTGGCTCCATGCTCAGCCCTGAGTCTGCTTGAGATTCTCTCTCTTCCTCTTCTTCTGCTCCTTACCATGCTTGTAGGCACATGTGCATACACTCTCTCTAAAAAAAAAGTCACTAGAAATCTCTATCAAAATACCAGCAAATTATTTTATGGATACCAATAAACTGATTCTAATGTTCATTTTGAGACTCAACAAACACAGAAAAGCCAACATAATATTGAAGGAGAACAAATTTGGAAGACTGACACTATCCGATTTGGAGATTTATTGTAAAGCCACAGTAATCAGACAGTGTGGTGTTGGTGAAAGAAAAGACAGATAGATCAGTAGACCAGAAGACAGAGTCTAGAAACAGACGCCCATAAATTTAGGCAACTGATCTTTGACAGAGGCACAAAGGCAATACAATGGAGCCAAGATGGTCTTTTTAACAAATGGCTCTGGAACAACTGGATATCCACATGCCAAAAAAAATGGATCTAGTTATGACCTTACATCCTTCATGAAAATTAACTCAAAGTGGATCATAGACATAAATGTAAAACACAAAACCATTAAACTCCTAGAATATAGCATAGGAGAAAATCTACATGACCTTGGGTATGGTGATGCCTTTTTAGATACAACACCAAAGACACGATCCATGAGAGAAATAATGAATAAGCTGGACTTCATTAAAATTAAAAACTCCTGTTTTACCAAAGACAACATCAAAAGGATGAGAAGTAAAGCCAGAGATTGGGAGAAAATATTTTCAAAAAAAACACACCAAAACCAAAAACATATAAAAGGACTGTTATCTAAAATATACAAAGAATTCTTTAAAAATCAAGGTTAGCAAAACAAACAACTCCTGGTGTGCCTGGGTGGCTCAGTAGGTTAAGCATCTGACTTCAGCTCAGGTCATGATCTCAGGGTCCTGGGATTGAGCCCTGCGTAGGGCTCTGTGCAGGGTGTGGAGCCTGCTTAAGATTCTCTCTTTCCCTCTCCCTCTGCCCCTTCTTCCCCACTCACATGCTCTCTCCTCTTTTTGCCCTTACAGTTTTCCATGACTAGTCTTCAGTTTAGACAGCAACTAAGTAAAAATGTAGAGAATTTGGTAACAAACAATTCAAAACATAAATTTTTCTGCTTAAAATGAGTTGTTAATGGGGTCACTTGGGTGGTTCAGCCAGTTGGGCCTCCGACTCTTGATTTCAGCTCTGGCTTGGTCTCTGGGTCATGGGATTGAGCCCCATGTCTGGCTCTATGCTCAGTGGGGAGTCTGCTTGTCCCTCTCCTTCTCCCTCTGCCTTTCCCCTCACTTGTGCTATTTCTCTTTCAAATAAAGAAATCAAATTTTTTAAAAAAGGAAAAAAAAAGAAGAACCCAATTAAAAATTGGGCTAAAGACCTTAGCAAATGCCTCACCAAAGAAGATACACAGATACCAAATAAGCATACAAAAAGATGCTCCACATTCTACATCATCAAAGAAATGCAAACTAAAACAACAATTAGGTATCACTATATATATCTGTCACAACGGTCAAAATTCAGACCATTGACAAAACCAAATGGTAACAAGAATGTGGACCAACAGGAACTCTCTTTCATTGCTAGTGTGAATGCAAAATGGTGAAGCCACCTTGGAAGATAGTTTGGTGGTTTCTTACAAAATCAAATATACTTTTACCATCCAATCCAGTAATAATGGTCCTTGGTATTTACTCAAATGAGCTGAAAACATCTACACAAAACCTGCATGTAGATGTTTATAGCAGCTGTATTCATAATTGCCAAAACCTGGAAATGACCAAGATGCCTGTTAGTAAGAGGATGGATATAAAAACTGTATATCCAGACATTGGAATGGTTTTCATCAAGTCATGAAAAGACATGGATCTTAAGTGCATATTAGTAAGTAAAAGAAACCAGTCTGAAAAGGCTACATATGTGTGATTCCAACCATATGACATTACACAAAAGGCACGATTATAGAGACAGTAAAATGATCAGTGGTTGCCAAGTGTTATTGGGGGTAGAAGATGAATAGGCAAAGCAAGGAGGATTTTTAAGGCAGTGAAACTCTTCTGTGTGATTGTATAAGAGTGGATATAAGTCGTTATGCATTTATCCAAACCCAGAGAACACCAAGAGTGAACCCTAGGATAAACTCTGGACTTTGAGTGATTACGATGTATCAATTTAGGTTCATCTCTGGTAAAAAATGTGCCACTCTGGTGAGGGATGTTGATAGCAGGGGAAGCTATGCATGTGTGGGGTCAGGCGGTATGTGGGAAATCTCTATGCCTTCCCCTCAATTGTCTTGTAAACCTACAACTGTTCTAAAAAAATAATAACTTCCAAAAAAAAAATCACAGAAGAACAAGAGAAAAGATAGAGGAAAGCGTTGAAGCGTTTCCATAGGACAGTCAGAGAGTGGACTGAATCTATTATAAAGAAATCCGATCTTTCCCTTTCTTATGCAATGATATCTCATAAAAACAGAAAGTCAGAGGGTAACAATTTTGTTGATGTTTTACAAACATTTCCAAAATGTTCTTACTTTGTTCCTGCCTGTTGGAGAAGGGACACCAGAGTGGAATGCAGCTTCGGAAACCACGAAGGGCAGGGGTCACAGGGACACATATTGCTCCTTACCAGGCAACAGGGTTGACTGCCAATAGTATTCTCTTGCACGATCAGGTGAATTCAAATACTTTAGGCTGATGATAAATACAAAAGGACCCTCACTGATACTAAAAAGGAAACAATGAAACCAACTACTTGGTAGTTGTTATATTTCTCCTTGCCACAAAGCATTAGATGGGGCTACCATAATGAATGTAGCTGGTCCCTTAAGAGATAGAGCCCTGCATTCATGGTGGCTTCAGAATACTGTGACTGGAGCACTAAGAGAGCAAGCTCTGAGGCTGTATTTGTCTGGGACTTGATGTCAACATTCTCAGAGATGACAGTCATTATTGAAATCAACTAGTCGTGAGAGGAAATCAACTAGTCATGAGAGGAAATCTAGGCAGAAGTCACCAAACATGTCCTCCCAGAATCACCATTGCTCCTTTCTTCTTCTGGAGAACACCCCCAAAATATCACCTCCTCTGTCACGCCCTCTCTGATTTCTTTAGTCAAAAGTCTTTACTCTCTCTTCTCTCTCTCCTACACCACCATAGCTACAGTAAATAACTGTTATATCACATGGATTTCAGTAAAATATCCACTTATATTATATATTCCTAATTAAATATACAAAATTCCTAAGAGCATAAATTTAATAGCTTCTTCAGCTATTGTCTTTCTAGTGCTGACTACATCTGACCAGTTGCAGGCACTCAATACAAATGAATATTGGTATAATTTTTTTTACTTGTATCTAACTTCTTGGCTTACAGTTAAGAATATCAAGCTTTTCATTGGTAACGGAGCAAAATTATCTTCCTTATCTTCCTGAGTTGTGGTACAAATGGAGTGAAATGTCTATTCATGACAGACTTTACATAAAATATTAATTCAAAAGTCTCTCTGTCTTTAAGAATTACTAAGTTATGCAAAGTGTTGCTGTATGACATAATAGTAACAGCAAACACCTCTATAGTGCGTACCATCCACCTGGCTCTGTTCTCAGCACTTTCACATTTTGACCCACGTAATCCTTACCCCAGCTTGGAGGCAGTTTCTATCATTAACATGTCCATCATCTCATCACCCCTGAACACGTCCCTTCATCTCATCACCCCTGAACGGGGGACCATCCAAATCCAATGGACTCTCCATTTCCATCCCTGCAGAAGCATGCTTTATATCAGCACATAAAGGTCAATTCAGATAAATATCAAAAAACACGTATGAGAGAGAATAAATTGTCGCTGGCTTCTGGGGTGGGTGTGGCCTCGTCTGAACACCAGGAGTCACAGGGAGTAAAAGAAGCAGAGGTGATTCAGTGTCTCCTTGAAGAATCTATTGTGCCTGTAGATGACACCAAGAAGCTTGAGTTCTGTTTGTTTCCGCAGCAAGCTGAATAGATTTTTAAATTGCGGTTTGTTTTGTGGACAAGATGTATAATCACAGAATACTAACGCTGGCAATGACCTTAGCTTTGAGTTGAACAGCTTCATCATAGAGTCCATGCCTGGAGGGACGATGTATCTTTTTATGTTTGTTTAGGTTTTTGTTTTTACAATAACAGCATGTGGTAGAAATTTACACTATCTCTGGGATTCACCATTTTGAAAACTTTGCAGCATGGAAATTAACTGCAACAATACTTGATGTGCCCCCACTGAAACAACCCTGTGATGTATGTTCATCGAATTTGACCATTTTAATCAAATAATTATAAATATTGGGAGCAGATCCAAGGGATCACAGGTCACAGATCTCAGTGAAGTGAATAGGGGTTAGAGTAGAAGAGATACGAGGGAGATTTGGCTTCGTAGGGACTAATTTTTACCCTGGATATATTGCTATGTTTCTATCTTTATGATTTCCCTTTGAGATAATGTGGGATTTAGGGATAAAAATATCCTATGCCATATGCGAGAGACATGTTGTACTTTAGAAATCTCAAGTGATATAGGTTTGCCTGTCAAGTGAATGATATAAGGACTTCTAATTGGCACAAGAAAGCAGTTTTTCCCTCAAAACTTCTCCTCTGGCTTGAGCACATATGCTCAGAACTAGTCACATGTGTCTTATGCCTTTCTCTGCCTTAGCAATTTTTGAGACTCTGAGTTTTCTGCTTGGATGGTGCACAGTTCTTTGTTCCTTATCATCTTGGCAGCTGAGCCCAGCTGCCTTCCCCTTGAAGCAAAACCAGAGCTGCCCTGCCTCATCCCTCTGCTCTGGAAGCTAATCAACTAAAGCTGATCAGGAGCTTCTTACGGTGACATCAGGGGCTTACGTCGTAATCACCGATAAAGTAAAGTAATAAAAATGGAGATGATTTTCTGCAGAGCTAACAAAAAGAGAAGGAATTTCTAAAGACGATGGCAACTCTCCCCTGTGTCAAAGCTAAATGAGGCAGTGATCAGAAGGGGAATTCAAAAGTCATTGCTTGAGTTCATAATATTGGCTACCTGTAAATGGACAAAGACAGTCACAGAATGGAAATCTAAAATATTTACCTGGTTGTAGTTAATAGACAATACTTCTCTGAAGGGGAAACCTCCTGGAAAGAGGTTGCCTTTATAATCCACAGGAAAGAAAAGGAGTGTTTAAAAAGAGCATTTAGACATGATGTTTTCAAAATCAAACCAAGTTCCGTCTCAGAATCATGATGAAGTTCCCACCAACATCGCCACACAGGCTATGCAGAGGTCACTTCCTGGCGTTTGAAGAGCAGAAATATAGCAGCATGTGACTGCAGAGATTATTTTATCTAATATTCTACAGTTCGTAGTGGTAAAGTAACTCGCCCAAGGTCATAATTTAGATAATGACGAAATAAGAGTGTCATTTCATGACTACAGTCCTGGGTGTGTGACCAATACACGTCTGCCTCTTGGTCAAACTGAGAATCCAAAACCAAGATAATAATTTTTTTCAAAAAAAATTATGATTTACTCAATGAATGTGCATAAACTATATTTTATGCCATTTTAGAAGCAGAATGTGAGAGATGTCCTCTCCAGATACACTGGAAATTTTGCCTGGTGTCCCAGAATCACTGGGACATGGCTTTAGGATGTTTTCCTGTTTTCTGACCCTTTCAGAGACACCAGGACATGAATTTAGTTCCCCAAGGTGAATGGTAAAAACCCCAGACATGGACATTTATAACATTGCCCAGAGCATGTCAAATGCACATACCATAGAGGCATGTAGAGTTCATCATTTCAACAAAAAAATTGCCATAAATCAGTATAACTTAAATGGCGATTTACTCAGTAGGACCTCTACATCACATGGAATGTCTACTTTGGCCAGAAAATGGAGGCTGTGGAACAATTCACATGCATTGAGAATAAGACTTGGAATTGATGTGGCCTTTTATATTTTCAAAGTCTCTCACAATCATGCATTATTTAGATTCAACCTGAGCTTGGGAGCTGACACCCCATGCTGAGCACTCTTTGGGGAAGAATGAAAGCCAAAAATAATACACACCAGAGTTATGGGAGGTCCTGGCATCCCAGCTCTATCCAGACCTCAGACTGCACAGGAGTTTTTGCCCAGTCCAGACTGGGATCTTGATTCATTTATTTATTCCTCGGGTTCCATCTGAACTCTGACATGTGACAACTACTAGTCTTGATACTGGGGATTCAGTGCTGAAAGCAAAACAAATAAGGTCACAGACAAGGTCTCTGACCTCATGACGCTTATGTTCTAGATGGGAAGGACAGGTAATAAGCACTTAAACACCTAAATGAGGTCATTTCAGATAGTGAGAAGGGATGCAAACAAGAAATCTGAGTAACGGGGTAGAGTGAGATTGCCAGAAATGGGTGAGAGCAGCCACTTTCCTTTAGACAGGGTAGCTGAGGAAAGCACTTTGAGGTGACATTTAAGGTGGAAACTGTGTGATGAGAAAGCCAGCCAGACGAAGAGTTAGGGAAGAGAGTCCCCCGTGGTTGTCTTAGGAAGAAAAGGAGCTTTGAATGTTCCAGGATAGGAAGAAGGTGGCCACTGTGACTGCTGCAGAGAATGAGGGTATAATAAACATTGGCTGGTGTCCGCAGTCCTTTTCTCAATGGTTAGACAAATTCTCACCCAAGACATTCTGGTCGGAAGTAGAATTTGCTTCTTGCATGGAAACTAAGGACCTGAATTTCTTTCCTCTGCAGTGTTTCTACACCAATTAAAGAAGGTAGTAAAGGCCTTGAGCATGTGTCTCAGGTCAGACCAACTGACCGTACCTTCTATTTGGAGCTAAAATGTATGAATGTATAAATTTATGACAAGATCTAGTAGTGACAGGGGTACCAGCAGAGGCCTCCAAAGTCTAACATAGCAGCCTTGGAGCAAGGAAGGCAGCAGCTATGTCCTATGAGAATGAACCTGGTTATTACTGTCTTGAGGTCCCTCTGCTTTTCCCAATTTTCACTGCCTGCTTTTCTAGAGTTCCCAATAAATCTATGAACATCCTGATGGCCTTCCATACATTTTTTAAAAAAGATCTTATTTACTTATTTGACAGAGAGAGAGAGAGAGCGTGAGCAGGTACACAGGTGCACAGCAGAGGGAGACGGAAAAGCAGGGAGGAGGAGTCCAACATGGTGCCTGATCCCAGGACCCTGGGATCATTACCTGAGCCAAAGGCAGATGCCTAACTGACTGAGCCACCCGGGCACCCCACAAGTTTTATTTTATGTTTGAATCATTGAATTTGCTTGGTTACTAGCAACTAAAACCCTTTTCAGATTGACATAGAAATTGGTTCCAGAAGTGGTTGCATATAACATCATGGAGGAGAGGAGGAATTAGTTTTCTGCCTTGGTTGGAGTGGAAGGCAATAAAAATCAGGTAATAGGGAATCTGACCTTAGCACTTCAAGGCAAGCAGTGGTAAAGAAACTGATTTAATTATCACCTGTAGTCATCAGAAATGAAGTGACATTAAAGGCAGAACTTTGGGGAACTGAGTGGACTCTTCCAGGAACGGGGGGCTAAAGTCAAAGACCACGGATATAAGTGGTTGTTTCTTTCTTTTTCTTTTTTTTTTTCCTTCTTCTTCTTCTTCTTCTTCTTCTTCTTCTTCTTCTTCTTCTTCTTCTTCTTCTTCTTCTTTTTTGAGGGAGAGAGCGAGAGAGAGCATGTGCTAGAGTGGTGGGTGGTGCAGAGGGAGAGGGAAAGAGAGAACTTAAGCAGGCTCTGCTCCCAGCACCTAGCCCAATGCAGGGCTCAATCTCATGACCCTGAGATCATTACCTGAGTGGAAATCAAGAGTTGAATGCTTAATGAACTGAGTCACCTAGGTGCCCCTTGAGTGGTTGTTTCTAACAATGCTTGTAAGCTTAAGAAAAAGGACCACCAATATGAAGTTCCTACATCTTCCAAACACGTTATAGACTGATTCTCTGTGTCTATGCTAAAAGGGATTTTTATGACTGTGTTAAGGAGAATCTCTCATTTCTTTCCACATGGAGGCTGAAATATCTTTCTTTTCTAATTGTGCCAGAAAGCTGATCTAATGGGCTCCATGATTATAAGCTCCCTTAAATTTACAGTCTCACAAGGTCTATGAGAATTTTAGGACATTTACTAGGAAAGTATATATGACCTTGAGTATTGGAATGATACCTTAAAGAAAGCTTGAAGAGATTCAGAGTTCTCTGAACTATTCCTGTCCTCACCCTTGGCAGCACCCAAACACTCCTTAATTCTCTTTGTGAAATGAGTAGTCTCCTTCTATTATCTGGAGTGATTTACCAATCCTTCCAAGGACGTTATTCAAGGTTACCTGCAAGGGGAAGCCAACTGTCCTCATGCCCCACTGGCAACCAGTCCCCACTGTTTCAAACCCAATGATGAAAACCAAATCCCAGTGTGCCCCAGGACCCATGCAAACGCAAACTTCACCTTGGGAGGACAAAGCTCACAATTCCCCCAAACTATTAAAATTTTATTTATTTATTTTTTATTTCTGAAAAATACCCAAGGAATATACATGGAAATAGATTCAAGCAAAGAGGGTAGAATATTATTTTGGATCAGAGTGAATTTATCAATACAGATTCATTGATTAGGGATCTTTGACTGAGGGTGCTAACTGGGATAGGCAGAGCTGATTCTACATTTTCACAGGGTTAGTTAATCAAATCCTAGATGTAATAGTGACTGTATTTCTGAAGGGCCCCTAAAACACAGCACCAGATTCCCTGCCTAACTGAAGAATAATCCTGGAAAGGATTTACAAAGAGTAAAGATGGAGGCAAATATCAGTAGGTGGCCTACTGATAGAGACCGCTAGGAAAATATAGTTTTAGGTCTGTTAGCCAGGTGTGCTTGCTAACAGCAAGCCCCAGACTTGGGAAACTATTTCATAGAATCATTAGAGTTCTGGATCAGTAAAACCTCCACAAATTTCCCTCCAACCATGCTTCCTCCATTGGCCAGTAATTAACCATTTAAAACTATAACTCTACTCATTTTCACTATGGTGCGTACAATCTAGCCACATAAATTAACTTGAGTATAGCAAATCTTTTTTCTCATTCCAAATGCTTCAAAGGCTTATAAAAAGTTTACTTTCTCTAGTATGGAACTCTTGCCTAACCACTGACATACCAAGAGCAGGCTGCTGGGGTCAGTCAGACTGGTTTCAAACAAAAAGAAGATGCTTTAAGAAAATGAAGAACTATAATAATGCTTAATAAAAGTTGGTCTGATTTTTATTACCATTCATTAGTAATTCTAAAATGTCAGTGATAAAACATTCATTTCTGATAAAACCTTTTGTTGGTTTAAGTTTGAAACAATTGCTAACATTAAATTTTAACAATATATAAGCTTCAAATTTACACACTTTTACCTACACTTTAATAAACATTGTGCTTTTATCTGGAAAGTAATTCTTAGCACCCCTGTAAATAGTCAACACCCGACAGATGCAGACTCCTCTATATACATCTGTTTCAAAAGCAAGTGTATAAACGTTTAGAATCATTCAGTTTGTTTCAAGTGCAATTTGTATCCCCAGCCGCTGCCATATTACATATCCCTGCATTTAAACCATAGATTCAAATACACATCATGGCACAAGCGATTGCAAAAGCAAAGAAACTAACTTTAGTCTCTTTGATTCTGCCTATGCAAACACTGAAGTTTTCATTTGTGTTTAATGTTTGCAAGAATGAAACAGAATGCCAACTGTGAGATGTAGTACTTTTGTGTAGTTGGTCTAAATTTTAGTTCATACATGAAGCATTTTGCTGAATTTCAATAGTATCTTTAAAACACAAATTTACTCTTCCTTTGAACTTAATAACTTTACAACTAAAGAACAAGCAAAAATAATTATTATACTGATTATCACATGGTTATTATGGGAAATAATTTTATCATATAGAGGAGGGGTTATTAGTAAAAAAAAAAAAAATCACTCTTGGGGTGCCTGGGTGGCTCAGTCAGTTAAGCATCTGACTCTTGATTTTGGTTCAGGTCTTGAACTCAGGGTGGTGAGATGGAGCCCCACATCTGGCTCTGTGCTCAGCGGGGAGTCTACTGGAGATTCTCTCTCTCCTTCTCCCTCTGCCCCTCCCCCTGATCATGCTCTATTTCTCTCTCTAAAGTAAACAAATAAATCTTTAAAAATTCACTCTGGGTAACAAATACCTATTAGCCGTAATCATATCTCTTAGAGAAAACTAAGGTAGTACACTAAGGCGGACTTCATTTTTAGGTCCTGACACTAAAGAAAGGGTACAAACCTGCTAACAATGCACATGGCAGACCTTTCTTGCTAGACCCATATTTTGATGAAAGCCTGCAAGACTATCATGTGCTTTATCCCCTTTTTTACTTAGGACACCTGCCTTTTGGCTCTAATCTGTGGCCTGTGCTTTGTAGAGGGCCAAGAGCCTTTGCTCGATTCTCTCCTTGTGCAGAAATAAGCACTGGGGCACCTGGGTGGCTCAGTTGGTTAAGCGTCTTCCTTCAGATCAGGTCATGATCTTGGGGTCCTGAGATAGAGCCCCACACTGGGTTTCCTGCTTAGCAGGGAGTCTGGTTCTCCACTTCCCTCTGAACCTCCCCCCCCGCCCCCGGTTCCTGCTCTCACTCTCTCGATGAATAAACTAAAAAAAAAAAAAAAAAAAAAAAAACCTTAAAAAAATAAAAATGGAAGAAGCACTTACTTGTAGAGTCAAGTATGTTCATCCTGAGGTGAAAATACCCATGGCTGATTTAAAGACTCTTACTCAAACTACAACAATTTAAAGCCAAGCGTACAACTATAAGAAGCTGCCCAGATCGACCAACACAGCCACCTTAAGGTACCGGGCCCACAGCCAACGCACAAGGAAGGCTCAACATCACAGAACTTGGCTCCACCAAAACTGCAGCCCATCTGCATTTTGTGAACCCAAATTCAATTCTCTTAAGAAAACGTCTCAGTGAAGACACTATGCCAGAAATTTGGAATATGATATAAGAGATAATCAAAACAACCACAAAGAGAAGAGTGCTAGAATGGATTTATCATGGCCTATTCCAACACACACCTGAGACCCATCTATGTCCCTGAGAAAACCCAAAAGATGGAACCACTCCAAAGTCCTGAGAAAATCTTGTGGGAATTGAGGGTAGTGAGCCAGTTCTTTGGGAAGAACTTTATGACTGTATTTGGTAGCTCGGAGCTGTGGCTGAGCGGAAGAGCTTGCTGGTGAAATGGGCCCCCTGACTTTCCGAGGAAACCGTAAGATCATGAGGTGGTGGAGGCTGACAATGAGCACTGTACTGGCAGAAGCAAGGGGTGCTGGCGACCATGAGAGGCAGCAGTGCAGCCCTTCCCCACCTGTGAATGTCTCTGCTCATGGGATCACAGAATCAGCTAGATGTATAACCGCAAGACTTCTATAATGGGAAAATTCCAGGTTGGCCAAAGAAAAGCCTGGTTGAAGAGACCTCATTGGAGTCACAACTCCTCACTTAATTCTCTGAAGTGAGTCACTTTATAAACCCAGAATCAAAGAAGAGGGTGTGGCGACTTTGAGTAAGCGCTCTGTAACATCCAGGATAAGCAGATCCTGGGATGAGGGAAATATCCCGGCCGAGCTTTCAGTTTGTCTCTGGGGGTCCTGCCTGATACTATCATCTACACGCCAGGGTGAGACTCAAGGGAGTCATTTGATCAACACAGTTTGGGGTTGAGTCAACCTCACAAGAGGGTCCAAGGTATCTCAGACCCTTCCAGTGTTTATCTCCTGAGTTTGTAAGTGTGGTTGGAAGGGCTACCTTCAGCAATAGCTTTCTAATTTCTTCAGCAAGGAGTTCTGAGAGGAAAAGACAGATAAACACAAAACAAACCCTGTTGCTGAGAGAACTGCTGAGGGTTGTATCCTCACCAAGGTCTTGATAGAGGCAGGGTAGCTAACACCATCCCAGCTGCGCTTTCTTTTTTCTTTTCTTTCTTTTTTTTTTTTTTTCTTCTTCCTCTTCTTATTCTTGTTCTTCTTCTTCTCCTTCTCCTTCTTTTTTTGAGAGTGAGAGTGCAGGAGGGGCAGAAGGAGAGGGAGAATCTTAAGGCAGCTCCATGCCCAGCATGGAGCCCAACACAGGGCTCTTGAGCTCACAACCCTGACATCATAACCTGAGCTGAAATCAAGAGCTGGACACTTTAACCAACTGAGCTACCCAGATGCCCCCCCAACTGCATTTGACTCTGGTTTGATTATTGCATATAATAAAACAACGTAGAGTTATGGTTCATTTTATTGGGTTATTATTCCAATCTTAGGTGCTTTTCCAGAAATGTCTCTTTGTTACAATAAATCAAGAAGAGTCCTGGAACTTAGGATGCATTCCTCATGTCAGTTCAGGTCTTCACTGCCAAATGAGCTACTAAATCTTAATTTTCAAATTTTTTAAAAAAAACATTTCTTGATTGCAGACAAAAACTCCCTTCCAATGTACCCAGTTATTGGGTTATTTTTTTCTCATCCTGTTCAAAGGCATTATCTCCTGCCTATGCCTTAAGTGCTATCATTTTTCCAGCACTGAATTCTAAATCCACTTCTCTTCTAACTCAATGCACTTTGGGTATCTTTATCCATTCCTCTGGATTCAATTTCTATCCGATTTTCATGAATTCCAAGTCTATAACTCCCTTCCAAGTATCTCCCATGAATACTAGTTTCCATATACCTGATGGAATTCCATTTAACTCCACTACAGACAGATCAACCTCATCATATTCAAAATGAAACCTGTAATCTTCCACTCCAAGCTTCCTAATCTCAGTAAATAGTACTCATATTCACACAAGAACAATCCCTTCAGCCAGAATACAAAAAAGCATGGCTGCCTGTCCAGGATCAGGAAGCCCAGGGGTCCTGTGCCTACTTTGCCTATAAATTTTGGCATGAGATCTTGTGCAAGTCATTAACATTCTGGAACCTAGACCCTATCACTTATAAAATGGGATATTTTTAATTGGAAGGTCTAGGTTTCAGACCTGATGTTACCATTAAACTAACTGTGAGACTTTGATTAGGAAGACTTTGATTGTGATTGACAACTCAGAGCTGATGGCCATTCAGGTCAGAAGGACAGCATCCTTGGGTCTTACCTTCCTTGCTCAGCCCCATAGTGAAGCTTTGTTTGGACCTGGTTTAATTTAGCACCAGTGCCCTGGAAAACGATCAGAGGCATTTTTGAAAGTTAAATGTGCAAGGGGAGAGCTTCCTGAGCAGGGTAACCCCTTCATCTACTTCCTTCCTCCTTTTAAAGGCTTTCAAAGAGTGTAGCGATTTAGCATTCCTTTTTTTTTTTTTAACTTAAAGTCTTTTCAGTTCCAGCACGTCTAACTCTTGTCTCATTATAATTTCACATATTTCTATGAAAGAAACCTGACAGTGACAGAACATTTGAGGGAAGAATGGAAAGAGGGTGGGCATGCGGGGGAGTGAAGAAGCAAAGAAAGGAGAGGAAAACAGATATGCCCATGGCTGAGAGTCCTCAGTGGGCTCTTTTGGGTGCTGCTTTCAGAGAGGCTGGCATCTCAGCCATATGGTAACACAGTCTCTTGGCATTATCTTCAGAAGGCATCCAGAGCATTAATAGAAAATGGGATGAAATCATCTCAGCTTAAATAGCAGAGAAGTAGTCCAATTTCACCCTAAATCCACGGAATACTTAGATCCTTTACAGGGAGCTTTAACTGATGCTGAACATCCGTAGCTCCACCTATGTTCACAGCAATCCATGATGTGTGTTCTTGCTAGAGGCACCAAGTTCTTACTAATTCATTCATTCATTTATTTCTGACTACATTCCAAAGAGTAAATTGAAGGGTGCTATCAATGGACTAGGTGTCTGTGTCTCCCCACAACCCCAATCGTATGTTGAAACCTAACCCCCAAAGTGACCACATTTGGAGGTCTAGCCCTTGGGAGGTGATTAGGTCCAAGAGTGGAGCCCTCACAATGGGAAGAGGCCAGGGAGTAGCTCTCTCTCTCTTTTCATAGAGTAAGGACCTGATAAGACATCATCCATCTGCAAGGGGAAGAGGGTTCTCCCCAGGACCCGACCATGTGGTACCTCGATTGCAGACTTCCAGCCCCCAGAACTGTGAGAGATGAAGCTCTGTTGTTTATTAGCCATCCGGACTACAGCACTTTGTTACAGCAGCCTCGACTGACTAAGATGGAGGGATGCGCATTTCACTGCTTTCACATAATCTATCCTCTCTAATGAAGAGTTTCTAGTACAGCAATTTCATCAAACCATCTGAAAAAAATTAGTTGTTTTCCTATGAAAATAAAGAACAAAGGACAAGAAGGAAAATTCAGCCCTGATAATATATTCCACGGCTTCCATAAGCTTGGAGTCTTCATATTCTCTGTAACCCGACCTACCATTTAGACTCGAGGGCGATATTGATTGATGAGTCTTCTTGCAGGATCAGTATGTTGTAAATTAAACCCAACCCTGTTTTGATCATTGTAACTGACCTGAAATATGAAGTTCAATTTTGAAATTAAAGGGTCGCTTGCTGATCTATCAAATTTGAGGAACAGATTAAAAGTATAATCTAGATGATTCTTCTTCTGTTACTATTACTAATGTAGCACAAGACAAATTTCCCCTGTGCTTAAAAGTAAAACAGAAAGAAACATGTTTTTGTGCATTTGTGGATAAAGGCATCTACCCATGACTCATGGTTTCTCTGTAACTTTTACTAGCTTCCATAAGGTTACCTAAAGATAAACTCTCTTGAAGGAACAATATATTTCCTTTTATAACTTTCATTTCCTTAGAGTTGCTGCTGTTTTTTTTTTTTTGTTTTTTTTGTTTTTTTTTTTTTTTTGGATACATTTTGGAGTGGGAAGGAGATGGGGTTTGACAGCTTGCTACAAACAGGAAGCTGGCAGCAGTCCTCAGGAGTGGGACTAGGGTATGAAGATGCAATTGGTGGCTCACCCACATCTAATAGATTTAATAGGGATCATTTGATTCTTTCATACTTTTTTAATTGTTATTCTTTCCAAAAGGAAAAATCTACATAGGTTCAGGTTTATAACATTTAAGATCACTCTTTTTTTTTTTTTTCCTACCTTGTCTTTGTGAGTCTTATCCGTACTCTTGTCTCCTCAGTTCTTTTAAGAATCATAATTGGTGTGATTATCGCTGCTATGAGAATAATTAGCCATAGCTTTTTGACACTCTAAATTGGGAATACAGAATCTTCAAGCAGCGGGGACTGAACAGCTAAACCTTTCCACTTTGAAACTGAAATGGGCGCTGCCAATTGGATTCAGGTGCAATGATTCT
This sequence comes from Ursus arctos, assembly GCF_023065955.2. Classification (NCBI taxonomy): domain Eukaryota; kingdom Metazoa; phylum Chordata; class Mammalia; order Carnivora; family Ursidae; genus Ursus; species Ursus arctos. The sequence continues at coordinate 27,684,391 of NW_026622986.1, forward strand.
GAGTCTTTTGCAGTTTTTACTTAATAAGGTAGAGGGAAGAGATAAAGCAGTTCATATTTCCACATGAGAAACTGAACAAAAATCTCCTTAATGGGCTAATTGCCTGTTAGGACCAATAAATAAAAAGAAGTGAGAGATCAGTATATTGAGAACCAGATTTTTCCTCATTGACTTATTCCATTGCCTCGGAAAATGACTGCAATGTTTTAAAAATCCAGACAAGAAAGCTATAATCATGATAGCAGACTTAAACATTTGCATTACCCACTCTCCCTTCTACCATTAGAATGTTCTAATATTTGAATGAAATGGGATTTTTGTTCTGAGTATAGATAAGTTGAGGAAGCTCTGAAATACCTAGAGGGGATAGCACATTCATTTACATAATCATAGGGTTATATTTTATGTTTATTTTGATAATCTAGTGTAGTCAATTTTACTTTTCCTAACATTTATAGAGCTCTTTTATCTGAATCCAAAAATGATTCAGGAACATTTCAAAAATAATCAAACAATGAAGAAAATATAAAGAAGAAAATAGAATTTATCTGAAATTCTCTCTTCCAGAGATTACTGAAATTTGCACTACGGTTAATATTCTTCCCCATAAATGAGGTCATGCTATACATGATTTATAAACCATTTTTGCTTTCAAGAATGAATGGCAGTTAATACATACTGTATAGTCACTAAAAATAGCATGTTTATTCCATCATAATAATATACCATAATTTATTTAGCCAATTTTCTTTTGATGGATACTTAATGTTTGGTCTTATAAACAATCCTTGAGAGAACATATTCAGAACACATTGAGTTGTTCGGGGAATTTTCTGATTATCCTCCTCCGGTATGATCATAGACTTACAGGGCTACATTGTAGTTTATAGAAGACCTAATCCAACAAAGTTTCAAGAGTTTAAAATATTTGCTCAAGGTTATGAACTTATTAGTGACAGAACCAAAATGACCTATTTACTGAATGCATGAGGTGAGCACAGAATCATGACAAATGACACGGTTAACAAAAATGTACATTTCAAGGCAAGAGCACCAAATGTGCCATTTGGAACCCATCAGGCTGTAGCATGTAAACTGTGGGCCACATAGAAGGAGCTTAATAAGTATGTGGTTCTTATATTTTAAAATCTCACTCAATACCAGAACTTTTACAACAGCATCCTAACTCCTGCTCCGTCTCTCATTATGTCCATCCTACTTCCATCTTGCTATTAGTTAGTGAGTTTAAGAACCAAAGCTCTTTATGGCATACCTCATATAATCCTTTAACTTTGCAACTCCTCCTGAACCTATAATGATGGGGGACACAAAAATGTCTTATCTTGCTGGCAGAACAATGAATGGGTAGAGAGTTTAGATACCATTCCATAGAGAATTGGAAGCTGTTAATTTTATTGAACAGATTATTAGTAAATTAGAACTAGTGTGCCTTTAAAAGTTATAAATATGATTTACAAGGTAAACCTGGAAGCAATCTTGGATCTGGCTAATGGCTACAGGACTGGTGAGAAAAGCCCAGCTGAGAAAGACAGTGTGAGGAACAAGTGGAAGGATCAGAGCTTTCGTCCAGTATGCCAGGACTCACCAGGGAGTTAAGGAGAAGGAAGAGTTTGAAACAATGCAAAGTGATGAGTCTGGGGACCAAAAAGAATGATCTACTTTTTTTTTTTTTTTTTTTTTTTTTTTTACAAATTATGAAAGCTGAACGTGGGAAGTGCTTAGGTAAAAATAGTTGATTTCATTTTATATTTGTGGAATATTATTCCATTCTTGCTTAGTAACTAATTCAACCCATTAAGTGGGCAAAGGATGTCCTTACTTAGGCTGATGAAGCTAGGATGCCAGGAGAGTCTTTTACAAGCGTATGGATAAAACCATATTTTCTGGAATTCTAAGACTTTAGAGACCATCAAAAATAGACAAAAGCACTCGACAATCATATAAATAAATCCATATTTAGATTAGTGGTTGTTTAATAAATATTATTAATCTATGTGTTCAATAATTTATATTATTTTAATGATGACAAGTTGCTTACCAAACTATATTTTTTGCAATTATATGTGCTATTATATAAAATATGTTTAGAATTGTACTGAGTATATTAAGGGCTCAATAAATTATAACCATGTATAAATTCATTCAATAAACATTTATTGAACACCTGTAAATGAGCCCTTATGATAAGTGCCCAGTATACTGTAGCTACTTCTAAATTAAGTATTCTCCTTTAAAAAAAAAAAAATCCTTTCTTTCCTCTTTTCTCCTTCCTCCCTTTGACCTGGATGTGACTTTGACTTGAACTGTTCACCTTCTGGGATTTGCATCCTCTTCCTTACCTGGCTGGACTGCTCTTCCCTAGACATCGATAGATGTCTCCCTGCCCCATTCTTCAAGTCTCTGCTTAACTGTCACCGTCATGGACAGAGCCTCTCTACCCTACCTATACAAACAGCAATGCGTCTCTTCCACCACCACCTAGCACTCCGATTCCCTTATTTTGTCTTAGATTTTACTGTCATAACATTTTCACCACCTGATTTATTGCATGTATTTTTACTTATTTATTTTGTTTATGGCCCTCACACCCCCCTTCCCACCTATAGAGCATGGATTTTATCTACTGTAGTCAATGTTGTTTGCCTGGCACCCACCATCCAAACATTCAATAATTATGGGTTAAATGAATGAATAAAAGAGAAAAAAAAGAATGACAACCACCTATTAACTGTTATGGTGTGTCAGGCAGTACGCTAAGCACTTTGTATACCTGTTTCACTAATACTCAGGATAACCTTATGATAAAGACTTTATTATGGCCACTTTAAAATTCAGAAAAATGACAGCTATAGCTCCCTAAAACATGGGGAGAGTTCCTCTTTGTCTCTGCTGAGGAGGCAGGAATAAATGCCCATAGAGAATGGGTTCTTAGTAGAAATTCAAACACTGAGAACTCTGAGATTTATATGGGTTTGATTTCAATGCAAAGAGATCTGTGCCACAGTCCCTTGGGATGCTTTTGTGCTCAAGCCCACACAGGCTCCCCTAATGTGATTTGGCTTGAATTATGTACTTGTTAGTCAGTTGGAACTTTTACATTTCATCTGGTGCTTTGCCATATGAATTACCCTGTCTTTACTGGACACAAGATTATGTACTAGCCTGACTTCCCTTTTAAATTAAACATTACAAAATCAATGACGTATCATTAGGGTATACTTCCTGAATGAAAAAAAAAATCCTAAGCAAAAGCTTTCTATGGTTCTTTCTGGGTTGGGGCTTGGGATGGGGACTTAATCTTTGGAGCTACCAGACTGCATAGGCTGTGTTTTTATTTCTCCCTACACTGTTTTGACATATTGATGAATCGCCCCAGAATGGCAAATAGTGGGTCTGATAGGAATATCCCAGCTTTCCCTATTACTACAAAAACATCCATTAAAATATGTCAAAACCAATCAATAATAGGGAAGTTAAGCAAGGGTAGGAGGTTAGAAGAACAGAAAAAAAAAAGAAAAACCAGGTCTGTTTTACAACTGAAATCAAGATAAATTATAGACATAGTATGCTTCCTTTGTAAATTACATGCATGAATTGGAGTCTCTTTGTCCATGTGGAAGTGACAGAGGGCGGTTCTTCCTCTATAGGACCTGGGTATCTGACTTGATAATGTTGGAAGAAAGATCTCTGGTTAAAGCAATTATCTATACAATTCCATTCTAATTTAAAGACCCTCATGGGGCATATTGTGTCACCCAACAGGTCTAACCCTTGGAATTCTTTGTGTGGTTGAAGTAGTACTGGATTGGGAGTCAGTGGTAGAATTGAGACTGTGATCTAATTTCCTCACCGTGTGTCCTTGACATCATGCAGATGTACACATACATATACATGTTTATATATATACATGTTTATATGTATACATACATATATACATGTACATACATACGTATGCATGTACTGTGAATGGGGAGCTATATGCTGTCATTTCTGAGTCTAAAACATTGTGCACTAAAATACATTTATTTCTCTTGATTCTGAAATTAAGAATTAATTCTCTTAATGCTTAATTTACACATTATATGATCACTCCCAAGGATTGTGGGCCAGGAGGGTAGAGGAAAGAGATCATGATATGAAAGAAATGAGGGAAATAAGTCAACAGAAGTTTTTGTTGTAGCAAAACCCTGTAAAAGGCCAGAAAGCAAATAATTTTGATTTTGTTTTGATATAATTTACAAGTAATTGCCAACACCAACAAAAGGACTACAACCAATTCTGGCTAAAATACATCATGAATGAATGCTAAAAAGAAGTTGTGCACTAAGAGATACAAAGTAATGCGAGGGTTGGACAGGATAAGACCTGTATGTGGACAGGTTGACCAGACACAAGCTCAGTAGAGATTCCAGGGTCAAAGTTTCAGAATCAGTGGAGTTATAGCCATGTGCTAAAAGCTTTATGTGGTTTTATGTTCCATAATTATTACAATATTATTGCGAGTTTTTCATTGTTGCATAAATAAAACTATGCATTTCATATATGTGGCTAAAATATGAATCCAACCACTTAAAAAAAAAAACACCTGAATGTTCCACTTGAAATTCTGCCAACAACTGGAGCACACTATGTAATTTCCGGGTTCACTCTCTTTGACTCTAAAATGAAGGTAATCTCTAAAGACCTTTCCAGCTTTCATATTCTTTGATCTAATAGTTCTGTTTCTGTGCACTTGGTCAAGATGAGAAGCAAAGCATAAGAAACATTACATGGAAAGGAAAATGATGTGGAAGAAAGACAACGCAGACATCCCAGGCAGAATAACTTACAGAATGTGGATTTAAGGATGAATAACCATATTAAATATTTCCTGGATCCAACCATATTTATCTCTGCCCCATTCATACTATGTCCCCAGAACAGATTAATAACAGGTATTACTACTCCCCAGAAAGAGTATTGGAATTTGTGGAGACTTTTTTTTACTGTCCCAGTGTTTGTGGTAGGCGCTAATTACATTGAAGAGACCATGCAGTACTGGTAGATATCCTCAAAGACATGGTTTCCCACATCACACAAAACTTTCTCAGGCTCTTCTAGATATTTATCTAGATGAAAAGCCCACCTATAACTGAGAACCTATTTCTATTTACATGTAAATACTATATTATATGCTTTTCATGCACACTAAATTTACAAGAACACAACTCACATATAAATTGAGAAAAAATGTATTTATTTCCTTTGGAACTCAATCAAGAATTGTTCTCCATTTTCAGAAAAGTGTGCCAGTTATGACAATGTTTACATTCATGACACTGAAGTAACCAAAATAATGTACCTGTATTTGCTTGCATAAGCCTACCGCATTCCTGGTTATTCCACACATAGATGCAAGCAACCTGAATACTTCCCCATATCTTCTACAGAAGTCCGCCCAATCCTTTACATGTGTAAACACATGTTATTTTATTATATTTTATTATTTCTCTTAATTGCCACTTTATATGATAGTTATATTAATTTTAAGGTGGGCATGGTGGGTTCTGTAATCAATGAATTTCACTTCAAGATGGTAAATAGGCATTACAAAAGAGTTTGTATAAAGACGGGAGCATTGGGGAAAATAGGGTTGAGAATCACCATTCTGGAGTATTCTCTTTCCATCTGCCTATCACAATATTTTCCTTCTATTATTTCTTCCAACTTCCAGGACAAACACAAATGATTACACTTAGAAATCCTGCTATCATCTAGAATCTCCAAATCAATGTGTATAAATCTAAAGGCAGGACCTCATCTTTCAACCAACTGTAGCTGTAACTTGTCTTTTTCTTTCATTCTTATCTAGACTGAGACTCTTTGGTACATCTTTGCTATGTCCCTTTTCGCCTTTGATTTCCATCCCTGAGTACCTAATAGGGGTTGCGGTTGAGATCCTCTGTGTGTCCTACCTTTTGCGCTAGTAAACATGGTACTGATGATGATGCTGGCTCTAGCTGGGAATCTTTAATGGCAGAAGGAATAGTCCATTATGGACTGTAGAGCTACTCATGCTAACAGGACATCACAGTAACTGGTAGTGTAGCCATATGGCAATAAAGAACCAACGTTACAATAACTCTCAGACACTAGGTCCCAAAGTCACGCAGATTTCTTGGATATGCATTGGACACTTAGACTAGGACAAATGTCTCTGTTTTTGTTCTTCTTTTCGCCCACCTCCTCACTGCACATTTTATTCCATATCACAGCATCCCTGGAGCTCTGGGTGCCTGACCCACCCTAGATGGTTATGCCTTTCTCTTGACCTTAGAGTTTAACTGCTTTTAAATGAAACCAAAAACTGCAGTGTAGCTGACATCAGTGCCAGCTGAGAGGCTAAATCAGTTTTCTCAAAATGTACTCTTATCATGCCATCTACTCTGAATGATAATCTGCAACTTTCATTTCTTATAAAAATATTTTTGGCCTGGTTTCTGAGGCTATCAGTAATCTCGTGCTTTTATATCTAACTGACCTATCATTTACTGCTCATTCCCTCTTATTCTTACTGCTTTTAACTTGCTATAATTATTTCTAGTTCCAAGCATCTGATCTCATACATTTTTTTTCCTCAATGCATGCTCTTCCTTCTTTATACCTATCCCCAAAGTACTTTTACTAAGGGCCCAGCTTGGGTCACACTTGCCTTCTGCAGTTTCCCCTGGCTGTGTATTGAGCACACTGATTTCCCCTTTTTCCATAAATCCTTTTGGCACTTATTGAAATTGTAACTTGAACTACTATATTAACTATTCTATCTGAGGCTTAATTAATATATTCAGTGCTGGAAGGCTTTTTTTTTTTTTTTTTTTTTGTATGCTCTTTTAGCTGGCACAGAGCTGGTATTCAGTTGGTTAACTGAATAAATTGAATTGAATAAATCAGTTGAATAAATAAGTCATTGCTAAAATGAATAATTTTTAAAAGGTTGAGAACCAGAAAAATGAACTCAATCTTTGATGAAATTAGGAATTACTTCTAAAAACAAAGCATAATACATGAAATGGATAGGGTTGAAAAACTGAGAAATGACTTATCAAACAGAAAGTAGTTTATATTTTTGATGCTGGGAGAGATTGAATAGAAAGAATGAGGGGTTCAAAATGTTTGAAAGTCTAGGGAAGTGAAGGTCAGGGAAATCCATTACTAGCTTGAAGGAAATCAGAGAATTGCAACAATTAAGGAAAATCAGTAATCAACTGCCTTCAGCACTGAAGTGTGTGATTTTAATAGAATGCCAGGAAACCGCTGGCTAACCATCATATCCTTCGTATGCAAAACACAAGTATCTGCTGTGATGACTTGTTTCTCTTCCACTACCAAAACTGGAACACGTGGCTCTTATTGGTAGAATCTAAATTAGAATATGGCTATTACAAAATTCTAGAACACAGATGCAGCTTCTAGCCAGCTTGCAGTCTCTGATAGCAGAGGAGAATATTCAAAAGGAATGGACATGAATGTTGGTTTCCAGTGTATGTGTGTGTGTTTGTGTGTGTGTATGTCTGTCTATGCACGTGTCACCCTGAGCGTCTGTAGGTAGAGGATTCTAAAGAAGAAAAAACAAAACCACTTGCCCTGAAGCCAGTGAGAGATGTTCAGAAAATTAATAAATTGTAATGTAATGGAGTGAGTTTGAGAGCTAAAGAGAAGGAAATGGAAATCTGTATAAGTAGAAATGCAAAAATGAGACGATAATTTACTACAGTTAAAAAATTATAAATATGGGGCGCCTGGGTGGGTCAGTTGGTTAAATCGGATGTCATCTGGGGTCATGATCTCAGAGTCCTGGGATTGAGCCCCGTGTCAGGCTCCACGCTCAGCTGGGATTCTGCTTCTCCCTCTGCCCCTCCCTCCACTCGTGCTCTCTTGCTTGGGTGCTCTCAAATAAATAAACAAAATCCTTAAAAATAAATTATAAATATACAAGTACTATAATATAGGAAGAAATCAGGGATATATGACAAAATATTCATCCATAAAAAGAGGATGTAAGTTGATATTTACTAACTAATGAATATGTCATATCAATATACCGATTACTTAGAAATTTGGCAGTTTATTTTTTTCACAAAAGTAGCTGTTAAAGAGTTAAAAGATTTTGTATTTGGGGATTAGAAAGATGGGATAGGAAGGAGGAAACAAGAGACCAATTTTTTTTCAATATGATCTTTTGCTATTAAATGGCATTTTAGCTTTCATTTAATGTTACATTTGTAGGTAATACTTTGACAAAATAAAAGTAAATCTGAAATGAGAAAATCAGTAAAATGAGAAGTCAAAATCATACCAAAATATAGAAAAAATAGACAGCGAGTCATTTAAATTTTGGAAGTTTAAGAGACAAAGAATCAGGAAAACATTATTTGAAGCTGTATCAGTAAATAGAAAATACCTTGTCAGGAAGGGGTAGGACAAGCTCATGTGTCTGGAGATGGCAGGTTCTTAAGACTTACCCTTTCTGAATCAAATTACTCTACCCGTCAGAACTTCACTGAGAGTCAGATAATGGGGAGTAGGGTCAAATCATTATCTGCAGTAGAATTTAGTTTAGAAACCTCATGTTCTATAGCCATCATGGAATGATTCTGTAGTAAGATTTTCCAAGCCACCCACACTCTAGCAAACAGTGTATGTTGTCATTTTTTTTGGTCCTAAGTCATTATTCATTTATAGAAAGATAACATTTTACTCCAAGATGGGATATATACTCTTCCATGTTCAATATTGAAAAGTTACAGCCAAAAGAAATATGTCTTCTACCTTGTGGGGTAATTCACCTTACAAGGAAAAAAAAAAAAAAAGTCTAAATATTTTATTCAGTGTCAGCTATAATACTTCAGATTTTCCAATGCTCTTGGGGTAGAGGCTCTAACACCCAGAACAACCTCAAAGTCCTAGCTAGGCTGGCCTCTACTTTCCTTGGCTGTTTCATGTGGCCCTGTCTTTACTTCAAAAGCAGTGATGCAGGGTGCCTGGGTGGCTCAGTCGTTAAGTGTCTGCCTTCGGCTCAGGTCATGATCCCAGGGTCCTGGGATCGAGCCCCGCTCAGAGCTGAGCTTCCTGCTGAGCGGGAAGCCTGTTTCTCCCTCTCTCACTCCCCCTGCTTGTGTTCCCTCTCTGGCTGTGTCTCTGTCAAATAAATAAAATCTTTAAAAAAAAAAAAAAAAGTGGCAATGCCCTTTTCCACCTCAAGGGCTTTTGCTTGTACTGTTTGTATCTTCTGAATTACTGTTTCTCTTCTTTGCCTAATTCATTTTTACATATATATATATATTTTTTTCTTTTAAGATTTATTTATGTTAGAGAGAGAGAGCATGAGCAGGGTGGGGGCAGAGGGAGAAGGAGAGAATCCTCAAGCAGACTCCCTACTGAGCAAGGAGCCCGGTGCAGGGCTCTATCCCAGGACCCTGAGATCATGACCTGAACTGAAATCAAGTGTTAGATGCTTAACCAACTGAGCCACCCAAGGACCCCTACATACCCCTTAAAAAAAAAAAAAAAAAAAAAAAAAAAAAAAAGAAAAGAAAAAAGAAAAGGCAGTTTTAACATTGTTTTTGGGGAAGACTTACCCGGCCAAATTTCCTATCCCATACCAGACCAGACCAGGCCTGCTGATTTTCTAGAACACTCTTTTTTCTTCAAAGCACCTGACATAACTTATCATAATACATTTCTATCAGTATTTGATTAATATCTTCCAGGCCAACCCACTACAACACACTGCTAAGACAGTATTTGCTTTGTTCCACCATTGTATCCATAGAATCTAGCGCAAGAGGTGGCATACAGTAGGTATTCAATAATATTTTTAAGAATGAATGAATAAATGAAAATCTAGTTTAAAGGTTGAAAACTTTGAATAAGATATGCCTGAGCAAATAAGTCTAATAATTATTTCATTATTTGAAAGGTATTATTATTTCTAAGATATGTATTTGATTTAAAAAGAAAAGATTCATAGAGCTGTAAGATTCAAAAGAAATCACTCAGTTCTTTTTCTTTTCTTATAAGGGATAATATCTGATCTTCATATTCAAGACACAAAAATAAGCACTTGAAATAGTCAAAGTACTTGTTAGTAACGTAGTTAGCTTCCTTTATTTGCTCTAGTTTAGATCAAATTTCAAGAAAGTAATGATGGGATTTCAATTAAGGCACTCTGAAAAATATGTAATAGAAAATAAAAGCAAATTATTTTACTAAAATCTCAGTGCAACGTTGCAATTGATGGTGGATATTTAAATGACACTTCTCATAAAAATAATACAAAGTCTCTTAGTTATTGGTTCTGAAAATGCATGGCAATTTGTCAAAACACTGTGGTTTGAAAATGACTCTGAAATAGAATGGGTTCATGACATTGGTGTGTAGGGTGCTTAATGATCATTATTATGAACTTTTACATTAGTTTTATTTTCTTACAATGATACACTATTAAATACTTAGAGCAAGAAAGGCAAGTGGAGAAAGATAATAGAAAAACTTTATGAAGAAATTTATCTTTATGTTTCTTGATGTATATTGATATTTAATTTATTCATCCATGATTTTTTTAATCCTGAATATATGCCAGGGAATATCTGAATCCCTGGTTGTTGTTTCTTTTTTACAATCTAACAAATCAAAGTACTCATTATATCATCACTCTCTGCTACTTAACTGAGAGCATATTGTGTAATTAATAAGAAATGACTCTTTTAATAGAAAAGCCTTAATTCAAATGTCAACTGTAAACATTTGGTCAATATACTGATTCTACACAAATTTAGTTTTCTCATTAGTACAACAGTGCTAAGATTATCTACTTCATAGATATTTTTTGTGGAGAGTAAATAATACATTAAAAGTGCTAGACTCATAGTAAAGGGAAAAGTTTGGAAAAACTTTGAGATTACAGTGATACTTTGAATGTAAAAGGTTAGAAATTAGAAACGCCTAACCTCCTCTAGTCTCCTGAGTGGTATAATTCTATAATCTCTTTTTTTCAATGTTTAAGTTTAAAGATTTCTTCAGAGGGTCAGATATAATAACTATGACATTTCTTAATTAACTGGCATTTAAATCCAATAATAAAGTCGAGAACATCTGTATTTTTGTTCTATAAACAGTACCTTATTTTAATGAATAATACACATTGTACCCAAGTCTTCTGATTTTCTTGTACGCTGTTTTGAAAGCTGTTTTAAAGCTGTGGTCAATAACAGAAGAAATGGTTTGTCACCAGCTGTGTTCAATACCTACAGGCCATTAAAATTCTCCTGATAAAATTCTCTTTTGGTGTATAAGGAAATACATTTGTCAGACTGACGGATATAGATATAATTTATAGATTTCTAAGGAAACAAACAGAGAACATGCATAAATATAGATCTCTGCCGGAAAGAAGACGATACAAGAACCAATAAGCATATATATTTCCAATAGACTCTTGTAATATCCTAATGTCTTCTTGACCACACTTAATTTGACAAAAGCTTCTAGCTTTTACAGTTAATGTTTCCCATTGACTTCTAAAATTAACACCTACTTAGGGGAAGATAAAGACATAATAAATAGCATCTGTTTCACAAAGCTGCTTTGTAGACAAAAACTTGAAAAAAAGTATAAAACGAGATGATATAAATGTATTAATACACATACACATGCACACACAGACACACACATACACACAACAATTTTAGGGCTAGCTAAATCCACAAGTCTGTTTCAGCTCAGCCACAATTCAAAAGGGAAAAGTTTTATATTTGTCATTTCTCAAAAGTTTATTTTGGTACCTGATAATTGCCTGGGTGTAAATGTGTAAATACAGTTGTGAGATAACCAGTCAAATCAATTAAAAAACTGAAACCTGACTGGAGTGAAAGAGGACCCTGAGAAATAGGATATATTTACATGCTAAGAGCAAAGTGCAGATGAGGCATGCATCTAGATAATTTAAGTAAAAACAATTTTTGAACTGTTTTTCCATCATCTTGAAATATCAGATGTAGTGGGAATTTTAAGGCCTCAGTTATCTGAATAATTGCTCTGAACTTTTTTCATTGTGTATTTATGTGTGAGACATGCACATGCAAGAATCTGAAATTATTCCTTGCACTATAAATCAAAAAAAGAAAAGGATAGGGAAGCATCTAGAGTCAATCCTTTACATTTTTATATCTGTTAGAATGAAAATCTACTAGGTATGGCTTATCATCATCACTTATCATTATAACTCAGCACCACTGTCCCAATATCACCCTAAACAATATCATGAAAGAAAAAAAAGAAAAGGAAAAGGAAGGAAGGAAGGAAGGAAGAAGGAAGGGAAAAAAATGGATGAGTGAAGCTGATTTGGTTGGAAGTAGAGCTGCTTGGCAATCAAATTCTCTTAAGAGTTAATTGTTACTCTGTATTAATCTAATATCTATTAAATGGAAAACATTTTGGTTTTTTAAATATTTTAATTATTGGGAGATACTTCTGGATATTGACTTTCTGATTGCTGAATTCTCCTCTATCTTTACTATATTTACAAGTCCAATGATAATGTGAATATTGACAAAAAAGTTTAATAATTTAACATAAAGTTTGGGAATTGTTTCATATAGACTCAGGCAAAACTTAAAAATATACTACAGTTGTTATGGCAAAGAAAATTATATGTGAGGTGATAAAAATTCACAACAAAGTCAAGTTCTAGGATTACAGAGTGTGAAAGATCCAGGAAAGGGGGTCTCAAAAATCATTACTTTGCTTGAGAGAGGAATTAATCAAAATTGTCCTATCCAAAGAAAGAGTAACTAACATATCCTTCAGTCAAACCCCTAGCACTTTGCAATCCTACTGGAAAATTATTTTTTCAAAATCCTTTTTGTAAAAAGAGAAAAAAACAAGTGCTTGCATTTTTTTTTTTTTTTGCTTTAAAAATTGTTTTAATGCACATATAAATGCTCATTTAAAAAACAAGAGGTGACTGGATTATGGTTGTTACATTTAAAAGTAAAGGATGTTCAGATGGTGCATTTTTAGAATTTCAGTGTTTTTTCTTTATATCAATATTCAAACTCAACAGAACCTTATTCAAAAACAATTAGCATGGAATGTTAGAAACAGAACACAAATTGTCCTTAAAATTAAAGGGAGACATTTTGTTTCCAACCCAGATGGAGTCACAGGTCAGAATTTCCTTTGCACTAGAGACTAAGAAAAATAAAAAACAAAATATAAGAAAAATGATTTTAAAGAAACTGGATATCAGGCAAAAGAAGACAATGATTTCTGAGAGACAAGAAACAAATGAGATGCTCTTGCATTTCTCAGTTAATTGCCAAGTGAGAACTTCCAGGCCATGGCATTCAATGGTCTCTATGGCAGTGCCCAGTGGCCTCTTTGAGATGAGATAAAACTAAAATTCTCATAAGGAAAGACACCTAAAATTTACAGGACAGAGTGAGAGAGCTGTACACAGAGAGAAAACCCTGAAAATTTGCAGAGAATCCAGTCAATTCTTAAGCGGAGTACTGATCAAGGAATGGATGTGAGAACATGAACTGTGGCTGGGATAAGTACCATTAAAAGGATGAGAAGGAATAATCCCTAGGGTTCAAACATGGCTAAGAATGATTCCTTTTCCTACAGCCAGAGTGAGAAACCTCAAAATGCACAGGGTGTCACGTGGAACATTCAGAAAAGCTTCCCTTAATAGTGCAACAAAGTAAACCCCAGGTGAGCACTGCTCTGGTCCCCCATAACAAACATGACAAAAGAAAGACCTGAAAGGATCAATTTACTAGCAACTTAACTGAATCACATCTTGATCCCACAAATCAAGAACATTTACAGGAATGAAAAAACACCCAGCACATAGTGAGTAAAATCTAATAAAAAAATTACTAGACATGCAAAGGAGGTGAAAACTATTTTTCATAATTTGTCGAAATGGCAGTCCATCAAAACTGACTCAGAAATGACAGATTACAGATTTAGTAGATAAGAATATAAAAAAAAAATAGTTATTATAACCTTATTTAATAAGGTCAAACACCTAGGACAATGATTGAGAATGTTACATAGAGGTATGAATGATAATGGGGAAAAGATTCAAATTTGACTTCTAGAGATGAAAATTACAATGTCAGAAATGAAAAATACGCAGGAGGAGTTAACAGTACCTTATACCTTACAGTGGATAAAAGTAAATACATAGCAATAAAAACTAAAAATTAAGAAACAGAAAAAGGACAAAAAATAAACCAACCCAGAACATCATTATTTGTGAAACAACCTCAAGCATTTTAATTAGAATCTGTGAAGGGAAATGGGCCCCAAGAAAAGTATTTTAAGAAATAATGCACCAGGAGTGCCTGGGTGGCTCACTCGGTTGAGTGACCAACTCTTGATTTTGGGTAAGGTCAAGATCTCAGGGTTGTGAGATAGAGCCCTGCATCAGTGCTGCACGCTTAGCAGGGAGTCAGCTTGAGATTCTCTTCCTCTCCCTCTGCACCTCCCTGCCCAACCCCCACTCTCTCTCTAAAAAATAAATAAATATTTAAAAAAATAATGTCCCAAATTTCCGAATTTAATGAAAACAATCAACCCACAGATTCAAAAACTCAATGACCAAATGAAAAATATCAGAATAGCAGCAGATTTCTCATCAGAATGCATGTCAATTGACAGTGGGACAATGAATTCCAAGTACTGAAATGATAAAGCAACAACAAAATAACTTAGATTTCTAAATCCAAAGAAAATATATTTTGGAAATAAAAATAAAATGGGGTGCCTGGGTAGCTCAGTTGGTTAAACAGCTGCCTTCGGCTCAGGTCATGATCTCAGAGTCCTGGGATTGAGCCCTGCATTGGGCTCCCTGCTCAGCGGGAAGCCTGCTTCTCCCTCTCCCTTGGCCCCTCCCCCTGCTTGTGCACACTCTCTCTTTCAAATAAATAAATAAAATCTATAAAAAAGAATAAGTAAAAGCAAAATAAGTGCCTTTTAGACATAGAAAAGTTGAAATAATTCAACACCAATAGAGGTACACTGTATGAAAGGTTAAAGGCAAAAGGAAAATGGTAAGATGAAAATATAGATCTATACAAAGGATCTATACAAAAATACAGATCTATACAAATAGAATCATATTCTATACAATATGAAGAGCAGCAGAATTAACAATTACATTGGTATGCATATGAGGCTATATTTATGATTATTTAATCTCTTTAAAAGAAAATGGACCAAGAGAATGAGAAGACAAGCTACAGACTGAAAAATAAAAATAAAAAATAAAAATAAAAAATGGGGAAAAGATCTAAACAGACACTTCACCAAAGATAAAGAGATGACAAATAACCATATGAAAAGATCATCCATATTATATATCATAAGGAATTCTAAATTAAAACAATGAGATACTACTATACACCTATTAAAATGGCTAAAATCTAAAACACTGACAACACCAAATTCTGACAAGGATGTAGAGCAACAGGAACTTGCACTCATTGCTGGTGAAAGTGCAAAATTGTACAACCACTTTGGAAGACTGGCAATTTTTTACAAAATTAAACATACTCTTACTGTGTGACCTAGCAATCACTCTCCTTGGTATTTACCCAGATGCACTGAAAATTTATGTCCACAGAAAACCCTGCACATGGATGTTTATAGCTGTTTTATTTATAATTGCCAAAATTTGGAAACAACCAAAATGTCCTTCAGTAAGTAAATGGATATATAAACTGTGGTATATTCAGACAATTGAATATTATTCATTGCTAAAAAGAAATGAGCTATCAAACCATGAAAAGATGTGAAGGAAACTTAAATGCATATTTCTAGGTGAAAGGAGTCAATCTGAAAAGGCTACATACTATATGATGTCAACTATACGATATTCTGAAAAAAATAAAACTATGGAGACAGTAAAAAGATCAGTAGTGTCCTGGGGGTCATGGGGAGGGAAGGATGAATAGGCAGAACACAGAAGATTTTCAGAACAGTGGAACTATTCTATATGATACTACAGTAGTAGATAACTGACATCATACATTTATCAAAACCCATAGAATGTACAAAACTCATAGAATGTACAAAACTCATAGAATGTACAATCCTCAGGTAAACTACAAACTAAGGATGATAATGATGTGTCATTGTAGGTTCATTGATTGTAACAACTGTACACTCTGGTACAGGATGTTGATAGTGGGGGAAGCTATATATGCGCAGAGAAAACGGGTATATGGGAACTCCCTCAACTCTCTGATTGATTTTGCCATGCACTTAAAACTTCTCTAAGAAACAAAGTCTATTAACAATGAAAGAGAATATATTGTTTAAGGCAAAAATAATAAATGTCTGTTATATAACATGTGTATAAGTAATTATATGGCAAGACTAGTTCAAAGAATGGGAGGACAAAAATAGAAGTATATGGTCATAGGATTATTCTTTGTGAATAATTATTCATTTAAATATAGAATGTGATGAGTAAATGACATATAATATAAATCCACTTTAGTAACTACTAAAATAGCATAACAAATAGTTGTAGCCAATGTAGCAACAAATTAAATAAAATACATTTATGAGAAACACTCAATTAAAAACGAGGGAAAAGAAAAGAAAAGAAAAAGAAAGAAAAAAAAAGAAAAGAAAAGAAAAGAAAAGAAAAGAAAAGAAAAGAAAAGAAAAGAAAAGAAAAGAAAAAGCGTGTAGGAGTGCTGACAACATTTACTCCACCTTTGGACCTCCATCTTGTCCATGCCCATGAAATGACTTCCCTCAGGGCAATGCATTCCAGGCCCCATGGAGGTTAATGTATGCCCTGACTGGAATGAGGGAAGACTTGTTCTGATTTTCCCTAAAGTAGCTCCTTCAGATACCTAGGAGAGATGACTAGTGTGCAGATGGTGCCACTTTGGATAACTACCCTGTGACCTCACCACCATGCCCCTCATTCCATAAAAGCTGGGGATTAGGGTCAGGAGTGGGCAGGGAATGGCTGTGTACTGCCTGGACCATCTGTCCACCCGATTCCACCCCCACCGTCAGTAAGTTACCCTGAATAAAACTCTGTGTAAGTGGTATGGAATTACTTGCTTCATATTTTAAACTACCTTCTCAGTTTGAGGGATACTTTAGAGACCCTCCTCCACTCTTCTAACAGAGGAAAAATGGGGGAAATTTAAAAAAAAATCAACTTTATCAATAATCATAATATGTGATATTGTCTGTATACCCCAAATTAAAATGCAGAAATGATCATTTGCCTAAAAAAGCAAGGCCATATTAAAAATGGACCTAAGCATAAAGACACAAATAGGTTACAAATTAAAGAATAGGAAAAAGATACCCTAGGAAAACACGAATGAAAAAACTGTATTAATATCAGAGATAGAAGATTTCAGAGTAAATAATATTACTGAGGATAAATATGGCCATTTGAATATGATAAAGGAGTGAATACATCTACTACAATTCTAAATAATTATGAACCTGATCACAGAGCTTCACAAGTCAAAAAGGGAAAATTGAAAGAACCATAAGGAGAAATAGACAAATTTACAACTCTACTGAGGAATTTTAATAACTGATGCTCAATTATTGGCAAAATAAACATACAGGACATAAGTAAGACTATAAAAGGCTTGAACAATACTCAACTAAGTTGAGCTAGTTGATGTTTTCAGAATATTCCATCCCCAAACAACAGAATCAGTGAATACAAGAATCTATGTACTTTTTCAAATGCATATGGAACACTTACCAAAAACAAAATAGTCTGGTCCATAAGATAAATCTCAGTAAACATAAACGTATGCAAATCACATAAAATACGTTATCTATCCACAATGAATTTAAATTAGAAATAAAGAACAGAAAAAAAGGCTTAAAAATTTGAAATGTTCGGAAGCTAAATAACACACTTTTACATAATTTTGAAGTTAGAAAAGAAAAATTAGAAAATGGAAAAAATGGAAATTAGAAAATATTTTGAACCCAATCAACAGAATTATTAAAAATTATTAAGAATTATTTTAAAAAAAGCAATATCCTCAGCTTCTATCTAAAGAGAAATTTTAGAACCAATTAAATACTAAGTAAGGAGAAGAAGGAAATAGTATATAGCACGGCAGAAGTCAGTTAAATAGAAAATGGAAAGAAATAGAAAACGAATGAACCTCAAAGCCGGTTCTTTAATAAAATAAATAAAAATAATCACCTTCGTTGTGGGAATCACAGAAGGAATAGACACATGATTTGTATTAGCAGTGAGAGTGGTGAGGCTATAGAAACAAAATAGATAATTATAAAATATTATGAATAACTCCATGGTTAAAATTTTAAGAACATAAATGAAATGGAAAAACTCCTTGAAAGGCTTCAACTACAAAAGCTCAATCAAGAAGAAACAGACATCCACAGTAGCCCCATATGTATTAAAGGAGTTGAATTCATAGCTCCACACTTGCTGCTTCACCTTGCATTTTTATGTTATGGAGATGGCTTCTTTCCTTAAATCTTATAAACCAACCTCGGCTCATTCAAACTTTTCTCCTGCAGCTTCCTTACCTCTCTCAGCCTTCACAGAATTGAAGAGTCAGGACCTTGCTCTGGATGAGGCTTTGGCTGAAGGGACTGTTGTGACTGATTTGCTCTTCTGTCCAGAACACTGAAACTTTCTCCATATCAGCAAGAAGGCAGTTTTGCTTTCTTATCATGTGTGTGTTTGCTCTAAGAAGCACCTTTAATTTCCTTCAAGGACATTTCCTTTGAATTCACAGCTTAACTAACTGATACAAGATGCCTAGATTTTGGGCTATCTTGGCTTTCAACTTATTTCTAGCTTTTGATTTAAAGTGAGAGACCTGGGGCGCCTGGGTGGCACAGCGGTTAAGCACCTGCCTTCGACTCAGGGCGTGATCCTGGCGTTATGGGATCGAGCCCCACATCAGGCTCTTCCACTATGAGCCTGCTTCTTCCTCTCCCACTCCCCCTGCTTGTGTTCCCTCTCTCGCTGGCTGTCTCTATCTCTGTCAAATAAATAAATAAAATCTTTAAAAAAAATAAAATAAAATAAAATAAAATAAAATAAAATAAAATAAAGTGAGAGACCTGCAAATTTTCCTTTCAATTGAACACATAGAAACCATTGTAGGGTTATTATGGGCCTAATTTTGATATTGGTGTGTCTCAGGGAACAGGGAGACCCAAGGAGAGAGAGGGAGAGACGGGGGAAGGAACAGTCAGAACACGCACAGTGTTTATCGTTAAGTTCACTGTCTTACATGGGCATGGTTCAGGGTGCCAGGAAACAACTACAATAGTAACATCAAATATCAATGACTAGCATAAAAAATGTAATAATGACAAAAAAGTTTGAAATATTGCACGAACTACCAAAATCTGATGCAGATACACCAAGTGAGCAAATGCTATTGGGAAAATGATGCTGTAGACTTGCTCCTGCAGGGTTGACACAGAATTTCAATTTGTAAAACACACAATACTGTGAAGCACAATAAAACAAGGTAAGCCCGTACCTACTTCTGCATCATTCATGGGTTCGCTGATATTAATCTGCACAACAAAGTAGGTACATCCACATAGCTAGAACTAGGGGTCAATTATGAACTACGTCTTATATAGTCAGTACCAAGAGTTAGACTGAGATGGAAAGAACTGGAAGATACTGAAAGTCCAAGTAGATAAGGATCAGGAAGTTGACTGGGGATCTAACCATGCATTTAGTGTTTCCAGGTACTTTGTTAGTTTGTCATAGAAAATTGAAAAGCAGTAAAAAACCTAATTCGTGCCTCCAACTGTTAAGAGTCCACAGTTAGTTAGGCTGTAACAGGATGCCTGGAGACCAACAAAGGGGGAGTCAAAGCCCGTTATCAGGAAAGTTAGCAATCTGCCCCCACAGCATTCCATAAACAGGGCCACAAGAAGCCAGATCCAACCAGACAGGCCCAAGACTAAGGTTGGAGACCCTGTCCAAGTAAGGAAAAAAAAGCCTGAAACTCTGTTGCCACAGAAATCCCCTCCCCAAATAATACATATTCCATTTCTTAGTTCACAGCTGCCAATAAAAGATAAAGACCCAAACCACAGGCAAATGCCCACCATTGAGGGCCAAGTGCCCACTGGTCTTCAGTGGTACTAACTGCAGATTCCCCCAAAAGACCATCAGCATCATCTGCTGATAAAGCAAAGCTACATTTATTACTGACTGCTGCATAAGGGACCATATCCTCAGTAAGACTGAGTCTCTTTTTAGAGGAGAGAAGAAATAGGTGGTATATTAATGAGGTTTTATCTAGAAAAGGCGGGGGGGGGGGGGGGAGTCTGTTAGTGGCTTAGGAAGCTGCTGATAAGGTTTGAGTATAGTTTATGACCTAATAGTGTGGCATGGATGAACAAAATCAGCTGAGGGTTTTAAAGCAGTGTTGGGTATCTTAGGTAAACCATCTCTTGGTCTAAGGACTTTTGAAAGTCCTCTATTGTTTGAATAAATGGATTTGCGGGAGATTTATAAAATGAAGTTATTTGCAACCCTTCATCTACCTGGGCAAGTGTTTCCTGAAATTTTTTTTTTTATCATTATGTCGTCATTAGATATATTAATACATGCAGTTGGATAGTACATTAATTAATGTTGACAGTAAACAATGGAAATGCAGATAGCTTTGCTCTCAGTAGGGGCAGTGTTTGAGTAAAGGAAAGGACTGCCTAAAAAGCAATAAGATCTAGTGGCCAATTATATACAGGGTGCAGAGAAAAGGACAAATTAGGATGGTCTGAGCGCTGATATTTTGAAAACATTGACCTAATAGTGATATTAGAATTATAATTTAAAGGTAAAAAGAATTTACAATAAGCGTTGAGGACAGAAACTGTTGACTTAAGTATTATTAAATTTAGGTAATTATTAACCATTCAGTATTCAATGTGTATTCACCAATATAATTACAATGCATCGTAGTCACTACAAATCATTTCGGAATCATCATAGGTATATATGATGAAATAAAAATAAGTGAATTGTGGTGTATTAAAATTCAGGTTAATAATAGAAGCTGTATGTTCATTTTAAGTGTTAGTGATGTGGTTTTGGAATATAGGTGAGGTTCAGTGGAGTGAGGTCTGGAGCCCATGGCCAAGAAAGAATTCTTGAGATGTCTTTGGTGCAAAATGGTGGTTTTATTAAAGCATGGGGACAAATCCCGTGGGCAGAAAGAGCTGCTGTTCTGGGTTTGTGAGTGCTGGCTGATTATATACTTGGGAGTTGGGGGAAGCAAGCAAAAGGGAGGTTTCAAAAGAACTTTCATATGCTAAAGACGACCCATAAGATAATGGAGGCCTTGCCATTGTCAAGCTAAGGTTGTTTACCCCTTTAGCAATGCATTAACATTAATATGGTTGGGAGATTCATTCCTTGTGGGTATCAAAGAAAAATTGTATCAGACAGAATTAAACAGGCAAGGAAGACCTTATTCAAGAATTTTGCAATAAGGGATTGAGATCGAATGCAACCCCACTAAGACAAAAGGCAGGATGATTTTTAAGCACTGGGAAAAATGGAAAGGGTATACTGGAGAATGCTAGGGAGGAAGTTAGTCAATGTGAGTAGGCCATCTGTTTGTCAATTGTCACTTATTTGTCTCAAGTTTAGGCAACGTCTTGGACAATGGTTGAAACATTTGTATCCACTATGCACTTCCTCCTTTATAAAGACCAATGCCTTGTGCAAATTAAGCATTTCCTAGAACTACAAAATGTTAAAAATGGAAAAGATCTTACATCTAATCTGATCTCTTTATATATATATGTATATATATATTACAAATTGCTGTAAATAATTTACTACACATATACTGCAAATATCTATATAACAATTTGTAAACAAGGTCTTTGTGCTAAGAAAAGTCTGTTTTAGTTACTTAAGAGTATTTTTAAAAATGAGAACATAGGCTTTGATCCTACTGGATTTTCCCTAGATCTTGAAAGGCTTAGAAGTTGCTAAAAGTTTAAATCAGCTTGAAAGGTAAACATCTTCAAGGGTCTGGCTCATCCCACTTCTATTACCAAGCTTACTGCACTTTGTAACTCAAAAATTCATTCTTCTTTCTTAAATTCTGTCTTCTTTCAGAAATGATATTTTCAGTTGGTTACTTCTAAGACAAATCAATCTATCCCTTTTAAGAATGGAAACACTGCCACACCTTCTTTAAAAGAAAAAAACGGAATATATAATTTCCCTCCTCTCTTTTTCTCTATTGAGTTACCTCTTCCCATCAGTGAATTCTAACCATTACAAAGTCTTGCCATATGAACCTAACGATTCTATGTTAAAAATTGTTTCCAAATCTATACAAAGCTCCTTAAACTATTTTGTTTATTACGTATTTTTTAATGTGAGAAAATAAGTCAAATATTATTTTAAAGCCCAATTTTATTAAAGCCTTAAAAAAACTCCACCCTTAAGATTTACATAAAAAATGAATCATGCAAACGAACTCAAGTTTGCAATATTTGTAACACAAAGATTTCTGTCAAAAAAAAACAGTTGGAAATAACATGCTGTTTGCAATGTAATTGTTACCATTCACTATAGCAGAAAAGGCAAATGCAAAGAACTAAAAGGCTGACAGCCTAGTCATTTAAAACTACAGGTTGTCTCAGGAATGACAATGGTTTTGAAATTCAGCTCAACCCATGCCGAGAAGTTGCTAGCTCTAGATATCAGAGAATATTTAACACTTTAGTTGAATCAGTGTTTCTCATTTTTTCCTCAGAACATCTCAACCAACGAAGGAAATCTTAGCCTCCCCCCCTAAAAAAACAAATCCTAAATGAAATATTAAAATGGGCACGCGTTTTCTCTGCTGCTAGCTTCTGGAATCTGAATTTTTAATGAGGACATTTGTTTAAATGTGTATGATCAACAGAGCTGTAAAACCCACAAACAATTTGTTTCTTCTTCTAGGGGAAAAAACTAACAAACCAAGCCAAAACATTAATACACTGCGTGTAATTGTTCATAGACCCACATATTTGCTTCTCCTTTTTTTTTCTTCTTTCCTTCTTAAAACAATTTCAGTTTCTATTCTGAAGCTGATGTCTCATCTGAGTGATTCTTGCACTTCTGTGTGTCTTTCTGGGCACACTACTTGCCTGACAAGGACTCTCTCCCTGACCAAGTGTTCGTCAGGCTCTGGGAAGCCCCCTTCTCCAGGACACCTGGACCTCTACCGTTCCATCGCCTGCCCCTAGCCTTGCTGGGCCTGCACAGTAACAAGAACACTGGTAAGTCATTTTAGGGAGACTCACCCACCATTAATACCTGAGCACCTTCCATATCTGACTGAATATGCCCCAAGTGATGTCTTATCATGGTCTGCCCTCACAAGAATCCCATTAGGTCAGCTTGGCAAGAATCCCCCCAACCCTTGATCTCTTCCATTAGTGATTTCCCATTGACTGACCCTCTCATTCTGTTCCTTCACCATAATTCCCCACTGGAGCCCAGTTCTATACTGACATCTC
Organism: Ursus arctos; assembly: GCF_023065955.2. Taxonomy (NCBI): domain Eukaryota; kingdom Metazoa; phylum Chordata; class Mammalia; order Carnivora; family Ursidae; genus Ursus; species Ursus arctos. Next base: position 27,707,995 of record NW_026622986.1, read on the forward strand.
CTTTCCCCCATGTAAGAGTTCCTGACTGAAAAGTGTTTTTACCACGCTAACTACTATGTCTGGTTTTCTGTCACGCCCCCGCTGACAGCATTACCTTGAGTGAATTCAGCTTCTTTGGAGGTCGTCAGTTGTGTTGCAGCTGCTACAACGGTCTTCACAGACAAGAAGGTCCAAGAGGTTGGCCAGTCTTCAGCTTGTCTTTACGACTCTGCAGTCTTCTAATTTCACAGAGGGAAAAGACAGGTGTCATAGTCCAGTCTCTGTTGAACTCCTCCTTCTGTGGCCCTTTTTCTTTCCCAGCCTTTGAGCTCACAGCTTCTCAATGGTCAGAGAGATTAAGCCCACTGACTACTTCCCCCCCCCCACCCTCATAATTTATATTAGCCTAAATTTAAAGGTATCTTAGATATTATCCAATCCATCCATCCAACCTACCACCATTTTACAAATGACGAAACTGTACCTTAAGACTTTGTATTTCTACTAAATGGCAGATTTAGGATTAGAAACTGACACCTTATAGCTTCAATTTAGGGTTCTTTCTACTAGAATATACTGCCCAATAAAATTGATATTTTATTTTTTAAAAAGATTTTATTTATTTGAGAGAGAAAGAGACAGAGATAGCGACAGAGAGCACAAGTGGGGAAGAGACGGAGAAGCAGGCTCCCCACTGAGCAAGGAGGCCGACACAGGGCTGGATACCAGGACCCCAGGATCATGACTTGAGCCGAAGGCAGATGCTTAACTGACTGAGCCACCCAGGTGCCCCAAAATTGGTGTTTTTCTAATGGTTTGTACTCTTTTTCATTTTGTTGGTATTTTACCGATTTGCAATAGACTGAATTGCCTTCAACAACATAACATTGCTCCTGCTTGGTATCCCTTTTTCGGAGGTGCTAAAATAGGACCTGTGATGTCAGACACATGTGAGTGAGTTTGAGACCTGTTCTTCCACTTACATGTAACCTCTCACCCACTCAATTTTAAATATGTTAAAGAGAGATTGGACTTATTAACAGATAGTATTTAATTATCATCACAAGTTATAAATGTGATGTCGTAATATCCTTGCATGAGTTGTTATACAAATGTTTTGATTGATCGCGTTGTATTTTAAATTTCAGACCTCATCAAAATGCTTATAAAACAAAATTGTAAAGAAAATTACCAATATATACCATGGAGATGAAAGAACCTGACTAGCACAATATATATTGGTTGATTGCTCCTAGGAAAATCTTTTGCGACTGTGATTGGATTTGCAAATATCAGAGTTCAAAGTTAATAGAATGTGGTACTTATAATATCTGTTACACACAAAAAGCTCAGCATCCTAGCTATCAAATCAAAGACAATGAAGCCTGGACTTCATCCTCGTTTTCTCTAGGTACACAGAAGTTTATTTGGTACTGGATTTTGATACGTTACTAAGATGGGGTATTTTTGGATTTTTGTAGTGACAGATTGTGCTGTATGATGAAACTCTTGTTACATTCTTCTTTTTCTTTTTTGTTTCCAGGAAAAACTCATCTTAAATAGCACTCAAAATGATTGGCATTGTTTTACAGATTATAAATGAGTAACTACTACTGTAAGGAATTTATTTGAAAAGTAAAGTTTGTCTCTTATTGCAAGCACTGTTATTTCTCCTTCTTCTTTGTCTTCTTCTTTTTTTTTTTTTTTTTTTTTTTTTTTTTTTTTTTTTTGTGTATACATCTTCTTGCCTTCAGCTAGTAATCCCCCTTTGAAATACCATGGAAACAAGCAAATATGCCTCATTAAACTTTCCTTGCAGGAGAAAAACTGAAAGAATTTTTAAATTGTAGAGTAGATAAAAATAAAACATTTCTTTTTAAGGGTGATTAGATTGTCCTTTCAAATTCTTTAAAGAAAGGTACCATAGTTGGTAGGGGGAAAAACAGACCATGTGTTTTCAAATTTGTGAAATTGTGACAATTTTAAAGAATGGACAATTTATTCTATTGCTTGAATAAATACAGAAAATAATCACTCTCAATTATATTTCATGTTTGGTCCTAAAGGACATTTCAGGTATATTGTGAAAGTAAAGTGACCATTTCTGATAATGCACAAATGTAATTAAGAGTGACATTAAAGAACTTCTCTATTAACAAGCTGTGTTTGCATAATGCTTTTTGTTAAGAAAAACAGCCTTATTTGCTCTTGTTCTACAGTATCCCGTGAGTTAGGCGATGGGTATGTTTCTTTGACAGATGAGACCAGAAACAGCTGGGTGGTGAGTTGTTTCACAAAGTGAGTGAAACTCCCAGGGAGGCAGGATCTATTGAATTCTCAAATTCTCGAGTCTTTCAATGGTCAAATAATAAAAGAAAACTCTTTTGTCTTAAGGACATTTTAGCTCTCCTCCAAAACTGAAACTAAAATTGACAAATTCATTTCATATTAAGGGTTGACACGCTCACATAGCTTGGAACTTGGGAATTAAATAAAATACTAGTTTTTAATAGTCTTAATTTATTCCCCCACTAACAGAATAAGCCTAATGAATGGATCTGAGAATGCATGGACATCATAGTTCCTTAGACTCTCCCACTCTTTATTCTGCCAACTTTATTGTATACTCTTAACGAGGCAGCAACCATTAGGAACGTGTCTTGAATTAAACATCCAATCTTTGAAAAACTGAATGATGTTTTTAATGGCACACTGTGAAGTGAAAGGAATTATTGATTTTTGTTGAGTTAGTATTTTGTACATTGAAATCCACTTTAACAACATGAATCAATATATAACTCTTTCATCTCACTGTTTTGAGTTTTTTTGTTTTTTTCTCTTTCTTTCTTTCTTTCTTTCTTTCTTTCTTTCTTTCTTTCTTTTTTCTAAACCATGGCTATAATTCATTAGCTACATGTTAATTTCCTATTTGTCCGGATTGAAAGGTTCCTATGTTAGTGATGTATTAATTGAGACACCTAAAATGTATATGGAAACTTCCAACAGATTAAACAAACACAGTGCTTTGAGTTATATTACATGTTAGGCCCAAAATGTGATCTCTAAATCCATCCTCTAAATGTATCCATCCTCTAAATCTAAACAATGTTGTTATGCTTCAGCAACTGGTGGTTATTTGGGAGTTGCAGATCTGATTTTTATTTTGTTTCTTATAAAAAGGGCATGAGGGAGTAGGGAGTCATTATTAGATTTGCACAGTTTATGTATCAGATCTCTCCAAACTTTTAACTGATGATTATGGTCCCAGTCCACATAGGTGGCATGTGTATCTTGATAACCTGAATCTCAGTCTAGATTAAATTGAATAAGGTAGGGGGTGGCTGGGTGGTTCAGTCCATTAAGGATCTGAATCTTGGTTTCGGCTCAAGTTGAGCTCAGGGTCGTGAGATCAAGCCCCGAGTCAGGTTTGTGCTCAGTGTGGCATCTGCTTGAGATTCTCTCTCTCTCTCTCCCTTTGCTCCTCCCCCTCATGTTCTCTCTCCGTCTCTTTCTAAAATAAGTAAATGAATCTTAAAAAAAATAAATTTGATAAGGTAATTGAAAGTTACTGGTAATGCCTGAATAAATAAGCCATTTCAATATTATCAAATTTTCTTTTTCTTTCTTTTACATATTTTTCTAGTTTGCCTTTTCATCCATAGTCTTAATTCACTTGTGCTCTGAAATGCTTTTGCTTGGTTATAACATCCCTATAGGGACGAAAGGCAGGCTGTTCCAAGATGGACCCCTTTGGCCTGAAGATTATTTTGAGTTATAAAGCAATCAAAACCCAGCAGATTCAGGAAAACCTCTTTACCTCCACAACTGCCAAAAAAGAATTTAAATAGAGGACCTGCTCCAGGAAATGGGCTATTACCACAGATACTACATTATGATATGAACCAGGTAATGTGGACAGGGAGGAACCTAGCAAGGCCACTTTGATCAAAGTCCTGTCTTTGTCCCATGATTTCTGAGTGGCCAGTTTACTCTTTTTCATGTTCCTTTGAATTATGTTCCTTCCCTTTGAAATCCCAGACCCGTATCCCTATCTCCTTAGTTCAGGATGACACATATACCTCATTTTGCCTGACTTTGAAATGTCCATATCTGTGTGGATTCTCTGTATGTACACTATTAAATTTGACTTTCTCTTATTAATCTGTCATATGTCAATTTGATTCTTAGTCCAGCTAGAAGGACCCAGAAGGCGACAGGAAATTCTTGCTCCCCAATACTCCTTATTAAATGACAATACAATAATATAATAATTATATTAGATATAGTGCATGTATTATTATACATGAAAAATATTTTTTTCACTGATGATCAAAGTTATGTTGCTTTTCTCTTTATAATAAACTCAGAAATAGATTTCACTTCTTTTCAAGTATTGATAACATGAGAAAAAAATGTACTGATTCTGCCTGTCATTTATTTTAATCTTGCAGGACATTTTCATCCCCAATTTTATAATCTAATGCCCAAAGGAGCACATCAGTATTTTTTAAATTGTTGTGCTTGACATTGAAAATCTATAAGTTTTACCTGGAAATGTAACAAGAGAAAGAGACATTAGCAACCTACGAAGATTTTCAGAAGAGGGGAAAAAACCTCCTATTACACCTATGTGTATATATCAAGGAAATGTGCCTTTACTTTGACTTCAAGTAGGAAGTTACATGGTAGATAATGTCCTATACTAACTTTGACATGGCATCATTTGCATAATTAATCTAAGTTTTACAGAATTGTTCAAGTTCTTTCATTGGTATTTCATTTTCTATAATTTATTCATTGCCACACCCATGCTACACTGCATGTGAGTTCAAATCATTCTTATCATCAATATTTTACTGACTTTAAAAATAATCAATCTCTTTAATCCATTCTGATTCTGAATCTCAAACATCAGAACAAATTCTACAGTAAAAAAAAGCATGAAGAATTAGGACAGCTCCGAGAGAGGTGATCAGGATCAGGAAGGGCTTTATGAAGAAAACAGTGCCCTAGCTACGTGTAGAAGCAACTAGCCAGGCAAATGGAAGGAGACTGTTGGAGAACAATGGGATATACTTAGTGAAGGAAAATAGATGGGTACAAGGCAGGAAGGCATAAAAGAGCATAAGCTGGGAGAGGATGCTGGTTGGGGGCTGATTTCAGATGACCTGGCAAGACTCAAAGGGGAAGACTGGGGTAGCAACTGTAAGGAGCTTGGATTCAGAGTATGGCCTCTTCCTAGAAGATCCATTCACCATATTTCTATCTATCAAATGTTTGCTCATATTTTAGCAATTGGCTATGGGGTCCTATCATCTGCAGTTCTCTAAAGTCCCTCCTCTGAGCTCCTGCCTTTTTTTGTTGGTGCTTCCAGTATAACATATTGGAAAAAAAAAATCATCCAGAGTATACTGAATCTGACCTGTTACAGTTTAAATTATTTGCCCTTGAGATCTTTTCATGTCTGTATGTATGGAACTATTTCACTCTTTAAAACTGCTTCATAGCATGCCATAGTGTGGATTCATTTCCACAAACCTTCATTTACTCTCCATTTTTTGCAAATGTTTGTGAGTTGATTCTTTTTCTTGTTCTTACATTTCCTTAGTAATCAGTTATGTTAAAAATTCTTTTTGACATTTTTATTATGTCTACTGTTACTTGCCTTCATATGTACACTCTATTCTCTACTGTGTTGTTTACATATTTATTAGTTTATATGCCTTTTGTATATAATTAACTAATATACATTTATTAGTTTACATATCCACAGTATTTTACCTGTTTTATATGTTGTATTTTCTCCCAGATTGTTCCTTGTACTTTCACATTATTTATGGTATGTTTTGTTACAAAAGGTGTTCATATTTTGATACCATCAAATGTATCAGATTGATTAGGGATGACTGGGAATGAAGAAATTATCCGTCTTTTCCATATGAATCCATGTTGTGGATATCCCATATTTTCTTCATAATAATTTCATAGTTTTATTTTTCCTTATTTTTACATTTAGATCTAACTGGAATTTATTTTTCTTTGTTTAAAAAAACCCCATAAAATTAGATCTTTATCTCACATCAAATGGTCAATTGTCTTAACACCCTTTACTGACTAGGCCATTCTTTCTCAGTAATTTGTAATGCCATCATTTTCATATTCCAAATTCCCAGATATATTGCATCTGCTCGTGGACTACCTGCTTTGGCCCAGTGGTAAATTTGTCTATGTGCAAATATTATACAGTTCTATTACACCTAGCTTTGTGATACATTTTCATATCTGATATAGCAAATATTCTCTTACTGTTTTTGTTTTAAATCTTCTGAGCTGGTTTTCATATTTACTATCCCATACAAATTTTTGAGTTAGCTTTTCAAGTTCATGAAAAATTCCTTTTGAAATTTTTGAATTGAATTGTACTGTATTCCCAGATTAATTTAAAAAGACTAAAATCTTTTAAATATCAAGTCTACCAATCCAATAAACATTATCTCTTTCCACATATTCAGATATTGTTTCATACCCTCTACTCATATGGTGTTTTTTATAAAGGTCTTGCACATTTCTTATGTATTTTATAATTTTGTTACTGTTATGAATGATGTTCTATTTTTTACTTTTTTTACTATTATATATTTTTTACTATTATATTTCTAATTGATGTACTGAAATATAGAGACCTATTTGGTTATTTTATATTAATCTTGTATCTAGTCAACTTATGAAATTTTCTTTGCAAGTAGTTTGTCTGATAGAGCATTTTCTATATGTACAGAATCATAGAAATGCCTTTTAAAATCTAAAATTACCATCTAAAATCTCACTTCCATGCTTTTTAGATTTTGTAAATTATAATATATAGTAACTATGGGGAAAATAAACATCCTTTTATTGTTCCTGACTGTAATATGAAAGTTACGGTGTCTATGTTTAGAATGCTGTTTCTATACGTTTCTGGTAAGGCCATTTTGCTGTTGACTGTTTACACTTCTCATTTTGTGGCACAGTCGAGGAAAAATGTTTATAGCCTTTAATCATTCTTCCTCAAATGAATGGGTACTTCTTGGATGCTGGGATAAAAATGCCAATCTCAGATACAGAGGCTGGTGTCTTCCAAGGCTATTGCAGAAGGTTTGGGATGGCTTATAGGTACATTAAAAGAAGGAAACTTTTCTGACTATTTACAGCATCTGATACCTCTGATATCTTCTTCATGATCTTTAAAGTCCCAATCAGAGAGATAAGGATTAATGGTTTAAAAGATAGTGAATAGCCAGCACATTTTTAAACAGTATAACAGAAACTATGCTTAATGGGTTTTATTATGTAATGTAAAAAGGAAATAGGAAGACTTCTGCAACTGAAGAAAGGACTGTTGAAGCATTTTTACTTCCAAATTCAACCTAGAAACACACATATATAGCTCACTGAATGTAACATGACCATAAATTTGAATCTTTTCATACCATTCCAGCTATCATTTATGTTTTAGTCCACTTTCTCCACTAACATGTTATCTGACATTCCCAGGTTGGATTAATTTTTGATAAATAATAAGAAAAATACTTGTGTATTTACATCTAGGGTTAGAATGAAAAAGCGAATGAATGAGGATCATTCTAACACATGGAGAAATTCAGCTCTGCAGCAAACTCTTGTTTGCTGTGATGTTAGGGAAAGAGCCTGACTGAATATAATGCTAGAAGAATGACAAAACTAACAAGAGCAAAGGAAGGGCTTGTGTAGAAAAAAATTTTTAAAAAATCAGAATTGCATTTAATGGCTCAAGTTGTTGGGAAATAAAATATCAATTTTTGTGACACGTGGCACAGTAAAGACCTGGACTCAAGAGAAACGGGAGCATATGTTCATGGGCACCAGGAATTTGAGTAAGTAACCACACCGGTCAGGGGGCAGCAATCTGTCAAGAGAACACGCTCTGAGTCAAGTTGCTTAAGAACTTATTTTTCAGAACCTACCAGTAAGTTAATAATATTTTGGATGGAATTTGACTTCAGAATTCTCTAAGGGAAATGAACTGCTTGACCAGAAACAAAAGATGAGTACCTGGTTTCTTAAGTCCAAGAAACTATAAATATTGCATTTGTTACTCCAAGCATAGGTCTGACTGCTAAGCAAATAATTTGAAAAAGGACTTTATTTTTTTGTCCTTGGACCAATGGAATATTTACAGGACATACTACTCTAGTGGAAAGGGGATGGGATTTTTATCTCATTCCCATACAAGCTGGTGTAATGACTTGGATATTTTGCAACTCCCTTTCCTTCTGTGTCCCTTCGTTTTCTTCACTACAAAATGAATTAATGGACAAGATATAAAACACACAAGAATTTTGTAGTGCAAGCCAGGCATCAAACAAATCAAATGCCCAATATATATGAATTCCTAGTTGGTCTTTGTGATAGAGGGATGAAGTATCTACCTGCTAGGCATCTTGGCCTTCCCCCAACCTTGAGGCATTTCTAAATAAAATACAGGTCCCTGTAGTTCTCACCTTCTAAGATTTTATGTGTCCTGTTAAGAGTTGTCTCTTTTCTCCTGTGTTCTCTTACATGGTTGTACTCTGTAAGTAGTAGTTAGGACCAAGCTTTCATTGACGCTGCCCTGTTAGGCCAGGTGGTTCTGGGATTACCCTTCCTACCAGCACTGCAATCCGGGTTGCTTCACGCTTCATGATGCTGGATACTGGCTAGAAATTTTTCAGTGGAGACTTGAAATTTAGCCCATTTTTAGATTCCTTTGGGGGAAAACAAAACAAAAATTGTTCAAGTTATTATCGAACCAGAAATATTTCAGGATGTCTCTTGATGCCTCACCACCCTCTGGAGAAATCCCAGCCCCTAGTATTAGTAAGAGAGACATAGTTATCTAAATTTAAAGCTAGACTATATACTCCCTGAGGGAGGGTAACATATGTATCTTCCTTATCATTTAAAAATTATTTATTTTAAAAATCATTTTGTTGAGGTATAATTCACATACAAAAGCTGTACATATTTAATTCATGCAACTTAATAAGTTTGGAGATAAATATACATCCATGAAACCATCACCATAATCTATACCATAAAATAGCCATCACCTCCAAAAGCTTCCTCCCACTTTCTTTTCCTCCTCCTTCTATTTCTTCTTGCTATTATTCCTGTTATTTTATGATAGCAACACATAAGATCTACATTCTTAGCAAATTTTAAAGAATTTAATGCAGTATATTATAGGAACTGTGTTGTATAGTATGTCTCTAGGGCTTTTTCATCTTGCCACCTAAAACTTTATACCCTTTGATTAATACATCCTGATTTCTCCTTCCTTCCATATTCTGGAAATTGCCATTCTACGTTACGTTTTTATGAGTTTGATTATTTTATATTTCTCTTATAAATGGTGTTTGTCTCATATAGTATTTGTCTTTCTGTATCTGGTTTATTTTATTTAGCATAATGTCCTCCATGTTCATCCATGTTGTTTCAAATGTAGGACAAAATAGAATTTAAGTCAAACTGTCATAAAAGATAGAGAAGTTCGGGGTGCCTGAGTGGCTCAGTCAGTTAAACATCCGCCTTCAGCTTAGTTCATGAACCCAGGGTCGGGGGATCAGGCCCCCTGTCTGGAGCTCAGCATCCTTGAGCAGGAAGGCTGCTTCTCCTTCTCCCTCTGCCCCCTCCTCCCACCAGTGCTCTCTCTCTGGCTCTGTGTGTTCTCTCTCAAATAAACAAATAAAATCTTAAAAAAAGAAAGATAAAGAAGGTCATTACCTAATAATAAAAGGGTCAATTCACCAGAATGATATCACAATTATAGACATATTTGCACCCTACATATCAGAGCACTTAAGTATATAAAGCAAATAATTGACAAATCTGAAGTAAGAAATAGACAGCAGTATAATAATAGTAGTAGACTTCACTATCCCACTTTCAATAATGGATAGATCATCCAGACAGAAAATCAATAAAGAAACAGCAGACCTGAACAATATAGACCAAATGAACCTAACAGACATCTACATTACATTGCACCCAGCAGCAGCAGAAGAATACACATTTTTCTCAAGGGCAAATGGAACATTCTTCAGAATAGATTCTATGCTACATCACAAAACAAGTTTCAATAAATTGAAGACTGCAATAATTCCAAGGATCTCTTCCAACCACAACAAAATAAAACTAGAAATAACAACCAAAGGACTATGGGAAATTAAACAACACTCTGTTGAACAACCACTGGATCAAAGAAGAAATTGAGAGAGAAATTAGAAAATGTCTTGAGACAAATAGAACCAAAATGCAATCTAAACTTACAGGATGCAGCAATAGCAGTACGAGTAAAGAAGTTCCTAGTGATAAATGCCTACATTAAAAAAGAAGGAGGGGCCCCTGGGTGGCTCAGTCAGTTAAATGTCCGACTCTTGGTTTTGGCTTGGGTCATGATCTCAGGATGGTGAGATCCAGCCCCGCGTGGGGTTTTGTACTCAGTGTGGAATATGCTTATCTTTCTCTCTCTGCTCCTGCCCCCTTTCTCTCTCTCTCTCTCCCTCATGAATAAATAAAATCTTTAAAAAATTATAAAATAAAATAATAAAAAAGAAGAAAGAAAGAAAGAAAGAAAGAAAGAAAGAAAGATCTCTAATACCTCAAGAAACTAGAAAAGGAAGACAAACTAAAGCCCAAAGTTAGCAAACAGGAGAAAATAGTAAAGATTAGAGCAGAAATTAAAAAAAAAATAAATAAAGAAAATAGACAACAGAAAAATCTATGAAACTAAGAGTTGTTTTTTCTAAAAGGTAAACAAAGTTGACAACAAACCCATAGCTAGACTAACCAAGCAAAAAAGAGAAAAGATTCAAATAAATAAAATCAGAAAAGAGGATATATTACAACTGATGCCATAGAAATTATATATATATATATATATATATATATATATATATATATATATATATATATATATATATATATATATATAAAGGGTGACTACAATTAATTATATGCCAAAAAATGGGAAAATATAGAAGTGAATAAATTCCTAGAAACATCCAAAGTACCAGGATTGAAACAAGAAGTGAAATCATGAACAGACTAATAGCAAATACAGACACAGAATCAGGAAACAAAGTTTCCCCCCAAAATAAAGCTCAAGACCAGATGGCTTCACAGGTGAATTCTTTTTTTTTTTTTTTTTTTTTTTTAAAGATTTTATTTATTTATTCGACAGAGATAGAGACAGCTAGCCAGAGAGGGAACACAAGCAGGGGGAGCGGGAGAGGAAGAAGCAGGCTCATAGCGGAAGAGCCCGACGTGGGGCTCGATCCCACAACGCCAGGATCACGCCCTGAGCTGAAGGCAGACGCTTTAACCGCTGTGCCACCCAGGCGCCCCTCACAGGTGAATTCTAACAAACATTTAAAGAATTAATATAAATTCTTCTCAAACCCTTCCAAAAAATAGAGTAAGACAGCACTTCCGAACTCACTTTGTGAGGCCAACATCACCTTAATACCAAAGCCGGACAAAGCACCACAAGAAAAGAAAACTATCTCTTCCTAGTACTTTCAATTTAATCCCAGTACTTATCTTGCTCTTTGTTTGAAGGGCTCACCTATTCTAAAGGCCATAGTAAAGGTCTCAATCTCATCATTCTCTCTAGTTATAAGAACCTACAGGGGCGCCTGGGTGGCTCAGTCATTAAGCGTCTGCCTTTGGCTCAGGGCGTGATCCCGGAGTCCTGGGATGAAGCCCATGTCAGGCTCCTCCACTGGGAGCCTGCTTCTTCCCTCCCACTCCCCCTGCTTGTGTCCCCTCTCTCGCTGACAAAAAAACAAAAACAAAAACAAAAAAAACCCCACAAAAAACAAAAACAAAAACAAACAAAAAAAACAAACCTACAGTATGCAGTGTGTACAAATGGTGTTTGAAATGACTGAATGTGGTATCTATTCTCCTGATCTCCAACACAGATGACTAGACCAGGAATGATAGATAGCTGTCCAGAGGTATCAAATGAAGAGCCCTGGGGAACCTGATCTGGAAAGCTGATTCATGCTAAGCAGATTCTCTCCTTCAGGAATGGAAACTCAGAGCACACTTATGAGCTATGGGATGTCTGGCTCCACTCAGTCATTGGTACGTGTAGTGACAGAAAGTCTGTCATTAAAGAGAAGTGAGAAGGAAAACAAGGGAGATTATTGAAAGGCAGGCAGAGATACTTTTTTTTTTCTTTTTACATTGGGGAAAAAACCACAAAAACATTTCCTATTTGTGAAGAGTTCACAGTGTGATCTAGAAGAAAAAAAAATAACATAAAAATGACACTGCAAGCATGAAGCTGGACCCTTACCTAACAACATACACAAAAATTTACTAAAAATCAATCAAAAACCTAAATGCAGAGCTTAAAACTATAAAAATCTTAGAAGCAAACATAAGGAAAAACTTCATGGCATTGGATTTGACAATGATTTCATATACATGACAGCAAAGCACAGGCAACAACAACAAAAACCAGAAAATTAGACCTCATGAAAATTTAAAAAAAAGAAGTACATTAAAAAACAATATTGACAGAATAATAAGGCAACCGACAGAATGGGAGAACATATTTTCAAACCATATTTCCGACAAATTAATATCTGGAATTTATAGAGAACTCTTAAAATTCAACAAGAGAAAACAGTTCAAAAATTGGCAAAGGATTGATTAGACATTTTCTCCAAAGAAGATATACAAATGGCCAATAAGCACATGAAAATATGTTCAACATCCCTAACCTTTAGGGAAACGCAAATCAAAACCACAAGGACATATTACCTCATACCCATTAAAAGCAGAAATAAGCGTTGGCAAGGATGTGGAAAAATCAGAAACCTTGTGTATTGTTGGTAGGAATGTAAAATAGTACAGCCATTACAGAAAACCGGATGGTGATTCCTTAACGATTTAAACATAAAATTACCATATGATCCAGCAATTCCACTTCTAGATGCATATCCAAAACAAACGAAAGCAAGGTCTTAAAGAGATATATGTAAATTCATTTCATAATGGCATTATTCACAATAGCTAACACGTGAAAGCTACCCAAGTGTCCACTGATGGATGAATGGATAAACAAAATGTGGTATACACATACAGTGGTGGAATATTATTCAGCCTTAAAAAGAAAGTTCTACTATATGCTACAACATGAATGAAACTTGAAAACATTATGCTAACTGAAATAAGCCAGTCAGAAAAGAACTAATACTATATTTTTCCACTTGTATAAGGTGCTTATAGTAGTCAAATTTATGGAAACCCAAAGTAGAATACTAATTGACAGGGTCTGGTGGGGGAGGGAAAATGGGTAGTTGGTGTTTTATGGGGATAAAGTTTCAGTTTTACAAGATGACGAGTTCTGGAAGTGGATGGTGGTGATAGTTGCATAGTTGCATGACATTATTTTTATATATTCTTAGCAGGGACAGGAGCAGAGGGAGAGGAGGAGAGAGAATCTTAAGCAGGCTCAACGCCCATCATGAAACCTCACATAGGGGTTGATCACACAACCCTGAGATCATGACCTGAGCCGAAATCAAGAGTCAGACGCTTAACCAACTGAGCCACACAGGTACCCCTACACAACATTACTAATGGATTTAATACCACTGAACTATACACTTAAAAACCATTAAGATGGTAAATTTTGTTATGTTTATTATACCACAATAAAAACTTCGGAAAGAAAATATTACTGTACTGTGACTAATACTAAGATTGAATGGTTGGTGGTTTGAGAGTATGTAGATGGGACATTTTAATCAAAAGGGAGGGAAAGGATGGGGTTGATCACTGACCTTGGAAAATCCAGAGAGAAGAGCTGTTGTCCTACACTCCACTGCAGGCTAACTCTGCAAAGGTTTGCCTTTGCTGTGTTTCGATGAAATGCTATATCACAATTATTATTGTCAACTTCAGGAGGATTGTCACTGAGAAGAATATGCTTCTAATCCTTATCTCATTCACCAGAGAATAATGGGATCAGATCACATGTGATCTGCCTCGAGGCCCTCAGCACAGTTTCCTCAAAAAAAGGGAACAGCTAGAAGAAACCTTAGCAATCATCTAATCTAAGTGGAAAACTAAATAATTTTGCCAAGGTCACTGAATTATCTGAGAGCTGGATGTGTGAGGCCAGTTCTGTAGCCCTAGGTCTACACAGATCTCACAGGTATGGCACACCCAGCACGTGGGCAGGCGGTGAGATGGTACAGGGTATTCTTGCAGATGCTATTGGAGAGCAAATCTTGATGACGTATGTGACTCTGCCATTGACATACCTAGGAATTAGCAAATTAATGGGCCAAGTCTGACAAAAGTAAAGTGTTGGTCTTGATGGGGTAGTGTTAAATAAGTGTAGGAGTTAAGTTAGTGGTAAAGAAGTAGTAAAAAAAAAAAAAATAGGGGTTGTCTGAACAGTGACAGGACATCAGTGGTGCACATGAAATGACATAACCAATTTCTCTACTCACTAGGCCATAGGTAGCCTCCCAATCTATCCCTGAGTGATATGGTCTGCTCTCTGATTTCATCTACTTCTCAAACTATTACTGACATCAAAGTAAGCCCCTAGCTTTTCATGAGACACCTCTGCAAAAACTATTCACTCTTACTCACATATGAGCAAATATTCTATTCTTCTGGAAGAGACAAGTCATTTAAAAATCTTAAATAGATTCTGCTGTAAAAACCAGAATTGCTGCTTCAGGATATATTAGAGTCTTTGATATTACTTGTGTAGAGAATGCATTTTTCATAAAATATCATAGAATGGAACTGGTTTTCATCTATCCCTGGAATAACACAGAGCATACAAGTATATACATATATTAATATATGAGTGTATGCTACACTGTAATATGCTTGATCAAAATTTAGCCACTCTTTCAAAACCTGATCAAAGCAAATGGGAAATAGGGATAAGTTAGAGATATTAATTCTCTGTATCTCTGTTTCATCTTTTCTTTATTCTCCATATGATTCCTATAGATTGTATATCCTGCTACTCCTATACTTGGAGATAGAGTGTACTTGAATAATCCAGGTTTGAGGAATAAAGAAATAAATTGGTAAATCGTACAAGGGATGAATGGACAGAGCACATAGATAGGATGAATGGAAGGGGTTTGGTAGGAGTGAGGAGAACAAGGAGGGGAAGGGGAGAGAGGGAGAGACAAAAGAGAGAGAAAAAGAAAGGCAGAGAAGGAGAGCAAGAGAAGAGAATATGCAATCGGTAAAATTTATCTACTGCTACCCAGTCCCCAGTGTAAATCTCTGAAGTGTGAAGAATCTTAATTACCAGAAACTGAGATGTATAGAGAAGGTTGATTATGTTCTTCTCCAGGGACACTGACATTATTTTAAGTTATTTACTTTGGGACCACTTTTAATTTAAATAGTAGCTCTTTGAATTTATAAGCTGAACAAAGATTCAAATTCAAGTGAGAGATACTAATGTACAACAATGAGTTTACAGTCATTTTGTACCTTAAAAAAAAAAAACAACAACAAAAACGAACATTCATCATTTCTATGGCTTCAGGAGAGAAAGCACTGCTATAAGCCTTTGAGAAATGCCAAAAAAATACACTAAACATATATTTGCGTTTCATGTTTATGCAATACATTTGCAGATGTAGTAAAATATTTTGCAATACAAAATCTGAGCACTTAAGTGTTGAATGTCAATCTAAAATTCCTCGTGTTGAAACAGAGGTATATTTCCCCGTCATTTTAGCTTCAACTCCATGATTTTTAATAGTTGTGAGTTCATTTTTTCAACAAATGTCTATTTGCCTATCATTTGTCTACCATCTACTGTGTATTTTTCTAAGTGCTGGCACAGAGTAGATTTTAATACAGACACTGTCCTTACTCTTACGGAGTTTACAGTGTTGGAAGATGCAGGTCATCTAAGCCCCTACTATATGCAATATATCCTACATGGTGTAAGAACTAAAAAAGAATCTTAGGGGCGCCTGGGTGGCACAGCGGTTAAGCGTCTGCCTTCGGCTCAGGGCGTGATCGCAGAGTTATGGGATCGAGCCCCACATCAGGCTCCTCCGCTATGAGCCTGCTTCTTCCTCTCCCACTCCCCCTGCTTGTGTTCCCTCTCTCGCTGGCTGTCTCTGTCAAATAAATAAATAAAATCTTAAAAAAAAAAAAAAAGCAAGATTGAAGAGTATCTTCTTTTTTTTTTTTTTTTTTTTAAAGATTTTATTTATTTATGTGACAGAGAGACAGCCAGCGAGAGAGGGAACACAGCAGGGGGAGTGGGAGAGGAAGAAGCAGGCTCATAGCAGAGGAGCCCGATGTGGGACTCGATCCCGGTACGCCGGGATCACGCCCTGAGCCGAAGGCAGACGCTTTAACGACTGCACTACCCAGGCGCCCCTGAAGAGTATCTTCTTAAAAAAAAAAAAGAACTAAAAAGAATCTTAAAATCATATAATATAGTTTAACAGCCATTTCTTTGAACCTCCCGTTGGAAAGAAAAAGAATTGGTTTTAGATTATCCTTTGCAAATGCTTATCACGTTTCTGGTTAAATATACTAATAATAAGTAGCTTACTAATTTGCAGTTGACATACTGTTTCTTATTCAGTTCTATTTAGAAGATGTTCACTATATATTTATGTTAGACTGTTGGTTGCCCCAAATATCCATTCTCCTCTGATTTTACAGGAATAGAGACTTAACTGATATATGGCCATATAGATGAATTTTATACTTCTTAGTCTCTGTTTCACCAAGGTATGTCCATGTGACTAAGCTCTAGGCAAATAAATGCAGAACAAATGATACATGCTATGTCCACGTCTCGCCATTAAAACAATTAGATGTGCACTGCCTTTACCCTTTACTCCCTGCTATTGGCTAGACATATCAAGGACTGAAGGAATTATTTTGACTCTGGAATTCAAGCCATGTATTCAAGATGGCAGGACTGTCCCTTCAGTCCTGGAGCTGTTACTATAGCTGACAGAGAAATAAACTTCTTTCTTGTTCAATCTACCATGTTTTATGATGTCTCTGTTACAGCAATTTAGAGTATACCCCAACAAATAGAACAATCACTTTGTAATAGTATAGGAGACTGATTTCCCTTCCTTTTAAATATTTTACAACAGTTATAAAATCCTCTCTTTATTTAAAGCATTTAACAAGTATTCATTGTGTGCCCACTACTGCAGGGAATCATGTTAGGAACTGAGAAGAGTGGTGGGATGGTGGGCGGGGGAAGAAGAGGGAGGATTAGGTAACAAGCGCCTGGGACTGTAGCTCTGAGAAAGTCTCAGCCATGTCAAATAGAGCCCCAGAGCAAAGATGGCCCATTAGAGGAGTTCTGTGTTGGGTAGGAATGGCCAGGCTCTAGTACTCCTGACATGATCACTCATGCTGAGAGCCTGACCTCCATGGGAACAGCCTGACCTTATTGTGAATGTGTAGTGGATGTCAAAGCTGTCAGCTAACTAGTTCCTCGTGGAGTTTTTTATTTTTTCCCCCACAAAAGGAGATCTGAAAAGCACATTCCTATGGCTTCCACATGTGGATTATGTTAATAATGTATGTAGCACTATAGCACTCTGACACTCAAAAAGTTTGAATACTAGTTTCCCTAGAATTTTTATTTTATTATAATCAAATGGTAAATATTAATTAACTACTATAAGATGAGAAAGAGCATGGAAGCATGAAACATAGTCTCTTGCCTTAAGTTTATATTTTAGACAGTAAAAAACTGACATATAATTTAAAAATTATAAGATTTGTATCTACTTATTGGCAGAAATACACTACTTTGGGTATGATAATGAAAGAAACATTCACAAATGAAAAGGAGGTTAAGAAATGATAAGAATACAGTGAGCTTCAGTATGGAAATAAAAATGGCAAGAAAAGTTGTGCAATAATGAATAGACCAGACCTTATAGCAACAATGGAATGGTTCCTTCCCCACTATAGACACAGATAAATGATGGATGAATTATGACCACAATGATTTTAAATACAGCCAAGAAATAAGAAAAGGCAAAGACAAGAACAAAGACTGAACTCAAATACAATGTAATGAGCTTGAATTGAAGCTTTGGCAGTCTAGTGGTATATTAAGATTTAGATACAGGTTGAAGGAGCCAGTGGCTGGGGTGTTGCCACAAAATCCTTAAGGTTTTAGGAGACAGAGTTATAACTAAGCACTTCATGAAGCTAGGATCCACTTGACCTTGAAAAGCAAGTTAGAAAATACCTCTCACTAGCCCAGAGAAGTAGTAGTAATACTTGCTACCTGCCTTTGGAGTTGCACAAAATCTAAAGATGAATGAATAATTTTACAAAATGATTTCATGTAAATTAAAAAACCCTGGCCTGGGGGGGGGACTATAATTATGATACCTTAATGATATTAACATCAGCATGAGAATTCCTAACAGTCAACATACCATCAAGTTTGAAGCTATGTTACATGTAAAGTCATATCAGGGCTAAGCCAAAATTATTCTGAGGAGATACATTAATACCCTAGAGCACATGGACCTCCCAAAGAAATATATGAATCCCTATTGAATCTAAACTTATAGTTAAATTATAAACCATGTAAGAAAAACATCTACCACGAAGGAGAATAGGCAGACATAATAAATAAGAAATTTTTAACCCAAAGATCTAGAAATAATAGAATATCTGAAAGAGAATTTTAGAAACTTAGATTTGTTAGTTCTAAAAGGGATAGAAACTATGATAAAAGAATGAGAGATGAAATAAGGTCATATATGAAAAAAAAACCAAATAGGGCATAAAGAAATTAAAAGTAGTCATTGAAGTTTTAAAATATATGGATTATTAAAAAATAAAATAAAATATATGGATGATTCCAAGATCAGAGTAGACACACCAAAGATGTTTGTGAGCTTGGAGACAGATATAAACAAAATACTGTGTATAAACACAGAAATAAAATGAAAACAGAAAAATAGGGTTAAGAAACAAGCAGGATGAACTCAGAAGATCAGGTGTTTATTTACATAAGAGTTCTGATGTGGTAAACATAAAAGAGATAATATTCGAAGGGATGAGATTTATCGGTACTGAATCTGGCAAAAATATTTTAATTCAACATGAAAATGTAGAGTTTTTATGGAAGTGCCTTCAAGTATCAGAAAACTGTATAATGTAATTCACTACATTAGCAGGTCAAATAGGAAATACTTGATCATGTGAACAGACACAGAAAGATCATTTGATAAAATTAATAATCAATTCATGAGAATCAGATTCTTAGCATACTAGAATAAAAGAGAACTTTTTACCCTGATAGAGTACATCTATCAAAATCAACCGTAATTATGAAACATTAGAAGTCATCTGATCAAATGAATACAAAAATAAGCTAAAGATGATTCCTATCACTGCATTTATTCAACATTGTGCTGAAAGTCTCAGATGACACAATAAGAGAAAAAAGTAAAGGAAGTAAAACACTGAAGAATTTAAAAGGAAAAATCTGAACTTATTATTAATAAAGTACTATCTAGATAGAAAATTCAAAAGAATATATGGAAAATACAGAAGTAATAAGAGTTCAGTAAGCTTGCTAGGTAAAGATCAGCCTACACAGATCAATATTGTTCTAATATATCAGCACAATTTAAAACTGGAATTTAAGAAATCCCCTTCCCAATAAGAACAAACATGAATAAAGCATAAATCTAACCTAAGTATTACAGATGTTTATGAAAAAGACCTAAAATATTATGTTCAAGGATGAAAAGATTCTATATCATAAAGATGATGTTTCTTTCCAAATTTATAAAAGTGATGTAGTACCAATTACTATTAGTTATACTTTTCTGGTACTTGGCAAACTGATTAAAACGTATGTGAAAGATTGGCCCATAAAAATGTAAGGTTTATCATGAGTTACCTGACATACAATTTATTGTAAAGCTATGGTATTTAAAACAGTCTGATGTTGCTCTAGGGATAGACGAGTGGAGCAGAAATGTAGGCTCAGGAACAGACTCAAACATATAAGGTACCTTGAAATATTACCACATTAGACATAAATCTTGTTTGCCTTCTCAGAATTCCTTGACCTTTCTCTCTTTTCTCTTTTGATTGGCTGATGGGCACCCTCTCCCCACCAGCTGGTTGCTTTTGAACTGGAGTAATACACCCTACTGTGCTACGTGGAATATGACTTTCTGAGAAATGGCTGAGGATTGGAGTTCTAGCCCAGGTGTCCAGGAGAAGCTAGCTCCCTGCACTGTGCACATCAACCAATGGAACCACAGAAGAGAGCAGACAGGCAGATACCTTCCCTCCAGTCCTCCCTCCTGTGGACAACTCTAAGGGAGTCCACATGGCAGTCTTAACAGAGGAGCCTGGAGGGAGCTGTGTGTCTAAGCAGCAAGCTCCCTTGGAAGGAGCAGAGCTGGAATAGCAATGCAGGGAATGGTCTTGTTTCACATCTTACCCTACCTCACTTTTGTTTTTTTGTCACCCTCATTACCTTGGCTTGCATTTACAAATGCAGTGTTAGCCCTTAATGCCAGCCTAGAATTTGCTTTCTGAAAAACCTTGGCTAAGAAGTTGCAGGTGGTATTACAACACAGCATTTTAAGAATCAAACAATTCAATAAATGTGTTTCAGGGGAAAGTGGATTTTTATTTCACACCAAAAAAAAAAAAAAAAGGTTCTAAGTAGTTTAGAGACATAATTATGAAAAGCAAACATTTAAAATCTGGAAAATAAAACACAGGAAATTATCTTTTATTAAATCAGATTAAGGAATGTTTCCTGAATAAGTCATAAAAGGCAAAGTTTAAAGAAAAATATAAACATATTTGAATCTAGTAAAATTATGAATATAAATATGGACATAATATTTGGTTTTAAAAAAAGATTAGACAAATAATTGTTATTACATAAGATATATACAGCAGTTCTCTAAATCAAATGAAGCACATGTCGATCTATTGTGTCAGCATTGGAAATATTGAGAAGAGGCCAGATTCCACATGTATTCTGAAGGCAGTGCTGAAAGGATGTCCTAAAGGACAGGATGTGGTATAAAATAAAGGAAGAAACTGAAGATGGCTGTGAGATTTTTGGCCTGACTAAATGAAAATATGGTTGCCATTAATTGATTCAGAAGCCTCTCGGTAGAACAAATGTATGGGAGATCGACATTACAGGTTTGGACATGTCAAATTATAGATGTCCATAAATACCTAAGAGGAGAAGAAGTCAAGTATACACTTGCACACTTGAGTTGGAACTACAGTGAAATCTGAGCTGTACCTATCCACCTGATGTTATGTGACTGGTATTTAAAAGCATGTGATGGGATAAGCCCACCAAAGGTGTGAATGTTTGCAGAGCAAAGAAGAGGGACAAGTGTAGGGACTGAGCATTATGATACTCCAAAACTATGAGGGTGGAAATAAGCAGAAAAATATCAAAGGAAACTAAGAAGGCATTAACAGTTTGGGTAGGAGGAAAGTAAGAGTATAGCATCCTGGAAGCTAAGCTACAAAAGTGTATCTGGGAGAAAATTATTAGCTGTGTCCAATGCTGTTGATTTATTAAGAAAAAGTGAGGAGTGAGAAATGACTCCTGTATCTAGCAGAGTAAAAATCATTGATGATCTTGGCAAGAACACTTCCAGCATTGTGACTGGTGTGAAAGTCTAACTGGAGTGAACTGAAAAGAGAATTAGAGAAGAGGAATTGAAACAGGAAGAATGGAAAACTATTTCAGGAATTTTGCTTTTGACTGGTAGCAAGGAAATGGAGGAAGTAGATGAGGCTAAAAAAGACTCAAGAGAAGTATGTTTTAATGTGAGGAAATAATGGCATGGTTACATTACATATACGTACACATATGGAAAGAGATAAATTTTTATGTGGTTTATTTTTTATGTGGCGAGAGGCACAAATAATTTAAAAATATATGGATATCCAATTTTTCCAGTATTATTTGTTGAAAACATTATGCTTTCTGCACTACCTTGTGTATCCCTTGTACAAAATAAATTGAATCCATGTGTAAGTGTACTTCTGTATCATTGATCTATTTATCAATCTTTACGTCAAGAGTACATAACAACTCTTTTTTTTTTTAATATTTTATTTATTTATTTGACAGAGATAGAGACAGCCAGTGAGAGAGGGAACACAAGCAGGGGGAGTGGGAGAGGAAGAAGCAGGCTCATAGCGGAGGAGCCTGATGTGGGGCTCGATCCCACAACACCGGGATCACGCCCTGAGCCGAAGGCAGACGCTTAACCGCTGTGCCACCCAGGCGCCCCAAGAGTACATAACAACTCTTGAAGTTTAGATGGTAACCTCTTTTTACAAGTAATTTGGGCCATTTTAGGTCCTCTGCATTTTCATATGAATATTAGAGTAAGCTTGTCAATTTGGATTTTTATTGGGATTGCACTGAATGAATAGATCAATTTGGGAAATTGACATCTAAATAATACTGAATCTTTTCAATCAATAGACATGATATATTGCTCAATTTATTTATAACTTCTTTAATTTCCTTCAGCAATGCTTTGTCAATTTGTAAGAAGGTCTTGCATATCTTTGAACAATTTTTTCTCAAAGCACTTTATATTTTTGGTGCTATTATAAGTGCATTAATCATTTTTTTAGAATGTGGTAAGAATACTTAACATGAGATCTACCTTATAAGTGGTAATGTTTTTCAATTCAATTTCTGATTTTTTATTACTGGTATACAGAAATACAGTTGGGTTGTGTATACTGATCTTGAATCCTGCAATCTTTATAAGCCCACTAATTAGTTCTGGTACTATTTTTCTAGATTACATAGAATATTCCACATAGACAATCATGTGTCTCTGAAAAAAAAAAAACAAAACAACCATTTTTTTTTTTTTTTGTTCCTTACCAATTTGAATGCCTTTTGTTTCTTTTTCTTGCCTTATTGCACATGCTAGGAACTTAGCGTAGGTGAACAGAAATCGTGAGAGTAGTCATCTTTTCCTTATTTCTCATTCTAGTAGGAAAGCATTCAGGTTTTGGCCATTAAGTATGTTGTTAGCTATAGGTTTCTTGCAGTTGCTTTTTCAGGTTAAGAAAGTTCCTATCTGGGGCGCCTGGGTGGCGCAGTCGTTAAGCCTCTGCCTTCGGCTCAGGGCGTGATCCCAGAGTTCTGGGATCGAGCTCCACATCAGGCTCCTCTGCTAGGAGCCTGCTTCTTCCTCTCCCACTCCCCCTGCTTCTGTTCCCTCTCTCGCTGGCTGTCTCTCTCTGTCAAATAAATAAATAAAATCTTAAAAAAAAAAAAAAGAAAGAAAGTTCCTATCTATTCCTAGTTTACTGAAGGATTTTATTAGAAATTAGTGTTGGATTTTATCAAATGTTTTTACGGCCCCTTTGAGGTGTGCATGCGCATACAATTTTTTTTCTTAATCTCTTAATATTGTTAATTACATTGATTTTTTAATATGTTAAATCTTGTACTGAGATAAATCACACATTCATAATGTATTTTTTAATATATTTTCTTGGATTCCATTTGCTAAAATTTTGTTAGGAATTTTGCTATTTGCACAAGGGATATTGGCCTGTAGTTTTCTTTTAATGTCTTGGTTTCATTTTGGTCTCAAAGTAACACGGATCTCATAGAATGAACGAATAAGGATTCCTTCTTCAATTTTCTGGAAGGGTTTGTGTAGAATTGATATCATTTCTTCCTTATAAGTGTGTTAGAATTTACCATTGTTGCCCTCCGGGACTGGAGCTTTAGCTGTGGGAAGGTTTTTAAAAACACATTCCTTTTCTTTAATAGAAGGGTTGATCAGGTTAGCCATTTTTCCTTCAATAAGTAGTTCACATCTTTCAAGGAACTTATTCATTTCATCTAATTTGTGGAATTTATTGGCAAAATAATTCATAATAAATGTTCTTAATAGTCCTTATTATCCTTTTAATCTTTGTAGAAGCTTTTGTCATGTCTAGTCCCTGATATTAATCATTTGTATTTTCAGCTTTATTGTCTTGGTTAGTCTGGCAAGATATTCATCAATTTGATTTTTTTCAGTTTTTGTTTCATTTATCTTTTCTATTGGTATCTGTTTTCCATTTCATTTATTTCTCCTCTGATCTTCATCATTTCCATTCTTCTGATCAATTCAGGGTTCATTAGTTGTTGTTTGTTTCTTTCTAATTTTTAAGGTGAAAATGGAGGTCATTGATTTGAGAACTTTCTCTTTTTCTAATGCAGATTTTTTAAAGTTATAAATTTCCCTCCAAGCTCTTCTGTAGCTGCATCTCACAAATTTTATGTTTTGTTTTCATTTTCATTCAGTTTGAAGGAATTTCTAGTTTTCTTTTGAATTTTTTTTTTAAAGATTTTATTTATTTATTTGACAGAGATAGAGACAGCCAGCGAGAGAGGGAACACAGCAGGGGAGTGGGAGAGGAAGAAGCAGGCTCATAGCAGAGGAGCCTGATGTGGGGCTCGATCCCATAACGCCGGGATCACGCCCTAAGCAGAAGGCAGACGCTTAACCACTGTGACACCCAGGCGTCCGCTCTTTTGAATTTTATCTTTGATCTAGGAGTTATTTAGAAGTGTGTTATTTAGTTATTGTGTTATTTGAGGGATTTTCCAAACAGCTTTCTAATTTGCACTTTGATCATAGAACATGCATTTTGTGACTTGAGTCCTCTTAAATTTGAGATTCGTTTATGGTCCAAACAATGGTTGATCATTATAAATTTTCTTTGTCTCCTTGAAGAAAATATGTGTTCTGCTATGGTTAGTTGGGGTCTTCTATGAATGTCATTGATAAGTTCACATTGATAGTACTGTTTAAGTATCCTACATCCTTACTTATTTACTGTCTGCTTGTTTTATAAATTATGAAAGAGGTGTGCAAATTTATTTCTTCTTAGTGTTCTACATTTTTTTTTTTTCTGCATGGGATTTGCTTTATTATCAAATTCATGCAACTTTAGGATCATTACTTATTATTGGTAAATTGACACTTTTATTATCAAATGATCTTTTTTCCTGTTAATATCCTTTACTTTGAAAACTGGTACTAATATAGTCACTTCCACTTTCTTTTGAACACAGTTAGCTTATTATATTTTTTTCCATCCTTTACTTTTAACCTATTTGTATCTTTATATTTAAAGTCATTTTCTTACAGGAAGAATATAGTTGGGTCTGGCTTTTCTTTTCTTTTCTTTTTTTTTTTTTAATTATTTTTATTTTTTTAATCCAATCTCTCAATGTCTAACTTTCTAAATGGCATATTTAGACAATTTTCATTTAATGCTGTTGTTGATCTGAGTTAAACTTTCACCTTCCTCTTTGATTTCTATTTGTCCCATCTGTCCTTTGTTACTTTCCTTCCTTTTGTGCTTTCTTTTATACAATTTGAGTATTCATATTTCTTTTTTATTTCCTCTGTTGTTTTATTAGCTACAACTCTTTCTTTTGTGTCATATTAGTAGTTACTACAGGGTATATAGTATGCATCTTTAGCTTATGCAAGTCTATCTAAAATGGTATTATGTCACTTCAAATATAGAATAAAGACACTTCAACCACATATTTTTATTTTTCCCTAGTTAACCTTTGTGTTATCATTGTATTGCATTTTACTAAGATGTATTTTAAAACCCCACAGCATATTGTTATTTCTGCTTGAAACCATAAATTTTATCTTTAAAATCTCCACTTAATAAGAAAGACAACTTTTCATGTTTATCACTGAGGTTACCATTTCTAGTTCTTTACATTCCTTTATACAGTTTTATGTTTCCCTTTGGTATCATTTTTTTCCTGCCTAAATGATTTCCTTTTTCTTATATGCAGTTTTGCTGGTAATTAAATCTTCCAGTTTTCTCTATGTCTGAGGAAATTTACATTTCAGCTGCATTTCTAAAAAATCTTTTTGCTGGGTATAGAATTCTAGGCTGATTATTTCTCTTAGTAATTTACTGATGTTCTATTATTTTCCTCTGTGCATTATTCTCAAGGAGAAATCTGCTGTCATGTTTTTCTTCATTTTCTTTTATACAATGTGTCCATTTTTTCTTGCTGCTTTTAAGGTTTTTTTATTTGTTTGCTTGTTTGTTTTTGTTGTTGTTTTTACCACCGGCTGTAAGTAACTTTATTTTGATGTGTCTTGTGGCAGTTTTCTTCAGGTTTGAAGAGCTTGAAGTTTGCTGAGCTTCTAGATCAGTGATTTTACATTTTTCTTTTTTTAGTCCACTCTATCTTAAGTAATCTTATTATTTCAAATATAGAATCAGAATTAAGATATAGTGAAACTATTTTAATATTTTCTTCCTTGAGGTCCTCAGTCCCTTTAACAATGCTTGGTATCTTTTATACAAAATGATTCCCCTGAATAATACTTAACCTTAAGTACCACCATTCTTCTCTCTCCTCATGTCAAAATTTAGAATATTCTGAAGATATATTTCACAGGACAGATATTTTGCTACTAATACCATTTCATGCAAAATTCTGTTGTTAGGTGAAGATAAATTGTATATTTTATGCCTATAAGCAACATCTGAAATTGAGCATGGAACTCTTTTTTTTTTTTTTTTTTTTTTTTTTAAGATTTTATTTATTTATTCGACAGAGACAGAGACAGCCAGCGAGAGAGGGAACACAAGCAGGGGGAGTGGGAGAGGAAGAAGCAAGCTCATAGCGGAGGAGCCTGATGTGGGGCTCGATCCAAGAACGCTGGGATCACGCCCTGAGCCGAAGGCAGACGCTTAACCGCTGTGCCACCCAGGCGCCCCAGAGCATGGAACTCTTAGATACAATGATTTAACCTATCTGAATAGGATAATCCTAAAAATAGCATTATCAGGCAGAAAACATAACTGGTACAGAATATATCCATGGGCAGAAAAGCTTCCATAATATAAGTGAATACTAGATCTATGTGCAAGACTTGCCCTGTACAACATAACTGAACTATCTGAAAGTCTTCATTTATTACTACATACTTCTAAAGGCCAGAAAGTGAAAACTCTTTGGATACTACCAGTTTACGTCTTTGCGTTTTTTGTGAATATATGTTGGGGTGGGACAGGGAGTAAGAATGTGTGGGAATAGTTTGTAGAAAAGGGTTCAATGAACTTTCATCCATACCTTTAATGAAATTGCCTTAAGGGGCTCAATAATAGTCTTTTTTGGTTTTCAGTCCCTGAAAAAGTGCTCATTTTATTTCCCTTATGTTTTTCTTTTCTTCTCCGTTATGACCTTATTAGCAATGAGGCTTAATTGAACACATATTCTTTTAAAATGATAAGCATTTTCAAGGCTATTACATTATCTCTAGGATTGATGGAGCAAAAGGATTCAGTGGAATGTGCTGTTTTTCCAGGTGAACGAAAACTAAGGCTCTGTGATATTTTCTCCTACTGAAAATGAACATGCTGTCATTGCTCACTCATAATTTAAAAATACCAAACCGAATTCTCAGATGATAATTCTATGCTTTTTTCCCCTTAAGCTTGTAGTAATGAGTCTATAAAATGTACCCTTTGGCTCACATATGTACTTAGAGGCTAAATTATATTATAATCACATTATAATAAAGCCTTATAAGCAGCTCTCATGGGAAGTTCGACTGAACTCTTAGGTCAGAGCTCTAACACTGTTGAATAATTATCTCATGTATTTAGATAGTATAGTCAGTATTCAGGTACCAAAGCCATAGGAAATAACATGTTAAGTGGGCTTTTTCTATGCTTTTGTCTCATGGAATTCTTTGGTAAGTTTCTTCTAAATAGTTATTTCTCACTCCAAATGATCAATGGCCTGTTACATGATGGTACCAAATATAATTCAAGATACCAGGGAGTTTAGATGTTTTCTATGTCTTGGCCACTCAATCCATTCTACAATTGTCCAGTTTGGCTTCACTTAAATATACACTTAATCTCAAGAGACGGGATTTCACCAGATTCAGCAACATGTACTTACAATATAGTACAGTGTTCTGGCTGGACTATCTGAGTATGATTCTAGTTATTATTTTATTATTCTTACTACCACTTATTCAGCAAAAACTAGGTATCTAATACAGTGATATGTACTTTATAGTACTACCTCATTTAATTTTCTAAAGAACATGAGTTAGACAATATTGTCCTACACAAATATAAGAAAATTGAAGTGTTTAAATTTAACTTCTCTAGGACTAGTAGATGTAAATCATGTTCCTAAAAAATATACCATATTGCTTCTGGCCAAATCTGCTTGAATAAATCCACTTTACAATAATATATAACATATAATCAGGAAGAATAAACTTCAGTATATTTTGGTAGTTCCTACCAACTTCTGGAGTCATGCATTCAAAAGGACATGCTGGGGGCGCCTGGGTGGCACAGCGGTTAAGCGTCTGCCTTCGGCTCAGGGCGTGATCCCGGCGTTGTGGGATCGAGCCCCACATCAGGCTCCTCTGCTATGAGCCTGCTTCTTCCTCTCCCACTCCCCCTGCTTGTGTTCCCTCTCTCGCTGGCTGTCTCTATCTCTGTCAAATAAATAAATAAAATCTTTAAAAAACAAAAACAAAACCAAAACAAAACAAAACAAAAAAACAAAAGGACATGCTGTCCTCTGAATCTGGGTTAAGTTTCCAAAAAATTTATAGAGTAAGGCTATGAAATTTTTCCCTTTTAAGACTCAGAAGCAGAATATCAGGGCCACATATCTACACAATTATAATGACTCATTATTTAATGAAGGGAAAAACTTTAGAGGATATTTTGTAATTGATTAAGACATGATTCATTTTGAGCTAACTTGGTTCCCAAACATGTGCAAACTAATCTGGCTGCTTGCAAAGAAATTTAATGTCAAATGATGTACTAAACAGGTATGGGGGAGATAAATAGAAAAAGAAAATTAATCATAAAATGCTAAGCATGAGTAAACTGAATATATTATGCCAAATATTCTTTTCAGTATTGGAAGATAACTAAAAATATATTGGGGACAGAATGTACAACAGTGACTTTATATAGAATTCATAATATAGAGTCAAGTCTTTGTCACTATATCCACCTGTTTGTTTCATAAGATTGATCACACACACACACACACACACACACACACACACCCATTCTCCAGGAAAAGTAAACTTCACCTAATGGTTATAAAAAGAATAAGTGTGGATTTTTTTTTTTTTTTTTGCATATATGTAATCGGAATTAAATCTGAGAGAAGGTGGGGGGAAAAAGAGAAAATGTTAGCTGATGGGGAAGAAGATAGAAAGACATTTAAATTTGAGTATAATCATTGCCAAAAAAAAAAAAAAAAAAAAAAGAAAGAAAGAAAGAAAAGAAAAGAAAATAGCTGTCATCCAGGACAGCATGCATAAATCTTCCAAGTTGCAGAGAATGAAGAATAGTTGCTTCTGGATCAATGCACAGTCATTTAGTGGGCCTATCAAGCTGACAACAAGAGTACCAAACCTGATACACATGAATGCCCAAGAAGAGTGTCTCTGGATGTCAGCCTTGTGTATGTCAATGAAAGAAGAGTACAGGAGTATCAAAGCACACTAACACACCACTGGTAAGCTTATTTCTGTTACAAATACAAAACCAAAGGTTAACTACAATCTACTCTTTGAAATGTATGCTATAGCACTAGTGGCCTTTAAGGCACTGACCCACACATACTGGTATTGTAAGAAAATAATAGAGTCTGAGACATAAGTGAGAACTGCATTGCATCTGAAAAATGTAAAATTCATTTGAATGGTCACAATTACCTAACTTTTGGCTTATTTTTATGTATCTAGTCTCTATCAGCTCTAATGATTTTGTTATGATGGCCATTCGATACGTAAGTGACTTAAACTTTATTGTGTGGCACTTAGTCATCTTTATAATAAAGTCCTTCAAAGGTTGTTCTGTCCATAGTGCAGATTTTATAGGTATAAACTAAATGCCTTAATTCAGTGACTTCAGGAAAACATGGGATGTTGACTTTACAAAATCCTTTCATTTACACCAAGAAAATGATCCTTTTGTGTCTTAGTTTAAAATATATAACCCGATAAAAGCCAGCAGTGTTAGGAAACTAGTTTATATGTTGTGGCTATGGAATGAATGGGGTCTTCATTTTCATAGCCTTCTTAGGTACTTGATAACTAATGTATTATACTTTGAATCACAGACCAAACACAGCATTCCATTATCCTACAGCCTTTAAATATATATCTATGGTATTCCAAAGATTACACTGTTTCCTCTGAACCACAGTAAGTGACCATATAAAAAATCTGCTGTAACATGGTTCACCTTCAAGATAATGATCATTATCCTTTTTTCTTAATACTAGCATGGTGAAGGGTTAATTGTTTTTAGAGGGGCTTATAATTACTACTACTCACATATTACTTATATATCTGGACTTTTTATCCAAAAATATTCCAACAGTTCATCAATGGTCTTGGGAGTGTTAGGAATGCAGTGTTAGTGCCTGAGAAAAACGTGACATAAATCCTTAGGCTATAAGGGTCTGGGAAATGTGTATGATTCTTCCTATGTTAAAGCCACATTGATTTGTGCATAGCAGTTGACCTATCTCAGAATCATTACCAAAATATTGAATTACCTCATACACACTAGTGATCTGAGTGGAAATAACTTGCTCTTTAGCAGATGGCATAATCTTTACTTTCCACCTGCTATATAAACCAGCTGATTGCTCTTTGCTTTTCTCTGTAGTTGACAAATATATATGATAGAATCCATAAAATAGTCATACCTTTATGCTAATAATCCCACTTCTGAGAATTTTAAAAACATAAATCAGCCTGATCAAAACCTCTTTTGTATAAAGATACATATATATAGTGAATATTATCTATATATGTGTGTATATATGTTATATACGCACACACATATATAATCTAATAATGTCTAATAATGAGGGAATTCATGTAATCAGTGAAGATATATAAACCAGGTAAATTATTAAGTATCCATTAAAATTATTCTTATGAAGATCATAGAAATTTGAGGTATGTTTATACCATTTTAAGAAAAAATAGCAGAATGTGAGCTTTTATGCATAATACCTATGCAAATATTTTTCTTTAAATTCTTGGGCTCTGAATTCTTGGATGCGAATCCTGTGTTATAAATTTACTGCCTACGGGATCTTGGACAAATTACCTATCCTCCTTGTACTCCACTTTCTTCAACTGTAAAAGGGAAGCTAGTATTAAATAATATAATATATTGTTATGAGGATTAAATAAGATGATTCCTATAAAGCATTCTGTGCAATAACTCCAATAAAGCCAACATATAATTAACATCTACTTACTACCTTTTCAATAATGAGGAATGTTTATAGTAGAAGATTTGCTCTCCCATACCTCGCTGAGATTGTATGAGAGGAAATAAAAAGGAGTAACAAAGTCTGAATTCCATACAGAGAAGGTGTCAAGTACATGAACGTTACCATCCTCATAGCTGGACTCATTGCTTTTTACTCAAGAACCATTTTTTATAGGCCTCTATTACGTGAAGGAAACACGACTGAATGATTGAACGCAACAATGAATCTAAGCAAAAGAAATAACTAACTCCTGTCATTAAGATGAGAATATGACCCCCATATACTCTCTTTACTTGTATAATGTGAGCATCCAACAACAAAATTTATGTAGAAAGAACTAAAAGTGTGAAGGTAATAAACTCAGAATTGTCTACCCTGAGTATTGCTCAGTGTCCACTATAAACAAGAGTGACATCTCTCATCTGGAAGAAGTACATGGTTTTAAAGGTTAGTTAAGCATGACAAAGAGAAAATGTCTTAGTTTTGGGAGGCTTTCAAGGGATGCCAATAAATTTCCACATCTGCTCTATTATCTCAATTGCAACCAAGAAACATTCTCCCAATTAGTTAATTAACTTTAAGAACAAACCAAATTAGTTTAAAATGCAATTTAAACTCAAGCCTATAAATGGTAATTAAAATTGCATGCTGCTGGTATAAATTTTTCAAAATATTTAAAGAGAGTGAATTTCAAAAGTACGTACATTTTATGGGAGACTAAGAGAGGCAAATTTATTCAAATGGTAGACTTTAAAAATAATATTTCAATTAGCCCTTTACTCACAATGATTTAGAATTCTAGATAAGAAAATAGTATCTACTCATTGTAGATGATTAACATTAGATTTATTTGTCTCTATGTCAATGATAATAAAGCAGGGTTTTCTTGATAATAAACTGATTCATTGATTAACAAAACTAAAACATAAATTGAGTAAGAATTAAAGACTTTTAAAAATTGCTATCAACACTAGTTTATAAACTCCTGTGAGGCTACTACTAATGTGTTGCTTGAACATCATTATAAATACCAATATTCAGTATTCACAAATAGCACTGTTAATGTTAAAATTTCTCTGGATTGATCTTATGCATATATGGAGAACAGGAACTTATTTAAATGTATTTATTATACATCAAATTAATGGCTTTATTCTCACTAGTCATTTGTCACTAATAAGAAAATGCCTCATTAGGGGCGCCTGGGTGGCACAGCGGTTAAGCACCTGCCTTCAGCTCAGGGCGTGATCCCGGCGTTATGGGATCGAGCCCCACATCAGGCTCCTCCGCTAGGAGCCTGCTTCTTCCTCTCCCACTCCCCCTGCTTGTGTTCCCTCTCTCGCTGGCTGTCTCTATCTCTGTCAAATAAATAAATAAAATCTTAAAAAAAAAAATGCCTCATTAATCAAATAAAACCTGGAAGAGTAGGCTTTTTTTTTTTTTTCTTAAAGGAGAGAATGTAATTCCAAAAAAATAGGACTTTTTTTTTTTTTTAATGTCTAGAGTGGAATGCTTATTATTTTAAGCAAGGCATGAACTAAGTTGGATATTTTCAACAATATGGTACTCTAGGTGGATCAAACTTTTTGACTGATCTTATTATCCTTTAGAGGGAGAAGGAACCTCTAAGGGATTTGGGCACTGGTGGAATTTGATATCTTAAAAATATTTATTTTATCAAAATGTTCTTCCTATGTCTTTGCTGATTCTCTTCCTTTTACCACATTATTTATTTATTTTTTTCCCTTGTCCTGTCATCATCAACATCAGAGAACAGACGGAGATCCACATATTCAACTTAGGCATGAAGTAATTTCTTAAGTAATCACTCAGATTCTCTTCCTTTGAATAAATTTTCTTTTTATAGATAAGTTGCAAGATTTCTAAGATTCTGAATGTGGTAAAATTCAGTTGAAATCTCTGAAGGTTCTGGTTAATTCCCTCTTTCAAATTTTGTTCACGGGCTTTGTTATTCATAGGCTTTGTCATTTAAGGGATATAGATTTCTCTAATCTGATAGGTTTTATTTGAACTACAAGTGTTGTTTTCCTCCTAGATAATTAATATTGTCTTATATATCACATAAGTTATATGTTCCCTCTAACAACATTAAAGAACTAACAGGAATATTGTTTTTTAAAGTAAAAGCAAAAATATGGGGCTCTTGGGTGGCTCAGTCAGTTAAGTGTCTCACTCTTAATTTCAGCTCAGGTCATGATCTCAGGGTCCAGAGATCAGGCTCCATGCTGGTGTGGAACCTCTTTAAGATTCTTTTTTTCCTTCTCTCCCTGCCCTTCCCCTCCTGCTTGTGTGTACTCTCTCTCTCAGAAAAAATAAAGAAACAAAAAAAAGTAAAAACAAAAAGAAAATCCCCAGCAAAATGGTAAAGATTGGAGATGATATGATAAGGTAAGAAAGTAAAATTTTCCCTGGGGTCTATGGGGTTCTTACTACTTAAATTTAAAGTGTTAAATACTACACATTGAATAGAAGGGGTTTGGGAAGAAAGTAATGACCATATTATAGGAAAAAAAGAATTATAAAAATATAAGAAATATGTGTACATATTTATATATATATATACATATACATATATATATATGTATATGTATATATATATATACACACACACACACAAACTTCTATGTATTTTAAAACATAGTCCTTATATGGTAAAGAAAGATTCCATTGTAATTCCTAGTCTCAAGAGTTAGAGATGGCATTCAGTATCAGCTAGCAAGAGGATATGTTATTAAACCCTTTTTTTCACAAATTTTTTCACAAATTTTTTTTACAACAGTTTTAGGTTCACAGCAAAATTGAGTGGAAGACACAGACAGTTCCCATATACCCTCCCCCCCGCCCCTTGCAGAGCCTCCCCATTATAAACATCCCCCACCAGAGGGGTACATCTGTTACAGTTGATGAACCTCTACTGACACATCATTATCACCCTAAGTACATAGTTTATATTAAGGTTCACTCTTGGTGTACATTCTATGGGTATGACAAATTATTAATGACATGTATCCACCATTATAGTGTCATACAGAGTAGTTTCACTGCCTAAAAAATCCTCTGTGCTCTATCTATCTATCCCTTGCTGCTCCCTAATCATAGTCTTTTTCTAATTCCTGATGAATTGAGCTTAATTAGGTGTGAAAGTACAAAACCTCCCTTCTCCTTCCCACTCAACACTGTGGGGCGAGCCATCACCATTCCTGCCCTGCACTATGACAAACAGAGGAGGCTTCGCTCCCCTCACCCAAGAGTCACTACATGGTGGGCCTAGCTTTATGAGGCCCCTGCTTGTCAAGATGTCAGATCAGACACAAAAGACCCTTTTATAGAAAGTTATGGAGAGTCTCCCTTTAATAGGTGCCCCTAAAGTTTTATAATTACTGAATCTCTCTCCGTTTTTGTCACATTTTAGGTTGTGACAGAAAATTAGGTATTTTCTGCTATAGGAATGTTTGTTTTTGGAATTACTTTGCAACTGTTTCCAACTGATAATATATAAAAAGTTCTTTCCTATTTGCCACATCAGACATACTTCCGGTTAGTTTAGGGCTTAACAGTTTTGTTGTTGTTGTTGTTTTGTTTTTTTAAGAATTGGTAATGGAGCTCTAGTTAACTACTTTCTGCCTGATATAGTGACTGGATCTTATGAGAAGATATACCTTTTCAGGGAAAAAAAAAAAAAAAACAAACAAATCCACCATGTATTTAGGTTAGCAATCAAGACATGTTCAAAAATGTAAACTGAGAACACAAGCATTAGATGTTATGTAGAGAATGGTATGAAGTATTGAATAAAGCCATGACGTGGACCCTTCGTGAATCTGAAAATAGCTCATCTTGAGTAGAGTTGAGTTACGGGAGGAAGAGGTAGGGAAACACAAGCCCCCCAAAAGGGCTACATATGGCCAAATTGCTCTTGGAAAAAAATGTATCACTTACAGGGGCTGCATGTAAGAGAAACCGATGTTCCTTGTTTGGAACATCTCTCCATTTGTCTATACAACTAATGGGTGGAAAACTTTCTTGAAATCAAGAAGTTATAAGTCCCCCTGAAAATCACCCCACGGTACCTTATCCCATACTCACTCCTAATGATTAGCATACTATTTATTTTGGAATTTATCAATATTGTTTGGTTTTCTTTATTAGGTTATTTATTCTTACATATGAACCTATTACATATAAACACTTATAAAATAAATTACATATGTAACATGAGTACAACTGGTTTTGCCTGCCCAGAGTAGATTTTTCTTCTTCTGATAACAGCATCCATATCATTCTTGGGAAATCATCGAGTCACAATCCAACCCCCCTTTTTTTAAAGTAATGCTTTATAGAAGTATAATATGCATACAGGGAGTGCTCAAGTAATGAGTATATAACTTGATAAGTTTTCATAAATTGAACACAGCTATGTAGCCATAACCTAAATCAAGAAATAGAACATTGCCAGCACCTCAGAAGTCCCCTTGATCACAGGCACTAACTTCCCCTCAACTATAAATACTATTCTGACACATAGAGTAGGTTTGCCTATTTTTTTGAACCTTTTATGAATAGAATCAATCACATAATATGTACATTTCTATGTATGGTTTCTCTTACTCCACATTAACCTTGTGAGATTCACCCATACCATTGCTCATAGCAGTAGTTTGCTTATTCTCCTTGCTGTACTGTATTCCAATTTGTGAACATACCTCATGGTAAGCAGAATAATGACCTCCCAAATATGTCTATGTCCTAATCCCCAGAAGCTCTGAATAGGGTACATTACTTGGGGGAATGGGGATTAAGATTGCAGATGGAATTAAATTTGCTAATCAACTGACTTGACAATAAGGACATTACCCTGGATTATACAGGTGAGTCCAGTGTAACCCCAAGGGGCCCTAACAACAG
The DNA here is from genome assembly GCF_023065955.2 of Ursus arctos. NCBI lineage: Eukaryota > Metazoa > Chordata > Mammalia > Carnivora > Ursidae > Ursus > Ursus arctos. Next base: position 27,744,335 of record NW_026622986.1, read on the forward strand.
AATAGGGAGGCAGAAAAGTCAGTGTCAGAGGGAAGGGATATAAAAAAGCCTGACTGACCAGTGTTGGTTTTGGAGATGGAAGAGCGCCATAAACCAAGAATGAGAGTGGCTTCTTCAGGCTGGAAAAGGCAAGACAATGGGTTGTCCTTCAAAGTTCTCAGAAAGTAATGTGACCCTGTCAACATATTCATTTTAGTCCAATGAGATTCATTTCAGACCTCTAATTTCCAGAACTGTAAGATAATAAATTTGGGTTGTTTTAAGCCACTAACTTCGTGATAATTTGTTACAGCAGCAATAGGAAACTAACAGAACAATACTTCATTCTTTTGGCGATGTACACTTTTGTTTAGATTTTGATTTTATGAAAATGCTGTTAATCAACATATTTGAACCTCCTCTGGTGAAAATTTGTATATGTTTCTGTTAAGTATATAAAGGCAGTATAAGAGAAAAATGTTCAATAACACAATATGTTTACCTTCGGCTTTAGGAGATGGTGTCAAATATTTTTCCAAACTAGTTTGACAAATTTACATTTTCACCAGCAGTGGATGAGAGTTCCAATTGTTCCAAACCTTTCCCAGCCCTTGTTACTGTCAGGATTAATTTTCCTTATTCTGTGGGTCTACAGTGATAACTCATTGTGATTTTAACCTTTATTTCCTGGATGCCTGATGAAGTTAGACAGCTTTCTATATTACATAATTAATTTGATCTGAATATCCTTATTTTTGTGAAGTAACTGTTCATGTACATTGCTCATTTTTATAAATTGCTTGTCCATTTCCTTTTTGATTTTGTGAGGTTTTGCATATTTTGGGTACAAATGATTTAAATATGTGTGTAAAAACCTATTTCCTCTTCTTGGCTTGTATTTTCTCTGTTAATGGTGTCATTTCATTAACAGAAGTTCTGACCTTTAAATTAGTACTTTTTTTCCTTCATAGTTTCTTTCTGTAATTTTTTTCTTCATACAGTGTAATATTAGTTTCAGGTACACAATACAGTGATTCAACACTTCTATACATCACCTGGTGCTCATCATGACAAGTGCTCTCATTAATCCCCATCACCTATTTAACCTATCCCCTCCCCCACCTCACCTTTGGTAACCATCTGTTTGTTCTCCAGAGTTGAGAGTCTGTTTCTTTGTTTGCCGCCCCCCACCTCTTTTTTGCCCCTTTACTTGTTTGTTTTGTTTCTTAAATTCCACATATATGTGAAATCATATAGTATTTGTCTTTCTTTGATGGACTTATTTCATTTACCATAATACTCTAGCTCCATCCATGTCATTACAAAAGGCAAGATTTAATTTTTTATGGCTGAATATTATGTATCTATAGCTATATCTATATCTATCTATCTATATGTCCATTCCAATACACACACACACCCCTTCCTTATCCATTCATCAGTTAATGGACATGGGCTGGTTCCATAATTTGGCTATTGTAGATAATGCTGCTATAAACAGTGGGGTGCATGTATCCCTTGGAATTAGTATTTTTATATTCTTTGGGTTCTTTGTATTCTCCATCCTGTATTCTTTGTATTCTCCACCTTGCGGTGAAATTGCTGGATCATAGGATACTTCTATTTTGAACTTTTTGAGGAACCTCCATACTGTTTTCCAGAGTGGCTACACCAATTTGCATTCCCACCAACAGTGCAAGAGGGTTCCCCTTTTTTCACATCCTTACCAATACCTATTGTTTCTTGTGTTGTTCATTTTAGCCACTCTACCAGGTGTGAGGTTATTACAGTGTTTATTTGTATTTCCCTGATGATAAGTTGATCATTTTTTCATGTGTCCGTTGGCCATTTGTATGTCTTCTTTGGAAAAACGTCTATCCATGTCTTCTGCCCATGTTTAATTGGATTATTCGGTTTTTGGGTGTTGAGTTTTTTAACTTCTTTATATAGTTTGGATACTAACCCTTTATCTGATATGTCATTTGCAAATATCTTCTCCCATTCTGTAGGTTGCCTTTTAGTTCTGTTGATTATTTCCTTCACTGCTAGAACTGATAAACAAATTCACTATAGTCACAGGATACAAAATCAATGTACAGAAATCTGTTGCATTTCTATCCACCAATAAGGAAGCAGCAGAAAAAGAAATTAAGAAAACAGTCCCATTTATAATTGCATCAAAAAAAATAAGAAACCTGGGAATAAATCTAACCAAAGAGGTGAAAGACCTGTACTTTGAAAACTAGGAGACACTGATGAAAGAAATTGAAAATAACACAAAGAAATGGAAAGACATTCCATGCTCATGGGTTGGAAGAACAAATATTGTTAAAATGTCTATACTACGCAATGCAATCTACACATTTAATGCAATTCCTATCAAAATACCAACACCAGTTTTCATAAGTTAGAACAAACAATGCCAAAATTTGTATGGAACCACAAAAGACCACGAATAGCCAAAGAAACCTTGAAAAAGAAAAGCAAAGCTGGAGGCATCACAATTATGGACTCCAAGTTATTTTAAAAAGCTCTAGTGATCAAAAGAGTATGGTGAAGGCACAAAAATAGACACATTGATGAATAGAACAGAATAGAAAACCCAGAAATGAACCCACAACTATATGGTCAAACTAATCTTCAACAAAGCATGAAAGAATAACCAACGAGTAAAAGAAAGTCTCTTCCAACAAATGGTGTTGGGAAAACTGGATAGCAACATGCAAGAAAATGAAACCGGACCACTTTCTTATACCATAACCAAAATAAATTCAAAATGTATTAAGGACCTAAATGTGAGACCTGATGTCATAAAAATCCTAGAAGAGAACTCAGGCAGTACTCATTTTGACATGGATGGTAGCAGCTTCTTTCTAGATATGTCTTTTGAGGCAAGGGAAACAAAAGCAAAAATAAATTATTGGGACTTCATGAAAATGAATCGTGTAATGTTTCTTACTTCTGGCCAATAATTTCCTTTAAGGGTTTTACTGTTTTATCTTTCAAATTTAGATGTATGATATATCTGGAATTGAAAATTTTGTGTACAGTGAAGTATAAACAAAAATTATTTTTTATATACAGATCTAATTATTCAGTATCATTTATTAATAAAATCCTTACCCTCACCATACTGCCGTGCCTTTTTTTTTTTTTTTTTCAGTGCCATGTTTTAAATGTAGGCAATTACTGTCTGCAACAAGGCCATACCTTCCAATGACTGCTCCTGGTCAATTACTGAGCATCACAGGGATACTGAGGTGAACACAGGACTCCTCTAACAGGCAACTTTGTCTTGAAGATTCCCCTTCATCTTTGCCCATATCTTTTTCCTGAGACCACCTTCAGTCTAGGTCACTTCCATTCAAACTCTTGTACCTCTCTCTTTCTCACAAAGGGTCAGAATTACACTCTGGCTTAACAACTTCCCAAATTTCTCCAGCACTCTCCCAATTTCTTTTACATAGGCATTTTCTCTATTAAAATACTTGAATGTTGAATTTCATTTTGAAGTCTGCTTCTCAGAGGATCTGGGCTAACACAAGTGGTACCAAGGGGTGTGAGAAAACAGGCAGTAAGATGGGTATTTGGGACTGCCTCAAAGATGGGATGTGGCATGGACATAGATAAAGTAGTGGCTTGATTCTTAAAGGTTTCACCAGTAGTGACGAGGGAAAGTATCCTAGTGGAGCAGGGATGCTGTTGCAGGCTCAATGATATAGGCATTTGAAAGATATGAAACAAAGCCTACAGGTAGAGCAGAGTTGGCTGGTAACTGCCAAGTTCTGCTGACTCCCTGCAGAGGGATAATGAGAGGCTAGGGGCTGTTAACAAGCAGCTGTTAATGGCTGAATTTGAGAGCCAGGGAGCCCCAGTGGTAGATACAAAAGACCCTTATCACCTGTACTGGAAGGGCAGACACAGACAAACAGCAGGTTGAAGACTTAATTGTGAGAACAGAGCTCCAGAGATGCTTAAATTTTTAGTTAAGGCAAGTTTCTTATGTGAAGGTCAGGGCCATATAGAGGAAATCTGGGATCCTCAAAATTGAATGGATGTCCCTGAGAGGCCTGACTCTATCCATCCCTCTGGACTTTCTGGATATACAGATGTATTCCAACCTTCTCTAGTAATAGTTATCACTTATACTGTGCTAGAAGACACTGCAGATGTCTCTTTCCCACAAAGCAACCAATGACCCCTCAGGAGCTGCCCAACCTTCCATTCTAGAGTCTAGGCTAATACATGGGTTCAAATCCCAGTGTAAATGCACCCCCCCATGCTGGACCTGTAAAGAGAACATTTAAATAAAGAAATATAAGAATTAGATAGCATGTACCAGCAGGACCCAGGGGAATAGTCCTGAGATTGTGTTTTAGGGTGCTTCATCAAGAGGGCTATAATTCCAGACTGGATAAAGAACAATTTGTTGACTTAAGGGTGTTCCCTCAGGACACATAAGTTACCATCCCACAAGAACACCAGGGAATGAGGTAACTTTACTGCTAGGGTGCCTCCTAGAAGCTTGGAAGAAAAAATGACTAACTCTCAACGAAGTAAAAATGCCTGAATTACTGTAGAAGATGGCCAAGGAAGGAATAAAGAGTCTAAGGGCAGTGGATGTAATGGTTAGTTTTATGTGTCAACTTGACTGTCAACTTGACAGGGTGCACAGATATTTGGATAAACATCATTTCTCAGTATGTTTGTGAGGGTGTTTCTGGATGAGATCAATATTTAAATTGATAGACTGAATAGAGCAGATTGCCCTCCCTAATGTGGGTGGCCTCATCCAAACCTTTGAAGGCCTCAATAGAATAAAAGGCTGAGTAAGAAATAATTCTCTCTCTGTCTGACTCTGAGCTGGGACATCCATCTTCTTCTGCCTTCAGGCTTGGACTCGGACTGGAACTACACCATAAGCTCCCTGGGTCTGGACTTCTCAACTTTCATAATTGTGTGAGGCAATAACTTTTTAATAAATATCTTTTATACCTATACATTCTATTGGTTCTGTTTTTCTGGAGAACCCTGACTGATACAGATTTTGGTACTGAGAGCACTTCTAGAGGAACAGAATTTTAAGGATAAGTTTTCTGAATTATTTCTGGGATTTCTGGAATTGGCTCTCTACTCTAACTAGATTTAAAAATGCTGATGAGGGGGAGCCTGGGTTAAGCATCCAATTCTTGATTTCAACTCAGGTCATGATCTCAGGGTCCTGAGTTGAGCCCTGTGTCCAGCTCTGTGCTCAGCGGAGAGTCTGCTGGAGATTCTCTCTCCCTCTCCCTCTGACCCTCCTCTCTCTTTTACTCTCACAAAATAAATAAACAAATCTTTTTAAAAATGCTAATGAGTCTATTTCCAGTGCTGAAGAGAGCACTGGTGGTCCATGGTGTGATCTGGCCACTGACAGATGCAAAATTCTCCTCTGGATACTCCCAACCAACCACTTACAAGAAGCAAGGAGCCTGTGTAATTGTATATGTGATCCTTTCAGACATTTTTGGAAATCTAATGGGTATAATGAGGTTTGCTGGTTACTCCTGATGTTGCTGGAATGAGAAAAGGATGAATTTAGGAATTCAAATTCCCAGCTCAAGCTCCCCATAAATTACCCAAAAGCAGATTCTTATCTCCCATAGCCTCAGGGATGAGGTTGCTGAGAATAGAATGCAGGATCTCATCCTGTGACTGGCAGCTGAGTTACACAAGTTGAACTGTCAGCCTCACATGGGTCTGAAGGCATCGACTGGGAAAGAATGGGATTGTGTAAATTGGAATAAGAATGTGTGGGAAGACCCTGGTGAAGCTGGTGAAGCTTGAGTCCTAAATTCTAATGAGTCTTCCTTGCCAGTGGATCAGGCCTCTACACTGTCTACCTGGGTCTGAGGAGATTAACACTGCTTTCTGCCTGAGGAAATTAATGGTTCTCCTTGAAGCAGCTGCTATATAAGACAATGGTGATTCTACTAAGGACTCACCCTTACTACCCCTTTTGCTTCTAAACTTATAACTGACTCCAGTTCTAAGAGACGCCTGAAAGTGACATGCACAAAATGTGACTCATGAGGTGGTATACTACACTCCAAAAGAACTACTTGCATTTTCTAATTTACATAGAAATCTGGGAAATATATGTGGCAGTGGGTATTGATAGTATGGGATAATGGTGGAAGGAACACTTTTGGATCAGGCCGAATGTATTTACATGGGCTCACTGAGCAGAGATTCTGTATTTATTATTACGACTCTGGGAGTTTGAAAGGGCTCTAAAAGTTTGTTTGGCTGAAGAGTGGACCAAAAGGTGGCCCACAGTGAGTGAGATGGAAATTCTGAAGCTACTTTGGCTTAACATAGAGAAATGGATTCAATGGCTTGGGGATTTGGGAATATTAGAGTAGATTTGTCATTAAAGACCCACTCATCTACTCTAGGAGGCTCCAGAAGGCATATCTTTTACCACTATCATGAAAAATAAATCTGTAAGGGGAAATCTGGCATGTTTGAAGAGCTCTGTGATCACTCTTCTCTATAGGCCAGACCTTGCAGTGGACACTTCAGTCAGTGGTTTGGGATCCTAGGATGGCGGGGGCCACGTGGTGGCACTCAGCTGACCAAGGCAAGGTAGGCATGATTACCTTAATGGACAGCAGAATCAAGCAGCAATCACAACAGTCTGACTTGCACAGACCTATGGCATTGGCTAGTTGATCCAGGTGTTCCAAAAAGTGAAATGGATGGGAAGCCTACTGAATGCTCACTTGATTTGCATACACAGAAAAGTTCTAGGTTAAGTGAATAAAAGTCTAACTTGAATCAAAATAGATGTACCTCTAGTCAACTCTCTTTTTATTTATTTTTTTAAAGATTTATTTATCTTTAGAGAGAGAGAGTGCAGGCACGACACCTGCACAAGAGGAGGGGGAGGGGCAAAGGGGGAGGGAGAGGGAGAGAGAGAGAGAATCTCTCAAGCAGACTCCGTGCTGACCATGGAGTTGGATGCAGGGCTTAATCCCACAAACCCATGAGATCATGACCTGAGCCGAAACCAAGAGTCGGATGCTCAACAGCCACCCAGGTGCCCCAACTCTCCTTTTGAAAGAAAAACAAACAAACCAACAAACAAAAAAACAAGTTAATTATCCAATTTTCTTCTCTCTAGGAGTATTATTTGCATTGGCTTTTTTTGGGGGGGCACCCTACTACAGAGAGGTATAGTGCTGTCTACTTTTGGGAAGGGTTGGCATATTTTTCAGAACTATCTATAAATCAGACTGAATTTTTCTTCCCTAGTCAAGTGCTATGGGAATTTGAGCCACTTATTCAATGCTACCTACTTGTGTCTTCAGGATCTGCTCAAATACAAACTTGTATATAAGAGTTTCATTTGATAATGGAGTGCTGCTGTACATGTCAGAATTATGGTTCATACAACTCAGTTCATGATGGTTAACTTATATCACATGGTGCCTTGATAGTTCATGGATAAACATTCAGTTTTCATTAAGGCCAGAAGCTGGTTTTCAAATAGTTTTCCGAAAAGGACAGAAAAACTCCCCTCCCACCATGAAATCATACAGTTTTGATGTGATTCACCTATAGGATCCCACTCCAGGCTCCTGAACACAGCACTATCTTCCACATTGGGATACTTAAGTATCATGCCCTATTTAACATAAGGGTAGCTTTTGTGGTAGTCCTCAACCATCAAATTTTCTTTTGATCAGAGGTCCATTAAAAACTGTCAATTTTAGGGGCACCTGGGTGGCTCAGTCAGTTAAGCATCTGCCTTCAGCTCAGGTCATGATCCCAGGGTCCTGAGATGGAGCCCCATCTTGGTCTCTCTGTTCAGTGGGGAGTCTACTTCTCCCTCTGCCCCTCCCCCTGCTTATGTGCTCTCTCTCTCAAATAAATAAATAAAATCTTAAAAACAAACTGAGGGCTTCAGAGGGGAGGGGGGTGGGGGAATGGGATAGACCGGTGATGGGTAGTAAGGAGGGCACGTATTGCATGGTGCACTGGGTGTTATACGCAACTAATGAATCATCGAACTTTACATCAGAAACCAGGGATGTACTGTATGATGACTAACATAATATAATAAAAAAACATTAAAATAAAAAAAAACTGGCAATCTTAGAAAATACTCTGTGTATGGATTCGAGAAGTGCACCCTCCCCAAAAGTATATAATCCATCAAAAATTCTCACTAGGCATTGCACTTCTTTTTTTAGTGATAAGATATGCCAAATGTATTAATCTGTTTTTTACTTTGGAGAGGTCTTAACTTGCCCCAGACCACTGGACTTCTAGAAATCTCACAAGGTGGTAGAACCCTGAATTTTTCTATTTTATTTTATCCCTTGGAATGAATATTTTTGGTTTTGTTTTTTTACCAAAGTATCAAGGATAGTTTCTAGCTTTTGATCAATAGATACCATCGTGATATCAACAATCATCATGATGTAGCAGACCAGATTGATTTCCTATAGAATGGTTAGATGATCAATTCTTCTACAGATTAAATTGTGGTGAAGTGCCAGATTCAGATTGTTGGTGAGTTAAATCTGTTAAAGCATCCTGTTGTATTTTTCAGGTGAAAACAAACTGCTCCTAAAACAAATATATAGGAAAAAAAAATGACAGACACCTGCATGTCACATATGCATGTGTTTCTACTCCCTAAAACAAACACATCTGCAATAGTAGCTGCATCATTGCAATCCTTCTAAGCATGTGACATTGCTTTTACTATTTTGGTGGATAGAGGCAATTGTAGGTATTTAATCTTGGCCTTTCCTAACATAACAATTTTCATTTCATATGTGAGAGAATCCATATGGAAATTTTACCAGTTGCTGAGTATGTCTATTCCAATTGTATATCAGAAGTGGGTGAATAATCATGGGATTTGTTCTGGCATCCACCAAGCTGGCTATGAGATAGCCAAAGTCAAAACTCTATTAATTGCCTGAATCCAAAAGCCCCCACTCTTACTGGTAAATCATAATGCTTTTTAGTTCATAAGGACTTAGCATTAGTTCAGAGTGAATGTCCAATAATGCCCCCAAAGCCTTCATATTTTCCTTTTTCTAACACTTGTTCATGTGGATGAATAGCTGTACATTCCTTTGGGGCAGGCAAATCCACAAGGAAGACTTATAGTATAAAGTTCACGCATTGTTTTAAGGTTCTTCAAGGGGACCTTAATCTTCATTAAGGCTTCCTTTCATTCAAGGGATTCTGCGACTAAAGTCTGGGAATTAGGGAGAGAGCCATGACTCTAAATAGTGATGATTCAGGTCAGATCTCAGTTAACTGAAGCAACAGATTTTTTCTTATACAAATTATGTATGACATTAGGATAGTAGTCCCCCCGCATTGGCAATTTTGCTTTCCATGGTTTTAGTTACTCCTGGTCAACCACCGTCTGGAAGCAGATAATCATCTCTTTGATATACTGGCAGAAGGTAAATAGTAGATACATTCACCTACTTCATCTTGTCACACAGGGATTTTATCATAAGAAGAAGATGAGTATGGTACAATAAGGTATCTTTAGAGAGAGAGACCTAGAGAGACACAGAGAGAGTATATTACAGTATACTGTTATAATTGCCCTATTTTGTTATTATTGTTTTTAATCTCTTACTGTATAATCTCTTTTAAATTAAACTTTATCGTACATATATATGTATAGGAAAAATACATAGTATATACAGGGTTCAGTACTATCTGTGATTTCAGGTGTCTACTGGGGGTTGTGAAACATACCCCTGCAAATAAGGGGGGGGGTACTGGAGTATCCATTTTTATTGCCAAAGATCATCAAAGGATGGAATTATTCAGATAATTCTTTCAGTATTCATTCTCATTAGAATAATGCCCATTTTATCTTTGTTGACTGAATGCTGCCATTTGGATTCTGTCCCTCTGGGATCCCATCATCGCTGCTGAATTCAGGAAACCCATTTTGACGGCAGCACCTCCCACTATAACTTCTAGCCTGTGGAGAACAGCCACGGGAGATATTTTTAAAAACTAGCACTAGCTTCATCACTGTACTTTTCAAAGCCTTGTCTAAAAAGGTATCCTATAGACCTCTCCAGGGCAAATAGTTAGGGAAAGGGGTAGGTTGCTTATGATAAATCCATTTCCTCGTTCCTATATAAACCTTCGGATACTTTCATCTACAGTTTATAAATGTAGTTCTGCCATTATAGTTTCATTTAATTCAGGCCACTTTGGGGTTCAGGTTTCATTCAACCCATTAAGCCAACTGCTAGAACCACTATCAAATGTTCAAGCCAACAAATTGACTCTAGACTATCTACTTAGTGCATTCATAGCGATACATTTGTCTTGTCTCCGACATTATATTTCTTCTACCCTGAGAATTCATTCTCATACATATTCCTAAGATTTCTATGGATCTTAATTGGAAAAATCTTGCAATTCTTTGAGTGTGCCTATAATATCTTTCCAGGTCATACTTGGAATCCAGACCTCTAGGGTCTGCTGGGATTTAAATCTGGTTATAAGTCTAGCAGCACTGAGTGTTGATTGGTGAGAGCGGGAGAGCTTGAGGAATAACAGGGTTTTTTTTTTTTGTTGTTGGTTGGTTGGTTTTTAACTATAACCATTCATAGAAAGTGAAAATGGGCTATCACTACTAATAATGGAAGATGGGCAGATCTGGGGAGTTTCACAGAATCTCCTCATAAGTTCTGATTACATTTTTCAATCACTGTTGTAACTATCTGAAGAGACCCTATAAGGCTGTGAATACTGTGAATTCCGTATGTGCTGAAATTCAGCAACTGGCAAGATTTAACCTGGGGTTGGTGTTTTTTGATTTTCTTTTTTTTTTTTAAGATTTTATTTATTTATTTGAGAGAGAGAGAGGAGAGAGAGACAGAGAATGAGCAGAGGGAAGAGGCAAAGGGAGAGGGAGAAACAGCCTCCCAGCTGAGCAGAGATCCCGAAGCGGGACTTGATCCCAGCACCCAGGGATCACGACCTGAGGTGAAAGCAGACCTTTAACTGACTGAGCCACCCAGGAGGCCATAACCTGGGGTTGGCTTTTAGGAATCTTTTCTTTGCAGCTACAGGGATAAAAGATTCTTCAAGAATGACCACAGAAACTTTCTGGTTCCTTACCCAGGCCTTGAGTTAGGAGTTTAAAGCCCTGAACTCAGTATTTTTCTTACTATGAGTTTACTGGTATAATTAGAAGAAAACAAGCAACCTCACTGCCTTTATAATCTTTATTTCCATTGTAATGTTTTACTGTAGTAGCTATGTGATCGCCCAAAGCTTTGCATAGTGACTGGACTCTTCCAGGTGACTTCAGGCGACAACTTAAAGTGTTTTGACATAGTATGTCATTTGCTACCAGTGTTCCATTTGCCACTAGAAATGAAGTCCTGAATGCCTTTAAGGCAAAACAGATCAGAGAAGCAGTTCTAAATTTCTCCCCTTAAGGTTATGTTCCCTTGGAAGCACCTCCATTACCAAAACCTTTATAAGTCTGGGTTTCATTGGAAAAACAGAACTACTACATGAATGTTTTAGGTTGAGTTCCATGGTCTTAGAGTCTGAGACAAGGACTCTCTTGCAAGTGACTGAGGGTGTTCTTAGGAGAAACTGCTAAGAAAGACAGAAAAGCACGATAGAAGCTGGGGGTAGGAGGCAAATAAAGGTGTTATTTTAGCTAAAGGCTAGCTTTAGTTTAATACCCTGAGGAGTTCTTGAGCATGAATGGCACCATGGAATTGTCTCTCCTTGAGGAAAGGGGGCTCAAGTAGATAAAGGTCACCCCAGGAACTTTTGGGTGGGGTGGCATCTACAGGCGATGGCAGTGCTTCAGAGAAGAGAGAAGCCATGTACCATTAGCAGCCAATGGCCATAGAACATGGGGAATGGGTGCATTGACCAGTAAAGGGGATCTGGGCAGATCACCAAGTGTCTACGAAAAAGCATGAGAGAAATGAGGAAATTAATAAGGGGAAAGGATTTATACAAATGTGGGAGTAGTTGGCTGAGTAAGTATAGGAAAAACAGTGGTAAAATCTCAGTCCGATTTCCTAGAGCAGGAAAGAACGCTCTAATATCAGAAAAATCTGTGATCTGTTGTGACAGTGAAGTGTGAACTACTGCAAAGGTCTGAAAATCTGCTGCTCCTGACTGCCAAGATCTTCTGAAGACTGGCTTGCTTCACTTCTGACTTCCAAATCTCCAAAGTCCCTGTCCTTAGAGCCTGGAACTCTACAGGGAATTGTATTCTGGAAAATGGGGTTGTTGGTAACCCAAGGTGACAACAATCAATCCAGTACACATGTTAATTAGGTCAAAGTTGTCATTCGTATTTTCAAATCTTATATGTCATTATTAATTTTTGTCATCTTTCTCTATCAAGTCATTCTGAGAGGTGTGTTAATGTTTCCCACTGCTGTTGTGGCTTGGATATTTCTTCTTCAGGTTATATCAACTCTTTTATATATATCAAGGTTATGTTATTAGGTACATAACATTCAGAACTGTATTATCTTCTTGGTATGCTGGTACAATTTTATTATAAAATATTCCCTTTTATCTCTAGTAATGCTTCTTGCATTTAAGTCTATTGTGTCTGTTGTTATCATTGTGACACCAGCCATCTTTGATTATTGTTCTCATGGTATATCTTTTTCCATCCTTGTTCTTATATTTGAGGTGTGTCTTTAATAAACAACATTAAGGAAGTGCATTCTAATAATCTTTGTTAATTGCACCATTTGTCCCATTCACATAGAATGTTATTATTGTGTTTTTATGGTTATTTCTACTTATTTGCTTTTTATTCATCTCATTTGTTCCACTTGCTTTCTCTCTGACTTCTTTGTTCATTAATTTATTGTTATGATTCTATTTCCCCCTATTAACTTATTGATAGTAAATTATTTTACTATTCCTTTACATCATACCCTAGAGATTACAATATGTATCTTTAATTTAATACAACTTAATACAAACTAGCATTTTATCATTTTTCAGGCAATGTGAGAACCTCAGAACTCTATGTGTCCTCTCCCACATTTTTTCTTATAATTGTCATTTTTTTTTGAAAACTTCAAAAGCTTTGCTTATGTAAGTTTTTACCTGAAAGAGCCTCATGAAGTCATTGTCTTACTTTTGTTTTTAGTGGTTTTTCTTGTTTATTTTTGTTTTGTTTTGTTGTACAAATCTATAGGTTTTAACACAGGCATAGATTCATGGAACTGTCACCCACTCAGGATATAGAACATTCTGTAACATAAAAATCTTCCTCAAACCAGCCCTTCATCACACCTTCCTCTGAATAATGCCATAATCATGCTGCATTCTCCATCACAATAGTTTTAAAACTCACAAGACATTCTTGTTGCTTACACAGTTAATTTTTATTTACACTTAGCCAGATACTGATCCTATCATATTAAAATTTTTTTCATTATCATTTTTCTAAGATACTTATATGCTGCATAAAGAACTGCTTTTAGCATTTTTTTAAAATGCATGTAGAGCTGATTTTTTTCAGTTTTAATTTGGCCAAAATTGGTTTTTAAAATTTTTTGTTTATTTTATTTTGCCTTCACTTTTAAAGGATATTGTTGTTGGGTGTAGAATTAGAAGTTGGTGGTCATTTGTTTTTAACAATTTAAATATAGCATTTGAATTCTTTTTAATTTTCTTTTAAAGTAATCTCTACACCCAACATGGGGCTTGGACTCACAACCCCGAGATCAAGAGTCACATACTCTACCGACTGAGCCAGCCAGGTGTCCCTCTTTAAAGACAGCACTTTATTATCTTCTGGTTTTCATTCTTTCGGTTGAGTAGTCAGATGTCATCTAAGTGTTGTTCCTTTCAAAGAAATGTGTCCTTTTTACTCTGTTTTTTTTTTTTTTTTAAAGATTTCTCTTAGTGTTTGGTTTTCATAAGGGCATATAGGTATTTTTCTTTTCTATATTTTCCTTCTTTTGTGGTCTCTTTGCTTCACCTCATATAACTTTTGTTGCTCTGTCTTCAGTACACTAATTCTCTTCTGATTCCCACTTTAAGGTAATGTATTTAATTTTTACTTTCTATATATTGTATTTTTATTTAGTTTTTTTTTTTAAATTAATTACTTGGCATTCTCATTCTCTGGAGAAATTAACCATCTTATCAGTTTTTGTGTTTGGATCATCTGTAGGTCTGTAGGTTTGTTTCCCTTAGTTGGGCTTTTTTTTTTTTTTTTTTTAAAGGTGAGGCATGGCTTTTATTACAAGAGTATTTATTTATTTATTTATTTATTTATTTATTTATTTATTTTTTAAGTAAGCTCTATGCCCAATGTGAGGCTTGAACTCATGACCCCTGGATCGAGAGTCACATGCTCAGCTGACTGAGGCAGCCAGGCCCCCTATTACTAGAGTTTACAAACAAGAAGGCTGGGTGGTGGCACCTGGGTGGCTCAGTCAGTTAAGCATCAGCTCAGGTCATGATCATGGGGTTTTGGGATTGAGCCCCACCTCAGGCTTTCTGCTTGGGGGGCTCTGCTTCTCCCTCTTCTTCTGCTCCTCCCCATGCTTGTGCTCTCTCTTTCTCTCTCAAATAAGTAAAAGTTAAAAAAAAAAAAAAAAAAAAAAGAAGAAGAAGAGGGATGAGTGGACAGAGGGAAGGAAGCAGAAGAAAGAAAGAAAGAAAAGTCTTTTTTTGTTGTTGTTCCTGGTTCTAAGTACACCAGGTAATTTTCAATTGTGTGACAGATACCATTTTTGATGAATTGTGGGTTGTAATGATTTTACCTTCCTCTAAAAAGAGTCTATTTTATCTTGTGGTAGTATTTAGGTTCAGGATATACCACCTTAATATGATCAGGGGCTAACTGGATTTGGGGTCAGATTATAGTTTTGGGGGGGCTCTGGTTCATCACTACATTCAGCACAAAGCTCTCCAAGAATCCCAAATGACAGCCTCCAGAGATTATTAGGCTTATCCAGGTCCTCAGAATAGGTTCTGAACTCAATTATGTATCTCCTTTATACCACGAAACTATATAAAAAAAATCTCTAATCTGATTGCTAGTGCCTTTCCTTTTAGCGTCTTAGTCTCTTACTCTATGCATTTTAGGAGCATGGCAACTTCCTTGTGCAAAATTCTACCACACATGGAATTCACTTTTTTACTCTTCCCTTCTTATCAGGATTTTAGTGTCTTACGTCCTAGCAGTACTGGCAATCATGAACTCCAAAATCATCTTTCTACCTCTTTGAGATGGTCAAAGATACTGCTGACTCTGTTTCTTCACAGTATTCTGGTAATCTTTCACTTTTGGCTTCTAGCCACCTGCATCTCCACCAATAATCAGCAAATGCCCCCAGAGACAGTATGGTTCTGAGAATGTAGAGAGAATGTATATTTGTCAGTTCTCTTCCTAATGCTCTGGTCAAAATTCATGTTTCTGAGGCTTGTTGTGTCTCAATTGATTTTTATGCCCATCATTGGCCAAATGAAGTCAGAACCCTTTATGGTAAGTTCCAAAAAGAGCACAGCAGGACTTCAACTACAGACTAATGTGGCCTCTCAAGTCCTATTGCCTCAATAGTTCTCAGTGATGCTTTAACATTTCTTGTGTGTTGTTTGGCTTCTTCGTTTTATAGCTTATATTTTATATTTCCTGTCTTACTAAGAATGTGAGTCCTTTGTAGTATATTACATCTTGTCAAAAGTGTAAGTCCAGCTTGCACTGTTGTTGAGATTATCAGTATTGGAACCTGACATTGTTGGCTAATCATGGGCAAAGAAATCAACTGAAACGCATCAAGTCAGAGAAATATAAATGTGATCAGGATACTAGAATGTATAAAGTTTAAACTGGACAGCTGTTTAAAAAGATGGCTCACTAATGGGGCGCCTGGGTGGTGCAATCAGTTAGGTGTCAGACGTGGTGTCAGCTCAGGTCGTGATCTCAGGCTCATGAGATGGAGCCCCCTGTTGGGCTCTGTGCTAAGGGGGGAGTCTGTTTGAGATTCTTTCTCCTTCTCCCTCTGCCCCTCCCACTCATGCTCTCTCTCTCTCAAATAAATAAACAAATCTTAAAAAAAAAAAAAAAAAGGTGGCTCACTAATTACTGCTACTCAAAACAGCCAACCCATTCCTGTGAATTCTACAGTTTTGTGGTTGTGGTTTATCTCCTTAATCGATATGAAAGTTATCTTTAAATTATGAATATATGTGCTTATTGTCAGTTTCTACTGCTGACATCCAAGGAACCTAAACAATTCATTCAAATGTGTACATTTACATGTATGTATCATATGTCTCCACAAGATTATGAGGCTATAGCGACAGAAAATATTTTTTTTATTTCTTTGTTTGTAACACATTTCTGAAGCTTGTATATTATGTTAACTGTAAATGTATTGAATTAAAGTGAGTTTTATATTTCGTTTCAGATTCCCAAATTAATAAAATATTGTATCATCCAAAGTAAATCAAAACTGCAATTCAAATAATCCTATAATGTAAACCATGAAAATAAATCAGAGGCATTGACATAATGTGTTTACTTATGAAGATGATTATGGCTCATTCTAAAATATTGCCTTTCTGATGCTAGTAGTCAAATCTAATCATAGTATGAAGAATACAGGAACTAGTCAATATGTGTTCAAAATTATATTTTTACCAAAGAGCATGAATAAAACAGGGAAAGGAGAATGACCACTTTTACTTTAAGAATTAGTAGCAACTTGGAAATTAAAATTTGTTGCTAATGCTGTGTATATTTCATGCACACAGAACTAGAACAGACTGCTGAAATAAAAGTAGAGATTTCTATAAACATAATAGGCTGTATTAAGCCAGCCATTATGTTGGATACGATTTCCATTTAATGTCAGAAATTGGCTTTTGAAGATGGCACTCTAAAAATCAAAGCTTTCAATTTCTGCAGCTTCTAAATTGATTAAAGTAGAAAAAGAAGTAAGTGTTAAAGAAACATTTTGAGAATATCATCATTCAAATCTCATTTTTGAGGGGTGGGGCAGGTAGTGCTTTGTTTTTATTACATAAGGAAAGGAAAAGAATGATTGGGACCAGCAATAAAAAGATAACTATGTCAGGGAGGGAAAAGTATTCACACCGGAACTCTCTAAGCCCTTCGCTATTAGAATATAAATGCTACATCTTGAAATAAACTAGAAAATGAAGGAATCTATCTTTCTCTTTAAAGTGCCAGATCAGAAGAGGCAAGCTTTTTTCTGAGAATCAGGAGAGCTGCCTTCTGAGGTTTCTGTGATCAAAAATGGGGAAAGCACTGATGTGGAAAGCTGATATTTGAATCTCACAAAACTGGTTTTCAGCACCAGTAGTGTTAATAGAAAGAATATCAGAGGCTCCAGGACCATCTAACCCATTCGCACAATAAATTCTTGCATGGGCAGCTGGGGAAATCTAATTCTAAATTTATACAGGAACTCTATTCAATAATATTTCTAATACATGCATATGCTTCACTCTCGTAATTTTTTGGTTTTATTAAGTCAATAAGGAAGGATTGTTATTTGTAATAAATTGGGGGTGGGAAAAGTAACACTTTGTGCCCCTGGACTCCTAGAGCTTATTCAAGGGGAGTGTTTCTCCTGTGGGCATTGTGATTATCCCTTAAAGAGATTATCTAAGTGGTATGAACTCGGTTTTATTAACTCGGTTTTATTTCAACTGAGTCACTGAAGAAAAGAAATAAGGAACACAGATCTTAGGTGAAAAATTAGTAAAGCCCTTTTCTCCAAACTCTGGTTGATGCTTTGACACATCTCTGGTACTTTTTTGTAAATTAATTCATCTGAACTGTGGTTGCCCCAATTACATACGGGGTTTTACTGAGAAACTGTTTTAGTCTCTGCATCATACTGTTCATTGAAAAAAGTCTTAGTGAGGGGTGCCTGGGTGGCTTAGTCAGTTAAGCATCCAGTTCTTGTTTCCATCTCAGGTCATGATCCCGGGGTCCTGATATTGAGCCCTGCATCAGGCTCCATGCTGAGTGCGGAGTCTGCTTGCCCCTCTCCCTCTGCTCCTCCCCCTGCTCTCTCTCTCTCTGTCTCTCACAAATAAATAAAATCTTTAAAAATAAAAAAAAAATAAGCCTTAGTGATTAGTGCTTAGCATAAATTTTATGCTCAAATTATTCATTCCATTAAGTAACCATTTTAGTCCTAATCTGTCTGAATCCCAATAAACTAGCATAAATTAAGACCAGGTGCACAATTCTGTAGATCAATCAGACACATCATTTACGGGTATGTGACATTTACATCGAACGATTTGTTTAACTTCTCTTAATTCCAGCTTTCCTGTCTATGAACCTTTATATGCCTGTCCTGCACATTATAACATCATATCTATAAAGGGCCTTCCACAGAGCCTAATATATCATATAGGCTATTATTATTTTTATTGCTATTAGAGACATTTGCAAATGACCAATGAGCCTTCATCTCCTAGATTTGTGAAACCGTTTTTCCTCTTCATTCAGTAACTCAATAAATGATCATTTATGGGAAGCAAAATTTCAAAGTCCTACATAATCGTGGGTCAATTACAAATAGCATTTTGCTTCATTTGCCATTTTTCCCAGGACGTACATACAACTTCACCACTCCATTAAGTAATTGTATAGAGTTTTCTGTAATTTCTATTAGAAATGTTATTCTTTCTCTTGTCATCCATCTATCATAAAATTCTGAGGGCAGGGACCTGATTTTCAAACTTCTTTCTTATTCACTAGGGCCTCTATTCACTCCCCTCAAATAGAACACTCAAGTTCTCTGGAAAGGCACTGAACTTTACGGTAGTGGTTGTTTTACTACTTCCAGGAATTGACAGGACAGGATATTTCCAAGAGGGGCTATTTGGGATCACATTTATTAATTTATATTTATACTATTTGGCTGCAGTCACTAAATACAAAGAGCAGACGACTGAGGCTCAATGAACACTGATAAGGGGCAAGGTGTTCATTTTAGAGTGTGAGATTAGGACAAAGCTGTACTCAGTTTTGGATGATAATCTATTTATTCAATGGAAAATACTACTGCTGGAAGCTGATCCCTTGTCAATGAGAAAAGCCCTGCACACATTCAGCCCATAAATGGAACAATGGTTGGATTAATCCATAAATCAGAATAGGGAGGTAGTTGCTCTAAACTTCGTTTTACTGACTCCCTTACATGACTTACTGGTCACAAAGTGAGGGAAGCAACACTCACGCATGGAAAGGAAGAAAGGATGCCTTCAAACAGTAGCTAACACTGGCCTTCTCCAACCTTTACTGGTATGATTACTATTTAGATGAAGTTACATTTATATGAAATTCATGTTAAAAGTTGGAGCACCACTCCTCACTCCCCACTTTTAACCATCTGCCACACTCATGATCTCTACGTACCAAAGCGCTCATCTCTGTCGACACTGGCAATGAACTATATCTAGCCTCCAATCTGGCCTTCGTTTCAGGTTTTGCCTCATTCCAACCCATTCTTCTAACTGCTGAGTCATCTTTCTAAGCTAAAAATCCCTTTCTTTCCTTTTTCTTTTTCCCCATTCACCTGCCTGTTAAAATCCTTCAACGATGCCCTATTTCTTTTGGGAAGACAAACTTCTTAAAATAGCCTCTCACTATCTCCCAACATGGTCATGTAGTGATTTTTCTCCCTTTTAGAGAACAAATGAAATCAACAGATTGTAACTTTTCAAAAGCCAGATAAGCCAGAGTCTGCATATCAGTTCTGAAGAGAAGGAATTTTCAGCGTCTGAAAGCCTGAGAGTCTTCTACCAAAAGTTTCTTAGCTAATAACATATCTGTGTCTGAAAGTTTCTTTGCCAATGTCTCTCCTCATTTGGAAATTATGCTTGCTTTTTTGAAAATGAGATAAGTGTATTACATATGTGTGTGTATTTCATTCATTTTTCATATTTCACTCACAGCTACGCCTTGGTGTTCTCTTGTTGAACATAAACCATTTCGCAGAACAACTCAGACAAGGCTGCCATGGGAGCATGATGAAATGAGGCCAGAAGCAAGACCACTTCATATTTCTGTCTATTCACAGACATAAACAAGGTCACTGTGCACACCACAAAACATCCCCCACCTCCAGGCAAATATGAGTGCCTGCTGCTTTTTGAAAATTAATTATGGTCTGATCCTTGCTTTAGTCTGTCCTTTTTCTAGATAAGATTAACATATACAGTCATACAATTATTCCATTTCCTGATATTACCCAATGCAGAGAAGAATCCCTACTTCCTTGAGTCCTCCCCCAAATCACCTAACCAAAACCCATATTCTTTAAATTCTTTCTCACACCTTCTTACTGAGATGCCCCATAGTTTCTCACATTGCATGGTCTCCCTAGTGGTTGCAACAAGAATGAAACGTAATTTATTCACAACTATAGATGTGTTCCTAGTGGTCTTTGGCGTGTGTGTGTGCCACACACACACACATACATACATACATACTCACTGAAGGGTTGAAAACACCCACCAGTTAAATCCAGAGTCCTTAAGCTCTATAAAGCAACAGGTCCCTAACCCTGATGACACTGATATAAAACTCTCTGAAATGGAGAAATTTACAAATATGAGCAGAATAGAGAGAATTCTCCTCCCAAAGTATTCCAGAATCCCCCCAGCCCTCCCTCCCACACACAAGAGAAAAAGAAAGAAAGGAACTTGGAAACATGGATACAAGGGAAGGAAACACAACAACAAAGCCAAACAGAGCATCACAGTTTGACCCAATTGTTAATTTGAAATTTACTAAAATAAGTTACCAACAAAAACATAAAAGGGCTCTGATTGACTTTTATACGTGACCAATACAGGTTCTGAGTTAATTTAATAATCTGCTGAAATGCACCAATGGCAAAACTTCATTTGCTTAATCAATAATGGGGCTCAAATTACAATTATATGTGGTTATCCCACTAATTTAAACAAGGTACACCTTATAATCATAGGAAAATTCCTGGACATAAACTAGCGGCCAAAAGAATACATCTCATCATAACTATTGGAACTACATCTTAATGTGCTCAAAGAGGGCCTTCAAGGATTGAGACAATTATATAAGACCAATTAGTGAAGGAGTGATTTTTCCCACTGCATTTCTATGTAATAGCCTGATTCACTTGTTCTTATACATGGAAAGTACAAATGGCGCCTCAGTGTGGATTATCACAAGCTTGATGTTGTGGTTTCATGCACTAAGGTTCCCATAGCCAATATTATTTAAATTACTGACTCCATCCAATTAGCAACTATTTTGGTAAGTATTTTACTATTATAGATTTGACTAATATGCTCTGTTCTATGCCTATTTCAATAGTATCTCAGCTGCACTTTGCCTTCACAAAATGACATAGTATACCTTTCCCCAGCTGCACACGAGGTACCCAAATAGCCTTGCCATACGCACAGTCTTTTCAGGCAAGATCTTAACTGCACCTGCCTTTCTCCAGGAGCACAGGTATTTCATTACATTGATGACATCTTCCTCTGAGGAGATTCATTTGACAAACTCACTCAAGACATAAAAACACTCTCAAAGGAGCTCCTGAAAGGGGAATGGGGCATTACTCTGCACGTAATACAAGGTTTTGCCACTTTGCTTAGCTTCCTGAGGATTAACTGGTAAACATAGGACTGCTCTATTCCTTCCATGGTCAAGAAACTGCTATTAATCTCTCAGCACCCAAAATGTAAAAACACACTCCCAATTTTTAGGCTTTTTCGGGATCTGTAGGCAAAATATATTCACTGTTTATAGATTTTGGCTAAGCTTATTTACACTGTTACTTGCAAACTGACCCACCTTGAAGCCCATCTAGAATCTGTCCAAAATTGTAATACAAGTATGCCGTGAGAGGTACCTGCATTATAGAAACTTTAGCGAGCTCCTTTCATACCTCTTAGGGTCTCTGGATCACTCATGATGCCCATTAGTTGTCCATGGGCTTCTGTTGCAAGAAACTACCCTGTGTTACGTACCAATAGAGTGGCAATTGTTGGTTATCGTATACTGGGCTCTCTGGAAAATAGGGGCTCTCACCTTATGAGAGCTTATGACCCTCTACATCCAGCTGCCCTTTATATGTTAGATCCTAGAAGCTCAAAATAGCCATAGAAGCATCTTTGCTGTAAGATAAAGCCAAATCTGAGCCCTCTGGCATTTTGCTATCTGTGTGAGGCCGCAGCCTTCTTTGTCTTCAGTCTCCTGACAATTGTCATGGTGCTAGAGGAGGTCACTCCTCTCTCAGATCCCTTGGCCTTTTGGGCAGCTCCTCGGGATCAACTGAGTGAACAGCACTGGAAGTTCATCATACCATTGCATGTGTTGGGACCCACAGAAGTACTACTGCTTTTCATCACTTAACCAGGATGCCCCTCTTCAAGGATGGGACCTAAGCATCAGCCCAACTGGCCTAATTTCTGGCAGTCATCTTAGTACTGGTTGCCCTCGCCAACAATCAGCCCCATCCGTACATTTTTTTATAGACTTTTGGGACAATGCCAGTGGTTTGGCTGTCTAGTTCAGTCAATGGCAGCAAAAGTTCCTTGTCCAAGTTGCCTCTTTTAGGGAAAAGAACTTGGGGAAACTCTTGTTTTACACATATCTATAATTAAGTAAAGGTTATATGTAACTTTACATATACTAACCACAGTATAAGGCCTCACCAAAGCATTCCTTATCCCTTTGGAGTTACAGATGTTATTGGATGCATTTAACTTCTCAGAATATACAAAGCTGGGCTCTTGAACATTCAAGACATTCAAAGGAACCTTTGCCTCCCTCAGGCTGCAGGCCTCACAGAGAACTAGTATGGCTCACCTAAGCAAGTTCAAATTCAATTAAATAAAAAATGGCACATTTCAGTCATCAGTTAAACATCTGAGGTGAATTGTAATAGACTGCATTTTTTGATGTTTGCTGACAGCCTTTAAGCTTCGCTCCTCATCTTCCTCTTCTGCTCTATATCTGGGCAACTGACAAGAAAGCTCAGCTGTCCCCTCCTTTGCTCTTGGCAGGAAGTTCAAACCATGCAAGCCCCTGCCCCTTGTGCAGGAGCCATCATACAGGTCTTATACCCTACCATCAAAAAAATGCCAAGCTAGTATGCTTTTCTTTTTCTCTCAAGGCAATTTTGGCAAAGCATGAAAGCCTCCTCTGCTCCTTGTCCATCCCCACCAAAACCTCATATGCAAGTAACAAATACTTTCATATTCTCGTGGTATGTATCTGGCTTTACCAGTCATGACAACTTAACCAAATTTTGAATAGGAGTCCATCCTATGTCTTCAGAGTGTCCACAACATGGTCTACAATCTATCTTGAGGGAATTTTTGTGGAAGGTGCAAGATCTGTGTGTACACTCATTTTTTTATGCATATGAATGTTCCAGTACCATTCTTGAAAAAACTGTCTTTTTCCTTTGCACCTTTGTGACTATGTATGTGTGATAATAGTTCTAGGCTCTCTATTCTTTTCTGCTGGCCTATGTTTCTCTTATTTTGCTGTACTACATTGTCTTCATTACTATAGCTTTAAAGCAAATCTTAAAGTCAAGTAGTATCAGTCCTCCAACTTGGTTCCCTAATATTGTACTGGCTATTCTGGTTTTTTTGCCTTTCCATATAGAATATGGAACTGCAGAATAAGTGTCAATATCCACAGAATAGCTTCCTGTATTTCTGAATGGTATTTCATTGGCATCTTAACAACACTGAGTCTTCCAATCCATGAACAGAGACTATTCTTCCATTTATCATTTTCACTAGAGTTTTATAGTTTTCCACGTATAAGTATTTGCATCTAAGTATTTGATTTTATTTGTACTAATGTACTACTGTAAATGAAATTTATCATAAATTATCCCATTTATTTAAACAAAACAAAACAAACAAAACAAAACAAAACACAACAAAAACAAAAACAAAAAACCAATTCACTTATTCTTCCCACCACCCATCCCCTGCCTGTGGCAACCACTAATCTGTTTCTGTATCTATGAGGTTTGGTTTATCTTACTTTTAAAATAGACTCCATATATAAGAAAGATCATGCAGTATCTATTTTCTCTGTCTAACTTATTTCACTAAACATGATGCTCTCAAGGGCTATCCACGTTGTTGCAAATGGTAATATTTCATTCTTTCTTGTGGCTGAATAATATTCCAATATTTATATATACCATGATTTCTTTATCCATTCATCCATCAATGGACACTTATTTCCATGGCTATTGTAAATAATGCCGAGATGAACATGGAGGTACATGTATCTTTTCAGGTTAGTGTTTGTTTTCTTCGAGTAAGTACCCAAAAATAAAATTGCTGGATTATGGTAGTTGTATTTTTTCTAATTTTTGAGGAAACTTCATACTGTTTTTTAATAGTGGGTGCACCAATTTACATCCCCATCAACAGTACACAAGTGTTTTCTTTTCTCCACATTACCGCCAACACTTGTCGCTTTATTGTCTTTTTGATAATAGTCATTCTAACAGGTGCTAGGTGATACTTCATTGTGGTTTTGCAAATTCCTGATGATTAATGATGCTGAGCATCTTTTCACATACCTATTGGACACCTCTATGTCTTCTTTGGAGAAACATCTATTCAGGTCCTCTGACCATTTTCTAACAGATTATATGTTGATTTTGGTGTAAAGCTATATGAATTCTTTATGTATTTTGGGTATCAGTCCCTTATCAGATGTATGACTTGTAAATATCTTCTCCCATTCTGTAGGTTGCCTTTTCATTTTGTTGATGGTTTCCTTTGCTTTGCAAAACCTTTTTAGTTTGATGTAGTTCCACTTGTTCACTTTTGCTTTTGTTGCTTTTGGTGCCAGATTAAAAAAAAAAATAAAGTCAGTGTCAAGATCTACGTCAAGGAGCTTACCACCTATGTTTTTATTTTTTTTTCCCCACCTAGGAGTTTAATGGTTTCAAATCTTACATTAAAGTCTTAAATCCATTTTGAGTTAAATTTTGTGTATTGCATTAGAAAGTCATCCAATTTCATTTTTTTATTGTCCATTTTTCTTAATATCATTCATTGAAGAGACTGTCCTTTCCCTATTGTATATCTTTTATCATAAAGTAATAGACCATATATGTGTGGGTTTGTTTCTGAATTCTCCATTCTGTTCCAGTAATCTATGTGTGTGTTTTTATTCCAATGACACACTGTTTTAATTACTATTATTCTGTAATAGAGTTTGAAATCAGGTAGTGTGGTGCCTCCAGCTTTGTTTCTTTTTTTCAGTATTGCTTTGGTTATTTGGGATCTTTTGTGATTCTATACCAAATTTAGGATCTTTTGTTCTATTTCTGTGAAACATGCTATTGGAATTTTGATAGGGATTGCACTGAATCTGTAGATTGCTTTGGGTAATATGGGTAATGTTTAACAATATTAATTCTTCCAATTCATGAACATGAAATGTCTTTCCATGTATTTGTGTCTTCCTCAGTTTCTTTCATTAACACCATGTCGTTTTCAATATACATGTCTTTTAACTCCTTGATTAAATTTATTCCTAGGTATTTTATTATTTTTGACTCAATTGTAAATGGGATTGTTTTCTTAATTTTGATTTCTGATAGTTCATAATTATTAGTGTACAGAAACAACAGATTTTAGTGTGTTTATTTTGTATCCTCAAATCTTACTGAATTTTTTTATTAGCTCTAGCAGTTTTTTGATAGAGTCTTTAAGGTTTCCTATATAATATCATGTCATCTGCAAATAGTGACAGTTTTACTTCTTCCTTTCCAATTTGGATGCCTTTTATTTCTTTGTCTTGCCTAATTTCTCTGGCTAGGACTTCTAATACTATGTTGAATAAAAGTGGTGAGAGTGGGCTTGTTCCTGACCTTAAAAGAAAAGCTTTCAGCTTTTCATCATTGAATATGATGTTAGCTGTGGGCTCATCCTATATAGCCTTTATTATGTTAAGGTACATACATACCTCATTTATCTTTATGTTCAAAGAAAAATATATAAGAATATTAACTATAGGATTAGTTATAAACATAAAATGATTTAAATATGTCAGTATAAGGAAATTAATGCACATACCATTTCAGGTATACTAAGTGATGAAATATTACCTATCTTTCAAAATCTTGATTCCAAATAATAATTAAATGCATAAATTTGCCTTCAAAATAAAGATTGCAGCGTAAAAACCTATACAGAAAATAGGACCAATCTTTAGAAAATAGGACTGGAAGGAAATGCCAATTGTGTTTTCCCAAATAGTGTGATTATAGGAGATTTTATGAGAAATAGGTGTCCAGTTTGTGTTGGCTATTATTATTTTTATTAATATTTAACTTTCTTTTAATTAATTTTCTTTAATTTGTAAATGTTATAAATTAAAGGGTGCCTGGGTGGCTCAGTCAGTTAAGTGTACGACTCTTGATTTCTGCTCAGGTCATGATCTCACAGTAGTGAGATCAAGCACTGCATGGAGCTCCGTGCTCAGCAGGGAGTCTGCTTGAATTTCTCTCTCCCTCTCCCTCTGTTCCTTTCTCCCCCCATGCTCTCTGTCTCTCTCAAATAAATAAATCTTATATAAATAAATGCTATAAATTAATTATGCTTTACTTTTTATAGTGAGAAGATATTTAATAATATAAAGGTAGCATTCAAAA
This sequence comes from Ursus arctos, assembly GCF_023065955.2. NCBI lineage: Eukaryota > Metazoa > Chordata > Mammalia > Carnivora > Ursidae > Ursus > Ursus arctos. The sequence goes on from NW_026622986.1 coordinate 27,771,049, forward strand.
TGTTCCTCCAAATTTACTTCTTTAGAAAATACCCCCCCAAAAAGGAGCAATTGTTGAGTTCTTATGATTTTAAATATTCATGATTAGAAATGAAGAGTTATGAACTATATATATATATATATATATATATATATATATATATATATATATGTGTGTGTGTGTGTGTGTGTGTGTGTGTGTGTGTGTGTGTGTGTATATATATATATATATCCCATATGGAGGAAAACTTTAGCCATAGAGAAAAAAAATGGCAAGGATTAAGAATTTTTCCATTCCATATAAAATATAACTGGCCCATTCAGCATTGACAAAGAGGAATCCTTAATAATAAAACAAACCAATCTTTACTATATAAACACTGGAAAGTGATTCATATAATTACCTTTATAAAAACTAACTTAATGGTAAAGATACACTAAAGAATCTGCAAATTGGAGCATCTGCCCTTCTGACTTTTGATGTGGGGCTTTTATTTGAAATTATTACTTATCTTTTCTGTCCATGGTGTTTTAATATATTTTTGCAATGTCAAGATTCACTCCTTGTACCAATTTCAGGTGCTTAACAGGGAAATGCCTCTATCTTTGAGATGCTAATGAGAGCCCTACAACAAGAATTTAAGTATATCAAAAGTCTGCAGTTTAAGACAGAATATTTCAAATACAACTTCCCAATATGATGAAAAAATAATCACCATTTTAATATGATATGGTAACAAATACACATAAGCTTCATTTTATTTATGAAATATTATTTGTATGTTGGAAATGAAATGGGACTTCGAATGTTAAAAGAAACTCACTCTAAAATCCTAAGGGTTTGATGGAAACTTTAACTATCATGATGTTAGCAAAATAGTTTGCAATATAAAAATTGCTTTCATCAGGGGCGCCTGGGTGATACAGTCGTTAAGCGTCTTCCTTCAGCTGAGGGCGTGATCCCAGTGTTCTGGGATCAAGCCCCACATCAGGCTCCTCCACTAGGAGCCTGCTTCTTCCTCTCCCACTCCCCCTGCTGTGTTCCCTCTCTCGCTGGCTGTCTCTGTCAAATAAATAAATAAAAATCTTTAAAAAAAATAAAAAAAATAAAAATTGCTTTCATCTATTTAGAGTCCTGTAAGACACTCATTTTTTGTTTCTCTTTTGATAATGTGATTATGAAATTTGACCTTCCATTTAGAGATGAGAAAATCAAATCATGAGTTTATATTCCTTCATATTTCTATTAGAATATTGCCTGAAGAGGGAGATGATGTAAGTGACTTCAAAATTATAGAATTTGACCTTCTTTTATCGCAATGCTTAAATGTTGAGGCAGCACCTACTTATACAATATTCAAAGTGCTACTTTTGGGACAAATAAGTCAGTAGGTTTCATGTCCAGACTCATTAGTCAGGATTGCTTGAGTTATCCTGCGATAATAAATTCCAAATTTTCAAGACCTTAAGACAATAGCAGTTAATGTCTTATTCAGGAAAGATTTGCTGTGAGCTGAGGCCACATGCCAGGACAGATAACCTCCATGAGTAAGCTTAGCGTTACTCCTCCATTCTACCATAAGCATTCACTAGTCAGGACAGTAAAAGAGGAGAGGTGGAGATTTGTGTTCTAGTAATGAAATACTTCTGCCCCCCAAGTGACACACATCATTTCCACTAACAGTCCCGTAGCTATGCCTAATTTCCAAGTCAGGGTATGGAAGGGAATGTGGAACTAGAAAGAAGAAGTAAATCCAAGGTGAACAGGTGTAATATCTCCCATGCTATCGAACTGTGATTTGCCAAAACCAGAAGTATTCATCATTAGTATATAAAAATAGCTTTCCTTGATTCATTGTTTGCATCCTATAGAGATGAGGCATCTAGGTTTCATAGGTATGCATTCATGTGTTAACACATTTCACTGACTTGGAGACAAACAGAAATAATATACAAGCATGTGGTATATTATTCTTCTAACTGTAAGTATTACCTAGATTTTCTCCCCCATGAAAAACACATACATAGAAAGACTTTGAAAAATTGATTATTCCCTTCAGTTGCCTAGTACAAGTGAAAGCACTGATTTTGGACAGAAACAATCTTGAGTTTTCATTCTAGCTTTTTGGAGTGACAGGCAGCTTTCCTATACAATACATTGAAAAAAGTCCCCATTTTATTGATGGAGAAACTGAAGCACCAAGTAAGAGGTATAACCTTATTTGAGACATACAATGGCTGAATTTAAGAGCCCATATCAGCCTGTCTTGTTCATATTAATTGAGGTTCTTCATTGTTTTTTAAAGTTTAATTCAAATTTTGTATCCTATGGTACAAAATAATCCATGTAATAACATTAATAACATTTACTATAAAACACACCATAAAAGCAGGAAGTATGGATAATTCAAATTTGTAGAAAATGAAATGTTTTATGTAATAAAAGTAGGTACCAAAAAAATGTATTATAATAAAGTATATCTCTCATGAAACCCCAAGTTATAATTTTATACTGGTAGCAATTTCTACCATAAAAGTATTAAGACAACTTTTATCACAGCAGACAAATTACATGTCAAAATTATGAGGTAAACTGGGTACAATTAAATATGAGTTTCTATCACCTAATGAATCATTAAAGTCCTTACTTCACAGACAAAACATCCACCTCTATGATTTCAAACAAAACAATTTTTCCACTGCCAAATTTTCTTTACAAGTGATTAAATATTTTGTTTTGTAAAGTGATGAAACAGAGTTAAAAGGTTCTCTCCCACCCAAAGAGTTACAGATTAGAAAAAAGCATGTTTCACATTGTGTTAATGGTCTTAGACCTGGAATTTTTCTGAGTCTACCCCAAACTGTATTTACAAATTACATGTATTTACCTGTCTTTGATTCCCCATAATGGTGATGAGGCTGTTTTATCCACTAAGTTTTTAATTTGGGGTCATGGCATCCTTTCCAGACCCACAAATTTGTTTTCATGTAACATTCCCTGGGGCTTAAATTATTTTTGTTGAACGAACTACCAATAGATGGTAAAAGATTGCCTCAGTAAATGGTCCAGTAGTTTATAGTACAGATGAAACACTTAAAATTTTCTTTCCATGCTAGAATTATCAAAAACAGTTAATAAAAATATTTTATAAATACTCTCTAAGGACCATCCTCCTTTGGAAACAGTTAAATTGGAACAAAGAGGGATAAGGGAAAGGAAGCTCATAATATTGAGCTGTTAATTTTTATTCATACTAGCTTGGTATTAAGCATTTCCTAGCATAATTCTTATAAACAAACGTGTACATAGCTGTATCTGTAGGTAGAATTAAAATTCAGGATTGTTTCCCTTTGAAGTCCATGTTCACTCCAGTGCATTCAGCAGTGGAAAGGAATAGAACACCAGTGATACCACAGTTAATACAACCACGCTGCCGTCATTTTGGCTACAGCAACTATGTAAACATCAGCATTAAAACTATTGAGCTCTTATTATATTTCGGGCAATAATCCTTAACATGCATTATGTTAATTCTCATGAGTCTATGAACTAAGTATCACTGTCACTTTCCCCACTTACAGATGAGAAAATTGTGATTTAGTGAGTTTGAGTTACTTGCACAAAGTGACACAGCAAGTAACTAAGTTAATGGTGGATCAGGAATCAAAACCTAAGTCCATTTGACATCAAAGTTGAAATTTGACACCAATGCTCAGCAAAACTCAGAATCAAAACTGACAAGGAGCCTTTGTTTCTTCATTTGTACAGTTACACGTAACTGACAAAATATTTGTCCAATTGAAGGGAGGCAGCTACTGTGGAGGCTTCTATGACTAGCAAGAAGGTGCAACCCTAAATTTTCACTATCTGTATGATAAGCAGAAATTCCTGATCATTCCTGAGCATTAAACTATTTAAAGGAAAAAGGACCATCAGACTCATTTGCAGGCTGTTTCAGGATCTTTCATGGCTCATTAGCTTCTCTCATCCCTTTCATTTCTGTTTGACTTCTCTGTGACCATTTGTTCACAATTAATCAAGTTGCCCAGTGGCAAGGTCAGGGAGCGTGCCTGAGTTGACACAAATCTACCAACTCTACTGTTAAAAACAGCCCAGTGCTACTGTCCTGCTGACAAGTGGGTTAGGAGAATCTCTCCTATACAAAAAGGTTGACATTTTGCATTTCAGTATTGTGCACAGGTCTCTCTTCACTGGAGCATGACACCTCAGCAGAGACACAAAACTCATTACCCATCCTTAACCAGAACACGGTGGCTCAATTCCACAGTCTCCTGTATTTTTCCTAGCTGGTTGCTTGCTATGGTAATAACAACCACCATTTATTGCACACTGTAGCAAATGTAGGCTGGGTCCCACCCATGTCCCTCAGGCCCTACCAAGTCTGCATACCTGGCTGATGTCAATGGCAGTATCTGCATCTCCTGCCTGAGGAATTTTTTTTCCATTACTATGGATCCCTCTGCCCACAGATACTGTGGGCCAGAGATGCCAGGGAACTCATACCCTAGGAGTAGCCCTCAGTCAACCAATGTTGGGGATTGCTATGTAAAATCCCAGCTCACACACCTCTGAGCTGGTGTAATCTAAGGGGTGTGTTTTATACCGTTTCCTAAAGATGCCCTGTAGGATTAAACTCCCATTGCCTGCTGTGGAAGCTGGCTTAACAACACACCCTTTATTGGCTGCCTTCCTGTTCCTGTATTTCTTCTCCACTCCCACACTGGTAATCCTCATGCCTTTCAAATAAAGAAATTGTTCTTGAATCTCTGTTTCAAGGTCTGCATTGGGGGAAATCCCACAGTAAAGAAAAAACAAAAACAAACAACAACAACAAAAAAAAAACCCACAACAAAACCAAAACCAAAAAAACCTACAATGTGCCAGCACTGTAATAGTCACTGAGCATGCAACAATGATGAAGACACTCCTCTACTTAGGAGACTTTACAGTTAGGACAAAAGGGCCAGATCTGAAAACACGGAGAAAGTCTCATTTGATGAATAAGAGAGCATTTTGTGAATCAGTGGAAAAGGGATTTCAGGCAGAATGGACAGAATGAATAAATGCATGGAGTTCAGAGAAGGCTGCTTTATTTATTTATTTATTTATTTATTTATTTATTTTTTATTTTAAAAAATATTTATTTATCTTAGAGAGAGAGAGAGAGAGAGCATGCACACACATGGGTTGAGGGAGCGACAGAGGAATAGAATCTTTAAGCAGACTTCCCGCTGAGTGAAGATCCCAACACTGGGCTCCATTCCAGGACCCTGAGATCATGACCTGAGCAGAAACTAAGAGTCGGAGACTTAGCCAACTGAACCACCCAGGCACACTGGAGCAGGCTGCTTTAAATGCTCCCCTCCTTCCCAGCATTCAACCCCACCCATTCTTCACACTGCCGAGGAGTTAGTTTTCTTAAGGAACAATTGGTCAAGGGAAGAGAAATTGTAATAAAAGAGGTTTGAAGATTAACAGTAAAACCTGACAACTTATTAAAGTATTCCCTTGATATTCACCAGAGATTTATTTCAAGATCTTCCTTGATATCCAAATGCACACATTTTACTACAGCAAATTTTCTCAGCTACTAAATGGAAACTGTAATACTCACCTTCCAGAGTTGCTACAAAAACTAAATTAACTATTATAGCTTTGTCGAGATGAGAATGAGAGAGATTGGTGTCCTTACCAGAGCCAACTTATCTGTGATTAAGGTCAGTGCTTCATAAAAACCACAATTTACTACAGGTCATGGACCGTTGAGGTCCTGAAAACTGTAAACTGAGAATTGTACATCCTACCATTTTAAGGACTGCCTGCTCCTACTACGGGCAATACTGAGCATGCTAATTCATCTCTCACTCTCACTTTTTCAAAATACGATATGGTAAAAGAGATACCAGTGAAGTCTTGGCTAACATTACAGAATTTTGGATCTTTACTAAACTTTGGCAATCCTCCAGTGGGCCTCCAGTGCCAAATAAACTAGGTTTAAATGGCTTAGCCTGGCATTCAAGGCCATCCATCATATTCTTCCAATCTAATGGTATACCTTCACAGCCATCATTTTCTATCAAGACAACCAAGAGTCCAACCAATGTAAGAAAACTGCTGTTTTCTAAGGACATGCTGTGTTTCTCCCTCAAGACTTTGCTCTAATTATTGCCTTCATTTAAATGACTCCACTCCCTCCCAGGCTTCTTTCTTTCCTCAAAGCTTGGCTCAATCATCCCCATCACTGCAATGCCCTTTATACTAGTATCTCGAGTCAGAGGATACTCCCTCCGCTTTTTTTTTTTTTTTTTAATGTCCCTTTCTACTTTTTATTCTGGTACACATATTTAGGTTCATGTTGAGTCTCTCCTACTAGAATGTAAATCCCCGAGGGAAGATAAAATCTTACATGCCTCTGTATTCCCCAGAGCATCATGGCATAGCACCATGCACACAGTAAGCACTCTTTACATATTAGTGAGGAAAAATCCAATACTACCTTCATCTCCTGCCCTGGAATCTCAACAAAGTTCTGGAGACCTTCTAGTTCAGTCTTTATGAGGTCCTCCTAGAAGTATAATTAAGTCTTCTAGTTTCCAAGGGAAGGAAACAAATCTCAGGCTCCTCACCAGATAATAATAGTACATACATTTTATGCTTTATTACCTTTAATAAAATCATCTTATAAAGAAGCAGCACAGAGATTAGCACAGGAAAATTGTTCAACACATGTAAGTAGGTCTAATTATAATTATCTTCATTTTTGTTTTTCAATTGAGTGTTGAGCAATATTTGGTATTTACATTAAAGGTTCTTTTTTTTTTTTAATGCCACCTGGAATTCCTTTATAATAAGTGCATTCTAGAAAGTGATTACGAGGGACTTCTTGGCAGAACATCAGGAATAAAGGATGGGTTTAGAGTTTTCAGAGTATTTAAAGATCCACATTTAAAAAAAATACAAAACAAACAAAAAAACAACAACTTTGTCAGACAATTAAAAAAACTGGGGGAATTTGTTCCCAGTAGACCTGCCTTGAAGAAATGTTAAAAGAAATTCTTCAGGGAGGAGAAAGAATAATTTAGGTTAGAAAGTCAGATCTATATAAAGAAAGAGCACTGGAGAATGAATAAGTAAAGGTAAACTAACAACTATTTTGATTATTCTTAATCTATCGAACAGATGACAAAAATAATAGTAGCAACAAAGTATTTGACTTTGTATGCTTGCATATGCACACACACACACATATATATACACACACACATCTCTATATGGTTATATACAGTTATATATAAGTGAGATAAATGACAGCAATGATACAAGGGATGTGAGGGAGGAATTAGAAATATTTTGTAAGTACCTGCACTACCTGTAAAGTGGTAGAGCGTTATTTGAAGGTGGACTGGGTTTATCTGCAAGCATATATTGCAAATTCCAGGGTAACTATAAGAAAAGTAAGGGGGAAGAAAGTATAATAGATATGCTAAGAAGGGGAAGAAAATGTAACCATATAAAATGCTCAATTAAAACCAGAAAGAGTAGAAAAACGTATGAAAGACAAAAAAAGAACAAACAAAAAGGATGAAAAATAAAATTAAAAAAACAGTAGCAAATTTGGTAGAAATTAATACTACTATATCTGCAAAGGGAATAGATGAATTCACCATTCTATTTGGAGACTTTAACTCCCTTCTATCAGAAATGGACAGATCCAGCAGGCAGACAATCAGTAAGGACATAGTTGAACTCAACAACACTATCAATACACAGAATATGGTTCACATTTATAAATTACTTTATCCCAAAATGAAGAATATACATTCTTCTCAAGCTCACACGAAACATTAAGATAGACCATGAAACACACCTTAACACATTTATAGTAATAGAAATTATTCAATGTCGGCTTTTAGACCACAATGAAATTAAACTAGAAATCAATAATAAAAAGAAAGCTGGAAAAATCCCCAAATATTTGATGATTAAACAATGTATTTCTAAATAAACTATGGTCAAGGAATAAATAAGAGAAACTTTAAAAATAGTTTGAACTAAAGGAAAATAAAATTTATCAAAATGTGTGAGATGTAGCAAAAAGCAGTGCTTAGAGGAGAATTTATAGCAATGAATGTAAATTTTAGAAAAGAAGGAAGATATAAAATCAATAATCTAAACTTCTGCTTTAGGAAACTACAAAAAAACCCAATTTAAATCTAAAATAAGCAAATGAAAAAAATAATAAAAATTAGAGTGGATGTCAATGAAATTGAAAACAGAAAAGCAATAGAGAAAACTGATAAAACTAAAACCTCAATCTTTGAAAAGATTAATAAAATTAATAAGCCTCTGGCCAGAATAAATAACAAAAATAGATGACACAAATTACTGATATGAGACATGGCAAAAGGGGTCAGCACTACTGATCTTAGAGACATTAAAATGATAATAAAGAAAGAGTATGAATAACTATTAGCCCACAAATTTGATAGCTTAAGAGAAATGGACCAAGTTCTTGAAAGACACAGTTTGCCAAAATTTATACCAGAAAAAATAGACCATCTAAATGGTCCATACTGAAGAAAGAAGTTGAATAAAAAATTAATAACCTTTCAAAACAGAAAGTACTAACTCTACCAAACATTTATGGAAGAATTGCCCCAATTTTCTACAATATCTTTCAGAAAAAAGCAGAGGAAATACTACCTAACTCATTCTGTAAGGTCAGAAGTGCCCTAGTAACAAAGCCAGCCACAGAAATTACAAGAAAACAACCAACCAATATCTTTCATGTACGTAATCCTCAAAATTAGCAACTTGAATCCAATAACACATAAAATGAATCTTACACCATGACCAAGTGATATTTACCCCAGGTGTACAAGGCTGGTTAAATACTATAAAATTGATTAATGCAACCCATCACATCAATAGTTTAAAAAAGAAAAATCATATGATCATGTCAATAGATGCAGAAAAAGCACCTGACAAAACCTAACACCAATCCACTGTAAGAAAAAAAAATCTCTTAACAAACTAGAACTAGAGGAAAACACTTGATAAAGAATATCTATAAAACAAACAAACAACAAAAAAGAAAGCTACTGTTAACACCATATCCTAATGGTGAGAAACTCAAAGCTTTCCCACAAAGATTAAAAACAGGGCAAGAATGTTCCCTGTAACCATGGCCTTTTGTCATTGTACTGGAAATTCCTAGGTAATACAATGAGATAATAAAAGAAAATAAATAGCATACTGACTGATTGGAAAGGAAGAAAATGAAGAAAATCTGAAAGAAGTGACAAAGAGAAACTGCTGGAACTAATACCCAATTATAGAAAGGTTGCAGGATACAGATTGATATGCAAAAGTCAATCCCTTTACTATATACCAGCGATGTACAAGTGGAATTGGAAGTTAAAAATTCATAACCATTTACAGTAGCATCCCCCAAAATTAAATACTTAGCTATAAATCTGATAAAATATGTATAAGACCCATATGAGAAGAACTACACAACTAGGATGAAAAACATTAAAAATGAACTAAATAATGGAGAGATGTTCCATATTCAGGGATAGAAAGACTCAATGCCATCAAGAAATCAGTTCCTCCCTGCTTGATCTACAGATTTAGTACAATCCCAACCTGAATCCCAGCAAGTTATTGTGCAGACATTGTTAATTTGATACTAAAGAGTTTATATGGAGATGCAAAATACCCAGAATGGCCATCACAATAATGAAGGAGAACAAAGTCAGGGAACTGAGACTATCTGATGTTAAGTACTATACTAACTACTGTACCATAAAGACACAGTAATAAGACAGTGTGGTATCAGTGAAAGAACAGATCAATTGATCTGTAGTACAAAGTAGAGAACATGGAAGCAACCCACATAAATAGAGTCAGGTGACCTCTAACGAAGTGACAAAAGCAATACAATGGACAAGACTTTTTAATAAATGAATAGGAACAACTGCACAGTTACATGCAAAAAAAAAAAAAAAAAATCTAGACACAGACTTTATACTCTTCACAAAAAATTAACCCAAAATAGATCAGAGACATAAAGGTAAGATGCAAAACTACAGAACTCATAGGTAACATAAAAAAAATCTGGATGACATTAGGTATGGCAGTGACTTTTCAGATAAAACACCAAAGACATGGTCCATGCAAGAAAGAAATAATTGATAAGCTGGACTTTATTAAAATTAAAAACTGCTCTAGGGCTGCCTGGTGGCTTAGTCAGTTGAACGTCTGACTCTTGATTTTAGCTTGGGTCATGAAATTGAGCCCTGCCTCAAGTTCCATGCTCAGCAGAGAGTCTGCTTGTCTCCCTCTACCTCTCTCTCTGCATCCCCTCCCACTCACATGCACTCTCTCTAAAATAAATAAATAAGGGCGCCTGGGTGGCACAGCGGTTAAGCGTCTGCCTTCGGCTCAGGGCGTGATCCCGGCGTTGTGGGATCGAGCCCCACGTCAGGCTCCTCTGCTATGAGCCTGCTTCTTCCTCTCCCACTCCCCCTGCTTGTGTTCCCTCTCTCGCTGGCTGTCTCTATCTCTGTCGAATAAATAAATAAAATCTTTAAAAAAAAAATAAAATAAAATAAATAAATAGATCTTTAAAAAAATTAAAAAAAAAAAAACTTCTCTGTGAAAGACAATGTCAAGAGAATGAAAAGGCAGGCTTCAGACTGGGAGAAAATATTTGCAAAAGGCACTTCTGACAAAGGCTGTCCTCCAAAATATACGAAGATGTCTTAGAGCTCGATGATAAGAAAATAAAGAACTCAATTAAAAACAGTGAAAATAAGGGGCATTTGGGTGGCTCAGTTGGTTAAGCATCTATCTGATTCTTTTTTTTTTTTTTTTTTTTTAATTTTATTTATTTATTTGACAGAGACAGCCAGAGAGAGAGGGAACACAAGCAGGGAAAGTGGGAGAGGAAGAAGCAGGCTCATAGCGGAGGAGCCTGCTGTGGGGCTGGATCCCAGAACGCCGGGATCACGCCCTGAGCCGAAGGCAGACGCTTAACGACTGAGCCACCCAGGCGCCGCAGCATCTATCTGACTCTTGATCTCAGCTCAGGTCTTGATCTCCGGATCTAAGCTGGACAAAATACTTGAACAGATACTTCATCACAGAAGATATACAGATGGATAATAAGCATATGAAAAGATGTTCAACATCATGTGTCATTCTAAAAATCAAACAATGAGATACCACATTATTTAATAGATACCTTTTAGAATGGTCAAAATCCAAAACATTGAGAAAACCAGATGCTGTTGAGGAAGTATAGCAACAAGAAATCTCATTCAACGATGACTGGAAGGCAAAATCGTACAGCCACTTGGAAAGACAGTTTAGTGGTTTCTTATAAAACTCAACTTAGATCCAGCAGTCATGTTCTTTGATATTTACCTAAATGAATGGAAACCTTAAAACTTGCACAGAGATATTTATAGCAGCTTTATTCATCACTGCCAAACCTGTGACACAGCCAAGATGTCTCTCAGTGGGTGAATGAAGAAAAAAACTGTGGTCCATCCAGACAATGGATTCATATTCAGCACAAAAAGAAATGAGCTATCAAACCATGAAAATACATGGACGAAACTTAAATGCATATTGCTAAGTGAAAGAAGCCAGTCTGGAAAAGCTACATACTGTACGCTTCCAATTATTTAACTTTCTGGAAAAAGCAAAACTACAGACATTAAAAGGATTGGTTTTTGGCAGTGATTAAGAAGGAAAGAGGGATGAATAAGCAGAGCACAGATTTTTAGGGCAGTGAAACCATTCGACATGATATAACGACGGTGGAAATATGTCATTATACATTTGTCAAAACACAGAGAATGTACAAAATCAAGAATGAATCCTCATACAAACTATGGACTTTGGGTAAGTAGGATGTGTCAATGTAGGTTCATTGGTTGTAACAAAATGTATCGCTCTGGTGGGAATGTTGATAATGGGCAGAAGTTGGGCATGTGTGGGGACAGGGAACTCTGTATTATAGGAACTCTGTATTTTCTAATCAATTTTACTGTAACCTTAAAACTGCTCTAAAAAATTAAGTTCATGAATTAAAAAAAAAATCTTTTCTAGCATCCCAAATCCTTGCCATTAGTGGTGAAAAATTCCTTTAATTTAAATCTTTGTATCTTCACAATCTCTCAATGAAATAAAAATGTGTTATTTGAGATAAAAGCCACTCATCATAAAATTAACAATCTTTAGCACATAAATAGAGATTGACTTTTATTATATCACATGACTTAATTGACTCCTATTCAGATTTAAGGGATTAGGAATAATAATCCCTAGTGAAATGAGCTCCAGTTGCTCAAAAGAAAGAACGGACAATAATTATAGGATTGCAACACAAGGCTGTATAAATTTAAATTAGCATTAACTAAAATTTTAAAAGTTATTTAGTAAGTTTATGAAAATCCATAAATTCTTCACATTCAGAATTCTACATATATGTGTCTTAGAGAATAGGTGCTTTTAGTCTGATTACACATTTTTAAGTGACATGTCATGGCTTTCATGTCATATATTTTAGTATAAGTTAATGAATAAAGGTGCTAGCTATTTTAAAAACTCATTATTATCTTAGTTGTTCCAATAACTCCATTCAGACTACTTTTACATCAAAGGAGAGGAATTACTTAAAATCATCGACAGACTATTTCCAAGGACAAGTAGTTGTTCTTCTAGAACTTAAATAGAATTGGACAATGGAAAAATTCTACCAAAATATTTTTTAAAATGTTTTTGTTTCAAATTTTCACTCTAAAAATTAATATTAACAGTATATTTTAGTGTGTAGTGAATTCACAATTCCTTTAAAGTATGTGCCTTCAAATGACTGCTTATAGGTATAAACTTAATATGTACATCAGTTATAATTTTATATGTGTACATTAAAATAGTATGATTTTTTAAATGTGTTCAAATATTCAGAAAGGGGTAAGTTTGTGCTGCTTTTACTAATGTATGAATTTTTTTATTATTCAAATGGTGCTGAAAATAATTCATAGATGTGGGTTTAAAAGAGCGAAAAGTATGCCAGGAATAAAATCTAATTTTTCAAGTAAAATCTAAAAGGTTACTGCATGAACAATCACTTGATATTTGCATGGTCTGATACTGAAAATAAAGCATGTGTTCCATGTCTTATCCAGGGAAAATTCAAGCTATGCTATTGACCAAAAGGGCAGAATTTTTTCAAAATAACTTGACACATCAAAATATCTCTTTATTGATAACACGTTAGTGGCAGAAAAGGTGAAACTGTTTACTTAATTAGTGAGAGAATGAGAGGTGTTAGGTATAAGTCCAAAAAGTGTTGAAAGCCTGAGAAAACATATCACTTTGGAGAAAAAAATCAAAGTATGAGAAATGTGTATAAAGAAGTTGAAAAGTGGAAAATACTAGAACTTGATGAAAACAGTAAAGAAAGAAAAAAAATAATAAAATTCTAAGATGCTGCAAAGACTGACCCCAATTTCCTCTCCAATTACTGAATTGTATCATTTCTGTATCTCTGGATGACATACTCGCTAGAGTGTTAAGGGATTAACTAATGAAGTTACTGACACATTGGCAAATGCTTTTGAAAAGTCTTCTAGAATTGGGAAGGTGATATGTTGGAAGACTATGAAAAAAAGTAGAAGCAATTTTATTTCTGGTATTCAGAAAAAACAACAGCAATAATCCATAAATTCATGGGCCAGTTTTCCCAAACTCAGTCTTATTTGAAAAAACAAACAAACAAACAAACAAAAATCGTCCACCTTATTATTCTGCAATTTTAAACAACAACAATAACAAAGGAATTTCTGATGGTCAGAAATCTGGGTCCATTCAGGGAAGTAAGTATTGGGGAATTTTTTTTATTTTCAAATAAATAGATAAGAAGTTAATGGTGTCAGGGTGCCTGGGTGGCTCAGTTGGTTGAGCATCTGCCTTAGGCTTGGGTCATGATCCCAGGGTCCTGGGATAGAGCCTTGCATCCTGGCTCCCTGCTTAGCGGGGAGCCTGCTTCTCCCTCTCCCTCTGCCCTCCGCTCCTCCCTTCCCCTGATACCCCCTCATGCTCTTTCTTTCTCAAATAAAGAAAACCTTAAAAAAAAAAAAAAAAGAATTTAATGGTGTTAAGGATGGGGCATGGGGGAGTGGATAATGGGGAGACAAGGTTTTATTATTATTATAATGCAAAGAGGGACTGCGTCTTGAAATTATTGAGGTATTTAGAATTCACATTTGTTTACATATGTGCACTGCTTCATGAGTCTAGAATTGGCAAGGCATTCAGGACAAAGAAAAATGATAAACGACATGACATCATTTCAAGTGGGGAGGGTAAGACCAGAGGGACTGCAAAGATTGGTGTGAGGTTTGTTTAAATGTGATGTCCTCTCAAATGATCCAAGAGTAGAAGCCAAATATTAATAACAGCTGTTGATGATATGTGAAAAGGAGGTGTTATAAACACCAATCAGGACTAAGGCAAAATAATAATTCTTTGAAGGTCCATGGAGAATTGAAAAACAGGCAGGACATTAGAAATGAGGTTCAACTTGGAAAATATATCAGGAGAAAAATATTCTGAAGCAGATAAGGACAGGAAGAAGTTGAAGTCAGAGCTGTGGAAGGGTTATTTCCTCTAAAGAACATTTTATTTTATTTTATTTTATTTTATTTTATTTTATTTTATTTTATTTTATTCATTCATTCATTTATTCATTCATTCAAGTTTTTCTTTAAATTCCAGTTAGTTAACACACAATGTCCTATTAGTTTCAGGTGTACAATTTAGTGATTCAACACTTACATATAACACCCAGTGCTCTTAACGACAAGTGCAACTTTCAAAAGCTGCATGCTCCAAAGAGGGGTTCTGGTTAGCCCTGTGGGAAATTTCCACTTTGTGTACAGCCTATCTTATTCAAAACTTGATATTTCACCAGTTCTCTCCAGAAAAAGGTTAAGAGGTTTATTATATTAAAGATGAAGATACCGTTCACAAACAAGGGAATTGGCTGTTTTAGGGCTTGGCACCTTTCTCTATTACCTGAAAGATGCCCCATGCTGTTAAGATCAATTCGTAATTAAAGAATGATTGAGGTAAGTCATCTGACACACGGTTAACTGAGTCCCTAACCCCAAGAAGCTAAAAAAAAAACTACTAGTACACAGTGAAAATGGGGAAGGGGGTAGAGAGCAGATATCAGAAACATTCATCATCCCATAGCATGTCTTTGCCAATCAGTGGCTGACTCTTCAATTTAGATTCATGGATATGAAGGATCCCTACTGTATAGATGCACGGGTTAATTTATGCAGTCTGTGAGCAGGAAATTAGCCAAATACAAAAATAAAAATATAAGCTACAGAGAATAGTTTCATATGATAATAAAACAGGTTAGGGTGAATATCTGCTTATCAGAATAAAATAAACAAAACCGTATTCTATTCTCAATTCTAAGAAACTGTGATGTTTCTACCAATAGTTTCTAAATATGATCAAAAGTAACTCATAAAGAATCATTATATTCATTTTTTTTAATATGGATTAAACAAAAGAAGTATTCAGACCTCCTCCTCCTCAGTAAGTAGTTGGGTGGGTGCAAAGACATACACCATAAGAGTCTTAGATTTAAGTTTAGAAGTCCTCTGCAAAAGAGGGAATGGCTCGTGTTCATTTTGCCAGGGTCAAAATGCAAACACACCTGGCAATTTCCCAAAAACAAAATCACTGACTAGAAATCTGGCATAATCCAGACTATGGGAGCCAATAAGGCACCACCTCCATTTGTCAGCAAATTGCCCTTCCTTCACAGGTACCTTGAAACATTTATTTAGCTAGTGATTTTCTGCCAATTTAATAAAACTGACTCTTGAGCGTTTGAAAATTAGGGTCAGATGATTCTATGGGGGCAATCAGGCATTTCCTAGTGGTCCTTTGGCAACATTTTACTTCATGTCCTCAATCGAGCATAGAATGAATTTTATATGTGCAAAGTCCCTTGATTTCTGTCTTATTAAAAGAAGGCATTGTAGGGAAACAGGTGCGAAGGGCATGAAGTCTAGGAGAGGTGGACAGCTAGTACAATATTCAGGATGGCTAAGTATTGGATTTATGTCCCCGCACTAGAAGTGCTATGCTTAGTTTTCATGAATATCACCAATTTGACCATTTCAACATACATGTGTTTTGATACCACTTCCTTATTGTACTGGCATGTATTTGTTGAGAATATCATTATGAATGCAGCTCTGTGTTAGGTGCCTGGGGCGAGGATGGAGTGGAAACAATCTAACATGAATAGAAACAATCTCTTAAGCTTATGTGGATAGGATAGGCATTACAAATAACAAAACAGCAGAAATAATAACAACTATTAACAGTATTTATAACAATTATTATTAATAACAACAATAACAATATTATTATTTCTCTAAAGTTGCATAACAGATGTTAACAAGGCATTACAGGTACACAGAAGAAGCAGGAATGCAGTCCAGATGTGGATGCTGGATGTTGGAGAATTTCAGCTGAACCCTGGTTTCAGCAGTCAGAGTCCAATCAGGAGACAGAAGTCAAAGAAATATTAACTATAAAGAAGTATCAACTAAGGCATAAAGAAAAATTGAAATAATACAGGACTAGCAGATGTAGGGAACAGTCATTATCCCCAAGGGCTCAGACAGATTACCTATGGTAGGAAGGGGCAAATCTATGAGAACCTCTCTCCCTGACTTCCTTGCTATTCTTGGACTTAGACACAGACCTTCAACAAAAGGGTGAAGCCATGGCCCACTGTGTGGCAGAGAAGTCCCCTGAGGTGCCAAACCTGCGGAGATCATTGCAAAGCTACCCTCTGGAATGCCAAAGCAAACTCTCCATGGGGAGATGTTATACATTAGATGTCATTGTGAAACTGAACTGGATCTGAAATGCTACCACCATTTCTTTTTTTTTTTTTATAATAATTTTTTTATTATATTATGTTAGTCACCATACAGTACATCCCAAGTTTTTGATGTAAAGTTCCATGATTCATTACTTGCGTATAACACCCAGTGCACCAAGCAATACGTGCCCTCCTTACTACCCACCACCAGCCTATCCCATTCCCCCACCCCTCTCTCCTCTGAAGCCCTCAGTTTGTTTCCCAAAGTCCATAGTCTCTCATGGTTCATTCCCCCTTCTGTTTACCCTCCTGACAATGATTTACGTTCTTTAAAACCTGGGTTCCTCATCTCTAAATAATGCTAGCCACCCTAGTATAACCTCATGATGGCCCTGTAAGGACTAAATGCAGATTAGACATCTGCAAATGTGCCACGAATTATAAAGCTCTACATTAATATTAATAATCAAAGCAGAAGAGCAAATTGTGAAACTCTGGAGATCTTACCCCTGCCTCACATCCATCCTGTGGCAAACCGCCAACATCTTCACATTCACTCCTTAGTAGCAAGAAGATCTCACCTGTCCACTTAGTGGGCCTTATGTTCATTTCAGGAGGATCTCCCAGCTTCTTGCCTCTCCTCACGCCACCTTACTGAGCCTCTCACAGACCATACAGCCAAACATCAGAAATGGATAGACACTTCACTGATCCATGTCTAGTCTGAGAACAAAGTCACACCGTTTCACTAGGCCTCCCATAAGAACAACAGCTAACTTTTGTTCAGCACCTACTACATGCCACGGATGCTTCTCAACACCATGTCATTACTCATTTAATAATCACAAACGCCCTTTAAGATAAGTATTATTATTATCACCCCCACTTTACATACGAGAAGACAGTGGTTTAGAGTTCTAAAGATATCTGCCCAAGACCCCACTGCTAGTTAGTGATATAGCTAGAAATCAAACCCAGGTTTGGTTTCAGATATGATGCTCTTTAGCTGCTCCCAAATCTTACCTCACCTGTGAACCCTGCATATTCTCCACAAACCTGGTTGTCTGTATCCTTGAATCCTGGACAGCTTTCTTGGGACTCCCTCCCTGCCACCTAGTAGCCAGACAACAGCTGACATCTCCATGCTGAGAGATCTGAACTTTGCAGAGGACAAACCCACCCCAGGAAGCCTGTCTCCTGCAAAATTTGAGAGCTACTTCCTTCCACAGCCCCAGTTTGACCCCAGGGGCTCAATGTGATTGACCATTTTGTAACTTTAAGAGCACTTAACTGCATCATGCCATAATCTTTGCTCTCCTGGCCCAGTACCCAAGGTAGAAACACAGAATCATCTGTCCTATCTCAAATTATTATCCCCACTGTGTTTTGTGTTTCTTATTTCCTCCCTCAAACTCCCACCATTCTCCTCCCTCTCCAGCTTTTCTCCTTTGTTATATGGATCCTCACTAAGTTATGCTTTTCCATCTTTTCTCTCTTCATTAAACATTCCTTTTACATTAGTGTTGCCAAAAACTTGGCTCACTGCACAAGATAGAATTAATATGTACTTCTGAGAATTAATATATACTTCTAATATATACTTAAGATGCCTCACCTTCTGCCTTCATTTCCAGATTATCTTTCCTCCATCCTTATGTAAATTCCCCGGCTCCTTTGCAGTACACATCTTTAGATATACTGTCCCCCATCCCTTTTCACTACTGCAATTTGAAAACTTTGACATTATCTCTACTTTATTAACGACTTTGGCCCCAGACTTCTGGTTTTCCTTCTCTCCTAAAGCTTCCCATGGCCAACACTTAGGGTCTTCTACAACGATCTTCTCTTCCATTGTCTTGACCATGCTCTCCCACGGCCACATCTGAGTTCACTTGAACCCAGCTGCTACTGCAGCAAAATTTCCCACAACAATTATTATTTCTGTTGCAGAAAGCTCATCATCAGACACAAACAAGAAAAAAAAAAAAAAAAGCTTTGGCACAATACAACAGGAGGTGTTTCCTTCTCCAAATAAAATGTTACAAGAACATGAAGATTTTCCCTTCCACCAAGTACCATATTGGGAAAAGAATAAAGGAGTAGCATAATTATACCCACCTATTGTCCCTTAAACAGAAAATTAACAGTAACAACTTCTTAACAACAACTTCACCAGGTTAAGTTTTAGCCTGCTTGGAAATAGAGAACCCTCTCTAGCAAGAGGTCTGAAAGATTGAGAGATAAACTAAGATTCAGTGTTCCTGGGTACAAGGCACAATGGCCATGTAATTTTCATTTAATCTGGGACAATTGTGAGAGAGAGTGGACACTGAAAAGTTATGCTCTGGTTACAGCTTAAACAGGAACTGTCCTGGAAACTTTGGGACATATAGGCTATGTGTCTTTTTTTGTAAGATAATAGTTTATATGTATTAATAGCATTATATATACATATTATATATTACATTATATATACATATATGTACATATTATGGCTCTGAAATGTCCCAAGGTGTCTACCCCCTCCCACCAAGCACACAAGGACTGTGAATTTTGATGACTTCATTCTCTCACAATGCAGTCTAACTAAAAAATCTTCCTTTACTACAAATTCCTTTACTACAAATCTTATCATGTTATTGCTTTTCTTAAAACCCTTCACTAGTTTCTCATTTCCCAGCAGTTTATATGGCTCACAAAGCCCCTCCCTAAGTCTTTAGCTATAGTATTATTATTATTATTATTATCATTATCATTATTATTATTATTATTATTATTGTTATTATTACTCACGGCCTGACATGCTATAGTCTGGCCACACTGAAGAGTCTCTTTTCCTAAAACATTTGTTCTTTCCTTTCCCTTTTCATTTATTTTACATGTTTTTCCATCTACTTAGGACTTTTCATCTCCTTCACTTGGCCAATTCATTGCCCATCAAATCTCATCTTAAACATTACCTATGCCAGGAACTGTTCCTAGATCTCCCTGTGAACCATCAGCTGTCTTCTGAGTGGTCTCCCAGTATTGTATGCTTCTGTCAGAGAACCCAGCATTCTTTACTGATACTACATATTTAATTTTTTGTCTTTTTCAGTACAAAGAAAAGCCCCAAGTTCAGAGAAATTTCTTTCTCCAGCACCAGATATAAGGATGAGGCTACTGACAGATTAAGTAAATGAAGCATACTTTTAGTTGAGCACTTACTATGTGTCAGGCATTTATTCCCCTAACTGTCCCTATAAAAAAGTACTTATTTTCCCTACTTTAGAAGTGAGGAAACAAAGGCAGAGAATTTTTTTTAATTACCCAAGTTCATACAGCTAGCAAGCAGAGAAGCCAGAAACCAAACTCCAGCATATCTTCCAACATTTATTAGGTTTCTTTGTATGTATGTGTTGTGTTAATGTGTGTTGAAGAAGTTTAATTAGATCTCTAAGGTATACTGTTTGGTATAAGGCATAAGTAAAGTCAGTTCAATATGAAGTTGAACCTCCAAAAAAGTGATTAAGAAAGACTACTTGCCTGGTTAAATAAAGTGAGCTTCCCATCATCAGAAGAATTTAAACAAAGGCTGGTTAGCCTTTTGTGAGGAATATTTAGAGAGCATTACAGAGTTTGTTAGAAAGCTAGCAAGCTGACCTGGCAGGACTCTAAGAGTCCATGAAAATAACTGGCACTTAAAGGGCAATTGAATGTCTGCTCAGCTCAAAGATGTGGTGGTGTGAGAGATGACCCACAATTTTAGCACTTATCCCGCAATCTTCAGTCTCTGTAAATCCCACCCAATCGGCTGGCATCGTGGACCTTCTTTCCAGTTAGTTTTGCCGACATCCAAACTTAATTGGACCCTAAATGTTTTCCCTGCAGAGCTCTTATCTTGTGAACCAACTGGTTAATCTATTTTGGCAGATCCGGGATTCATAGCTCTTCAGGGAGCTGTAAAATACCTTTTTAAAAAAAGTCAGCCTACTCCAGTGGGACAGCCTAGTGACAGACCTCATTTTCTATTCTGAAATTTTCCTCTTGCATGGTTATTATATTATTATGCAATACTTTCTAATGTCTTGGAGTTGTAATGCCGTCTTACGATGTTTGAACACTCAGGATATTTTTGTAATTGTCTAATTAATCCAATCAACAAAGAGAGTATTAATGGTTCTTTAAAAACCATACAATACAACAGTAATATATATTTTTTCAAATGAGATGAAATATGTTGAGCCTTCAGCTATGTGGACTAATGGTAGAATTCCAGAGTGAGAAAGACTTTCTTAAAGCTCACTTCCTGTCACAGATTCATTGGCTGGAAAGAAATTCTTGGCAGGCCAAACACTCTGCACTCCAGTATGCCAGGATTGATTTTACCAGAAATAACTTATTGTTCATCTGATAATATTTCTGCTTAGATTTAGTACTTTTTGTAAAGGAAAAGAGTTATTTTTGTTATTCTTTGAGTCATGACTTTTGGATCTGAAACATATTCTTCTCTCCAGGTACTTAAATCTGTAGGGAGATTATCATTCAGACTTGAGAAGCTTGCTCTTTCAGAAAGAAACCACAAAAAGTTAAAAAAAAGTTAAAACCTATGGGTAGGAAGCATGGAAAGAAACAAGAATTTGACAACGAAGCAAACTAACTGTGATGGATTTTTTTTTTTTATTAGAAATTGCACATCTCTTTTTTGTTTTATTTATAAAGCATTTCATGGTATGATTAAATGTCTGGTATCAATAAACATTTGAACTATATCTTAAATACTGAGTATACAGAGCAAAATTATGACATAATCTACATTAGGTAGTTCTCATTAATCCTAGGTTGGATCATGCTTTAGTTCTTGTTTACTAGCACTTTGGAAATAATTGTTGAATGAAAAAATGATCGTTACATGTTGGGCATCAATCCCTGCTTTCAACAGCATTGCAGATTTTGAATAAAGTCATAAGCAGAGCATAAACGTATTTCATAAAATAGAATATGTGCAATGTGTGCAAAATTTAGCAGTCACATATAATGTTCAAAATAACTCCCTCGTTCTTATTAGCATCGCTTACTAGAATAAATTAAGGAGATAGTTGGATGATGAAAACTAATTAAATATGGGGGGAAAGTGGAATAAAAGTTGAAATTTAAACATGTTCTTACTAAAAGTATTATTTGAGGAAATTTAAAAAACCCACAAAAGTTATTAATCTGGACTCAGGACACTCGTTCCTTCCAGCATTTAAAAAAAAAAAAAAAAAGCACTATTTGAGTCCAGGGAAAAAGTTCATACATTCATTTCTCATTCTTCCAAACCTGGTGTCTATTAAAGAATCATTCTGTTGGTGAGAACTACAGAAATGGTACTTAGGGACAGGTCATAAAATCCTCTCCTAAAGGGAAAATAAAATTATTAGAAAGTGTTGGAAATTTCAGTGAGAATAAAACATTTCAAAATCTAGGGAACACTGAAAGGGAATAATAAAATAATAAGTAGGATTTGTAATATCCCATAGCTCATGTCTACTTCTTGCCTGTAAATGTTGTAGACTGACTATCTCTCCTGGATGCTTATCCAAGCCAAAGTTTTACGCATGAGCTTGAGAAACAATTCCTTTGCTGCAGGGCCATTTTTAATAAAATAAATCCATTTGTTGGCAGAATCAGCCTATATCAGGTTAAAGATTTTTAGCCTCCCAACTTCTGTATCTATTATGTCATCTGTTTCTGTGTAATGAGAACAGATAGTATTCTAATAACATTAAAAGGAAAGATCTTCTTTAATAGATATAGAAAAAATAAACCCAGCCTTTTAACACATTTAATTTTGAGTTTTAATGCAATTAATACTCATTGTAAATACCTCCAAATCTTAAAATAGTTCAGCATTAAAATAGTTCAGTAGGTATTCTTCAACGATCACCTAGTGCCTGCTTTCATCTTCTGTGGATTTTCTGTTTTCTTCAAAGGAACAAAGTCACAGAATTTAAGGAAAAAGCTACTTGTCTAATTAAAAGATGGCAATTCTTGCTTCCAGTATTGTTTATTACTTCTGTGTATTTGTTGGGCTTAATATGGATGCTGATAATTAGGGGAGCAGCCAATGTCCTTCGAGACGCTTCTGGATAGAACTACCACTTTTATTTTACAGCTTACAAAATGAATGTACACAAGTCCTAAAGAAACAAATTATCAAATTATCAGATCTAGGACTCTAAAGTCTATATACTTATTATGATGAATTTTTACTTCACCCTTGGGGATATTTGCTAATATACAATATGTATATATTAGCAGTTAACTACCTATGACAAAATAGAGAGCAAAAGTACAAAAATGAAAGAGAGAGGGCGGGAGCAAGACTTCACATGTTCAAAATGGTCATTTTTAAGTGGATTTTTTACCTGAGATGTTCAGAAGACTTGGAAATATTGTGCCCCGTCTCCTGCAAAGTGGCTCTCAACTAAGATACTTTGGGTACTTACTAGATTTGCGGAATAGAATAAAATATGCCTGATTTGCCTAAGGTCTGCATATGGGCTGAGGTTACTTTCTCTTTGTGTCCACTGCAGATTCTAGGGCAGTTGTGTTTGTAAAACATGTCAGCTATGGTTCTATTTTATGTTTTTCCTCCTTTCCTAGAGTTGTATTTGTCAAACACGTAAGCCACGGTTCATTTTATGTTTTTATGGAACTTAACTTCTAGGGACTGAAATTTCTCCTAGTTTGGCAACAAATAGCACCGGTTGGAGTGGTGAAATGTTGCAAGAGAGGAGTCCTAATTGTGGCCCTTCGTCAAATCATCTGTGAAAGAATTCACGCTGGATCAGGTTCTTTTGTTCCGTTATCATCAGAAATAGATGATAGGAAAGAACTAAGAAGGCTTCTTTCTGCTTTCTAGCATATTTTAACGACCTCCAGATCTGACAGCTCTTCTAGATTTTACTGCTCAGAGCCACACTACACTTAGTTGGATGCTCTGAAGTGGCATAAACACAAAATTTTGGGGAATAAAACAGTGTGTCTGACTTGCCATCCACAGGGTTTCAAGAAAGTACTAAAGGGCCCTAAAGGCAGAAGGAGGCAATATGGGTGAAGGAGTAAAAACACTGCTATCTTAAAAAGCAATTTGGGAGGGGCGCCTGGGTGGCACAGCAGTTGAGAGTCTGCCTTCGGCTCAGGGCGTGATTCCGGCATTATGGGATCAAGCCCCACATCAGGCTCCTCTGCTAGGAGCCTGCTTCTTCCTCTCCCACTCCCCCTGCTTGTGTTCCCTCTCTCGCTGGCTGTCTCTATCTCTGTCGAATAAATAAATAAAATCTTTAAAAAAAAAAAAGCAATTTGGGAGACACTATGATAAAGTGTAGATGAATTTAATGTAAATATTATGCAAAATCCTCTACATAGGCCCTGGATCCTCTACTCATGGTACAAAGGAAACAGACAAGCAAAAAACACCACCAAAAACCACGCACTGCTTCCCAGGTTGCTTGCTTAACCTAACTAGTCCTAGTACCCATAGACCTACTATTACTGAGACAGCCTACTAGATTTTGAAACAAACAAACAAAAAAGGTGGAGGCAGCAAGTCTAAAAAGTTTAGTTGACCCTTGAACAATGGGGTGTTAGGGGTGCAGATCCCCCCATGCGGTCAAAAATCCACATATAACTTTTGATTTCCCCAAAACTTAGCTACAATAGCCTACCCTACCAATATCATGCTCTTTGCATATGAATTATATAGAGTATTCTTAAAATAAAGCAAGCTAGAAAAAAGATTATTAAGAAAATCATAAGAGAAAATACATTTACACTACTGTATTTATAAAAAAAAATCCCCTATAAGTGAACCCTCAAAGTTCCAATTCATGTTAAGGGTAAACTAGTTTACATTCCAACATCTTTTGCTGACTATGATTAGTAAACTGAGATTTAATGAGACCGAATGATGAATATATCTTCTAATGAATAGGAAGACATCTAATCTACAAGGTAATATTGATAGGAATGGTAGCTGAATGTTTGAGATGAGAAAGAAGGAAATAACAAACTTGAATGCATTTACCTAGGATGGGCATTTAGGTGAATGGTGATTTCACATAGGAGAGAAAATTAAGTTCTGACTTCAAAAATACAATCAGAGCTTCCAGCCTTCCTGAGGCTAGTCACTTTTTACCTGGTTCTCCTGTTACATAAGTTAGTCATAGTTGAGACATTTTATCACCTACTTTACAAAGGAACTTTCCAAAATGTTGACTATCTGAATCTTTGAATATTTCCATGTCAGCTAGACCTCACTTTTTTTTAGTAATGACCGTTCATCATATGAGTGAACCTTTTACCTAGGGCCAAGTTTAGGTATGACATGCCTGCAAGTCCTACTGCTTACTACCTAACTTCTCACTGTTCTCACCATGCACAAGATCTATGTAGCAAAATAATATTATTGATTAAAAATAGACCAAAACCAATTTAAAAAAGCCAGTAAGACTCTAAATTCTACTAAGATAACTAAGAAGTTCCACGAGTATCTTCATTATATATATTGATAACAGTTCAATTTGGGAACTAAAACCTGTTAGGCTTAACCTAAAGTTATGGCACCATATATTCAGCCTTGAAGTTTTGTTCAGTGGCTGCTCAGAATTGTCCAAACACCTCTTAAGAATATTAATCATGGTGTTTCAACCAGTGCTGGCAACACTAACCTCCAGCTTCTATTTCTTTGCTGCAGTTTCAGTTTTACAGTTTATTATATATTTTGTAAACCTCCAGAAATCCTTTGTGAAAGAAAGTGTATAAATAAATCCATATAAATCAGCCCTCACTTTTGTCTTTGAGTCCAAACCCAGAGCTACAAACACAGTACATATCTACATCTTCATTTTCATTTGAATCCTCAAGTGAAAACTTTATGCCCAAACAACAATCAGATGCCAAAACATCTGGAGCTTCAAGTTTTACTGTAAGACTTGATATCTGAAAGCTTCTCTATCTGAACCTACTATTGTATGTGATTCCACCTCAATACTGGTGTTGTTCTGAAGACTAGATCACCTAAAATCATAAAACGAACATAGAAGGGGTTTCCAGTTGGCTGACATAACTAAATTCTTGTACAATCTGTCAAGCTGGGTCATTTGATCGTAGAGGATATCTTTTGGGGGGAGATTATGTTGTTATTATGGAAGATATACATTGTGCTGCTTTGCCATACCATACAGACTATACCTGGGAATGTCCACATGGAAACACTGGCTAGATGCTACTGCATATGAGTATGTGGAATATATTATGTAAATAAACACACACACACACACACACACACACACACACACACACACACACATTAGCCAGGCTATTCAGCATAAATTTCTGAAGTTATTTAATTTTCAATAGGAAGACTTGAAAAACAAACTATTTGAGAATGACTCCAAAGGAAAGGATTATTTTAGGTAGTTGTTTCTAAAATGTCTGAATGATCCTCCATTCAATCATTTCTTTTAGCATTGCACTTCTGTGCCAGTGATACAAAACAAGTGGTAGCCATTCTTATGATAATAAAAGTGTATTTGCCTAAAAAAATTTAAGAAATCTGTTTGGAGAAGCTTCTTATTTAAACTCTTGCCACAAATAAATAGCCAGTTTGAAATGAAGATAGAGATTATCAAAGATAAACATCAGTCACTACTTTAAGGAAATCAGTTAGAGACACGCCACAGATTTCTTGCTACAGCCCATCTTTCTTGCCTAAACATAGGAGTCAGCGCTCCGGTACTGCATACTCCCAGAGGCATCATTTACACTGTAGTCTAAGCGATGGCACTCCCAGGAGTTGTGCACAGCCCCCATAACTATACTCGGCAGTTCCGAATGGAATCACTGCTGCTAAACGAGATTCCAGGACTTTTCTCAAATATGCCTATTGAAATATCCATGAGAATTTATAAGATAAAACATGATATTTTTTATAATAAAACTTAATAAATACAAAATTTATTTATTATATATTTTTTGTCAGTTGTACCTTAGGAGTCTGCTAAAATCATAAAACTAAACTATCATGGATCCTTGGGGCCTGGGAATCAGACAGATGGACCAGAAAGGTTGACCTGATTGACCTAGTGTTTTCTCTGTTGGGTGTGTGTGTTTGTGTGAAATCAACAGAAATGTGAAAAAACACCTGTTGACAGCTGTCTAGCATATCCTCCTTTGACAATCCCACTGGAGGTCATACTAGGACGACAAAGTAAAGAAAGCAGTAATTCTTCTCTGGTGTTAGTCCTATTACCTGATAGGACTAATATAGTAGTGGCTATCAAATTTTGCATTTCAAACAAATTTCCAGATAACAGTGATGTTGCCAACCTGGAGTGCCAACCTGCCACTTTGAGGTTGACCAATCTAATATAACAGAGAGATCATCTAACCAGTAAGAATCCATGTGGACTAAAACATGTTCATAGATAAGATAAAAAGATAGGATACAAGTTTTATGCATAGTATATTCCCAAACTTGTAATAAACCAAATATTATTGATGGGATAAAGATTGTTTGAAATGCATAAAGTTGTTTACTGTGGTTGTCTTTGGGTATTGAGAGCACAGAAAATTATTTTATATTTTCCACTTCATTTTCCAAAGCATAATGAATTTTAATTATACAATAAAATGAACAGCAGCAGCTTTATTTTAAAAGGTGAGGAAATTAAATGAGTATTTTTTGCATTCTGGGGAGAATGGAAATAAAGAAGCTCCAGAAAGACATAAGGCATGTAAAAGGGTTAGAACACCTCTAGAAATAGGTATCATTGTAGAGCAGGGAGAAGAGGCAGTCACGCATTCCTGAAGGGAACTGTAACCAACAGAGAGAAACATGAATATATATGTATTCTAATTTAAAGTGAGGGCACTAGGTCACTGCAACTCATTAATAGGTCTGCTCTTTACATTCCTTAGAATTGTAAACCACATGGTTTTTGATGGGTTTATCACAAGGTGGTTGGAAATCATTGTGTATTTTCTATTACCATCCTACACTTCCTATATCCTATTGTAGATAATCTTCCTAAACTGCAGTTCTGTCCATGCCACATCCCAACCGAAAGACCTTTAGTGATTGTTACTGTGGACACCTGCCAATTTGACTTACTCATCATTCCCTAAAGGTACTTGAGGTATTCTAGCTGATTGCTTTTGCCCATATTATTATTCTGCCATCATATAGTCTTCCCTTCCTCTTCCTCATCTACAAATACTATTCATCTTCAATATGTATTAAAAAATATATCCATTTATCATAACCCAACCAAAAGTATTTGAAAGATTTCTTCCTCTAAATTGCACATGAAACCTGTCATGTAAACTGTTTATCAAATTGTTTCCCCCTTTGAAGAATCTGAGGATTGATTATATTTTAGATATTTTTAAATGGATTTTGCACCATTCAGAATTGTTTATCTCTTACTCACTTTGGCCACAAAGTGATCACTGTCATTTCATGCACTTGATTGTCCTTAGTCATCCCCTCCTTGAGGTGTACCAGGCAAGAGGAACTGATATTTCCCTCTCTATTTTTGGAGACCTTATACAGAATGGTTTAAGATGGGAGGTTCCTTTAATCATTCCTTTATTTTCTTAAGGTGATCCTATGGTTATAAAACTGTAGGTAGTATACAGACTATTATAATAAAATTTTTAAAAAATCACATTTACTATACATCACAGGAATCTGCTGAAATCATGAGACTAAACTATGATATTCTGGGAATCTGGGAATAGGAGCACAGATATAACAGTAAGGTATTGTCTAACTGTCTTTTTTTCAGAAAAATTGAAAACAACAAAAATATTAAAAGTACCTTCATTACTGTTCCCTGAGGCTATGAGTTGACTTCTTCATGGTCCTTCTCCTCAGTCTATAATCCCCTGCAAACCTAACTCATGTCAGGATCTTTGGAGAAATGCAAATGGAACCCCTTGCTCCAATACCCCAAACTGATTAATATTAAAATCAAAGCATTTATGCAACCTTCTTCATGGATCAATTAGGAGATCCCAAGGAAGAAAATTCACAATACTGTATTCTGTGAGAGACTAAGTCCATTCAGAATTCCCTGATTTAAGAATGCATATTCACCACTTTGGTTTCCACACAATGTTAAGGTAGGGAAAGAGCATCACAGATTCATGTAATGTCAAAAAGTATTTATCATGGGTAATAGGGAAAAGACAGTGCTCATTCTTTTCTCATTAATATAATCATATGGGATAAAAACAAGAACATTTTCTATTTTTGCCCCGACTCTGCAGCTGCCTAGTTGTATGACCTAAGCAATCTGGACCCTGTGTTCCTAAAATTGAGTTATCTAGATCAGTAGTTCCCAAATCTGCCTGATGACTAGAGATATTTAAGAAACTTGTTGATAATATAATTTCTGGGGCCTTGTCCCTGCATATTTTTCTTCAGTAGTTCAAATAATCTGTATTACAAGAAATTTCTCAAAGACTTCCAAAAATTAGATTTGAGAGAATCACTTGTCCATGTGATTTCTTGAGTCCTTTCAAAAATCTAAAAATCTATTTTTTTGTTTCTATTCCTTCCCTCTCCCATCAATAATAAAAAAAATGTATTGTAGGTGGTGAAAAACTGAGAGCTTTTCTCATAGTCAGGAATAAGACAAGTATGTCCACTCTCACCACTCTTATTCAATATAGTATGGGAAGTCCTAGCAACACCATTCAGGCAACAAAAAGAAATAAAAATCATCTAAATTGTTAAGGAGGAAGTAGAACTTGCACTATCTCAGGTGGAATGATACTATATCTAGAAAATTCTAAAGATTCCAATTAAAAAAAAGAACTACTCAAACTGATAAGAATTCAGTAAGGTTGGAGGATATAAAATCAATGTACAGAACTTCATCGCATTTATATACACAAATAATGAAGAAGCACAAAGAGAAATTAAGAAAACAATCCCATTTACAACTGCACCAAAAGTAATAAAATAGCTAGGAATAAACTTAACCAAGGAGGCGAAAGACCTGTATTTGAAAATTATAAAAGGCTGATGGAAGAAATTGAAGACGACATAAACAAATGGAAAAACATTCCATGGTCATGGGTTGGAAGAACAAATATTGTTAAAATGTTCATACTACTCCAAGCAATCTACAGATTTAAAGCAATCCCTAAACAAATACCAACAGCATTTTTCACAGAACTAGAACAAACAATCCAAAAATTTGTATGGAACCACAAAGACCGTGAATAGCCAAAGCAAACTTGAAAAAGAAAAACAAAACTGTAGGTATCATAATTCCAGATTTCAAGTTATATTACAAAGCAGTAGTAATCAAAACAGTATGGCACTGGCACAAAAAGAGACACATAAATCAATGGAACAGAATAGAGAGCCCAGAAATAAACCTACGCTTTTATGGTCAATTGATCTGTGACAAAAAGGCAAGACTATATAATGGAAAAAAGACAAATGGTGCTGGGAAAACTGGAAGCTACATGCAAAAGAACAACACTGGAC
The DNA here is from genome assembly GCF_023065955.2 of Ursus arctos. Classification (NCBI taxonomy): domain Eukaryota; kingdom Metazoa; phylum Chordata; class Mammalia; order Carnivora; family Ursidae; genus Ursus; species Ursus arctos. Next base: position 27,801,513 of record NW_026622986.1, read on the forward strand.
CATTTTGTTACACCATATACAAAAATAAACTCAAAATGAATTAAGGACCAAAATGTGAGACCTGAAACCATAAAAATCCTAGAAGAGAGCACAAGCATTCATTTCTCAAACATTGGTTACAGCAACATTCTTCTAGTTATGTCTCCTGAGGTAAGGGAAATAAAAGCAAAAATGAACTACTGGGACTACCTCAAAATAGAAAGCTTCTGCACAGCAAAGGAAACATTCAACAAAACTAAAAGACAAACTACTGAATGGGAGAAGATATTTGCAAATGACATATCCAATAAAGGGTTAGCATCCAAAATATACAAGGAACTTATACAACTTAACACCAAAAAAACCCCACCAAATAATCCAATTAAAAATGATCAGAAGACATGAACAGATATGTCTCCAAAGAAGACATGCAGATAACCAACAGACACATGAAAAGATGCTAAACATCAGTGATCATCAGGGAAATGTAAATCAAAACCACAATGAGATATCATTTCACACCTCAGAATGACTAAAATAAAAAACACAAGAAACAATAAGTGTTGGTGAGGACTGGAGAAAAAGGAACCCTCATGCACTGTTGGTGGGTGCAGCCATGGCGGAAAATAGTATGGTGGTTCCATAAATATTAAAAATAGAACTACCATATGATTCAGTAATACCAATGCCAAGTATTTACTCAAAGAATATGAACCACTAATCTGAAAAGATATATGCATTACTATGTTCTATTGCAGCATTATTTCTATTGGACAAATTATGGAAGCAGTCCAAAGATCCACTGATAGACAAATGGATAAAGAAGGTGTGGTATGTATATGTATGCAGTGAAATATTACTCAGCCATAAAAAATAATGAAATCTTGCCATTTGCAACAACGTGGATGAATCTAGAGAGTATAATGCTAAGCAAAATACATCAATCAGAGAAAGACAAATACCATATGATTTTTTTAAGTAATTTTTTATTATGTTATGTTAGTCACCATACAGTACACCCTTAGTTTTTGATGTAGTGTTCCATGGTTCATTATTTGCATATAACACCCAGTGCTCCATGCAATATGTGCCGTCCTTACTACCCATCACTGGCCTATCCCAGTGCCCTATCCCCCTCCCCTCTGAAACCCTCAGTTTGTTTCCCGGAGTCCATAGTCTCTCATGATTTTAACTTATATGTGGAATTTAAGAAAAAAAGAAACAAAGAGAAAAAAAGGGAAACCAAAAAAATAAAAACTCTTAACTATGTATGGTTACCAGAGGGGAGGTGAGTGGGGAATGGGTGAAACAGGTGAAGGGGATTAAGAGTATATTTATCTTGATGAGCACTGAGTAATGTATAGACTTCTTGAATCACTATATTGTACATCTGAAACTAACAAAACACTGTATGTTAACTATACTGGAATTAATATCTTAACAATATATATTGTATACACACAAATATTTATAACAGATTTATTTGTAATTGACAAAACTTGGAAGTAACCAAGATGTCCTTCAGTAGATAAATGGGTAAATAAACTGTGGTCCATCCAAGCAGTGGGATATTATTCAGTACTAAAAACAAATGAGCTATCTAGCCAGAAAGAGACACGGAAGAAACTTAAGCGCACAATACTAAGTGAAGGAAGTGAAGGAAGCCAGTTTGGAAAGCTACCTACTGCATGATTCCAACTATATGACATATTAGAAAAGTCAAAACTAAACAGTGAAAAGATTAGTGGTTGCCAGGACTTGGGGGGGAGGTGATGACTAGGCGGGGCATCCAGGAGTTTTTGGGCAATGGAAGTACTGTGTATGATACCATATATTGTATACATGTCATTATATATTTGTCAAAACTCAAAGACTGCATACAACACCAAGAGTGAACCCTGATGTAAACTGTAGACTCTGGGTGATGATGACGTGTCAATGTTGGTTCATCAGTTGTAACAAATGTACAACTCTGATGGGTATGCTCATAATGGTGGTGACTATGAATATCTGGGGGCACAGGGTATAGGAGAAATCTCTTTAACTTCTGCTCAATTTTTCAATAAACCTAAAAATACTCTACAAAATAGATTCTACAATACAATAGGAGTCAATGAATAGCCCTTAATTTTTCACTTATTTTTTTCAGGGAAAGACAAAAATGATACTGTAGGGAAAACTTTAGTTTTTATTTTTTACATAATCAGTGTCAAAGTTAGGCCCCTTAAGTTGGAGATAATAAACATTGAGTTAAGGCAGTTGATAATGAGTATCCTCTGTAATGTAATGAAATTATTTCTTACTATTCTGAAATAATCTGCACATGCTTTTAAGGGGTGCCTGGGTAGTTCAGTCGGTTGAGCATCCGACTCTTGATTTTGACTCAGGTCATGATCTCAGGGTCATGGGATAAGCCCTGTGTCCTGTTCCAAGCTCAGCAGGGAGTCTGCTTTTCTCCCTCTGTCCCTTTCCCCTGCTTGCACTCTTGTGTGCGCACTCTAACAAATAAATAAATCTTAAAAAAAAAAAACAAAAAAACTTTCAGTAGCTTAGACAATATGAGTGTGTGAGAGAGGAAGAATACAGCCTATTTTTCTTGACTCAGTTTCTTTGTCACTGTAAAATTTAGTTAAAGGATGCTCATTGAGTACTCTGACACTCTCAATATAAAGCACATACATTATTCGTAATCAATATGTACAGAGAAAACACATCTTCCAAACTATGATATTTAAATTGTTCTTTTCTTAAAATGATGCTTTTTCAGTCACCTTGGAAATATGTGCAAATGCAAATCTAAATCCCATATGCAGTAATGATTTGGTTGAAACAAATACTATTCCCTCAAGCTATGTTGGTTTGGGGGGAAAAATGACTCCTCTAATGGGAAGATTGCAATGGCTCTGCTCCTAAGGGAAAAAAGAAAAAATAAAAAGTCATACAGATAAGATGCTCTTATTTATAACATGTAACAAGATACGTTGCAAGACATGAGCATCTTTCTGATGACTTATCCTGCTGATCAGAGTACAAAAGAGTTTATTTTCATAATTACAACAGATGGAAAACAATAAAATTATACTTTAGGCTAATGCACTCTCACCCTGATTATCCTTTTTTTGTATGTGTGTCTCCCCTGAAGCTATTTTATAACAATATAAAAATTGCAGAAATATGGTACCGCAAAAGCCTGACCAGATTTCCTAATTATCTGTCATGACTCAAGACTGCAGTGAGAAATTAGCTCTCCTGGGAAAGAAAAAAATTTGATGGGACTTAAAATAATAGAAAGAATCTTATGATGTCTTTCCTCAACAAGCTGAGAAAGAAATCCATCCATTTTTAGTAGGATTACCCTAACTTTCTCTTTTCTTTTTTACATATATTTTTATCTCAGCTACAGAGAGGTGTGCTAATCATATTCTTCAAGACATGACATGTTGTAATGAAAAGATTCACTCTTGTTTCATTAATTACATTTTATTCACCTCCAATTCTATTCCATTCCCATCTTCTTACCACAAGTGTTAATTAATGTATATAAGGAATAAGATGTATGCACTTGTGAGATCTCTGTATCTATGTCTGCATCTTTATCTATACCTATATCTATATCTATATCTATATCTATATCTATACCTATACCTATATCTATATCAACACAACTACTTCTCTTTTCTCCATATTTCCCAGCTTCCCTTGTACTTCGATATGCCTATGTGAGTTGATTCTGACCAATGGAATGTGGGGAGAGGTAATATGCACCTGTCCCCAAACAGCCTCCACGTGCTATTTTTTCTCTTTTGTCATCCTTTAGATGGAGAGCAACCCACATGGTGACTATAAAAGCTACTCACTGAAGATGAGAAAAACCTTCATCACATTGGGTCCTTAAATGACTGGATCTTGGAACTCATCCCCCAACACATACCAATGATAAGACTCTTACATGAGTAAGAGAAAAGACTTCTAGTTTATTAAATCACTGAAATTTTAAAGTTTATTTGTATTCCAGTTACCTCATTATTTATTTCACTATAAGAAACTGTCTTATAAGGTTCTCATGGTCTTTACGCTACCAAATCTTTTTATCAATTTTTGTCTTTTATAATTCAAATAAAATGCCTGGAAAACCAGGCTAGAGGAAGATGGCAATAAGCCAACTGAGTTTTTCCTCTTAACCTGGTTCTTCGTGACAGTGTTGGACGCTGGACTTATTGAGCAGTTTAAATGTCCTATTGATCACTCAGCCATGAATTCCGCAGTCAGGGTACTGAACTCGCTTTAGGAGCTCAAGGCAAACTACCTTAACCAAAATAAAAGGTGATAACATGGTAATATCATGCATCCAGAGTACTTTGACATCAGGTAAAAACATAAGACAATGCCTGTTTCAGCAGTTTAAATGTAATCTTGCTGTTTGAAAAAACAAAACAAAACAAAAAAAAACAACAACAAAGGAACAAACAAAAAACCCATCTCTAACAGTAATAAGCCTTCCATCAGACGAAATCACAAAATTTTCTGTCAGAGAACATCTACCCTTCCCTAAGTCCACTTATTGTGCTTGAGGGCTGCCAGATACATGGATAGTTTAGGGATGCACAGGAATATTGGACATGGTAGTATTGGAATTCTCCACGAGATGAAGTCATTATTTTTAATAGACTATTTTCAGATCAATTTTGGGTTTACACAAAAATTGAGCAGAAGGTACAGAGAGTTTCCATATATTCCTTCCTCTCCATACCTAACATCTTGCTTTCCTGTAGTACATGTTACAATTGGTGAACCAATATTGATACAGTATTAACTAAAGACCATTAACATTGAGTTCACTGTGTAGTACAGTTCTATCAGTTTTGCCAAATGCATAATGTCATGTATCTGCTATTATAGTATCTAACAGAATATTTTTATTGCCCTAAAAATCCCCTGTGCTCCACTAATTCATCCCTTCCCGTGAACTCCTGGCAAACCTTAATCTTTTTACTGTCTCTACACTTTTGCCTTTTCCAAACCGTCATATAGTTGGAATCATACAGTATGCAGCTATTTCAGACTGGCTTCTTTCACTTAGCAACATCCATTTAAGGGTCTTTCATGTCTTTTGTGCGTGTGTGTGTGTGTGGGGGGGCTCAATAGCTCATTCCTTGTTATCACTGAGTAAAATTCATCATGTGCATGTACTACAATTTGCTTACCCATTTACCTATTGAAGGATATCTAGATTGTTTCCAAGTTTTGGCAGTTATGAATAAAGCTGTTGCAAGTATTCGTGTGCAGTTTATTCTGTGGACACATATTTTCAACTTATTTGGGTAAATAACTAGGAGCATAATTGCTGGATGCTGTGGTAAGACTAGCTTTGTAAGAAACTGCCATTCAGTTTCCCAAAATGGCTCTACCACTTGGGTTTTCCCACCAGCACTGAATGAGAGTCCTTGTTGGTCCACTTTCTCTCTGGCATTTGATGCTGTACATGTTTTAGGGTTTTTCCACTTTAATAGGTGTGTTGTGGTATCTCCTTGTTGTTTCAATTTGCAATCCTTAATGACATATAATGTTGAGCACCTTTTCATATGCTTATTTGGTATTGTCTATCGTTATGAGTTCAGATCTTTTGACCATTTTTACTTGAGTTTTTTTTCTTACTGTTGAGGTGTAAGAATTCTTTGTGTATTTTGGAAACAAGTCATTTTTCATATACATGTTATTCAACTATTTTCTTCCAGTCTGTGGCTTGTGCTTTTATTCTGTTAACAGTATCTTTCACATAGTTGTTTTTAATCTTAATGAAGTCCAACTGATTTTTTTTCTTTAACGAAGTGTGGTTTTGCTGTTTTACCTAAAAAGTCATTGCCAAATCGAAGATCATCTAAATGTTCTCCTGTGTTACCTTTTAGAATTTATTTTTAATCCTTAAATAAGTTATAATCTTCATACCACTGAGGGAAATAGAGCCATAAGTTCATGAATTACATACTGATTTCGTACAATTTTTATTCGTCCATCCCATTTCTGACATACACAATATTTCCGTATTTTGAGAAACCATGATGTGTTTGTCAAGAAAGGATGCATGATTTTGCTTGTCAGCCTAAATCTGTAAATTTTTTTTTTTTTTTGAGTACTTAAGAATCCTCTCGGCAGGGGGCAAAACATCTTTACTCTTGGGGAATAAGGAGAAAGAGTACCTACTAGACCAGAGCCATGGCATTGGTCTCTTTATTCCTACAAAGCCATGGACGTTATATATTTCATGAAGGCTCTTTTTTTAAATGAGGAAAACATATTCTACCTAAATCAATGAGTGACATTAGCAATGAATAAATTGCTGACATCTTCCCCAAGGGATAGCTCAAAGATTATCAGCAATAGCTGGAGAAAGACAGGGTCTATCTCCTTTCCAATATGACTCAAGAGAGAAGGGAGATCAAGTTAAAGACAGTGTCAGCCTTCACTAGGGACAAAGTGGATCTTTGATTAGAAAGAGGTAGATATCAGCAATTGGAAAATTTCTACTCTTGGGATGTTTATGTTTATCATTGAAAGTATTGACTATATAATAAGGCAAAATAAACTTAATTTCTCAATGTAGCATTCTGAAAAGTGACTTACTTATTTCAAAGATTCTGTCATTGTTAAGACACTCTCACACCTATTCTTTGAAAATATGCTTCTTAAAGCATTCATAAAAGGTCAAAGGAAAATAATTCAACATGCTTTTTAATCATGCTTCAAATGAATGTCTATTTGAAAAATAAAAAGAAATCAATAAAGTTAGTATTAAAAACTGAAATCAATAAACAATTAACTTGACTTTATTCACATTCAAACTAGAATAAAAAGAATCTATGAACATACAACACCAAGAGTGAACTGTGATGTAAACTATGGACTTTGGGTGATCATGTGTCAGTGTGGGTTCATCAGTTGTGATAAATATACCATTCAGGTGGGGATACTGATAATGGGAGAAGCTGTGCATGTGTGGGGACAAGGGGCTGATGGGAAATATATATATACACACACACACACATATATATATGTATATGTAATATATAGCATTCGTATATGTGTAAGTACTACTGTACTATTATTTATTGAGCTTTTATTCCCCACATGAAATGGTTCATTATACCTTGTATCTTATTCATGTAATTTTTCCTTTTGTACCAAAACTGACTACCACTTTTCCATCTCACCAGTAAATACTTTCCTAAGATAAAGTTCAAGGGCCTTATTGGTCCCTCAAATAATCACCAAGAATTCAACATTCTTTGCAGTTACTTACTTCCATTATAAAACAGAGCTATTCTCCTAATGGAGTCAGTGCTATTAGAACTCATTTCCCTGAGGCCTATTTCTCCTCTTACGTTTTTAGCAGACTCTTAGTCCCCCTTTCTAATTTGTATTATAAACTCAGGGGAAGGGACTGCGTCTTACCCTATGTCAACTAGGTGTTCAATAAACATTATTATTATTAAAATCATAATGATGTCAGGCTTGGCCTAATCAATTTTAATTCAGCTTAATCTAGTTCAAATAACTTTAATTTAGGAGGTACTGTTCTGATACACACACACACGTACACACAGACACACACACACACGCACACATTTTTAAACTAGATTTCCAATTTACCTCTGCATTAGCCTCCTTATTTTTTCTTTTTCAGCCTCACAAACTTCTGTAGGCAAGAAATTTTCTTTGTGCTATTGCTAAAGTCCATTTTATCTGACAAATGCTTTTATACTATTTTTATTTCCTTGCCCATTCAGAAGTATTACCCACAACTTTTCACGTTATAGCTAATTTTTCTCCCAATGAATTGAAAGAAACCAACCTGAACCTACCTCTGGGTAGTCATGGTGAATGTGAAGAAAAGTGCGAAGAAGAGCAGGGTGCCACCTAATAGTTTCTGTGCTTTCAAGAAAGCTCTCCTGGAGCCATGTGGAAGATTGATTGAGCTGAGCAGGAGTGGAGATAAGAAGATGAATTAAGAAACTACTGAAATTATCCACATTAGTGATGACCAAGGATTGCACAAAGTTTGGACAGTACAGATGTAGAGTTTTGGGTACCGACTTCGAGAGAGGAAGACAAAAAAGCAATTGCTGAAGGGCAGGGAATGTATATGTAGGCACGAGAGGGGTCAAGGATGACCAAGGGGGGTACCGCTGCAGTACAGGAGGGGCACAGGTGCACTGTGGGCAATGGTGTGAGCAGCATGTGCGATCGACTTATGAAATTTGGAAGTGTTGTGAGTCACCTTTCCCCAGGAAAAGGCTCACCCAAAGTGAGGAGGGTAAGTAAATACAAAATGAAGAGGGTAGATATTGGACATACAGAAAACACCAATATTTATGGAGACCAGTAAAGAAATACAAATCAAAGAAGTGTACTGGAGTAGGAGTGAACAGAAAAATCGCACAATGAAGAAAATGGGTTCTATAAGCCATCTGTTATTTTATCATCAGTAGCTCTTAAAAAGGAGAATCCATGTGATTTTGACCCTATGGGATGTGCTCTCCCTCGAGAGAGATTAAATTATAAGGCACTATGAACAGAACCGGTATTGGTCGAGGGGGGTTATTTAGCTGGTAGGCACTAGTACATCTCTAGAGTCACTGAAGTTAGTATCTCTTCCGATAAATTAGCCTATGCTGGCTAAAGTATTCAGAATATCGCCTCTGACTGAAACTGTAACCTTCCCTACTTCCTTCCATCTGCCCTACCCATGGAGCTTGTTACTTTAAGAATAACGTGGTTTCCTGCTTCTTGTTCCTAACATCAGCCCTAAAATAATTTGTGACGGTGTCATGATGCAGCCGGATAAGGAGTTACACACACCTGGAGTCCCACATATGCTGCTTATTAGCTCTGTGAAGTTGCACTAAGTTATTTAAACTTTCAGAATTTTGACTATCTAAATAAAAATAACCAAAAAAATGAAAGAATGTTAGAAATGACTTGCCATGCATTAAACTGCTTAACATATAACCAACATGATATAGGTACTCTAAATATTCATTTTCCTTGATTTCTGCCAAGTCAGTTGTATCTTTCTTTTCAAAGATGTTTTTGCACCCTGATATTCCTGAATCTTAAAATGAGGGCCTGAGTACCACTAGTCCTTGCTAGGGTAATTAAGAGCAGTGCTGCATCTTTTTTTGGAAAGAACTCTTTGAAAGAAGCAACTCTTCAAAGGGGAACACAGGAGACTTAATACCTACATGAAAAAATTGCACTGCTAATCATTCCTTAACCTATTCTTACAAACTCCCCTTGCCTGTATTTTTTTTAAAAAAGATTTATTTATTTATTTTAGAGAGAGAGAGTGTGTGTGAGCAGAGGGAAGGGCAGAGAGAGGGAATCCTCAAGCAGACTCCCCGCTGAGCACGGAGCCCAAGGCTGCAGGGCTCCGTCCCAGAACCTTGAGATCATGACCTAAGCCTAAATCAAGAGTTGGCCACTTAACCGACTGCGCCACTCAGGGGCTCCTTTCCTGTATTTTCTTAAGCAATCTGAGTAACATTACTGGGTAACATTATGTCTTTCATTGTTCACTCCTTCTTCCATTTCAGCCCTTATCTTCTTACTCTTTAGGCAAATATACAGTGATAGCTCAACTGATGAAGTGTTGAAATAAACATCTGCTCATACACATCCTGTTGAAATGCAGACTAAAGCCTCAAGCATTTTTAGCTGACAAGTTCTCTGTACATATGCAGCATTTTACACTTACTAAGAAGAATCTATGTGCTAAAAGCACTCAAAAACATCCAGCACCATAATATATGAAGATTTTCCTTCGGGTTCTGTAATTTCCATGGTTAGAACCATGTGTAACCATCATGCTATAGCCTAAGTTATGAGGCTTTCGATCTTCATGTGAGTGGTCAAAATGAAGACATTTTGATTTATTTTGAATCAAACAAATAATAGAAATCTTTGATTTCCAGAAGCAATAATCTTCAATTGGAGATGCAGTAGATGAGAGAATTCATAAAAGAAAGTTTCAAAATAAGGATCCCACTAGGCTCATCTGCAACAGAGATGATGAGAGACGGCATGCGGTAGTGAATAGAGTGCTACCTAGAGTCCTGGTGTTTTATGCCTGACTCGTGTAAAATGTTGAATTAATTTTCTTGACTCCACTATCAATATCTCTAAAATGTGGATACTGGATGTAAGAACTCTAAAAGAAAGCAACCTAGAGGCAGATGGGACATAAGAGGTCGCCAGCAAATTCTAGTTGCCTTCCTATAATTATAATCTCTGTGCTATGATTTTAGAGATGATCACATACAAATATATTCAATCCAATATATATGTATTTTTATATTATTCACATACAATTGTGTTTTGATTGAGTCTACCACAGTGCATTTATAGCAACTTCACAAGAAATGTAACAGTCAACTCCTTCACTCTACTTTCCTTACTTAATGTCTTTCAGAATAACAATTTTGAATGTAATGTTCTGGCTAATAGGGAATACTCGTATTATCTAAAGCCAGGTCATGATATGGACAAGTTTTTGAGGTTTTTTTGGCCACGTAACATTGTTTGAAATAACACTGTAGATGGTATAGTCAATAGTTTCCTTAATGATGCAACCCCAAAACTTCACAACTAATTAAATGCTATAAAATATAAATCAAATGTATAAAACATGCTCATACATCCATTTCCATTTATGTTATGAGAATACAGAATGTGTCAGCATTTGAGCAAAACAATCTACGCATGGACTTTCAAAATAGATTTCAAACAGTGGCTGGTGTGGGGCTTTCTGCATAGTATAAACAGCTAGTGCACTGAATTATTTCAGATGAACTGAAATCACAGAACTGAGTCCTAGCCCCACAGGCAGTAGAAGGTTTGGGTTGATTAGCCCATTACATCCTGAAAGTTCAATGAGAGATTCTGGGTAACTACATCAAGGTTGGTTGGTAGAGGAAACCTGCAAGGTAGTCAACAAATAAAAAGAGAGAAAACTTAATAACAACGGAAAAGTAAAATCAAAGGTGATGCCTTGACCTGAGCTTAGAGAGGCTGAGAAACTCAGCGATAATGCTTTTCACTTCATCTGTAACACACGCTGTTCTTCTCTGGTCCTGAAAATAGCATGTGACTTATGGAGCATCCTATTAGCTGTTTCAGGAAAGCACATTTTCTTCTGAAAAAAAATCGGTTTAAGAATAAAGGAAACAAGTACAAACACAAAGCCAAACACACTGGGGTCTACATTGGGCACTCATTCAAAATGTCATGTCATCTGAACACGTCTCCAGTTTTTAATGGTGCTTCACTTGGGTCTAATCACATTCAAACCCTGCTGGGTTGCATGCTATTATATGCTTTAAAAATGTATAGTCAAGACACAACTAAAATAAAAGCTCATACAAGCCAGCAGCTGAAGCACAGAAAGAAGATGCCTTTGGGATTCTATTTCATCTGGTGCAACCAAATCACAAGGTCATCTGTGACTTGTTGCCCACCTGTGTCTCTGTTTCCTCATTGTTAAAATAAGAGTGATCATTAGAAATGATTGATGATCTAAGGCTGTCATATTTATTTTCTTTAAATTACATTTAGGAGCCTGTTTTAGGACACCAGACAAACAGCTCTTCTCTTCTTCTTCCCTTTACCATTACAAATGAAAGATCTTAGGAATTCATATTCCCAAACATCTATTTCTACCAAAATGTGAGCCGTGCTATTTCTGTATTTTCCAGGAATGGCATTGTTCTAAAAAGTTTCAAATGAAAGAATGATATGAAACTTTCTTCCTAAATATTTCAAATGATGAATTTCTTGTTCTGAACATTTTAGCTTTGTAGAAGGTCATATCAAATTGTATATGCACATCAAACAGTATTATGTATCTTTAGGTGAGTACATAGGGATAACTTGTCCTTTGATTATTTTCCCCCAAAGTTTGAACATTTGCTCATGAAGCCTCTGCTCTGTTTTTATTTTTTATTGTTGACATTCAAATGGAATTGAACCAAGAGTTTTCTGGTCAGGAGAAGAAAAAAGATAAAACCATTATAAGCCAATGGAACTTGTGATACTGTCTGACAATTTCCCAGTGTGGTTGCTTCCTCATCCCAGATGTCTGAGGGATGTAATCAGAAACAAAGTGCATTTTATGATAAATGCCTTGAGGTAAATGTGCTCACAAAAGATATTACAGTTTTCCTCTATTTTGCTTCCTCAAAAAAAAAATACCCAAAACCTTTATTTTGAATTGTCTTAATATTAGCAGGTTCTCCAAGGAGAAACGGAAACACACACATCCGCACACTCATCAAGTTTGGCTGATGTAGCTAAGAGGTGACCACATTATGTTTTATTTTCCTAATCCCAGAACAACTAAACATTAACATGTTTTGCCCTGAGTAACTGTATGTGACATGAAATATGAAAGACATATCTGAGGTGCAGAGAGCTGTTCCCAAAGTAAATTAAAACAGCATAGGTTTAAAAAGCACTCCTGTAGGGGGCTGCGTTCCACCTGCAGAACTCAATCTGTGCCAGTGACAACATAATCAGACACCAAGAACAAAACCGTGACCCAGCGACTGAGCTGGAGGCTGGAGTCCAGATGCGTTGGGCAGAACATGTGGGTACGCTAATGAGACGCTGCTGATCTGCGGGCCCTGGATGGGCATGGTGGGTGCCTCTGTGAGCTGCTAAAGGACCACACACTGGTGGAGGGGGACAGGATTTCAACAGATCAAAGGGGCCTCTGTGGCCACAGGAGGACTGATGAAGGGGTGGGCTCCGCTTGCGATGAGCAGTGCTGGAGTCACAATAAACACAGTAATGCGTATTATTCTCTGGCCTCAGCCCAAAGCGGGAAGCCCACCAAGTGGCAACAAACACCCTTCCATCAGACTGACAACCATTGAGAAACACCCTTGCAACATCGTAAGAGGCAAAGCTTTAAAATAACAGAGCGACCTCACATATGCAGTGGCAGGACTACCTCCCCGTCTACTCCAGCTAAATCTTCCTTTCTTGGGTTAAGTCCAGAGTCAGGTGAGAAGCTGATAAGACTGGTCTGTTATGCATAAAACCATATGAATAAAATCGATTAATGACTAGATGTAGAGGTATGGTGACAACTGCCTGAGGGCCAAAGTCAAATACAGCATGCAGTTCTTAGACTGCATTTTGAAAACTTATCTTTTAGTACTATATTTTAAAAAATAATATTTTTTTCCAATATCAGGGAACACTGTGAAGTGTTTGAAGCAAGCATGAGGCCAACTGCTAACTGATCTCTAACATTTACTCAGCGCAGCACTCTAGCCCAGAGGTCTCTTGTCCTAGGAGTACTGCCATCTAACCTAGACACCCCTTTTTTACCCTGGGATGAGTACAAATTTAGCTAGCTCCCCTGTGACATGAGCACTGTGAGATCTGAAAGTGGAAGTGCCCTCCTTAGATCAGCAGTTCTTACCTGGAGCAGGTCTCAGAATCACCAGTGGGGACTTCTTAAAATTCAGATTGCTGGGCCCTTCCACTCAGGGTCTATGTCTGTAGGTCTGGGGCAGGGCCAGAGAATGTGCATTTCTAACAATTCCCAGGTGATGCTGAGCCACTGCCTTACAATTATCACTCATACTTGTCTCCTCCACTACTCTTTCCATTACATAAAAATAAAATTTCAGAGCTGAGGCAATTGTAGACAGCATCTAACTCACCTACTTCCTTTTTGAGGAAACTGAGGCTCAGAAAGCTTAGTAAGTATCATGAATGCTATAACCCAGGTCGCCTGATTCCAATTGAGAGATCCTTTCATGCAATCATCCTACCTCATGGCTGGTTCCTTTAATATTTTCAATGAGTTTTATCCCTGCAAAGTTCAAATTAATTTATACTGGCTGCATAAAACATTATGAGAGGCTTTTAAAAAGGAATATGACTCCTCTGTGTTAAGCCCCAAATTAAAGATCAAATTCTCGAGTTTATAATGATCATCTTTAGATGATTAATTTTTAAAGGTAAGTTCTTCATTTTTATATTAATTAGACTATTCTTGGGTATTTTGTAGAGACCAAAACATTTGAATCTGTTGGAATAAGGATACACACACACACACACACACAGTCAGCAGCCTGTTTGTTCAATTTTGTGTAAAAGACAGCTAATATATATTTCTTTGAATAAAAGTCTGAGATAGTACATTTCTTTCTTCTAGTGTTGAATTTCCATTATATTTTGTGACATCTCTCAGCCATTCTGAGTGTGTGACTCTGTGTGTGTGCGTGTGTCCGTGTGTGTGTGTGTGTGTGTGTGTGTGTGTGTGTGCTGGGATAAGACTGGAAGAAGTTATGGAAGAATCAAAGGGATGCAACAATGCTGGCTCTTTTGTGGCTTCATTTTCCTTTTGCAGTTGACTATTCTTGATAGGTATCATTTCAAAACCATTTCAATTTTTTCCAAGACAGGGCTGGTTCTTTGGTTGTATTTGCAAATAAAATTTGAGCTAGACTTATCTGATAGTGGAGGATGGATCACGAACTCAAATCACACGGACAGAAGTCTGATGAACATCACCTGCCTGAAAACCCACTTACAGATAGGGACAGTTCCCCATGTGTCCTGTTCCAGAGAACTACTGAGATGGATTTTCAGGTAATTGTTCTTTGGAAGACATGGGTTTTCAAGGAATAAGTCTGAATTCAAGAATTTTGGTTTTGATTTTTGCTCTTCTCATTGCCAAATACTCCAAAGCAGATCTGTCCCCATTTTAAGAGAGGCATGAAATAGGATACAAACATCTTCACTCCAGGTGAATACCTGGTGCAGAAGTGATAATGGCAGGAAGTAGGACTTCTTCAGAAAGCAGTGGCAGGTTTTTCCTCCAGTATCTTAAGCACTTCCTTAGAGTTTTCAATTATTTTCAGTCTGTTTAAACTACTGGCATCCTTAGTTACCTGGCAGCTGCAAATAATATTCCTTTGAGGTTATCCACAGTTACAGTGATTTCGATGCTAATTCCTGAAGCAACCTCTCTTAAAATACTTAAAAACGGAGCAACATGAGGACTTCATATGGTTTGTTATGTTATGGGTTTTTTTAAATTTGGGCTTCTAAGAGACAGAGGGCTATGAAGAGTCTACTTATTTACAGTGGGACTTCAGATACTCCTAGTGTGCAATTCACTGTGAATCACCTTGACCGTCAAAGGCAATAATTTGTAGTCAGTTAGACTTCACATCTCTGAAACTGTCTGTGGGAATCCAGCATTGTAACAATGGAAAGAACCTTGAAATATTATTTGGGTATAGACATCTTTGCTTATGGAAATAAATACTCAGATAATCTAGGATAAATATTGCCCATTTTCTTCTTCAAAGTTTACAAAAATAATTAGTTCTGAGTTAATTCTCTTTTAATAACCAATGAAATGAATATATTAGATGTATAATGGTCCTTGGCCCAGAAACCGTATGATTTAGTAGGAGAAGCAGCCATGTAAGTATTAACTTAAAGTATAGGTAATAATTAGATAAGCGTTCCAGTATAAATATAATGAAAATGCTGTGGAAGAACAGAGGGATGAGTAATTAAATTTACCCAGGGACACTGGAAGAAGGTCTCAGTAGAAGGAAGCATTTGAGCTGCACCTTCAAGGACCAAACCAGCTTTGGTAGGTAAAGAGAGCTTTGGGACAGCCACTGAGAGTTAGGGATCTACATGAGATTTGTCTGGGAAAATGGTGAATGCAACCAGAGTGACGAATTAAGCAGGATAGAGAAGTGAGACTAAACATATTGGAAAGTCCAGTCTGAGCAACACTTTGAATTTATGTTAAATAATTTGAAGTGTATTCTTCAGACAGTTGCATTCCATTGAAGATTTTGAGCAGAGGTACAACACTGCTGTAGGGAAATTAGACTGGTGCTAACCACCTGCCTGAATTCATCTCCTACTACTGGCTTTCATTCAACCCCAAACATATTCCTATCACTAGGCCTTTGAACTTACGGTTCCTTCTCCCTGGAAACCTCTTTTTCTAGATATCCATATGACTCCCTCTTTATTTCCTCCTGTCTTTCATTTGTCTGTGCAAATGTCACTTTGTCTTGATGACTCTAAGAGTACAACACCCCTCTTTTCCCATTTCCCTTCTTTGCTATATTTTTTCTGTAGTACATGTGACATCTAATATACACATACACAATATATACATATACAGTATAAATTGTATATCCCTATGATCTACTTCCCATGAGGGCAAGAATTTTGTTTTCTTTCCTCCTTTGTTCATTGCCTAGAATAGTGCTTGGAGTATACTTGAGGCTAACAAATATTTATAAAGTGAATGAAAGAGAGAAAAAAAAGAGCACGTCTCAGTCAGCTCAGGCTGCCAAAACAAAATACTAAAGATTGAGCAGCTTAAAAATCAGAAATGCATTTTCTCACAGTGGTAAAGGCTGGACATCTGAGGTCACAGTGACAGCATGATCAGGTATGGTGAGAGCTCTCTTCCTGGCTGCAGATGGCTGCCTTCTGGCTGTGTCCTCACACGACAGGGAGAAAGACAGCAACTTCTCTCCTATCTCTTTTTATAAGGACACTAATCCCATTATGAGGGCCCCACCCTCATGACCTCATCTATAACTAGTTTCTTTCTAAAGGCCCCATATTCAAGTACTATCACATAGGGGTTAGGGCTTCAACATATAAATTTTGTGGGGACACAAGCATTAAGTGCATAATAGAACAACTAGAGATGGTAGAGGAAAAACAGGGATGCGATGGTATCTGATTTCAAAAGATGAGGTGCTTCTGGGCAGCATTAGCCAGGCTTCCCTCCAGCCCCTAAACTACTGCCCTGAGGAAAAGTGGGGATTAAGAAGGATGACTACATGTCAGAAATGTAAAGTGACTTCTAGAGGAAGTAAAGATGGGGATGTAATGAAAGGGGGATTAAGAGGAAAAGTGGGGATTAAGAAGGATGACTACATGTCAGAAATGTAAAGTGCCTTCTAGAGGAAGTAAAGATGGGGATGTAATGAAAGGGGGATTGATTCAACTGGAAATAGCAGAGGTGAAAGCCAAAATCCCCCATCCTTCAAACGTTGCTCTTTTGGAAGGATGAAGGATGCTAAGCTAAGGAAGAAGAGAAAATCTCTGCAAGAAGGCACTGCTGGAAGGCCTGGATAAAGCTTCCTTCCCCATGAGATGATAGTCAGAAAGCCTAGCCATTGGCATTATTCCTGGTGTGGGTGGTGACAGTGTTGTTGTCAGGAGACCTAGGGGTGGTGTCCCTCAGGGCCAGGAGAGGACGCTCATCACAGAGTTCAGAAATCAGAGCACAGAGTAGAGAGAACTCTTTTATTTTTATTTTTTCCTGGTAACTGACTATATTGAACAGAAATCTAGGCCCATCCAAGCTTCCCACTAGATGAGAAGGCAATAAAATTCATCACCTCTATAAAAAGGTAAATGGGTCAAAAAAAAAAAAAAGAGGTCATCTTGCTAAACAAGAGAGATTCAGCTCTCTGAAAGAGACAAACTGGATGAAGCAGAAGACACAGACTAAGCCAGAGATGAGTTTTGTAAACTTGGGAAATATATCAATTCAACTACTTTATCATGTTAAAGAGAAAAAAAACATTTGAAATTTGGAAGAAAAGACAAACATGCTTGCCAAGCTAAAAGTTGGTGGGATACCACCACAGACAAAAGGATAGAGGAAATGATTGCTGATGTAGATGATAAACTTTAGTAGAAAGTCACCAAGAACTCACAGGAAAGTGATAAAGAGAAAATGTGAGAGACATGAGAAATAAAACACAGAGATCCAATCTATATATAAAAGAATTTCCAAAATTAAAGAATGGAAAGACTAGTTGAAATAACTATAGAAATAGATGGGCATAAAGAGTAGAGAGACTAATTATGTGTGGATCAGAACAGACCATGACACAGATCCCATCACCCTACCCTTTCCTGGCACCCCAACTGCTAGTCTTGCCCTTTGACCTTTTTCCCTTGAGACTTTCCTCTCTCCACTTGTCTCATAGTCCCTGTCTTCTTATCCCTTCCCCTCCAGGAACTGTGTGTTTTATCTCAAAGGGATATTTGAATGTGCATAGCACCACTGACAGAATAACTGATAAAATAACCACTGATAGATAACAGATGTGTTGTTTTATTATCCTAGATTTATTACTTACATGCTAAATCAAGAATTAGGAGCTCTAGGTGTGCTCATTTTATTAAAAAAAAATAAACAGCCGATGCTACCTATTGTTCATCATTTTGGAAAAGTGATCTTGACTTTAAACAAAACTAGAAACAGCTCTTTGTCTAGTGCAAATGACTTGGATGTTAACAAAACCATTTCTTTTGGCTTGCAGAACAATGAGTCGGGAGCCTTGATAGCTTTGTTCAAACTATTCCTGGATTTGGTCACTTTTATTTTTATCTCTCCCGAGTCTCATTTTTAGCCACCTGTCCAACTTAAATAACTTGTAGACTTTGAAAAATTCTGTTGTGATCCTTGGATAAGAAACCATAGGAAAAACAAGAGCAACTGGTAATTCTCGAATTAACAAAGAAGATATTATTTCAGGGACATGCTGGACTTTGAGCACAGATGTCTACTTGACCTTTGACAGTCAGCTCTGGGCCCTGGCCCAGCTTTGGGAAGAAGATCTGTAGAACCCAGCTGCTGTCTATCCCTATGATGATGCCAACATGGCTGGGGCCACTTACACCGTCATATCATTTGCATTGTTTCTCAAATGACTATATCACGGGCCTACAGGTAGTTTATATCTATGGATCCTGTTATGCATGGTACTAATTTTCCGATAAAACAAAGGCACTATGGACAAACAGAAAACAATCAAATGTGCACCTAAATGGATATAGAGAATCATCATTCCTTCAGCAGCGCCCCCCCCCCCCAAACTTCTCAGCCCAGCTCATCCTAGCCCACTCTAGCCCAGCTCAGCTGAGCCTGGCATAGCTGTCTTCTAATTAAAAGGCAACGTTTTGCTTTACCTTGAGCATGGCAGTCTTCTGTAACATGCAAAGGGATTCCCATGGGCAACCAAACAGTCCCTTGTTTGTTAAGAGAGATTCTTATTGAAGTAAAGCAATTTATTTTTGCTCCAGCGTTCAGTGAAACAGATATTTATGGAATGTAAGTAGACCATTCTTTGATTTTGCTATTTTGCTATTTTTCCTTTTATTCTGCACAAAAGAGTAGAGAGGCTTAATGTGGTGGATTTTTCTTAAAACCCTCTACCTATGTGTCAAAGAGGAAGTCAAATAGAAGTGTTTACTGACATATAGTTAACTCTAGACAAAGTCTATTATATACTAAATGTATATATAGAGTCATGGAATATAAGAAGTGCATGGAACCACGGGAATCATTCCAGTTTCCTCCTATTATCACTTTCTGGGTTTATGCAAAAAAAAAAAAAAAAAAGAGAGAGAGAGAGATACATGTTTGCTTTTGTCTTTGGATTTTCAATTTAGAATTATCGTTGATAAGTAACACATATTGTATTTTCATTAATAATCCCTTTAGGTCTCTTAACAATGAAGGATCAGTATTATCCTTAAAATTCTTCCAACAATGCAAATTCACCACAATTTTTTCTTAATAAAATATAATTTAAAAAACTGTTTTAGCTAAACAAAAACAAAAAACTTAAGACTCTACCCTCCCCCCCCAAGAAGAAGATAAAGATGAATGCAAGGGAGAAGAAAAATACAATACAATACAATTCAATACAATACAATAAATAAACTTCCTCCAGTCTTCACCCAAGGTCCTGTATCTTTTGACTTCTGATTTCTCAGAAACTGTAAGTGAAACTGAATAGCTGTTTTGAATGAATTCTTTTAAACTTTAAATTTTCTAATTTTCCAAACTTTGTTCTGTACAACAAACATATACATTGAAACATTAAATGATGTTTTTTTGGAAAAAATGTTCTATGATCCAATAAATTTTGGGTATACTTTATGTTCTATCCTCTTTTGGAGAGAGGGTATATTAAAAGCCCTAAGGAGTCCTACAGAAATACGTTTCTGTTTGTAACGCAAAGATGCCCATACTTATTTTGCCACAGATCCTTATAAAAATGCAAGTCTGGCTTATATTAATAGGTAAAAATCTGATTGAATGGAAAAATTTAATAGGTTTCTGTAAAACAGTTATTATTTCAATATGTATTAAAATTTCCTCTTGGCCACAATAAAACAACCACACATGACCAACTCCCTTCAACTTGGAATGCTCCTTATCTGCTTATTTATGTCTAACTCAGTGCTGGAGTGATGATTTCACAATGGTAAACTTTTCTATGCTGCAGTACTGATAAAGTTTAAAGACAGGCATTTTTTTCCTAATAGCATCTCTAGTGGTATTTTTATTTTTCCTGTGCTTCTTTGGTTCCCAGAACATGACCTTTGTCTATTTCTGTCTTTTGATGATTATGGGCATGAAGAGACTTAGATATGGAGGGGAAAAGATAATTGCCCTGGGCCACAGGAATAAGTAGTGACTAAGTGTACAGAGAAGATTATACATCTTGAAATCTACTTTCCCCTGGCACCATCATTACTGCTGCCACAACCACCCCATGAGGTAAGGGAGATCACTTATTTCTGAAAGTAGTTAATAACAAAACAAGGCTCAAAGAAAAAAAAAATATTTAAAAAATAACCAAAAAAGCCCTACCCTTTCCACCTTATTCTATTCTTGGCTAAATAGATTTGCCACTACCAATTTGCATTCATTATATTTGATTTATATACCTATGCCAAATTGTCCAGTTGTAGTCTACTTAAAAATTATGCCTACAGCAAAATAGTTAGAATTTGTGCCCCTAGCATAACTGTAGCCAGGGCTGACTTAGGTTCTGATAACGTCAACATACTTAAAATTGCATTGACTGTTTTATAGGCAAGTCCAAATGCCACACAGGTGAAATACTGGAAGAGAGAAATAATTTGAGAATGGTTGATGGTTTTGCTTATTTTCCTGTTCTTGTGTGTTCAAAACTTTTTTTGATGGTAGGAGGGTATAGGTACAAGAAGTCTATAATTTTCAGAGATCAGCACTTAGGGAGACTTGATATCAAGGAATGCTTTTTGCTTCCCTGTAAAGGAAAATTAAATATTTCCAGCCTTCTTTGCTTAATCAATATTGACCTGGAGCACAGATTTTTTTTTTTTTTTTTTAGTGTAAGCAAGCTGGCAAGCACCCCAATGAATTACCACCCAGCCTGAAGCTGGAAACCCTTCATGCTAAACATTATGAAAGGGAAGGAGTGAGATAAGACAGGCTGGCTAAGACAGGTGATAGGCATCAGGGCAATTGAAGTCTTTTCCTTTCCAAAAGGAACATACATTTCAAGAGGTTGGCATCTAACATCTCCTTGCCTCATGGCTTCCCAATCTCTCTTTGTACCTCTGATCTACACTGGAATTGTGTCTTCCTTCTTAGATAATTCACAATTTCATCTTTCTTACATTAGCATTCCAATCTAATGCAGGAATGGTGCTCTTTTGGTTTATGAATAAGGACTACAAGCACTAGTTTCACTTAGGTCATGCTCTCAGGCAAATATTTTTTGTTGTTTTGTTGAGTTTTGTCTCTGTGAGGCTGTGTCTTCAGGAGCTCTTTCTTAGATTTTCTGGCTTTCCTGGATTACTGCAACTGAATTTTTAACCCTAGACCTAGTAAGACTTGAACACCTTTGGCTGATGGATTCAAACACCTTGGTTCAGCAATGACAGCAGAAATCCCACAAGTCACCTCAAACTTTAAGAATCCAGTCCAGTCTCCAAGTCTAAGAAAGTCAAGAAAATACAGTAAACCCAAATACTTAAAATTCACTGGCAGAGTATCTAGCAATAAGTAAAGAATTATGAACAAAAGAAAAGATGCACAGACCAATTTTAGAGCTGCTCCAAATCTTTCCAAATAGATTCTTTAAGAAAATAGATGAGGCTCTCAAACGTATGCAAGCACACTTTAAAATAATTAAGTCACTTAGATTCTCTCTCTTAAAAAGGCCCTCCTAGACAGTTTCTGTTAAAGCAAATCCCACTTATTTTGATGGATTATTATTTTTTAAAATTTTAAAAAAATATTTTATTTATTTATTTGAAAGAGAGAGGGAGCACAAGCAGAGGGAGAGGGAGAAGCAGGCTCCCCACTGAGCAGGGAGCCTGACATAGGGCTCGATCTCAGGACCCCAAGATCATGATCTGAGCCAAAGACAGACGCTTAACTGACTGAGCCACCCAGGTGCCCCTTGATGAATTATTTTTTAATACCCCTTCCCTTTTCAATAAATAATCTTATACAGTTGTAAATAGTATGACATTAATTAATTTCTACATAAAGTAGAAATTCTGCTTGTTTCATTTAAAGATATCCTAAATCGTGATCCATGTCTTAAATCACTTACTCTCTGTGTGAGTTCCAGGATTTCTACCTGAGCATACACTTTAATCACATGTATATTTTAATATCATTTAGGGAAAGAAGAATAAGAAAGGGTCTGAAGAATAAAATCCTAAATTATACAATTTCTTGAGGATGAAGAAATTAACAAATCATTTCCAAGTCAGGAAATGAGAGTGATCTTAAGAATGGCCGAATAAAGTCCTGGATTTGTTTCCAAGGTCTTTTAGCTGGCTTTGTTAAAAGCGGCAAGTGGGAACTGAAATACAATTGATTAGAAAGTAAGAAGTAGGAGCTCAATCCCCCACATGACTGGGTCAGTAAGTATGTAGGATCAACAAATTGAAGTAAATGCTCATGACTTTTGTATTTAGTCAATTGTGAATCCCCAGTGCCTGAGACTGGGAATGAGGAGGAAAACAAACACTGGCGAAATGCCGCAGTCCACCTGAAATGCCCCGTCTGTCCTTGGAGTTCCCCACGAACCCTTCTGGGCAGAGAAGGCCTTCCTTTCAAAAGAGCATTACTATATAATGGCGTCTATTCAATTCTCCACAGCAGGGTAAAGAACACAATATTAGTGCCATATCATTTTCCCCCATTGTCTACGAAATATTTGAAGTGGAAATGGCTTCTTTCAACACCAGAGACCATGTGGGAAATGACCTGTGCGCAGGATAAGTTGACAGGCACGGTGGGGAATTTCATTACACCTCAGAATTTGACTGGCATGAGCAGCTCACTCTGGGCTTTCCCTAACCTCTGGCAAGTGCTTGGAATTGAATCTGTAAATGTTAATCAATATTTCAGGCCCATTAAATAAAGAAAGGCATTGTGAAAATCAAAGTACTAATGGCCAGCCTGGCTCTGTGAAGGTCTGTTCAGCTGTCAAAAACATGAGATCTAGCAAGAGAGAATATATTTTAATAAAGTTCTTTCAAATTTATATAAAATGCAATGTCTTTGTTCTACCACAGTACATATAATATCAGTGCCTCAGAATACTCAAACATGTTAAACAGAAATAAACTTATTTCTTTCTAAAAACACTGGGAACTAATGTCCCTTAAGCATACTGAGGGAAAACAAAAAATAACCTTTTGTGATAAACTTTCAGTCATTTAAAATTTTAACAGAGAAGCCATGTCACACTGTTCATACTCCACTCTCCCCAGAACAACAAAGTCCAGGCACATGTAAGAGCTAAATGTGAAACACAAAAGTATAAAGGCAATAAAATAAAATATATCGCTGGGGCTGGGGATGTTTTCCTAAGGAAGATACAAAATGGAATCCATGAAGGAAAAAAAAAAAAAACCTGAATAATAAATTTAGAAATTTCTTTACAAAGAAAGAATCCCTAATAAAGTTCAAATCATACATTATTGTGAGAGAAAGTATTTTAAAAGGAGACATCAACTGAAGGAATTTTACCCAAAGATCTCAACAGTTCTAATTAATCAAATGAAATACAACTTCTTGCTAAAGAAAAAAAAAAACAAAAACAAAACAGGTAAAGAAATAAGCAATTCATATAATATAGAGAAGTGAGTTAAAATATGAGAAATACTTCTGTTCATAAGTAATAAAAATTATTACAACAGTGAATACAGTTTGTTTATTAAATAGACAAACATTCAAGTCATTGATAATATCCATTGCTGGCAAGGACAAGAAAATGGACAGTCACATAACTATTAGTATAAAGGTAACTGATGTAGCCCTGGAGGACCATTAGAAATTAAAATGTCCATAACTTTCCTATTAATAATTTCATTCCTAGGGATCTATTATACAGACAAATGCACACACATGAGCAAAATTCATGCATGAAAGATTTATTGGATAAAAACTATGTGTTAGGTGTCCTTCTACAAGATACAGATATGGCAGAAAATATAGGAGATACAGCAGAAAATACAACAAACCCAAATCTCTGCCTGGCTTGGGTGGAACAGGCAATAAAGAAAACTAATAAGACACATATATTGCACATAATATATAATGGA
The DNA here is from genome assembly GCF_023065955.2 of Ursus arctos. Lineage (NCBI taxonomy): Eukaryota > Metazoa > Chordata > Mammalia > Carnivora > Ursidae > Ursus > Ursus arctos. The sequence continues at coordinate 27,825,972 of NW_026622986.1, forward strand.
GTAAGTGCTAAGGAGAATAATGATATAGGGATCGAGGTCTGAGATGTCTGGGGACATGTATTCCAACTTTAGATAGATGGACCAAGTAAGGCTTCACTGTGATGCCATTTGAGGAAAACTCACATAAAAAAAAAAAAAAAGCCACCCGATATGAAATGACTGAGCATTCCAGATATAGAATGTGATATGGATAAAGATGCTAAGATTGGAACATGCTCCTGATGTTCAGTGAACATCTAGAATGCAACTGAGTGAGGAGAAGCAAAGGAGATGAGTCAGAGAGGCAGTGAAAGTCCAGACAATGCAAGGGTTGACTGTTGTTGTCTGGATTTGGCTTTACTCTTGAGTGACATGGGGAATGAAGGCTTTGCAAGGCTCTGACAGCGTCAAGCTGACTACTATGTTAAGGAAGCCTAAGAAGCAAGAGCAGACTCAGGGAGACCAGTCAGGAATTGAGTGGAGCATCTTTGCATATCTGCTCCAACACTGTAATAGAGAAAGAAAAAAATACCGAAATGTCATCAACATTGTTCTACAGATTTAGCTAAATTATGATACTGTAGAATATTATGTGGCCATTAAAAAATGAGATAGACTTAGTCTAATTCACATACTAAATCCTCAAGACACGTTACTGAGTGTAAAAAAATGTATTCACATTGATCCCATTATCTAAAAAAAGAAAGGAAAAAATATATGTTTTTATTTCTACATGTTAGTAATGAAAAACTTTCCAGTTACATATACAATCAAGAAAGAAAAGGGCAAAAGGAGTGGACATTTACATTCTTGTCTATGCACATTCATTTTCTTGGATCTTTTGTAAGAATCTATTCATTACTATTATGTGATTTTTAAATATCATATCTTTGGATCTGAGTAGGCATTTTTCCAAAGAAGACATACAGATGGCCAACAGGTACATGGTCTAAAGATGTTCAATATCACTAAACACCAGGAAAACTGTCATCACTTCACCCCTGTTGGAACGGCTATTGTCAAACAGACAAGAGGTAGCGAATGTTGGCGAGGATGTGGAGAACAGGGAACCCTCATGCACTGTTGGAGGGAATGTAAATTGGTGCAACCACCATGGAAAACAGTATGGAGGTTCCTCGAAAGTTAAAAACAGAACTACCATATAACTCAGCAATTCCACTTATGATTATTTATCTGAAGAAAATGAAAACACTACCTCAAAAGGATACATGCACCCTCATGTTCACCCCAGCATTATTTACAATAGCTAAGACATATAAACAACCTAAGTGTCCACGGATGGATGAATAAAGAAACTGTGAGATTAGATACAGATATAGACCCAAACACATACATACAATGGGATATTATCTAGTCATTAAAAGAATAAAATCTTGCCATTTTTTACAAAATGGATGAAAGATGAGGTCATTGTGCTAGGTGAAAAAGTTAGGCAAAGACAAATACCTTATGATCTCACTCACATAGGGACTCTTAAAGCAACAACAAAAACAAATTCATATACAGATTGGTGGGTTGCCAGAAGCAGGGGGGATAGGCAAAGGGGTAAAGAGGGTCAAAAGGTCAAACTATCAGTTATAAAATAAATAAGTCGTTGTGATATAATGTACAACACAGTGACTATATAATTCACACTGTATTGCATACTTGATAGTTTTTAAGAAAGTAATCTTAAAAGTTCTCATCTTAAGAAGAAAGAGAACCTTGCAGCTATGTATAGCAATGGATGTTAACCAGATTTATTGTGGTGTTCATTCTATAATATGTACAAATATCAAATCATTATGTTGTACACCTGAAACTAATATAATGTTATATGTCAATTATACCTCAATAATATAAATAAATGAATAAAAAAACTTTTTAAAATGGGAGTAAAAGAAATTGTGAATGTAATACATCTTTCTGAGTGGCACTGCTAAAAACATTTTATTTGTATCATACCTTTGAAATTAAAATGTCTTTATTTGTTCCATGACACAGGAAATATTCTTTAAAAATGTCATATTTTATTATTATTTAGCTATTAAAAAGGAATTCTAAAGAAGAAAAGTAATCTCTAAAAGCAACAAGACTGAAAATATAATGAGTTTTGTATACCATTGTATGCATTCTGAATTGCTAATGGATAACCAGAACAGAAAGAAAATATTCCATGCAGCAGAATTCTTTAAACAGATGGGTAACTACAATCTAGGTCAACTTTCTAGGTGGCTTTTTTTAAAGTGTAGTAATTTTAGTACTTCAATTGGGCTACATGAAAAAACAAACGTGAAGGAATGCACAGGTTGTGAATTAAGTCAACTTTTCTTGACTGGGATCTTCCAAAGCACAGGGACATTCAGTTGGACACAGAAAAATCCAAAGTGACAAATTCAATTCAGCATTTGACATTACCTTTTAGACTTTTCAAATAGAAGTTTGAAAATGCATAGTATTTGAGAGCTGGTTAAGCAGTCAGGAGAAAAAAAAAATATATAGGTAAGATTTCCATCACATACTTTTGAAAAATAATTCAAAATTCAAAAGATAAAAATAAAGTATTAAAATCACTAGAATGAGATATATGTGAATATTTATATAATTTTGATGTGGGGAAACTGTTTCTTATCTTGGCACCAAAGTAAGAGACTAAAAAGGACAAGATAGATAGTTTTGATTAAATGATATTTTATGATGTGTACAATATAAACAATAAAAGACAAAAAGTTAAAAAACTGTAATTTGAATAAAAAGAACAAGTAGCTTTAATATATAATGTGTTCTTATAAAACAATAAGAAAAAATGGGTAATCCAATAGAAAAAAAATACACTTAGGATATTAGCAGGCAATTTACACAAACACAAAGTAATGTAAATAGGTAATCAGTATATTAAAAAGATTCAACTGAACCAGTAATAAAATGCAAGTTCAAACAAGCTATCCTTTTACATCAGCAAAAATAATGTGTGTGTGTGTATGTATGTATGTCAGAGACAGAAAGAGACACACAGACAGAATGTAACATCTCACAGATCGACTCTCCTTAACACTGTCCTCTGAATAGGATAATCCCACCAACTTCCCAGCATGCTTACTTCTCCCAATAAATGAACGAATGAATCAGTAAATCAATCTCCCCTGTTCCTAACTTCCTCCCCTGCTATTACCCTATCCTATCCTCCACCCTTTGATAAACTTCTTGAAAAGTTTTTATCTTACTGGACATTTTTCTTCTCTTAAATTTTGGGGCACCACATACTCCTGGTTTTCTTGTCAAAACTCTGGTCATGTTTTTTTTCTCTCCGTTGTTGGCTCATTACCTTTACTTGGCTGTCCAGTGTGGAAATTCTTCTAGACTCAGTCATGAGTCCTTGGTCTCTTCTCCCTTCACATTCTCCCTTTAGGCCAACTCAGTTTCATGACAAGCAAACTACAGATGACTCCTACATGTACATGTTCAGTCTCTGGATATCCAGAACTGTGGACTGGTAGAACAAAACAACATGCTTAAATATCTTTGCCTGGACATCCCAAAGATGTTTGACTTCATCTGACCAAAAATAAATTAAGTGATCTTTCATCTTCCAATATTATCTACCTCAGTGCATGACACCTCCAACCACACAGTTATCCAGAGCCAGAAATTTAGGAGTCATCATTGGTCTCTCTCTTAACTACCTGTCTCCAATCCATCACAAAATCCTATGATTAAAAAATGAATCATAAAGCCTCTCAAATGTCTTTTCTATCTTCATCACCATTACCATCATCCAACTACTATCAACCCTTATCTAGTGTGTCACAATAGCCTCCTAACTGATTTCGAGCGCTTTCAACCATGTGCCATGATGGTATCGAATGATGGTATAAAAACATGTATCCCATCAGGTCACCCCCCAGCTCCCAACTCCCACTTTAGAGCCACTGTTGTTTTCAGAATAAATAACAAATTTCCTGACATGTCCTCTAAATCTTTAAGTGGTCTGGTTCCTACTAAGCCCTGTGCCAGACCATGTTTTCTTGAGGTCAGTTGTTTCCTAGTTATGGTTTTCAGACCACCAGCATCAGTATCACCTGGGAGCTAGTTAGAAATGCAAATTCTCAGGCCCAACCCCAGCCTACTATATCAGAAATGGGAGGTGAGGGAGGAGGCCCAACAGCATGTGTTTAATAAGCCCTCCAGGAAGTTCTGATGCATGACTGCTTCAGATCCCTGTGTCCCATGAACGGTGGCCTTTTCTCTTCCTGGCACTGAACATATTCCCTTCTAACCCAGGGCTTTTGCACATGCTGTTTCCTTTGCATGACAGTTTCTTTTCTGCCCTTTTAAATAGTTATCGCCTATTTTTCTTTCTAATCACAGCACATTTATGCTTGCTCACCAGGCAAACTCCCATTTGTACTTTTCTCATACATTTGTCTCTTTTTCATAACACCACAATTTTCATTTTAGGTATATTTTTAGGTCATTTTGTGACTGTTTTCTGTCTCCCTCCAGTAGAACATAATCTAGTGATGGCAATGCAGTTTCTGTTATTGCTTACCATAGTACTTGAAACATTTGATACATAGCTTGGCACAAACTAAAATATCAATAAATATTTTAAATGAATGGGTTTATAGATCGTCATGTCTATAGACCTAAACATTCTTGGTATTATTCTCCAGATAATTGAATGAATATATTCTTTATACTTCTCTGCATTTATACTATCTCAAGTGAGCATAAATATGACTTATAAAAAATAAATAAATATATTCAAAGGGGGAAAGGAACAATACATTATAAGTACAGGTTAAATATAAATAACTCACTCTGATGGTTCATTTCATATGTCAACTTCACTGGACACAGACATGGCATGCCCAGATATCTGCTTCAAAACATTTTTCCTGGGCTTGTTTATGAGGTGGTTTCCAGAGATATTAGCATTTGAATTGGTGAGCTGAATAAGGCAGATGGCTTTCCCCAGGGTGAGTGGGCATCATCCAATCCACTGAGGACTTGGATAAAAAGAACAAGAAGGCCAGGAAGGTTGAATTCACTCTGTCTGACTCCTGAAGCTAGAATATGCTTCTACCCTTAGTACTCCTGGTTCTCAATACTTCCAGGGCTCCACTGGCTTTCCTGGGCCTCTAGCTTCCTATCCTCCACAATCATGAGACAATCCTTATAATAAAATTTCACATACACACACACACACACACACACACACACACACACTGTTTCTTTGAAGAACCCTGACAATATAATCACCCCATGCCACTGAATTTGACTTACATGAAATGATTATTAACTACATATTTTTCAGGTGAAGCTATTGCCTTTATTGTCTTCCCAATGAAATTAAAATTAAAATGATTTAATACTTTGTAAAACTTAATTGATGCATTTACATATACACAGATAAATATAATTAAGAATATATAATTAGAATTATGTATGTGAGATTATGTATATATAATTAGGTACATATGTATATGTACATACACACACACACACACACACACACACACACACATAATTAAGAACACAGATTATTACAGCAGCACCCAGATAAAGGAACAGATTGTTACACCACCCCAAAAGACCCCTTCATGATACTTAGAGTCAGTACCTACTGAGGATAACCACTGTCTCTGATCATTAAGTTTATACTTGTTTTGCCTCTTTTTGTATACTTTATATAAATGGAAACAAACACTATATGTCCTTTAACATCAAACTTGAACAGTATGTTTGTTAGATTCATTCATATTATTGCATGTAACTCTATGCCATTCATTCTCAATGCCAAATAATAGTCCACATTGAATGAATAAACAGTATTTCTTTATTCATATTACTGTTGGGCTTTTTGGTAACTTTAGGTTAGGACCTATTAAAATCAGTGCTTTCTTGAATATTCTACATGTGATTAAGATTTGCACTAATTTCTGTTGCATGTATAGCTAGGGCTGGAACTACAGAGTCATAGAATATGCATATGCTTAGCCTTGGTGGACACCATCAAGCATTTTGGCAAAATAAATGTACCAATTTACATTACATGCTCACAAGCAGTTTGAGTCCTAGCTGTTCCACATGTCTGCTAACATTTGTATTTTCCAATTTTTATATTTGCCCAGTGTTGTAGTGAGTGGTAGCATAGTTTCAATTAGTGTTTCTCTGATGAATAATGAAGTCAAATATCTTTTCAACATGTAACAGGATTTTAAATGCTGAATTCAGCTTTCCAGGGTCCAATTTTACAAGTGAAAACAATGAATTTAATATAATACGGATTCCTGAAATTAATTAAAAAATCACTAATTTCTTAAATGTACGTATAGCAAAAATACATATCTAATCTGAATATATATGTCTGTATATGCATGTACATACACATATACATGAATTTACTCCATTTTGAAAAAAATCTTAAAATCATCTATTTTTTAAACCAAGACTCTTTATGGTTCACCATTTCATTATTTCCAATAGTGTCAGTTCAGTAAAATGATCTCTAACATTGAAATTCTCAATAACTTTGTTAATGACACCATCAGAAAAGACAGCATCTATTCACTTGAAAAATTCCCAATGAAAAGGGAAATCATTGCTGTCTTCTCTGCTATAATTCTAGGGAGTCTGAGGCAAATATCCCTTCTCATTTAGCCCTGTTTTAGACACCTCATCTTTTATGGCCTCTAGGCAAACTCCAAGATTTCTTTTTTATTAGGCTACTGAAATTAAACTAATATGGTGGGCTGGAATCATTTTCCAAACTCTAATGGGCACTAGTAAACCAAGGAGTCCCTCATAGTGAGGAAAACTAGGAAAGAACTGTTCAGGTGACACTGGAACGTTAAGTGGGGGCTGACAGGCATTTAGAGTGGTTTCTTGGTTGTCATTAAAATCTGCTTGAGTAATTACTGTATAGATGGGCTAATGTTTCTAACCACTCCCTGAGAAAATCAAACCTTTCACTATTCTACTCATCAATATGAAAGCTGCAAATGCGCTTGGGAAAATGTTTTCCAACTGTATTGTCTAAGAGAATTTAGTATTCACTACCACCATTCCAGTTGGGGCCCTTACTCTTACCTGGAAAAACTCATTCGCTTTCTCCTAGTTCTTCTCATTTCTGGCCACATTCACCCCACATGTCTCTGCCAGATTAATCTGTAATCCCCATTTAGCCTCTCCCAGGGACTTCCAAGCTATTGCAAAACACTTTCAACGCCCTCCAATGTATGTCAACTATTGTTACTCAGTGTTCTCAGTCTAGTCTCTAAATATGACATCAACGGATTTTTCACCAGTATTTTCAATTTCTTCTATTCTTTTTTAAAAGATTTATTTATTTATTTGAGTGGGGAGCCCGAGAGAGAGAGAGAATCCACAAGCAGATTCCTTGCTGAGTACAGAGCCCATACGGGGCTTGATCTTACAGCATGAGATCAGGACCGGAGCTGAAATTAAGAGTCAGATGCCTAACTGACTGAGCCACCCAAGCACCCCTCGATTTCTTATTTTCTGCTGGAAGATACTATGAACCCCCTTTCTGGTGGTCAAGCTGAATGTGCCTTTAAGGCAATAACCTATATCATGTTCTCTAATAAACCTTGCTGGATTCTTCCAAATGATTACAATCTCTTGTAGTTTATATTTAAATGGTTTTGTGTATATACATACCTCATGAAATTTGTCATATTTTACTTGACAGTTGTTTTCTGGAATGTTTGAGTTTCCTTAAAGCTCATTATTCCAACCACCTTTGTATTGGTTCAACACATTCTACTACTATACAAAATCCTCACCAAGAGTCTAAGACATTTCAAGACATATCCTAGGCTTCTTATTCATTCTTACTATAAATGCCTTAGTTCATATTCTTGTTACATATTAAAATATTGATTTTAATATAATTTTTGGTATACACAAAGGAATAAATGGAAGTCATAAAACCACAGTAATAAAGTGAGCACCCATGAATCTACCACACAGCTTAAGAATGAGAATTTTATCAGTATCTTTCTTTTTCCTATGTGCTTCTCTCATCCATAACCCACATTCCTCCCAGAGGTAAACATTATCCTGACTTTTGTGAAAATCATCCCTTTGTTCTTATTTCCAATTTAGTAACCATCTATCTATCTTTAAATAATATAATATTTAGTCTTGACATACTTGGAGCTTCAAACAAATGGAATCAAATTTTATGTGTCCTTTTGCAACTTGCATCTTGTACTCCATTTCATGGACCACTTCTGGGTCACTGTTCCATTGTTCTACTCTTGTTCTACTCTTGTCAATTCTAGTTTTCTGAAGATGTTATTGATGCTAGTATAACATTCATTCTTGTAGGAATGTCTTGACATGCACACATAAGAGTATCTCTAGGATATTTATAGACACACATAACAAGAGAATTACTGAGTTACATAGTAATAAGTGTCCACGTTTAAAGGATAATGTCACATTGTAAAATGCCTGTACCAATTTTAAACTTGATCTGCTATGTATGAATGCACATTGACACACATCCTCTTTAAAATATGAGATTATTAAATGTCCTCATTTTTGCCAATTTTCATGGGTATGAAGTGGTTTGTGGTTTATGTATTTGTGGTTTATGTTTTCTTTTACCAGACCACTTTGAATATGGCCTCTACTTTATTATTTCTCTTTCTCGTGTCTCATTATATGTTTGTTTATTATTGCCCTTAGACCTGGGCAAGCAGGGTTTATGCTCTAGGTCCTCAGGGAGCTCTGTGCTTTGAAATATCTTCCTTGAAATTTTCTAAATCCTTCTCTGTGGCAATGCCAACTGGGCCCTAAGCTTTGCTTGCATGAGCCTCAATCGTTGTTTCACTCCTTTAAGGCACTCTCTGGCCCTTTACACCACATGTGGGTCAATCAGATCTTCCAACAAGCTACAGAATTTCTGCTTATGGGGTTGTTCTGGGCCTCTATGCTTGGATGTCAATTTCAAAAGGGTAGCTCAGTGAATGGATTGTTCCTGCTGGCCAATGCAGTACTTCTTTTATGGGATCATGCCATATTAGGCTGCCAGATTGTACTGAAATATTCTTAGTGACTCTTGTTCACGTTGGACATGGTACAAATTCAGAGTTCTGAACTACCAATGGTCCAATGCCAATGTAAATGGATGTGGACATCAGCTTGCACCTAACCATGTTCTAACTGGGGTGTTATTTTTGATCTACAGCACCTGAGGGCAGAGGGAGCGTCAGCAGGCATCTTTTACTCTGTGAATTCCATATCACTGCAATCGCAGAAGTCACTTACTTCCTCTACAGGCTCTGTGGCATGTGTCAGGCAGTCCTCTGGACATGGCCGTTCCTATCTTCTTTGAAGGCTTTGAAGACCATTTACAATATGCTTTACAATACCAACTGACCTTTCTAGTTATTATTCTCTCTTGTCTCAGCTAGTGGTAGTGACATTGTGCTTTCTTTGGTCTTCATTTAAGCCATGTTAAATGAGGAATGGATGTTCCTACATGAATGAGGTGGATCTTCTTGCTTTGTATACCAGCCCCTTGTCTATATCCCCCCTTTGCCCTGGGGTACGGTATAGAAGGCAGGGGTACAATCAACACTGGAGGAGATTGTTTTTAGGAATTTCTTGATTATGACCAAAAGGGTTCAAGAAAAGGCATGGCTAGATATGTTATCCAGGTTTATGCTATGAAATTGTGAACAGTGAATTTAACATAATCATAAAAGATTAACATTTTCCTTCATCATCTGGGTAAGACTTGCATTAGTGGTTGTCATCAGTGAAGCACAATAACAAACTTGGAGTCACTGAAAAAGTATGAAAGAGACGATGAGTACTAGCATGAGTAATGGTGCAACCAACATTCAAAAATGGTACTAGAGAGCTTCAGAGGCAAGGAAATACAATGCAACTGATTTCCAAAGAGCCAAAACAAAAGTTAGTGTTACCTTTTCTCACAGTAGGAAATATAAAGTTAGCCAGGAACCACACATTTGATAAAAACAAATATTAAGGGATGGTCCCCAGACCTGAACAGAAAGAGATGGTTCTGGATGCTGTAAAACAACTTCATGTACACCGAAGATAATAACAAGTACCCATTATTCTAAATATGTCATTCATTCATGACATTTATCAATTTTTTATAAAAAAATAATCGAATTGCTTATATAATGGGCTACACACACACACACACACACACACACACACACACACACACACACACTTGCTGGGGCCCGACATATGTTAGGGAAATCCCTGTTCATATTACATATTTTTGCTCTATTTTCGTATCTCTCATCCTCTGTTCTTCACTTTTTAAAAAAATTTTCTTACATGCTTCATTGTAATTTCCTCAACTTGGTTTTCAGATGTAGAATTCTCTTTTCAAGGGGCTCCTGGGTGGCTCAGTCGTTAAGCGGCTGCCTTCGGCCCAGGGCCTGATCCCAGGGTCCAGAAATCGAGCCCTGAATCAGGCTCCCTGCTCTGCTGGAAGCCTGCTTCTTCCTCTCCCACTCCCCCTGCTTGTGTTCCCTCTTTCACTGTCTCTCTGTCATATAAATAAATAAAATCTTAAAAAAAAATTCTCTTTTCAAAGTGTTTAACCTGATGTTAAAGCCTTTTTTTGATATGCTATTGGGATACTGATATCCTTAGTTATTTCATATTTCAGTTCAAGCATATCTATCTGTTGCTTTTAGTAATCTTCATGTCCTTCTTTATCGTGTTGAGTCTTCCTGAAATTCTGAAAATGGTCTTTTTTTCTCCTCAAGTACAGCAGGGATGTTATTTTATGAATTATTGTGTCTCTGGTAACTTCAATATCTGTACCTATATTGGTATGGTTGTGCTATTTTTAGTTCATGGTTCACTTTGCTCACTCTTATGTACTTAGTAATTTTTTTTCTTTTTTTGACATAACTTTTTATTTGAAATATTCTTTTCTGGATATAATTTAGGGTAAAGACTGGTACATACAGATTAATTTCTGACAGAGGCACCAACAATTAGGGATTACCTCCATTTTTAGAGTTGGAAGTTTTTGAATTTAGGTTCCAGTCTCTGCTAGAATATCTCTATTTCTGGTTTATTCTTTTTTTTTTTTTTTTTTTTTTTTTTTTTTTTCCTATGGTGGAAATTTCAGGGTCCTAAAACAAAGTCCATGGAATTTTATCACAACCCACTTTGGCTACCTCTGTATTCAAACTTTGGCTCTTATAACACTGGGAATATGTCAAAAGACTCCTCAGGTGCTCAGATACTGATCTTTTCCAGATTGGCAAACATCCTCAGGGGGAAAAACATATTCAAATGCCAAACTTGCTTCTCTGGAACTCAATTGTCTTCTCCTAGATCTTGGCTTAGAAAACAGTTTCTAGGTTTATTTAGTAGGAGAATTGTTCCAAATTCTGGGCCCATCATTATAAAAAATAGAAGCCCTTATTTAATTTCTAGAAAAAGCTTGGGGAGTAGGTTTTATTCTCTCCAGCACAATCCATCAAGAATTGAAACTCAGAATTTTAAGTTACTTGCCTGAGGTCACACAGCAGTAAGTGGCAGAGCCATGACTCACACCATGTCTTTAGATATTTATTTTGTGTGCTTTTCTCTAAACCTGACTTATTCCCACAACACTTTTGGTGCTCATTCCTTTCGTTAACTATGTGTAGATGCAACCTTACCACTAGACTTTTTCAGATTTCTAAATTATAGTCACCCTATTACATATCTTTATCCCTTATTTACATTTTTTGCTTACTTTTGCATTTTTTATTATGTGCCCGTTGTGAGCCTAGCAGTGTGCAAGAAAAACATCTCATAAATTGCTAGACCCACAATAATGCCAACAAATATTTGTTGAATGCATATGTTAATAAATGCGGGGAATAAAATATAATGATGGACTCATTATTTAGAAGTTATTCTGATTTTGTGGTTAGTTTCTCCAGATATATTGATTATATATTGTGAGATCAGGGAGGCGAGTTAAGGCAAGAGGGACAAACGGCCAAGAGGGGCAATGACGAAATCACTGTATCTTAATCTCTCAACTTGGAAATGACAAAATTAGTGGAATACTTATTCCCACAGGTTTTAATGAAGGACACAAAAATTAATGAACTAGTAGACCAAATTATATATTCTGAAATTGTGTCAAATGATGTCAAAATAATTGGTTGGTTCCATCAGCTCAGTGAACCATTCTATCAATGTGACTTACACCTCCTAATAGATGGGTTTACTTGTTTTATCTTGCTTCACTTTCAGCACCTGCTTTGGTCCTCTGTGTTCAAAGCTGCAAACTCTAGTGTAATATTCATAATATTGGATCCAACTTAATAGTTACATAAAAAAACACGCATTTAAAAAATTCAACTAATTTTTATCCTTGGTAAGATAAAGCTTGTGGGGAAAAATATGTCTGAGCCAAATTTTTGTCATAAGACTCCCCTAACTATCTCTTTCTGGTGAATCTTAACTCCTTTCTCCAAAGAATTTCAAAGTAATGTGCCCTGATTGAAAAATCAGGCTTTGTCTACTTGTAGATTTTCATTATATTATTTCAGTTTGGTGTTGTTTTCTGCTCTACTCTTTCCTCTTACTTTTGTTTTCTTCCTTTTTTTAAACATACATTTTTCCTTCCAAGATTTACTTGCCAACACATCACCACTTAATTCTTTGTAAGTGTTTTTTGTTGCTTTATTGGATATTTGCACTAGTGGTTTCTGGATAAAATATAACTCAGAAATCCAGAAAGCTCTTAGAAGAAAGAAGTTAAAATATCAGTATGAGAGTAAGCATCTCGTATATAGAGGTGATGAATTTCTCAATTAAGGGATACTCTATTTTTAGGGAAAGCTAAAAATGAGAATAATTCATTTGGAAAATGCATCTTGGTTTTATACTAAATTTAAGCAAAGCTTTGAATGACCCGGATTTATCAGACTCTTTATTTATCCATCTTTTTTCCACATTACTTGCACCACTGCTATTCAAAGTGTATGGTGTTCATCTTAGTGTGCGTACAAGGTGAGTCATTGGTGTGCAGAAGGCAAACACAAAAATGTCTTTTCATATTTTCATCTTTCATCTCATCCTTTAAATTTTTGTATCTTCTCTATATTGAATACCAGAGAGTGCTGCATCTTTGTTCAATAGATTAAAAAACCTAAATATCATGAAAACCATTTCACTTGGGTAACCTTCAGAATGAAGGGGCAGTTGTAGAATATTAATATATTTGGTGAAATTGTTTAAACACCGTAAGAGGTTTTGTGTCTATGTAGGAAGAATATTTTTTTGACTTCAAAAAGCTGTCAGTGGAACTCTGATAATGACACTTACTGTCAAACTTATCATGCCTCAATTATGTTAACACCTTCTTTTGAAGTTTTCTTTTTAACATGAAAAACACAATTTATTATAAAAGGTCTCTGCATAAGCTGAAAGTATTCAAAGGCCTCCAATAGGCTGCTCTTAAAAGAACTGTAGGCAGAAAAAACTTTATATTCATACTGTGAGCAACTTAGTTTCACTTTGCTGTGAGAATAAATCATAAGAAAAAGTGCAACTTGAAGGATGTGAAGCCATCATAAAAAAAAAAAAAATACAACATCTGAACCAGTCTTTTTGAGGCTCCCTGAAAATCCCTTCCGAAGCTCCAGTCAGAAGATCCTCCTGGCTCCTCAGGCATGGTGTTGCCACATTTCACTAATCCAATTGTAGTTGATGTGCTTGTAACTTCTCTGTTTTATGCATTATTCCTGGTCCTTGCTTTTTTAGCTTTCTATTGCTGCACACCATTTGTTCTTTTCTCGTTCTCCAAGACATCTACCACATGTGGGTGAAGACAGACTCTTTCATCATTGCTGTATTTTAAGATTTCTTTCTCTTCCAAATCTTAATGCCCAAGAGGCAGAGACTACTAGTAATACTTAGATCTAACCATTTTCTATGAATTATACTTATCTACCTCTATTAATGCCCATGAGCCATGGATGTTCACCAATCAATGCTGTTCACTTCATGTACCTAATTTGCTGTAGAGTGAATGTGTGTGTGTGTGTGTGTGTGTGTGTGTGTGTGTGTATTGCTACCCTTTTCTCAAAGTAGCCATGTTGCACAAGAAGATTGTGTGCACTAACTTCCATATCTTTCCCCTCTCTTCATCTCCAATTATGTTTTTCCTGCTCTTACTCTTCCTTGGACCACATTTATCATGAATACTTCTTCTTTATGAATCCTGTTTTCAATTTCACTGGCAATTCAAATCTGCATTCTCTCCTTTGTTATATGACCTAAGATGAATGCAGATATATTAAATATAAGAATCTGCATTCTCTCCTTTGTTATATGATTTAAGAGGAATGCAGATATATTAAATATAAAAAAGATATTCCTCAAGCAAATAATACTATACCCTTTATATACTCTGAGTTTAGGGGCATCTGGGTGACTCAGTCAGTTAAGGATCTGCCTTTGGCTCAGGTCATGATCCCAGTGTCCTGGGATAGAGCCCCACATTGGGCTCCGTGCTCAGCGGGGAGTCTGCTTCTCCCTCTCCCTTTGCTGCTCCCCCTGCTTGTGCTCTCTGTCCCTCTGTCAAATAAATAAATAAATAAATAAATAAATAAATAAATAACTTCAAAAATATATATACTCCAAGTTTAGAGAACAAATACTGACACAAAACTGTATTATCATATATATCTGTGATTGTGTTACAGATTATACAAATATTTTTTGGCCTCCTGGTCCAATGCTTTGTGGTATTCTCATTTATGTTGGGCATAAGTGAACTTATGCTACTAAAATGTATCATACTTCATAAATCTCTCCCCTGCCAGATCTTGTATCATAACCACCATGTGGTAAAAGGGGTTTCACATTTTTCAAAATAATTAAATTCCCTGACATTGCAACAAGCAAGCATTCATAAACTATTTTCCTGTTAGAATATCCATTTTTCCTGTTGGTTAACCCCATTAACTTCTTGTAATTGAGGACTTCTCTTTTCTATATGTTTGATTCAGGTGTTACTCTCACAGAACAGAAAAAACAAATTCTTAATTTAATCTTTCCTCTTATATCTACTGTAGATATAATTAATCATGATACTCTTTCATACTAGCAAAGATAGGTCTACAGTACAATCTTGCTGGAGCCACCATTCATTTATCAGAATGGCATGTAAATTCAAATTTATTTGACATCTTTGACATAGACACTATATTTTCCACAAATACATCTCCTAAAATATATATTTACTAATAGTAAAAATAGTGTTTTCATTTATGGGTAAGTGCAACTTACCATATTAAGAATTTTATTCATTATATCTTTAAAATATGTTTTATATTCTAGGTTCTTAAATAAATTGAAATGGTACATGTGCTTTCTCTATTTCTCATAGCCTTTACTACGCTTTATATCAGACTAGTCCAAGGAGATGGGAGTTCAAAAAAAATTTTTTTTTTAATTTCCAACAACAATTAGACTGGGAGTGGGCCACCAGATCCAATTTTCCTTTATATTCATTTTCACACAAACAGAAGGAAAAAAAAAAACAAAACAAGCAAAGTATTTGCATCTTTTCTCAGTGTTGTCTTTTCCTATTTGTCTTCCTTCTTCCACATATTTATTTAAAAAAAAAAAACAACTTCAAAACATAATTTGACAATCAGAAATGAGTTTATGGTGACAAATGCTAACAATGAGTCAATTCTTCTTTCCAGAGTAGGCGTATTTGCTTTAGGTTATACAGCTAAGACACTTAAAGTACAGGAACATCTGATGGAGAAAAGGGCTACTGCTGTGTCATCTGGGACATGCTTTTATTTCAGCTTGCAGGGTAAATCATAAGTTAGAGGAGAATAGAGAAATCCTTTAACTTCTGGTTTTCCCTTTTAGTGACAGCAATCATGGAGAAAATTATGATCATTATCTAGGACATTCATTTAGATAACACAACTGCAAGAAGCAGCTCGTTGGCACGTATTTTGCCTGAGAAAGAAAGGTTCCAGTAGTGTCTACCATGTGACACTTTATGCTCTTCTCAAAGAAAAACATAGACAATCAAAAAAGATTTTCACAAGAAATTAAAGCAGCAAGGTCAGCCTGTCCAAAGGACTTGAGGGTATTTCTGAAGGAGAAATGTTCTGAAGGAGATTTCTGAAATTTCTGAAGGAGAAAGGTTCTCCAAAATAGAGGAGCAGGAAAGACTTTATTATGAATAAGTCACCCAATGACCACGATTATGGGTATGAACAATCCAAAAGCACAATTTATTCCACCTTGTAGTGTTTTATGCTTTTGATTTTTTTCCCCAACTTATTAATTCTTGGTGGCATTGGTAACTCAGAAGGCATGTGTTAATGCTCCTGTCCGTCTTTGTGAGACCAATCTTGGAGACCAGAATCTCCTGAAAATATTCTTCTAGCTGGAAGTAATGGGTGGACTGTATCAGCTACATATTGCTATGTAACAAAAAACCATAGAGCGTAGTGGCTTAAAATACAAAGACGTACTTTTTCATACAATTCTGTGGGTTAGGACATTGGGTAGGGTTCATAATGGCACTTGTTACTTCCCACCTGGTGTTAGCTGAGATCACTTAGATTCATTCAGATAGAAGCTGAGCAGGGCTGAAAACCCCCATAGCCAGTTTGTACTTTCTACATTCCACATGTTCACTGGGTATGCCTTCTATATTTTTTACCTTCTATGTTGCTGCAATGGTGTAACCTTTCTCTACCCTCCAAGCAATTTCCCCACTGTATTTCAAGCCCCACTAACAATTTCCTCATTCTTCCTGAGGCTTCCACTCACTGCTTTGTTATAAAGCCATTAGAACCTATGTTAGGATTTTGTTATGGCAACAACCTATTTCTTGTACCAGTTTTTGATTTATTTTTAGTTATCTTATTCTGGATAACAAACAACCTAGAACCCTGGTGGCTTTAAAGAGCACAATGATGATTTATTATTTCATATGCCTTTGGTAAGGAACTCAGGGAGGGCTCAGGTAGTTCTTGACCTCCACTTGACGGTGGATGGGGGTATTTAATCAGCTGCATTTTGATGATAGTTGCATGGAAATGGAGGATCCAAGAAGACATTATTTGCATATCTGGTGCCTCAGTGTTTTCCAGGTGGACTCTTCATCTCTCTACCTCCTGTCTCATCATTTAATAGCCTAGCTCAAGCTTCTTTCCATCACGGCAGCCTACTTCACCAAACAGTACAGAAACAGAAGCTGCCAAGCCACTTAAAAGTGAGGGACATTACCAAAGCTGGTCACAATTCCAGGCCATGGTCAAAGGGAAGAAAGTGGACTTCACATCTTGGATGAGAAGAGAGGCAGACATGTGCTTACAGGGGAGGAAGACATTGTCCTAGCCATAGTCAGAATCTGTCTACCACATGATCTCACCTGTATTGTAAATCCCATGTAAAAGGCTCTAATTTCACCACTTTTCAGTTGAGTGACTAAATCCTTGTCAATATAACCTATCAAAGAATGTGAATACATTTTAGAAGCAAAGAACTTCTCCAAATAGCACATTTTCTAGCATCTAAATATTACCATAGGTCTGAGTAGTTTATGTGCAGAATTATACTTGCATTAAATATATATTTAATTCCATCAAAGTGTATTACTAGGAAGACCAGAATCCTCTTTTAGAATCTCATTTCTTACAAAAACATTTGGCTCATTTGTTTCTGAGTCAGTCCAATTTAAAGCCACACTTTTCTAGTGTCAGTGATAGCTTTCAACTCTATGTCAGAAATCCTTTTATTTATCTACTGGTCATCAACTCAAATTCTTTAAGTGTTGCCACTCTTCTTTCAGTATTACAAAGTAACATTAATACTAGATGCTACTGAAGCTTAAGGGTAAAATACCAGATGAAGAATTTGACAATTAAATTCCAATCTTACTGAAATTACAAATAATCCTGTTATTCATGGCCACAAATTCCTTGCCTGTCATGTCCCACTCTTAAGTCCTAACCTCACACATTGTCAGTGAACATAACGTTCTCTTTGCAGAGACCTTGCTTTTTCTTTCTTCTCAGTTTCCCACCTTTTGCAAACGTAAGTCCTGCTACTCTTTTTTAATAGATCAATTTCCTCTTCTTTTCTCATCTTCGCTCATCTGTCAAGGGTCTCCTACTTTTTTTCAAATGAAAAAGCCCATCAGTGAGTTTTCTACAATAAGAATCACTTATCTCAGAGGTAAATTATTACTCTTCCACAGTGGCTGCTTTTAATATTTGTTTTAAATGGCAAAATTGCCCTTCCCTGTAAAGATATACATGTATGGGGAAGATATGGATGGAAGGTATACACTTTTTGAAGGATTAGAAGTGATTCTCAACTTGGGATGAGGTAGAAAGGAGCATATCAAAATCACTTGGGGTACTCTCAAACAACATCTAGTATTACCCTTAGCTTTTTTTTAATAATAATATTTTTTTATTATATTATGTTAGTCACCATACACTACATCCCTGGTTTTTGATGTAAAGTTACATGATTCATTAGTTGCGTATAACACCCAGTGCACCATACAATACGTGCCCTCCTTACTACCCATCACCAGCCTATCCGATTCCCCCATCCGCCTCCCCACTGAAGCCCTCAGTTTGTTTCTCAGAGTCCATAGTCTCTCATGTTTCATTGCCCCTTCTGATTACCCCCCCTTCTTTATCACTTTATTCTCCTTCCTGTTTCTTATGTTCCATAAATGAGTGAAACCATATGATAACTGTCTTTCTCTGCTTGACTTATTTCACTTAGCATAATCTCCTCCAGTCCCGTCCGTGTTGCTGCAAATGTTATGTAATCGTTTTATCTGAAGGCATTGTATATATGGACCACATCTTCTTAATCCAGTCATCTGTTGAAGGGCATCTCAGCTCCTTCCACGATTTAGCTATTGTGGACAATGCTGCTATGAACATTGGGGTGCATGTGGCCCTTCTCTTCACTACGTCTGTATCTTTGGGGTAAATACCCAGTAGTGCAATGGCTGGATCATAGGGTAGCTCAATTTTTAACTTTTTAAGGGACCTCCCCACTGTTTTCCAGAGTGGCTGTACCAACTTGCATTCCCACCAACAATGTAGGAGGGATCCCCTTTCTCCACATCCTCTCCAACAATTGTTGTTTCTTGCCTTGAAATTTTTGCCATTCTAACAGGCATAAGGTGGTATCTCAGTG
The DNA here is from genome assembly GCF_023065955.2 of Ursus arctos. NCBI lineage: Eukaryota > Metazoa > Chordata > Mammalia > Carnivora > Ursidae > Ursus > Ursus arctos. The sequence continues at coordinate 27,845,190 of NW_026622986.1, forward strand.
TGGTTTTGATTTGAATTTCTCTGATGGCTAATGATTTTGAACATTTTTTCATGTGTCTGTTAGCCATTTGTATGTCTTCATTGGAAAAGTGTCTGTTCAGATCTTCTGCCCCATTTATGATTTGTTTAGTTTCTTGTGTATTGAGTTTGAGAAGTTCTTTGTAGATCTTGGACACCAGTCTTTTATCTGTAGTGTCATTTGCAAATATCTTCTCCCATTCCGTGGGCTGCCTCTTAGTTTTTTTGACTGTTTCCTTGGCTGTGCAGAAGCTTTTTATCTTGATGAAGTCCCACAACTTCATTTTATCTTTTGTTTCTCTTGCCTTCGGAGATGTGTCATGAAAAAGGTTGCTGTGGCCGATGTCGTAGAGGGTGCTGCCTATGCTCTCCTCTAGGATTTTGATGGATTCCTGTCTCACATTGAGGTCTTTCATCCATTTGGAGTTTATCTTTGTGTATGGTGTGAGAGAGTGGTCAAGTTTCATTCTTTTGCATGTAGCTGTCCAATTTTCCCAGCACCATTTATTGAAGAGACTGTTTTTTTTTCCACTGGATGTTTTTTCCTGCTTTATCAAAGATTAGTTGCCCAAAGAGCTGAGGGTCCATTTCTGGGCTCTCTATTCTGTTCCATTGGTCTATGTGTTTGTTTTTGTGCCAATACCATGCTGTCTTTGCGATCACAGCTTTGTAGTACAGCTTGAAATTCGGCATTGTGATGCCCCCAGCTTTGTTTTTCCTTTTCAACAATTCCTTGGTGATTTGGGGCCTTTTCTGGTTCCACACAAATTTAAGGGCTGTTTGTTCCAGTTCTTTGAAAAATGTCATTGGTATTTTGATCGGGATAGCATTGAAAGTATAGATTCCTCTGGGTAGCATGGCCATTTTAACTATGTTAATTCTTCTGATCCATGAGCATGGAATATTTTTCCATCTTTTTGTGTCTTCTTCAATGTCTTTCAAGAGTGATTTGTAGTTTCTAAAATATAGTTCCTTTACATCTCTGGTTAAGTTAATTCCAAGACAACGTATGATTTTTGGTGCTATTGTAAATGGAATGGATTCCCTAATTTCTCTTTCTTCAGTCTCATTGTTCGTGTATAGAAATGCAACTGATTTCTGAGCATTGATTTTGTATCCTGCCACATTACTGAATTGCTCTATAACTTCTAGTAGTTTGGGGGTGGATTCTTTTGGGTTTTCCATATAGAGTATCATGTCATCTGCGAGGAGAGACAGTTTGACTTCTTCTTTGCTGATCTGGATACCTTTATCCGTTTTTGTTGTCTGATTGCTGTTGCAAGGACTTGTAGTACTATGTTGAATAATAATGGTGAGAGTGGGCATCCTTGTCGTGTTCCTGATCTTAAGGGAAAGGCTTCCAGCTTTTCCCCATTGAGAATGATATTTGCTGTAGGCTTTTCATAGATGGTTTTTATGGGATTGAGGAATGTACCCTCAATCCCTACACTCTGAAGGGTTTTAATCAGGAAAGGATGCTGTATTTTGTCAAATGCTTTTTCTGCATCTATTGAGAGGATCATATGATTCGTGACTTTTTTCTTGTTTATATAATCTATCACACTGATATATTTGCGAATGTTGAACCACCCTTGCATCCCAGGGATGAATCCCACTTGGTCATGATGGATAATCCTTTTAATGTACTGTTGGATCCTATTAGCTAGGATCTTGTTGAGACTTTTGGCATCCATATTCATCAGGGATATCGGTCTGTGATTCTCCTTTTTGATGGGGTCTTTGCCTGGTTTGGGGATCAAGGTAATATTGGCCTCATAGAATGAGTTTTGTAGATTTCCTTCTGTTTCTATTTTTTTAAACAGCTTTAGGAGAATATGTATTATTTCTTCTTTGAATGTTTGGTAGAAATCCCCGGGGAATCCATCAGGCCCTGGAGTTTTGTTTTTCCGAAGGTTTTTAATTACTGCTTCAATCTCTTCATAATTAATTGGTCTGTTTAAAAAATCAATTTCTTCCTGTTTCAGTTTTGGTAGTTTTTAGGTTTCCAGGAAGGCCTCCATCTTTTCCAGGTTGCTTAATTTATTGGCATAAAGCTGTTGATAAAAGTTTCTAATGATCCTTCCTATTTCATTGGTATTGGTTGTGACCTCTCCCTTTTCATTCATAATTTTATTAATTTGGGTCCTTTCTCTATTCTTTTGGATAAGTCTTGCCAGTGGCTTATCTATTTTATTTATTCTTTCAAAGAACCAGCTTCTAGTTCTGTTGATCTGCTCTACTGTGCTTCTGGTTTCTAATTCATTGATCTCTGCTCTAATCTTGATCAACTGCTTTCTCGTGCGTGGATTAGGCCTGTTCTTCTGTTGCTGTTCCAGCTTCTTGAGGTAAGAATATAAAAACTGCATTTGAGATTTTTCTATTCTTTTGAGTGAGGCTTGGATGGCTATGTATTTTCCCCTTAGCACTGGCTTTGCAGTGTCCCATAGGTTTTGGACCGTTGTGTTTTCATTCTCATTGGTCTCCATAAATTGTTTAAATTGATTTTTGATTTCCTGGTTTATCGAATCATTCTTGAGCAGGATGGTTATTAGTTTCCAAGTGTTTGAGTTTCTTCCAAATTTTTCCTTGTGATTGAGCTCCTATTTCAAAGCATTGTGGTCTGAGAATACGCAGGGAATAATTTCAGTCTTTTGGTATCAGTTGAGACCTGTTTTGTGACCCAGAACATGATCTATTCTGGAGAATGTTCCATGTGCATTAGAATAGAATGAGTATTCTTTTGTTCTGGGGTGTAGTGTTCTTTAAATATCTATGAGGTCCACCTGGTCTAGTATGGCATTCAAAGCTCTTGTTTCTTTGTTGATTTTCTGCTTAGGTGATCTATCTATTGCTGATAGTGGAGTGTTGAGGTCCCCTACTATTAACGTATTTTTACCCTTAGCTTTGGAGGTTTGGAGTGGGAGCAGTATATAGGTCTGTACTGACTGCAGCTTAAGGAATGTTGTGGGAGTGAAACAGTTAGTGCTGGATTATTGGGTGTGGTCTCTTCTGACTGCTGTATGTCTGGGCGGAAAATTTTGAGTTTGGGATGTGCTAAATATGAATTTGTATATAACTGAAAAGTCAGAAGTATGATTTAATTTTTATTAATTATAATATTTATTAATCATAAGCCTTGAAGCACTCATCTTTTACAAATAAATTGTGTTAGTGTAATTCAGGACATATCAATGGGCCAGTGTCTATTTCTTTGAAGGATGAAGTAATATTTGAACGTAGGTCACTCTGATTTCAAAGTACACATTCTTTCTTCAACGGCTAGCTGGTCTGCTTAAAATATGTGCTCCTGTTCACCACTCCCAGTGATGAACTAGGGAATAGGGTTGATAAACTCTCTTTTCAGTTTCTAGGACCAGAGAGCCCCCTCTTCAAGGGGCTAGTAGCCTGCTCCTGGACAGCAGTTTGTGCGGGAGGTTGATGAAGAAAGAATTAAGAAGAGAGCATGTAACATCAAGTCTACTGTGGCAAGTTTCACCTGCTTCCACAGCAATGGGGAAGTTGCCAGAGAATAAAGGGTCAGAAAAACTCCTGATATGAAATATTAAGTCTCAGATAAAAAATAAAACATTAGCTTTGCAATAGGATATATTCCAGTGAGCAGCTATTATCTAGTCATCTAGTCAATTGACAAAGTTCCCTCTCTCCTTTCTTCCTTTTTCAAAAGTTTGAGATATAATGTTGAGGTATTCACCACTTTGTACTTCACCACAACTAACTTTAACATTTTCTTTTGATCTCCCTTAAAAAACCTATTTCCACTGAGTGCCAATCCCATTTCTATCCCCAACCCCTCCTCTCATTTTGAAGCAACAAATAATCTATTCTCTTTATGTATTTGCCCATTCTAGATATTTCATACAAATGAAATCATACAATATGTGATAGCTTCTTTCACTTAGCGTAGTGTTTTTGAGTTCATCCACATTGTAGCATAATAAGTATTTCACTCCTTTTTATTGCTAAATAATATTCCATTGTATGAAAATACAACATTTTGTTTATGTACTCACCAGTTGATGGAAATCTGGATTTCCAGATTTTGCCTATTATGAATAATGCTGTGAACATTCATTTACAAGATTTTTAAAGAAGATTTTTATTTATTTTATTTGAGAGAGAGAGCAGAGGAAGAGAGAGTCTTAAGCATACTCCTTCCTGAGCATGGAGCCCAATGTGGGGCTCAATCACACCCCTGAGCCAAAATCAAGAGTTGGATGCTTAACCAACTGAGCCACCCAGGTGCCCCTCATTTACAAGATTTTATATCAACACACATTTCTGTTCTCTTGGGTGACTACCTAGGAGTGGAACTGGTGGGTCCACATTTCTGGCTATTATGAACAATGTTGCCATAACATTCATGTGTAAGCATTTATATGGACATATTTTCTTTTCTGGGGGTGGGTATGTACACAACAGTGTGATTGCTGAGTCAAATGGTAACTATATATTGAAGTTTTTGAAGAGCTGCCACGCTGTTTTCCATAGCAGCTGCACCAACTTATATTCCCACCAGCAACAAATGAGAGTTCCAATTTCTCCACATCTTTGCCAGTACTTGTAACTGTCCATCCTTTTGCTTATAACCATCCTAGTGTGTGTTAATTGATGCATCTTAGATTAAAATTTTAAAAGTGTGTTTTTTTTTTCCTGTCAAAAAATGAATAAAATCATTGCCACTGTGGTTAACTTGTGTAACAACTGCCAAAATAGCTGGCTTAATAAAATAAAGGTTTACTTCTTATGCATATCTGAGTACAATGTGGGTAGCAGAATGTCAGGGTGAGCAGGGAATGGGGCTGCAGTCACCCATGAGGGCTCCTTCCTATGGCTGGTTCTGTCATCCTTTCTGCAGAGAAAGGCATACAGCCAGCATACAGGGCTATTTGGGAAGCATTAGACAACAGCGTATAAATGGCATGTATTGTCTACCCACATTTCATTTCTCAGAATTTGGTCATCTGTCTCACCTCGTTGCAGGGGAGGCTGGGACAAACCATCTTGTTGTGTGCCACCACACTCAAGTTATAAATAAGGACTGAACAATTTTCCTTAAACGTGTTCTTGCTAATAGGAACTTTGGTTTCTAATACCGACTGATAGAAATTCATCGTGTGATCTTGGGAAGGTTGCTAAACATTTCTGATGATAATTCTTCACCCTTAAGTTAGCTCTGGTATTCACACGATTTACAACCCCAATTTTTTATTGCCTTTTGGTGTAAAAGAAACCTGAACATCCACATCATTGTAATGGAATTTAATGATCCCTGGAATTATTAAAGAATCTATTGCACATGTTTTAAAAAACAAAATCCTCTGTGATATGTTTGTTTGTAAAGCTCCCTAAATCTGGTGTTTAAACTATTATTATAATGGAAAGTAAGATTATGTGCTCACATTTAAAGTTTATTAGGTTATTTCATACTGAACTGCTGTTTGCAATACAGATTGTAGCCTGATTGTGTCCATAAATATATTTACCACGCTTTTAAACTGGTCTTATTGGCTCCATAAATACTGAAATCTTCCTTGGCATTATAATATCCTGTGGTGTAAATCTTGTATATTCAAATTTTATATGCATATATATTGTATGGATCATAATATTATTACTAGAACCCTAGGCAGTAACTGTTGGACATAAATTTCATTCTTCATATAAAGATTCAGATTTTAATTCTTTAAATTTAAGAAGCTTTTTATCTGCAGATAGAAAAATTAAATTCTGTTTTTTTATATTCATAGGCCAAACATAGTCTCAGAAGTGTGTTGCATCTTTGTTCTTTAAAGAAATTTTTTCACATTTATATTTCTGCTAAAGTGGCCAGAACTTGTTAATCCATCCTTTTTGTTTTCTACTTTCATTTCTTTATTTAAACTAGTAGATTTGCCTATTTTTTTTTTTTCTTAACCCTTCCTTTTTACCTTGTCTTCTCAATGCCACTTTTCCATGGTAGCTTATACTCTCAGAACTTGCCAGATAGCAAAATAGTGATCCATATAAATGTTGATAAATCATGTGGAAAATGCAGACATGTGACCAAAGACCAAAAACTAAAGAGAAATGTTGAGTTACTCTATAAACACAACTTGCTCCTGAATTATATATGATTTAGTATAAAAAATATAGAAGGTAATACTGAACTGAAAGATGGTTTATTGTAAAGTTTATTGGACACAAAGTACTAAGCTTTATTGTCTACAGTTCTGTGGCTTCTATAATAGGTCTTCTATTTATCCCCTACAAGACAAAGGAGAGCTATATGAAAATTCTGTTGTGACTTAATTGTCTATGTGTATTGATAATATAATTTGCAACATTTAAATTGTTCTAGAGAATTAAGTAACGTGAGGCAAACCTGACCCTCTAATGTCATTCATAAGACAATCTGCTTGTCTTTTTGTTAACTCATGCCCTGATAGTTTGTAATAATAGATATGGTTTCTTTTCTTTTTCTTTCTTTTCTTTCTTTCTTTCTTTCTTTCTTTCTTTCTTTCTTTTTCTTTTTCTTTTTCTTTTTCTTTTGTGATGATGGATATTGAGTAAAACCTGGAAAGCTAAGAGTGTACACCTTTGAATAGTGGGCATTTTGGGGGATATTATTTCTTCAATGATTCTTTCTGATTGGTTTCATATGTCCTGTCTTTTACCATTCCTATTAATAGGATATTTACCCCACAATTTAGAGTCACAATTTTTTTAACCTTTTTTCCTTATATTCTTTCTTTGTGTCTAATACTTTTTAAGAGTCTACCTTAGTTTCATGTTACAACTCTTAAAACTGACAGGACTATTTTTCTTAACTTTTATCTTGAAATAATTACAAATTCACAGAACTTGCAATAGTAGTACAGAGAGATACCATTTGCCCTGCTTTTCCCAATGGTCACATCTTTCTCCATTAAAGCATAAAATCAAAGCCAGGAATTTAGCAGCAGTACAATGTGTGCATATCATTTTATCATTTGTGTAGATTTGTGTAACTGCCACCACAATCAGGATACAGACTTATTTCACCACTGCAAAGGTACCTCTTGTGCCACCATTTACAGCCACACTTACCTCCCAACACACACTCCAGCCCTACTGCCCACCATTTCTTTGCCTGGATGCCATTAATCTGTTTTACATTTGTATAATTTTGTCATTTTGAGAATGTTATATAAATGGAATCACATAGTATGTGACCTTTTGAGATTGGCATTATTTTTACTCAGAACGGCAACCATTTAAGTTGTTGAGTGTATCAGTAGTTAATTCCTTTTTTATTGCTGAACAGTATTCCATGGTATGGGTGTACCACAGTTTGTGTAATCATTCTCCTATTAAGAGGCATTTTAATTGTTTCTAATCTTTGCTATTATAAATAAAGCTGCTGAATAGTTTTGTACAGGCTTTTGTGGGAACAAAAGTTTTCATTTCTCTGGGATATTCCAGGAGTGAAATTGCTGGGTCATATAGTAAGACTATGTTTAGCTTCTTCAAAGACTGTTAAACTGTTTTCTAGAGTGGCTGTACCATTTCACATGCTGGTCAGCAACACATGGTGGATCCCATTTCTTTGCATATTTTCCAGCATTTGATATTTTTAAAATTTTATTTGTTCTCATTTTGTGTAGTAATAGCTTCTAATGGTCTTAATTGTTTCCTATCTTTTGGGGAAACCATTCAGTCTTTTACCATTAAGTTTAGCAATATTTTTCTGGACGTGTCTTCCCAGGCAAGGGAAACAAAACCAAGAATAAACAATTGGAAATACACCAAACTAAAAAGCTTTTGCACAGCAAAGGAAATTACCAGTAAAACCAAAGGCAAACTACTTAACAGGAGAAGATATTTGCAAATGATTTATCTGACAAGAGGTTAACATCCAAAATATATAAAGAACTCACATAACTGAACACCAAGAAACCAAATAATCCATTAAAACGTGGGCAGAGGAACTGAGACATTTTTTTTTTTCTAAAAAAAGACTTATAGATGGCCAAAAAGCACATGAAAAGATGCTCAACATAACTAATCATCAGGGAAATACAAATCAAAGCCACGATGAGATATTACCTCACACCAGTCATAAAGGTTAATATCAAAAAGACAAGAAATAACAAATGTAGAGAAAAGGGAACCCTTGTGCACTGCCGGTGGGCATATAAATTGATGGAAACTGTGGGGAAAAAAAAACCAATGTTTTCCTCAAAAAAGTCAAAGAAATATCATACAATCCAGTAATCCCATATTTATGCAAGGAAAACAAAAACACTATTTGAAGAAATACATGCAACCTTATGTTTATTGTGGTATTATTTACAATAGCCAAGATATGGAAGCAACCCAAGTTTCCACTCATAGATGAATAAAGAAGGTATGGTACACACACACACACACACACACACAATGGAGTATTACTCAGCCATAGGAAAGAATAAAATTTTGCCATTCACAACAACAAAGATGAACCTAAAGGGTATTATATGCTAAGTGAAATAAGTCCCACAGAGAAAGACAAATACCATGTGATTTCACTTATATGTGGAATCTAAAGGGAAAAACAACAACAACAACAACAAATGAACACACAACCAACAGCAGCAACAGAAAGAGAAACAGACTCATAGAGAAAAAACTAGTGGTTGCCATGGGGGGGGAAGGGGATAGGTTCAATAGGTGAAGGGAATTAAAAGATACAAACTCCCAGTTTAAAGTAAATAAGTCATAGGGATGAAAAGTACAGACAGCATAGGGAATATAGTCGATGACTGTAATATTGTAATAACTCTGTGTGGTGACATATGGTAACTACACTTACTGTAGTGAGCATTTTGTAATGTTTACAATTGTCAAATCACTATGTAATACAAATGAAATTAATGTCAACTAACTTCAATTAAAAAAAGTTATTGTCAGTATTTTGTAATACTCTTTATCAAATTAAGAAAATTTCTCTCTATTCTTATTTTTTCAGTCTTTTTATCTTCAATGTGTGTTGAATTTCATGAAATTATTTTTTCTGCACCAACTATATGATCACGAGATTTTTTTCTTCTTTAGCCTGTTAATATGGTGGGTTACACTGATTGATTTTTGAATATACTATCAGCCTGTATCCTTGAAATAAATCTACTTGATTATGATGTATAATGCTTTGTATATGTTTCTGAATTCTACTTGCTAATATTTTTAAATAATTCCTTCCTTTCGGGGTGCCTGGGTGGCTCAGTCAGTTAAGTTTCTGCCTTTGGCTCAGGTCATAATCCCAGGGTCCTGGGATTGAGCCCCATGTTGGGCTCACTGTGTTGGGAACCTGCTTCTCTCTCTCCCTCTGCCACTCCCCCTGTTTGTGCTTGATTTCTGTCTATCTCTCTGTCAAATATATAAATAAAAATCTTAAAAAACAGAATTCCTTTCTTTCTTCCTTTCTTGTATTTGTCGGTTTTGGTATGAGGATAATTGTAGCTTCATAAATTCCTTTGGGATCTAATTCCTCCTCTTCTAGTTCCTGGAAGAGATTATGTAGAATTGGTGTCATGTGTTCCTTGTATGTTTCATAGAATTCCCCATCGAAATCATCTATCCATATCATCCATGTCATCCTGGAGGTATGTTCTTTGGAAAAAATTTTTAACTATGAAGTCAATTTCCTTAATAGTTATTAGGGCATTCAAATTAATTATTTTATATTGGATGAATTGTGGTAGTTTGTACTTTTGGGGGAATTGGTTCACATCATCTAAGCTATGAAATTTAAGTATATAGAATTACATGTATTATTTCCTTATTATCTTTTTCTATCTGCAGGGCCTGAAATAGTATCTCCTCTTTCATGCCTATTACTAGTTATTTGGTTTTCTTTTTTTCTCTTGTTCACTTCATCTTGTAAGAGACTTGTCAAATTTACTGATATTTTTAAAGAACTGGATTCTTGCTTCATTGTTTTTCTCTATTTTTCTGTTTTAAATATTCTTGATTTCTGATCAGGTCTTTATTATTCTTTTTTCTGATTGTTTTCCATTACTTTTTTTTTTTTTTTAAGATTTTATTTGTTTGACAAAGAGACAGCCAGTGAGAGAGGGAACACAAGCAGGGGGGGTGGGAGAGGAAGAAGCAGGCTCCTAGCAGAGGAGCCTGATGTGGGGCTCCATTCCACAACACCGGGATCACGCCCTGAGCTGAAGGCAGACACTTAACGACTGAGCCACCCAGGTGCCCCTCCATTACTTTTCTTACCCCACACCCGCAGTTCTTTGATTTAGGGGCTTAGATTATTGATTTGATACTTCTCCTATTTTCTAATACAAGCATGAATTGCTATAAATTTCCTTATAAGCACTTCTTTGGATTATCCCATAAAGATTTTTTTTTTCATTTTTATTTTCATCCAGGTCATCATACTTTTTTTTTTTTTTTTTTAAATTTCCCTTGAGATTTTTCTTTGACCCATTACTTAGAAGTGTGATGTTTAGTTTGGACATGCTCCTGTTATCTTTTAGTTATTGATTTCTGGTTTGATTTCCCTGTGGTCAGAAAGAATATTCTGTATGCCTGCAATTTTTTTTTAATTGGTTAGTATTTGCTTAATGACTCAAGGTATGGTCTACCTTGGTACATGTTCAATGGAAACTTGAAAACAATTTGTTTTCTGCTATTGTTGGGTGAAGTATTCTATAAATGTTGACTAGATTCTGGCAACTGATAATGTTAAATTCTTCTATAACTGCCATCTTCTAAGTATTCTTTTTTTAATAATAATATTTTTTTATTATATTATGTTACTCACCATACAGTACATCCCTGGTTTTTGATGTAAAGTTCCATGATTCATTAGTTGTGTATAACACCCAGTGCACCATGCAATACATGCCCTCCTTACTACCCATCACCAGCCTATCCCATTCCCCCACCCCCTCCCCTCTGAAGCTCTCAGTTTGTTTCCCAGAGTCCATAGTCTCTCATGCTTCATTTTCCCTTCTGATTACCCCCCCTTTCTTTATCCCTTTCTTCTACTGATCTTCCTACTTCTTATGTTCCATAAATGAGTGAAACCATATGATAATTGTCTTTCTCTGCTTGACTTATTTCACTTAGCATTATCTCCTCCAGTGCCGTCCATGTTGCAGCAAATGTTGAGAAATCACTCTTTTTGATAGCTGAGTAATATTCCATTGTATATATGGACCACATCTTCTTAATCCATTCATCTGTTGAAGGGCATCTCGGCTCCTTCCATGATTTAGCTATTGTGGACAATGCTGCTATGAACATTGGGGTGCATATGGCCCTTCTCTTCATTATGTCTGTATCTTTGGGGTAAATACCCAGTAGTGCAATTGCTGGATCATAGGATAGCTCAATTTTTAACTTTTTAAGGGACCTGCCCACTGTTTTCCAGAGTGGCTGTACCGATTTGCATTCCCACCAACAATGTAGGAGGGATCCCCTTTCTCCACATCCTCTCCAACAATTGTTGTTTCTTGCCTTGTCAATTTTGGCCATTCTAACTGGCGTAAGGTGGTATCTCAGTGTGATCTTCTAATTATTCTATCAATTATCAAGAGGGTGGCCTTGAAGTCTCTAACTACAATCGTGGATTTGTTGATTTCTTTTTTCACTTCTTTCAGTTTCTGCTTTACAACATGTTGCAACTCTGTTATTGGGTGCATTCACATGGAGTATTGCTATGTCTTCTTGGAGACAGAACCTTTTATCATTATGTAATGTTCTTCTCTGTCTCTGGTAATTTTCTCTGATCTCAGGTCTACTTGATCTGATATTAACATAATTACAGTTGCTTCCCTTTGATTAATGTTTGATGGTTTACTTTTTCTCTACCTTTAACCCACATATATCATCAACATACCATTAGGTCATTTCCTCCCCCACTCTGCCCATGTATTTTCATTAGCCTTTCCAGACCATTTATAGTAAATGTAATTACTGGTACATTAAGGTTTAAATCTGTTTTCTGTTCACTATGATTTCTGTTTTTCTGTTTTCTTTTCCCTGACTTCTGGTTGCTTACTTAAAAATTAAAAATAATTCCATGTTGAGATACCTGTGGTTCTTTTTAGTATATCTCTTTGTGCAGCTTTATAATGGTCATTCTAGATACTATATCATATATTCACAACTTAGTCTTCTTGTGTTGACATTTTACCCACTTAAGTACAGCATGGAAAACTTCTTTCCTTTTACGTCCCTTTCCCTCTCCCTATATATAATGTAGTTTCTTAAATATTACCCTCTACGTGCTTTGACAACTACATTTCAAATTGTTATAATTTTTGTTTCAAATATCAAATATAACTTAGAAAACTAACGAGGAGCAGGAAAATTTACTGTACATGCCACATTTTTGATCTTTCTGTATTATCTTTCTTTTTGATGTTCTAAGATTTCTCATCATTTGATTTTGTTTAGAGAACCTCCTTTACCATTCTTTTAGGATAGATTTCTTGGTAAAAATATTATCATATTTTTCCTTCATCTGAGAATGGCTTGATTTCCTTTTCACTCCTGAGGATGTTTTCAGTAAGTATAGAATTCCCAGTTGACGGTTCTTTATGTTTAGCTCTTGAAAAATACTGTGGTGCTTCCTTCTGGCCATCATTGTTTCTGATGAGAAATCTACTGCCACTGGGATGGTTTTTCTTTTGACAGGTAAAACATAATTTCTCTGTCTTCTTTCTAGAGTTTTTTCCTTTGTCTGTAGTTTTTGGAAACTTCACTAGAAAATGTTTTGGCATGAAATTCTTTGGGTTTATTCTGCATGTGGCTTACTCAGCTTCTTGCTGAGTTTGGGAAGTTTGAAGTCATTATTTCCTTAAATATTTTTCAGCCTCACTCATTTTATCTTCTCCTTCTGGGGTTCTAACAATACAAATCTCTTGTTATAGTCCCACAGGTTCTTGAGGTGTTCTTTTGTTTTTTTTTTTTTTTTTTTTATTCCTTTTGGCCTGATTGAGCTCTGTTGTTTAGATTGGTAATTTCTACTGTTCTCTTTCAAAGGTCACAGATTCTTTCCTCTTTTTTTAAATTTATTATTACATTTTTTACAAATTTCATTTGGTTGCTCTTCATATTTGACATTTTGCTCTTTAATTTCTGACATTTTGCCTCCTTGTTGAGACTTCCTATTTTTTTCATTTGTCCATTTGTGTTTATAAATGCTCCCTGAAGCATTTTCAGGGAGTTTTTAAAAAATTATTTCTTAATATTTTTTAAATTTATTATTTTTTTTTTGTTTACAAATTTCATTTGGTTGCTCTTCATATTTGACATTTTGCTCTTTAATTTCTGACATTTTGCCTGCTTGTTGAGACTTCTTATTTTTTCCATTTGTCCATTTGTGTTTATAAATGCTCCCTGAAGCATTTTCATTATGGTTGCTTTAAATAACGTGTCAAATATGTATATATATAATGTGTCAAATATATATACATATATTTATTTCATATATATATGAATATATATATATATATATATATATATATATTTCATTTCAGACAGGGAATAATTTATTCAAACCCATCAGAGAAATGGACATCTTGGGTCTGTAACAAAGTGTTGCATTTTAAAGTATAGGTAAATAATTGTATATGAGAGTATACATTGATACATACAAATTAACTATCAGAGCACAACTTATCAATGTTCAAAACAGAATAAGCTTCCCTGTGAAAGAAGCACCTTTGTGACAAGGGTCACATTTCACCATCTGGTTGGCTGGCTCAAAACATGCATTGGTGATTCCTGCTATAGAAAGCCATTCATGGCAGGCTTTCTCAGCAGAGGTGATGGGGCATATGTGGCCAGAGGGAAGTGAATGTAGGGATAGGGCACCAGGTTGGTCTGGAATTCTATCAGATCAACATTCAGGGCTCCTTCAAATTTGAGAGAAGCAGTGATCTTCTGCTTCACAGGGCACAATTTGACCTATCAACCTCTGTAGGTTAGTGTAGGTTGGGTGTTCAATATTGAGGTTTCTAGGATGGATGTCATAGATGGTCTCGTTGTCTACCATGAGGGCACAATCAGAGTCCTCCAGGGTGGTGTGGGTAGTCAGGATGGACTTGTAGAGCTCAGTTACAGCTGTAGGAACCTGGGGGGTCTGAGTAAATGGAAAACTGCAGCTTGGACTTCTTGTCATAATTGACAGAAAGATGTTCCATCAGAAGCGAGGTGCACCCAGGACCAGTTCCCCCTCCAAAGCTATAGAAAACCAAGAAGCCCTGAAGACCTGTGCACTGGTCAGTCAGTTTCTAAATTCGGTCCAAGACAAGGTCAACGATCTCCTTGCTGATAGTGTGGTGTCCTTAGGCATAGTTATTGGCAGTATCTTTCTTGCCTGTGATGAGCTGCTTCGGGTGGAAGAGCTGGGGATAGGTGCCAGTGAGAACTTCATCAATGACTGTGGGTTCCAGATGTACAAACTCTGCCTTGGGCGCATGCTTGCCAGCACCCATCTCACTGAAGACAGTGTTGAAGAACTCATCTCCTCCCCCAGTAATCTTGTAACTTGGCATCTGACCATTGGGCTGGATGCCATATTCTAGGCAATACAGTTCCCTGCAGGCATTACCAATCTGGATACCAGCCTGGTCAACAGGGATGGAAATGCATTCACGCATAGTTGCTGCTTTGTGGCTGTCGAGCAGATGGAGGAAAGGAAGAGGAGAGATTGTTGTTTCTTACATTGCTATTCTCAGATGGTCAGTGTAAGAGAACCTTTAAAAACCACGTCAGATAGTTCTAATATCTATGTCATCGTGGTGTTAGAATCTGTGGATTTTTCTCACTCAATTCTAAGTCTCTTTTCTCTGCCTTGCTCCTGCTGAGGGGGGCGTGGGGTGGTGGTGAACATCCTGACCCCAGTAGCCCATCTGTGACACCACCCCAGCAGGGAGGGAAAGGCTATCACATGGCTCCTGAATGGGGGGTAGAGGTTCACTCTCCTGTGTGATCTACACTGACATTATAGAGCCTGGGAGTATTTTGTTATAGCCTGCCAAGGGTAGAAGTCCAGGCACCAGGTGACCTTGGCTAGAAGGAGTGGGAAAAGGACTACAGTTTTTCTTTGGTGTTTGTCTAGAGTAGGGCAATTATTGTCTAAAAGTATTCATTTGTTAGCCTCCCTTTTTCCTATCTTTTGGCTAGAAAGAAAACACTTCTTCCCAGGCCTTTTTTTTTTTTTTTTTTCCCCTCCACCTGTTGACATTTCCTAGTTGTCAGCTTCTCTAGCACCCTGTATGGATGTATAAGACAAAAAAAGAGAACAAAACAAAACCCAAAAACCCAAGACTACCATCACTGTGTTGTTCCTTGGGTTCCAAGGTCCCTAGCTGGTCTACCTTCTTTATCAAATCCCTTTCAGAATCTACCTTCATTTGTTTAATATATAATGTTTAGTCATTCTTAGCAGAAGGAAGGAAGAAGC
Source organism: Ursus arctos (assembly GCF_023065955.2). NCBI lineage: Eukaryota > Metazoa > Chordata > Mammalia > Carnivora > Ursidae > Ursus > Ursus arctos. The sequence goes on from NW_026622986.1 coordinate 27,860,661, forward strand.
AGAAGTCATTCTTAGCAGAAGAAGAAGGAAAAAGCATATCTATCACATCTTCTTGGAACCAGAACATTCAAGTATTCTATTTATAATCACAAAGAGTTCATTCTTGTTCTGCTTCTTTCTTTCTTTTTTTTTTTTTTTTCTGGAACATCTTATTTCATATCTTGTCTCTCTGATGACAGTAATTATAGTTGACTTTTTTTAAGTTGTCCTTTCTTCAGACAATTTTCTATATTTATTCTAGTTTCTTTAAATTCTTCTCCCTCTTCTGTTATTCCACATTAAAAATTCTGGGAATCTTTTTATTATATTTGTAATTTATTTTCATATTATGTCATAAGCATTTTCCATGTCACTACACATCTTTCATAATTATAATTTATATACATATTTCATAATTATAATTTAATATCAATTTCTCTACTTGTTCATTTCTCATTCCCATGGCTATTTTAGAACCTATAGCATTCTTCATTTCATATTTTTAGACTTACTTTTTTTAGAGTAGTTTTAGGTTCACAACAAACTTGAGATCAAGGTACAGAGATTTTCCATATGTCCTTCCCCTACACCTGAACAGCCTCCCCTTTTATCTTCATTTCTCCTCAACATGATGCATTTGTTACTAAGGATGAACCTACATTGACACATCATAATCACCCAAAGTTCAGAGTTTACCTTAGGGTTCACTCTTGATGTTGTACATTCTATGGGTTTGTACAAATGTATAATGACATAGTTTCACCATTATAATATACACAGTAGTTTCACTGCCCTAAAAGTTCCCTATCCTCTATTTATTGATCCCTCCCTTGTCCCATAACCTCTGGCAACCACTGATCTTTTTATTGTCTCCACCATTTTGTCTTCCAAAATGTCATGTAGTTAGAATAATACAGCATGTAACCTTTTCAGATTGATTTATTTCACCTAGTAATATGTATTTAAGTTTCCTCCATGTTTTTTCACACTTTAATACATCAATTCTTTTTAGCACTGAATAATATTCCATTTTCTGTATGTATGAGAGTTTATTTATCCATCACCTACTGAGGGACATCTTGGTTGCTTCCAAGTTTTGGCAATTATGAATAAAACCACTATAAATATCTGTGAACAGATTTATGTGTGGACATAAGTTTTCAGCTTGTCTCGGTAACTACCAAGGAGCAAGACTGCTGGACTGTATGATAAGAGTATGTTTAATTTTGTAAGAATCCACCAAACTATCTTCTCAAGTGGCTGTACCATTTTTCATTCCCATTAGGAATGGGATGAGAATCCTTGCTGTTCCATATCCTTACTAGCATTTGGTGTTGTCAGTAATCTTGATTTCAGGCATTTTAATAAGTGTGATTCATTTAATTTCCACTTCTATGATGACATATGATGTGGAGCATCTTTTTATATGCTTATTTTTACAACTGTCTGTATATCTTTTTTAGTGAGGTGTTTGCTAAGGTCTTTGAACATTTTAATTGGGTTGTTTGTTTTCTTACTGTTCAGTTTTGAGAGTTCTTTGTCTATTTTGGATAACGTCCTTCATCAGTTGTCTTTTGCAAATATTTTCTCCATTCTGTGACTTGTCTTCTAATTTTCTTGACATTGTCTTTCACAGGGAAGATTTTGATGAAGTCATGTTTATTGGTTATATATTTCATGGATCATTTCTGGTGTTATAGCTACAAAGGCATCACCATGCCCAAGGGCATCCAGGTTTTCCCCTACGTTATCTTCTAGGAATTTTATAAGGGGACTCATTTTTTAAAAGTGAGACACTAAAAATTTGATTGGAATTTCTGTGTAAGTGGTCAGGGCTTATCAACTATTGGGTTTATTATAGTGTGAATATGTGAAAAGTTAGTTAAATTGAGGATAAAGCACAATTGTTGATATACAGATGTCCCTTTTTTCTGGGGTGGTTTAGATTCTCTAGTCCTCAGATGCTGTGCCTTAGTTAAGATAAGCCATAATCCTAGCTACTTAACATTCTAAAAATGGATACAGCAAGAGAGCTGGGTGCCCAAATATCTATGTAGACTTTCACCTAATCTTTATCTTCAACACCTTTCTTTTCTTCCCCACATCTTCTCCATGCCTTCTCTCATGTCTCCTGGCTACACTGTCTCTCATATCACCAAAGTCTCTAGGTCTGCTTTATGTCTAATCGCTCACCAAAGAAGCGATAGTTGACTGGTCTAAACATTTCATATCCATATTTTCAACCAGTTCTTATAGTTTCAACTTAGCCCCTGGCCTACTACTCCTGGGGTAAGCTGGGTTTCCAATCCCTGAGCATTTGGGGGATCCTATGGGAAAAAGTAGATTTGCCTTTTATTAGTATTAACCTCTGTAGTGACCCAGTTATAAATCTCCTCCATTAACTGAGCAAGTGATTGGTCTTTCATCTCATTTATATCTTGCGAATTGTTAGAATTACTTATCTATTATCTCTTCTCCTTTTCTCTTTGTCTTTGTGAATTTTTTTTCTTACTGACATTTTAATGGAATTTAAAGAAGAAGAAATAAGTATGTGTGGTCACTATGCCATATTAAGAAGTCTTATACTACCAGTATTTACATCTATAAGATTTGCACTATATGTTAAAGATCCCTATTGGGTCACTAAATAGTTGATACTGTATGGTAAGTGAGGTTGATTAGCTGTCATTTTCCTAACTTACCTGAATACTTCAGTATATTTTCTTAATGTTCCATGTTTGAAACTATTATACTTTAATCATATATTAAGCTATTCATGCCAAGACTCATGAATAATATAATCACTAATACATAATTGCATTTTTACCTTCAAAGGGCCAAGTAAACTTCAAACAGACAATGGTAGGCTAAGACTCTAAGTTCATTTAAGAATAAATTTATTAAGGGGCGCCTGGGTGGCACAGCGGTTAAGCGTCTGCCTTTGGCTCGGGGCGTGATCCCGGCATTATGGGATCGAGCCCCACATCAGGCTCCTCCTGATGCTGGGAACCTACTTCTTCCTCTCCCACTCCCCCTGCTTGTGTTCCCTCTCTCGCTGGCTGTCTCTATCTCTGTCGAATAGATGGATAAAATCTTAAAAAAAAAAAAAAAGAATAAATTTATTAAAATGAGGAAAGATAAAACCATGACTTACTAATCATTTTTGAATTTGCCTTGGTAATCATACAATATAGTGACAGGTCACTAAAACTTTTTCTCAGGCTTCATTTTTTATTAGTAGTTTGAACTACTGAATTCATATATTTGTACTATATAAGGTGAGTAAAAATACTCATTTTAAATGATAGTTCATTGATTTGTACATAATCCTACTTAGTTCTCACTAGCCTATGGATTCAAATGAGCCTATTTTAATTTAAATGCCCAGATCCTGCTGTTTTATTTCCCCTAGTTACCTATTCAAAACTTAAGCCCTCTTTAAGGTAACTTCTCCCATCCCTTCAAATTTTGCTGAGCTATTTCAGGAGCTGAATCATCTGTCCATGGTATCAATGTGCATCATTGCTCCTTACCCCCTTAGCACTGCTTCCTTCATAAACCATCTCTTCTGATCCAAGCTCAGTTTGGAATCCCAGCTCGCTTTGGCCATTTTAAGATTTGACCAACCACTGTTATTTCTATGTGCCTTCGAAACTTACCTTGAGGCATCTTCTGTCCTTGTGTTAGTTGCTACAACCCAGTGTCACTGCTAATGTTTGCTTTTGCAGCTTCTGATTTAGTGTTGATGATTACCACTGCTGCACTGGTCCAGGGTCCGCCCTGTACCACCTCTGACTTCTGCCATTCTGACAACCCATGGGTGCACAATTCTGCTGACCACTGTGCCTGCTGGAGCAGCCAGTTCTCAGTCTGGAGTGAGGTAAAAGGGAAACGGATTCCCCCTGTATGCATTGAGAGCACTTTATGATTCCAAGGGGGAATGCTGTGTGCTTTTTAACATGCTGCAGTGTTTAATAAACACCTCTCTGGTTTCACTCATGGGCATTTTTAGTCTGAGGCTAGAACACATATTTTAAGTGGCAGTGTCAGAACAGAATCCAGACCTAGAACTTAGACCTTGTGATCCTAATTCTCATATTCCAGTTGTTTTCACCTGGAGATAATGTTGCACCCCCACTCTTCCCAGGGGATATTTGTCAATGTCTGGAAACACTTATGGTTGTCACTATTGCATTTAGTGGGTAGAGGCCAGGGATGCTCCTAAATGCTCTATGAAGCATAGGTCAGCTCAGCTCTCCACAAGGAATTATCCATCTCTGTGACGATATGGATGGACCATACTACAATATGGATGGATGGACCTAGAGAGTATGCTAAGTGAGATAAGACAGAGAAAGACAAATACCACATAATCTCACTTATGGGTGGCATCCAAAAACATAATAAATGAACAAACAAAGAAAAAGCAGAATCAGACCTATAAATACAGATGACAAAATGCTGGTTATCAGAGGGGAGAGAGGTTGGGGGATGGGCAAACTGGGTGAAGAGGAGTTGGAGATACAGGCTTCCAGTGAGGGAATGAGTAAGTCAGGGAATAAAAGGTAGTCAATGCTATTGTAATAGTGTTCTATGGTGATAGAGGGTAGCTACACTTGTGGTAAGCATAGTGTAACATATAAACTTGTCAAATCACTATGCTGTACACCTGAAATTATCATAACGTGTCAACTATACTCAAATAATAATAATAATAATAATAATAATAATAATAATAATAATGTCAATTGTATCAGGATTGAGAAAGCCTATTATGAGGAATACAATGGAATGGGCAGGCACACCACAGTTATGACAAAGAAATCCTGAGAACTCTAATCTCTCTGTGGATGATTTGGATTTTTTTCTGCAGAAATAAAAGCTTTAGAGATGTTCTGAAATGAACTCACAGTATACCTAACTTTTAAATACTGGAATGTTATAACCAATTTCCCATGTAAGAATGGCTGCAGAATTTGTGGAATGACATGAGGGAACATACAAATCTAAATCCTAACTTTTTAGCAGGTTTATTTCATACTAATATTTGCCTGGTGAAAAGATTTTCTTTGGTTTTAAAAATAAACTCAAACAAAGGGAGGTAACTGTGGGTTAAGATGATATGATCTAGACTAATATACCTCCTTTCAGCTGTCTACGAAGGTGTAAATTTTTTACAAGTATGAAAATGTCCAAGAGCAGTAGAAACAAAGGTTAACAAGAGACCTCCTGGTAGCATCTGAAAGAATTTCTGATAAATGGGAATGAATTGAGATTAAAAGCCACAGAATCTGAGTTAGAAGACCCTGGCTGAATAGGAAGCAATTAAATAAACCTTTAGCTTTCTTTTACTGTTTGGCATAGTTAGGGAGCACAGTAGCTACACCAAACAGAAATCTGAGAGTTCCCATGCCACTTTCACCCACAGCCATGATGTGAAAAATAAACTGTGAGACAGCCAGAAATATGTCTTCTTTCACACTGTCACCTCCACCTTCTTCAACCTTTGTATTTCCTTTCCATCCATAACTTCCATATGTAGTATTGGAAGTGGAAGGGAGGATGATAGCATTTTACATCCTGAAATGTATATATACAGCAATGCAAATACTAACGGTGGAGGCAGACTTTCAGGGTGAGTCTCAGAAGGACTGCACACTTCCAGTTCTCTCCCGTATTGTATCTGGACAAAGAAATGCATGAAAATGCTTCTTTGGCAAAGAATTTGGCTATCTCAACCTTAGCAGACTTAAATTCTGCTCAAAAGTGTCATGCTTGGTGAGTTCTTGTTTGATAATACAAACTGTATTTAGGGATGTTAAGAGCAATCTTCCACTTATCTCAGATGTGAGAAGGGAAATCATGAGACATCTAAGTAAACAGTGAAGGCTCAGGACGTTGTCTGTTGACATGCCCGGGGATAGGGTAGGTGGCTTGTATTAGTTTCCTATTGCTACTTGCCACAAACTTAAAGGTTAAAAGCAACATACATTTATTATCTTAATCTCAAGATCAGAAGTCTAATGTGTGTTTTACATGGCTAAGTTCAAGGCGTTGGCAGGGCTGCACTCTTTGTGGAGTCTCTATGGGATGATCCATTTACAGAGAGGCTGCCCACATTCCTTAGCTCATGGCCCCCTTCCTGCATCTTCAGAGACAGGGAGTGGCTGGTCAAGTCTTCCTCATGCTATATCACTTTAGTCCTCTGCTTTTGCCTTTCTATCTCTTTCTCTGACTCTCATTCCCCTACTCCCTTCTTCTTCTTATAAGGATACTTGTGAATACACTGGGCCCATCTGGTAATCCAGAACAATCTATCGCAAGATCCTTAGCCAAATCATATCTGCAAAGTCCTTTATACAAGGTAACATATTCACAGGTCTGGAGAACCAGGACTTGAATATCTCTGGGGGCCATTGAATGCCTACTACATAGCACTTCACTAAAGAAAAACTACACTAAGAGAAAACATGCAAGTTGTGGCATGTAAATTAGTCTACCTGAAAGAGAATCCAATAAGGAGAATTAAATGTGAATTCCTATTTCTCCTCGCTATAGGAAGAATTAGCACTGCTTCCCTCAGCACTCATCCTGCTCCTTCATGCTATCTACCCATGCGAGGCTAGACAGCACTTACAGATGTACAAGATAATCTGTGGATACAAAACAGTCACAAATAGCTGGTTCTGGCTCAGACTACATGCACAAAGATTCAAAAGCAACACTTCATCTGTACTCTAGACTTTCTTTTTACTTCCCTTCACTGGTTTCTCTACCCAACATGCTTTCCAACTTGTCACTTTAGCTCTTCTTGTTCCTTTAAGAAAAAAATAGCTGTTGAGAATCTACACTGTGTCAAGTATTACTCCAAATACTTTACAGGTATTATCTGATTTAAATCTCTCAACAATATGTACGGTAGTATTCTTATCAGACACAAATTAGGGACACTTTCCTTTCCACTCTGTCATCCCTGGTAGATGAGCCCAGCAGAGACAGCATTCTCCTGGCCTGTCCAACAAGGAAGAGCAGGATCAGATACCAGGCACAGTGCTGATACTAAATGTATTAAATAAATTGAATGAAACATCAATGTTTTATTTATTTTTTTCCTGATAAGACTGAGATGGTGGGGCAGAGTTGGATATTTCTATTTCAGTGAAAATTCTTATCAGTCTCAAATTCTATCAGTAGATGTCACTTAATCGGAAATGGAAAAAAAGCTTGTGACTACCCTTAAGAAACATCATGAAACTAATGTCTTCATCTGTTAGTGTAATTGTCAATTTGTCAGTATATATGCAAACACAAACCTAAGAGAGTCTGGAAACCCTAGCAGAACATGGAAGATAACAGCAAGGCAGAAAGAAAAGACCCTTGTTTTAGAAAAACAAATCACAGTACTTTTCCCTATTGCCATTCTTTCTGCACATTTGTTCTACTTTTATTGACTTCCTGGTCTTTGGTTTCTGCTTGTCTATACATGCAGTGTGAATCTGAAGAAATGAGGAACAAAAACCACTTAGTGGCAGACAAACCTGGGTTCTAGTCTTGGCTTTGCCAATTACTGGGTACCATTTTAGCACCTTCTTTTTTTGCATCAGTTTTCCCATTTGTAAAATGGAAAGAAAATGGCCTGTCTTGAGGGGTTATTTTTGAGGTTTGGTTTATGTTACAGAGTAGATGGCCAATAAATGCTAAATTATTTTGCTGATATTATTTTTGATATTGCTATTGTAATGACATTCAACTCAGCGTATCTGAGGATTTAATAAGTAAATATGTTGAGAGTTTTTAGAATAATGCCAGGCAAAAAAAAAAAAAAACAAACAAAAAACTCATTTCATATAAAATTTAGCTGTTTGTTTTTTTTTTTTTTTTAGCAATTATTATTTCATTAAATCAGCTTATCTTTGCTTCATGGTTTCTGACTACCTTTTAAAACCAGTTTTCCCATTTCTCATCTAAGCAAGTATCCAGACTTTTTTTATTCAATCTCACTGCTTTGTAATACTGGCCTGCTTCTCCTGATATTATTTAACACCTTTGACATGATCAATTCCATCTAAGCTCACAACATATAAAAACACCCTTCCACCTAAATAGCCTCCTGGAATTAGCTTGACCTCTGCTGACTCTCCTTTGTTCCACCATAATGAACATTCCAGTATGACAATACCCTAGGCCCTATGAATATTATAAAATCATAAAGCCAAGACATGATTTGATAAGTTGTTGCTCTGTGCACAAAAATACTTCTCTATATCTCATTCTCAATTGTGATAGTCTAGAGCTAGGAATGTCAAATATTTTCTGTAAAGGGGCCAAATACAAAATATTTCAGACTTTGTAAGGCCAGACAATCTGTGTGGTAACTGAGATACAAACAGAGAAGCAGCCATTAAAATATGCAAATAAATAAGTGTGGCTGTGTACTGATAAGTATTTACAAAACTAAGTGACAGGCTGGATTTGACCCACAGACCATACAAGGTTTATCCCTGTCTTAGATCATGCATTTTTCATCAGGGGTGATACTACCCACAACAGGGTATAAATTGGATCTTGGGGGGCAGCATAAATTCTTACTCTTTATGTACAAAGTACAGATGATACACATATAGTACAAAAACAGATTCTGGCTTGAGAAATGTCGCCAAAAATTCATGTCTACTCAGAACCTGAATGTGACTTTATTTGGAAATAGGGTCTCTATAGGTGTTATCAAGTTAGGATGAGGTCATACTGGATTTAGGGTGGGCCCTAATCCAATGACTAGTGCATTTGTAACAAGATGGAAGTTTGGCTGGAGACAAGCACAGTGGGGAGACAGTGTTAAAGACACACAGGGAGAATGCTATATGATTGAAGTGATGCTTCTACAAACCAAAGAATGTCAAGATCACTGGTGACCGAAAAAAAAAAAAAAAAAAAAAAAGGCAAGCTAGAAAGAAGCAAGAAAGATCCTTCTCTATAACCTTCAGAAAGAGCATGGTCCTGCCAGCATCTTGATATCAGATTTCTAGCCACAAGAATTTTGAGACAACAAATTTCTGTTGCTTTAAGCGATTTGTGTTAATTTTGTTATGGTGGCCCTAGAAAAGTAATACTGATACACAGAATACCTGTGGTATTAAAATTTCATAGGAATATGAAGGTAATTATGGGAAAATATTTTAAAAGGCTCCCAGGGGTTGATAAATTAAAAAAAATGTTGAAAATCATTGCTGTAAATGTACTGTTTTGTTGACCAGTTTGATAATATGACTACATAACATGACTACCAGAGATTAATCTTGGGAAGACCTCCACCACACTACCTGTTACTTCAAGTAGTATCAAGTAGGTTCACCTATAAGTCCTTGCTAAAATTTCACTATTCCTTTTTTTCCCCTAAACAAGTGAACGTACTTCTTTTAAAAGTGCCTATTTGCCAAGCTAGTACTTTTCTTACCAAAATACTGTTATCTTCTGATATAACCATTTCATGTTAAGTCTGGAATCAGAAAATCAGCAATTATGCCTTTTTCTATCTAAGTGGAATGAGGTCATATGTTTAAATAATAACAATGACAAAAACATAATTCATTAGTACCACAGTTGGTTCTAAATGAAAAAAAAAAAAGTAACCTATTCTTTGTTTCAAAATTGTTTTAACATCTTCATCTAATTTGCCCTTAAGCAAGATTACATAAAGACAAGGTGAAAAGAACAATCCAGAAACGACATGGAGAATTCTGACTTATGTAACACTTCATAAATTTTCAAATACCTATCTAAACAAATCTGTAATTTTTCTTAACCATTCCATAATAGAACCTTCTGGACTTAAGCATATCTATATGATACATCATGCCATGGCTCTGTTGAAATCAATTTTACATTCAGAAAAAAAATATATACACATACAAAACTGACCAAGGTATTGACTGAGAGCTTATAAAGTATGAGAAAATCTCTTTTGACAGAAAACTACCTATTTTTAAAGATTTTTTAAAGTTTTACTATTGACATACAATGTTATATTTAAGTGTGCAACATGGTGATTCAACAGTTTAATATATTATTCAGTGCTCACCATGATAAATGTAGTTAATATCTGTCACCATAAACAATATTACAATACCATTATTTCCTATGCTGTACTTTTCATCCTTGTTACTTAATTTATAACAGGAAATTGCTACCTCTTGATCCTTTTCCCCTAAGATGGAATAAATATACACAATGGAATATTACTCAGTCTTAAAAGAGAATGATCTTGCCATTTGCAACACTATGGCTGGAACTAGAAGGTGTCATGTTAACTGAGATAAATTAATGAAAGACAAATGCCATATGATTTCACTTACTATGGAATTGAAAACAAACAAAACAAAACAAAAAGAAAGAAAAGAAAACAGAGACTCATAAGGACAGATGAGAAACTTCTGGTAGCCAGAGGGGAGAGGATTGGAGGGATTTGAAAATTAGGGGGAAAGGATAAAGAGGTAGCAACTTCCTGTTACGAAATAAATAAGCTACCTATTAATACAGTTAAGGTTCAGGCATTTATCAAATTTATTGAGATTTATTACTTTCATATTATGTGGGCTTTTTTTTTTTTTTTCAAATTTTACCAACTTTTATGACTTTATGTTTAAAAAGATAGCTATCCAATTCTGAAGGATGCCTGTTTCTTTCAACAACTTCAGTAAGTTCAACAGAATCTTTTCGTCAGCCACCATTTTGATTCTATGTTGATAGCACCCGATGATTTGCAATGCAGGTAACCATGGCCGGGCCATTAGGACAACCTATCAGTTTAAATGCTTTAGGCTGTTGGCGTCAGAAAATCCTATAAAGAGTAAAGCAAGCAGGCGGGTATTTTTCTTGATATAAAAAGAACTGTGAAGTTAGTTTACTGCTGGTCTTGATTGAACATCTCAACAATGCCTCCAGGGCTGGCAGTCTTTGTATCCTCAAAGGCTGGCTTTCAGTCTTCATGTAGGTCACAAGATGGCTGCAAGGCTCCAGAGACCATATTTGTGTTCAAGCTCAGAATATGGGAAAAGGAATAGTACCAATACATTCTTCCTGCATCGTCAGAAAATTAAAAAACTTTCCAGAAGGTCTCCATTTCATTTGCCAGAACAGAAATCATCACAGTAACACAGATTAAAAATCATAGTAAATCAACACGGAAGGCCAAATATGAGTAGTAGATATTCTTTAGAATTCTCGTTTTAATTTTATGTTTACATTTACTGTAAAAGTTTTCTATACATTCATGTTCCCATGAATACTGTCACTATAACAATATGCTCTTGGATAAATGGAATGGACAGAATGTTTTTCTGTTGTTTGTTTGTTCTGTAAAATGCCTAGCTGGGTAACAGTTGCAATGAGGCTTTTTATAAAATGTTGATATTTAATAGTAAATAATGATTGGATTTGTTCATTATATTCAAAAGTTATATCACTAAATTTATTTAGCATAACTAAGTATTTCAGTTGCTGGAAAGAGCCCTAACTCACATTTCATAGAAAAGTTGTAGCTGAAATCTGGACTCTCTTAGATGTTCATTTATTAATTCATTTGATAAATATTTATTATTTCTGTCATGGAAAATATATCCATTTCTGGGAATAAAACTGCATAATAGTTGGTCTCTGATTTTAAGGAGCTTATATTCTTGGAAGCTCTATGAGGGCAGAAATTTTTTACACTTATACCATGTTTTTAATAATTAGAATAGATGTTCACCTTTTTAACTACCATGCTTTTTAAATAAAACTTTTTAAATTATAATTATATAGTATATTTATATATTACATATTTATATGTACTCTATATAAAATACGTAATTAATAGACCATGTTATGTTTTTTAAAAGAAACTTTAAAAATATATAACGTCCTAGCCCGAAATCTGATCATTTAAATCAGGATGTTTAGGGGTTGGACCTGGACACTGCTATTTTTTAAAGTTTCTTCTGTGTTTCAAGAACTGCTTTTATAGGGGAGAAAAAAAATTGAGTACACACAACTTGTCCAAATACCATTTCAGATTCTTTATACTCTCACTTACTCATCATAAAAACTCTATAATATCAGTACTTTTAATATTTTAAAGATGAAAAAACTGAGACCAAAAGAGATTAAGTAACTCGAACAAAGTCATATAAATGGAATGTTTTGGAGCTAGGATTTGAACTGGACAATCTGCCTCTTGTTCAGTATGTTATACAAAGTATTATGTGCCTGGCACATCATAGCCACTCAGTAAGTACTTGTGTAAATGAATGTATCAAACCACAAATAATTAAATCCAAACAACCTTCAAGAATGTAAGAATGGTGCATACCATTACAGAGATAGAATGTAAGAATGGTGCATACCATTACAGAGATAGAATGTAAGAATGGTGCATACCATTACAGAGATGGGTGTATAATGAGAGGCTGGGGAAGCCATCTACATCAGTTTAAAACACAAATCAGGGCTCAAGGACTAATTAAAGAATTTTCAGTACCTAGGCTTGCCTTTTTATTCCTTTCCTTAGTGATTTCAAATACTGACAATTGGCATTTAGACAGAATAGAGTTCACAGTTTTATACAGTAAAAGCTCATACTGAAAACTTTACAATATGGATATACCCACGAATCTTACTTCCTCATGGGGTCTTCCTATTTTTTTAAGACTTAATGATACTCCAAGTATTATTTGAGGAAAAGAAATAAAAAAGCAAAGGTGTTCATTGCTTTTTTTTTTTTTAATTTATTGAATGAGAAATGTTAGACTATTTTTTTTTTAATTGGGGAGGGTATGTGTTGTGGTGAGTGCTGTGTATTATGTCAGACCTGTACCCCTAAAACAAATAATACATTATATGTTAATAATAAAGAAAATAAACGCTTCCAAAATTAAAAAAATAAATAAAAGATTTTATTTTTAAGCAATCTCTACACCCAAAGTAGGACTAGAACTTACAACCCTAAGTCATATGTTCCACTGACTGAGCCAGCCAGGCACCCGACTTTTTATAAATCAACAGAAAATAATTCTAAGCCAAAAGAATAGCATAAGTACAGCAAAAAATATGTGAATAAATAGCATTTTCAGAAAAAAATGCAAGAATTTAGAAATGGCTGAAAGGTGAATCACCGATGCCATGCTTGCAGAGTTCAGAGCAGTACCTAAGGAGATGCTCCCTTGAACCTGGACCTGAAGAGCTCCAGCTCTTCAATCTCTTTTCCATTCTGCTTTCAATGAGGCTAGCTACTGAAGAAGAGAATTTGTGGGAGGCACATGGCACTCCATATTTTCCCCAGCTCTTGAGGTAAACATTCATCCTTGCCAAGGAGAGAAACATGGGACCTAGTGTTTATGTCAGAAATGTATTATATAATAACAATCAGTTCTTGGCTTTCTGCAACACCCATTTAGTCCATCAGTGCTTATTGCACAAATTTAAATAGAGATTATGCAAGTACCTACCATACAAGGATGCCAACATAAATTCCATGGTGTTTCTCAAAGCCGAGCAGTACAAGAGAAGGCATGGCTGTCAATTTAATTGCATTAAAACTGGTCTCTTTGGAATATTTTATTGGAAATAAAGAGGAAATAAAATTGTATTATCTTTGTTTTTTGGCAGAATTGTATATTATAGAAGCAATTTACCACTTATGAAGAAAGACCCAAGCCAATTTCAAAATATTTCAAAGATACTAAATCCTAGAACTTAAATCTAAGTTCCATAAAATGGTCAGTGAAGGATATAAAGAACATCAAATTATAGCCTATATTGGATAGGAAATGAGTCCTTTTTACTAATTAAATCCTGTGTCCATGGCAAAATCAATCTGCTCTTTGAAAAGGTATAAAGGACAACTAATCAACATCTATTTGCCCTTTTTACTCTTTTGATCATTGGTAATTTTTTTCTTCCAGTATGACTGTCTCTGAAAATATGTTTTACAGATATAATAGTTTACAGTCGCACCTTAGCATCATAACACAGCACACAGACTTGCAAGTATGCATCAAAATGGTATTTTAGTTCCATTTCTTTGGGTCTCTTTCTAAAATAACCATAAGTGCATTCTTCATCTGTCTTCAGTAAAGCATTTAGCTACACAGGTGCAGACTCACCAAGGAATTTCATGATAGAATGACAGGAACATCAAAAGGTAAGACTCTACATTTTTTCATAATACCCTCAAAGATTTTCTTCATCTACAAAATACGATCTCATAAAGAAAGCAAGCTCAATGGCTCAAGCAATAGGTTATGCTCTTGTATTGCTCTCAAAATACGAGGAGCTAGCAGACAAATGTAGTAGCAATAACTTATTTTTAAAGCATAGATAACATGTGATTTTCTTACATTTTTTTCCAAAAGAAAAAATCAGCTGAGATTTCAGGGCATGGATTGAAAGCTTTTTTCTCCTGTTGGAAATATAACGTAGAAATTGAGCCAGGCTTGTGCCAACTAGGACAAACCCCAACTCTTAGGTAAATAGCTTCCTTTTTTTTTTTTTTTCCCCACAAGGCTAGATGTTAAAAAAAATGCAAGCACCTATTTTATATAAATATGAATATATTAGTACATTTGCATTGAGCATATATATATACACATATCTATCTATCTATCTATCTATCTATCTATCTATCTATCTATCTATGTATCTATCTATCTATCTTTGCAACTGGTACTAAAGATGGCTGTCATGTTATTTCATAAAAGTGCCTGATTTGTCCTCTTTCTGAAGGGTGAGGTGTCCCTTATGGTTGGATGACTCCAATATGTGTTGACTTGTTCAACAGGAGAGTGAAATAAAATAAAATTTTACCCACACTATGCCTTTGACTTCGAATTCCATTTTCTAACCCTTGAAATTTCAGTGAAAAATGTTCTTTCTCTCCTGTGCTGTCAGGGAAACCTTACTGCAGTTACGTTTCTAACAACTGGTGCTGCTTCAGTGACAGGGTCTTGCTGATGGAATCATTCTAACTGGGCTGGAAGGCATGGCCCCTGGGCCTTTGTGCTCATTTGCTTGGTGACCCCTCAATGAAGGGTGATGAATTGCTTGTTACTCTTCAAGTTTTGCAGAGACAGAGACTACCGTAAGCTCTCCGGAGCCGGTTTGAAGTGATTTTAAAATCACCATAACTAGTTTATGGAAAATGAGTTTTACATAATTGTATCCATTCATGGTATACCAGCCTGGGTCATTTCTCTAATGGGAGAGTTTATGTATGTGCACACACACACACAAATAGCTTTGCTTTAGTAATGCTCAGTAGTGTTATTTCAAATAGGAACAGACATAATGGAGATAATGGTTTTGTGACAAACAATTTTTTCCAATTGGTAACACAGGTAATTTATTTTAGGAACAGTAGACCATGTCCACTATATCATACATCCCCACTGTAATGAAAGCCCCAAACAAGAATGTAACTTGCAAGATATCAGACGTTGTTCTGCTTATTTACTGTTGTACCAGCAGCACCTAAAATAGCAACTGGCACACAGTAGGTGGTCAGTAATTTTATGTTGAATCAATGATAACAGAATTCTTTTAATGAATTATAAAATCCTTCATTAAACTATTCAGGCATATTTTTGGCATTACTTGATTTATTTTTCATTCTATGACAGTTGGCACTTACAATTAAGTTCTTACAGTAAAATATGGCCATGAAAAATATTTCTCTCTCTCAGTCTTTTGTCTTTCTGATTATTAAAATTCTCATTAAAATACATGTTAATTTCTAACAAGAAGAAATTAAGTGAAGAATAATATATATTACTTTTAGCATATTCTTCAGACAAATATTGTCTTTTACTATAGAGCTGTAGTTGACAGTCCAGCTTTAAGATTATTCCTAAGTGGGCTTATGGGAGGATGGCACAGTAGGAAGACCCTAGACTCACCTTGTCCCACAGATACACCTATATAACACCCACATTGGTGTAAATAACCTAGAAAACAACCTGAAGATTGACAGAACAGACTGTCTGCAGCTAAATGTAGAGAAGAGATTTCATCAAAGAGGGCTGGAAGGGTAGAGATGCAGGTGGGAGCCAAATTGACCCACAGGGCTGTCCACAGCAGGGATGGACACTGCAAGCAGCTAGAAGGAAGAGAAGCGGATCCTATCCCAGGGACCCCAGGCACAGAGGCCCTACACTAGAAAGACAAAAACCCATAACATTTGGCTTCACAAGTTTGTACAATCAATGGGGCTCAATGCTGTGAACTTTAAAAATTAGCAGCTCTGCTCTGAGAGAGCCAGAGGGTGACTGGAAACTGAGTCCCTGCCTTTGAAGAGACCGCACAACCAATAGCCCCTCAGAGATACAGCACAGAAGAAGTGGTTCGAAATATGCCTGAGGTATACAGAAAGGAGATTTATTTACTGATTTCAGAACTTGTGCTAGAGAGGCAGGGATCTTTAGCAGACTTCTCCAAGAACAAAAGAGCTGGTGGTCACCATTTCCATTCCCCACTTTCATCCCCACTGCTCCCCCACCAGATCTAAATACAGGCACATATGTGGGATCCAACAGGAACTAGCATAGCTCCAAAACTGTTCATCTAGCTTGCAAACAGCAAGCCCAGCCCCTGTGCTCTTCTTCAGACATATGTCTATCAGCCTGCCTTAAGTGGTTCTCCAAAGGGACTCCAGGACATTCTCCCTACCACAGCAGACTGGCAAAGATCTTGCTAACATCATGTAGTCTGCCCTTCCAATGCGCCCTTGGCTAGAGTCCATGCAAAGCAGCATCACAGGCACGGCGTTGTGCACGCAGCCCAGACAGGGATCAGCATAACTCCAAAGTGAATCCTGCCCCAGGGAGATGACCACACATACACACAAGTTCAACTTTGGCCCCAGCAGTGAGCTGGGAACAGACATCTGGTCTGACTGAAGGCCCCACCCCAAAACAAAAGCTTCTCTGGGGAGATACAGGAAAAGTGACCTGCAGCTTTTTTGCTCCTATATCACTGGCAAATGCCTGGTCAGACTCAACTTTAGCACGAGGCAGCCTCAGACTGGCCCACTAACAACATAGGAACCAAACCCTGCCTGACAATAGACAAAGAGAGCCATTGAAGATGACTGGACTGAAGGAAAAAGTGGCTCAGATATAAGAGCAGGGCACATGAAACATACACAGAGGATACCCCTGGAGCACCAGATTCTGGTGAACAGGGAATAGTACACAGCAGCGCACTACAAGACCTCTTCTTCACAAGGTCACTACTTGCAAGAATAGGAAATGTAGCCGACTTTCCTAACACATGGAAATAGACACGGAGAGTTAGATAAAATGAGGAGACTGAAGATTATGTCCCAAATGAAAGAACAGCAAGAAACCTAAGCAAAATGGAGAAAAGAAATACATTGTTAGAGAATTTAAAGTAACGAACATAAAGATACTAACTAGCCTTGAGAACAGAGTGGAGGATTTGAGACCCTCAACAAAGAGATAGAACACATAAAGAGAACCAATCATAGATGAAGACTTATTAACTGAAATTAAAAATGTACTAGAGGCCATAGTCTCTCATGCTTCATTCTCCCCTCTGATTACTCCCCCTTTCTTTATCCCTTTCTTCTCCTACTGATCTTCCTAGTTCTTATAAGAAACAAACAAACAAAAAAAAAGTGAGAAAAAAATAAAAATTCACTAGAGGAATAAATAGTAGTCTAGTGGAAGCAGAATGGATCGGTGATCTAGAAGACAAAGTAATAGAAAGAAGTCAAGTTGAACAGTAGAAAGAAAAATGATTAATAAAAAAATGAAACTAGATTAAGGGAACTCAGCGATACCATCAAGTGTAACAACATTTGCCTTATAGGGATCCCAGAAGGAGATGAGAGAGAAAAGAGGGCAGAAAAATCAATTGAAGAAATAATAGCTGAAAACTTCCTTAAATATGGGGGAAGGAAACAGAAATCCAGATCAGGAGGCATGGGGAGCCCCAAACAAAATCAACCCAAGGAAGGCCACACCAAGACATGCAGTAATTAAAATGGCAAAAAAGTCCCGATAAAGAGAGAATTTTAAAAGCTGCAAGAAAAAAGAAGACAATTAATAACAACAGAAACCCCATAATGCTATCAGCAGATTTTTCAGCAGAAATGTTGAAGGAGAAGAAAGTGGCATGATATAGTCAAAGTACTGAAAAGGAAAAAAAACTTCAGTCAAATATACTTTATCCAGCAAGGCTATCATTCAGAATAAAAAAGCTAAAGAGTTTCTTAGACAAAGTTAAAGGATCTCATGACTGGTAATCCATCCCTACCAAAAAAAAAAAAAAAAAGTTACAAGGGAAGCTTTGAGTGGAAATGAAAGACTATAAGAAAGAGTAAGAAATGTAGGAAGCACAAAATAGCAAAAATAAGTACATCTGTAAAAACCAGTCAAAAGACTTACCAAATTAAAGGATGAAAAGTATGACAATATGAGCTAAAAACATAACAAGGAGAAGAGTAAACAATTAATGCTTTTAGAATGGGTTCAAACTCAAGTAGTCATCAACTTAATGTAAACTGCTAAATGAATAAGATGTTGTATATAAACCTAATGGTAAACATGAATCAAAACACAGTGACATATATTAGATATACAAAAAATAAAGAAAAGGAATCCAATTATATTACTAAAGAAAGCCAGCAAAGTGCGAAGAAGAGAGCAAGAAAGGAACGGAGAAAAATTACAAAAACAACTATAAAACAAGTAACAAAATGGCAATAAGTACATACCTATTGATGATTACTTTGAATGTAAAGAGGCTGAATGCTTCAATCAAAAAAAAAAAAAAAATAGGGTGATGGAATAGATAAAAGAGCAAGACTCACCTATTACCTACAAGAGACTCACCTCAGACCTAAAGACACATGTGGATTGAAAGGGAAGAGATGAAAAAGCATTCATCAAGCAAATGGAAGTGAAAAGAAAGCTGGAGGAGCAATACTTATATCAGACACAATAGACTTGTAACAAGAGACAAAACAGGATACTACATAATCATAAAGAGAACAATCCAACAAGAAGATACAACAATTGTAAAAATGTATTCACCTAACATGGGAGCACCCAAATACAAAAAACAAAACAAAACAAACAAACAAACAAACAAAAAAACCTAATGAAAAAGAATCAAGGAAGGAATCAATAGTAATACAATAATAGTAGGGGACTTAACACCCCATTTACATCAATGGGCAGATCATCCATATAGAAAATCAACAAGGAAACAGTGGCTTTGAATGACACATTGGACCACATGCATCTAACAGACATATTCACAGCATTCCATCTTAAAAGAGCAGAATACACATTATCTTCTACTGCACATGGAATATTCTCCAGAACAGATCACATGTTAGGCCACAAACAAACAAGTCTCAATGAATTCAAAAAGACTGAAAATCATACTGTGCAGGTTTTCCAACCACAACACTATGAAACTAGAAATCAAACACAAGAAATAAATCTGAAAAGAACATAAATACACAAAGGTTAAATAACACTCTACAAAAGAATGAATAGGTCAACCATAGGCTGGTGATGGGTATTAAGGAGGGCATGTATTGCATGGTGCACTGGGTGTTATATGCAAGTAATGAATCATGGAACTTTACATCAAAAACTAGGGATGTACTGTATGGTGACTAACATAATATAATAATAAAAAAAATAAATATATATATATCATGATTCTACCTTAAAAAATGTTTCTATGCATAAAAAAGGTCTAAAAAGCAAAAAACCAGAATGTTTTAGGTAGCAAAATTACAGATCATTTTTCTTTATATTTTGTTTTCTAATTATTGTAAAGAAAGTGTGGCTTCTTCTATAATTAGGGAGAAATGTTTTCATTTATACATAAATAAATCTCTTTCTTATTTTCCTCATGTATGTGTGTCACACACAGACTACATGGCTTGAATTCCTGCCTCTTGAGGTCAGTCAGCCCACTTCTAGGATGTGCGCTGGACAAAGTTGCCCTATCTTCATTATTTTTTAATTAATTAATTAATTAATTAATTAATTAGAGAGAGACCCAGAGACAGAGAGAGCAGGAGCAGGGGAGGGACAGAGGGAGAGGGAGAAGTGAGCAGGGAGCCTAAGGTGGGGCTCGATCAATCCGGGAGTCCTGATCATGACATAAGTTGAAGGCAGATGCTTAACTGACTTAGCCACCCAGGTACCCTTATCTTCATTATTTTTAAAGGTCCTCCAGTAACAACACAAAAAAAAAACATAACTAGGTAGGTTAAAAAATATGAAAAGTGTGATTGCAATAGAAAAGAATATGTATGCATTAAAAAATACAAGTGAACATGTAAAAGAAAGCAGCTACTAAAGCCATGGGGCGACCATCTGGAAACGCTGTTTTGAATTGTTTTATTGTGTTAAAAGTATTTTTTAAATATACAAAATTAAGTAAAGGAAGAAAAAAAAAAAACACCCTGCTAGACCCTTGCTACTTGGGGCTACTCTTCTAATCTTTGCTACCATTGCTATGTGTTCACCTGACATCAAAAAGATGGGCACCCCTTATGACCCTTTCTTCTTTCTCATAACCCCATTTCATTCATTCATTCATTCATTCACTCACACATTTCTTGAAAAGGTAACACAAACACGATTCAAAAAATTGTTTTAAATATATATAAAGGCATATGGCAAAATCCTATCTCCACTCCTATTTCTTCCATTGGCTTCTTATAATCGTTTCAGAATTTCTTTTTGCAATTATAAGCAAATATAAATAAATGTATATTCTTATTCCACCCTTCTTTCTTTCTCAGCACAAACAGTAGCGTACCAAATACATGGTTGCATGCTGTGCCTCTTTTTAAAAAAATCACAATATATCTTAGAGCTCTTCTCCATCAGGTCAGTCCATAGTCTTCCTCATTCTTTTCTACAACTATCCAATATTCCGTGGTCTGCATGTACCACAGTTTACTTAACCAGTTTCCTGTTGACAAACACGGGTTATCCCTATCATACTATTACAAACAATGCCAAGCATAACCATATACATACATCAGATTCGTTTCTGAATGTGCCTTTGATGAAGCTTCTGGGATGGTTCAGATATTAGATGATTACAAGGTCACCCGTTCACCAGGCTGAGAGGTAACCCCTTTTCTAGTTGTCATTATATACCGCATTATGTAGCAAAAGATGGAACGATTCCATGAATCAAGCAATTGTACTCTTACGGGATTCATCTCATAAAAATAAAATGACTAAAACATGCAACTGAACACATTTCTATAAAAAATGATGAATGTGCATAAAAAGTACAAAATATACCCATTAAAATGTGAACCATTGCCATAGTATGGGGATCTATGGAGTGCTTTGTTGCTTCTCCCCATACCTTTTCCCCCATCAATGCTTTCTAATTTTACAAAAGTAATGTACTATTTCTGTAATATAAAATTTAAAATGATAAATAAAACATTAATTAAAAAAAAAAGTCAACCAAGAAATCAAAGAGGAGATCAGAAACACATCTAGACAAATGAAAATGAAAATACAACGGTCCAAAATCTTTGGGATGCAGCAAAAGCACTTCTAAGAGGAAAGTTTATAGCAATATAGGCCTACTTCAAGAAAAAAGAAGAATCTCAAATAAACAACCCAACTTTACACCTAAAGGAGCTAGAAAAAAGAAGAAGAAATAAAACACCAAAACCAGCAGAAGGAAGGAGATAATAAAGATTAGGGCATTCATAAATGAAAGAGAATCTAAAAAACAACATAACAGATCAATGAAGCCAGGAGCTGGTTCTCTGAAAAGATCAATCAAATTGATACACTGAGTCTTTAGCCGGATTCATCATTAAAAATATGTGGGGGGGGGGGGGGGACTTGAAAAAAAAAAAAAAAACAAGATCAGAAACGAAAGAGGAGAAATAATCAACACCACAGAAATACAAAGGATTATAAGAGAATACTATGAAAAATTATATGCCAACAAATTGGACAAACTAGAAGAAATGGATAAACTCTTAGAAACACATAACCTCCCCAAACTGAATTAGGAAGAAATAGAAAATTTGAGCAGACCAATTATAAGCAATGAAATTAAATCAGTTATCAAAAAACTCCAACAAAAGTACAGAATCAGATTGTTTCACAAGTTAATTCTACCAAACATTTAAAGAAAAGTTAGTAGCTATTCTCAAACTATTTCAAAAAAATAGAAGAGGAAGGAAAGCTTCTAACTTCATTCTATGAGGCTGGCATTACTCTGATACCAAAACCAAATAAAAACAGTACAGAAAAAGAATTACAGGCTAATATCTCTGATGAACATAGATATACAAATCTTCAACAAAGTATTAGCAAACTGAATACAACAGTACATTCACCATGATCAAGTGGATTTATTCCTGGATTGCAAGGGTGGTTCAATATTCAGAAATAAATCAACATAATACATCATATCAACAAGAGAAGAGATAAAAACCATATGATCATTGGGGTGTCTGGGGGGCACAGTTGGTTAAGCATCCAACTCTTGGTTTCAGCTCACGTTGTGATCTCATGGTCATGAGATCAAGCCCTGCATTGGGATCCATGCTCAGCATGGAGTCTGCTTGAGATTCTCTCTTCCTCTGTGCTTGCCACTCGTCCTCGTATTCTCTCTCTCCCTCATTTTCAACGGTGAAATGACAGCCTTTCATCTGAGATCAGGAATAAGACAAGAATGTCTACTTTCACCACTTTTATTTAACACAGTACATGATGACTTACCCATAGAAATGAGGTAAGTATAGGAAATAAAAGGCAAATAAATTCATAAGGTAGAAGTAAAATTCTCAGTATTTGCAGATGGCATGATACTATATATAGAAAACCCTAAATATCTACCAAAAAACTACTAGAATTGATAAATTAATTCAGTAACGTCACAGAATACAAAATCAATATACAGGTATCACATTTCTATACACTAATAAGCAGAATAAAGAGAAATTATGAAAGAAATACCATTTACAATAGCACCAAAAAGAATAAAATACCTAGGAAAAAATATTAACCAAAGAGGCAAAAGATCTGTTCTCTGAAAACTATAAAACATTAATGAAAGAAATTGAAGATGACACAAACAAATGGAAATATATTCCATGCTCATGGATTGAGAGAAAAATGTTAAAATGTCTGTATTACCCAAAGCAATCTACAGATTTAATGCAATCCCTATCCAAATACCAAAAGCATTTTTCATAAACTAGAGCAAATAATCCTAAAATTGGTATGGAACCACAAATGACCCCTGAATAGCCAGAGCAATTTGAAAAAAAAATAACAAAACTGGAAGTATCACGATCACAGATTTCAAGATATGCTACAAAGCTGTAGCAATCAAAACAGTATGGTTCTGGCACACAAAAAAATAGACACATAGATCAGTGGGACAGAACAGAGAGTTCAGAAACAAACGCATGATTATATGGTCAATAAATCTATGACAAAGGAGGTAAAAATATCCAATGGGGAAAAGACAGTCCCTTGAACAAATGGTGTTGGAAAACTGGACAGCTACATGCAAAAGAATGAAAAGAATAAAACTGAATCACTTTCTTACAACATACAAAAAAATAAACTCGAAATGGTTTAAAAAGCTAAATATGAAACCTTGTACCATAAATATCCTAGAAAAGTGCACAGGCAGTAATTTCTTTAACACTGGCCACAGCAACATTATTCTAGATATGGATCCTGAGGCAAGAGAAACAAAAGCAAAAATAAACTATTGGGACTACATCAAAATAAAAAGCTTCTGCACAGCAAAGGAAACAATCAACAAAACAAAAAGATAATCTGAATGGGAGAAGATATTGGCAAGTGATATATCCAATAAGGGGTTAGTATCCAAAATATAAAAAGCATTTATACAACTCAGTATCACACACACACAAATACCCAATTAAAAATGGTCAGATGATGTGAAAAGACATTTCTCCAAAGAAGATACGGATGGCCAATAGACACATGAAAAAATGTCTGGAGCAGAATGAAAGATGAGTGAACATTGGAAAATGAGCTCAGAAAGAAAACAGAAGCCAGAAATACAGTAAAATGTGGTTAGATTTTGGACATTTTTTGACAGTAGAGCTAAGTTTTTTTAAGAGAGAGAGCACACACCCCGAGAGCACAAGTGGGATGGGCAGAGGGAGAGGGAGACAGAATCTCAAGCAGATTCACTGCTGAGTGGAGCCCAATGCAGGGCTCCATCCCAGGACCTTGAGATCATGACCTGAGCTGAAACCAAGAGTTGGACACCCAATGACTGCCCACCCAGGAGCCCTGAGCTGATGTTTTAAAAAGAGAGAAATCCATGGTTTTTGGCCTATATATTGGAAAGATGGAGGAAAAAAACTACATGTGGACTAAATTTGAAGGGTGGATTTTCTGATAGATTGAATGTAGGAGGTGGTGAACCAGCAAAGAATACGAAACTCAGGGGATACAGGAAAAACTAAAGAGGATCTAAATCTAGAGTGAATCTCATTATATTCACTCCAGTGGATAAAAGTGTAAAAAATCATCAAAGTAGTATTTTCAAATTATTTACATTTATCATTGAACTATTCAACACACCAGAAGATTGTGTAATATAAAATTATCTGATCTATATAAACCAAACTTTGTTATAAATACATACCATAAAACACCCATACAGTCCCTTGCAGTCAGGGTAGAAGCCCACATTATCTTAATATCAAATTGGATGTCTGTGATGATTAAGTAGACATTGGACATATAGATGCTTGTGTTTCTCAAACTCGTGGACTGGATTATTTAATAATTTGAAAGTAAATTTCAGACACTATAATTCCTGTCTCTGAGGGACTTCAGAGTGTATTTCCTTAGAATGAGGACAGTCTTCTATACAACCATAAAATCATTATCACAACCAAGGTATGTAACAATAATATAGAAATATTACTCAATGCATATTCTATATTCAAATCAGTTGCTCCAAATTATCTATTTGTTTATTGCTTCAATCTAGGCTATAGTCATGTTCCCCTCTTTACTTTTGGACTTTAATCTGAACAGCAGCTCTGCCATTTAATGACACTGAAATTTTTGGAGTGCCCAGAAAAGTTGTCTTGTAGAATGCTTTTGGATTTGTCTGATTATTTCCTCATAATTCTTCCCAGTCTTATATTCTGGCAAGAAGACTATATAGGTAACATACTTCCGAAGCATCCTGTCAGGAGACATGATGCTAGTTTGTCCCATTAATGACAATAGTAAATGCCAATAACAAATAGTAAAGATAAGACCTGTCAGATTTTGGACTTTCAAAAAGTACCCTTTCCATTTAAAACATTTATGGATTGACACACTCATGGATGTGTGAATATTTCCTTACCCAATGGCTGTTCATCCAATGCTCCCAGCAAACATTTGATTATGTGAATCATATTTTAGGTTGGTAGTTGCACAAAGTGATTTTCTAATTCTGTCATTTGATCTGTATTTATTAACTGGCATTTCTCTCCTTTTTCTTTGACTCTATTACTGTAGACTTCTGTGTTATAATCCATTAATATCACAATATTATTATTCTTTTTTCATGCTCAATTTGTCAGAAAGGTGAACATTGGGAGTCCCTTCTAACTGGCTCCTGCTCTCTCAACATCTCCCCATCAACTGCAAATTGTATCTCCAAGATTCATCTTGACATGGAACAAGCTATTCTCCAACAGGCCCAGAAACCTTGTTAAGAGAGGGATCTGGCTTAGAAATCAAGACCTAGGGGCGCCTGGGTGGCTCAGTAGTTAAGCTTCTGCCTTTGGCTCAGGGCGTGATTCCAGTGTTCTGGGATCCAGCCCCACATCGGACTCCTCCCTCAGGAGCCTGCTTCTTCCTCTCCCACTCCCCCTGCTTGTGTTCCCTCTCTCACTGGCTGTGTCTCTCTCTAATAAATAAAATCTTAAAAAAAAAAAAAAAAAAAAAAAAAGAAATCAAGACCTAGACTTGCTTATTAGCTCTTGTAGACTGAGTAATT
The DNA here is from genome assembly GCF_023065955.2 of Ursus arctos. NCBI lineage: Eukaryota > Metazoa > Chordata > Mammalia > Carnivora > Ursidae > Ursus > Ursus arctos. The sequence continues at coordinate 27,886,695 of NW_026622986.1, forward strand.
GAGACTGAGATGGATGCCCTTTGATGCCCTCACAGTAGGGCTCTGTGAGTAGAGCTAAGAAATTGAGTTCTAAGAAATTATAGGTTCATATTGATATCTCAACATCAAATTATACATCATACGATTCTTCCTCGGCACTCCTCCTTTGAATCTTCCTTCTCCCATAGCAAAATATCACTAGATTCACTTATTCACTCTGCCTTAAAATATGTACAAAATAGTTCCAGAATAACTTATGGGTTATTTAGAAAAGTATTATTTAATTCCTGAATATTTGATGATTTTTTTTATATATCATTTTATTTTCTCAAGGACGACAGCCTAAGCTGCCTCTTTCTGAAAACGTGTGTTTTGTATTTTCCCATAAGCAGTTGTTTAGCCTAAGAGATACCAGTTAACATGATCACAAGTAGTCTTTTTATATAAATATTTGGACTTAATATTTTAAATATTTTTTGAATTTGTAAACATCTATATATTTCAAAAATCAAAGCCACAAAAAATGAAAACAGGTAAGAATCACTGTGATCCCTATTACATCTTCTTCCTAATTATCCTGCATCGGTTACCGTTCTTATTAGTTTTTGGTTTATCATTAGTTCCTGTTTTATTTTTTACAAATACCAGCAAATAATGCACTTTTTAAAAAATTCTGTCTTTTCTACACAAATTTCACATACTTTATAAGATTTCTGCATTTGTTCAGTTTAGTTAGCCGTGCATGGAGACATTTTTCATTTCATCACTCTCTGTATCTCTCTTTCTCTCTTTACATTTGCATAATATTCCATTGCTGGTATGTGCCATAGTTTATTCAACTAGTCCTCTAATATTTTGCTTATACAAATAATGCTCTGTATGTTGTTTTGTGTTTGCGGAGAAGCATCTTCAAATACATTTCTAGAATGTGTGTTTTCTGGGTCCAAGGTGAATACAAAACCAGTTTTGTTATATTTTACCAAATTCCTTTCTATAAAGCTTGTATTATTTTGTAGTCCTACCAGGAAAGTATGTCAGTGCCTATGTACTCATAGTAATTTAAGGAATTTTCTTCATATTTTATGGGAAAATAATTTATTATAAAATGTATTATATAACTCATTTAAAAAGACAAGCAAGCAACAGCAGCCAGGAAATCACTGAAAAAGATATGATGAAGTAGAGCACTAACAACTATTAGACCATATGCATCCTCTGTCATTTAAAAAGTTTGGTTTTGTCACATGAATAGACAAAGAGGTCTCTGTGTAAACAGTGACCCTTAAAGAGGATGATGTATAGACCCTGCTTTTAACAACACTACTCCTTCAAGTACACCAGAACTAAATTGTTTTCACATGTACAAGAATGTTTGAAGCAATGTTATATGAAATAGCCAAACTCGAGAAACATCCAAAGTGTACATTACAATAAAAATGTTTAAAATTTATACAATTTTATGCAGTACAGGAAATGAATGGGCATACATTCATACATGGAATAACAGGGATGAATCTTGGGAATGATAATTCAAACAATGTTGAATGAAAAACATCTAAACTCAAAAGTCTCTGATAGCATGATGACATTTTTATAAAACTGAAAATGAGGAAAATAAAATTGTATATGTTTTAAGTTGTGTGATGCCTAATGAATTTTTTTTTTTTTTTTTTACCATAGCTGGGAAATAGTACATATAAAACCCAGAACAGAGGTCACCGTAAGAAGAGGTAAGGCGTTGTGAAGAAAATCAATAGTTTCCTTGACATAGATAATGACTGAGTTATTAAATTCCATGGTAGTTTTTCCTAGTAGGTTTTATTACGATGATTCATAATTTTTACATATAATATGTAATGGACACTGCTAGTACTTTGCCCATCTTTCTTCAGATCCCATTCACTGTTTATGTTACTTTTTAGGCTTTTCAATCTTATTGATTATAAAAGTTCTTAACTATACTGCTTTTAGACGATTGCCATTAGCCTAATAGAATTACTTCAGCTCTATGTACAGAGAACCAGCAGTACCTACAAGTTCATTTCCCCCTTGGGTGGCCCTTACCTAATGAAGAGAAATCAATGAAAAGAGAAATAGTTCTATTGGACATTTCTTCCCTATCTCCTTTGCTAGCTCTTTTACATATTCCTGCCCTCCAATACTGGAATAGATTCAGTCCTCAGTCTTTGGTCTTCTTCCCTTTATTATTATTTCGTACTTCCATGAACACATACTCTCTTATGCTTATATGATCATGACTCTCAAAATTATATCTTTTGCTTAAAATTCTGTATCAAACTTCAGACTTGTATATTTGACTGCCTAATTAACATATCCTCTTGGATGTTTAATCAGCCCTTCAAATTCAACAAATCTCACAGTGAAAACCTAATATTCCTCATAAACTTATTTTCTTACAAAGTTCCTATTTCAGTATATTCTCCCAGCTTCTCAGGCCAAACCATCAGAAAGTTTTGGCATTTCTCCTACAGGAAAGGGTTAACTCACTAAACCAGGGTTGTTCAACTCCTGTATATTCCAAAGAAGCATTTGTCTTCAGGACTGGCCCTTCTGGGAGACGAGTTCTGAGCTCTTAAATACTCTACTTGATAAGACTGTTTTTGTATGTGTGAGACCTTGGGCAATTGCCGTACCAGTCTGACCAGATAAGTCTGTCCTAACAATGTAATTTATGGTATATTAGAGTTCTGCAGAGAGACAGACTCAAAAAGATATATAAAGATATGTAAGAGGAGACTTATGCTAGGAATTTATTCACATGGTTAAGGTACCTGAGAAGTCCAGCGATCTGCCGCTGTAAGCCAAAGAACCAGGAAAGCCTGTGGTGTAATTCGGTCCAAGTCCAAGGACCTGAGAAGCAGGAGACTGATGGTGTAAGTCCCAGTCTGAGTTCAAAAGCCTGAGAACCAGGAACACTGATGTCTGAAGGCAGGAGAAGACAAATGTTTCAGTTTGAGCAGAGATAATAAATTTCCCTTCTTCCCCTTTTTTGTTCTATTCAGGCCCTCAACAGTTTAGATGATGCCCACTGGCATTAGTGAAGGTAATCTTCTTTACACATGCTAATCTCTTCCAGAGACACCCTCATAGACACATCCAGAAATGTTCATGAGGGAAATATCATGGATTAAAAAACTCAATATTTTAAAACCATCAATTCTTCCCAAATTGACCCATATTGTAAATGCAATCTCAACCAAATCAAAGACCAAGAAGAACTAAGATGATCTTGAGGAAGAGTGGAAGACTACTGTGTAACTAAGTTATTACAAAGCTATGGAAGGACAGACATGGATAGAGAAACAGACCAATGAAACAGATGATCAAAAAAGAAACTCGCATGTATGTGGATACAGCTAAAGAGAAATAATTGTCAACTGAATAAGTGCTGATTGGATATCCATATAAATAAAACATACTTTTGCCTATACACAGAAATCGACTGCAGGTGAATTATAATCTAAATCTGAGAGACAAAACAATGGATCTTCTACAAGGTATCATAGGAGAAAGTCTTCCTGATTAAAGGTAAATGGAGTTGTTTTATTTAGAAAAATAGTAATAATTGGTAAAGAATTAAAACTAGCAGTGCCAATTCATCAAAAACTGCCATTTATAGAATGAAAAGGCAAACTTAATAGAAAAAATGGGCCCGGGACTTGAACAGAGGATATCCAAATGAGCAATAAACACAGAATCTGGAGAGGATGTGGAAGTGACACTTATGTACTGTTGATGAGAAGGTAAACTGGTTCTATGATTTGGAAAACTATTTGGCAGTATCTACCCACTCTTGGTGAACATAAACTTACTCCATGCCCCAGCTAGTGATGGACATGGCTATGGAAAAGCATTCCAGGTGCAGGGAAATGCAAGTTCAAAGTCCTTAAGAAACTTGAATACCTGATGCATTTGATCAACAACAAAGAGGCTGGTGTATATATTTTTTCTCTTTCAACTCCTTCCATCATAACATAATTAACTCATAAAGAGATGAGAGGTGTCCTGTTCACTGACGTGTCCTCAGCAGTTAGGTTCGTACCTGGTGTGTAGTATAAAAGCTCAATAAATATGTAGGGAATGAGGGGAAGAATAAATGGATGAGAGAGGCACATCCAGTTTCCTTGCTTTTCATTAGTACATCTCTTACTTTATTAGTGGTATAGATCTTTGCAATGGCCCAGGTAATTAAAGCATGACAGCTTCTGTCCAGGATTATATTTCTTAAAGTGTTTTTTGGTGGAGCATTAGTTCTACAAATGTTCATCAAAACAAAAGCAAAAAAAAACAAAACAAAACAGGTCTCACAATCATATATGGAAACTCTGCTTTACCATACCTCCTCCTGAAAAAACCACACTGTATTTTAGTATATTAAAATAGTTTTAAAAGGACATTAAAATATAAAAATACATAAAAGCATGTAAAAATGTAAATCACAAAAGGTGCATATTGAGTTCTATCAGTTAAAACTACTGCCATTATAATTTTTCTGGTATTTCCCAGATTGATTTGACCCTGAACTGTTTTTACTTTGTGTCTATTAACATTTTCAGAAAGCCATGTTCTGCCATATATTTGGAGAAATTAGAAAAACACTGATAAACAAGTCTTGCTGCTAACAGTTTGCTGGGGCAATGCAGAATAAAGGTCAAAGACACAGGTAAGAAGTAGTTTGTAATGTGATAAGGAGTCCAAAGGACCCCTCCTCTTGTCCTTTTCCTTTGGCTAGGTTTTAGGTAAGAGCCATGGCTTCAAAGGGGGGAAATGGGTTAATGCAGCAAAGAGTGAAAAAAATTAATAAAATGAAACTGTCAAGATTCCCACAGAACCAGTTCTAAAACTCCTGTTGCTTTCAAAGATCATAAAAGAGTCTACATTCAAAATGAAAGTGAATTGAGGCACGTTCCATTGGGATGACACCAAGAGCTTAGTATCATCTCCTGCAGTCCTTACCTAACACAGAGAGAGGGCAGATTTTCTTTATAGCCATAATAAAACATAAAAGGAAGGATGAAAAGGAGTGGGAGATCACTAGCGATTATCCTCATAGCTGAGCATTTGTTGTGTGCCTGAAAGGGCATTTGGTGGTCTGATAAATGACTCCTACATTTCCCCTTTTCTCATAATGTGACTTTGAAATTGCTCCCACATTTCACAAGTGTTCCCATATATTTTCAAGTCCAATATTGCCTTTTCTGAGATGTGACTCCAGTTATGTTCAGGATCCATGCTTTTCTAGAAGATTAAGCATTCTTAATAGCAAGTTTTGCTACCAGGAAAAAAAAAAAAAAGAAAAAAAAAAGCTTTTTTACTCAGCATTACACAAACAAGTCATATCTAATTCTCTGAAGTGAAAGTGCCATAAAAGATATATACACATACATTCTTTCAGCTAAATTGGTGCATAAAGCTGTATTGCAAATATAAGTAATGCTTTTCTGGGTGATGTTTAGAGCTATACAATACAGTTCAGAGACATTTTGGTTTCTTCTACCTTTGCAGGATAAGACATTAAAAGAAATCATTACTATATATTATTGAAGATAAAGTTGTTGGGTTATGGTATTTTTAATATGGTGAACCTAGGCCAAATATTGAAGCTAGCATTTATTTTATTGCTTTTGACATCTCTTGTTTAAAGGCTCTCAGAAGTGAAAAATTCCAGAAAGGCCATATTGAAGTTTATTCATATAATCTCTATAAAGTAAAATCTCAATAAAAATTTATGTCACCTATTTAATGAGGAGACAGGAAATGGAATCATACTTGGAGATTTTTTAAATGGTCAATCAGGTATAATCTAACTATTGTGTGATTATCTCTACACAAGTAGAGATTACAGGATGTGTTGTCAAGAAGTGTCCCATTGATGCCTTTTTATTCTACAGAGAACTAACTGGAAATTATTACAACATTCCACACTACACTGATTGTAATAAAACAATTCAATAATATAGTTGCAATGTTATCTGGGGTCTATAAAAATATATTAATTCTCCCCCTATCTTCCTATGGTCCAATGGTCCTTTAAAATCTCTGCATGCTAGAATACATATGTGATAAGGAAAATGGATATATTATTAAAATTTTATCAGAACTGCTGCTATAATGTAATTAAATGCTGGATGGATATTATGTTGAATTGTATTAAAAGTTAAGTTTGGAGACAAAACCAATAAATTTTTTTCTTTTTTATTTTTCTCGTAATGTGTGTAACTACTTGTGTTATTCACACACCTCTGTTCCTCATCAGTAAGTAAAAATTATGCTCTGGTCACATGGATGTTATGTTAAAATTTTTCACCAAACAACTTGGGTAAAATATACATAAATATGTATGTATATATATTCTATATACTAAAGATTTAACTATGCATATATAAATATGTATATACTATGCAAATAAATGCTAATCAGTACCAATAACATCTGTCCACTAAAATTTTAGGGGGGGAAAAAAAAAACTCTTTCACAATTTGCCTCCAGTCGAACTTACTGCATATTTATCTATCAAATAGGTAACTTCTTATTTGTTCAGTAAGGAGAACTTCTCCCATGTACCTGCAAAATAACATCAATGTCTCCTCAGGAACTGTGCCCTCTTTATGTCTGCTCTTTCTGGACAATCTTATCCACTATTTTGACAAAACAGTAATGTCTCCAACTAAATATTTATCATGAAATCCAAACACCACTTGTGCAAATTCACTGGACAAGCCCCTCCCCACTTTGGTTGTCCTATAAACACACCAAATCCAGTTTTGTACAACTAGAATTATTAAAGCCATCAGGGCTTGGCCCAGATGTCAGAGTGAATTCACTGGTCAGACAGTTAATGAACTAGGGAAAGTCATCTTGCTCTGCCTTCTAAGGGGAAGGTGGACCCTTTTGTGACTTCAAGTGACTCATTAGAATATACTCATATTAGAAGCATTTGTCTCTAAAGTTATGTTATCAGATTAAGTAAATAAAACACAGGACTCCCAGTTAATTTGGGATATTTGATCAACTATGAAGATACATACACACACACACATGCTACATATAGTTAATATAAGTATGTCTCATATAATATTTGAAACATACTTGTAACAAAAATGTTTATTGTATGACATTAAGAATGACCTAGGCATCTTTTATTTTATCTGGCAATCCTTTTTTTTTTTTTTTTTTTAAAGATTTTATTTATTTTTTGACAGAGAGTGACAGCCAGCGAGAGAGGAAACACAAGCAGGGGGAGTGGGAGAGGAAGAAGCAGGCTCCCAGCAGAGAACCCTGATGTGGGGCTCGATTCCAGAACGCCGGGATCACTCCCTGAGCCGAAGGCAGACGCTTAACGACGGCGCCACCTAGGCACCCCTATCTGGTAATCCTAAATCTAGAGACAACTCGCACATGTGCTCTTGGGTTTGTCTCTAAATAAAGCAGAAATGAAGACTGAAGACATTTCTTAGTTTGGGCTATACACAGTGTTGCCTACGTTTTGAATCCTTTGTATAGATTTGTTGTAGTTTGTATAACTATATCTTTCCTAAATTTACTGATTAGTGCTTGATAATAGTTTGGATAATGGCTACAAAATATTTTCCATCTGAAGATGATGTTTGATTATTCGGAGAGAAATCCCCCTTCCCATATATATTCCTCTTTCTAGCTCATCCAGAAACTGAGGAGCAGAAGTATCTCTAGAACATTTATCAATTTAACCTCAGTACACTGGGCATGGTTATTTCATAAATAGGAACCTAATGTTTTTAAAAGTATCAGTACTGACACTCAATTCTCTCTATGCCTAACTTTAAACAAAAATATAATATCCCTAAAATAAGCCCAGCATCCATTCTATTTCCTTTTGGCTCTCCATACATTATGAATTTGCTCCCATCTCTGCAATGTTTAGCACATGGCTCCCTATGCCTGCACATTAGCACAGAGTGCTTACTCCAGTCTTTGAACAAGTTCAGCTGTTCCAATGACACACACTTATGTAAGAGGCTCCAAAGTTCTAGCCTCAAACACTCTCCTCATCTTTGAATGCTTACTGCACTTCTAGTATCATCCACCCGCATTCACATTTGAGTCTACGTCATCACTGATCTTTAGTTGCTTTTACTGTGGAATCTTACTTGCACAAATAGTTTATGAGATCATGCAGGGGGAAGGTAGCTTACTACTTATTATACAACACCACACACGGCACAGTGCACTCCAATAAATTCTTGATGAATGAGCTACCTATTCAATTCTTGTAAACTTTTGAAATAAAGAAAAAATCAGAATAGGTAGTTAGGAGTTCTGTTTTGCTTTGAGGTTATATTTACAAACATGCAGTGGGCATAAATTACATGGTGATGCACATGAACCACTGCTGCCCTTGTAACTTTTCAGTGATTCCGTCATATTGCTCAATGGATGCATAATAACCCTGATTTTAGAAAATTTCTGAAATGGAAAAAAGTGTAAGAAAAAACACTTATGATTTTACTCTTCCCCTGTAGTCCATGTAAAGCAAGTGATCAATTTCCTTTCTCCCCTGAACATACAATATTAAAACCAAAGTATATGTAAAACTTTGAATCTGGGCTTTTTTTTTTTTTTGTACATGGAATTATATTGTAAGCATTTTTTCCATTTTATTAAATTAGATGCATGAGGCTGAATAATTGTGTAGTGATCTTTAATAAAGATAAATAGCTATTATATATAAGATTTTTGAACATGTAGCCATGACTACAATTTGAATAATTCCTTATTAGAATTAGCAATACATGGTCAAAGTCATGCTTTATTTAAATTCTCTGATGCAAATTTACAAACTTATTTCCAGAAGGTTTGTGGCAATTACACTCTCATTAGCAGTCCATTTTAACACATTCTGATAAATAACATTTTTGTTCATTGTTTATCAATTTTATATGTGAAACAGCATATTATTTTTGTATAACTTGTTTTATTGTATTTTATTTTTTTTATTTTTTTTTTAAGATTTTATTTATTTATTTGACATAGAGACAGCCAGCGAGAGAGGGAACACAGCAGGGGAGTGGGAGAGGAAGAAGCAGGCTCATAGCAGAGGAGCCTGATGTGGGACTCGATCCCATAACGCCGGGATCACGCCCTGAGCTGAAGGCAGACGCTTAACCGCTGTGCCACCCAGGCGCCCCTATTGTATTTTATTTATTTTTTTATTTTTTTATTTTTTTAAAGATTTTATTTATTTATTCGACAGAGATAGAGACAGCCAGCGAGAGAGGGAACACAAGCAGGGGGAGTGGGAGAGGAAGAAGCAGGCTCATAGCAGAAGAGCCTGATGTGGGGCTCGATCCCAGATCGCTGGGATCACGCCCTGAGCCGAAGGCAGACGCTTAACCGCTGTGCCACCCAGGCGCCCCAACCCCTATTGTATTTTAAAGTAAGAGTACATTTACATGTTTTACTCTTATCTCAGTGGAAGAGGTCTTTACAAGTTAATTATACTCTTTGGTTGTCCTTAGTATTGCAACTAATTTTCTTATTTGGCATTAACCTTCAGAGCTTTGAAAGGAATGGTATAGCATGGTGGTTAAGAGACAATGGCCTTCCTGTGTACTGATCACTTGCACATATTTTTAAGTTGACTTTTTGTGTCCATGTTTTTCCATATGTAAAAGGAGGATAACAGTAATACCTATCTCATAAGGATTTTTAAGGATAAATAAGTTAGTATATCTATACAACATCTTAGAGTTATGCCTGGCATATTATAGTCTCCAATAAATGTTACCTATTATTAGACACAGAATTTTTTAACAGCTTTCACTGAGATACGATTCATATATAATTCACTCAAGTGTTCAAAATTCAATGACTTATAGTATATTCACAAAGTTGTACAACCATTACAATCAATTACCACAATCAATTTCAGTCAGGATTAGAATCAATTAGAGTATCTTCATTACTCCAAAAAGTAATGCAACTCTTTGCCATAATTCCTAATCCTACTTAGCTCTTGACAACCAATAATTTACTTTTCATCCCTATATATTTGCCTGTTATAGACATTTTATTTAAATGGAATTGCAATTGGAGCACCTGGGTGGCTCAGTCAGTTAAACACCCGCCTTTTGGGTCAGGTCATGATCGCGTGGTCATCGGATCGAGTCCTGCGTTGGGCTCCCTGCTCAGTGGGGAGACTGCTTCTCCCTTGGCCACTTCCCGTTTGTGCTCTCTCTCTCTCTCTCTCTAGTAAATAAATTCTTTAAAAAAATAAATGGAACTGCAATTGCAACAGTCTGCAATCCTTTGTGTCTGGTTTCTTTCACATGGCATACACTTTCAAGGGTTATTCATTTTTGGGATGTATCAGTCCTTAATCACCCTTCAAGTTTCAATAATATTCCATTGTATCAATATACTACATTTTATTTAGTTATCAGTTAATGGACATTTGATCGTTTTCCACTTTTTGGCTACTATTCATGATGCTACTACAAACATTAACACAAGTTTTTATGTAAGCATGTTTTCATTTCTCTTGGGTATATACCTAGGAGTGGAATTGCTAAGTCTTATGGTAGCTGTAAGTTTAATCTTTTCAGGAACCTCAAGAGTGTTAACCAGAGTCTTTGCACCATTATATAGTCACATCAGCAATACAAGAGGCTTCTGACTTCTCTCATATTTGTCGATGTCTGTTATTATCTGTCATTTTTTCACAGCCATCCTAGTGGGTACAAAGTGGTATCTCATAATGGCTTTGTATTCCCCTTGTGGCTAATGTTGGCTGAACATCTTTTCATATATTTTCTCTCTACTATACATCTTTAGAGAAGTACAGATTCATATCCTTTACCTGTGTTTTAGTTGGGCTACCTGTCTTTTTATTATTAAGAGTCCTTTTTATATTTTAGATGCAAGTCCTTTATCAAAAACATGTTTTGCAAATCTCTTCTCCCATTCTGGAGGTTGTCAGTGTTATTCCTTGCAGCATAAACATTTTCAACTTCGATGATGCCCAATGTGTCCATTTTTTTTCTTTTGATCCTGGTGTTTTGGTGTCATAGCCACAGATTTAAGCCATGTTTTGTTGTAGAAGTTTGATAGTTTTAACTCCTTATACTTAGGTTTTTGATTCATATAACTCTTGTAGATGGTGTGAGGTACTGGCCCAAATTATTTTTCACGTGGATATCCAGTTGTCCCTACACTGTTGGTTGAAAAAAAAAAAAAACAAAACAAAACTATTCATTCTCCATCAAATGGTCCTACCAGGCTTGTCAAAATTTAGTTGACTGTAAATGTAAGTTTATTTCCGTACTCCCAATCAAGTTCTGCTGATCTATATGTCAGCCCTTATGCAGGTAATGCACTGATTACTGTAGCTTTGCAAGATCTGACATTGGGAAGTATGTCTCCTTCAACTTAGTGCTTCTTTTATAAAATTGTATTGTCTCTTCTGGGTTCCTTGATGTTCTTCATGAAGTTTAGGAATAGCTTATCAATTAATGCAAATAACACAAGTGGATTTTGATGGGGTTTGTGGTGAAATCGTACATCGATTTGCAGAATTCTATCTTAAGTCTTCTGATCAAAGAATAGGTGATATCTTTCCATTAATTTAGATCTTTAATTTATATCAACAGAGTTTTGCAGTTTTCAGAGTTGTCCAGTACAATGTTGTCCAACTACAAGTTTAGTACAATTTTGAATAGAGTGTCAAGAGCAGACATTCTTCCCAAGTTACTCATCTTCGGGAGAATGTTTTCAGTCTTTCTCTGCTAAGTATAATGATGGCTATGAGTTTTTAGATGCCCTTTATCATGTCAAACATTCCCTTCTATCCCTACTTTGTTAATTTTTTTTTTTTCATGAAGGATTACATTTTGCAAAATTCTTTACTCATGTCCACAGAGATGGTCATGCGATCTTTGTTCTTTTTATCTATTGATATGCTGTATTACAGTAAATGATTCTTGGATGTTAAACCAACCTTGCATTCATGGGATATATCCCACTTGGTGATAGTGTATAATTCTCTACAGGTGCTGACAGACTCAGTTTGCTCATATCTTAGTCATGATTCTGTGTCTAAACTTACAAAATATATTTATCTACAGTTTTATTTTCTTAATGTCTTAACTGGTTTGATACCAGGGTAATACTGGTCTCAAATAATAAGTTGGTATGGGTTTGCTCTTCTATTTTTTTGTAGAATTTGTGAAGAATTGGTTTTTAGTCTTGTTAAATGTTTGGTAGTATTCACCAATAAAGCCTTCTAATCCTGGACACTTCTTTTTGGGCAGATTTTTAATTATTAATTATTATTACTTGTTATAGACTGCTATGGAATTAACTATATTCACCTTAAATTCTTATGTTGAAGTTCTAACCACCAATGTGACTATCCTTGGAGATAGGGACTATCGGGACATAAATGAGGTTAAATGAGGTCATAATGATGTAACCTTGATATACAGTGTCCTTATAAGAAGAAGTATGAGGGAGCTCTCACTCTCAATTCCATGCATGACCAAGAGGTCATATAAGCACACAATTGAGATGGTGGCAGCCTAAGAAAAAAGTGTTTCACAAAATCCAACATCCATTGTAAAAACTCTCAGGAAATTAGGAATAAATAGAAGCTTCCTCAGCTACACAAACATCTGTGAACAAAGAACATTTTAATTATTTCTTCCCAATCTATATACTTTCATTTTCTCTTCCTGTTTTATTGCACTAGCTAGGATTTCTGATATGATTTAAATAGGAGCAGTGAGAGGGAACACTCTTTGCCTTGTTACCAGTTGTAAGGGCAAACATCCAGTTTCTTGTCTTTAAGTTTGATTTTAGTTGAACACTTTTTTGTAGATGTTCTTTATCAAGCTGAGGAAGCTTCTATTTATTCCTAATTTCCTGAGAGTTTTTACAATGGATGTTGGATTTTGTGAAACACTTTTTTTCTGAATCTATTGATATGATTACATAGTTTTTCTTCCTTACTGTCAAATTGAACCAGCCTTGTACAACTGGAATAAATTCCACTTGGTTGTAATATATGATTCTTTTTATAAATTTTTGGATATAATTTGATAATACTTGTAAAAAAAATTTATGTCTATGTTCATGACAGGTATTGCTCTGTAGTTTTATCTTATAATGTCTTTATTTGATTTTGGTATTAGGGTAAGAGTGGCCTCATAGAATATATTAGGAAGTGTTTCCTCACTTCTTCTATTTGGTGGAAGAACTTGTAAAGAACTAGTGTTATTTACTCTGTAAATGTTTGATAGAATTTACCACTGAATCCGTCTGGGCCCGGTGCTTGCTTGCTTGCTTTCTTTCCTATTTATTTATTTATTTTTTGTAAGGTTAATTTTTTAATTTAATTTCTTTGATAGACATAGGCTTATTCATATTATCTATTTTTCCTTATATAAGTTTTGGTAGAATGTGTCTTTCAAGGAATTATTCCACTCATCCATGTCACCTAATATGTGGACAATGAGTGGTCTATAATATTCCTTTATTAGCTTGTAATGTCCACAAGATTATAGAGTGATGAACAAACCTTTTTTCATGTTTGATACCAGTAATTAGTTCTTTCTCAAGTTGTTAATGTGACTAGAGGTTCATGAACTTTAATATTTCCAAATAGTCTTAACTTGTTTTTCTGTGTGGATTTCTGCACTCATTTTTCTTTTCTTGTTCATTCAGTTCAAAATATTTTTTACATTTCTCTTTAAATTTTTTTGACTCATGCTTTATTTAGAAAGGTGTTTGTCAATCTCCAAATATTTTAAGATTTCCAGCTATCTTTCTGTTATAGATATGGTTTAATTCCATTTTGATCTAAGAATATACTTTATAGGGTTTCTTTTATTTCAAATTCATTAAGGTATGCTTTATGGTCCAAAATGTGGCCTATCTTCCCTAATGTCCCTTATCAGCATGTGATGAATATGTATTTTGTGGTGGAATAAACTATTCTATAAATGTCAGGTAAATCTAGTTGAATGTTGGTGCTGTACATTTCAACTACATCCTTATTGATTTTCTATCTGTTGTGTTTACCAATTACTCAAATCAATTGTTGAAGTCTCTGGCTCTAATAGTGATTTTATTATTCCTCACAGGTCTATCAGGTTTTGCCTCACATATTTTGATTATGTTTAGGTGAGCACATTATTACAGATTATTATATCTTCATGGTTACTGACCCCTTTATCACTATGTAGACCCTCTTAAACCCTGATAAATTTCATTGTTCTGAAGTTGGCTCTTTCTGACACTGATACAGCAGCACCAAGTTCCTTTGGGTAACATTGTCATGGTATATTTTTCTTTATTTCTGTATTTTTAACCTGTGTCTTTATAGTTAAAGGTGGTTTCTTATAGAGAATATATAGTTGGGTCAGATTTTTATCATGCTGACAGTGTCTATTCTTTAATTGATGTATTTAGACCATTTACATTTAAAATAATTGTTGATATATTTGGATTAATGTCTACCATGTTTGTAACTGTTTTCTATTCATTGTACTTGTTCTTTTTTTTTGTCTTTGCCTCTTTTTTGCTTTGATTTTAATTTAATATTTTATAAAACTCATTTTCTCTCCTCTTAGCATTTCAATTATAATTCTTTTGAAATTCTTAGAGGTTACACTAGAGTTTGTAATATACATGTAAAATTAATTTAAATCCCCTTTAAGTAACACTATGTTGCTTCATGGGGAGTACAGATACATTGTAACAGAGTATTCCCAATTCCTCCCTACTATACCTTATAACACTGCTCCATTCATATCACTTATCCATATGTTGTAATTACAAAATAAATTATTACTCTGAACAATTAGATATTAAATCAATTAAAAATAAGAAAAGTAAAAATTTATTTTATCTTCATTTTTTTCCTGGCCCTCTTCCTTTCTTTATATAGATACAAATTTATGACCAATATCGTTTTCCTTTTTTGTACAGAACTACTATAATATTTGTTGTAATGAAGGTCTATTGTTAATGAACTTTCTTAGTTTTTGTTTGTCCAGAAAATCTTTAATTATTATCTTTTTTTTTTTTTTTTTTTTTTTTTTTTTTTTTTTTTTTTTAGTTTTGAAGGACAATTTCCCTGGGTATAGAATTCTGGGATGATGTTTTCTTTTATTCCAACACTTCAAATATCTACCTATACACTGCCTCCTTGTTTCTGTGACTTCGAATGTGAAGTATGTTGTAATTCTTATGTTTGTTCCTATACAGGCAAGATGGGTTTTTTTTGTTTTGTTTTGGTTTCGGTTTTTTCAAGATTTATTCTTTGTGTTCTATTTTCTGTGCCTTCACTAATTCTCTGCTTAGCTTTGTCCAGTCCAATAATGAGGCCATTAAACGCATTCCTCATTTCTACTACAGTGGTATTGATTTCTAGCATTTCTATTTTGTTTTCCTTGGTTTGGTTTCTTTCCTAGCATTTCTACTTTTCTGTTAATATCAACTATATCTTCTGGTATGTTGTCTACTTGTTACATTAGAGCTGTTAACATATTGATTGTAGTTATTTTAAATTCCTTATGTTATTATTATACAACCTGCATCATATTATAGACTGGTTCTGATGCTTGCTTTTTCTCTTAAGACTATGTTTTTCTTGAGAGTCTTAAAATATTTTTTGAAAGCCAAATGTGATGTATCAAGTAACAGAAACAGAGGTAAACAGGTGTGAAGTTTGGTGTGAAGTTTTATGCTGATGTTGATAGGAGCTGAGTTGTATTTAAATGTTTTCTGTAGCCATAGATGCCAGAAGCTTCAATTTCTCCTAGTGTATTTGTTTACCCCCTTTTCTTTAAGTTTTCCTAAGATCCTTTTAAATAAAGTCTGTGATTTATATCTCCCTCAATTGTAATCACTGTTATTATACTATAGCCCCGTTGATGTGGTGAAAAGGTCTGGGAGGAAGAAGCAGTCTATAATTTTTTAATGGAATTGAGTCCTTGGGTTTTGACCTTCAGATTTGTTCCTTAACCTTTTTTACTTTCCCTTAGGTAAGAGAGAAAGACTGTAGCATTTGGATTTGGCTAAATGCTATTTCCTCAGGGAGATAAAACTCTGGAGAGGTCATTTCCCCTGGATGGTAGACCTTTGTTATGTAATTTCCCTTTTCAATCTGAAAAAAAAAAAAAAAAAATTCTATCTTTGTAAGAACTCTCTCATGCCTCTAGACAACGCTTGTGGTTTGTAGATATTTGTCTTTTTATATTTATATTCAGGACTTCAATACTTAGCACTTTAATACATTTGGAATTATATGGATATTCAGATGAGATCTAGTTATCTAACCCTATTAAAAAATTTATCTTCTAACTGGATAATGCTATCACCTATATCTTATATTAGAACTGTGTTTATTATTGAATTTATTTCTGGTATTTCTATTCTTTTCTATCACTTTGTCAATTAACATTCAAACATTTATTTATTTGATTATAGTAGTTTTGTTCTTATATCTGATGAGGTTAATTTCATCCAATATATACTCATTGCTATTGTTTAAATAATTTTCTTCGTTCTTCTTAGTTAAATTTATTTGAATTGGATTGGACTAATAAATTTATTATTTCACAAAATATTAAATATATCTTCAACAAAAGAAAACAAAGAAATTGTAATTTGAATTGCATTAAATTTATATAATCACCTCAAAGAAGTTGCTCTTTTACTGTCTCCCATACAACAATTCAAAAAGATGAAAAATAAAATTTCTTGTATAATATAGATCTCAGAATCCTCAAATGGGGATGATAATGCCCTAATAATAGTATTGACCAGTAATGATACTACTGACCAGTCCAATAGCTGTGGGGCAAGGGTATAACAGAAAAGGAATTGGAGAAATGGAAGAAGGAAAAAAGAGGAAGAAATAATAGGAGGTAGAACTTATGTTGCCACTGAACCTCTGTCGGAATACAGGTAGTTTGGAATTTCTTGAGTATCTAGGAAAATTAATACACCTTTATAATTTTATATTATTTATTATATTTTATATTAAATCATTTGTATATTTATATTTAAAATATTATGTCTGTGGGTATACAAGTATTATTTTTCCCCATCAATATTTACATAGGGTTTGCTGATTTGAGTTTACCTTTTACTATGTAATGAAAAATTAGAAGAGGAATGCACATCATTCAGAGATCAGATGAAATTCCTAGAGAAACTATAACAGATCTATGCCCCCAATTAATTAAAATAACCAAATGGCTCTAGAGCTATTAAGGAAATTGAATCAATGGCTAAATATTTTTTACATAAATAGAGGAGTCTTACTAAACATTTAAATGACAACAGCACTAACAATATAAACAACAGAAATACAGATAATATTGATAGTAATTCCGGAATAAAGTATCCTCCTCAACTCTATATATGATGCTAGTGAATCTGGTAACAAATTAAAATTGGTTTGGTAGAGAAATAAAATTACATGGCAATCTTACTTATCAATACTGAAGTAAAAAAAAAATCTAAAAATGCATAAAAAAGGTATTACATTTTGACTATTTTGGGACTATCCTATTTGTGAACAGTGGTTCAATACTGGAATATTTATCAATGTAATTCACCACATTAACATATTAAAACCAAAGAAAATATACGATCCTTCCAAAAGACATAAAAAATTAAATAAAACCAAAAAAGCAAAATCAATAAAATTCATCCATTCAAGGGATAAAAGAACTCTTAGCTAACAGAATAGATAATAATTTCTTTAACTCAATAAAAGGTATCTCTAAAATACCCACATGAAATGTTATACTCAATCGTAAATTCTTTTGGGCAGTTATTTAAATAAATAAAGACAGAAATAAAATAAGGATGATTGTTATCACTCTCTCTGAATGAAGAGAGCTTCAAGTTGGAGCTCCTAGTCAGGTCCCTAATTTAAGACATTTCTTTTAGAAACAAAGTGTGTAATGATTAGAAATGTTTTATATGTAGATGACGTGTCTACATAGAATTCTATTATAAACCCAATATTCTACAGATTTCAAAGACTGTATAATACAAATAACTAGAATTAACAGAGTATGGCATTTTTGTTGCATATTAGATCACTATGTGAAAGTAATCTGCATTTATAGCAACAAAAGATTTGATTTTAACAAACTATAACTTACAAGAGCACCAAATATATGATATATATAACATACGTGACCTAACTGTAAATCATTTTGTAAAATGATAATAATAATAATACCTGAAGAAACAGATTAAAATCCCAAATTATGGGAACCACAGCACCTTCATGAATAGAAAGATTGAATATTTACTCTCTGTTAATTTTCTCCAAAATTGATCTAGATTTTGTACAATTTTTATCTAAATATCATCTCCATTTTCTATGGAACTTGAAAGGGTGATTCTAAAATTTATATGGAAATGTAACATTCCAGTAACATCTTAGACCCTCTAGAAAAACAAGCTGAGAAATTTCATCCTCTCAAACATTAAGACTGATAATAAAGTTCAAGTTATTAAGATTGTCTGAAATGCAGAAGGGTTAAATAGGACTAATGGACTTGAACAGAGAGCTCTGAAACAGACCCATGGATTTATCACATTTGGTATCTGGCAAAATCTAAATCTTAAATCAAAGAGGAAAAAAAAATCATTTAGTGCTGCTGCAACACTGGTAATCTGTAAAGGAAAACATGAAATTGGATATGTACCTCAAACTATACTCTCAAACCAATCTCTAATGGATTAATAAATTTAATATGAAAACAAAACTTCAAATTTTCAAAGAAAATTTAAAAGTATGTTTTTGGATCATCAAATATGTAATCACCATAAAGAGGGTACTAGCTACATCTTTGGAAGAGATCATTCATTATTAAGAAAATTATACATATAGACCAATGGAACAGAATAGAGAACCCAGAAATGGACCCTCAGCTCTTTGGGCAACTAATCTCTGACAAAGCAGGAAAAAACATCCAGTGGAAAAAAAAAACAGTCTCTTCAATAAATGGTGCTGGGAAAATTGGACAGCTATATACAAACGAATGAAACTTGACCACTCTCTCACACCATACACAGAGATAAACTCCAAATGGATGAAAGACCTCGATGTGAGACAGGAATCCATCAAAATCCTGGAAGAGACAAAGGCTGCAACCTCTTTGATATCGGCCACAGCAACTTTTTTCATGACACATCTCCAAAGGCAATAGAAACAAAAGAAAAAATGAACTTGTGGGACTTCATCAAGATAAAAAACTTCTGCACAGCCAAGGAAACAGTCAAAAAAACTAAGAGGCAGCCCACGGAATGGGAGAAGATATTTGCAAATGACATTACAGATAAAAGACTAGTATCCAAGAGCTACAAAGAACTTCTCAAACTCAATACACGGGAAACAAATAATCAAATCAAAAAATGGGCAGAAGATATGAACAGACATTTTTCCAATGAAGACATACAAATGGCTAACAGACACATGAAAAAATGTTCAAAATTATTAGCCATCAGGAAATTCAAATCAAAACCACACTGAGATACCACCTTACACCAGTTAGAATGGCAAAAATGGACAAGGCAGGAAACAACAAACGTCGGAGAGGATGTGGAAAAAGGGGATCCCTCTTACACTGTTGGTGGGAATGCAAGTTGGTACAGCCACTCTGGAAAACAGTGTGGAGGTCCCTTAAAAAGTAAAAAATCGAGCTACCCTATGATCCAGCAATTGCACTACTGGGTATTTACCCCAAAGATACAGGCGTAGTGAAGAGAAGGGCCATATGCACCCCAATGTTCATAGCAGCATTGTCCACAATAGCTAAGTTGTGGAAGGAACCAAGATGCCCTTCAACAGATGACTGGATTAAGAAGTTGTGGTCTATATATACAATGGAATATTACTCAGCTATCAAAAAGAACGATTTCTCAACATTTGCAGCAACACGGATGGGACTGGAGGAGATTATGCTAAGTGAAATAAGTCAAGCAGAGAAAGACAATTATCATATGGTTTCACTCATTTATGGAACATAAATAGGAAGATCGGTAGGAGAAGGAAGGGAAGAATGAAGGGGGGGTAAACTGAAGGGGGAATGAACCATGAGAGACTGTGGACTCTGGGAAACAAACTTAGGGCTTCAGAGGGGAGGGGGGTGGGGGATTGGGATAGGCCGGTGATGGGTATTAAGGAGGGCATGTATTGCATGATGCACTGGGTGTTATACGCAAATAACGAATCATGGAACATTACATCAAAAACTAAGGCTATGCTGTATGGTGACTAACATAATAAAAAATTATTATAAAAAATAAAGATAAAGAAAACTTGAAAAAAAAAGAAAATTAAAAGAACCCCAATGAATCCATAAAAGAAGAACAATCACATAGAAAAAGCAGCAAAGAAATTGAATAGGCATTTTGCAGGAGAAGAAATGGGAATAAACAATGTGCAAAAAGTGTCCACCAGATTAATAATCAAGGAGGCTCAAATTACAATCACACTTGTGTTATAATTTTATGCACACCAGAGTTGCATATACCCTATTAATAGAAGTGTAAATTATATGTCTTTCAGAAAGCAATTGAGTATTAGTAAAGCTGAGCAGGTACTCTATGACCTGTAATTCAACTATGAGATGAATACTCTAAAGAAACCTTAGTTCATTTCCATCCAGAGGCATACTGAACATCGTACACAGCCACATCATTCATATGACCAAAAGACGAAACAATTCAAATGTAGCAACAGCATAATTGGCAATTGTGCAAGGGAATATAATACAACAGTAAAAGTAAACTACAGTTATACACTATATGATGTAAAAAGAAAAAAAAAAGTCATCAAAGAATGAACATATAGAGAGTATAATTCTATTCTCATCTAGGTCATAAATAAGCAAAATTAAACAAAAAAGTCAGCAAATTAATTTGTATAGATAATTATTAACACAAGATCAAGATGGTAATTACTTCCAGAGAAAAAAGACTGGGATAAAATCCAAAAGATGCCTATGGGGGATTTTCAACAATATTGTCAATGTTCTGTTTATTTAGCTAGACACAACGCATGCACATGAATTTGTTGATTAGTATTCTTTATACTGCACATATATGTAATATCTATAGGCTAGAAAAAAACAATCATAATGGCATTTTAAATGAAGTACAGTTTTTCTTTACAAAGAAAATACAAATACATATTCTCAAAATGTAAATAATATACTCAATGTTTCCTGCTTGGAATATATTATTTTGGGAGAGTTTATCGAATCTACTGTAAGAAAGATGTCTTGAGCAACTGGGAATAGTTTCCTAAAGGGAAGTGAGTTGATATTATGATAGGTGACCTTTAAATTTTTGTGCCTTTACGGGTTTCTGCCCTGATTCTGCTGCAAGAATCTACCAACCTTTATAATTATAATTCCCTTATAAAATCCTTCTGTATTTATTGTTTAATTCTCCTGACAACACCTTTATTTTATGAAGACCCCTGCCTCAAACACAGTGGTTCCCTGAAGGTATGTAGTCATTACTGTAGAAATCCCCAAACTGAATTATGAAGCCGCTTTACCCTGAAGAGGCAAACCAAACCAGAGGAGAAATCGAATGCACTCTGAAGAGACAAAACGGATCTAATCACTTTAGATAGATATTCCATTGCTTGCACAGCTGGGCGTAATATGCTCATTTTGTAAATATGCTTTGTTATTTTCTTAGTATTAGTTTGCTTGAATGGATTAGAAATTTGAAAGCTGCTTTGTCTAATGTCATGGTAAATTTGTATCCTGATATAAGAATGCTTATATCCTGATAAGCATTGATGCGACCCCCCACATAATTCCCTCTCCTTGTGTTGGAAGCCGCGGGGAGAAATAGCACACAAAGTCTTAAACTCAAGATTCCTTAGCTTTTGTAGCAGCTTGGAAATGGTTTTTAAAAATCCACTGAATTGAGTATAATAGTCAAGCTGTTGGCATAGTTTAGAACTCTAAGATAGGAGAGATTCAGGATAAATACATCCTGTCTTTTCACAGAGGGCACCTACAAATAATTTCCCCACCATCATTGGCAGTGGTAGCTTCATTAGGTATCCACCCAAAATATCTCTAGAATACAGGATAAGATGATAGAAATACTCTGAGTATCACATTGCGGATTAAGTGGGTAGAAGATCTTTCTTTCTTCCTTTCTTCCTCCCTTTCTCTCTCTTCCTTTCTTTTAAGGCATTATAGGGGGGCGCCTGGGTGGCTCAGTCAGTTAAACCTCTGCCTTTGGCTCAGGTCATGATCTCAGGGTCCTGGGATTGAGCCCTACATTGGACTCCCTGCTTAGCAGGGAGTCTGCTTCTCCCTCTGCAGCTCCCCCTGCTTGTGTTCTCTTCCTCTGTCTCTCTCTCTGTCAAATAAATAAATAAAATCTTAAAAAAAAAATAAAAGGCATTATAGGTACTCAGAGTTGGGTGAAAGGAAAGGCCTAGGGCTGTTTAGAATGCACGAGTTGAAGACAACATTTTTAAAAAGGTTTTATTCATTTGATAGAAAGAGAGAGAGACAGAGGGAGAGAATGAGGGGTAGGCGCAGAGATATATGGAAGGAGCAGACACCCCCTGAGCAGGGAACCCAATGTGGGGCTCCATCCCAGGACCCCAAGATCATGACCTGAACTGAAGGCAGACACTTAACCAACTGAGCCACCCAGGCACCCTTAGAGATGACTTTAAAGAAACATCTGAATTGCCCTAAAGGGTAACAACTGCATTGATAAGAGATCATTTGTGTGTGTGTGTGTGTGTGTGTGTGTATTTATATTTTATCCCTCAAAAGCCCATGATAATATCTACTAGCTCATATATTCTTCCAGAACCCTACCACTCCTTCATCAAGAGGTGGAGTCTAAGTCTCCTCCCTGTGAAACTGGGTAGCTGTTTGGGACTGCCCCCTCCAATACAGGTAAAATACCACCATATGATTTTGGAGACTAGAGCATAAAAGGCAATACAGATTTCTAACTGCTCTGTATTGGGATGCTCACCTTTGGATCCAAGGCAGATGAAACCCAGGCCACATGGACTCTAGTAGAACAGAGGTCATTGCTTTCAGCCCCACCTAAGCTTCCAGACTATAGCCAGGGAATTCCAGCTGTGGCCATATGAGTGAGCCAGACTGGAAGCTGCTCCTCCAGCCCTCAGCTGAAGCTGTCTTGAGCAGAGCTGAGTCTTTCTCAACAACCTTGCCCAAACTGAAGTTCTGTGAGCAAATAAATGTTATTATTTTAAGATACTCAATTTTAGGGTGGTTTATTATGCAGCAATATATAACTGGAACAGAATACTACAAATCATGGCTGGGTAGGAGCTAACAAATAAGTGGGCTCGAAAAAAGGAAAAAAAAAGAAAGAAAAACATTGATGGGCTTTGAAGGAGTTCTACAATCAAAACTTTTTTTCAAGTTCTTCAAAGAAAAATTGTGTGGGACCACTGGAAAAGGTTATTCAAAGTAAGATTTGAAATAAAAAGGTAATCGAAAAAATAGATTATTTAATTTATGCTTTAATGGAATTTCTTTGGAAGAATAACTATCCTTAGCGCTCCTTTGAAGTAGGGATCACCGGTGCAGATAAAGCCTTCTAGAACTTCTTGGCAAAGGAGATGCAATAATTATTGAGACATAATAAAATCCTCTCAACTTCTGGAGGGCTGAAATCATGGAAGTGCTGAATATAATGCTTAAATTATTATTTTTACAAAGGCTTTATTCTAGGTGCATTAGTAATTTAGAGGGTGATTTGTTTTTAATGTGAGTGAAAGTCAAAGAAGACTCTCTAGTTGAGTGAAATGTACTTCCATAAAAGTATATTCCTAAGTGTGGAGTAAGTTTTAAGACTGTTGATCACTTACTTAAACATACACATAAGGTAAAATAGATTCTGTAGGGGATATAAACCTTGACTGTTAGGAAAGATATATAATATCCATAGGTATTTTTAAAAAGCATTTAATAATATCCTACAGCATATGCTCATTTGTTTGTTTACTCTAAGAGAGATTGTTGGATTCTATGGGTTCCAAGCCACTCTGGTAAGTATACCTTTCTAAAACTTTCTTTGCTTATGTTGATGTTTCCCTAAGGACAGCAGTTTCTCATTATGGCTCAGTCAACTCTCCAAGTGTGAACCAGATACTCAGAGAAGAATTATAAGGATGATGTTGGACAGTTAAGGGGTACCTGGAGCTCCTTTCATTCCACTTCATTCAACTCTACAGGTAGTTTCAAATACACAAGATGTGAGGAAAAAAAAAGGAAGGTGAGGACATGATATCAAGTAGATCCATTACACAGGCACAAAATCAATGTCTCACCACTCACACTTTGACGGTCGGTTGGTCTGTCTATCTATCTATCTATCTATCTATCTATCTATCTATCTATCTATCTATCTGTCTATCCATCCATCCGTCCGCCCACCCACCTATCTGATTAGTGTAGTTTTGTACAATAGTGGTAATCAAGGAATTATACTGCTCTGCCCCTATTTTCCCAGTCATGTAATGTTAAGATATGAATGTTTCTGGTGACACAATTTAGTTCAGTAATATAGAATGAATTATATTGGTCTTCATGGAAACAAGCCCTTAATCTCAAAATTAGTATAGAATTTTAGCTAACTGTGCACACATAGGATTTTGGTGGACTCTTTTGAGATTTCTACGTATAGTATCATGTTACCTGCAAATAGTGAAAGTTTTACTTCTTCCTTACTGATGTAGATGACTTATATTTATTGTTGTCTGATTGCTGTGGCTAGGACTTCCAGCACTATGTTGAATAAAGTGGTGAGAGTGGACATCCTTGTCTCGTTCCTGATCTTAGGGGTAAAGTCTCTCAGTTTTTCACTGAGAGCCATGAACTATGAATTATGTTATAGCTGTGGCTTTTTTATACATGGCCCTTGTTATGTTGAGGTATGTTTCCTCTAAATTTACTTTGTTGAGGGTTTATATTATGAATGGATATTGTACTTTGTCAAATGCTTTTTGTCAACTGAAATAATCATATGGTTCTTATTCTTTCTCTTATTGATGTGATGTATCACACAGATTGATTTGCAAATATTTAACCATCCTTGCAACCCAGGAATAAAACCCACTTGATCATGGTAAATGATTTTTTTACTGTATTGTTGGATTCGGTTTGCCAGTATTTTGCTGAAAAGTTTTGCAGCTATGTTCATCAGGGATATTGGCCAGTAGTTCTCTTTTTTAGTGATGTCTTTATATGGTTTTGGTACCAGAGTAATGCTGACCTCATTGGAAGTTTTCCTTCCTTTTCTATTCTTTGGAATAGTTTGAGAAAAATAGTTAACTCTTCTTTAAATGTTTGGTAGAATTCTCCTATGAAGCCATCTGGTCCTGGAGTTCTTTGATTACTGATTAAATTTCTTCGCTGGTTATGACTCTGTTCAAATTTTATATTTCTTCCTGTTTCAGCTTTGGTAGTTCTAGGTTCCTAGGAATTTAATCATTTCTTCTAGGTTGTCCAATTTGTTGGCATATAGATTATCATAATATTCTCTTATCATTGTATTTCTGCGGTGTTGGTTGCTATTTCTCTTCTCTCATTTGTGATTTTATTTAAGTCCTTTCTCTTATTTTTTTCCTTGATAATCAGTCTGGTTAGAGGTTTATCAACTTTATTGATTTTTTTCAAAGAACCAGCTTCTAGTTTCATTGATCTGTTCTATTGCTTTTTTAGGTTTTGTGTCCTTTATTTCTGCTCTAATTCTTATTACTTCCTTCCTTCTGCTGGTTTCAGGTTTTGTTTGTTGTTCTTTTTCTAGCCCCTTTAGGTGTAAGATTAGCTTGTTTATTTGAGATTTTTCTTGCTTCTTGAGGTAGGCCTGTATTGAATTTTGGAAAGGTCCTCAGTAGAGTCAAATTCATATATATAAAATATATATTATATATACTGTATAAATAAAATAAAATATATAATGTATATAAATAAAATACATATATGTTATGTATTATATATGTATTACAAGGTCTATCAATCTATCTGTTGTCTATCTGTATTCTTCTCATGCTAATGAGCAGAAAATCTAATAAAACATTACATTTAAGGAAAAGCAATTCCTCATCCTTCAGAATAGAAATGCTGGCACATCTCACTAGTGAAGGGCTATGAGGTATTTTGAAAATGCACATTTGTATACAATTAGTAAACTGTGCAGCATTTAGATGTGGGGCATATGATTGAATCCACACAGTAGGATACTTTAAAATGAGTGTATTCTTTTTATTTACTTTTCAATTTCAGAGGATGTCTACTTTGAAAAGCATCCACTGGTTTAGTATAGGAGAGATAAAAGGAAATATTTTAAATTTTAAATTGAGATTGATGTATAATCACATTAAACAATGTATAAACTAAGTATAGAACAAATATTAGATATGTAGTCTGCTTACAATTACATTTAATTTTCTTTTAAAATTTTGGCTAACTGAAGTCAACACAAGTTCAATTATTTTTGAATGTTGTTTACTTTCAAAAGCAAAAGTGCTAAAGAGTATTTTATATATTTATGCATTTTTTAAAAAGGTTCAGCTAGCTTATTTATTCATGAAATGTTGAGGGGACCCAGACAAATCCCCAAAGTGATGCTAATTTTTAAATTAAATATACATAAATTAATCCACATAACTCTGGGAGGAAAATAATTCTTAGAAAATGCATGGAATTCATTATGAGCCATTAAAAAAGCATTTAGTAATTACTAGTGGTGAGAACAATTTATAAAATAAACTTGCACTTTTTTTTCTGTTTTGAGATGAAGCTTACCTAGATTTAGAGAATCCAATTGCTTTTTGTAGTGTTTTCTTAAAAGAATTTAAAATTTTCTGCTCTTCTTGTAGGAAAAAAAATAATACTAAAGCTTCAAGATACAGAGCTTTGAATGGAAATTTTTTGACATATCATTAAAGCTGAAGTTACCTTATAATCTCAGTCTTTTGTTACTTAAATAATTAATCCTCTCCCACAGACTTGTCAAAAGAATATTGCATGAACGAACTTTAACATTAATTCATTTGTGTCCATCATAATGATAGTGTATTTAATGTCTATAATGGGCTATATCCTCTCACAGGTATGTTACTTACATTATTTCAGTTATTCTGAATTACTTCAAACCTATGAGCTAAGTTCTGGTGTCTCCATCTTACAGATGAGAAAGTATAGTAATCTGCTTTTTATCAGAGGTGGGCAATATACGGCCTATGGTCCAAATATGCCCATCACTTGTTTTTGTAATTAAAGTACTACTGGAAGCTATGCCCATTCATTTACATCTTGTCTACAGATGCTTTCTCTCTATGGTGGAAGAACTGAGTATTTACAACAGAAACCAGATGCCCTGTAAGGCAAAAATATTTATTATCTTGTCCTTTACAGAAAAAAAAGTTCCTAATCCCAACTTTAGGTCACCAAGTAAGAACTGCCATTCAAATGGATGCTAAAGTCAGTGCTCCCTTAACTAGATCACGGTGCATGCCAAAGGAATATAAATGTTAAGGAGGGGAGTAAACAATAACTTACTCATTAAAAACAAAAACAAAACAACTATTTGCTTAATGACTTATAAAGATAAAATGAGGGTTTTGGATTTAAATCCTGTCTTAGAAGTGTATCACCATCATGAATCTAGACCAGGCATGTAAAAGTTCATGGACTCAGAACACATCATTTAAAGCATGGAAAAATAATACCTGATCTCCCTGCACTCAAAGGTCTGGGATGGATGGGCTCTTTTTCACACTATTACCTATTATTCTGTAATTCTGATTCCCAGGTCAGACCTAAAGCAGGTCTGACTCAATTGGAAATGATCCAAAACAGTTTAAAATATTTTTTTCAATATACAGTGCAGATGAACTGTGTTCTTACATACAGAAAGTAATAGATATATCACATTCTGATGACCTCTGTGGTTCATTCAGAGCAATTATGAAAATAGCCCATAATAATTCAATGCAATACAAAAGATATTTTTTAAAAACTCTCCAGCATTCTGTGAGGCCCTCTAGGTGGTAACAGAATTAATATTTGCCATAGCTACTGATTTAATGTTTGAGTCACTTTTACATATATTACTTCTTTTGAATTACCCACAAACATAAACACATACTATGTACAAGCAAGCATGGCCTATTTAATCTAATTAAAATTTAATAAGTAGATATAATGTATGAATTATTATGCTAGGTCTAAATATCAACTACTGATATTCTTGAGGGAAAGGCAGATTATAAAACACTTTTTTTTTTTAACAGAATTACACAAAAAGTTTATAGCAAATTTAATCAAGACACTGTGGCAGGAAGTATGTCAGCGTAGAACAAAGGTTTCTCAAAATCAGTGTGTCAGCACCCTGGACATTGCGGGGTGGATAATTCTTTTGTCATTCCACCTTGTTCATTGTAGGGTGTTCAGCAGCATTCCTGGCTTCTATTCGTGAAGTGTCAAGTAGTAGCCCTATGTTCCCTAACTGCGGCAATCAGAAATATCTCCAGTCATGATCAAATGTCACCTAGGGGGATAACATCATCCCTTGTTCAGTAGCACAGTGTAACAATAGTTTGGAACGTGTACAGACAAAAATGAATGCAAGAAATGAAATTAGATAGTTACGTTAGTCATTGGGAAATGAGCAGAAGAGGGAATGATATAAGGTATCTTTTGGAGGCTGAATATATAGCACCTGATGAAGCAAAAGTGATTGTAAGGCATTTTCAAACCTTAGTGGGAAGAAGTATCATTAAGGGTGACTGTCATGAAGTCTACCTTATAGCAATTCTAATTCATTTGGTATATGAAGGGGCCCAGGAATATAAGTTTCAACAAACATTAGAGAAAAAGTGGATGTAAACAGTGGAGAGCTATGAGAAGACAGGGCCAGAGTTAATGAGACAGTAGCCAAGTTTGTAGCTAAACAGAATTGTTGATGAAGAAATCACATACCCACTTTGGGTATTTCTAGAACCAATGGCTTATAAAATGTTTCTTTTTGGAAATCTATAACATTATGCATCTTTAAATTAGAGCCAAAAATTTTCCAGGCCTGGGTTGCTATGCTGGGTTTAACAATTCCAGGATTTTATATCTATATATATCTATATCTACCTATAATTGTCAACATGATTATGTATCCTGAAAACATTCTAATACATATGGCATGAAGTTACTTGGGGAAACATTTCATTTTCAAGATTTGTAGGGTTTGAAGTTCCTGTTTCTAAATGGCAAGGAAGAGAAGTGTGTCCTTCCTATCTGCTGGAGGGACAGAGTGGTACTCTATCAGGACTTTGTCATCTGTGCTTATCAAGTTGGAAGTCGCTGAAGACATTAGGTCCTTGGAGGAAAGACTCCTGTCACACCACAATGCCTTCCAGTATTTTCTATGGTTTCCTGTGCATGGCCTATGTTCAAGAGCCCTGTGGTTGATATTAATGAAATGAGATTACCTGGGAGAAGCATAAGAATTATACAAATAATCTTAGATATCTAGTATTCTGCTCTTGTGACCTCAATTCTTAGTATTTCACTAAGCCATGCATAATATGAGGCCGTTTATTATTTATTTGTGCTAAACATATTTGTTTTTACAAATTTCATATTTTAGGTACTTATATGAAATACTTTGTAAGTTTACATGTTTATTTATGCTAAAAATAACTCTTTTGTGCAAAGGAAAGAGGGCCAGTTTATCCCCCCAAAATACTGACAACAGTTTAAACGAAGAGCCAAACAGAAACATTTTGAACCATTTTGTTCAACACTTGCTAGTATAAGTGAACTAGAGAAGCAAGGGTACAGAGGGTAGCATATCCACCAGTCATGCAACTCTATTTTGTTAAACAAAAAACACTGATCACATTATACATCTTTTGTATTGTCTATAATTTTCTTTAAAATTCTTCCACATCAATAGCATGTAATTTGTCTACATTATAACCTAAGAGAATTTAGTTAACATTTATACTCTAATTGGATATCCATAGGCCAAGGAAGCAATGGTATTTTCATTACCATGCTGTATATTACGAATGACTTTTTTAGTGCTGAAATTCTGTGATATGTGGTTTGGACAGAAATATTGTAGAGGCCCTACCATCCTGGTATGAACAGTGTATAAGAAAGAATATAAGTGATTCATAATCTCTCACCTTTGCAATGGAGGCCTATGTTATCATACTCTTTCTGTGGTCTGTGTGTAGCTACTTATAGAAGGATTTTGCCTCATGACTTGTATCAGAAAGTTAGTGAATTCCAAAATACCTAACTTCATTTTGGTTTGCCTTTCCTTGGCCTGAAAGTTAAATGTATGTGCTTATAGGAGAATCAGTCTGAAACTTCTTTCTTTGAACCACAACACCTTACGGCAAAAATGTCAGTAAGGAGAACTAAGGCCATATTTTACTGATTCTAAAATGCAACTTTAAAAATAATGTAACATTTCCAAAATTGGGACATATTTTACAATCTGTTGGCTAGATGATAGTCAGGATATATTTGCTTATTATCAATGCATTCTGGCAAGTTAAAAAAAAACAAAAACAAAAACTTATATTGCATGGGCATGAAAACAAAACATTGATATTGATACTTCAGATCCCAAGTTGATTGAGAAGGGTTGAACTTTGAATGTGATGATGTTTTAGAAACCCCCAATTAACGCATTTTCCTATGTTTTCCACTTAATGTATACAAAAGAATAATCTCCTCCTCCTCCTCCTCATCATCATCATAATCATCATCCTATGTCTAAATTAAGTAGTTCATTGACTCAGCATACACTCAAAAAATTAAGTGGATTTATTTCACAATTTGGCTACAACAAATTTTTTTCTTAGCTTTATAAACAAACAGAAAACAACAAAAACCCCACAAAAACTATTTTACAATGAATACCATTTCAGAATTGATGACATATGGTCATCTTGAATGGCAGACATGGCTTAGTTTATTTCTTACCCAAACCTTGGTGCAGAGTGAGAACATAGCACTTCCTTGTTGAGAATTAGCCTGAAGAGACTTGTCACTCACTCCTGAGAGTTCACAAGTTCAAATAACAAATACACTTGTAAATACTTCCAAATTTCTTTTCAAATTCTGCCCCCATTTCCACCCCAGGCCATTCGCATGAATTTAGTCGGGAATAGCATAGTTCCTCAAGGTAAATATGCAAATGAACTCTACCCATGACCCTGGCAACACTGACTTGGGAAACAATTCTCTGAATTACTTTTAGGGTGCAAATTTAAACATAAATAAACCCAGCAGGTTCATAGGTTTAAATTAAATTGCACAACAGAAGTTCAATAAATCAGAACTTTAATAGATAAAAAAATTAAGTCAAAACCTTTGTGTTTTAATAAATCAAAAATTTTATCAAGCTTAAGAAAATATGAAATGAATTCAAATGACTACCTAATAATTAGTGTTTTTCCATCCCTCATATCTGAATATGTAATAAAGGATCATTGTGCTGGATATCAATGTACAAATGACTTAATATAGGATGTCCACTCCCCCCATTAGGGGAAACAATATCCTGCTGCCATGTTGTTGGTTTGGTTTGGTTTGATATGATTTTTCTTATTTTTCTCTCCTTTATCCCATCCCTCAGATATTTAAATTCTGCACAGTCTATGATGATTAAAACATCAAAACTAAGCACAAGCTCATTGGAAAACAGGGCCAAAAACCATTCTAATATTTAGTGCACATTTTGTTCACACTAAGAATAAGCACAAAGTCATAAAATATTGTCCTGAGTCATAACATATTATAAAAGACACAAATGGATATTTTAAGAAATTCTGTAGTAATTAGAAGTTGCTGAAGAGAAAGTCTGCTGAAATCAGAGGAAACATAATACATCAACAAAAATGAACATACATCATTGGAAGAGTATTGTATTTTAAGTCGACACAATTCGTAAAAAATCTAAATTTACAAAGAAAAATTAGAGAATGAGCCTTGTAAATGAAATCATCAATTCAATAAATAATTTTGCATATAGTTTTTCATGTGCTAATTCCATAGAATGTAATGTGGATTTAGCACAAGGAAATTCCCATCAGTGTCACTCCTGAAAGTGAGTGGAGGGGCTTTAGAAGGAAATGATAAGGGCAAAAAAAAAAAGTTTCCAGAAGAAATTGAGAGTAACTCTTGGCTTTCACAGAAAAAGAAAAGTGAAAATGATGTAAAGGGGTATAAATTGTTAAGGGGGAGTATGTGAAACTAAAACACCTCTCTTTTATCAAATTGGAGGTGTCTCTGCATAGAAGGTATGTGTTTCTGTAACAAGCAAAAGTAAATTGCTAAAGGCACTGACTTTGGTGTTGGTGGATGCCTCCCATAAGTCCTTGCATTTTTCCTTTCCCATCTGTTTAAAGGCTTCCACAGAGAAAGGTCATGAGGATCAGAAAGGTGTCATCTGCTATCAGTGAGGTAGTGAAAAGAGAATGCATTATCAATATTCACTAATGCGTACATGAATTTAAGCTTAAAGAAGTGAGCATCTCACTCACTCAAAATGATCTGGAAATTTTCCATGAAAGAAATAAGAATCCCAGATGTAATTACAGAAATCAGGCTCAAAGGAAAAAGGAATGCCAAATTATTTACTGGTAATATTGAAGGCCACCAACCATCCCTGGAGAGATGGGAAGGGCTTTTTATAGGATTGGAAGGTCTGGGCTTGTGCAAGTTGATTCTGAAAAAGGATTAATGAAGTGGGGCCCTATTCAGGAATGGATATTATGAAGAACCAGAAACAATTTAGTAATGTCATACTGCAATAATTTTTGTCCTCAAACTGCAAAGATTAAAGTGGGGCCTATGATTATAAATGAAGTAGTGATATTTTAATACACAGTCTGTTAGTCATTTGGAGGATTACTCTTTGGCCTAGTCCATGGTCTATCAGTCTTGTTGGACACATTTTTATGTTACATTAGGAGCACTGCTTCTTGATTACCAGCTGGGAAGATTTTCATTTCCTCAATAGGATTGACCAGAAAATATAATGAAGTTCAAGGTTTACCAAAAAGTTCTATACATAACTTACTTATTAACTGTCAACATCTAAAAGAACAATGTAAATGAAATGGCCAATGTGCATGAAAGCAGACAGACTGATTATTCTGAAATACGATAAAACACCAATAAATAAATAAACAGATGACTCAGACTGCATCTCACTGCATAATAGGCACCATGAAACTCTACAAGTCACAAGCCAAGTAGAAGAATCATGATTATAAGGTCATCTGTGTAAGGCAGTCTTGATCACAAGGCATTTGATACCAAGAGAAGAATGAAATGGAGGTTTGGCAGCTTCATACTGTTGCCTGACACTAATTTAATATTAATACCTGGAGTTATGTTTTCTATAGTTCTGTGAATTAAATGGTGTGCTCACTACTTGTTTTGAGTTGTGGGCATTCCTAAGTGTTATACATACGATATTAAGAAAGATGTCTACAAAGTCCTTGTTCTGGGCCTACTGAGCCCTTAACAGGACTAGCAGGAGAATTAAGTGGAAAAAGTCTAGACACCAGGATTTGAATCATACATATCACATGTGACCTTGGAAAAAAGAACTTAACCTTTCTGAGCTTCTGTTTCCTCACTGTAAAACAGGGATGAGGATATATACCTTTTAGGGTTGCTAATAGTGTTAGCTAATATATGTAAAAATGTCTGATCCACACAAGACATTCAGTTGGTGTGGTTAAATTCCGAATAAAAACCTAATTCCTGTTACTTCAAAAATATACTTGCAAATTTTCGAACTCTTAGTTGAC
The DNA here is from genome assembly GCF_023065955.2 of Ursus arctos. NCBI lineage: Eukaryota > Metazoa > Chordata > Mammalia > Carnivora > Ursidae > Ursus > Ursus arctos. The sequence continues at coordinate 27,920,563 of NW_026622986.1, forward strand.
TAAGAAGTATCTATCTTAAATTCTTGTGGTTGTAAGGTTGCAAATAACACAAAAGTATATGAATTAGCCTTGGCCAGAGAAGGAGGGGGAGAAGGAGAAGACAAGGATGGGGAATGGAGAGAGAAGGAAAGGAAGAGGGAGGGAGGAGCAGAAGGAAGACATAAAAGTAAGACTGAGGGTGGAGAGGAGGATGTTTATATGAAGCAGAATGCTTCATTTCTGGGTATTCAGGGGACACAGATCTAGAACTAGAAATCTGTGAAGCCATTACCAACACAGCCTATACTTTCTCCATTTCTTGCCTCTCCATGTGCTTCCATCTTATTTATATCTCTTCGCAACTCAAATTTCTCAATGCTTCACATCTGTCTACTCGACATTTAAAAGAGTACGTATTCACCATTCAAGAGGACACCCAAACTGTGTGGGGGAGAGAATTTGATTGCAATGTGAGGCCAACCATAAAATGTAAAACTAACAGCCAGAGGCTTAGGTTCGGGGAATAGAAATTGTGGGATGCTCCTGAATAAAGGGTATCAATAGGTCACTGGGAGTTAGGAAGACATAGTAAATTATATTTACCATGAATATCTAGTAATTCATATTAATTATTTTTCTAGATCATGGTGGCAGGAGTAGAATTTAAATTTAGCTTTCATTTAAATATTAATTTGACTAAAATAATAGTAGCTATCATTATGAGTTCTTACTGTCTATGGGGCAATCATTTTTACAGGCATTATCTCATTAATCTCCACAAACTTACGGGTAGGTGCTTTCATTATCCTCAATTAGAGATGAGGACATTTAAGCCAAAAGAGGATGTTCAAATTTGCATGCTTTAAGATCTATAATTGAGGGTAGAATGATTTTAAACCTGTTAAATAGTCAAAAATAGATTTTGGGACTAAATATCACAAGTATGCCAATAAGAATCTGAAAGAAAATGGAAGACATCTTCCCTGAATGCTAGGCGCACTTTTTGCCATGACAAGGAAGGCAAGAGAAAATTCTCTGACTTTAAAATAACAAATGTTTTGAAAATGACAACGAAAATGCTTCACTTTAATGATTATGAAGAACCTTAAAGTAGGAAAACTGACAGAGATTTCAACCTATTATTTCAATGAATCTCTTAATTTTATAATGTTTGTAAATTTTTTAAGTACTGAGATAAACAATTCTAAATATATCTTTAGATAATACAGGACATAAGTAAGTGCAATGGCACTAATTCTTAACATTATAGCTTACGGCAGTTTAACTAATGCAACTCAAGAATATATTTGTCAGGCATGTGTCATCCAAACTGAGAGAATCGTGCAACTAAAAGCCAAAACCAATTCTGTACTTAAGAAAATGGTGAAATGAAAAGTAGCCTTCCAAATGGGGAAAAAAAAAAAAGACCATAAAACAGGATACAGATCAAGGATCAAGGTGACAAGGGCAAAGTCAAAAACAGTAATTATAACCTCTTGTGGGAGAACCAACTTTCAGAGTTAAAACTTGTCTTACAATTTTGCGAACATGGAATATTAACCTGATATAAAGGGAAGAGGGAAGTAGCACATCAATTTGCACGTTACAGTTCAAACACATACAGATTTTCAGCAAACACGTCTTCATACAGGAAATAAAAGAGCCCGGTTTTATATAGGTTGCAGTTCCTGAGCCAATTTTCTATAAATACCCCACTGATGTCAAGTGAATTACAGTCTTCTCCAGCTAAGGAAGCTGTAGGCAAACCCAGAAGCCTATTAAGAAGGAAATGACAAGCTTCAGGCACCTAATTGCATTAGCTCATCACCAGTAAGACACCAGAATTCTAAAACTAATCTGACTGGGGATTGACTGGAATTGAATCTACTCTAGGATGTTTTTTTCCCCTCAGCCTTGCATGTTTAAGGAGAAAAATCTGTTTACTAGTTCGGTCAAAGGAAATTTTATTTTCTCTTTTAGCCAATGAAATAAATTGATATGCTTTGGTTAATTTTACTTATATTTATAACAAAAATATTTATAAGAATAAGAACATAAAAATAATTTTTGTAGAAAAACTATGTATTTACTATCTACTAATGAATCATTGGTGGCAGTCTTAAATGATAGCTGGTATATCAGTATACACTCACCTCACTACAAAGAATTCTCTTTCCCTACCTTCACTCTGTCAAAATTCCCTGCCCTCTCTGCTGTCCATGGTGGGTACCTATAGTATTTGATCTGTTTCTTACTTGGTTATCAAGTGGCTTTGTCACTTGCAGCAGATATAATCCATGCTCTGCCCAGATGTTTTCAGAACACTTACTTATTCTGTAGGCTTCTTTCTGGTGCCTCTGTGCCTTCACATAACTTCTAATAGCCCATACTTGACACTCTTTTAGGAGTGCCTCCCTTGAGCTACTGGAACACCTAGCCTTCAGACAAAGAGCTAGTCAACAGTGAAGTCGGAACCCCAGACCTCTTGAAGGCTGGGCATGAAAGCCCAGCACCTTTGCCTCCAGTCAGGAAAAATGAAACAAAACAAAAACAAAAACAGAAACAAAAACAAAACTTAAGTATGATTTATGTTCCAGGTCTCCCTTGCCAGAATCAGACTGAAGTTGGGATTTTTCCTGAAATCATAACCTTGCTTGATGTCCCTTCCTCCCCTGCCCTGTGCCTCACCCCCCTTTTCCCTACTGGTTACCTTCAGAGCACTTCCATAATAAATCACTTGCAGGTGAATTCCCCTCTTAGTCTGCTTTGGGGATCTTGACCTAACTTACCACTTTTCTCTCCTTTCCTGGTTTATGATTATTCTCACTTAGCGCTCATTCATTAGAAATTTCTTAAATACTTAGGGTGGGCCAATTTCCTATGCTCTAGGGGATTACAGTTTATCAGGATAAAAAGGAAAATAATGGGGAGGGTTGTTTTTTACATGTCCACAAGGGAACCTTCACATACATTCTTACACACAGCACCCATCATGATGATATCTTCCTGGGATGTATCACACTTGATTTATAAAGGAGCAAGGAATTGTTGGAAAATCTTGGCTTTTATAAAAGCAAACAACCAGTCAATTTCAAAACACATTTTTCATACATTAAGTGTGAACTGGAAGGCATATACAGCACCAAAAGATGTAAGATAACACCTAGAATTTCTTAGTGTATTGATTAATTAAATAGAAATGAAATTTGGTCTAACAAGTTCTTAAATGATATGAATTTAAATTTTCTAATCGGAATGTATTCTAATTTTTTGCTATCTGCAAATCAGAGTAAAAACCATTATTGCATTGGTAAATTAAAGGATTAATGTATTAACCTATAGATTAAAGTTAAATAAATATAAGAACAAACTACAACTGTTTTATGAAAATAATCACATATAGACAAAATAGAAAAAGATACTAAAGATAGGTTAGTTGATCAAAAAAATTGGGGGGTTATGAAATAGTAAAAGGGTGACAGAAGCCATATAGTTTCATTGTTAAGAATAGTATTCCTAAAGGTGTGCCTGGGTGGCTTAGTCACTTAAATGTCCAATTCTTGGATTTGGCTCAGGTCATGATATTGCAGTCATTGGATCAAGCCCCATGTGGGGCTCCTTGCTGGATGCAGAGTCTGCTTGGAATTCTCACCTTCTTCCTCTCCCTTCCCCTGTCCCTATCCCTGTTTGCACATATGTATGCTCCCACTCTTTCTCTCATACATACATACATAAATAAAATAGTAAAAAAAAAACCCAACAACCCAAAAAACAAACAAACAAAAAACTATTCCTATGACTTTCAGGGAAGATGGCAGAGTAGCAGGACCCTAAGCTCACTGTGTCCCAAGGATAACACTAGATAATAATTGTATCAGTGTAAATAATGTAGAAAACAACCTAAAGACTGGCAGAACAGGCTGTCCACATCTAAATGTACAGAAGAGTCCACATGGAAGAGGACAAGAATGGAGACCCAGCCTGGAGCTTAAGGGACCTGTGGGATTGTTCATGGGACAGAGGGACACCAGGGGCATAGAGAGTAAAAAAAAAACAAAACAAAACATATTCTCACAACAAGCACCCCTGGAAAGGGGAATTTATACAGGTAAGATGAATCCCTATAAACATCTGTCTTTGAAACCCAGGGGCTGAATTTTGCAAGTTCTTATAATCAATGGGCTTAACACCTGGAACTTTAAAATTCAGTGGCCTGGCTCTGGGAGAGGCAGGAGGGTAAGAGGAAACTAAGTCCCTGCTCTTAAAGAGACACCACAACACACAGCCCCTCAGAAGTAAAGCACAGAAGCAGCAGTTTGAAAAATGCCTGGGGTATACAGTTGGGAGATTTGTTTACTAATCTCAGAGCATGTATTAGAGCGGTTGGGATCCTTGGGAGACTTCTCCAGGAACAAAGGAGTTGGAAGACACCATTTCTCTCCCTTGCCCCCCAGCCTAGATACAAGGATATCTGCTGGAACTGGCATAGTGCAAACACTCGCAACCCAATTTGCTAACAGTGTGACACATTCACCTGTGCTCTCCTGTAGATATGCCCCCTCCACCTAATCTTTGGTTCCAGGTTTCTTCCCATAACAGACCTACATAAACCTTGCTAACACTGGGTGCCTTGCACCTGCATGCTTCTTTGGATCTGCCCCTTCCAGTCCAGCCTTCCCTCGTCCCCAGCAGCTACAGGTACCCTCCTGTAGCAGACCTGTGTGGAACTTGCTGGCACCATGTACCTGGCCCCCAGATTCTCCTGCAGACCTCCTCTCTCCAATGCCATTGGCTTGAGTCCATCCAAAGAGGTGCCACAAACCTGGCCATGTACAAGTAGCTCCAAGAGGGGCCAGAAACACTCCAAAGTGACTCCAGCCCAGGGAGAGGGGTAGATGTCTACACACACCAATCCAACTGCAGTCCTAGCAGTGGGCTGAGGAGCAGACATCTGGTCTGATTGTAGGCCCAGCTCATCAACAAAAAATTCTCAGGTGACAATGCAGGGAATTGCCTTGAAGTTTGGTGCTACTCTATCTCTGGCAAACACCTGGTCTAACTTAATTTAAACACAATGTAGCCCCAGACTGGACCACTACCAACACAGGGAGCAAACCCTGCCCACAGTAGGTAAAGAAAGCCATTGCAGACTACTGGACTAAAGGCAAAAACGGCCCACAATATCAGGACCCAAACAACACACATGAGACAACTCTAAAGCACTAGGTTCTGGTGAACAGGGGACACTGCACAGCAGGGCACTACAGGACCTCTCCTTCATAAGACCTACTTGCAAGAGCAGGACATGTAGCTGATTTTACTAACACACAAACAGATAAAATGAGGAGACAAAGGAATATGTCTCAAATGAAAGAATAGGACAAAACCACAGCAAGAGAGCTAAATGAACAGAATTAAGTAATATGCCTGATAAATAATTTGAACTAATGGGCATAAAAATACTCACCGGACTTAAGAGTGGAGGACTTCAGTGAGGCCCTCAATAAAAAGAAAGAAAACATAAAAAGAACCAAGGATAGGTGAAGAACTCAATAACTAAACTGAAAATACACTAGAAGAAATAACTGGTATGCCAAAGGAAGAGGAAGAATGGATCAGCAATCTGGAGAACAGAGTAATGGAAAGCAATCAAGCTGGACAAGACAGAGGAATAATAATAATAAAAAAATGACAATAGACTTAGGGAATTCAGTGACAACATCAAACATAATGACATTTGCATTATAGGGGTCCCAGAAGGAGAAGAGAGAGAAAAGAGGGCAGAAAATTCACTTGAAGAAATAATCCTGAAAATTTCCTTAATATGGGGAAGGAAATAGAAATCCAGATACAGGAGTCAAGGAAAACCCCAAACAAAATCAACCCAAGGGGGTCCACACCAAGATACACAGTCATTAAAACAGAAAAGGATGCCTGGGTGGGCATCCTGGGATGCCTGACTGGCTCAGTTATTTAAGCATTTGCCTTTGGCTCAGGTCATGATCCTGGGGTCCTGGGATTGAGTCCCACATTGGGTGAATCACTCAGTGGGGAACCTGCTTCTCTCTCTGCCTGCTGCTCCCCATGCTTGTGCATGCTCTCTCTCTCTCTCTGACACATAAATAAATAAATAAATAAATAAATAAATAAATAAATAAATAAATATTTAAAAAAAAAAGAAAAAGTACTGATAAAGAGAAAATTTTAAAGCAGCAAGAGAAAACAGTTACATACAAGGGAAACCCCATAAGGCTATAAGCAGATTTTTCAGCAGAAATGTTGTAGGCCAGAAGAGAGTGGCAACTGGAGGAGATAATGCTAAGTGAAATAAGTCAAGCAGAGAAAGACAATTATCATATAGTTTCACTCATTTATGGAACATTGGAAGTAGTAAGATCGGTAGGAGAAGACAGGGAAGAAGAAAGGGGGGGTAAACAGAAGGGGGGAGGAACGATGAGAGACTATGGACTCTGGGAAACAAACTGAGGGCTTCGGTGGGGGGGGATGGGATATGCTGGTGATGGGTATTAAAGAGGGCACGTATTGCATGGTGCACTGGGTGTTATACGCAATTAATAAATCATGGAACTTTAAAAAAAATAAATAAATAAAAAAGTGCTGAAAGAAAAACAAACAAACAGAAACATCCAGCCAAGAATACTCTATCCAGCAAGGCTAACATTCAGAATAGAAGGAGAGATGAGTTTCCCAGACAAATAAAAGTTAAAGGAATTCATGACCACAAAACCAACCCTTCAAGAAATGTTAAAGTGAACTTTTAGAATGGAGAGAAAACACCATAAGTAGGAGTTAGAAAAGTAGTAAATGTAAAAGCACTAAAAATAAATCTTTTTATAAAAGTCAGTCACAGATTTACAAAATAAAAGGATGTAAAGTATGACACCATATACCTAAAATGTGGGGGGAAAGGAGTAACGAATGGGTTCAAACTTAAGTGAACAGCATAATATAGACTATTAAATGCATCAGATGTTACATACAAACTTTATGGTAATCACAAATCAAAAAAGCAGTAATAGATATACAAAAAATAAAGAGAAAGGAATCCAAGTATATTACTAAAGAAACCCAACAAACCACAGGAGAGCAAGAGAAGAAAGTGACAGAGAAGAATTACAAAAACAGCCATAAAAGTAACAAAATAGAAGTATATACCTATGAATAATTACTTTGAATATAAATGGACTAAATTCTCCAATCAAGACACACGGAGTGATGGAATGCACAAAAAGCAAGACCCATCTATACACAGCCTGCAAGCGACTTACTTCAGACCTAAAGACACATGTTGATTGAAAGGGAAGGGATGAAAAGCATTATTCACGTAAATGGAAGTGAAAAGAAAGTTGGGGTAGCAATACTTACATAGGACACAATAGAATTGAAAACAAAGTCTGCAACAAGAGACAAAGAAGGTCACTATATAGTCATAAATGGAACAATCCAACAAGAATAGATATAGCAATTGTAAATATTTATGCAACTAACATGAGAGCACCTGATACATAATATAGCTAATAAGAAACACAAAGGAAGGAATCAACAGTAATACAATAACAGTATAGGACTTTAACACCCCACTTACATCAATGGAAGGATCATCCAAACAGACAATCAACAAGGAAACAGTGGCTTTGAGTGACACATTGGACTAGAAGAATCTAACAGATATATTCAGAACATCCCAGTCTAAAACAGAATAGACATTGCTTTTAAGTGCCCATAGAACATTCTCCAGAATAGATCACATATACAGAATAGATCCCAAAACAAATCCCCCAAATTCAAAAAGATTAAAATCATATCATACTTGTTTTCTTGTCATAAGCTATGAACCTACAAATCAACTATACACACACACACATACACACACACACACACACACACATACACACACACACACACACACACACAACTGGAAAGAACACAAATGCATGATGGGTAAACAACATGTTACTAAACAATGAATAAGAAGCTGAGAAATTAAAGAGGAAATCCAAAAATACATGTAGACAAATGAAAATGAAAACACAATGATTCAAAACCTTTGGGATGCAGCAAAAGCTGTTCTAAGAGGGAAGTGTTTTCCAATGCACACCTCTCTCAACAAGCAAGAAAAATTTGAAATGAACAGCCTTACACCTAAAGGACCAAGAAAAAGAACAACAACAACAAAAATTCCCAAACCAGTAGAAGGAAGGAAATAATAATTAGAATAATTAGAATATTTTTAAATGAAATAGAAACTAAAAACAAAAACAACAGAACAGATCAATGAAACCAGGAGCTAGTTCTTTTAAAGGATCAACAAAATTGATAAATCCTGATTCATAAAATGAGAAGGGGAGGAGAGAAATAACAATGAATACCATGGCAATACAAAGGATTATAAGAGAATATTATGAAAAATTATATGCCAACAAATTGGGCAATCTAAAAGAAATGATAAGTTCCCAGAAATACATAAACTACCAAACCTGAATCAGGAAGAAATAAAAAATCTGAAAAGATTATGAGCAATGAAACTGAAACCGTAATCAAAAAACTCCCAACCAACAGAAGTCCAGAACCAGATAACTTCACAGGTGAATTCTACCAAACATTTAAAGAACAGTTAATACCTAATCCTCCCAAACTACTCAAAAAAACAGAAAAGGAAGGAAAACTTCCAAATTCACTATATGAGGCCAGCATTACCCTGATACCAAAACCAGATAAAGACATCACTAAAAAAGAGAACAAGCCAATATCCCTGATGAACATAGCTGCAAAACTTCTCAACAAAATACTAGCAAACTAAATCCAACAATACATTAAAAAAATCATTCACCACGCTCAAGTGGGATTCATTTCTGGGATTCAAGGGTGGCTCAATATTCACAAATCAATCTATGTGATACACCACATTCAACAAGTGAGCATATGGTCATTTCAACAGATGCAGGAAAAAACATTTAACAAAGTACAACATCCATTTATGATATAAACCTTCAACAAAATTGGTTTAGAGGGAATATTCCTCAACATAATAAAGCCATGTATGAAAAACCCACAACTAACATACTCAATGGTGAAAAACTGAGAAATTTTCCCAAGATCAGGAACAAGACAAGGATGTCCACCCTCACCACTTTTATTTGACATAGTACTGGAAGTCCTAGCCACAGCAATCAGACAACAACAACAACAAAGTCATCCAAATTAGTAAGGGAGAAGTGAAACTTTCACTGTTTGCATATTATGCATAGGAGCCTCTAAATAGGGGTGCCTGCGTGGCTCAGTTGGTTAAACATCCAACACTTGGTTTCAGCTCAGGTCATGATCTCAGGGTCATGGGATTGAGCCGTGTGTTGAGCCCTGTGTCAAGCTCCATGTTCAGCATAGAATCTGCCTGAGTTTCTCTCTCTCTCTCCCTCTGTCTCTCTCCCTATATATAAAATAATTAAGTCTTAAAAAAAGAAACCCTGAAAGAATCCATCCACAAAAAAGCTACTAGAACTGATAAATGAATTCAGTATGGTTGTAGGATACAAAATTAATATTAAAAAATCCATTGCATTCCTATTTACTAATAATGAAGTAGCAGAAAGTGAAATTAAGAAAGCAATTCCATTTACAATTGTACCAAAAATAATAAAACAGCTAGGAATTAACTTAACCAAGAGGTGAAGGACCTGTACTCTGAAAACTGTAAAAAACTGATGAAAGAAATTGAAGACACAAATGGAAAGATATTCCATGCTCATAGATTGGAAGAATAAATAAGGTTAAAATGTCCATATTACCCAAAGCAATCTACAGATTTCATGCAATCCCTGTCATAATACCAACAGCATTTTTCACAGAACTAGAATAATCCTAAAATTGGTATGGAACCCCAAAAGACCCTGACTAGCTAAAGCAATCTTGAAAAAGAAGAATAAGACTGGAGGTATCACAATCCAAGATTTCAAGATATACTACAAAGCTTAGTAATCAAAACAGTATAGTACTGGCACAAAAAACAGACACATAGATCAATGGAACAGAATAGAGTCTAGAAATAAACCCACAATTATATGGTCAATTACTCTTTGACAAAGTAGGCAAGAATATGCAATGGGAAAAAGACAGTGCCTTCAACAAATGGTGTTGGGAAACTGGGTAGCTATATGCAAAAGAATGAAACTGGATCACTTTCCTACACCATACACAAAAATAAACTCAAGGTGGATTAAAGACCTAAATGTAAGGTCTCAAACCCTAAGTATCTTAAGAAAGAGCACAGGCAGTAATTTCTCTGACACTGGGCATAGCAATGTTTTTTTCTAGATATTTCTCCTGAGGCAAGGGAAATTAAAGACAAAAATTAACTATTGGGACTACATCAAAATAAAAAGCTTCTGCACAGCAAAGAATCAATCAACAAAATTAAAAGACAACCTACTAAATGGGAGAAAATATTTATAAAGGTCACATCTGATAAAGGGTTAGTATCCAAAATATAAAAAGAAGTTATACAACTCAACAACAAAAAATCCCCACAAATAAGCCAATTAAAAATGGGCAGAAGACATGAACAGACATTTCTCCAAAGAAGATATATGGATGTCCAACAGACACATGAAAAGATGCTCAATATCACTCATCATCAGGGAAATGCAAATCAAAACCTTATCACCTCACACCTGTCAGAATGGCTAAAATCAAAAACAAGAAACAAGCAGTGTTGCAAGAATGTGGAGAAAAAGCAGACCCTCATGCACTGCTTGTTGGTGGGAATGCAAACTGTTGCAGCCACTGTGGAAGACAGTATGGAGGTTTCTCAAAAAATTAAAAATAGAACTACCACATGATCCAGTAATTCCACTACTGGGGATTTAACCAAAAAATATGAAAACAAAATTGGAAAAGTTATATGCTTCCCTATGTTTATTACAGCATTATTTACAATAGCCAAATTATGGACGCAGCCTGAGTGTCCATTGATTGATGAATGGATAAAGAAGATGTGGTTTATAGATACAATGGAATATTATTCAGCCATAAAGGAGAATGAAATCGTGCCACTTCTAACAACATGGATAGATCTAGGGAGCATTCTGCTAAGTAAAATAAGTCAGAGAATAACAAATACCAAAAATTCATTCAAATATGGAGCTTCAGAAACAGAACAAATGAAAAAGTAAAAAAAGAAACAAACCAAGAAACAGACTCAACTATAGAGAACAAGCTAGTAGTTACTAGAGGGAGGTTGGTGGGAGGATGGGTGAAACAGTGAAGGGGATTAAGAGCACACTCCTCATGGTGAGCACTGAGTTGTTGAATTACTATATTACACACCTGAAACAAATATATTATATGATAACATGGAATTAAAATAAAAGACACTATAAAATAATATTATTCATACTATTATCATTATTATTAATGTTTGGCAGAAAAAAATGCTGTTTTTACCACATGATTTTCTCTTCCTGGACACACACAAAGACTCTGTTCAGCCAGTCATATTAGTACCATGAGATTAAGCTCTGACCAAAACAATATAGTGACCTAATATGATCTAAGGCTTTGAGATTTGGTTCTTTAAAAATACAATTTAATACTGAAACTTTGACTTTCTATAGTTCAGGATGGAAACAGCTCAGATTCCAGAGGCATGAAGAAAACCATTCCTTTATATCTAAACTATGTTTGTGAATGGAGATAAGTCTCTGCTTATCAAAGTTGTTGAGATTTTAGAGTTTATTCTTTACCTATGCATAGTTTAGTCTATTTTGACTAAGTGTATCAAGACTACTTTGGTAATATACACTTCATTGGTCACAAAAAGACTAATTAGACCCCTAAATAAATATTGTGTTTATAATATACTAATGTGTGTGCACTATAAAATTTGCAAAATGTAAAAGGAAAATGGAGTTAAAAAACAGACTTGTCTTTCTATACAGGATGTAGCAAATCTCAAGAGACTATCACTACCAAAGTAACAATGATAATAATCCAGTTAATCTACAAAGCCATATAGTTTTTAGCCCATCCGAGAGGTGAGGATGGAAAGACATTAGTGATCTAAAGTCTAGAATGAAAGGACTCTTCTAGGAAAGAAGATCATGGCTGCCATCAGCCTTGATCAAAGTTTGGAAGAAGTTACCATAGTTGTGGGTAAGGATAAAACAGCTACACTTTTAATGAAGTTTAAAGGACAAGGATAGGCAGGATTAACAGTCCATGATTCTCTGGATCCCCACTGACAAAGAGAATTTGAAGTGAACTGTCAATTATTCTCCATGGGCCTTCACCAAAACAGTCTTGACTGAGGGCAGGGCAGAAAAGCTGACAGACCTACCCTCACCTGAAATGCAGGTTCACGGGCCCCCTGTATTCTGAGGCTAGTAGAAGAAATGAGAGAATCTCTTTAGGCATTCTTGTTCTTCTGATCCATATCGAGACGTGTTATCCACTGCAATACTGGGCATCCTGGTTCTTAAACTGAGTAGGAGAGAGTGGTGGTTCAAACTTAGATACAAAGAGAAAAGAGTGTCAAAATTGGAAAATACCATCCAAGATGTGTGAGCAATATCAAAAGGTCTATTGTATTTGTTACTGGGCTAGCAGGAGAAAGGAAGAAAGTGTGCCAGAAAAAAAAATATTTGAAGAGATTAAATATATATATTTGATGAAATAAATAATCTGATGAAAGATATCAAAGAAGCAGGAATTTCAGCAAACCCAAAAGGGAGGGAAATACAAAGAAAGCTACACTTAGGCATGTCATAATCAAACTATGGAAAACCAATGATAAAGGGTGATTGGAACATTTATTCTAAGGAACAACTATAAAAATGATGGCTGTTTTTTCACCAGAATCAATAAAGTTTCAGAAGATAACAAAACCTCGTATTTGAAGGAAAAAAATTGAAAATTGACAATCTAAAATTCTATACGCAGAAAAAATATCCTTCAAAAATGTAAGCAAAATATAGACATTTTCAAACAGGCAATATGTGAAAGAATTTATCTCATGCAGACATCTATTACAAAAAGGCTTAATTAAGGAGGTTCTTGAATAATAGCAGGAAGATTCTTGGTTTTGTAGAAAAAGAGTTGGAAATTACAAAGAATTTAAAATATTTTCCTGTTTTTATGTATATTTAAATCTCTTTAAAAGGCTATTGATTAAAGTAAAATTAATAAAATGCATTGTGCAATTTATTACATACTTAGAAGTACGTGATAATTAGAGTATAAATACTGGGAGACTAGTAAGTGGAGGTATACCTATGTAAGACTTTATATTTCCAATTATATATTAACTATATAATATATATTAACTAGTAAGTGTAACTAATTAGTTAAATTTACTGATTATAATCTCTAGAGCAACCATAAAAAATAACAAGAAATACATAACGAAAACGTTAATAGAGGGATATCCAGTTCTGGCTCAGCTGGAATACCCCATTCCATGATATTCCTCCCTCTTACACCAACAGACTCTAGTCATAAACAGGAAGCAAAAACAGTAGGACTCTGAAATGTGGAAATAAGAATGAAGACTAGGGACTTCAAGATTTCAAGTATGATTTCAATATATCCCAGATGGGCACCGGAGAAAAACCTGTAATCTGCAACCATCAACAGCTGAGTGGAATCACAAACAACAAAGCTCCAAGAAAAGCTTGCTCCCCAGGGTGAAAGCACTGGCAAAGGATGGCTTAGCAGAACAGACAACCACTGTGGTGACACCTATACTGCTCTCACTAAATACCCCAACCATCCTATCACCATGACTGATTGGGATGCTGGGCTTCCTGCTCCACCTGGCTATAGGAAGTGGTGGAGCTGGAAGACTTCAGAGACCTGTGGGGCAATAACAAAAGGTCTAGTATTCCTATCACTGGACTCCCAGAAAGAAAAGAGAAAGAGCATAGCGCTGAAAAGTACTTCAGAAACATAATAGCTGAAAACCCCCAAATTCAGCAAACAAAACCATATTCAATAAACTTAGTGGGTCCCTGACAATGTCAATCTAAAGAAATCATGTCACTACTATACATATTAATCTAACTTCAAAAACTAAAGACAAACACTTGAAATAATTTAGAGAGAAATGAAATATCTATACAGTAACAATAATTTGAATGACCGTGGATTCCTCATCAGAAACCAAGAAGGGCAGAAGAAAGTGACACTTTCTTCTTCTGCTTTCTTTTTAATAGACTGTTTTTAAAATTGAGGAATAATTGACATAGGTTATATTAGTTTCAGGTGTACAATATTATGCTTATTATTTGATATTTGTATGTACTGCAAAATGACCACAGCAATTAACAAGTGTCACCATATATGGTTGCTGAAGTTTTTTTCCTGTGATGAGAAATTTTAAAATCTACTCTCTTAGCAACTTTCCAGTATGCAATATGGTATTAACTATGGTCACCATGCTGTATAGCACATCCCCATTACTTATTTTTGTTATAATATTTTTTATTATATTATGTTAGTCACCATACAGTACGTCCCTGGTTTTTGATGTAAAGTTTTATGATTCATTAGTTGCGTATAACACCCAGTGCACCATGCAATACGTGCCCTCCTTACTACCCATCACCAGCCTATCCCATTCCCCCACCCTCCTCCCCTCTGAAGCCCTCAGTTTGTTTCTGAGAGTCCATTACTTAGTTATAACTGAAAGCCTGTACCTTTTCACTCCCTTCAGCAATTAAGCCCACGTCTCACCCTCTGCCTCTAATAAACACGAATCTGCAATATGTTCTCTGTATCTATGAGGTTTTTGTTTTGTTATCAGATTCCACATATAAGTGAGGTCACATGGTATTTGTCCTTCTCTGAATTATTTCATTTAGCATAAAGCCCTGGAAGGCCATCCATGTTGTTTCAAATGGCAAGATTTCTTTATCTTTTATGGCCTGAATAAGATTGTCATGGGTGTGTATGAATGTGTCCACCCATCCATCCATCCATCCATCGATGGACACTGAGATTGTTCCCATATCTTAGTTATTGTAAATAATGCTGCAATGAACATGGAGGTGCATATATTTCTTGAAGTGTTTCTTTTCTTCAGATGAATAGAATTGCTAGGTCATATGGTAATTCTATTTTTAACACTTCGATGAAACTCCATAGTCTTTTCCATAGTGGCCACACCAAATTACATTTTCACCAACTATGCACAAGAGTTCCCCTTTCTCCCCATCCTCTCCAACATATGTTATTTCTTGTTAATATATTATTTTTAAGAGAAATTTTTGGTTTACAGAAAAATTAAGCATGAACACAGTTTTGCCTATTGTTAACATCTTCCTTTAGTGTGGTACATTTGTTACAATTAATATATCAATATCGATACATTATTAACTAAGGTACTGGTTTAATGCAATTCCTACCACAATCTCAACAAAAATGTTTTGTAGATGGAAGTAAATTTATTTGAGATTGCCTTCCTCATGGGAAGGCAATAAAACTAGAATAAGCAAAACAGTTTTGAAAAAGAGAAGACAATGGGAAGGATCAGTCAGCCCCCCCCCACACACACATTAATCAAAAACAATATAGTACCAGTAGAGTGATAGATATAGAGATCAATGGAACATGTAGGGAACCTATCAGTAGACCAGCACCAACATGGTCAACTGACTTGTCAAAAGTGCTAAAGTAATTGAATGAAGGAAGGACAGTCTTCTCAGCAAATGCTGCTGAAGGAATTGGGTCCATAGGCAAAAATAAATAAATAAGTCTTGATCTAAATCTCAATTTGTATACAAATCTGTATAGAAAAATTAACTCGAAATGGATCTCAGATTTAAATGTAAAGCATAAAATTATCAAACTTCTAAAAGAAAATATAGCTCAAATTATACCATGCTATGAGAATCAAGAGACAAACTACAGACTTGATTAAAGTATTTGCTATCCAAATATCTGACAAAAGACCTTCTAGAATACATATAGAACTCTGAACACTCAACAATAAAAGCAAAAGTAAAATCCAATTAGAAAATGGGCCAGGGGCGCTTGGGTAGCGCAGTCGTTAAGCGTCTGCCTTCGGCTCAGGGCATGATCCCGGCGTTCTGGGATCGAGCCCCACATCACGCTCCTCTGCTGGGAGCCTGCTTCTTCCTCTCCCACTCCCCCTGCTTGTGTTCCCTCTCTCTCTGGCTGTCTGTCAAATAAATAAATAAAAAATCTTAAAAAAAAAAAAAAAAGAAAATGGGCCAAAGACATGAACAGACATCTTACCAAAGAGAATATTCAGATAGTAAATAAGTACATAAAAATATGCTCAACATCATTAGCCATTAGACAAATGCAAATTAAGAGCACGATGAGGTATCACACATACCTTTTATAATAGCTAAATATTTTTTTAAAGTTGCATCCATGGCAAATGCTGTTGAGAATATGAAAAATCCGATTTCTCATATCATTCATAGGAATAGTAAGATTGCACAGCCACTCTGGAAAATAGTTTGGCAATTTCACACTTTGCATAGAACCCAGTAATTATACCCCTGGGCATTTATCCCGGGAAATAAAAACTTATGTCTACACAAAGCCTGTATATTAACATTAATAGCATCTTTATTCATAATAGCCCAAACTTGGAAACTATCCAAATGCCATTCAAAGGGTTCAAAGGATGAATGGTTCGACTGGCACATCCGTACAATGGAATGTTACTCAGCAATTTAAGAAAGAGGCTATTGATAGTATGACAACTTCAGTGGATCCCAACAGAATTTCACTGGATGAAAAAAAGCCTTTTTTTTTTTTTTTTTTTTTATTCACTTGAGAGAGAGAGAGCACAAACAGAGGGGAGGGTCAGAGGGAGAGGGAAAAACAGACTTCCTGCTGAGCCAGGAGCCCGATGTGGGGCTCAATCCCAGGACCCTGGGATCATGACCTGAGCTGAAGGCACTCAACTGACTGAGCCACACAGGTGCCCCGAAAAAGCCAGTCTTAAAAGGTCACATGCTGTATGCATTAATTTATATAACATTCTTGAAATAGTAAAATTACAGAGATGAAGAGCACAGTAATGACTGCCAGGGGCTAAGGATATAAGGTGTGACTATAAAAAAGTATCATGAGGGATCTTTATATTGATAGAAAATTTTGCATTTTGAATGCAGCGATGGTTAAACTAATCTATATACATGACAAAGTTGAATCAGACTACACACAAACACAAAAACAAATGCATGAAAAGCTAGTTGGACCTAATAAGGTTATAGATTGACCATATTGATTGTCCACTGTCAATTTTCTGGTTCTGACAATAGATTATTTTTATATAACATGTTCTCAATGGAGAAAACTAGGTTATGGCTACATAGGATCTATCTGTTGTTTTTCCAACTTCCTGTTAATCTATAATTATCTCAAAATAAAAAAAAAAAGTCAAAGAATATACAGTAGAATGCTAAACCAAATGAACAATAAAACCTCAAGTCGTCCATGGGAAGACAGATAAAGGAAAACAAAGGAAAAAATAGGGGATGTGATACATCAAACTGAAACAACAAAATGGTAGACTTAAACACAAATATATGAATTATAGATATCTGACCAGGTTGAGGCACATAATAGAATACTATTCAGCCATGCAAAGGACAAGTTTTCAACAGAAGTGATGAATCTTGAAAGAAATATGTTCATAAAAAAAAAAAAAAAAAAAAAAAAAAAAAACCCAAAGAACACAGAGTCTGGTATTCCATTTGTTTGAGGTCTGAAAGTAGACCATGTTAAACTACAGTAAGACAAGTTAGAAAAATAGGTGCCCGAGGGGGGGCACATTTGACTGGAAGTGAAAAAAAGGGAGCTCTATAGAGTCATGGAAATATTCAACACCTTGGTAAGTGTGTGGGTGTCACAAGTATATGCATTTGTCAAAATGAATCAAACAGTACACTTAATGTGGGTACATTTCTATGGATGCAAATTATACTTTAATTTTAATATGTTCTTTAAAAAGAACTTTAAAGATTTCCCCACATCCATATGAATCATTTAATATACTTCCTGGAAAGCCCACGCTCCATTTGGGTATCACCAGAACAGTAATATGATATGGTAGTTGTAGACACTTTGGAAGTTAGATCTCAAGGGTTGGGCATCCATTTTTACATGATTACATATTGGCCAGATGCTAATCAAATAATCCACCTTGTTTTCACCTCCACATTTTGAAGAAAAGACAAAATGAGAAAGCCTCAAAGTGTTTTTAACCAAAAGAGAGATATTTTAAATCCATTTTGAACAGCATTATAAAGAGAATGCTGACAACTTCTCAGCTTTCTTAAGAGGCAAAATAAAATAAAAGAGCCTCAGGATGACTGCAGTGAAAACTTCAGTTAGACTTTAGGAAACACTTGAACCCCTAAGGATTAAATATAGTTATAATCATGTATCTCTGAAAATAAGCAAATATATTGTGTACAAAACCTATATTTTAAGACTACAAATTTAAGGTGAAAGTCTTCCTCTAAGATGGACCTTTAATTCCTTAAAAATTTGTTTCCCATCATTTGAAGAACTGCTGTTGCAAAATCTTTTGTCTTATATTTACTTACTATAAGCTATTCTCAGAAAATGATCTCTATGACAAACACTGGTTGAAATGCCCGGTTCCCATCCTCCAATATAATTTTATTTAACCTGACTTAAAAGACTAGAAAATAGTTCAGCTAAACAATAAAGTGGACACAGTATAATGTTATCAGTTATATTTATAGGAATATTCTGAGAAATATATCATTTTCTGAGAATAGGTAATAACCAATAAATATGGTAAAGATACTACTACAGCAGGGTCTGAGATGTCCTGCCAGTTGATCAGGAACAAATAACTATATTAAGAAGCAGTTCAGATCAAGCTCAAAATAAAGTATACCCAAGATAACAAAAATAGGGCAATTAGGTGTGGATAGCAATACCTCTACAGGTTTTTGTCATACCCCAGGTCTTTTTAAAGTGTTGACTTTTTCTTTGTTGCTATGCCCTTTGTCTTAGAAATGAGTAGTCAGTGTTTTACTTTTTTCTCTTGTGCATTTCAAAATTCCACACTCGTTATGGTATCCAGCTCTGTTCTATTAAAGCAAATAATGTTGGCAAGCTTATTTATTGAACACATATGTACAGAATTCAGCAATTATTCTCTGCTGAGAAGTCTAAAATGGAAACACAGATCCCTGCCTTCATGGAGATTAGGATCTTGTACGAACTTACAAATATGTGTTGAACAAATTAGTAAAGGTGTATCAGGAGTGGCGAGGGGGTAAGCTTGAAGGAGAAACTACCATTTATAGTTCTTCCACAATTCTTGTCTCTATTAAGCCTTCAGCATATCATCTCATTTAATCCCACCCTTATCTCCTTTTAGAGATGAATAAAGGACACTCAGAAAATGTAACTGTTCAAAGCAGACAGCTTAATTCCTAGCTGCTAAATATCCCACTCAGACGGTCATCCTATGATACCACAATTGTTTTTATTATTCAGTGGTGACTATAAAACTTCAAATCAGAATTACATTACTTTGAATTATCTTGCTTTAATGGTTCATATTTTGTGGTTTGGGCTGTTCTTTAGCTTCAAGTGTTCCACCAGAAAAATACAAATGTTACTTCCTCAGGGAAGCCTACCCTGGTATCTCATGCTGTTCAAATCCTTTGATTATATGATCTCCTAATGCCAAGTACCTTCCCTTCATACCACTTACTCTTTGAATAATTTCCACCCTTTACTCTAGATTATAAGCATAGGGGGTGAGGCAGACAATGCATCTGTCTTTGCTTAACTGGTCCATTGCTAAGCCTACAGTGGGCATTAAATAATAAACTAGAGGTTGCTGAATGAATGAACATTTTAAGGGACACATAGAGAGTAACTAAAATGCCAGAGGCTTAAAACTGATGGCAGATTGTAGGTAAAATCCTCTGAGGGGATAATTTAAGAGAAAGTTGGGTACAGGGGAAGAGAAAGAGAGGGACTATTGAAGACATTCTAAGAAATTCAGTGCAAATATGCACTTCAAACAAGGTCAAGAATTCAGGTGGCTTCTGTATGGATAATAGGTTGCAGCCATTTACTTGATCAACTAAGATAGAGATCTCTGAAAATCTCAGACTTCTATGGACCAAAATTGTGAACTCATCTTCTCAAATTCCCGAACACTGAATTGAAAAGCAATGAGAATTCTGTCTTCCAAAACTATTCCTGAGTCACCAAAAAATTCTATTCAGAATTTGAATTTTGAATTTCATGAATTTTACAGAGCTAAGAAATAGTTGGCCAATAGGCTCAGCAGAGAGGAACTGGATCCCCTTCATTCAGCGCTACCATACGCAGTAATATGAAGAGTGTTTGGAAGAAATGAGGTCACTACAGATACCACACAAGTACTTAAAGAGGATGCTGCACATGTGACTTGAACGTGTTGTAAGTGATTTAAAGAAAACTAAATTTCTTTGCAGCCCTTATTTTACGGTGACAGGGCAAGAAAAGTAAATAACCTTAAAAAAAAAGTAATGCCCATTTGTAATTATAGTTTTCAAGGAAAGCTTTTGGGTTTAAAAAGAATTTCTGGAAAAAAAACACCTTTGATTTGTCGTCTAATTTTTTAATCATAAGCATAGGTTTAGCGTCAATTCACTTCATCTGCTGTTAATCAGTTCAGCTTTGTCTCTGTAGTTGGTGTACAATAAATACTGGTTTGTAAATGAGCACATTTTATTTCTACTTATGCTTGTGCATTTGTGTGTGTGTGTGTGTGTGAGAGAGAGAGAGAGATAAGGGAAAATGCTCTGTCATGCCAAATAATCTCCAAAAATGGAAACTGATTTAAAAAAACTTTAGAATAATAGCATTTTATAACATAGTTGATATGTATTAATTTAAAAAACTTTAGAATGGCATTTTATAACATAGTTAATATATATCAATTGATTAATATATAACAATATATATTAATATAATATATAACAATATATATTAATATAATATATAACAATATATATTAATATAATATATAACATAGTTAATATATATTAATCTGAGAAACAATTATAGTGAAGCTGAATATTTTTTAGATATTGATTTGTGTATTTGAGTTTACATTTCTCATATTTTTTTTTTTTCCCATTTACTTCCTCCCAAATTAAGAGGTAAGAGCACTGTGAAATAAAACAAGTTTCATTGCTTCCGTTGAGTTGTATGGCAGGGCCCGATACAAAAGTATACTATTATACTTTCTGGCTATTGTTTTTTCTTTCTTTTTTTTTTTTTTAAGACTTATTTATTTTGAGAGACAGAGAGCCTGTGTGTGGGGGTGTGAGGGGGCAGAGGGAGTCTCAAGAGGACTCTCTGCTGAGTGTGGAGCCCGAGCTCGGGGCTCAGTCTCATGACCCTGAGATCACCACCTGAACCAAAACCAAGAGCCAGATGCCTAACTGACTGTGCCACCCAGGTGCTCCTGTTTATTTTTTTAATTTTTTAAATTTTTTGGACATTCTTTCATATCTTGTAAAATATTTTTTGAAGTTTTTATTTAAATTTCAGTTAGTTAACACACAGTATATTAGTTGCAGGTACAGAATTTAGTGATTCATCACTTACATACAACACCCAGTGCTCATCACAAGTGCCTTCCTTAACACCATCACCCATTTACCCATCCCCCCCACCCACCTCCCCTGTGGTGACCATCAGTTTGTTCTCTATATTAAGAGTCTGTTTCTTGGTTTGCCTCTCTTTTTCTTCCCTTTGCTCCTTTATTCCTTAAATTCCAGATATGAGTGAAATCACATGGTATTTGCCTTTCTCTGAGTGACTTATTTCCTTGGCATTATACTCTCTGGCTCCATCCACATTGTTGTAAATGGCAAGATTTCATTCTTTTTGATAGCTGAGTAATATCCCATGATATATGGATTCCATGATATAATGTGGATATATATATCCACCTCTACTTTATCCATTTATCAGTGACATAGTCTGCTTGTATAGGGTTCATTCTAGGTTAGACAGTGAAGATGCTTTGTCAGTGGAATGCTTGGTTTCTCAACATCCCTCCTCCCCAAAAAGGAGTATATCCCTGATATGGTCAGTCCAGACATCTGTTCAGTAACAGTTAACAGAAATCTAGAAGCCATCCTTGACTCCTCCCTTCCTAGTATGTTCCCCAGTCAACTACAGCATGAGTCCTGTCATTTCTACCTCTCTCTCTACACTCTTTACTGATTCTTCCTTATACCAGGCACTCTATATTCTCTTCTGTAGCTTCCTAAACATCATTCGTGCTGGCTTTCTGTCAACGGGTTCTACAAAATAGACTGTACCATTTAATGTAAATTAGATTATGTCATTCCTCTTTCAAAATCCTAAATCCTCCTCTCACTTAGACAAAAAATACAAACTATTACATAAATTCCCTGCATGATCTGGACCCTGTCTCTTTCTCCCCACTCACCCTGAGACCTTTTACTGCCATTCGACTTGCAAAACTTTTACCTCTGGCTTCACCAAGTTCTATTTTCTCTGTCTGAGATGATTTTACCTGGAACTCTTTGTCCAAGGGACCTTCTTATTCAGTCTCGATCTGTAACTCAGCATGTTCAGAGAGGTTTTTCCTGGCATCCAGCCCCTTTCCATTGGACAAGGCATGTGCCACATCTGCCTGCAGGAGCGACTTTTATTAAGTTTCACAATGTGCCAATTGGGCTATTTCAGCTAAAACTGAGAAAGGAGAAATTCAGGCACCCATCTCAGATTACCTGGTTATTTAGTGCTGGAATTTAGATTCCAAGTCTAGAAACATTTTTACACATAGGTCCTGTGCTATTTACTCTTGGATTCTAAAATTATTTGTTGAAAGAATGAAAAAATGAATGTCAGCAGAAAGGATGATGAACTGGAAATTTCATCCACATGCCATTTCTGGGTTCTATCTTAGCTTGACCTGGAGCTTGACCTTTTGCAACGAGAGATCACATGAGAACTAAGATAAAATATCCTTGAAAACTGGTAGAATGGGATGTCAGAGTCATATTAATTTTATGTAAAATAAATGACAAAAGTGATTAAAAAAACCAATTTGAGTTTGTGGACTAAGATTCCAATAATTTCATAGTGCATTTTAGCAGTATTTTTACACATTAGCTCTGCAGTTCCAAAATACACCCATGCTATCTTCTTTACCTCCTAAGTTTATGTCATTTAATTTTTTTAGACACTTGATATCATACATTTAAGGACTGCATGTGAATAGAAAAGTAAAAATCCCTGAAAGTGTTGAACAGAAAAACTGAATGAAAATACTCTAAGCCAAAAATGGCAGAACTCGGAGAAGTTGGTAAGGAAGACCTGCAGCGTCAGGTAAGTGGCCTGCAACTGCTTTTTATTTCTCCAGAATCTTCTTTGAAGTGGTGCTTTAGGAATCATAAATAACTCCACTATGAAGGGCAGGATTAAGGCCCTGTTATTATGAGGAAATAAAGGCTTGGGTCATTGCAGCAAATTATATGAGGCTTTAGCCAAGTGGCAGTGGAAATTACCTTTCCAGGTTTATAGTGTCTGTTGGGCATGAGAATAATTGGGAATGGCTAAAGTACCCGATATCATGACAAAGTTTCTTCCTAGGAAACTAATTCAACTCTCAAGCTACATCCTATTCTTAAAGAGCCTCCCCCCCCCTTTTTAGTTACAATCGAATTCTTACCGTCAAAAACAGACACAGTACTCCAGAAATCCATTTCATTTAGCAATATCTTGCTGGCAGCAGAGTTATGATGTTAGATAGGTGGCATATTTTGGTGTTCTGGATACTTTCTGGTGTTACTGACACATTCTTACTTTTGGTCTCTGAGTTGCATACATGAACACAAATGTTGCTACAGAAAGCATTCACGATTTTTCCCTTATATTTTTATCTCCCCCCCGACTCCAACTGAGAAACAAATCAGAGTAGCTAGGAGCATGCCCAGACAAATTAGCTAATGTTTCAATTAGTGCCCAGTTGTGAAGTCAATAATCTTTTTCATTCAGGTTGAGATAATTCATGGTTCCTATTGTCATCATGAGTCCTTTTTAAAAGTGATGCTGTTGGTTGGGGGAAGGGGTGATGGTGTTGGTGCTAGACTGGTTGTGGAAAGTTATCTTTATGTTTATCTGTGTCCTAACAAATGTATGTTACTCACCCACTGCATTGTTCCACTATTCCATTAACTTTTAATTTTTTCTCCATTGAGCAAACATGTTTTGCAAGATTTACCCTCTGTTCCACCAACACTTATGCACATTTTACAACAAACATTATGGCACGTATAAATTGAGGAATTAGACTGCTGATCAAGAAATGGGCATCTGATTAATCACTGATATGAAAGTTTTTAAAACATTTTTTAAAGATTTTATTTATTTATTTGACAGAGAAAGAGAGAGAGAGATTGAGCATATAAGCAGGGTGGGGAGGCAGAGGGAGAGGGTGAAGCAGGCTCCCCACTGAGCAGAGAGTCAGGCGTTGGGGCTCCATCCCAGGACCCTGGGATCATGACCTGAGCCGAAGGCAGACACTTAACCAACTGAGCCTCCTAGATACCCACTGATATGAAAGTTTTCATAAACAACCACCATTCCCTCCTAGGTAGAATATATATAGCCCTCTTTTGTGGACCTCTCTGTACATCTCTTTCTATTCTTCATTATTGCTTTTGTAAGTTTACACATCTATAATTTACTATTATCTTTGGCCACAGGGAAAATGATAATAGAGTTAGAATAACTGTTGAAAGGCACTTGTTAAAATTCACATTCTTAATTTTAAGATTTAGCATATAGCAATAGAAGGAAGTGACCTAAAAATTATTCCTGAAAAATTTATCAAAAGCAATCAGAATAGAGTATGTTTACTGATATAATAATTTTATTCAGTCAGGAAAAAGAACCAAAGACCTGTATTTAACACTGCCATTTGTTTTTACGGTTGTTCTAGAAGTTTAACTTAAAAAAAAGATAGGAAGGAAAAAGGCAAATCTGCCATTATTTTAATAATAATTTTTTATTATATTATGTTAGTCACCATACAGTACATCCCTAGTTTTTGATGTAAAGTTCTATGATTCATTACTTGCGTATAACACCCAGTGCACCATGCAATACATGCCCTCCCTAATACCCATCACCAACCTATCGCATTATTTTCAAATGATGTGTCTTGATACTGAGAAGATGCAAGGCAATCTTCTGAAAAACATTTAGAACTTGTACAAGTTTTGTAAGATGATGAGATTGCTTGCAAGATAAATAAGAAGAAATTAATAATTTATCTATATTAATGCAGCAACCAGTAGGAAAACATAATGCAAAAATAATATATTTACAAAAGAAAATCTAATTCCAAGTTAAAAAAAAAAAAAACAACATAATCCAGTGTGAGCCAATTCTTTCTTTTTCACTATTTATGGCAACTTTTTAAAATTTGACACTCAGTTTGAGATTTTGTTGATTATATTCTAAGTATAGGATCTTTGCATTTCCATCATTTGTAGCCCACCCACAAAGTGTTTTGACATTTTATTTGGTTTCAATAGCTCCTAATGATTTTAGGTAAAGCTGATGTGATAATAGGAACAGGTAAATGAAAAACAAAATCTACAATACCACAAATTTTATACATTTGTGCATGCATGTTTGAAGCCCGTTCACCCTTACAATTTCTTGTATCTCCTTAGTGAACATATGCTTTTCTGTGCTGTTCTTTGAATTTCCTTCTTATAAATCAACTTCTGATGCACAATTCTTTGAAATATAAAGACATATTCAAACAAATTTCAAAAGGGGCCATATGTAGCATGCTAGAGACATGGAGCCTGATTAGAATGGGACTTGGAATCTTTTTATGGTGCTGAATATAATTTAAGACACCATGTTGTTACTTAGAAGGAAGCCTTATTTATAACATCAGTACCATGCTGCATGCCAGATGCCAGTGGAAAGTGAAACTATGATTAATTTAATTTGACCTTTCTCAAGCCTGCAGAACGTAAATCAGATATATTTAATAAAGATCAAGTTTGCAAGAAATAACTTCGACTTCAGACGTGTAAATGTTTCAATGAGAGAAATGAAGGCAAAACTTTGTACATTTCTGACTATAGTTTAAATTAAGCAAAAATGATGAAAAATGTAGTTTGGCAATGTGCAACTTTCCCTCATTAGATATATGTGGCACACTGAGTAATCCAGTAGTTTTATTGCATTTTTTAGGCCATTACGTACAGCACAGGTATCCTCTCTTGTGTGTATAACAAACAAAACAAAACAAAACAAAAAATTTTGATGCCTAACTAGGATAATTGCATTAAGTAGATTTTGACATTTACTTGGAGATGATTTTGTTATCAAATCTTCTTTAAAGTCTATGATCTAATTTTTAATAAGATTCTGAGAGTTTTGAAATCTTTACATACGAAAAATAATGGAGCAATTCTTCCTCAAAATAAAAGCAAAATGATTGAAGTTTTTCTGGCTGAGAAAGAGGGCAAAAGTTTATTTTGAAGACAGAAATTTTCAAGATTAAAGTCAGGTTTGGCAGGATGCCTGCTTTATTTTAATGAAAGAATGGACAGGGGCCAAACTCATTACTTTTGGAATACCTAGCTGCCCCAGAGCACATAAGTAAATGTAGGAAGATACCACATGCATTTTAGCTTGTCAAGATCAAGACAGGACATTCATTCATTCACTCATACATTCATTCATTCAAAAACCAATCCCTTCCATGTACAGACTCTGGAAAAGTAAAATGAGTTAGAAGCAGATACTGTTTCAAAGTGTTCTCATCAGATTGATTGCTAACATTTGCTTGCAACACATCTCTTTCAAATGGCTAAATGCTGTAATTATGGAATGTGTAAGATTCCAAGGAGCACATTTCTGTCTGCAGAGTATCAGGAATGACTTTTTAGAGAATCTGACCTGAGTCTTTGAATACAGACGTGAATCCACAAGGCTGAGAAGAAAAGAATGTATGTTCCAGGCAAAGGAAAAATAATGAGCAAAGACACAGAATTCAGAATGAGTAGAGGGTCTTAGACACACAAAATGGCGATTAAATTCTGTCATAAAAGTAATGAAGAGCTTAAAAAAATGGATTAAGTCAGAGGAGTTTATGGCTCTATTTGCACTCTAAGAAGGTGGATATGATTGTGAAGATGGTATGCAGTGAGCAGGAGGCAGGGAAGCCTTTGAGGAGGGTCTGGAAATGAACCAGAAGGGATTAGCGTCTGCAGTAGCAGGTAAGTAATGGTGGTGAAGTGGGGAGATGGGTTCAAGTGATCTTTAGGAAGGGGATTTATAGCATTCCTGTCTCATTAGATGGGAAATTGAGACAACATTTATATTAAAATACTTGGATTTGGGATGCCTACAGGAAACCCA
Organism: Ursus arctos; assembly: GCF_023065955.2. Taxonomy (NCBI): domain Eukaryota; kingdom Metazoa; phylum Chordata; class Mammalia; order Carnivora; family Ursidae; genus Ursus; species Ursus arctos. The sequence continues at coordinate 27,948,007 of NW_026622986.1, forward strand.
GCAAGATGTCCAGGAGGCTTCAGAAATAAAAGACTGATTGGGAAACACATGGTGATAGACATAGTTTCAGAAATCACTGGCACAGTAACCCTTTGAAGCTATAAGGGTGGATAAACTGGCCCAGAAAGTGGATATGGTAGAGGAGAACAAAAAGAGCATACCGATGAAATAGGAGAAACATAATTTTTGGTTGAAAGAGCTGGGAGGCGTGGCTAGAAGGGGAGGCTCGTGTTGGCAGTGGAAGAAGAAGCTCATAGAAGAGAAAACATTTAGAGGACCTCCCTTGTACCAGGTAGAGTGTTAGGTGTTTTGTACATTTCTCATGACAATTCCCAGTATTTTATTTAGTCTTCATAACTTCATGCCCACTTTATAGATGATGAAAGTCAAACTCTGACAGGTCAAGTAACTGTCCTTGGCCACTAAGCTATTAAGTGGCAGAAGGTGGATTCTAACCCAAGTCCATCTGATTCCAAAAGCCTGTCATCACTTGAATAAAATTAAATGTAGTACACATTTCTGTTTTGTGGGATGTGGTAAAAATGCTGTATCTTTCCTAATAGGGCATGATTTCATGATAGGATACATTGAGCTAAAAATTGTATGGTCACATTTGTATGTTTTGAACTATGCAAATATTAAATATCCTGTAAAATATCGATGTAATCATTTTATAGAATCATTTGAAATGTAAATTTCATAATTAAAAAAAAAGTATGTGCTGCATAATTTCACAGCTAGTAATAAGCTGTGCCTACATCTTTGTGGTTCTACTTTAGTTAGTAAGCAGAAATTCTGTGTAACATCCATTGTTAGTAGCTTGTCAAAAATCCTGTTGCTAAAGTAAAATTTCTGAGTTATTTTGGTGATTATTGTGCTACCATTTGAACATTCTGCTATTACAATGTAAAATATTTTTAATGTCCTATAAAAGTGCCTTCTAAACATGAGTTAAGTCGTGGACCTTGTACTAAAAACAAGCTGGAAATCAGTAAGGCTGGAATATAAATTTGATGCAATAAAAACACTATGACGATGGCCAAACAACTGCCATGATATGCTGTTACTTTAGTAAAAAGCACTCTATGACATATTAGAGATAATGTTGAATAAACAGGCAATATTAGAGCAAGTAAAGCTTTACATTTGCAAAAGTTATCATATAATCAGGTAAAAATAATGCAAAACTGAAAAAAATGTAAAAAGGAAACAAAAACTTGGCAAGTGCAACATAGCAGAAATGTGATTCTCAAGGGAGATTTGTATAGATTAATATGCTCCTAAAATACCTTGGCCGCTTTTACCCTCCCCACAAACTTGTATTTAGTGTTTAAAATTGGTCTTGAAATAAGTGTTTTTGTGTGACCTAAATTTCCTATATTGTGACTATCCTGTATTACAATCCATGGGGCTATGAATGCAACACTGCTGGGATTTATGAAGGTGATTTGAACGGGGAGAGGAAATTCCAACCATCAAGGACACTGCTAGGAGAGGAAGTATAACAGCAGGTGGTTTGTTGAGAAGGGAAGACAAATAGGGAATGTAGTACACCTGAGCACTGTTCAAGCGTGTCCACCCACTTGCCCACTTCCACGCAGAGCCTGCCCTCATATCCTCACTGAGTTAGTAGGTGTCCCCGAAAAGGTCAAAGAACAGACAGGGTCTTGCAGCTGTTTCTCTGAGGCCTCCCTGCACAGCCCTTAGACTAGAGTCTTGGGAGGCAGCCATTCCTTCTAAAATGTTTGTTTCTAATGCTAGAACTTGGAGAGATTATAGAGAAGTCTTGATCCTCACTCAAGTATTCACCAGAATGCTGGGGAAACTAGAACAACTAATTACGGATCCAATTCAACCAGCATCCAGGTTTCAGCTCCTGTCAGCAGTGACAGCTTTAGAATTTGGGAACAAGTCAAGAGTTTTGGGCACATTTAACTGTGAACTGAGAATTATTCTGTGGTTCAGATTTCACCAACAATGTATGAACAACAAAGCAGGTACTTGGCTCTACCTGACTTGATAGCAACTGAATACTCATCTGAAATTGCATAGTTTTGCTTCCAAGAAAGTGTCACCTCAACATTGCTGTGTGTATCTTAGGTTTTAAAGTTTATGATAAGTACAAGACACTGAACAAGTTCACAGACCTGGACAAGACCAATCAGGTGATGGATAAGGATTCTTCTACATGCAGTTTACAACTACTCTGTCTGATTTTTAAATGTCTAAGGCCACATCCTATCTTATGAGAAAGCAGTTTATTATAAATCTTCCTCCCTGAAGAAATTTTGATTTTAGTTTAAAAAGAACCATCTGGAAATGCTTGTGTTTCCTGTTTAAACTACCTCAAAAATAAACAAAACAAAAGTTAATTTTTACTGGGATTTAATCTGATGTTCTTCCATAACCAAATGTCTTTTAGAGTGTGTTCTATTTTACAGGTGCCAAAATAACAAAAAAACTAAAATATTTTTATCTACAATAATGCAATCAATTTCTCCAACAGTGTATAACAAAAATCCATTATTCCAGCCTTGATTACCTGAAACTGTTGAGGACAATATTACAGTTTTTTTTTTTTTTTTTAATATAAAGTATGCCATACCTCTCCCATCTCATTTTTCTCCCAACATCTTCATCATTTTGAAAGGATCACGCTTTGAACAAGCAGCAGATGTTAATATAGAAATATAGAACATCTCAATTTTCTCACTGCTAACTCAGCTTACTGAGCCAATTTCACAATTCTCACATTCCTGAGTCCTAAGAGAAAATGCTAATTTAGATTGTTAAAATTGACACGGGTTAGGGTATAAAGGGTAATTAGCATAAAATCCTACACAAAGTGTTCTTAGCACCATTAATCAACACCCACCTAGGCATACACTTTTTTAGTCAGAGCTGATGTTTAACGAAGCTGAAAAATATCTAAAATATTCTCTTCTAGTTAAGTAATAAAAAATTCAGTTTGTCCTCAAATCCAGTATGAAGGGTTTTAAGGAAAAATACATAATGTGCAGTTCATGAATAACTTTATTTTATACTTAAGGATTATTTAAACCATATAAAAGTACTCCCTTGAGGAAAACACCTTTTAAACACTTGTGTTTTTGACATATTTGTGTCAGTGCTGTCCCGTACATGTGTTGTTACTGCTGAAACAACTGATCTGTTTTCTTTTTCCTCCCTTGGTTCTTGTAAAGGCTATTGCATTTAGCACCTGTGTTCCCATTTTCAGGACAGAACACTGCTGGTGTTCCTGCCTCTTTCCTTTGCCAGACTCCTAGTCACAAAATAAAGTCACACAGGTCTGAATCTGCTCATCAGTTCAGAGGTGCACTTGGTTCCTCAAATTTTGCAAGTCTACTATATTAATTATGCTTCCTTGTTTTTCTCTCCTTGCTAATGATGTGAACTACTGGCAAGAAAACTGTTTTCCAGTTAGATGAATGATTCAAAGTCACATAAGTTTTCTGCTTAGTTTCCTCATTTACAAAATAAAATAATGGCAAAAACAACAGAGATGGCAAATATAACAAAATTATATCTAAACTTCAGGGGCACAAGGCATATATGTTGCTAGGAGCCAGTCCATATACGTTCCTGGGGACACCAGTGAGAACTATCTTCAGAAATTCTAACTCAGAGGCCCCAGGGAACAAGGCTGCAAACATGTTAGCACAGAAGTCCATTTATTCTGCATAAGATGCTGCTGCTTTGTGTAGGCATGGTTAAATACACAGGTTAGAAGCTGAGAGAACAGTGTCAGGAGAGAGATTGTTTTAAAAAAATCCCACAACCAGAATATGTGTGCTCTGATCAGTGTTGGTGCTGTGAGAACACACAGTGGGAGCACAAAACTGGCACTGGGGAAAAAAGGCTAAGAGGAAAAACAGGCACAATTGGCCCGGGTGAGTCACAGCATGGAATGAATGTTCCTAACATCGAGAAGGGCATGTGTGCAGATCAGGAAGAGGGTGTGCTGAATCCTAGGAGCAGAAATTTCAGTACAGTTGAGGAGCAGGACTGAGGTGAAGCTGAGGTGTCAGGTAATGAGTCTCACGCACCTGGGCAAGAATCTGAAAAGCACTGGCAAGTAAATGAAGGGTATCGAGCGGGGAAGTAGACAAGCATCTTTGTATTTTAGAAAGATCAATCTGACTGCAGGGTGCAGAACAGACTGGATCCTGGAGGAGATTTTAGGCAGGAGGTCAATGGGGAAGCTATTGAAGTGACCCTTGTGAGAAAGGCCTGTGGTAGGAGGCAGGGGAGGGCAGGATGGAAGGTGGGGGCAAATGGTAAGAATAGCTAATGTTTAGGAGTATCTATTACAGGCTAGATCCAGTGCTTTTCCTGTACTGTCTCATCTAATTCTCTCTCTCTTTCTCTCTCTCTCTCTCTCACACACACACACACACAAATCCTATAATACAGGTACTACTTTTCTACTTAAAGTTGATGTAATTCAAGTTTAAAGAGGAAATCAGCTCAAACTCATCATTTCCAAAGGCTAAAGCTGAGTTTGAAGTTAGGAAGTCTTGCTCCAGAGTCCTGTCGGTGATCTGCCCTCCAGACGAATTTAGGAGAACTGACAATGCTCAGTGACAGACTGGTAGAGGTGGTAAGTAGAGAAGGAGGAGGAGGTCACAAAGATGAGCACCTGCATCGTCAGGCCATGAGGGAGGTCATTCACTTAAGTACTGAATGCAAGAGGAGAGTCACTGTCGGGGAAGGGCAGAAAGGACTACAGTAGTGGGCACCTTGAGTCTGAGGTGTCTGCTGGATATCAGAATGGATGGGCAGTTTGAAGGGTGAATCCATCTGGAGAAAAGGACTTGGCACTGGATACAAGAAGGTTTTGCAGTTAGTAGCAGTATACCAGCATAGTCTGTGGGTATGAGGTCGGAGAGAAAGTGTGTGGGGGGTTAGAGGATAAGGGAGCCTGAGAAGGAGCAAGATCAGGAGGCTGTGTTGTGAGAAGAGCCAAGAGAAGTGGTGCTTTGTGATCAGGGAGTGACTGAAAGCATCCAATACCTCTGGGAGCTTAACAGGCTATGAAAACAGAAAGGAGCTATCTGATTTTGTAACAAGAGGGATTCTTCCTGAAGACAAAGGTCACGGTGGGCACACAGTACAGCGACAACACATCTTAACTGCTACTACTCTACAGATGACACAGCTACACAATTGTATAGATGATACGATGCAGACAACGGGCTGCTGCTGGGCTGTCTAACGCCTCCATAACCTCCAATGTTCTTCTCATTCATGCCTGTCACTCGAGACACAGATTCTAGTGCCACTGAACTTTGGCTTAATTAGTTGGTAAAGTCAACTTTGGCTTAATTAGTTGGTAAAGTCTGTGATTTACCAAAGGGACCATGAAGGCTGGATACTTAGTATAAAAGTGCTAACCCATTGTTTTTGAAGGTCTGATACCATGGGAAGAAGGAGATATCACGGCAAGAAACTTCTTTTAACAGAGAACCTTTCCCAAGATCGTTCTTTTTTTTTTTTTTTTTTTTTTTTTTAGTAATTTATATTTTTCATACTACTTTCACTGATGTCTTCCTTTAAGATGGTCCATGGGGGTAAAACAAGCTGGCAGGAGAGAAGAGAGAAAGAGAAAAAAAAAAAAAAAATCATGATATGTATAAAAACTGCACTGGGAAATATCCCATGTTTCTAATTCCTGACTTTTTCATTATTGATTATAAAATAAATGTAATTTAAATCACCCTTCATGCACAAGGCTCTCAACAAATTAACAACTTATATAAACCCTTGTGAGTCTCAACAGTAATACTCACTTACTAAAGGGAAATGATGCATTTATATTACTTACTTCAGGTCACATAAAATGTCAGTAACATAGTAGAGAAGGAAATCAGAAAGAAAGCTAGAATTATAATTTCTTCAAATCTGAATCTTTTGCTTTAACTCTGTTGCACAGAGGATTAACAAATTTGGTTTTCTCAGAATAGGAAAGATAAGATTCATCTTATTTCTGCTCTGCTTGAAATTATGAAACCAAATTCAGTTTCACAGAATATTATTTGGAAGCAAACCAAGCCCATTCGCTATATAAGAAGTCTCTCTCTGCCAGCAAATGTTCACAAAATGAATGTACAGATGAAAGACAAGCAATTTATTTTTATTTCATACTGAGAATGGCAATTTAAACTACAGTAAATTTGTCCTTTGAAGGAAATTCAAAATATAAACCAAATATCTTTATAGCTTTATCAATATATAAGTAAGTAATAAAAATAGTAATCAAGATGATTTTATGCTACAGGACAAGTGTAGCAATCACACATTTCATTGTAATATAAATACCAGTACATGTGATGTATACATATACTAAGATTCAGAAACCACATTCTAACTCCTGTTGCTGAGTAAGTAATACCTAGAATACCATTCCATTGCAAATGGGTCAAGACCTCAAAGCTCTGAGTGGGACATGAACAAGCTGAGATTCTGTTCTACACTGGGAACTATATAGCATATCCTTTTATCAAGAGTGTGTAAAAGTGATACCTAAAGTGCAAAGAGATGAAAATAAGAATCCTATCATTTTCAAGCTGGAAAGGGTCTTTAGAAAATATCTAATGAGATTATTTTACAGACAAATAAAACAAGTTTCCAACAGGTGGTTCCCTATTACTTATTAGGTCTCCTAAGTGTCATGTGTGAATTTCAGTAGAGGGAAATAACTACAGGAAGCACAGCACATCAAAACAAGTAATCAATACAAAACCGTGGAATAACATAACATGTTCTAAAATGATAATAAAGCAAAAGTAAAGCACTATTTCCCAAAGTTAAGAATGCTCATGGACTTCATTTGTAACTTTGAAACCTGAGAAAGGAAGGAGATATAAATGTGTGGCCAGTTTTTATAATAACCAAATGAGAGGCATACCCTGAACACCGGATTTTATCAGAATCAACAAGATGTGTCTCACAGAATCTAATCTCTGGATCTTTTTGCTGTAATTATCATAAAGGGCTTAAACTCTAATTTATTACAGTGGCATTTAAAAATAAGTTTTCTCAATTTTCATTTCAGATAGGCTGTTCTACAAATATCTCCTATTTTTTAAGTGGTGGGGAAAAAAGCTGTTAGCACCTATCCCCATTCCACCCAAAAGACCAATTATTCTTTGCTTTATTATCTTAAGGGTTCTTTCACTAAAACTGTAACTTCCAAAGTGGAAAAGGTATGGATGCAGGCAGTGACAGCCATCTGCTTGCTTTTCAATGTTGGTCTCCACCCAGGAAAACAAATACCTTCTTTCAGAAGAGACTTCCATCCTCTTTCTTGTTGGAAAAAATGCTACTTACTTGCATACCCCATTTCATTTTTTTTTTTACTCTATAATTTACATACTTTGAGTAAAACAAGTCCCCTTTCTCTTCAGCTTCTTCATCTCTTTCTCCTCCCCTCCTTCTTCCTATTTTCCCTCTCTTTCTCCTCTCTTGATTCCTTTTCCTCTTTCTTTTTAGTGGAAGGCATGTCTCTGTTTTTCAGCAGTTTATTTTGAAGATTAGAAATATGACATTGGAAACACATCATAAAACACAAAGGTTTATACAAACAGTCCTCTGATATTTTTGGATATTACCACGGAATGGGAATATTAGGACATTTATCTTATGACCTTAGGATTTCCATAGAGCACATAGGCCCTTCTAATTGTCTTCCTTAATACCAGTTAATCCCATGTGCCATTCATTTAGGATATCACCATTGCTTGGGTGTAGGTCCCCTAGAATTTTTCCTTGGAACTGAACATGAGAATTCACTCACCCCACTAGGCAAAAATAGTCTAGCTCTTCCATGTCCACTTAATATCTGAAGAGAAATAATGAAAGGATAAAAGGGAATCTTAACACAATTAAATGTTTGTGTCATCTATCTACTTACCTTTCTCTTTACTCATCCACCCATCTTTATCTTTGTATCTATTTATCTATCTTTCTATACCTGTAAATATACCAACTTAAAAGATTTTCTGTACACAGTTACTGAGAACCAAATAATTTATTGTTTTATAGAAGTAAGAGTTTGTATTGTGGTTCACCTTAAACTAGTCTGAGAGGCACGTGTAGACTAATCTGAATATGGATAATCAATTTAAAGAATTACTTAGGCTCACTTCATTTTCCAGAGAAAAGATACTGGGAGACAGTACAGCCTTAGCCTCAGAGTGGTTTGGTAATAGCATCCCAGTGATCATGTAACTTTATATTTAAAAAATACAACAACTTTTAACCTAGCAATTACACTTTCAGAAATGTACCTGAAGGACATAATTATATTCATAAAAGACAGAATTACAAGGGTGTTCATTATAGGATTGTTTATAGTGGCAAAAAGTTGGAATCAAACTAAATGGCCAGCAGCATGAAATGCATTTAATAAACTTTGGTAGCACTCTACTAGAAGAATATTTAACAACATGGAAGTATCTTCACAAGTGTACTGTAAAACAGAAAAGCAAGTTATAAGATGTAAAGAATCTGTGGTCCTAAGTAAATATACATCTAATCCTGCATTCTCAACTTTCCCAGTTCTCCTTTTACCTGATCCTATGACTCCATTCAACAGGTAATCCTTACACCTCACCTTACCTGCTTTCACAGTAGCAACTGACACAATGAACTCTTTCTTGAAAACCACTCTCTTATGTTAGCTATATAGCCCAACACATTTCTTCTTTATCTTGCCTAGAATTTTTTAAATTATTGTTAAGGCTTTATTTTTTAGAGCAGTTTAAGGTCCACAGCACAACTGTGGGGTAGGTAAAGAGATTTCTCCTATATCCTCTGCTTCTCCTACAACAGCCTCCCCCACTGTCAGTATTCCCCCCCCCCCCCAAAGCGGTACATTTGCTACAACTGAAGAACCTACACTGACACATCCTAATCACCTGCAGTCTGTGGTTGGCAGTACGGTTCACTCTTGGTGTCTCCCACCGTGTTGACCACTCACTCTCCATGCCTTTGTCAAGCTTTCTCTCTACCACCTAACATGAGATGCTTGCATCTCCCTAGCCATAGTACTGGGCCCTCTCATCTTCTTATTTTAATCTCCATGTTTGGGGGCTATCTCTCATGCCCTTAGCTATAATTTCCCTCTGTACACAGATAACTTGTGTATTTATAATCTTCACCCAAACTCTCATTTAAGCTTAAACCATATGTCTGACAATGTAGTCGTGGTGCTCTGGGTTATTTAAAAAGCACTTCAAAGTCAACATATCTAAAATGAGATACATTATTACTCCCTGAATCACCCACTTCAAACTGGTCACCACCTGGTACTCTTTCAGATTCCTATTTCTGAATGGAACTGCTCTCCATTTAACTTACACAAGATACAATAATTGTTACTCTTCATATCACCCTTACTTCCAATAACAAACATAGCACAAGTCTTGTCCATTTTCCCTTCTAAAATTTTCCCAAACCAGTCAGTCACTCTCCAGCATTGTCCTTGCCTTACTCTAGGTAACAATAAATTCTCACCTGAACTACAGTCACAGCCTGTTTAATAGCCTCTCCATACTTACTCTGCCCTACCTCCCACTCATTGGTGTATATATAATTATGTCAGCCCTTCCTTGATTAGTACACTTTGGTGATTTCTAAGTATACTTAGGTAAAGATAAGTCACCTTGAATCATGGCTACCACACTAGTCTTATCTAGTACAGGGTCCCCCTCTTTCTCTTATAACTATACTGGCCTTTTATACTCCCAGGCTCACTAATTCTGCAGAACTTTTAACATGCTGTTCCCTCTGCCTGAAACAGCATCCCTCCTCTTTCTCCTGATGATTTGGTAAGAGTGAGCTGATGGATGTAACAAGCAACTCTCCACAATTCCTTAACATAAAAAATAAAACAGCCATTTTGGCTGGTAGCAGTATAGAGGCTAATAGAGGTTATAGTTTCCTACCATTTTTGGGCTCCAACTTACCTGCATGTCATGGGTCCCTTTCCCTATTGCTCCTGTGGTCCAGTCAACCTATTAGTCTCTGTTCTTCCTGGCCTTACCTCTGGGTCTCCAAGCTACTGTTCCCAGTGCATTCTCTGTGATCCCAAAAAGCTACAGTACAATTAAATTTTCAGCCAGAACTGTGAAATCTGAGCCACTGGGTTAGGTACTGACCAAGCCCAGGGAATGTAGTTCATTCCTCTTCTCATGTGAGAGAATCTAGAAAATCCAGATTCTTTCACCAGTTTGTCTTTGGCTCTCCCTGATAAGCAGCTACCAATAGTATGTGACTTGCTTTTTTGGCCACAAAGCAAAGAAAGCAGCTTGTAGTTCTAGGCCCTAAATTCTAAAAGAAATTTGATCAATGTCTCTAGAATGATCCTGAAATAAACAGCTTCAGACAGCTAGAAGTGTCATAAGATCCAATTAACCTGTCAATGAAATAGTAAGACAAAAAATACTCTAAGAGAAAGAAATTTACTAAGTAGTCACTGTAACAGCTTATTTGTCTGATTGCTTTTAAAAAGTATTATGGCAATACTTTGAGATTCTATGTATAAGACATGGAACACAGAAGTTATTTGTCCCTGGAACAGAGAAGTTATTTGTCTAATATCATGACACTAGTAAATGAGACAGCTCCAGCTCCAGTCTGGATCTGCCTGATTCTATCCTCTACACCACTCTTGCACTGCAGTCTCTGCAAGGAAGTGGCCCATCAGGCACTTATGTACTGCCCATCACATGCCCACACTACTCAAGCATCACTCCACTGGGCCAGCTTTTGATGAGCTCTCAGTAATGCTCAGTTGAAAGAGAAACTCTAAGCTAGACTTGAGGGATGAGTAGGAGGTATCAGGCAAGTGAGAAAGGGTTGGTGATAAAGAATGGATTCTAAGCAGAGAAAAGATCATACAACAAAATAGACATGGGAAACCCAGAGTATTCTAGGAACTCCATGCACTCCATGTATTGGGAATAGTGTAAGGAATGAACTTGAATAGACAATAAGAGGGCATAATTTTTGGCTCCTTAAAAGACTTGCTAAGAAGTTTGACCATCCTATCATAATTCTGAAAAATCAAATCACATTATCACAATTATGTTCAAAGAAGATCTCTTCTATAGCACAAATAGGGACTGAATAACTTCAAAACAGTCACAGTAAGTTTTCTAGGAGTAGCTAACTGAAGTCTATAAAATTTCCTTGGCACTCTCCAGAATCAAAAAGACAAATCTAAGGAGGAAGATTATGAGAAAATGGATGAAAGAGTAGAGTGGTTAAGACCAAAGTCTCTGAGTCAGAATTTTTTTTTTAAATCTTGATTCAGCCAGTTAAAGCTATATAATTTTAGGATATTGCTTAATTATTTTTGAGTTTCAGTTTCCTTTTCTTCAAAAACAGTGCTACTTCAGGGACCATGAAGATCCAGTAACACATCTATAAATTTTAAAGTGTATAGCAAGTACTGTATGTTTAATAATTATTTTTAAATAAATGAATATTCTTTCGGAATAATTTTATGCATCTATCAATTTGGATATTTGTATTCATTTGACATATTTTTATTAGAAATCAAACAAAATTGACACAATTATTATGAAAACTCTTTTTTTAAAGACAGATTATTTCTAATCACATTAAATAATAGTATCTGGTCATTCTCATATTAATAATCAATTTTTATGTGAGCCAAAAATTTGATTTGTTTGTCCGATATCTTGAAATAGGAAAATGGGACTGATAAAAAGGAGTAAATCAGTTCAATTTCAAATAGTCCCTAGAGATCAAATTGATCATTAGATCATAAATTCAAACTGAAGGAAAATAATGACAAGATCAATCATATTGGACATATTGCCTGTCTGCTCAAAAACTGAAAGCATTTGAAATCCCAGTACATAAGGTTGGATGACTAATTGTGCCAAGTGTCATGTGAATGATTTTTCCCAGAGGGACAAATAAGGAAATCCAAAAAATCAATGTGCCATGAGGTTGACATTTCACGTACTGATTTCCCTAGTTCCCTTTTCTCCATCTTTGCTCTGTAGAAAGGAGGAGAAATGTCCTCTGACAGATGTCCACATAAGTAGAGATGGACTCACTCCCAACTGAGTTGGAGGCACCACATACTGCCATCTTGGTTTGACTCACTAGATGCCAGTCACGTGCATACAATTGGAAAGAAGGGACGTGGGAAGACATCTGGATAATATGAAACAGACATAACTCAGCTTATTAAAATTTAGTATTTTTGAACAAAGAACAGTGGTATAAAAAGCTCTCAAATCCCCAGGGCTCTACATATTAACATCGAGGTTTTATGAAAAGGTTTTAACATTCAGGTTTTATGAAAAGTTCTCATTCTGATTTGTCTGCCTCCCATTTATCCTTGACAAAAGAATGCCCTTCCCCTAAAACAGCCAACATATTTATCAGTGACTCAATGGCCACAAGTCTCTTTATGTCTCAGAACTCCTCTGGATGTTTAATTAATTTCCCTTCACCCAGACTACTGTTAGGTAAGGACTTCTCTCTCCTCCCTCATCTATTTACTCACCCAACCCATCTACTTAATGTCACCCCAAACGGGAGTGGTGATTCTGGACCAGTGTGGCAATTTGTGAGGCAAAGGGAAACATAGATGAAAATTATTGCCTTATACATATCTCCCTTAATAATAGTAACATTCCCTATTCAGTCTCATCCCTACACTATTTTAAAGCCCTTGCCAGCATTTAGTGTCTCTGATGAAATGCAGATGAATCTTATCCCTATCTTCTGAGTGTCCGAAAGTCCACTTTTAGGGGGAACAAACAGTTCCTTTCACCTCGAGCTGTCTTGGTTTACTTTTGTGGTCCCAGCAGAGTTATTTTGCATTCTTTTCATTTTCAAAAGTATCCTGTTTTGGAAGAAAAAGTATATGGGTGCTTATAGTGTCTAAGTGAAAAAAAAAATTGATAAAAGGAATGAGCATAGGAAAAACTCATTTTATCTGTTTTGTCTTTTGCATTGCTAACAGAAGACAACCCATCACTTAAAAAAGCAGTGAGGGAGGGTAGAGTAGAAAAACAAACAAACAAACAAACAACAATGCCAACTACACACACACACACACACACACACACACACACACAGTAAGAGAACTAGGTCTGTATCCAGAGAAGGAAGAGCACTGGGCAAGAAGCACTGTTGCAACAGTGGAAGAGAAGCTGGCTGGTTAAACTCTACTGGACGGTGGAAAGGCAGCGACAGGAGAGACAAACTATCTGGGGACATGTGGCTGGGGGGAGGATAGAAGAGGGTGAGCAGAGCTAGACTCCTTGACTTTGCTGTAGGCAGTCATCTGTTTTCTATCCTTCTGCCTCTAGATTTCAGAGTCTATTTTTGCAAGAACACTGTTATACATGGTGATTAAATTCTATAATTTCATTAGTGGAGTTCTAAGCTTCAGATACATTGGGCTTAATTAGGCTTTTATGGAAAAGGAACTAGGGAATTAACCATAATGTATAACACTGTTCATTTAAGAAAATGTACTTCCAAATACAAATACTGCTCCACAAACAAACTTCTGGTATATCATTCCTTTGATGAGAACACGGTCTGATCAATTCTTCTTAACTCAGGCTGTATATTTATTTGAACTTTTGAGGAGTTTTTGAAATTATACTGTTACCTGGGATCCACACCAAGAGATTCTAATTTAATTGGCCTAGGGTGAGGCCTGGAAATAAGTATTTTTAAAATGCTCTTTACAGCAGGATTGAGAACCACTGGGCTAGCAAATGCTTCTTAGATCTGTATTTGAGTAAGTGGCTCGGGTGGGTTTGTTTTAATTAAAAAAGAGGTCTTTTTTTTTTTTTTTTCACAATAAAAAGGTCTTTTTTTCCCTTTCAGTTTCATTTTTCAACTGTTATTCAACCTAAAATAACCTCTTTAGCTGTGCCTTTTCAAAAACACACACACATATAGCATAAAAATAAATAAAACTTCTTGCCAAACATTCAATTATTATTGAGTCTTTTAAAATCCTCAGTATACTGCCAGAAAGGAAATAATAAATCCGAACAGAAAATTTAATAGGAGACTAATTCTATATATTTGAGTGATTTCACTCCCTCTCAGTCCCATCTCATTGTGGGATCCCACCAGGTTGTGGGATCCTGGAACAATTTTAGGATAAATTTGAGTCATGGACCACTCCCTGAAGGTCCTGTGAGCAAGGTTTTGCTGCTCTAGCAGAGACCAGGGCTGTGGAGATATAATTTATTAAGCTCACAAATTCTTCAAAGTTCAAAAGGAAGGGCTGATTTTAAGAGTCAGACTTTACATAAGACAGACTTAATAGTATTAGCTCCTTGGCAATGCAGGCAAGCCCTGTGGTATCCCCTTCATCCTTAGTGTCATAAATGAGGTCACTGAACGCTACTGGAGCAACCTCACAACCATGCTGGGAGGCGTTTCCTCTCCCAACCCTGGGCTCTTTTTCTGTTGCTGAGTGTTTTCCTGGTTCATTTACTTTCTCCTTCGCTACCAAATGCATTAGGATATCTTCTGAAAAAATTTGCCTAGAAAGTAAAATGTCATGTACTGAAGCCTATTGACTTCCCCCACTGATTTCCATTCAGTAACTGCAAAAGCATGCCATACAAGTTTTTTGTTGTTATTCCCCTTTGAGATAAATTGTGAGTGACAAAGAAGAGGGAAGGTTCCTCCATCGGATTTCTTTTTCCCACGAGATGCCCGAGATTTATGCTCATTTGGTCTCAGGCCATGTGGGAAATGAGTGGATACACTCACATGTATGCATATTTTATGTCAAGTTATGAAGTCTATCTTTACCTTTATAAACTGTATTTTAGCCACACTTGCAGTGAAATACTTTATCTGTGCAGTGCTATTTTCAGTTCTTAATACGACTAAATTTTACAAACTTAGCTCTGATAACAGTATTTGGAGTGCCTATGGTCTGTTTTATGTTACCTTCTTATGGGACTATCTTCTGCTTTGTTTTTGTTTTTTCTTGTTGTATTTCCAGAATTTTTTTGTACAAATGTCTTGAGTCCTTGGACAAAATGACCTTTCTTCAAAAAGGAGTAACATTTCATTCTTCTATTTTTGAAATCTCAAAATCACATTATTCTAGTTTTCTGTTTTGTAAACAGAAAACAACTAGGTATAATTTTTATTATCCCTTAAACAGAGCCTTCTGTAGTTACTTAGTGTAATTTTGAAGAATGTAATAAATGATATGTGTGGAATTTATCTGGTTTCAGTTAGGGAGATTATGAAGAAGAATGATCCATCTGTTGAACAAACTTCTACTGAATAACTACTACATGCCTGGCAGGATTCTAGGCACTGAGGATAGACAAGTGAATGATGAGTCAAAAATATCTGACTTCATGCAACTTACATTCTAGAGGGAATTTACAGTCTTGTAACACCTAATGATGCTCTTGAACCTAGGTCTAAAGATTTTTCTTAAGCTAAACTTCAAATCAATATTCATCTAAGCTAAATTTGTCTGCTTTTTTTCTGTAGATACTGGGAACAATGAGATAGAGAGTAAAGGATTCAGTCAAAAAAATTAATAATTTCATAGCATTGGGAGGTTAGAATAGGTACAAAACCAATGGGCTAAAAAAATTCTCACTATACAAAATTCTCTAATCCTAAGAGTTGTAGGATCAAAGGTGACTACTCAAAACTAAAAAAGTATTGAAAGCCAACCCATTTTTAAGTGCATTTGCTTAGTTTTAATCCAGATTCATGCTTTTAAGAGGTCTATGGTGATAGCCTTAATGCTACATACACTCTGTCTTACACACTAAGTCATGATCTGATAACAGAATGGGGAAAATAAATCTTTCCAAAGTGGACAGCCAAGTACAGGCCTAAACAGTGAGCATAAAGAAGCCTTTGAAGGGTAAATAAATGGAAAATTAGGTGGGAAGGAGCATGCAGAGAGAAAACAGTACAATCAAAGACTAACTGAAATAATTTTGCTAATAATTTGAAGGGTAAGAGCTAACTGCTGGCAAGGAACAGGTCAAATGCAGGTGCTGCTGGGCAGGACAGAAGATGGCAGGGCGTTCAAGCTGAGGAGAACAAAATGGCTTTGTATAATTCTAAGGGATGGAGAGAGGGTGTGATTATATAATGCAAATCTTAATGAGACATCCCAATGTGATCTTTCAATAATCTAAATTTGCTTCCACCTATAAATATAATTTTTAAGACAATGACCAACAGTCTAAGAGAAACCATCCTCCCTCTTTCTCTAAGCCATGTCTGATTTACCACTCCTTATAATGACACAATGCCTGGAATGGGTCATCTATAAATTCTCATATAAAAGAGACTCTCTGAGGGGCGCCTGGGTGGCACAGTGGTTAAGTGTCTGCCTTCGGCTCAGGGCGTGATCCCGGCATTATGGGATCTAGCCCCACATCGGGCTCCTCTGCTGTGAGCCTGCTTCTTCCTCTCCCACTCCCCCTGCTTGTGTTCCCTCTCTCGCTGGCTGTCTCTATCTCTGTCAAATAAATAAATAAAATCTTAAAAAAAAAAAAAAAAGAGACTCTCTGAGTTTCCTGACGAGAATATTAGCGATGCATGTATTTTCTTGTTTTTCTGTAGATTAAGAAGATTATACCGTAAAACATATCAGGGTGCTTGTACGTGGGATTTTTGGTACAGTGAGAAAAAAATGCTACATTCTCAGTGACAAAACATCTTTCTCCCAAAATGCTTATTATCAGAGCATCCATGTCTTTCTAATAATGAAGACAAATGCATTTAAATACCACACAAATCAATCTTTTCTATGACTGGAATGTAGATATGGTTGGGATTATATTAGTCAAGATCTTAAAAATAAGTTTTTTTTTTGTTTTTTTTTACAATGTGTAGAAGAAAACTATGGCAATTTTTCAATATGAGATTAAATGCTTTATCAATTCAGTGGAGTAGTTTCAGTCAGTAATTTGATTAAAGCTAAAATTAATTTTCATTTAAGAAAAACATGAGTTTCAAAGATTTAAATGTATGAATTTCAAATATATCTTACAAAGCAAACAATATCTTAATATAAAACTTCATTTAAAAACAACAAATTACACAGAAAACCATAAAATATAGGAAAATAGACACATTATTTTGGACAATTAAGCAGAAATGCTTCTGTATTAACAAGGGTGAGAAAATCTTTTGGAATAGGATTCTTTTTTTTATTTTATATGATCTCTTATAACAGCACATTTTAACATACATTACAAATTGAGTTAATGTCTTAAAAATATTTCAACTTAAGTATTGCAGCCTTATAATAAAAGCAAGATGCAGAAAAAATAAAAGCTGCTTTTGTACACTCAAACATTTTTAAATTTTCTATCACAAATTTAATTTTTACTCCTTGATGCCAGGAATTAATTCTTTTTGCGTTTGAACAACCACTACACATTTTCGATGTTGCAAATGTTTCCTAAACATAGAATGGACATACAACTTTGTGTGTCTGGAATGGTCCTACAGCCCTACTGTAATTATTAATGGCTCCCCCTTTCTGAAAGAGAGCAACTGCATGACAAACTATGTTGGTCAATCAACCTAAATTACATTAACTTTGTGATGTTGCCACGTTTACTAAAGAAATACATTATGATTTGTGTTTATCAATCTTGAAAATGGCAAATTACACATGCTTAATACTATTACTATTAATATGAGCTACCATTTATTAAGTGCTACAATTTGTAAGCTGCCACGCTTTGCCCACATTACATCATTATGCTACATATTATTGTACCTAATTTATAAAGAAGGAAAGTGGAGCTTGAAAAGGATAAGTAACTGGCCCAAGGTTTTATAACTAGCAAGGAGTAGAACAGGAATTTGAAGCTAGGTCTGGTTCCAAAGCCCATATTAAATGGATGACTACTGTAAATCCTACAATGATATTTACACTAGCAATATTGAGAATGAATGAAGGCAAAGGAGAATGGAGAAATGTCATATAGCTATTTCACTTTCCTAAAGTCAAAAAATTTGGTGTGACTCTAACTGCATTAATTTCCATTTAGAGTTTCCATTTCAGTTTTGCAGCTAAAACTTAATCTAGGCTCTTTTGGGTATGTGCTGTCAGATTCAGCCATGTTCCTCCCATATCTATTTCTCCTTAGTATCAATTCAAACCTCAGGGGTTTATGCAGTGTGAAAACATTCACTGCTCGACGTTGATCCATCCTGTGTTAGCTTTCATTGAAATGTGTAACTGTTCCTTATGGTCTTTACCGGAAGTAATATCCACAGTATCCAGGTTTACAAATCCTGACATGCTCACTGAAAGAACAGCCCATCCTTTAAAATCTTCTCTTCAACCCTCTGGACATATGGCTTTTTTATTCTGTCTGTCTGTCTATCTACCTACCTATTTACCTACCTACCTACCTACCCACCCTGTCTTTCTGGATACTAGAAATATTTAGCTGCTCCAAAATCAACACAAATATGACTGGGGTCCTCAATGCTTTTGTGTCTGCATCCAATGGAGTGATTAATTCCCTACAGTCAGTCATGCTGTAGTGGTATAAGGCACATGTAAAAACCTGCTGCCCCTCCTCCCCCCAAACCGACTTCCAAATGGAAGGCAAATATAATCTCTTCTACTCTTAGATCTCCATATTTTAAGGAATATCTATCATCGTTCTCAGTATCATCCCTGACCAAAAAGATGGGGGAATAGCAGAGTTCCCTTTATCACCCACACTGGCTTCCAACTTTCTTATTTCTCTAGCTATTACTCCTTTCCCTCAGCATGGAGCTTCTTGTGTAGAACCTAAAGGCTATATATTTCAACTCTTCCCTCTTTTACTGTTGTATGTAAGTTTTTGAACTCCAAGTGCAAAATTGGTCACTTTTTTGTTCTCTCATTTCACAGTGTCCCAGATGGGAGAAAACAACAACAACAACAACAAAACAAACAAACTTTGGTATACAAGTGAATGAAGGGAAAAGCAAATGTTAATGCTAGTTAATACTTAAAAATGTTACCCATCCCCCCAAAGAGGCAAAGTCCTTTATATGGTTGACTATGTTTGTGAATACAAGGAATTAGTAAAAGGATTATATAAAGAAGAATAGTAAACTAGAATAAAGCAAGAATGGAGAGAAGACAAAAAAGGAAGAGAATCAAGAAAGGCGACAAGTTGATAAGGAAAAATAGAGAATAAGGAAAGAAGATAACTGTAGTAAGAAATAGGAGAAAAGAGGAAGCAAAAAAAAAAAAAAAGGACAGAAAAGAAGAACAGAGAGAAGATACAAAAAGTGATGGAAAGGCATGGAAAAGAGAAGAGATGAGAGAATGGGGGGAGAGAAGGAAATTTTTTTTTTTTTTTTAAAGATTTTTTTATTTATTTATGTGACAGAGAAACAGCCAGCGAGAGAGGGAACACAGCAGGAGGAGTGGGAGAGGAAGAAGCAGGCCCATAGCGGAGGAGCCTGATGTGGGACTCGATCCCTGTCCGCCGGGATCACGCCCTGAGCCGAAGGCAGACGCTTTAACGACTGCGCTACCCAGGCGCCCCGAGAAGGAAATTTTAACAAAGAAAAACAAGCAAAAAGGATAAAACAAAAAGAAAATAAAGAAAATTTTCAGAGGGGATAAACATTTACTTTTGAAATTCCTAACTGGCACAAGCAGTAGAACATGGCAGCCTGAATCCACTCTCCCCGTTTCTTCTGCTGCCTGGAGGATGTTTCCGTATTCTCAGCTTTGTAGCCCTCCATTCTAAGAATAAACAGTTGGACGAGTGTAGATCATACAATTTTTAACCTGAACCGCTGCTTCACAATGGCTGCTTTCCCACTATTTTTTTACTGTCAGCTGAATCCCAGACACTTATCTAAAGGGCTTATGTACATTATCTCATTTAATCCTCCTAACAACTGTGAAGGAGACGCTATTCTTCTTACTACTTTACATATTGAGAAATTTGAGGCTTAGAGTGAATAAGCAACTTGTCCCAAATGCATAGCCAGCCAACAATGAAGCCAAAATCCAAACCAGACAATCAACCTCAGATTCTCTGCCTTCTTAACTGCTTAGCTGCACTCTAGTGTCCCAAATAATTAAAATAAACAACCTACCTACTCTTAATTTTATATATGAAAGAGTAATATAATGTTTGATTCAGTCCATGGTTTGAGCAACTGTTATAGTTTCCTTTGGTGTTGATACCCAGTTCAAAGTTCCTTATTCTAATGGTCATAGTACTGATCAACAGAACACATGTTTATTAAATCAAATCATAAGCAGCAAACCATGTTTGGGTGTAATTAAGAGGTGTTACTTTATAGTCCCGAAGAGAAGTCATATGTTTAAATCTGTGCATGACCCAGCATGGCTCCACAACGGTGAGTATCTTTAACATAATGCTGGATGGGAGTAGAGATGTTGCAGAGTCCTGAAGCTGAAATGGGACAATGATAGGAGGATAATTCTTATGCCAGGAATTACAGCTGTTCTTTATTTATCATAAAGAGACACTTGAGGGATTTTAGCCATCTATCCAACACTCCTCTCAACAATGAAGAGATGAAAGAAACATTCCTACAGATCAGGTGAAAGGGGAAAAAAAAAAAAAGAAGCCTAGGAGGGTTTGCAGTTTCTCCAAGGTCAGCAGCAATATTATGAAAACTCCTTCAAAAGCTAATGACCCACTTTCAGTATGATTTCTGGTTGTTGTTGTTGTTCCCTATGTCTTCCACATGCTCCAATTTGAATGATATGTTGTTTGCATAACCCTAAGCTCATGACGTATGGCTCCTTGAGGGCTGGGATGGCCAAACATTCAGTCGGGAAGTCCTGAATTTACCTTCAAACCTATCATCTTTGTCACCTTAGCAAGGTTATTCCAAGCTCTCAAAGGCCACTTTCCCCATCTGTAAAATGGGGATAATAGTTATCAACCTATACTGTTCTTATGAGTAGTAACTAAATTTGGCATGTAAAGTACTTGATATACTCAATAGATTTCAGCAATGATAATGATAATAGTACTCATCATTCTTATGCGTAGCCCCAGCATTTGTCATAGTACCTTGCACAGCAAACTCACAACAACTGTTTGCTAAATGAATGAATCCTATAATTTAGAAGTAAATGTTGTATTTTTATATGTATACATTGTTAATTAAAAATGACAAAAGCACTGATATAATATAAAAACAGAAACAATGCTCTCAACTCACAAGAAGTTTCATCATTTTTGGAAAGCAAGTACCTACAAAACATTACTCTGTAATGATTCTTGGATCAATGCTTCCTTCAATGTTTTAAACAACTAAGGCCAAAAATGAATGTGTAAGATGGTGGTAGTTCCAGTAATCTACAAGTTTCCTGGTATGTATGGAAAGCTTAGAATGATTACTCTAATAAAATTATAAGCCAATAATCAGGTCCTTGATTGGTCTACTTGCATTCTGGTCAGAGAATTTTATCAAGAGCTTCTACTAAATAGCTTTATTCTTCACCATTCCTCTTCTGATATAAATCAATGACTAGCTTAAGCTTAGCTAACTCAATGTGTTGTACTGCTAATAAACATTTATTCATGCATATGTTATATATAATATGTAATATATAATATATATATCACATTGTATATATCACATATATAACATTTTGAACAAACCTATTCTGTTGAACATAGACTAAAATTACATTGCATCAGTCTACTAACACTGAGAATCAAATGACTACATAATTAAACAGCAAAAACTACTTTAACGTTAATGACGCATCAAACATTCATTTTTTGTGAAGTAATAGAACCTTGTTTATATCTAGTTAAATGAGACATCTACATTGATTTAAAACTATTTGGACTTTCTTGACTGATTTTGACCTCTGAGAGTCTATGAAATTCCTGATTTAGATGTGAACTAAAGATAACTGAAAATTCAAAGAAAACATCTTTCCCCACACTACTCGAGGACAGCTGTGTATTAGAAGTATTTCCAATTTAGCTGCTTATTGCGAAATTTTAAGGCAGTTAATTTTCTCAATCTTTGTGCAATTTATCACTCCCCAAATTAGGTTCCTTATTAATCATCTCTGCACATATTATAGTTTTTAAAAGTATACTGTGTTTTTATACTCTATCTTCCATAATTGTGTGTGGTGTCGCATACCCACTAATATGTCATCAATATGTTACCACGGCGTGTCCTTCATTAGGGTAGGAGCATGTACTTACTAACTCTGATGATCAGAAAACTGAAACACAGCTTCTTCCACCACGTAACAATTTTAGCATTAGAAGATCAGTACTTTTACAAAGCTACACTTCCTCAAATTAGATGACAAAAAATATGCATTGGGAACACTGATGAAAGTGTTTTTGTTGTACACGTTGATTTACTGTGATTCTAGTTCCTCAGAAAGATAGCTTCTGTACTGTCACAATTAAAGTCTCAACAGAAGATGAGACTATCACAAATACTTAGATTTTCATTTTTATTCTGCTGGGAAGATCACATCACATCACTCACTTCTTTGTTTTCAGTTATAATATAATGCATGGAAATACCACAAGGTTCTCCCCCGTCCACCCCTTTTCAATTTTTCCATGCAAGGCTTATTTAGTGATGATTAAGTTCTTGGAAGACAGACTGTTTACAGAGTAAAGGCAGTATTGCCAAATATAGGCTGCGGTGCTTTACATCTTATAAATTTAACAATTAGCTGCTCAATCAAGAAGGAAGAATTTCATTTATGAAAGGCCATCTGCATTGCAGGCCTCTTAATTGAGCCAATCCTTCCTCCCCACCCTCTGAGGAAAAGATTCCTTCATATAGAGGTTAGTTCTTGGCTAACAAGGTCATCAAATAATGATGCTTGACTAGATTTTCTTGTGATTAAATAACTTAAATGCAAAATAACTGTGGGTCCTTATCAACTGATCAAGAGGGATAGATGGTTTCAGAGCTGTCAGTTTCAAGACTCTGGTGATGGGCTAATTTCTCTGAAGTGTTGATTTGGTTCTTTTCTCATGTAAGAATGTATAGAATGATAACCCAGCTGTGCCCTAACCATATGTTCAGATTCACACAAAAGTCAAATCATCTTTCTTTTTCTAAATTACTTCCTCCCTTGATGTATGGACCTTATTTATAACCTCCCTTTGTGCAGCCATAACACTATCACATAGGGCTTAGTTTCTGAAAACCATAGCAATTGCCTGAAAATTGATTTGATGTCTTTTGCCCATCCCTCCCTTCGGTCCCTGAAGACATTTTAATATGAGCCATGACATTATGATGGATGAAATCTGGCATTTTACTGTAGCAATGCTACTCCCATGTGGAAAATAACAGCTTGTTCAAAAGCTGGTCTTCCAGCCAGATTTAGGATATACAGTAAGACACGTTTCCAATCTTCCCCTTTTCCTTTCCTTTCAAAATACCCTTCCCAAACTTCTTTGTGTTATCAAATTCTCCAGGTATGACAGGTTGAAGCTGGTGTGACATATGAAAGTGATAAATATATCACCAAAAGGCAGGGCTAATTGTGAATAGGCAATAATGTAGATATTTAAATACAGAGTAATTTCCCAATACAAATTCTACTCCGCAAAAACACCAAGTTTCTGATTTGTGAAATAATTACACCTTTTTGACATACACTGTAAGGCTGAGAAAAAATTCTCTAATGCCAGTAGAACAGATTGGGGGAAAAAACCCATGAGCTTATTCTTTAATAAACCATATGTTCTTATTTGTAAATTACAACTTATATTTTTTAACTTTAATATTAACTACCACAGTGACCTCTTTTAAGGATAATAAATACAACTGTATTTACAAATTTCTTACTCAAAAGGGGGGAAAAGGTATTTAAGATTCCACTAGATTCTGCAACTCCTATTACTTATGTTCAGTTGTAGGTATATATCATGGGCCTTGGTGTTTTAGGACATCTCTGAGGATGATTAATTGCAACTGTGTTTCTATTTATTTTTTGGTGTTCTGTATAGACCCATGTCCCCTACTAAAATAGAATGGTCAGGATAAGGAAAATGTGGAAATATATTGTAATTAGAACACTAATATTTGAATACATGTAACTAGTATTTATGTCCTTCACCAATAGAATTCAATATTTATTTGAAGACCTGCAGCAAGTAGATGATTATTACAGTGAAAGAAGAAGGATGGCTGGTGGTGTGTCCTGAATTCAGGGGGCCTGACTCCCCAAGTGCTGCCCTGATGCCTTCATTTCAGCTCTATCTCATTACAGAATAGCTGTGACATTCCCCACACTCTTTCATGCTCAAATGATAAAATGATGCAATCATTGTCAATAAACATATAGCCCTGTGAATTATGTAGCCATATTCATAATTTTGATGTTCATAGGATACTGAACTGAAGGTAAAGTCTAGTTCATGACACTGACATTTTGTATCAGTCCAGTTTACTCTGTGTGCATTAATTTGACTTAATTTACTTTTCAGTTTCACTTCTATTTTGTTCACTTTTTGCAGCTACCTCCTTCAAATTCCTTTGACAACCTGAGAATGTCTTGCAGCTGAACGTAATATTAATTACATTTCAAAGCAAACCTTTATTCATTTGGGGACAATCTGTGAAACAGAAATGTGTGACTGAAGCTGCTGCCAAGCCAATTACTGCAAAATAACTCAAATATGCCTCGACAGATTGCATTTTTCCTATTGTTAGATTGTTTATTCCGTAGATCAAAAGTCTACATTTGCTTTAATTAAAATTAACTAACTTGCATAGTTAAATATATCAACCATTCCTTGGAACTATATACGGGTTCATGTATAGACAGAGTACACTAATAAAAATCCTTGGATTTTTTTTTTTTTAAACTGTGTAATTCTGTTTTTTTTTTTTTTTTCTTCTAGATGTTTCCAGGCTTACTTTATGTCAAAGCATTCTTTGTATGAACAAACCAGAGAAGAAAGAACTAATCAGCACTGAGGACCAGAAAGCAAGGAAATTATTCAGTGCTCAAAGAAGTTCACCCTGGGTACACATCACACTGCATTGCACATGCAGAAGAGACTGGTGAACAGCAATAGGTGCAACAGGAGAAGCATTTGACATTCACATGCTTATCTGAACTTTATCTGAATGATCCAGATTTCTTAGTGCCACAATACGAGGCTGAGAATTATTATTGTTATTATTTTCTGAAGCTCTTGAAACACTGTTTATGAGGTTTTAGAAATGTCCCTGTTTAGGATGAAATAACATCAATCAATGTACTGATCCAGAGAAGAATACATATTTAAATTTTAACAACTGTGTGAGATGTGTGTGTGTGTGTGTATACACATATACATACATACATATATATACATACACACGTATATATAAAATAAAGTATTTAATAGACTGTCATTTCATATTTGTGCTTTTGCCATTCTGCCATTCAGAAGTAAAAAGTGGCTTCAGAGCCCCAAATATCATCATCTCTTAGTTTTTTCTAAGACTATATTTAGATTTAAATGTATAAAGTAGCACATTTAAAGCTTATAAAGGATCTTCAAAATAAAATTATTATAAGCTGAAAGGCCCTCATTACCTTTAACAATATCCGACAATGATTTCTCTTTCACTTCAGGGAGTTTTGATTACATTTAAGGAGAAATCTGAGCAGTTCACTTTGGCAGGACAAAGAGTTTCAATGACACAAGTTCTGGGGAGTTTGAACTTTAAACAGGTGTGGTTCCAACCAGGGGAAGAACAATGGAGAGTTTGTGAACAACACAAACTGGGCCAGAAAACCGCGGGCTCAATCGTTTCCTGGCGCACAATCAGGTCTTTCCATTTGCCAGTACAGTGGGTGAGAAGGGAAAGTGTTTCCAAACATCCAGTGCCATAGCTCAGCACTGTTGACCAATGCAGTCCCTGAGTTCTCTGGCTTAGGCGAATTTCAATAATTTGTACCCACTTGCTTCATTGTTCCTCTTCCGTTTCTATAGATCATGATAAAGTTACCAGTCCACGGAAGGCTGGATTTCTATCCCATTGCTCTTCTCTGGGCTTTTTCTCCCTCTGACACCACATCAGACTCAGGAATCTTCTGTATCCCCATTTAGGAGGGGATGATGTGAGTTGCCCTCAAATAGAAATGGTTGATTCATCTTTCTCTCCTTCACTTCTCTGACATACAGCTTAGTCAGCTTGTGCTGCCACAACAAAATACCACAGACTGGGTGGCTTTAACAACAAAAGTTTATTCCTTACGGTTCTGGAGGCTGGAAAGTCCGAGGTCAAGGTGCCAGCATGGTTGAGTTCTGGTGAGAACTCTCTTCTTGGCATGCAGACAGTCACTTTCTTGGTGTGTCCTCATATGGCAGAGAGAAAGCCAGCTCTGGTTTCTTCTTCTTCATAGAAGGACTCTTAGATGAGCACCTTACACTCATGACTTCGTTTAAACCTAATCATTCCCTAAAGACCTTACTTCCAAATACCATCACTTTGGGGGTTAGTGCTTCAACATATAAATTTGATGTGTGGGGCACATACATGCAGTCTGTAACAAGAGCTATTTTTGTCCTGTGTTCTTCTGACCCCTCCCTTCAAGCTACATTATAGGGAATTTGCATATTTCACTGCTGACACCAGTCGAATTATCTGTTGGATCTGTACCCCACCCTTTCTCTCTCTTTTGACCTACAAAATTGGAAAGGGGCTGTAAATTCCACAAGTAAGCCACCTGGACTTTTGAAATCTGTAACTCAGTTCCGAGTATTTCTGACCACAGGCATTGACACAACTCTGATATTTTTGTTTCTGGGGATTAATGGATATGCAACAAATAGAATAGAATTCCAAGAAAAATTCATCCCTTTTTTCAAAAGAAAGGATGGAACTATTAGGCAACTTGGAAATATGCCAGTATCTTAAATAAAATAACCCCTATTCTATACAAATTGCTATAGAATGTGAAACATGTTCGTCTATACATAACTTTCTCCCTTCAAAATGCCTATCACTCTTTAAAAATCCATGTAATCATAGATTCCTGAAGAAAGAATAAAAAGTTGAGAAGATTGCAAATAATCAATCTTAGCTTCAGAAAGACTGAGGGATGACCAGTCTAAAATACGTATTTACATATGTATGTGTTTGGCAGCCTTGGGCTTGCACTACTCAGGTCTCCCTTCAGGAGAGAACCTGCTGCACCAAGAGAAGTTAGCTGACGGCTTCCTGCTGCTGCACCTTCAGGATCCACCCCACGGGGTTCAGAGCCGAGGCCTCAGTCTCCCCAGGCTGTCCCTAGCCAATAACTGCACTTGGTAGGAGTACTGGAATCAGCCATGCAGAAACTCTTCTAACGGGCAACCTTTTTCTGGAGCTTACCATCAGCTTGGCAAGAATTTCTCGGAGCTGTGCAACAGTCTGAGGCTCTTCTTACTTCATCCTCTGTCCTTCCCTCTCTTCTTTCACAGATGTCAAACCGGCATTGTCACTGGAAGGTTCCCCCTTGACCACTTCTGCTCCTTCTCTCCTTTACTCTTCACAAACATATCCCAATAAATTCCTTACACTAACTTCCACCTGGGCATAGATTTCCCAGAGGACCAGAAATGCAGTATGTGTGTGTATCCACATTACACATCCTTGTTTAGGTGCAAACACACATGCATGCATTGATATTGATATATTGATATACATATATATTGATATATATATATATATGTGTGTGTGTGTCATATACATACATCGTGTATATATATATATACACACATATATATACATGCACACATTTTCATGTTTATGTGTACATGTGTATACAGATGTAGATGCATACACAAAACACTTATTTAAAACACAAAAACACACTTAAAATTTAACACAGCAGGCTACATTTTAAAAGTTAACTGACATTCTCACACAGATATGCTAAGAGTACATTAAAGAAATACAATTTTTCTTTCACTGTCTTAATGAAGATTCTTACTGATAGGCAAGAAAGCATTCTTATGTATGTGTTAGAGAGTACACCATAATATTTATTAATGGCATGATTGCTTATACTAAGAAAGGCAAAGCCAAAACTGAACTCAAAACTATGGCAAGTCTAATATATGTATTCAATTAAAGAATCTGGTGTTTGTTCTAGTAGTAGGAATTCACAGAATATATTAATTTTACAGTTTTAAACTGGTATTTGTTGATGTTATAAGGATTCAGTCTTCTATGAATAATCTTTTATACGAATGTTATCAAGGACTAAGCCCTGCCCTAGAATAAGAATAATATTTATTTTTACCCAAATAGAAGTTGACATTTATCAAATTACTTTAAGAATCTTTCAATACATTTTCCTTGAGGATTGATAGACTTCAGGCTAGTCATGGCATTTTCAGTAAATTTTATCTGATGGTATGTTGATGACTATCAAACTTTTGATTAAAAATCCATGATTTTGAAACTACACTATGTTTAAATTCCTGAAATAAGGCAGGACATATCGTTCCAAATGAGATATTTGGGAACATCTTTAGACATAACATAATTCCATATGATATTTATTTCTGTATTTTAGAGTGGAGTTTACTTTAAGCCTAATTTAAAATATTTCCATAACTTGAGGATTGATGTGAGAATCAATTTCCATGATATATTTTTTAGTACATTTTTATATAAATGTAATGAATTAATACAATTTCCTAAATACATACCATATTTTGTATTCTTTTCTTTCAAAATGTCTCATTTACCTTTTCCTTTTCGACTTTATTAAAGTCCAAATTTGTAGGACTAAAATAATTTTTATAAAATTCAATTTTTAATCAAAGAGTGCATTAAGCAGAAGCTTTTTTTTAAATCTGAATTTCTCAGGGTTTTTCTAGCACTCTTGATTCAACAGTCATGACTGGAGCCTGGAAAATTCTATTAGTCTTAATCAGAAAAATGTAGTCCATATGTTGATTAGGAAATATACTTTCTGAACATCATACATTTTAAAAACAAGAAGAAAAATATATTTCACACTATTTCACACACTTTAAATGCCAGAAGATCTAAAAGGAACAGGTACTCTTTCATTGCTTGTTGAAGCAGAAATTAAAAAAATTCAGTAAAGTATCTGTATGAAAGTAAATTTGTTATCTTCAGGTCTTTTACTGATGCTGCTATGAAAGGAAAATATTACATGTTTTTTTCTTCATTCCATTGCATTATAATGAAAATTAGATTATGTCTACATGCTAACAAATTATAAATTACTTGAAAAGAAAAAGAGTTAAAAAGAGATATCTTGAGAACTGTCCCTCTTTCCCCCTTGCCTCATTGTTGACCTCCAGGACTATAATGTGCTCCTAACTAGCTCAAGTAGTATGTTCAGGTTGGTTGTTTGAGTAGATGAGGTGCGTTAGGACATGTAGATCATAAAACATTTGCACTTTTTTGAGAGAGAGAAAGAGCATATTTTAAAAGCTGATAAAATCCTCAAACTCTCTCTCTCTCTCTCATCCTGGACTTCAAACAGTTCTTCAGAAACCAAAATATAAGAAATGTCTAAATGAAACACTGGGGTATCATATCCCTTAAATTTCTAGTTTTTTGAAGCTATTAATAGTTATGGCAGTCAATCATGGGATAAATATTTAGAAGTTTTGGAGAAAAATGGGAGAAAAATGATCTCATCAGTTTTCTTATCCATGCTTGGAGCATATGCCCTCTGGAGCTAAAGATACTTAGGCAAAAGATACTTAGACAAATATCACTCAAGTATCCAGTGATTTGGAGAATTATCTCATGATGGTCAAGAAGACAAAGAAGAATAGGTTAAGCAAAAACAACTATGAATCTCTGCCTCAACATTTATTTTTTTTAAAGATTTTATTTATTTATTTATTTATTTATTTATTTATAGAGAGTGCAAGAGCAAGGGGAGGGGCACAGGGAGAGAGAGAATTTCAAGAAGACTCCACACCATATTCAGAGTCTGACATGGGGCTTGATCTCATGACACTGAGATCATGACCTGAGCTGAAATCAAGAGTCAGACACTCAACTGACTGAGCCACCCAGGCACCCCTCTACTCAACATTTAAATAAGTGTGGATTCCTCTATCAAACATTATCTGAACACTGTTATGTGCCAAATGTTTGTGTTACCCCAAAATTCGTATGTTGAAGTTCTAACCTCCAATGGGATGGCATTTGGAGATGGGACCTTTGGGAGGTAATTACAGTTAGATGCGGTCGTTAAGGTGGATTCCTTATGATGGGATTAGTGCCTTTATCAGAAGACACACCAGAGACCTTGTTCTCTTTCCTACTCTTCACCGTATGAGAATATAATTAGAAGGTAGACATCTGCAAGACAGGAAGAGAGCTCTCACCAGACACCCAACAGATTAGCACCTTGATCTTGGATTTCCAGCCTCTAGAACCATGAGAAAGAAGTCCCTGTTGTTGAAGCTTCCTGGTCTACGGTATTTCATTACAACAGCCAAAACTAATGGATATAAACACTTTTTCCCGCCTTTATCTGTGTATTTTTTTCTGTTATTTAAACTAAAGAAGAAAATCACATATTGTAAGTTCCAGTCATATTGTTCATAATCCTACTGCAGTGAAACTTAAAATAATAATCAGTCTGATTTTGGAAACTTAACAGAACTCTGATTTATTTAAGCCTCTAAGAGACAGGAAAAGGAGTAAAGATCAGAAAGGATGAACATGCATATTCCACATATTATGGTCTTAAAAATCTACCATCCTCATCAAGAAGGTATGCAGTTTTTAGAAGGGACCCACGTGGCAAACTGGTAGAGGATGAGAAAATAGCTTTGCTATCCAATCAGTTTTAATAGAATGATGGATGTTTTGGGCAGATCTTCCTCATATCCAAAGGACATTTCCTGGTAGGTCTCCTGCTTTTGTCTATGGCTACTTTCTCCCCAAGCCTACTTCACTAAATACTTCTTTGTCTACTAATTGAGCACACGCATGTCCTGAGTTCTGTTCTTGCCAGATTCTTGCTATTTATTTTTTAAAGATTTTATTTATTTATTTGAGAGAGAGACTATGAATGAGAGAGGACAAGCAGGGGGAGCAGCATAGGGAAAGGGAGGAGGAGGCTCCCCACTGAGCAGGAGCCTGACAACACGGGGCTCCATCCCAGGACCCTGGGATCATGTCCCGAGCTGAAGGCAGATGCTTAACCGACTGAGCAACCCAGGTGCCCCAGATTCTTGCTATTTAGAGCCCCACCCCATAAAAAACTTAAAATGGTCAAACAGGTAAAATATATGCTACATTCAAGGGTAATATATCATAGGTTAACGTAAAACCAAGTGACTTCTACACAGATTGAAGAGATATTTTTCTCCATAATTCTTAACCTGGAAAATTTGTATTTTTCTTAATTTATTTGTTTATCTTGCCATAGTCTAAGCTATGTGAGTTCAGACTCTTTCTATAAAAGAGTAAATACAGTAAAGACTCACTGGAGAAAGAGGTAACTGGTTGTTTTGCATACTGGGTAGACTTGGGGTGGTGTGGATTAGGTACAGTTGGATTCATGGCTCACATATGCATTCAGAGCTTGATTACCTTCTCTGCTGGTTTCAAACTCCATGCATCAGCAAGATGGTGGCAGTACTGCTCAGTTACACTTCTCAGCTTCAAGGCCAGCTAGAGAAGTTACTTGCACTATTTCAGAAAGATCAGCAAAATTTTCATGATTTATAATCTCTGAAGCAATCACTGTGGCCTAGGGACTAGGCTGCTCTCATTGATCAAGTGTGAGTGACAGGATTCCCTTGGGTTCACTGGAACCACAGTGAGTAGAGGGATTTTCAAAATGAAAACCAACTGTTGTAAAAGCAGAGCAAGAGGACACCTATTGGTTACCAAACAAATATTTCCCACAGCACAATGCTTTTGGCTACCTTTTAACCTATAATTTCTTCCTAATATTCCATGAAAACAAATACCTTTATCTTTCTAAAATGTACCCACTTCTTCCACCAAGGACGGAATGTTACTTCTCAGCAAAGTTTAGGATCTTTGAGTAATATACAGAAGTATGTCCTGATGCACTTTATATACAATGGAGGAGAGAGAAGAGAAAAACTAACACCACATTTTAGCTAAGAAAAGGAGGAGGGATTTTGGCTCCATGTTGCCTCTTGGTTCCTCTGGACATAAATAGTGAGAATCCACTGGCAGTAAGAGGGAGTTTCTTAGCTTTTCCCAGGATTTGCCCCAGATGCTGCTGCTTCTCAGGGGGCATCTCCCTGGGCCATGACCTTTCCTTGTCATATATGATATAAAATGTGATTGTGTGACATGCAATGGAGGGACCCAAAATTACCTTCGGTGCATTTGAGAATTCAACTGATACCGTAGACAAGCAAAATCATGATACGGAAAGAGGAACAAGAATATCAACAAGAGTGCTGGCAGGGATGTGGGGAGAAGAAAGAAAGGAGACAAAATATTATGAGAGAAAATGGAAGAGCAAATATTCAATCTGTAAATTATAAAGGTTTCTGAGGACCATTTGGGATAAAAGATATTCAGAACCAGTTGACACAAAATCAATAACCGAATAAATAATTAAAAGAAATTTTCCTATGTTGAAAACGGTTAATATACAATTAAAACCTTTTAATGAGTTTGGCAAAACCAATAGGAAAAAAAAAGAGATACATACATCTATGTATACTGGAAAAAGTTTTGAATTCTAGAAATAAGGAATTGTACACCTAGGTACCCTTCCAATACACCTGGAAGAGAAGCAAAATGGAAGTCCTGCATTTCTTTGAGCATAAATGATTTCTTCCTAATCTTAAACTCTGCTTGTACATAACTGCTTGAAGTAACTTCCTTCAGTGTTTCTTTCTTGGAAATTCTAGCTCAGCTCGATTTAAACAACAATGGGCATCTTTTCTCATAAAACTGTCACTCTTTGAAATCTAAAATATGGTTAGCTGTAAATGTTGTGTTAGCATCTCTCTGTAAGTTAATTTGCTTGCATCCTTTTTCCAAAATCTGGGAAGATGGGAGGAAATTAAATATATATACATCAACTATATCTACCTCTCTCTATGTGTGTGTGCATGTGTGTGTATGCATGTATATACACATGTGTGTATAAATATAGTTTTATATAAATACTATTTTCAACAAAATTACACAGAGAATTTCAGAGTTCAGATATTCTACACAATATAGAGTATATGTATGATTAAATTCTTATGAACTATGATACTACGTTATAGAACAAAGATACATTCATTCAAAGGCATAAACAAAAAGTCACCTCACTAACAAAAAACAATCTTAATAATTAAAAGCTTACTGATGTCAAAATATATGTGCTAGAGACAGCAGCATGTTATATAGATAGCACAAGACAATTTCAGGCAGATATCTAAGGTTAAGAATCACTTCTCAATAGCATCTTACCCTACAGGGTTTAGCCCAATGCTTTGCACAGTTTGGGTAAGCAATATAATTATGTGCTTCTAATATGTGAGAACAGACATCTGAGGCCAGGAAACCAGCCCTGAACAACCTCAATTTAAGGGAATGAGAGGTGGTGGATATCCTTTCCAGGGAGGTACATGTGATTTAGAAAAAAATTTTTTTTCAAGAGCAGGTGGAAGACTGTGCTGCAACATGCAAGGGGAACCTTGATAAAACATATGTACTATGGTACTGCAGAGCTGGTAGAAAGCAAGAGCACTCTCCCAGGGCCAGAGAGCAAACAAACAACAGCATGGGGAAGAAAAATAAACAAAATGAAACACTGAAATGCAATAACAAAACCCAATAATACGTTGTTTGCAAGATATAAAACTAAAATATAAGGAAACATAAATATTAAATGCAAAAGGACACAAACAGAACAATATCAATCCAAAGTAAGTGCGTCTAATTATCTTACTTTGAAACAAAGTGTGTGTGTGTGTGTGTGTGTGTGTATATATATATATATATATATATATATAGCGAGAGAGAGAGAGAGAGCTTTTACTCTTAATAATGGACTTTATATTTAAATTTATAGTCCATTATTTAGAGCAATATAAAGTCCATTATTAAGAGCAAAAGCTTATGTCAGCCATTTTAAGTTTCATGAGCTTAAAATATCCTAAAAAAGATAGCAGAAACCTATATAACTATAAGTAGAAATGGACAAAACCATCATCATAGTGTGAGATTTCAACATCTTTGAAAAATTATCAGTAGGTTCAGCAAAGAAATAAGGATAGTATAGAAGATTTTATGTATTATTACTAGACTTATTATTAGCATGATTGACCTCACGTATTATTTATAACTCTGAATCCAATTATACATATTCCTCTAAGCAAAGGTGGATAGTTTTCAAATGATCATTTGCATGGACACAGAGTAGGTCAATAAATATCAAAAGAATAGGTACATATGATGACCACACTGAAATTAAGCTGAAAATCAATAACAAAAGTAACACTTAAAAAAATACACAGTTGAGAATTTTAGACCATGTAAATATATAACTTCTCAGTAAATAATCATAAAATAAACTTTAAAATACTTTCAACTTTAAGCATAATAAAAATAGTTCAGATTGAACTTATGAAAAAAACGTCAAAACAGGATTTCAAAGGACATTTAGATTCCTAAATGTCTATGTGGAAAGGAATGAATCCTGAAAATGAATTAGTTATAATGTTAGTATTTCAGTAGAAATGCAAGAAAGTGAAATGAGGGGAAAATAAGAACAGAAAATAAAGGATATAAAACCAACCATACAATAGCATTAATCAAGAGAGTAAATAATTGGTATTTTTATAAAGACTAGCAAAATAGACAAGTATCTGCTGAGATTGATAAGGAAAAAAGAAAAAGATCCAAATAGTTTTAGGGATGAAAAGAAAGTACATGTCTGCTTATACAGAAATCATAGAGACTGAAGGCATTTCTAGTTTCTTGGTAGAGATCATTAGGCAACAATAAATTCTCTTTCTAGAGACAACCAAACGAGCCTGAAAGAAATTAAAATACAAATGACCAAATAGTATTCATGTTCTAACAAAATAGTGACAGATTTCTGGGCAGGAATTCAAAGATGATAAGCTTTCAAAAAAGTGAGGTTTCAATTTCCAGACTATCCCAGGTCAGGAAAGGCAGCTAAAGACTCTTGAGTACCTTGTTGCTAATGGCCGGAGGCAACGGGACAGGGATCAGAATCCTAGGGCTGTTCAGGGGTAAGAATTCCTCCAATGCTCTTCTCTGACTGGTGCCCTTCTTTCACCTTAGAGTACAACCTGGAGCTGCAGTTTTTACCCTGGGATTGTGTATCTCAGGAGGCATCCAAAAGTAAGACCTACTTGATGGACACTAGATGCTGAAGGAATCAGAAATCTTACAGCTACGTAACAAACTACAGGATGGCTGTTCCACGGTTTATTAGTGATAGCCATTTAAACTGATTTGCTTTCACAGTTACAAACAATGTGCAATGTGTTTCCTTCACTATGCCTGTACGCTAACACACAAGTTTTCTAGTGCAGATACCTCAAAGTGGAATTGTTGGATTATAGAATTAGCAGATTTAAAATTTATTAGATAATTCTCAATTTATACTAATACAGGAAATAATCAGTTTAGGTACATTCTCACCTATACTTGATGTTAGTGAATATTGGAGATTTTTAAATATGATAGGATAAAAATTTCATCTCATGGTTTTGATTTGTACTTCCTTGATTACTAGAAAGTTTGAGAATATGCTATTTATTTTTATTGGTGTTATTCATCATTTATTATTTATGCTATTTTAACTTCCTGTTTGAGTATATGCTATTTATGTATTATTTGTTTGTTGTCTATTTATGCTATATTTGTTTAATTCCCTGTGAACTGTCTGATCATATTAAAATATTTCTTTATGAATTTTAGGTTTCATGTCATATTTTATGAGTTTTCCTATCCCAAGTTTCTGTTTTGTTTTGTTTTTCCTATTCCAAGTTTGTAAACATAATTTTGTCCATACAATTTTAATAGTTTTGAGACTTTTAAAAGCATGTAAGTTCATCTTTAGGTTTAGGTGTATACAGTAATTAGAATATTTTTGAGTATTATGAAATAATAAAACTCCATTTTATTTTTCGAAAGAAATAGTCATTTGTGCCAACATCATTAATTCAATGATCTGCCCTATCATTGACTTGAAAATTCTACATGTATCACATTTTAAATTATCACACACATACACATCAAACACACAAACATATGTTTGTCTATATCACCGAGTCCACTCAGTTCCATTGGGTTAATTATTTCCGTCCAACACCAAATTGTTTATAGTTCTGTAACATGATTTTTTAGGGTGTCCAAAAAATAATCTGGCAAATATACATAACATCCTCAAGACTGCTTGATATAAGGTAGATATACATATCCAACATACACACACACAACATATATTTTAATACCATACTGTCTTAATTAGTTTAAAACAAAAGTACATATGTGTTTATGTATTTCCTCCTATATTTTTGTCCATCTACAAAACTGTCTTAAGCATTACTGGCCTTTTATATTTTTTAGAATAATTTTGATACTTAAACACATACATGGACACTGGGGTTTTGATTGAAATCACATTCAATATATACATACTAATTTGGAAAAAAAAAGACATATTTTGCATTATTGAATTTTCCAATATAGGAATATGGTCTATTTCTTGATGACTTAAGCCTTTGGTTTTTCTCAATAATGCTACGTAAGTTTCTGTGTCAAAGTCTTCTACATATTTTGTTGTATTTTATCTTACATTTTTGGGCTCCAATTGTAAATTGTATCTTATATATTTTCATATTCTATTTACGATATATAAAATACAAGTGATTTTTTATATTACCTGCTAAACTAACTTATTTTTAATAAGGGATATATTATTTTTCTATGATACAATTACATTTATGTGCAAATATGAATATGTTAATATACTGCAGGATCTCTATAACTTTGATTTTTCTGTTTTGACTTATTATAGTAACTAGATGGCCAATCAATGTTGAAAAGTAGCAATTAGAGAATACCTCCAGAAGGTTGCTACCTTGAAGTGTTTTTCTAGACCCTATTTATCTGAATAAGGAAATTCATTCCTGATTATAGTTTGCTAATTTCTTTTAAAATCAAGAATTGATGTTGAATTTTAAAAAATGCTTTTTCACCAATTGAGATGATTATATTTTTTTTTCCTCTTTTGTTTGTGAATCTTGGGAATTATGTTGAGTTCAGGATGTTGGATAAAATTCCATTTCTTAGATGAATCTGTTGATTATTTATTGTTTAATATGGTAATACTATGTTTACAATATTTAAATCAAATTTAATATTAGAATTGATCTATTTTTTTATTACACTTTTATCAATTTCAGCTACCATTTCATGTTCTCTCTTTTTTTAAAGATTTTATTTGAGAGAGAGCGAGAGAAAGAAAGAGAGACAGGGGAGGCAGATGGACAGGGAGAGGCAGACTTCCCTGCTGAGCAAGGAGCCTCATGTGGGGCTTGATTCCAGGACCCTGCGATCATGACCTGAGCGAAGGCAGACATGTAACCAACTGAGCCACCCAGGTGCCCCACCATTTTATGTTCTCTTGACTTTGTAAGGTTGCCATAATATTTTTTTCCTTAAGATTTTACGGATGAGGCCTTCTACCTTGAAGCTCTCTTTATGGAAGGATTTTTTTTTTTTTATTGGAGATTGAATTTATTTAGTGTTTATAACAGTGTCCAGATTTTCTATTACTTCTTTTTGAGTTTTAATAAGTTGTATTTTCTAAAAGTTTTACTATTTTATTTAGTTTTCAAATTTATTGGCATAATTTGTTCATCATAACCACTTATAATTGTTTTAATTTTTCTATGATCTAGTGGACAGCCTTTTTTATCCCCCCCCCTTTTTTTTGGTAACTTCTAATTTTTTATCTTAGTAGAGAATTATCAATTTTGTCAGACTTTCTATAAACCAATTTTAATTTTGCTAATCCTTTGAGTATATTTAAATTTTATTCATTTTTGATTTTTCTATTACCTTATTACCTGTACAATTTATTTCAATTTGTTATCCCCCTCTACTTTCTTAAACAGATATTTTGGATAATTTCAGCATTCCTTTTTTCTTAATATATAGATTTAATGTTATAAATTTCCCTTCTAACAAAACTTTAGTTACACTAAATATTAGCTTTAAATATCAAGTATATTATCATTTATTTAGAAATATTTTATTATTTTGATTTTATTTTTTTCTTGAATCATAAAGAGTTTATACACAATTTTTTTTTTTTTTTTTTAATTTCCAGAGGTTTTTTTAGTAATCTTTTTGTGGTTAAATTCTAGCTTAATTACACTATGATTAGAAACATACTATAAGGGTTTAATTCATTTGAAATTTGACATTTGCTTTGTGATGCAGCATATGGTCAATAAAAACAAATGCTTTATGTGCACTTGAATAGAATGCATATTCTGCAGATGTTGGATGTTCCATGTATTTGTAGTAGTGTGTTGTTTAAGCTTCTATATTACTGCCTTATTTTGTCTGTAGGGAGAGGTGTACTAAAACTTCTCATTATTATGAAGTAATGTATTTAGTTATTAATCTTTGTTTTTTATGTTTTATACTATATTTTAGGCATATAACAAGGTAGAATTTTCATATATTGGCAAAATGCAATTTTCATGCTCATGAAATGTTCCTCTAGCTCAAGTAATGATTTTTTTCTTTGAATCTTCTTTTTATCTGGTATTAATGTAGTTAAACCACTGTTTTTGGTTAATGTTTGCAGGATATAATTTTTTTCATATTTTTATTTCTCAGTGTTTGATCTTAGAGCTTTTCTTTCAAGAAACACATTATGGGTTTTGGGTTTTTATCCAGCCTGGCAATCTTTATCTTTTAATTAGAGCAGTCTCTTTCATTTACAGTTAATGTAATTACTGATATCTATAGGTTTTATTTGAAAAACTAGTTATCCCTGTTTATGTCACTCTTTCAATGGCATGTGACTTCATCTCCCTGGCTGCTCTAAGACTGTTCCTTTGTCTAGTTTTCAGTGGCTTAAATAGAATAAATAAAACATTTAAAACTGTAAATTGTGATTCATAGGTATTGCTTGATCTCTGGCTTGATTTTATTGTGTGTTAGTATCTCTTGGTTTTCAGTCATACTGTATTGTCTTCTCATAAAATTGTTAGTTTTGACTGGGTATTAAACATAGCATGAGTAACTGAAGAAATATTTTGGGTCCTGGGATGTTCCTCCATAGAGAACCACGCATACGTAATACTGGCAGGCATTTGGTGACACTGGCTATCCTATATCAACTTCATTCAATTCAGGAACTAAAATGATTTACGGGCTTCAGTACCTCTTGAGGGCTTATCTATTTATGGGTCATTTTTATTCCTATTACATAGCTTTTTGGTATCATCTAGGTCTCCACAGACCCCTGACACAAATTTTTGTGTCCCTATTCTATGCTGGCTGAGTTGTATGTTTCTGTGTTTTTTTCATGTGACCTCTATGCATATGGTCTTGGGAGAGGACCCTAGCAGTAGAGCCTCCAAACGTATTCTGCCTGAGATCATATGTATACCCAATTTAATTAATAACTTCCTACTTATGTCTGCCAGAGTTGGCTTCTGTGGCTGTAACTACAAAACCTGATTAAACCAATAAATTTTATTATCTGTCAAGGAGAGTCTCTATTTGCTACCACTTATTTTTCCAAATTATTCTGTGAAATTCTCACTTATATTTTCTCCTGCGGACTCTAAAGTCATTTCTGTTAAGTTACAATTCAGAATTCTGATTGAAATTGTCAATTTGTGTAAGACTGGCATTTTTATTATTAGCTCTTTCAAGAATGATATTTCCAATATTTCAGTACCCCACCTTTTTTTATTTTACACTTCAATGAAGTTTGGTAATTATCTTCTTACTAAATCCTATAATTTTATTTATCTTTGATTATTTTGATTTTGATACTTATTTTGATTAAATCCTAAACTTTTTAAAAATTCTTCAATAAAGTTTGGTGATTATCTTATTAAATATTATGCTTTTATTTATTTTGATTTTTTAGTTTTGATGTTATTAAGCTAAGATCTCCTTTCTTCTTCCACTTCCATTTCAAAATGTTTATTGTTATCATCGATACTCTACACTTTTGCATATTTATTATGTATATGTAGGTGTTTTATCTAAGTCTCTTACTAATTCTAACAGGTGACTGCTTGCTAGTTTTTAACTATGTATTTTGACTTTTCCATGTCTATAATCATTCACAGGCTTCTATCTCATTACTGATTTGAACAGACATAGTCAAGTATTTGAAATTTTATATGGTATTTCAGATATGTTTGGGGAAAAAAAACACAATCCCTTTAATTGTGTATGTGTCTCTTCCTATTTTACTTGAAAAACATATTAAGAATGGCAGCTAAGTTTTAAAATATCTAAGTATTTTGAAATTGTATTAACTTTTTTATTATAATAATTTAATAAATTATAATACATTAACAAATACAACAAACTGTTTCTTAGTGTTGAAACATCTTTCATTTTAGAATACCCCACCTAGTCATGGCATATTGGTATATTCACTGAATTTGATTTGTTCAAATTTTATTCAGAAGTTTCATCTTTATGTCTACCAATAAAATGAAACATTTTTGTGTAACTTTAACATAGCTACAATCTAGGTATATGATGGATTTAAAAATAAGTTGGGAAACTATCATTTGTGTCTTTAAAACACAAAGGTATATTTAAGTTAAAATAGAAATCAGCTGAAAAACTCTGTTGCATCTTATTATTTTTATTGGATTTTCCTTAATCGTCCCAATTTCTACTATAGTTTATCTGATTTTCTCACTCTCCTTGGGTCAATTTTGCATTTAATATTCTTTGCTGTTACTTTCAACACTTACTGTATCTGTGATTATATGCCAATTTATATTCTATTTTCTGTTTATGTTGGTTTTGTTTTTTGTTTTGTTTCATTTTATCAGGTTTGTCAAGTGTTCTTCTATTTTGTTTTCAAGACCTAAATTTGATTTTATTATTTTACTATTTTATCTTATTTCATCTGAATACTTTATTAATCTTCCCTTTATCTTTATATAACATTGTTTTCATGTTATATATTTAAACTATTGTTAGTTTTCTTTTTTATAATAAAATAATGTCTGCCTCTAAAGTTCCTCTTAACACAGCTTTAGTTTTATACTGTATATTCTGATATGGTTAACATTTTTAGTTAATTTTTGAGTGATTTATAGTTTCATTTTTATTTTCTGTTTGATTCAAGAACTATTCAGGAGGCAAAGCTGCTGGTGTCTTCTGAGACCCCACTACAGCCACAAGGATTAATATTACTCTGGTAACCCAACACGGAAGGTTGCGGAATTGAAATCTCCCCTCCAGTTTTGGCTCTTCACGCTCAGGCTTTCCAGGTGCAAATGGAAAGGGGAAAGGGGTGGGGAGAGGGAGTGAAGACAGGCTTCTTTCAGGGGACTGGCAATGTGGCCTTCCTCTAAACACAAGTGTGCCAGCTGTCGCAGGCAGCTTCACTGTTCTTGAACAGGCTTCCCGGACAACAGAAAGCTTTCTGTGCTCTCTCTGGATAATTCAAGGCCTCTGAAGCACTCTGCTTTATTCCTGAGTCTAACGTTAGGCTTGTTTTATAATCCCATTGTTTTAGCACAGAGTTGGGAGGGGAAAAGTTCTGTGAAATGCATTCAGCACACTGTCCTCAGTAATATACGTTATTTTTTTCCTGAATATTTTTGGAAACCCTGCTAATTATCACCCCCTTCCACCACTGTTGTCTTAACTGCAAGCCTTATTAGCTCTGTCTTGGACTGCTGAAATTCTTTCTCAGCTGGAGTACCTCCTGCTTGTATCACCCTAAAACCAATCTGCCCCTCATACTTTTAAAACACATATGTGAACTTTCTTGCCACAGCTATCAGTGGGTTGTGCTGCTTACAAGAGCATCATGAAGTCCAAATTCCTCAGGATGACACACAGACCCCTTTCAAATCTGGGCAGCATATCATAACAATATCATCTGAGACTCCTCAGCTTCGCTTCCTCCTCCCCCTGAATCCATTTTCACCTCTTTCCTTCACTGGTATCCTTTTTCACAGCCCTAAAAGTAAAACCTCCAAATTAGTTGCTTTTTTACCCGGATCACTATTTAAGATTTTACTTATTCATTTACTTTAATACCAGGATCAGCTATGGCAATTGGACATTCTTGATAATATATTTTTTAATTAGTCTGGATTTATGTCAAAGACCATGTCTAATATTTATACCAAAAAGATTATGGAAATTTAGATAAGTTAATTACAAATATTCATTGTATTATATTATACAGAAAATTTCTGAAAATTTTCAAATTCTAGTTTTCTATTTTATATTTATTACTTCTTAA
Organism: Ursus arctos; assembly: GCF_023065955.2. Classification (NCBI taxonomy): domain Eukaryota; kingdom Metazoa; phylum Chordata; class Mammalia; order Carnivora; family Ursidae; genus Ursus; species Ursus arctos. The sequence goes on from NW_026622986.1 coordinate 27,990,533, forward strand.
AGGTGGCAAAACTTTAGGGGTATAATATAGTCCATAAATTATAGGCTAGAGTATAAAATAAAGAACTGGGATTGTTCATTATCTATGAATGAAATTTTTTTTAACTAAAATCACTCTGTAAAAAGCCCACCATGAAGAATAATCAGAAGTGATCATCAGCTATTTAACAATGCAACTAAGCACAAAAGTAAACCTGTGGCTGCCACAAAATCTAGCAAGTAGGCCTCATAAAAAGCTTGACCGGCTCCTAGCCAAGAAATTAGGCACTTATTTCCATATGGCTCCTGTTGGAAAAAAGATAAACGTGAGAGCCCAGCATCTGTGCCTTGGAGTTGCCAAGAACATCCACTGAGTGACCATTCTCTTGGCTTAAATAATAAAACATACTGAAAGGGCGTACGGAAGTAGACCAACTCCTGCATTGCCAGCAGGAGAAGAGGTGTGGGCCAAGCTGGTATCACACTGCAACATAACGGCCAATTAGTTGTGTAATTGTATTTTGCCAATAAGAAGGCAACATTGTATTTGGAATACTACAAATTTCATCCATCTCTACAGCATATTGCAATTTGAGGTAAAGGTGAAAACATCAATTTTCTGTTATTAGTGTCACTGTTAAGAAATAATTGGTGATTTTAGAAGATAACAAGTTAAACATAATGAAATAGTTAGAACCACTATGATGAGCTTTTGTACAAGAGGACCAAATAAGATGGCAAAGAACTGACACTGATCAATGGGACTTCAGGATATAAGGGAAAGGGTGATCCTGTGACTTTGTGCAAGGATAATCTATTGCCTTTGCATGCATGGAGGAGAGAGGGTGATTTTTTTTTATATGGGAGAATAATTACTCCTTGTGAAATAGGTAAGTTCCTAGAATAAGGTAACCTACAGACCAGAAGGCGACAGTTTTATGTTCAAGTAGCATTATCTTCATTTACCTTGTTTTACTCGGGAATCATTAAGGCCAAAGAGGAGGGTGGAGAGAGAGGAGGAAAAGATGACAAGAAGTATCATATCCGGGACTCACACCAAAATAACAATCTCTAAATTTTGAGATTTGCATTTATCTACCTTTATAACTGAATTAATAGAGTAGAAATGAAATTGAGGAGTGATTTAGAGAAAGTTTTTCATAAAATCTAGTAAGAAATGTTTGTGAAAGCCAGGCACATTGAAAGAATCTTATCATTCTTATCATTTTTTCTGTTGATGTTGGTGGTAGGTTACTCAACGTATAGCTTGTTAACTGACTCTTCATTCAGGCTATAGTTTCCAAAGTGTGGTCCACAGAACACTGGCTCAAAGGAAGTTAATACATTCCATAAATAAAGGGGTTTTTGTCCACAGAGGTTTTTAAATTTTTAAGACAAAGTTAAATAGAATTGTTAGTGTAATACTTTGCAGAATCTTTAATATGGAAAAATTTCTAAGGAGATTGAAGGTAGATTTCCCCAAATTTACTTGACCAGTAATTTTGTCAATGAGCCTCTTATAGGAGTAATCTTCCATGAAACAAATTTTACGGAGCACCGTATTGGCACATGCTTATGGGTCCATATTGCTGAACTGTTTTCAGAAATTTCATACAATATTTTCTATTGTTTTGTGAGAGTTTTTCTGTTTCTCAAGGAAAAACCTGACTTGCAAAAGGTCTATCTTGAAAGCTAATTTTGATGGCTAATGGAAGAAGTTTAAGTAGACCTATATTAAGTATAATTGATACACCATGTTATATTAGTTTCAGATGCATGACATAATGATTTGACAATTCTATACAGCATGCAGTGCTCACCAGGATAAGTGTAGTAACCATTTTCCACCAGACATTATTACAATATTATTGACTATATTCCTTGTGCTGTACTTTTCATCTCTGTAGCATTTATTTTTTAACTACCCCTTTGCTCCATCTGTAGCCTGGGACTTCTAGGTTGCATAAAATTTAAAAAGAGAAACAGTGTTTCCCATTTTCAAGATCGATTTTAGAATTAACAGGAACGCTTACATGAAGTCATTTAATAAGGTTCAAAATATTTCATTTCAACATCTGACTTCTCATCAGACACAATGGAGCCCAGAAAGCAGCTGCATAACCTATTTAAAGTGCTCAGTGAAAACACCTGTCAAGCAAGAACCCTGTATCCATCAAAGATATTTTTCAAGAACGAAGACAAAATAAAGACACTCCCAAGAAAACAAAAACTTAGAATTTGTTGCTAGCAGATACCCCTTATAAGAAATACTAAAGTTTTAGGGGCGCCTGGGTGGCTCTGTTGGTTAAGTGCCTGCCCTCGCGCAGGTCATGATCTCAGGGTCCTGGGATCAAGGCCAGCATCAGCTCCCTGCTCACCTGGGAGTCTGCTTCTCCCTCTCCCTCTGCCCTTCCCCACCGCTTGTGTGCTCTCTCTTTTTCAGATGGATAGGTAAAATCTTGAAACAATACAAAACAAAAAAACAAAACAACTAAAGTTTTTATGCTGAAAGCAAATGACTCCAGATAGTAATTTCAATTAACGTGAAAAAAATCACAAATCACAGGTAAAGGTAATTAGGTAATTATACAATGCAGTACTAATGCATATTTCTTCTCCTTTCTTAACCGATGTAGAAAAGCAATTATTTAATAACAATAGGTAAGAACAGGTTTGTTTTTGTTTTCTAATATACTCCTTTCTATCACACCTTACGTTTCCAGAGCCACCTACCTTCTTAACTATCTCTTCTTACTATTCTATATATCTGCTTCTGATTTGGATAATTTTGTTGAATGGAGATACACTTAGTCAACTCCGTCACATTTTGAAAACCAAAACAAGAAACCTCTCGATTCCGTACTCCTACTAGCTACCACTTTCTACTTTTCATACACAATAGTTAGGACACGTTTGGTCTCTTTTGCTTCCTCCACGCACTCACCTCTTAATTCACTTCCGTCAGCTTTGCTCTCAACACCTCCAAAAGAGCTCTTTTTGAAGTTGCGAAGGACAAGCTGGGAAAAGGAGGGCTGGGACTTAGTGAACAACCGACTGCCTCAGAAAAACAGGAAACCAGGTCTGCAGCTGCATCGCCGAGACCACAGGGCCCGGATGAAGCTTAATCTCGCGAGATCTCACGAGACATCCGTAATGCCCAGGAGAACTGGGACGGGAAGCACGTGGTGCCCGTGTGCAGAGGGCTCCTGCGTGCAACGTTTGGCTCGCGTCACTTATCACGGAATACCCAGCGTTTGTGGGCTCTTTGACCGCCCCGCAGTTGGTCGCTGAGTCACAGTGCAAGGCTCTTGTCCTCGGAGGCCCGGCAGGGTATCGGAGGACACACACTAGCAAATACTCTGCACAGGAGCGGCCGCCTGAGGCCAGACTGGGGAGGGAATTAAGCATGGCCGGCAGCGCAACTGTAGCCGTCCAGAAACCCCGGGGGGCCCCGATATGGTGTCTGCCAAAGTCCAAGGCCTGCGACATTCATAATGCAGAGCTGCAATCTGAACTAAGGCCCGAAGAAGGGCTGAACGAGAGCCTGCCTGCTACGACGTGGTCTGTCAGCTTAGGCCGCCTTCCGCTTTCTGTCGGCAGCCATCCTCCGTGTTCTCCTCGTCTTGCAAACGTGAGTACCATGCCTTCCAAAGACCATTTGCTTCTTTGTCCACACCAACCCAAGCCCTTGTCACCCCCTGCCTAGGGCCTCCGTTAGCCAACGGAGCAGAGCAGTGCAGTTTTGCCATGGCCTGGGGACACACAGATTTAGGGCCAGCAGGGGATTGGTGGGACTCCATCCTGGATCCCCTGGAGAAAGATCCACTGACTCTTAGGCACCCACATTTCACTGGCACGCGCCGACCTTCCAAACCATGGCAAAGTAGATGTTCTCACAATTAGATCTGGGCGAGATGGCCTTTGCCCAAGTTGAGCTCAAGTTAAAAAAAAAAAAAAAGAAAAAAGGCTCTTGTTGCAGGAACTCAAAGTATACCAAGGAGTATAGTATAGGCTGGTCCTAAGGCACCTTGGACTCTGAGTCATGGACACTGCTCTCTAGAAAAAGCTGGATGTTCAGCCAAATGGTGCACTTTGCTGTAGTATAAGACTAAAAAACGTGAAAACATACCTGCCCACAGTCAACACAAATACAAAAACAAACAAACAAACCAAAAATAAGCCCTAAGCACTCATTCATCCCCTCATGGCCAGTTGTTCCTCAACAGCTGCTAGATTAAAAAAGAAGTAATCTAAAGCCTGTTTTCCTGTCCTCATTTAACTTGACTCTTCAGCAGAATGTAACAAGTTGAACACTCCCTGTCTTTAAATAGTATTCTTCATCTTTTAAAAATTTGGCACAATATTGTCCTGCTTTTTTTCTCCAACTACTGTGGTCACTCCTTCCCAGTGTCCTTGGAACCATTTTATTCAGCTTTTTAGGCATCGATTGCCTAAGCACATGGCCCTAGTCATTCTTTTCTCCCTCCCCGGGTTGTTTTACCTGAGTCAGCACAATTTCAATATGTTGAGGACACATATATAGAACCTAAGATATCACTTGAATTCCAGGGTCATATATCTACTGGCTGAGTGTCATCTCCACTTAGATGTTTTGTTATGTATTATGGTTTTGGTTTTATTTTTGTTTTGTTTTGTTTTTTGCCTCTCACCTCAGCTCTAAACTGATCCTTTTGTGCTCTCGGTCTTCATGATTCTCTGACTGGGGCTCTGAAACCACATTTCGTGGCCAATTGGATTCCTCGTAGCCTCTGCAAATAGGGGGGTAAGGGCTGACTGAAGGCTGGGGCAAGAGTCTCAATCTTTTTTGCTATCTTTGTGTGCATGTTTGCTTCTGATGGACTGACTTCTTGCTTGAGGTTACTGTCAGTGTTGTTGCTTCTTCCTTCCATCAACAGAGATTGTTTCCTGCAGCAGCAGCTGAAACCCTTTGCATATTTCCCAGCACTTGCAGGAAGAGCTTCAACTCAGAGACACCAGGAGAGCTCCCAGTGCCCAATTCTTGGAGGTCTGTGTCTGGACCTGTGGGAGCCCAGTCTTTGAGTCCAGACACATTGCAGGCCATTTGAGGTGCCTGTTCTTCAGAGCTCATGTTCTGGTTTTCCGAGACCCTCCCCTAAGATCCTAGGTTTTTCCTGGTGTTCCTTGTCTTCCCTCAGCTGTAAGGACAGCACCTGTTCCTACAGTTTACACCTCTGGGATGTCTTAATTTTTTTTTTTTTCTTTACCTTTTCATTTGTTAATAATTGTATACCTAGTTTAACATTCTTTGTTAATTCTCCCTGTTGACACTACAGGTATGTTTCTGTCTCCTCAATGGACTTTATCAGATACAGGTGCTTAAAGTCCTTCAAACTTAATGTTTCTCGGGATCTGTCCTCAAAAGCCTGACCTCTTTCAGCAGTCTTTACCTTAGGGAGTGTCATCCCCACTCACTCCGTTGTGCAAGCATGGATTTAGAAATCACCCTTGACCTCCCCCTGCCTGATCATATCCCTCATAAAACCCATCACATCCTCTCAGTGTTACCTTTTCTGTCTTTTGGCTCCATCATTTTTCCCATGTCCACAGCCACCATCATCTCTAAAGCTGTCATCATTTCTTGCTGGAGTAAAACAAAAGTTCACTTACTATACTTTTTTTTTTTTTTTCCCCAGAGGCCCAGATCTGACTCCAGCTGCCTTCTCCTTGCACTAAAAGTGGGACAACATTGTCGTAGTGGTTACAGGGCTCTGCATGGCTCTGCTCCTTCCCCATCATACTCCCTTTCTTCCCATGGTTCTATGCCCAGATGTGTTGAACTGCTTTTATAATTTTCTCACATTCGCTACTCTCCTTCCTAGGCTCTTTACTTTTGTTCCACCTCTATCTGGAATGTTCTCCCTGACACCTCTCTTTTGCTGCTTGACAGTCACTCATACATTAGAGCTCAGTTTGAGGTTTTTTGTTTGCTTTTTTTTTTTTTTTTCCCCTTGGACAAACCTTGCTTGATCCCTGGTCTAGCTTAGTTTCTTTTGTTCTTTGATCTCAAAGCGTTAGATTCCCTTCCATCACGACACATATCTCACATACTATGTATCATCTCTGAATCCTAGATCCATATTTAGCTCATGCAGTAAATCATAAGCTCCATGAAAACTGAGTCTTGCTAATCATTCCATTCCCAGCACTTAGCAACATGGTCACAGAGTGACAGGTTCACATCAGATATATGTTAAATCAAGCAGTATATGAATTTATGAATAATTATATGTGAAAGAAGTAGTACCTTACAGATGGAGATCTGTATATTTGAAGCAAGGAAACCGATACTGATGGTCCGTTTCATATGGGAAGTGGTCTTTGTTTATTTTATTTTAATTGATGTGGTTTTTTTTAAAGATTTTATTTATTTATTTATTTATTTATTTATTTATTTATTTATTTGACAGAGATAGAGACAGCCAGCGAGAGAGGGAACACAAGCAGGGGGAGTGGGAGAGGAAGAAACAGGCTCATAGTGGAGGAGCCTGATGTGGGGCTCAATCCCATAATGCCAGGATCACACCCTGAGCCGAAGGCAGACGCTTAACTGCTGTGCCACCCAGGCGCCCCTAAAGATTTTATTTATTTATTTATTTGAGAGAGAGAGACAGCCAGCGAGAGAGGGAACACAAGCAGGGGAAGTGGGAGAGGAAGAAGCAGGCTCCTAGCGGAGAAGCCTGACGTGGGGCTTGATCCCAGAACGCTGGGATCATGCCCTGAGCCGAAGGCAGACGCTTAATGACTGCGCCACCCAGGCGCCCCTAATTGATGCATTTTTAATCTGAAAAGTGATTTTTCTCTGAGATTATAATATGTACTATTTTCAATAGTTTATTTTCACTTTGTTCAATTAAATAAATTAATGTTGCTAATATACATTTACTTTTAGTAGTGAAATTATAATAGATGGTCAATCTTCTAGGAATGTCAGGAGGTTAAATGTGAATATAAGAGCCTGATACTTCTGAGTCCAGCCAATAACAAAATATAATAACTACACGTATAGCTGAACATCTTGTCTGTATCTTCACATGTTATTTACAGATGGGGAAATTGAGATCAAATGTACCATCACTCTGGAAATCCCACTGTGGTAATGACCAGATCTGTGTATCTGTCTACTGAGGAAAGTATGTTTGTTAGGAAAAGAAAGCAAGAATGTGTCTAGGAAGGAAGATGCAATTTCAAATATATTTCAGTTTTTTTTTTGTTTGTTTGTTTTTAATTTCAAGCAAGCACTTGAGTACAAATTACATTTGATCATAAGTTTTTTAAAATTTTCATATCCAAACTGTCATGCAGTTTATATACACAAACATACATATAGATAATGGGTGTTATCCTATTGGCCAGTATCTTGAAGTTTGAGTTTAAACCAGTGAATAATTTCTCTTATAGTCTAGTGATAATCTAAAATGTTAGAAATGTTAAGTTCTTTTTATAGTAGGAAAAAAAGACCAAATACATTTCAAATATAAAAACTGGAGCAAGAAACAAAACTATTAGTTATGTTTATTATTTTTCATGAAGAAATATCACTTAGACAAAATTCACAAAAAGTGGAAACGATATTGGATCATTAGTTTTGTGCCCTAGGGACAAGTTTTAAGATGTGTCTTTCTTACTGTCCCCTTTCACTGTCCTCTTTCAATCATTATAAAGGAGAGGGACAAAAATATATCTTTCAGAATGGAAAGCATTAAGTAATAAAAAAAAATTGACAGTGTCTGTAACTTATACCTCTGTGAATTAAAATTACATGGAAATAAAAATTAGCATTTCTAATAGTTATTCTAAAAATTTAATATGTAGTACTAATTGGGGAAAATATTGAGATATTGTGCAATTTTGCAGTTCTACTATATGGAATATTTAAACCAATTTTCTGAAGGCTAGGGGAATATGTTTTAATAGTCTCTATGTGGTGCATAGTAAATCAGACACATGTACTTCTCCCTTCTTGCGGAAAATCTTATGTTTTTTTGTTTGATCAGTTCATTCTCCTCTTACCCTTAGGGAATATTTCAGATATTATGGTGGGAGTCAACTATATTGATGAGAGACTATCATAGTAATGTGGGCCAACTAGACTTTTGTAATTCCAAGTTAAAGATAGAAATAGCCCAAGGTTTTTGAAATATTTGTACCACAATAGCTCTTGGATGTCTTAGTGAAAAATAGCTTGTTGAAGGATCTGAGGACACCACAGAGGAGAAGGGGAAAATTGGACTGGGGGCATTGCAAGAGCTTTGGTTAGGTGTGAAAATGGAAGAGATGCCTTTTTAAAGAATTTTGCAAGAAGTTTTGAGTATTAGCAGTATCAGTTTTGAAGAAAATGCCAAGTGACTACTTCTGCAATTGGAAAACGCTGTCCCTAGGCCTATTCTCAAAACTTATAGCTACATTTCATCACTTATAAAATGATGGGAATAAATATCCTAATTATTTAATACTTATTACATGTGTAGATACAATATACTAAACTGCTCCCCTTTACAAATCATTTTATACTATAACTTGAACAGAGTGAATGCACATGAGAGAAAGAATTGGCTTTCCAACTAGAAAAAGATCGATAGGAAGATTTTATAATAATTTTAAAGTTATTAAGTCACCCCCCCCCCACCTGCCTGGAATGTGGCTTGCTGGCTAGAGCTTACCTAGAGCAGACACTTGGAGTTCATGAATTAAGCTTTAATATGAAAGTCAATCACTAGGGATGGTAAAGCAGAAAATTTGAAAGAGCCCAGTCTCTTCATCATACCAGGGCTAAACGACCACAACCAGCTTTCAGAATCCAAGTCATGTTGGGATGTGTGGGGTGACCGAGTGTGTCACCCTAAAATTTATATGTTGAAATAGGATGGTATTAGGAAATGGGGTCTTTGGGGAGGTAATTAGGTCATGGGTATGGGGCCTTCATAATTGGATTAGTGTTTGCATTCTCTTTCTGTCTGTGCTACGTGAGCATGGAACAAGGTATTCGTTCGCAAACCAGACAGAGGGTTCTCACCAACAACCAAATTTAGCAGCACTGTGATTTTGGACTTGGCAGCCTCCAGGACTGTGTGAAATACATATCAGTTGCTTAAGCTCCCCGCCCCCCCCCCCCCCCGTCTGTGGTATTTTTGGTATAGTAGCCATAATGGACGAAGACAGCTACCATAACAAAATACCATAGACCAGGTGGCCTAAACCACACACATTTATTTTCTCGTATTCTGGAGGCTGGACGCCCAACCAGGATCAAGGTGTTGGCAGGTTTGGTTTCTCCCCAGGCCTCTCTCTGTGGCTTTCAGAAGACCATACTCTTGCTGCCTCGTCACAGGATCCTCCCTCTGTGTATGTGTGGGTTTCTGGTGTCTCTCTGAATGTCATAATCATTCTTAGAAGGACACTAGTCACATTGAATTAGGGCCCATCCTAACAGCCCCATTTTAGTGGACTTACCTTCTAAAGTCCCTGTCTCCAAATTTAGTTACATTCTAAGGTACTGAGGGTTAGGGCTTCAAAAGATACATTTTCGGGAGGCAGGCGGGGACACAGTTTAGCCCCTGAGAGTATGCATACATGCTCCTAATCTGTTTAAGCTGCTGCTCTTTTAGAGTTTAGTTCTTAGCAGCCAAGTATGTGTGATTACTAACTGATACAAAGAGTTCATCAGGCATATTACGTGTAGATGCATAGGTTATTACCCCAAAAAAACTTAGACATAACAAAGGGCTTTCTTCTGGGGTATTAAACTGCTTGTATGGTAAGCCTTTCTATTTAAAGTCATATGTGTGTGTTATATTGATTAAAAACTAGGAAATTAAAAAGTAACTATTGCTCAAAATTATCATGAAACTTGGTAGAACTGATAAGCTGCATGTCAGATTTATTTTTAGGCAACACAACTGAATTAACATGTTGTTAATCTCTCTTGTGGTCAGTATACCTTTTTAGTACCTTGAAGAAAAATCAAATATATAAAATTTAATTCTGATACAGTGGCAGTGAGCAGAAAAATAGTCTGTGAAAGGCTAGCTCATATAATAAAACTAAAAAAAAAAGCAAGCATCACAATATATCAGCAGTGACATTAAAAACAAAAAATATGTAAATTTTATTATATTGGAAAATAGTTTGATAATTGTTTTTGAGTATTGATTAGTATATGAGTTGTCTAGTGATCATAAGGTAGTCTATTATTTATAGCTTCTTTTGTGTTTTTCATTTCACTATAACTGAATATCATCTTTTAATTTTACTTCTTTCCTTAATTAAATTTGACATAATGTCTATTTTTCCTTAATCAGAAATTGAATTAATTGCATTATTTTTGTCTTTTGTAAGTTGTTTTTTAACTTTCATTTTTTTATCATTATTTCTTTTATTATTATTATTATTATTATTTGATAATGTATCCTTGATGCAGCATAAATGTTACTACGTAAAATATACTCAACTCTTTACCTGCACTCTCTCCCTGTCCTCACATGTCAGATGTCCATGGGTTAAAGAGACAATGTTGTAAATTTCTTGTTAAAATCCTCTACTTCTATAGATACAGAAACTGTGATTTAGAGAGATTGAGAATTTTTTAGCCGCATAATTTGTAGGTAATAAAATAAAAATTCAGAATCAGAGGTTTTGGTTCTAAAACAGAAGTTGATTAGCACTTTCAAGGAATTTGCAGTATAGTGAGGGAGACAGGAAAGTATTATAGATTGTAGTAAACATCAATACAAAAAAGTTCCAGGTGTAGATGAAGAGCAGGTGATTCCAGTTTAGTTGGTGGGTTGGAGAAAAGACTAGCAATGAAAACATCCAGAAGGGTAGGTAACAAGGAATTAATTGAAATCGAGGACACCAGTATGGACAGAAGCTCAAAGGTTCATAGGTAAATACCATTTTTGAACAAAAGCAAATAATTTGGTGCAGCCAAACATGCTGTAGAGAGTGAAGGGGAGTAAAAGCAGATGAAATGAGAAGAATAAACTGAAATCCTGCCATGAGTAGTAATAAATGCTTTGCTCAAGTTGTAGAACTTTTTCATTTACCAAGCAATAGCCAATGGAGTTTTTTTTTGAACAAGGATGACTTGATTATATCTGAAAGACAAATATTTATAGATATGGATATAGTATCATCATTATGTTTTTAGACAGAGAAAGAGAGTGGGGAGGGGGAGAGGGAGAGAGAGAATCTTAAGCACTCTCCACACTCAGTGCAGACCCCAACATGGGACTCAATCCCATGACCCTGAGATCATTACCTGAGCTGAAATCAAGAGTCAAATGCTTAACCAACTGAGCTACCCAGGCGCCACAAGAGGTGAACATAGTATTATGGAACGTAGATTGGAGATGGGACGGACATTGTATTGAGGAGACTAGTTAGAAGAATATAATATGATTCAGAGTACATGATATGGAAGTCATAAACCAGGACTCTGGCTGGGAGAAATGGAGGTACTGGAAACATTGGAGGTTGTCTTGACAGGACTTCCTGATTAACCAAGAGAGAGAAAAGAGTCCTGTATGATCCAGGGAGAAGAACTCGTGGATATCAGATATTTAATGGAGAACGGGTTTTCTACATGTTGAGATTAAAGACCCTCATGACCTTAAGGCTGCAAAGTCCAGTAGGTAGGTGAAGATTGCAGAAGGCATTTGGGCTTTAGGAAGGGTCATCTTAATTAAAACTGCAAACACCTTGAAGCCCTTGACCGTGTTTTTTGTTTGTTTTGTTTTGTTTTGTTTTTTGTTTTTGTCCACCTCCCAGTACAGTGTGTTTTATTCACTCCAAGGCATGCTTCTCTGCGCTTGAACATGTCTGAAATCGGATGTAACTTGCGATCTATGGAATCTTACAATAATTGTATGTAAGATATAAAAGAGCAGTATGTCTCACAGTCAGTGTATCTTCTATTTGATGAAATGTGCCATATGCTGTCCTTTCCTAGACTGTGAGCTCTGTGAGGACAGTGTTTTTGTTGTAGTTTTCATTTCCATTTTGTTCAGTTCTGTTTCTCCAGTGCCTCCAACGGTGTCTGGTACACAGTAGGCTCAGTAGATACCTATTGGATAGATGAATGACACCGACTGTTTTCATCAGTTGAAACTGAGAAAGTGGGTGTTTTTGTTGCAGGAGAGATCAAGTACCTGCAGGAAAATGAGAAGACTTGAGTGCTGATAATCTTTTGACAAAGCTCAGGAATCAGGAAACCTGAAATGCTTGCTGAGGTGATGGAGCTCCTGTCTGGGAGGACATTGCATCTCAGGGAAGCAGCCTGAAAAGGCAGGTGGTAAAGAGTGATATGTAACATACCGCAATCATTTGAAATTCCTTGGAACACCTGGGTGGCTCAGTCGGTTAGGTGTCTGCCTTCGGCTCAGGTCATGATCCCAGGGTCCCAGGATTGAGTCCTGTGTCAGGCTTTTTGCTCGGTGAGGAGCCTGCTTCTCCCTCTGCCTGCCACTCCCCCTGCTTCTGTTCTCTCTCTCTGACAAATTAATAAAATATTAAAAAAAAAATTCTTTGGAATTTCTTCTAGAAACCCTAAGGAACAGGTTAGGAATGGTCTTTCCATTGGGTAAGAGAGATATATGAGAAAAATTTTAGTCCAGACTTAAAAGGAAAAAGTTATACGAATTGAAGATTTGTTTAAATTGTAACAGGCTAGGTAGTAGCCTGTTATTTCTGATTTATACCCTGTTAAACACATTCAGAAGCCACACACACACACACACACACACACACACACACACAGAAGTTAATACATATGAGAAACAAGTTCTACTCAAACAATCGAAAATCTTTCTCAAGGGAACAGCAGTTTATCCTACTGCAGAAGATGTACTTAAAACCAGCAATTACATGGCAACATTTTGGCTCAAAAAGGGAAGAATATTCCAAGAACTAGAACTAAACTAATCATTATTGGCATTAACTGACTTAAAAAGTTGTGAAATGTGTAGGCAGAGACTTTTAAAAGAGATGGTATAGGACTCTATGCAATCTATTTTCACTATAACTCATTTCTGCTTTGCAAAATAGGATGGTAAATGGTAAATTGCCTTACGTGTGAGGAGGATGCTGTCATCATAATGTGGAAGTTGCATTGGTCCACGTGTGATTTTTCCAAAAATGTACGTGGTGTTTGCCTCCTAGTAGTGCAAAGTAAACTGAGGCCATGGACACATCAGCCACAGAATACAGTGTTGTACAAGTCATTCATTTACCTCTTGATCTTCCCCTTGGCTGCCTTTGGCTTTCTGGTCAGTCTGCAGAGCTCAGTGCACAGGTCTGTGTCCACTTTTCCCTTGACTCCATAGCTCAGCACACTCAGTCTTTCTTAGGGTTTGGGCAGTCTGGTATAACTGGTCTTCCCCCAACGCTATATTCATGCATGCTTTTGCAAAACATCAGAGTGTCTTGGGAACGCATATATCACATTGTAGCATTGGAAAGGAGGTTGGAGGGATGGACTCTAGTTTTTGTTCTGCTTGGAAGTTCTATGATCAAAGAAGTACCTGCCTAACTAAACTGAATGAACATTAATTTGTGAATTTCAAAGACATTTGGGATGACTGATCTTAATTGTTGTTCATTTGTTAAAAATCTGAAAGTTAATGTTAATATTTAAGCATAAACTAATTTGAAATTTGGTAATTTTTATTATTAAGTCCACTTACAAGTCAAATCTGCCAGCTTCTTTAAAAACAACTTTACCAGCCTGTGCCCTTTTCTGGAATTTTAGGCTGTCTGACACTAACAGCTGTTCCAAATATATAGGTTTTCCTATAAGACATTAAGAAGGGTCCTGATAATTATCTCAGAAAACCTTATGCATTTGCTGAGGTAATGCTCTGTAAAGAGAAAGTGCATACTTCAATTTTAAGGATTTATTTATTTGAAGGACTGTTTGCTCCAGTATTGGTCCTTTTTTAAGTCCTGTCAATAATGTACGTATCTACAAATTCATCAATCTGAAGACTTTGCCTTTACTGGCAATATTACTATTATGAGCCCCCCCCCCCAAAGAAAAATGAAGGCAACCTAATTGCAAGTCAAATTCTCCAGACTAGCATTCAGGTAGTACTTTACTAGTAGAATGTAACAGTTAATTTGTTTCGTGAGCAATGACCTAGGAGTATTACTCATCTGGTGATGTTGAAAACGCTGACAGCCTGTAGCACGAAATGACTTTTTTATAGACTGGAAGAATTACCTGTATTTCTTTAGGACGTGCCTGTTTTCTATCTTAGAACAATATAGTGAATTTCTATCCTGCCCTCCTAATACACTGATTTCCTCCAACACTCTTTTTGGGAGTATTTTTCTGCTTGTGGAATCGCTGACTGATGAGAAATAATTACACTGGTGAACTGAAAGTACTTACCATCAAAGAGGCTGTGGTCACAGCAGATCAACCATTTGGCACAGGGGAAGAGCGGGGGATGAGGAGTTAGACAGCTTCTAGTCCCCGCCTTTTCTACTTGCTGACTCAGTTCCTGCTCTTTATCTCTCTGGCATTCCATTTGTTCTTTTGTAAAAGGAGGTGAAACTAGATTGGCAATTCCTTAACTGGGATGGTATCAAAATCAACTGTGTACCTTTCATACAACAGACAAGTTATTCCCCTTTTGAAATTCAGGGTACCAGTTGCTCCTGGTGAAGCCTAGTCATATGTATTTTTCATATCGGTGGGTTCTGCTCATGTGCACTGCTAGCTAAGAAACCTAATTATTTTCAGAGGACTTCTCTAGCATTATCATTTTATGACTCTTTATATTTCACATTAGCATTAGAATAATAATTAAAGTATCACATGAATATAACAACATTCACAGATACAACAGGATTTTAAAATCCAGTTGTGTCTCAATAATACGGTATTATCAATGCATAAGTATAGTTGTTACCAAAATGAGTGTGACATAAATCCTTCAGCCAGATCAAAGATATAGAAAGGAATATGAAAAGGGTAAAAATTTGTGGAGTGTTTTTTTTGTTGTTGTTGTTGTTTGGTTTTGTTTTTTGTTTGTAGCGAAAGTAGCATTACAAGCAACATTGCCTTTCCTCCCCTGGAGAAGGAACTTGCGGAGCTTCTTAATCAGGATGCCACATGGTCCGAGATGTGAGGGCAAGAAACAGGTGTGCTTTGGTGGTGAGAACACCACCAGCAAGCACCGATGCTTTGGAATTGGCTTGCACTCCAGAGCTAAGAGTGGACCATAGTCTAGGGAGAGACAGACATTTGAAAAGTCCACTTAAGAACTCTGAGGAGTAAAGGGATTTCAACAGCAGGGTCTTATGTGTAGGGAATCTCTGGAAAACCTTAGTAGGAAGTAGCCAGCTTGGGATACCATCTTGCTACTGTGTGAGAATCATAGGTGAGAACACCCCATGAGAGGATAATACGTCAGGCTCTGGGAATAGAAAGCCACTAGGTCAAGTAAAAACAGCTTCTCTCATTCTCTTGTGCCTGGAGCCTATGCAAAGGCTTATAGAGTAGTTTTTTTCATTGGGGGGGAGGTTTTTCTCAAGAAGGGAACTAAAGACAGATATGCCCCCTTTTCAAAGGCAGGCAGCCAGCAAGGACCACCTCAGCCTAGAGAAGAAAGACCTCCCCTGCTAACATTTGTAGGATCAAGGTAAGAATACAAATGAAGCCCACGTGTGATAGTTCGAAGTATTTAAAAGCTAACACATTAACTATGAAATGATGGTCTCTTGTCCTACTTATACAAACCCTTTATAATGACAATATAAAACAAACACATTTAAATCTACAATATTATTTTCCTGTAAGTTGTCAAAATACCAACAATGATAGAATTAACTACCAGTGTCCAGGACTGGGTTTCAGGGCTGGGCCAGCAATGTTAGGATCACAAAATAAAATGATCTCTGGGGCGCTTGGGTAGCTCAGTCAGTTGAGTGTCCGACTCTTGATTTCAGCTCAGGTCATGATCTCAGGGTTGTGCGATCAAGCCCTACATTTGAGCTCTGTGCTGGGTGCGGAGCCTGCTTGAGATTCTCTTTCTGCAACCCCCACCTCCCTCTCTAAAAAAAGAAAAAAAAAACATGACCTACACATTATTATGTATTTTTCCATATAATGTATTTTTATTGCTTTTATTTCAGAAAATTCACTAGTTACAGTCTTTAACATTTTCACATAAATTGATCTGTTGACAGTATTGCCAAATTAGACTGCCTTTCTCAAATTACTGTAAATATATTTTTTTAAATTATTACTTTAATTCCGGGAAACTTCACTTGACTGGTTGCAGCACTTAAGGCAATAAAATTAACAAAGCAATATTTATATCAGAATGCAATTATGATAATACATGTCATACAGAAATAATTGTGATGGACCCAATGTAACAAATTCCAATTATAATGGGAAATATAATATTTTCATGTATCATATAAATTATCAGTTTTTATTCTCTCTTGAAGTAATACCTAGACGTGTACGATATTGTGAAAGATTGTTATCACCTTTCACAAATGTAGGTCCATCTATATCTATCATTTATCTATGTATCTTTTTGTCTATCAAGATATTTTAGATTATTCTGAACTTTGTATTACTGCAAAATATTCTTAAGTAAGTTGTAAGTGACAGTTTAATTCATGAATACTTCCAGAACCATCAACTGAAACATAAAAACAAGAAAATACACATTTAGTGCTACTAAAAAATCAGACCTCAGTATGCAAAATCTATTATGTTAATACTTTCTTGAGAAGGATTTGACAAATTGATTGCTTTTCTCTTACTGGGAAAGACAGGTTAGGTTGACCTGCAGTCCATTTTTCTGCTATTGTCAGGGCTGGGGTGGGCTGGGAGGTAGAGAAGACAGGCTACCCAAATAAATTTTCTCGTAGACGTGCTACTAATAGAAACCTGGCCAATAAACCAATAGTATTTTCTAGTAAGGAGCCCCTGTCTATGGCACGCTTCCAGCAGGATGATCCAGTCCATACTAGTTCATTTACTCCAGCATTTCTACTGCCCAGGTATCCCAGCAGTCTCATGTGGTGTCTCTCTTGACATCAGCAGTGACACAAGCCTTAAATCTTCATGACATTCACAGTTTTCTTTTGTTTCAAGAACATGGGATAAGAGTTGAATGTGTGCTTACTGTACCCTGGATGGTATCAATCACAAGAGCGGATTTTTAAGGTTAAGGATGATGCTTTGTCAGCCTTGAGTGCCAGACTCCCAAGTGACATAGGTACCCATATACTCTTAAATAAATGTTTTAGTTAGTATTTTTTGTGAAACATGGGGTCTACGGCAGGGGTCTCTCTTGTCTGGATATGAAGATGATTTGGGAATAGGAGAAGAAGAAGTCTTTACTTTGAACATGTTTATGATGACGTGTTTATTAATTTTAATTAGTAAATCAAGCTATATTTTGTGACATAGAATTGCCATCTGGTATTGATTTAATGCTAAATAGAAAAATGCGGGATTTTTCTCAATCTTGTATTCCAAAGCGAAAGAAATTATTGCCACAGTCTTAATGTAAAAGTAGTATTTATTGGGAGGAATAGGTAATAAAGTTGTGTTCACCATTTTCCAAAGGCTATGCACTCATCATACCAGTTGTAAAGACATAGTATTTTCCCATTTAAGAAAGGAAATGATGAGGAAAATAATCATGGAAAGTGCATGAAATAAGCTCATCCTAGTATGAAACCTGTCATCCTGGTAGAAATTAAATGAGAATTGTATTTTCATCTCCTTATATTCATTGTGAGAAGACTTGTCCAGATTCATCAGGTAAAATGTATGTAAGGGTCACTTTTTGGATGGTGTGTCTTTTAACCTTTTCAGTGCTTTGGAATCAGGTACTTTTAATTACTGCTGCAGAGCTTAGACAAGATATTTCCAGCACCCCCTCTGCAGTTCTAGAAATGATTAAGGAGGGAGCCTGCTCACATGGAAGGTGGCCAGTGTGTTTCTGGCCAGAGCAGTGGGAAGCAGTAGCAGCTGGTGAGCAGACTGCATTCGGGGCCCAGCTGGACTCCAGGAGATACGGAAAAGGCTTCTGAGGGGTGGCAGTGGCATGCCTTTCTTGGAGGCCTTTAAAAATCAGATGGGCACCCTTCTGTCTGAGTTGAGTGGGCTGGTCTACTGTCTGATGAATAAATAGAAGATAGCAGTGAAATGTTCCTGCCAGCCGTTGAATTTTGTTGAGAATCTGCTCTATGCCAGCTGATAAAGACACCAATTGGACCAAGCTGATAGGACTGTCGCTCTCCTGGGTCCTGAAGTGCTTCTCATTCTCTGAAATAGATACTCAATAATGAATGGGTCTTTGATAACAAAGACATCTCTCAGTCAAACATTGCTCTTCATTTTAGTGAGAGCTGGAGACTAAGTGTAGTTTGTGAGCTTTTTTGTTTTGTTTTCTTCTCTGAGTTTCCTAAATCAAATTTCTGAAGTAATGAAGCTTGTTAACATATGAAGAACCCCTTAAGAAAACCATTTTGATGTAGACTTGGTTCTCAGTTAAGGGTATTGCGGGAGAAGTTTTACTCCATTAAGTTGCAAATCCTAAACTATTATGAATCTTTCTATTGAAGGAATATGCCTAGGGCTGTGCATATCTTTTTTTTTTTTTTTTTCTGGACCTAAAGAGATTTGCTACACAGTGTTAAATGAACCTCACAGGGAACCAGTGGAACAGCAAATATCTCTGGCAGGAAGAATGCAATCTAGTAGAGGCATCCCTGCTCAACTCCCATGGTGAATGTTTTTTGCTTTGTTGTGTTTGTTTAAAGAACCATGTTTTTAAGAGCATCAGAAACTGGAACCAGAGTGAAGAACCAGGAAGTGTAGTCATTGATCCTACTTCTGTTTGGGGATGAGAATGGATTATTGGCACTCTCTTATAGAGGATTAAACAATACCTAGGTCACTGATGACAAGGTACATTTTTAAATGCAACACATTGCAGTCAGTGCAGCTTTGCTGTGAATTATTTCATTCTCTAAACTACAACTTGAAGGAACCTAGTTTCTTTAGCTCCCAGCTACTTGAGAGAACCCAATGTATGCATTATTTGGGTAAGAAAAATACCATCCCATCTCCCAAGTAATTGCTAAATGCAGTTTTAAAATAGAATACATGACAGTTTTTTTTGTTTTTTTGTTTTGTTTTGTTTTGTTTTGTTTTTTTGAGAGGAGAGGGGCAGAGGGAGAGAGAGGATCTTGAGCAGGCTTTGCACCCAACGCAGAGCCCGATACAGGGCTCGATCTCAAGACCTTGAGATCATGACTTGAGCCAGGATTAAGATGCTTAAGCAACGGAGCCACCCAGGTGCCCCTGACAGTTTTATATCATTAGGCATCTATGGAGACAGACAACATGAACAAAAAATAACCAAAATAATAGACAAAGAGACCTTTCAGAGTTTTTGATATTGAAATTTTAGACTCAGACTTTAAAGTGTTGTCCTTATAGGGTTCAAAAGGGTAAAAGACGGAACAATTTTTCTTCAGAGGAAGAGTAAAAAGTATTAAAAAGATCACGAAATTGTAACTATGGTAATGAAAAATAGAATAATTAAAGTCTCAGTGGATAAGTATAAATAGATTAGAAAAAGTCAAAGAGTCTGTTACCGCCATCTTATTCATGTTCCATCAATGTGTATCTGCTGTCTGTATGTGCCACATAACTTTTTTTGTGTGTGTGTGTATCCACTGGAAACACATTTTTTCCAGCTTTGAGATATGATTGACATAAAACATTATGTAAATTTAAGGTATACAACATGATAATCTGATACATTCATATAGTGTTTAAATGATTAACACAATACAGTTAGCTAACTAACTTCCATTACCTTACATAAATACCGTGTGTGTGTGTGTGTGTGTGTGTGTTGAGAATGTTTGGAGTTTACTCTCTTAGTAACTTTCAAGTATATAACACAGTATTAACTATAGTCACCATGCTGTACTGTAGATCCCCAAAACTTATTCATCTTATGACTGGAAGTTTGTACCCTTTGAAGAACATCTATCCATTTCTCCCACACGTCCACCCCTGAGCTCCTGGCAACAATGACTCTACTATTGTTTCTATGAGTTTGGCTTTTTAGATTCCACATACAAGTGATGTTACATAGTGTTTGTCTTTCTGTGTATGACTTATTTCATTTAATGTACCAACAGTTAGGTTGCTTCCATATTTTGCCTACTGTGAACAGTGTTGTAATGGACATGGGAGTACAGATACCTCTTTGAGATCCTAATTTCATTTCCTTTGAATACATCCCCAGAAGTGAGATTTCTGGGTCATATGGTAGTTTTGTGTTTTTGTGTGTTTTAATTTGTGAGGAATCACCACAATGTTCTTCCATACTGGCTGCACCAATTTATACTCCCACCAGTAATGGACAGGAGTTCCCTTTTCTGCAGACCCTTACCAATATTTGTAATCTCTGGTCTTTTTGGTGAAAGCTATCCCACAGGTATGAGATGATATCTCATTGTGGTTTTGATTTGTATTTCTGTGATGATTAGTGATATTGAATCCCTTTTCATGTACCTGTTGGCCATTTATATGTATTCTTTGAAAAAATGTCTATGCAGATCCACTACCCATTTTTTATTAAGATTGTTTTGATATTGAGTTGTATGAGTTCTTTATGTATTTTGGATATTAACCCCTTTTCAGATAATTTGTAGATAATTTCTCCCATTCCATAGGTTGTCTTTCATTTTGTTGATTTTTTCTTTTTAGAAAACAGAATCATTTTAGCTTTATGTACTCATTTATTTTTACTTTTCTTGTCTTTCCTTTTGGTGTCCGATCTCAAAAAAAATCATAGCTAAGACCAAAGAGGAGATTACCCATATGTGTTCTAGATAGGAGTTTTACAGTTTTGGGTCTTATTTTCAAGTCTTCAGTTCATTTTGAGTTGACTTTTGTGTACGATAATAGGTAAGGTCTATTTTCATTCTTTTGCATGTGGGAATCCAGTTTTCCCAACACCGTTTTTTGAAGATACTGTCCTTTCCCATTGAGTATATTGAATCTATTGTCAAATAGTAGTTGAGCATACATGTATGGGTTTATTTCTGGGCTCTTGACTTTCCCCCCGTGGTCCGTGTCTATATTTATGGCAGCACCATGCTGTTTTGATAACTATAACTTTCTAGTATAGTTTGAAATCAGAAAGTGTGATGCTTCCAGCTTTGTCCTTCTTTCCTAGGATTCCTTTGGTATTTGAGTTCTTCTGTGGTTACATACACGTTTTAGGATTTTTTTTTCTATTTCATTGAAAGATGTCATTAGTATTTTAATAAAGATTTTATTGAATCCACAAATGTCTTTGGGTGGTACTGACATTTAATAATATTAATTTTTCTAATCCATAAACATAGATGTCTTTCTGTTTATTTGAGTTTTCTTCAGCTTCTTTTATGAAAGTCACAGTTTTGTTATCTTTTACCTACTTAGATTTATTTCATTGTTTTTGGTGCTATTGTGACTAGGGTGGTTTTCTTCATTTCCTTTACAGATGTTTTGTTGTTAGTATATAGAAACACACCTGATTTTAATTTTTTTTAAGATTTTATTTATTTATTTGAGAGAGAGTGCAAGAGAGAAGGAGGAGCACAAGTGGGGGGAGGGGCAGAGGGAGAGAGAAAAGTGGACTCCCTGCTGAGCAGGGAATCCAACTCAGGGCTTGATCTCAGGACCCTGGGATCATGACCTGAGCCAAAGGCAGATGCTTAACTGACTGAGGCACCCAAATGCCCCTTTAAAAAAATAAATAAATAAAGATTTTATTTATTTATTTAGTTAGTTAGTTGAGAGAGAGAAGGCACAGGTGGGGGGAGGGGCAGAGGGAGAGAGAGAGGCAGACTCCCTGCTAAGCAGGGACCCTGGAATTTCTATATGTTGATTTTGTATCCTGAAACTTTACTGAATTGGCTTATTAGTTCTTATAGTTTTTTTTTTTTTTTTTTTTTTTTTTTTTTTTTGTGAAGTCTTTAAAGTTTTCTATATACAAGATTATATCATCTGTAAACAAAGACAATTTTATGTCTTCCTTTCTGTCTTGAATGGCTTTTATGTATTTTCTTTATCTTACTTAATTACTGTGGCTAAGATACCTAATACTATGTTGAATGGGATTGGTGAGAGTGAGAATCTTTGTCTTATTCTTGATCTTAGAGGAAAAGCTTTCAACCTTTTACCATTGAGTATCCTGTTTGCTGTGAGTTTGTCATATATGGGCTTTATTATGTTGATATACATTCCTCCTATATCCAATTTATTGAGCATTTTTATTGTGAAAGGATCTTGTATTTGATTAAGTGCTTTTTCTGTACCTGTTGAGATGATCATATGGTTTTATCTTTCACTGTATTAGTTTGGTATATCCTATTTATTGGTATGTGTATTTTCAACCATGCTTGCATCCCAGGGATGGATCTCACTGGATAATGATATATGATCTTTTTGATGTGCTGATGAATTCATTTTTCTAAGGTTTTATTGAAAATTTTTGCATCTATATTCATCAGGGATGTTGGTCTATATTTTTCTTCTCTAGTAGTGTCCTTATCTGGTTTTTGTATCAGGGTAATACTCACCTCACAAAATGAGTTTTGGAGTATTCCCTCTTTTCATTTTTTGGTTTTTTGTTTTGTTTTGTTTTTGTTTTTGTTTTTGTTTTTGTTTTTTGGTCTGTGGTATAAGATAAAGGTCCAGTTTGAATAGGATTAGCAGTAATACTTCTCTAAATGTTTAGTAGAATTCACCAGGGAAATCATTAGGTCCTGGGCTTTTCTTTTTTTGGTAGAATTTTACTGATTCAGTCTTCTTTCTCATTATTGGTCTGTTCAGATTTTCTTTTTTTTAAATAATTTTATTTAAATTCAATTAATTAACATTTACTGTGTTATTAGTTTCAGAGGTAGAGTTCAATGATTCATCAGTTGCCTATAACACCCAGTGCTCATTACATCACGTGTCCTCCTTAATGTCCATCACTCAGTTACCCCATCCCTCCACCCACCTTCCCTCCAGCAACCCTCAGTTTGTAACCTAGAGTTAAGAGTCTCTTATGGTTTGTCTCCTTTTCTAATTTCATCTTATTTTATTTGCTAGTTTCAGTCTTGGTGGGTTAAGTTACTAATCTAGAAATGTATCCATGTCTTCTAGTTTTTTCAATTTGTGGCATACAATTTTTCATAGTAATATCTTACTATCCTTTGTATTTTTGTGGTACCAGGTGTAATGTCACCTCTTTTTTTGTTTTATTTGAATCTTCTCTCTTTTCTTAGTCTAGCTAAAGTTTTATCCGTTTTTTTTAATCTTTTAAAAAAATAGCTCTTGGTTTTATTGATTTTTTTTTTAATTGTCTTTGGTTTCAAAGAAGAAGCTGCTTGGAACTTTTGGAATGTTTTAATTAGTATGAGTGTGGATGTGTTCTAATTACATGAGGTTGAACAAACCAAGAATTTGCAGAAATCAAGAACTGTCTCTGGTAGACTTTATTATTCTTATTCAATATCCAGTTCACTTCTTTTCAGGAAAATTTTACTTTCTTTTTTTGCTTTTTGAAGTCATGCAAGGCCATGTAGCATTTTTTGGTTGATGAAATGTGATTAGAACTGGCATGCATAGTTTCCATGTAGAAGCTTTAAGAGCAAATGTGTCTTTGCCAAATTTTTCCCCCACTCCTCACTAGTGCTGCCTTAGGGAACTCTCCAGATAGTAGCTGCTCTGTCATACTGGATCTTAAAAGAAGGATGATAACTCAGGTGGCAAATCAGCAGCTAGTCTGCAATGGGAATAAAGCATGAGTGAGAAGCAGTCCTGTTGATTTAGACCACGGAGACTTGAGAATTCTGTTTCCTTGGCATAACCCAGCCAGTATTGACTGATACAGATCTCTGTGTATGTTATCAGTAAAAAAATTAAAAAAAAACAAAAAACAAAAAACATGTTATAACCATACCATAGAATACTACTTAGCAATTAAAATAAACACACTTCCCAACAGCAAGAATAATTTTCACAAACATAATATCAAGCCATATTAAAGATTAAATTCCATATAATTCAATTTCTGTGAATTTTTTAACAAGAAAAACTGGAATATAGTGTTTTGACATGGAAGTTTATGTGGTAAGACTATAAAAAAAAATTAAGAAGTGATTACTGGGGTATCTTTAAGTGGCAGGGAACATTAAGTAATTGGGAAGGGGTGTGAAAGAGGCTTTTGGGATTCCATATCTTGATGTGAATGTTGGTTTCAGATGTATTTGTTTAGTGATTATTTGTTGAACTGCGCATTTAAAAACAATTTGAAGATCAAGTGATTACATAGACATAGAAGGTAAAGTCATTATATTAATTAGATTCTTAAATTGTAATACCTTCTCACTCTGATAAGTCCCATTAAGATGAGCAAGACCAAAGATATAGATTAATTACCAGTATTAAGTCATAGACACATAAAGAAAGGAATTCCAAGCATCTCATCTGCTTTTAAAATTACCAGTGATTTTCAAATATGTTTTGACCCTTTAATGATTGCTTTGAAGCTCTAAAATAGAAACTATAAATAAGATTGATATAAAGCCACATTCTCAGTTTCTTTTAGTATACAACCAATAATTTTGAGCTATTAAATGAAGAAAAGGTCACCATTTGTTTTACTCTATTGACTAGGAGAGATCGATAATGTGATTTTTTTTTCTTTGCAAATAACCAGTTGTCCCCCAGCAAAACTCTCAATATTATTTATATCTTCTTGCCATTTATATCCATTAGTTAATGAAAGACTTTGTCATGTAGGATTGTGACTGTCAGCAGTATTCTATTAAATCAACCATAAAGAAGTGTTTTTCAGGGCACTAAAGTAAAATGAACAAACTCTGATAACACCTTGATCAGGCCTTGTGCAAAGAAAGTCAGCTTCATAAGTGATCTCCTGCTTCAGAAATGAATTCTATCACTTTGTGTTATAGTCAAAGTTACCCAGTTTCTGAACATGACATATATTTCTCTTTTTAGCTTCTGGCTCTAACTTGAACATATCCCGTTTATTCAGCAAGACTTATTTTACTGACTCATGGATCTACTCTATGTATTCATCCCGTGCATTCTTATTCCTACATCTTTGTTTATATGCGTCCTACCCAAAGAACATATCCATCATTTTCTTGTTAAAATGACTCAGTATTTTCCTCTCATTAACATTAAAAATTGGGTTATGTCAGTGCAAATTAAATGATAATTTTATTTTTAATGTTTATAAAAAGTACAAAAACAATAGCAGTTCATTATAGTTGAAGGTGATGAACAGTGGGTTGGACCCTGAATATAACTGTAGAATATCTTTAAAAAGTCAAGAATAACTGCAAGTCTACTTGCTAGTCATGGGAAGGATTAAGTCGGAATAGAAACAAAAATGGATGTTTGGAGAGTGGAATGCTTGAAATTGAAGCAATGAGAAAGATTGCATATTTTCACAATTACAAAGTCTACGTACAACCATGACAATGAGTGCTCTGACTGGGATAGAGAATAAGATTACTGAAGGAAAGTAGGTTTAGAAGTGGAAAGACCAAGTTATTGGAAGGATAATCTAAATCAGAATCGAAAGTACCAAGAATTATGAAAGGAGGAATTTGAGAGAGAGAGTGACAAGCACCAGGAGGTAAATCCTTTAAAGGAGAGGGAATTTCCCTAGGCTTTGGAAGACCATTGTAACACAGTAACATAATGTGTAATATAATTAAGTGACATGCAATTCAAAACTGGCTTTTTTGGGGAAGAGTAAGGATGGCATCCTATTCCCTTGAGGTCTTACGTAGGAAGATATATGGAAAAGAACATACTCATTGTAAGGAAGTATCATAGGGATGTGAACTATTGGAGAATGTGAAGGAATATTCAGAGAAGAAGGTATTTGCTGCTGTGTGGCCATGAGATCCAGAAGGTGCAGTGGTGGAAGGGTGTCAGAAGTTGTGGAGTGAAAGATGGGCCAAAATAGGATTTGAACATAGTTTTACATAGGTTTGAGTCTGAGTGTTAAGGGCTTTTCTGGGAGACCTCAGCTTCTGGTGTGACTGTGATGAGATTACTCCAAAGGGTCTTTAGGTGCATAATTGCTTGAGACTGTGCAGTTTAAGGGTAGGGAAGGGTGGGGATCTTGTCAATGATGCACAAAGTTCTGGTTCTGCTAGGATTTATATATTGACAAAAAGGTGCTCATACTGCAAACATGGGTTCCCTGTTGACTTCTGGCCGTGGAAGATTAGTCAACTAACACATTCATTCGTTCATTCCACAAAGGGGTTGTTTTTGCTTTTGTTTGAGTGTTCTGGGTGCTGAGGGTACGATGGTAAGCAAAAACAAAAACAAAAAAATTCTGCTATTAATTATGGAGCTTACATTTTATTTGAGGGTGTGGTGGTGGTGCTGGTTGAGATAATTAAATAAAAAGAAAATATATAATGATAGGCATTAAGTGATAAGCAGGAAACGTGATAAACTATCAGGGAGGTGCTATTTCATGTGGGTACCTCACAGAAGGTCTTTCTGGAGAGGTAGAAAACTGAATCAAGTGATAGTGTGAAGTCCATGACATCTAGGATAAGAGTCTTATAGCAGAAGAAACAGCAAGTTGAAAAAACCCTGTTACAGGAATGTGTTTCGCTTAGTGAGACTGAATGAAAATGTGGCTAGAGGAGATGAGCAAGGGACAGTTGATAGGCTGTAAGTCAGAAAGGAGTCAGGTTGTATGGCTCAGAATTTCCCAGTTCCAGCACTATTCGCATTCTGGGGTATCCTGTGCATTCTGGATGCTTATCAGCCTTCCTCATCTCTACTCGCTAGATGCCAGTAGCTCCCCTCCTCATGTTGTAACATCCACAAATGTCACCAGGCATTGCAAAATACCTCTAGGAGCGGGGTAGTAGAGTCAAAAGTGAGAACCACTGCTTGCGGGTAGTATAAGCGTTGCTACAGAGTTTATTGGGAAACCATTGTTAAGTTTGGTGCAGATTAAAGGGAAAAAAGTCTCATTTAAAGTTTTAAAAGATAGGATGCCTGGGCGGCTCAGTTGGTTAAGTGTCTGCCTTCGGCTCAGGCTCAGGTCATGATCCTGGACTGCATCAGGCTCCTTGCTCAGCAGGAAGTCTGCTTCTCCCTCTCCCTCTGCCTCTCCCCCTGCTCGTGCTCTCTCTCTCTCTCTCTCTCTCTCTCACTCTCTCTCTCTCTTAAATAAGTAAATCGTTAAATAAATAAGTAAGTAAAGTTTTAAAAGATAACACCAATCATTGTATGGAAAATTAATCATAGAGGATTAACAGTGGAGACAATCATAACGTCTAAAAAAGCATTTCACTTGTTCCTGTTTTTGCTAATCAAGGTGGATGAAACCGCATGTGAATAAGAATGGTGTTGAATCATTGGTGGTGCAGTGTGAGACACAGTTGAAGTCTCCACTTCTTGGTGTCTTTGGATGTGAGTACTGAGTGAAAGTATGACTTCAAGGTTTTTTACCTCAACAGTTCAGTGTCATTTACTCAGATGTGCATAACTGGGGAAGAGCAAGATTCGGGTGCAGATGGAAGAACGAAGAGATCAGTTTAAGATGCCAGTGAGAATGCCAAGGAAGTAATTGCATGTAAATTTCAGGAAAGTAATGGAGCCGGAGATAAGAATTTTTCATATTATTTCAGATCTAATCTATATTTGTTGGCTAGGGGAGCTGAAACGAGAGTATCAGAAACCAAGGGGCTTAAACAGAAATAATTTGTTTCACCATTCTGGAGAGTAGAAGTCTGAAATCAAGATTTCATGGACAGGGGTGGTTCCTTTCAAGAGTTATAAGGAAGAACTTGATTCACGCTTTTCCACTAGCTTCTGGTGGTTTCCTGGAAATCTTTGTCATTCCTTGACTTCTAAAAGCATCACCTGGATCTCTGCTTTCACTTTTGCATGGTTTTCTCTTTGTGTTCTTGCCTGTGTTTGATTTCCATCCCCCTCCCCTTTTTTTCAGATTTATTTATTTATTTGAGAGAGAATGAAAGAGAGCACGTGAATTGGAGGAGGGATGGAGGGAGAGGGAGAAAGAGAATCCTCAAGCAGACTCCCCACTAAGTGTGGACCCCCCCCCCCCAAGGTGGGGCTTGATCCCAGGACCTTGAGATCATGACCTGAGCTGAAACCAAGAGTCAGCTGCTTAATTGACGGAGCCACCTGGGTGCTCTGAATTTCCCCTTTTTATAGGGACACCAATCATTGGATTAGAAGCCCAGCCTGCTCCAGTATGATCTCATCATAACCTAACTAATTATAATTACAATGACTATACAAAGTTGAACCAATACGTTTAAAAACAGTACATGTCTGCATGAAATTAGCAACTCGCTTGTAGGGATATAGAAAATTATTTCCAAAGAAAGTCGCATTCTGACCTCCAGAACTGTGAGACAGTATTTTCTGTTATTTAAGCTGCTGTGTGATACTTTGTTATGGCAGTCATAGCCCATGAATATAGATTTGATGTGATATGATAGAATTCAAAATATGAATTTGGGGAGGGTTAAAATTCAACCCAAAACAATGTGCAATATTGTGGATGATGTAGACGATGTTTGAGGCAGTGGTACTTGTTAGATTATCTGGGTAATGACATAAAATAGAGCAGAAACATGTTTGAGAATGGAGCCCCCCAGCATACCAAAATGTGTAGACCAGAAATAGATGTACAAAAGAAATGTCCACTATTAGAAGAAAAACAAGGGAGTGTTGGTCCAGAAACCAAGTGAAACAAGTGTCTCAGGTAACAAGGGAGTGGTCAGTTGTGAGCAATACAGTAGCAATAAAATGGGGAGTGAGAATCACCTGTTGGAATTACCAGGAGCTAGGGCTTTAGTGAGCTAGATAAAAGCATTTGAGATAAAAGTCTGATTGAAGAGAGTTTAGGAGAGAAAATGAGATGAAATGAAGAAAGTACATACAGAAAATTCTTTGGAAGAATTTCTGGAAATAGAAGAGCTGAGTTACAGGAATCAGTAGATTGTCGGTTTTTCCCAAGTAATATCTCTGTGGATATACTAATTATGTTCTACAATCAGATGATTACATATTTATTTTTTTATCCCTGGTCATTCAACATTTTATATTCCCATGTGTCCATATAACTTCCTATTTTGTCTGAAAGGCAAATCTGAAGTTAGTAATACATTATCTACTTTGATCATTTAACATAATAAATTATAATATGTGAAGAATAATTACCTTAGATTATTTTAAGAAATGACTTCAAATTATAGGTGCGAAGTTTGTTATATCCTTAATAGTTTCTAATTTATTCAGCTAATATAAATGAAGCACCTTGTATGAGCCAGCCAAGTTACAATGTTGAAGCTTTTCTTCCTATACATAAAATTTTTAAAGTACATGAGAAAATATACAAGTATAAATAATTACCTAACCATATTATCAAATAATTAAAAATGATTTTCCGGGACTTATATTTACATTTTAATTTGGGGATGCATGAGAGCCCCATAAAATTAGGGGGTGTAGAAAATTAGTTTGCTTGTTCTACACTCATGAATACAAGCAAAAGCTGGCTTATGCCTGCTAGTTCCTAACATCTTCTATTTTCGAGTTATTTCTGAAATCATTAGAATTAGACCAAGAGATCATTTTCCTTCTCTAGCTCACACCTGTCTCTCGAACATTAATGCAACCGAAAAAGTTATGCTCTGATATTTTCTTCTTTAATTGAAAAAAGATACACTTGGAGCATCTTGATGCCAAGTTAATACATCCTGAGGAAAGGATTTAATATCAGAAACATGGATATAAAGTTGGAATGGACTGAATTGGCTTTACTCTAATGAACTGTGACATTTAATTCATAATGGCAGAAATTGCAGCTTAAATCCTCTTAATCAGAATGGAACTAAATCACAAATCACTAATCATGACTTTCTCCTCATTCCCAAAAAGATTTTTAAAAATAATGCAAAGAAACTCACAGTAGGACACACTGATTTGACATATCTCACATGCTTTTATTTAGCAGGGAAGGGAGGAAGAAAAGAGAAGAAAAATTAATCCCTAGTGAACTTTAAGTCCCTATTCTTACATAAGTGGCACTTGACTTTTATGTCTGTGCATGCATGTGTGGGAGTGTGAGTAATCAATGCTTTTTTAAAAGACTCTATCAAAGGAAGCACTCTTCTAGCATCAAGTAAGTACATTCTGAGAAAACTGCCCAACCCCCAGGAAACTATTGTTTCCTACTTTCTTTCTCCTGGTTCCTACTTACTGACCCAGCGTGATGGGATTGCTGAGGTTACCAACAGAGAAGAAGGACAGCATCTCAAATACACAGGCGTTCTTCTGAGAATACAGGCGGAACACACTGAACAGGAGCTGTCTGTCTGCAACCATTAGTCACACACTCGCAGATAGAGAAGAAAAGCTATAAAGTTGACTTTTGTGCCCTCCCCCAAGCATGGAGGGCAGGCCCAGCAACCCTGCTCCCAGTTCAAGACTCTTTCCCCAAGTTACTGCATTTTTTTCCTATGGCCTCATAAGGATTGTTTGTGATTTTGAATTTTCTCAGGTAACTAAGGTGGTGTTTTCATTTAGATAGGAAGGTAGAATTCTTGAATCCTAAAGTTCCATTTATGTAAAATACCCCCAAAAGACAAATGTATAGAGGCCAGATCAGTGATTGTCTAATCTAGGGTGGTGGGTGTGAGGAGGGGGACTGCAGATAGATTCAGGGAAATATTTGGACTCACGGAAAAGCTCTAAATCTGGATTGCAGTAATGATTCACAAATCTATAAATTTACTAAAAGAAAAAAAAAATTCATTGCACCCTGACAAGAGGTGGATTTTATGGCCCGTGAAGTGTACCTCAGTAAAGTTGTATGTATGTATGCATGTTATGTTTTATATATATAATATATATATATATTATATGTGTGTCTGTGTGTGTGTGTCCGCTTGAATGGTTATAAATTTCTGCAGTTTGACAAAATTAAATATATTTAAATGCTTGTCATTGGGCTGTAACTTGTATAAAAATGTTTATGTGTTTAATAAGATATTCTCTTACTTGTGGGAACAAGTAGAGATACATAAACCCGGACTGAAAATTTTTGACAATTTTTTAACTAATTTTAAAATAATACCAACTTTCTTCATTCAC
The DNA here is from genome assembly GCF_023065955.2 of Ursus arctos. NCBI lineage: Eukaryota > Metazoa > Chordata > Mammalia > Carnivora > Ursidae > Ursus > Ursus arctos. The sequence continues at coordinate 28,021,778 of NW_026622986.1, forward strand.
AAAGTGTATATGTAGTTGTTGAATGGTGAAACTCATTACAAAATGCAGTAATAACATGCGTTCGAAGATGGTATAGCCAGGCACCTTATGCTGTCCTGAATATTCCTCACCTTATATATACCACTTCATACCAATTTTAGGCAGAGCTATTTTTTTCTGTCTCTGTATTCTGATAGCAGAGAGCATGTGGTCTTGCTGCAGTATTGATTACTCTACATAATAGGTGTTCGTGTCTTTCTTTACCAGTCTGTATGCTTCCTAGAACAGCGGTTATGTCTGTCTTATATTTATGTTTGTTCCCATAAATTCCTGTGCAGTATCTGACACAAAATATGTAAGGAAGAAATGTTCATTCAGTGTGTGTTTTTATTAACAATGGATTTGTTTTCTCCATGAGTATAAAAAGAGGTAATGCTATTATCCCTTTTCCAGTTTTCTGTACTTGAGTAAATATAAAGGCTCAAAGGTAGACTTTTCTTGGGATGCTCATTTGGTTTCCTATAAGATTGTTAAATAAATAAATATTGAAATGAAGCTTAGGGGCACCCGGGTGGCTCAGTCGGTTGGGCGTCTGCGTTTGGCTTGGGTCATGATCCTGAGGTTCTGGGATCAAGGCCCGCATCAGGCATCAGGCTCCCTGCTGAGCGGGGAGTCTGCTTCTCGCTCTGCCTACTGCTCCCCGTGCTTGTGCTCCCTCTCTCTCTCCCTCATTCTCTCTGTGACAAATAAGTAAATAAAATCTTTAAAAAAAGGTTAATTTATCACTGTGTTAATATGAAACCACTAGCCACATGACTATTTTAATTTAATTTTTTAATTTAAATTAATAAATAATAAATTCAGTTCTTAGTCACACTAGCCAGATTTCTGGTGATCAACAGTCACACGTAGCTAGTGGCTACACACTGGAAAGCACAGATATAAGAACTTTCATCACAGAGTTCTGTTGGACCATTTGTCTAGATCCTCATCTATATTGTGAAGCTGATCTGTGTTAAAATTAGGAGGCTTTAGGGGCACCTGGGTGGCGCAGTCGTTAAGCGTCTGCCTTCGGCTCAGGGCGTGATCCCGACGTTGTGGGATCGAGCCCCACATCAGGCTCCTCTGCTATGAGCCTGCTTCTTCCTCTCCCACTCCTCCTGCTTGTGTTCCCTCTCTCGCTGGCTGTCTCTGTCAACTAAATAAATAAAATCTTAAAAAAAAAAAAATTAGGCAGCTTTAAACCAGATGGGAGTATCAATTCAAGACATGCTGGGGTACACACCATTGTACCAGACCACTAAGAAAGTATGGAAGGGATGACAGATGTCATATTCTATCTTCTTTCATACTATGTTCTATCTCCACCATATATTATCAAAAAAGTGAAGTAAGTACAGGATACTTCTAAAGTTATTAAACAAATTCCAAATTTGTGTTATTAGGTTTATTTTTCTCTCAAAGAAATAAAAATTAGATTAAATAAACATCCCTTATGTAGAGCTGCTTTTGAAAAAAATATATATAAAAACACGGCCCATATAGGTGTTTATGGATAGAGTAGGCACGATGAACACATTATTAAAGGAAATTTGAAAATGGATCCATTCTTCTCCTGGATAAATATTTTCAAAACAAAGGGAAAACTCTGCAAAAGAGACATATCAAGATTCATTGAGGTCTTAAGCCCTTGAGACCATTATCATTGAGGAGACTTTTAAAAAGTTGATAATTACAGGTCCACTTACATTTTGTAGCTATTCATGCTAAGAATGTAAAGAAGGATAATCAGACCCTAGGCATCCAGTGACAAACTGATTGCCTACAGAGGGAGCAAAAAAAAAAAAAAAAGAAAAAAAAAAAGGTTCTTGTTTTCTTTGTCCTTATTTTCTCTGGCCAGAGTCATTGTATATTTTTCTATACCTGAGTGGAGCCACCAGGTCATGACCACTCTCAGCTGCAGGGTACAAAGTGTTAAGGGAGACAAATAGATTTACTCCTTATGCCCAAGAAGATTGTTTGAAGCACAGATCCTAAACTAACTGCTGGAAGGATGAAAATACTTATGGCATGTTCAAATCAAAATTAGCTAGACTCTATTCTAGGTACTCTAAATACCTGATCTCTCATCATTTTAGTCATTTAGATGTTATCAGCTCCATTTTATAGATGAATAAAACTGGGAACAGAAAGGGTAAATAACTTCTTCACAGTCTTGTGATTAGTAAGTAGTGATATTGGGATTAGAATTTAGGTCTCCCTGATTCAAGGACCCCTTTGAGAGAGAACCAAGAGATGTTTAGACATTTTCATTTAGGGATAAGTGTGCTATTCAAAACAATTTGTAATAATTGCCATATGAATGTTAGAAACTAGAGACATTCATTCAAAGGGGGAGTTAGTCCTGGTGTACCATTTAGAACTGCTCGCTGTGGGTCCTGCAGGTTTCCCTAGACCCCAGGGACTTCCACCTAACCATGAGGGATGTGGCAAACATAACCACATCCTTGGCACCCACCTCTAAATATGTCTCCCATGTTTCCAGTTCAGAGTAGCTTTTATTCATCCATCTATTTAGTCATCTACTCATTTACAAAAATATATCCGATGTATATTTTGTGCCATGCACTGTTAGGTATTGGGGATATAGTAATGGAAAAACAAACCTCCCGCCCCACTGACTGGCTCAGACCCTAGTCAAGGCAAGGCCCAGCATCTGAGTGAGGGAAGAGGAAAGAAGTCTAAATAGTGATCTCTACTGGGATTTGTTCCCTTGACAGGAAGATTGGCTTAGAATATTTGTTTTAACAAAAGACTTGCTCAGATTTTAGTATTAGCTTGGCCTCTCTTACATGTCAGAAGAGACCAAAATACAGCATCCTGACTAAACTATGTTAATCGAACCGTACCTGTTAGATTTGATTCTCAGAAATGTCAGGAAATTAAACACCAGAGTTCCCACAGCAACTCTTCAGTAAAACGCGTTGCTTGTGAGAAGAGTCAAAGTACAATTAGGAACCATCCCTTTGCATTAGCTTCCTGTCTCTACCCGACCTCTCCCTCCTTTCAGATTTTCCACATTCTTGTAATGCTTCCTTAAGAGCAGGCTTCTGGCAGTGTCTCAAATGGAGTTGGAGAAATAGTATGGAGAAAATAAAAGGATCTTTCTTGTCTTGAGAACCTTTTGATAGCCTGGTAGCACATTTTTTATTACAAGCATGCCTTTGCAGGACCACAAACTTATTAATATTATATAAATAAAAGAAAAATTTTCTCCTAAGCCTTAAAAAATTACTTGATCTGGCGCACGTTCGGCTCATGTCATGATCTCAGGGTCCTGGGATCCATCCCCATGTGGGGTTTCCTGCTCAGCCGGGGAGTCTGCTTCTCCCTCTGCCCCTCCCCCTGCTCATGCGTGCTCTCTTGTGTGCTCTCTCTCTCTCAAATAAAGTTTTTAAAAAAACAAAAATTACTTAATCTATATCTTCTGAGATTTCTTCCATCCTCCAATGTCCTGCATCAACTGCCTCTGCATTTGGAGTTTATCTTCCAGGGAGCTTGGGATATTGGACTCCAAATTCCAGAATGTTCCAATTTCTGAAATCTTTCATAAAGAGGGTCTGTAAATCTTATCAAAGTAGTTCTGTGCCCTCCCAAGGATTTTGAGCCTCACAATATCTTTGTGAGAGTAAGAATCAGAAATGTCTTCCAATTTTACTTCTTTTAAGTGTTACATACAGTGACGTATGCTCTGTTTAGTATGCACAGTTACATTAATTTTGTAAATGCAAAGCTCTGTAACCATAATGACAATTAGGGTGGAGACTGTCACTCCCCAAAATCCACTCATGGTTTTTTGTATGATTTACAGCATACATCTTTAATTAATAACAGTTCGACTTTAAATGGTATCATATCACCTTGCATGCAGTTTAAAACCCTTGTAACTAATCTCAGTTCTTCTCTGATATCTTTTCTGATACTGCTGCCATTCATTTTATTCCCCATGTGCCATTAATCAACAATGCATTGGTGTATTGCTATTGTTTTTGCTTTAGACAGGACAATTATTTTTTTAAAAAATTATAGTAAATAAAAAGTCTACCATGTTTACCTTCATTTTAACCATTTCCTGGGTAGCTATTTCTTCATGGAGGTCCAAGTGCCTGTTTGATATATTCTTTCTGCCATAAGACCATCTCTTAACATTTCTTGTAGCGCAGTTTTACTGTTAATGAATTCTTTTTTTTTTTTTAAAGATTTTATGTATTTATTTTAGAGAGAGCACACGCACACACGCAATCAGTGTGTTGGGGGGGGGGGAGAGAATCCCAAACAGACTCTGTACTGAGCATGAAGCCCAATGTGGGGCTCAGTCTCATGACCCTGAGGTCATGACCTGAGCTGAAACCAAGAGTCGGCCACTTTAACTAACTGAGCCACCCAGGCGCCCCATTAATGAATGAATTGTATTAGTTTTTATTTGCCTAAAATTGTCTCAATTTCTCCATTATTTTTTAAAGACATTTTTCTAAATAAAACAATTCTGGATTGACAGATTTTCATCTTTCAGCACCTGCCTTCTGGTTCCCATAGCTTCTAACAAGAGATTGGCTGTAATTATTTTTTGTTGTTGTCATTCTGTATGTATTTTTTTTTTTTTTAGACTGTGTTCAAGATTTTCTTTTTTAATTTTACTTTTCAATAGTTGGAATACAAGGTATCCAGGTGTGTGTGTGTGTGTGTGTGTGTGTGTGTGTGTGTGTGAGAGAGAGAGAGAGAGAGAGAGACTACCCTGCCATGATTCTTCTTAATTTGGGGGGCTGACTTTTTATGTCTTCATTAGTTTCTGAAGATGCTTGATTATTGTCTCTTCAGATATTTCTTCCTTGTCTTTTCTTCTTCTGCCTCTTGGATTCCAATTACACTTATTTTAGGCCATTTGATATTTTTTGCAGTTCTTCAGTGCTTTGTGCTATTTAGATTTTCTTGATCTTTTCAGCAGTTTTGTCTCTCTCTCAACCTTTGGAGACTTGTGGTAGTCTGAGTGAAGGAATATTGCCCGCATCACCTTCAAGAATAGAGTGTCTGTTTTCTTTACCCTTCCCCCCAGCCTCTAAGGGTCTTGATCTTTGCTCTGGGGATTTTCTACCCCTTCCTGCGTAGATGAAGATTTGTATTTTGTGGGGGCAACAAAACTGGTTGTGGCTGTGAACTGTTTCCACAGTGGTGTTTGCTCTCTTCTTTGAAACTTGCCCAAAGAGAAGGTTTCTTCTGTGTTTGAGTTTATACACCCACTTTTCCTCAGCAGCTCTAGATGTGTTCTGCGAAGGAGAGGAACCTGTAAGTTGATGTAAATTCCCCTTGTGTCTGCGGCTTCCATATATTCTGTATTTTCATGCTAACCTTTAGCAATGCATTAACAATTTTACCTAAGTTCTCCTTGACACTTTCTACAGCAGCTACGCTTTCCTTTTAAGCAGCGAGAGCTGAGTCAGTGTCTGCATTCCATTTCCCCTTGCAAACGCCTGCTTTTCTTAGATTTCAGCATGTTTGATGCCCTCTGATAATCTTTGATAATTTCAGGAACACTTATGCTTTTATAAATTACCTGGCTTTTCCTTGTTACATTATATGTGGTAGTCTTTCAAACTTTCTACCTCTTAGGTGATAGCCATTAGTGCTCTCGTGACATTGTCTCTAAGTGCTGACTTGCTAGAGTTAGAGAATTACCTAGAAGTATAACCGTAAAAGTTGCAAAAATCCACATAGTTTGGGGGCTTTTCAGAATCCATTTAGATGTCACTTAATGCCTATAAACGTCACTTTATCCTATCAGCCATAAAGAATATGGAAAACATATAGGATCACATCAAGTTCAGATATCATTATTTAAATCATTTGATTGCTCAGGGAATTCTAAATTAAAGTCCTCTAATATCCTGGTGGTTTGTAAATGTCCATGATCTGACTGGGGAACTGGGCTATGTGCTTCAGAATCTCCAAGTGTAATTTCTTTTTTGAGTTATGAAGTCCCTGTAATACAGTGCAGTGTCAGCTTAGCGTGTCTCACTAAGTTAAATTGAAGGAATTCACCCCAGAGTACTTACCAAAAATTTTGTGTAATAAGTAACCTCCATTAGGTGAGAAGAAATTTTCCTCATAAAGACTTAGGATCCCTTGACCCCAGGAAGATTTATAATTCAGTTTGGAAATATTTGGAACTAAATCCAAAATGTTAATGCATATTTTAATATAAAACCAAGTGTTTATTTGATAGTTTATTTACTTGTAAGGTTTAAGACAGTTCGGCATGCTAGAGTTTTGGGAAGCCTTGGGATTTCAATTTAAAGTTGTTAGAAAATAATTGATCTAGATTTGTAACGTTAAGTAAAGATCTTATTAAGTTGAAATATACTGTTGAACATTTATTATAATCATTCATACTTATAAGTTTGATCTCATAGAGCTAAAGGTATTACTTAAGTACTCGGGAACTTTTATCACTCAGACCACTGAAGTACTTTAAAATGAAAGGGACTATATTAAATTTATAAATGAGATGTAATTGTTAATGGCATCTAATTAATTAAGCTTTTAAATTGGACCAAATTTAATCAGTGGCCTCTTAAAGTGTAGAATTTGCTAATGCATAAATATAACAGCAAGATTTACAACCAGAAATAAAAACTTTAAAGAATGTTTTTTGAATATATAACTTGAATAAATTATATAGTAATTTTTAAATAGAGTAATCTTTTTTACATAGAAATAGATTATTCTATAAGACACCAAAATTCTTATATTTCCCAATTCTAGAAAGAAGGATATTATTAGTAACAATTAATTAAATATATTATAAATTCATTTGGGGGAGTTGGATATGTGTGGATATGAGTAAGTACAAGTGTTGTAATAATTGGTGACAAAAGGACAATATTAAAGTAACTCAACACTGCTGTCTTAAAATTTTGCTGTCATATCGTCTTATTTCTTGCCTTAATGAGTGAATAATATTAGCATCTACATGTTTCACTCTGAATTCCAGTGAATGCAGCTGAACTGATTTTAGGTACAGATGTTTAGAAAAACATTGCTTTCATTTTTATTGATATTATTAAATTTGTTCTACAACTTACTGTTCTTTCTCCCATAGATAATGTGAAGGTAAGTGTTTGCGCAAAACAGCATACTATTGTGCAAAGTGCATGGGCCTTACAGACAGACCTGAGTTTTAATCTTTGATCTGCCCTTTATCAGGTGTATGATGTGGGCAAGTTAGTTAACTTTCTATGCTTTAGTTTCCCCATTGCAAAAGGTGATTATTACCCCTACCTTAGAAATGTACTGGGAGGATTAAATCAGATAATATACAGAACAGCACATGGTATAAAGTTGGTATTTACTAAATTGTAGCATTTGTTCCTATTAATTTTATGGCGTTTTATATTTATTGGTGCTTAATTTATACTTATTAGGTATGTGCCCTGGCCAAATCCCTTAATAGTTGTATCCCAATTTCCTCAGAGATAAAACTGAAACTATAATAATTACTGTGTAAATAAAATGAGTTACTACACATAGAGGGTTTAGAATTGTGCCTGAATATTGTAAGTATACAGTATTATTTATTATAATTATAATATTTATTTCTAGACTCTTATAGGTTCTTAAAGTTTTCCTTACATTTAAACATAGTGCTTCACTGTGAGCATATTAGTCTCCAGCATAGAATCTATATACATGATGTGTTGGTCAGTATGAGCTCTTATAATAACCCCCTCATTTATTAGTGGCTTCTAAAAACACAGGTTTAATTGTTGAAAATCAGCAGCAGGGTACTTGCTACCACTCCTATTTTACGGAGGTTTTTAGGATGATGGAGATTCTCTTATTTAAAACAGTATCCATTTCCCTGGCAAGGGAAATCTGTAAATCTAGAAAGATTTTCTTATTTCTGCATTTTAGATGTCATATTCCATTGGCCAAAGCAAATTACATGTTTGCACCCAATAAAGCGATCATGATGCTAAGCATGTTACATTTTCTTTGTCATTGAAACCTAGAGGCCCTCTATGTAGGATATCAAAAGTGAAATTTTAAAAAAGTATTATTAGTCCTAGTATAATTTCAGATATGAAAAAGGAAGAAATAATTACCTCCTAGTCTAACCCATGTTATATTAACCAATTTGATAATGCATGCTGTATCTTTGCTGATTATAAATTCATGAATATGTTTGTTAATAACTCTGCCTCTGTGGTAAGTGTTATTCTGAGAAGTTAATTGAAGCTATAGCATGGTATAGGAGAAAAGAGTGGTGGGTTGGCCCTCCCTTACACTGCAACCATGACAGTCCCTTCCGTCATGCACCATTCTGGCAAAAGACGGCATCTAAGAAAAGGCTAAAATTCTGATAGTTGGTTATTCTGATAGACTGACTTACTTAGCTGCTAATATAACTTTTTTAAGTTATAGGAATGTACAGCCCTGTAATCTTCACATGAAACCATAGCAGTTCTTCACAGTTCTGGAAAGTAACACCGTGCATGAAAAAGTATTCCTTCCCTTCCGCTTTAATGATAGCATGTAAATATTGCAGTGAGAAACAGTGCTCAGGAATTAAAATGAACGTAGATGTGTGATGTGCTCGTGGCACAGAATCACGGCTTGATAGGGCTGTTTGAAATTATGTGGGTCCATTTTTTATATTAGTGCTTAAAAGAAAACTTGATCATTATTTGGGAATGTAAAATAAGTAAAGAATTTGGGGCATAAGTATGAGAAGAGAGTGTAGGCAATACTAGCATAGAAATGTCTAATTCTTTTTAAAACACAAGCTATGACTAAATGTTCAAGTTTTCACACAGATGATTAAATTTTTATGAGTCCGTGTTTCTTAGCTCACACGGCATAAAATGAGCTATAAGTCAAGCACATTGTTAATTCTTATCACTGATTGTTTAGCTAGAACTGACATTTTCTTTCCTCTCAACCCTAAAATGTTATTTAGTGTTTGGTCCTACAGCCCTTATTTCCCAGAGGTTTTTCAAAGGATTTAAAATACATGAGATAAAGGGATATACTAAATTTCAGAAATTATAGATGGTGTGGATGTGGTGACAAGTTCTGCCAGAGCAAGTGGATTTCTTAGTATTAGACTTGAAAATAAGCAGATTAAATTTGACAGGATCTAGGAATAAAATATATACATATTTATAGACTACATATATCTGTAAAGAGAAACACTTTAATATTTTAATGTACTGCGTGAATCTGAAAAGAGTATCAGAAAAGAGAAGGAATTAAAATGTGTTTGAAGAAGAGTTAAAGGCTATAACTGGAATCTGGATTTTACATACTTCTGTTATATGTGACTCTGGAGCTAGTATGCCTTTCAAGTGTATTGGTTCATATACACCAAGATAATTTTGAATACATAATTTACAAGTGCTATAGGAAGACTCCAAATTACTTTTCAGCTCCATGTTACAAAAAGTATAGGTAAACATCTGGTTTAAGAAGGTTGACTGTTATAACACTGTAACATTAGGGGCGCCTGGGTGGCTCAGTTGTTAAGCGTCTGCCTTCGGCTCAGGGCGTGGTCCTGGGATCCTGAGATCAAGCCCCACATCAGGCTCCTCCACTGGGAGCCTGCTTCCTCTCCCACTCCCCCTGCCTGTGTTCCCTCTCTCGCTGGCGCGCTCTCTCTCTGTCAAATAAATAAATAAAATCTTAAAAAAAACAAAAAACAAAACACTGTGACATTATAAAGTTATGTTGACAGTTGTAACAAACCTCATGACCATGGCAGAGACAATATATAAAAAAAAGGGATATGGTAAAAATATGGATACAAAAGAAGAAAAAAGATAATCAGTGAAACAGCTATTCTGAAACATTTCTGAAAAACAAAAACCAAATTAGACTGTGGTAATTAAAAATATAAAGAAATAGGAACCATAGACATAAACTACAACTCAGAACAGACACAGAAAAAACTAGAGTAGAAGCAGGAGGCGTTCTCCTATGAGATGGAGACACGGGGCGGCTGTGAATTTGGAGTTCTCAGGTATAAAAATCAAACATTAGGAAAGAGGAATGTGGTAGAAGTCGGTGTTATTAATCAGTGCACTCTAAACGAAATGGCAGAGTAATTCAACCTCATCAGCCCTTTGTGTCTGTCCCTCAGCATCTAACCGAAGTATTTACCTCCAGATTAAAACCAGATTATTATAATATATGTAAATAAAATTATCCTTCTGGAAAGAGTTTGAACTTTTAATTGATTTGGTGGCACTCTAGAGTAATATCTTCCCTGGATTTTCCACTGGAAGTTTGGTGTGTATGTGTGTTGGGGGGAGGTGCAGTAGCTAACAATTTGGCTGGGTGGTCAAGGATTAGAAGAAACACAGTTGGAAGATTGATAACAAGGAGACCTTGGGAAGAAGTGTTGGATGGATTTCTCCGAAAAGACAGAATGTGTCCCATGTGAATGTCCTATGTGAATTTTCAGAAGAGTAGAATTTTAATAATGTGGTAGACAAGATAAACAATTCTGTTTATGTCCTCTTCTTTCCCAAGGCACCATTGTTCATGGTCAGTGAGTAATGAACAAATTAACCATGGTGGCATGAATGGAATTTATGCATAGACTCCACAATGTGGACTTTCACTCAACAGGGCTGATTTGACCTCAGCTAATGCTGACTGACCACCCTGCTGACAGTAAAGATCGATTCTGTGTCCTGATATAGCATCATTTTCCAGGGAGATCATCCAGTCACCAGTTGGCAGTATTTGCACCATTCCCATCATGGAAGGGAAAGCTGTGTGTTCTCATTGGAACGTTCTTTTACTCTGTATATATAAATTTGCTTATCTTGTCAGGAATATTTCTCTTGACCATCCTTCATAAACTTGTAAATGCTTTATTCACCACCGTAATATTCCTCATAGTATTGACTAAGAAAAAGAAAAGTTCTTTTAAGGAAAATTAAGTTCGGCAATGAGCTGATACTTGTGGAATTTACTGGTCTCACTAGGTTCTTCAGTACTTTGAAATGACTGCACTGATGGAATGGTGTGATGATCTTTTGAAGACCCAGCTACTGTGCTTTTTCAGTGGTACCATCTTATAGGGTTGTAACAAGTTCATGGGTCTGGGGAATCAGGAGTTGGAAATGGGAGTGTTTCCTTTATTACTTCAAGAAATCTTAACAAATTTTTTTTTTTTTTTTTTTTTTTTTTTGCTGTCTCCACAAACCTGTGCTGTTACGGTCTAAAAGTCTTAGTTCCCAAGGGAGAAAGATAACTACCAAGAGATGTAGTAATAGTCCCATGTAACTGGAACCAGTGGGGTGTAGACTGAGGAACCTGGATACATTGGTCTCCTCATGCCAGTGAAACCACAGGGAAAGAAGAGGGTTATTTTAATGGCTGGGGTAATTGATCCTACCTACGAGGAAGAAATTGGATTGCTGGCACACAATGGGGGTGAAAAAGAGTGATATCAAGTGCAGAAGATCCCCTTAGGCACAGCTTGCCCCCTCCCCCCCCACCATACCCTGTGATAAAAGTTAATGGAAAAGTAACAAGAAGAAGGACTTCAGAAGTGAAGGTTTGGAATACCTTACCAGGAAAGGAACGCTGACCACCTGGCTGCTTCCTAAAAGCACAGGGCATATGAATGAACAGTGGAAGAAGAGTTTTAAACACAAGTTGTGACTTTTTGATCAGTTGCAGAAATGAAGACTATCGTAGTTCTAAGTTTGCCTTCTTGGTTGGTATTAAACATTTGTATATATAGTATCTAGTTCTTTTCTTTGTATTTCATTATGTCCCATGCCCCTATCTCTTAACATAAGGTGTGTTAATATTAGCTAGCCTAACATCTTGGGATTTATGTTGTAGGATATCAAAAGGACAGTGTCACTTAGGTACAAGATAAATCACTCAGAGACGGATAAAATCATTCTGAGGAGGGGATTAGTATGTTTTCATTTGTCTGAAGGGTAGTTGATTCATGTTTGGCAGAATTGTGACTTTTCTCTTACCTTTATTAGGAAGTTTTATTAAAATGAAGGGTACACAGATGGCATTTTGACAAGGGACAAACTCCAGTGGCATTGTACTGGGTCAGTTTACCTTGGCTAAAATTATGTTTTTTTTTTTTTTTTCAGAATTTCTTTCCCTCTAAGTTTCTGATGTAGGTTTGGGCACAAGAAAAATTAGTATGAGATTTAGAAGGTGAACGTGGGGCAACATCCGGGATGGTCTGAGGATACCATGAAATTCCTGAATGCTGTGTGACTCATCTCTTGCTGCTCCCATCAGGCCAGGGGCAGTGGTGGGCAGCAGCCAGGCCTGCAGCTCCTCTGATACCTGCGTGTCATCCCCCTCAGCTTCCCTGAGTCCCAGGACAGGTGCTTAGGTAACTTCTTCTCTGGGCTTGTACATCCTTTTGTTTTGGCTGTGTTGGGAGACAGTCATGGGTTTTGGGTTGTCTTTGTGGGTTTCATTTGTTGTGAGGTGATCCAGTTTGTCCATCTAATATTGTTCTTGCTGTCCACAAATGCATGTCCAGCTTTTCTTTCACACCACTGGCCCTGCTATCTTACAGCAAATTTATGGCCACTACAAATGCAGAGAAATCAGCTTTCCACTTACTTCTTGAATGGTTCCCAGAATTTTATAAGACTGACTCCCTGTGCTAAATCTAACATTCCATGTCATTCATAGTGGATTTGCTTCCATATCAAACTGTCAGTGACATAAATAGTATAGATAAACATTTGCCTGCCTGAAAAAGGGTGAGAAATCACACATATATAAACTAAGAAAACAATAAGAACTAGCTACTAAAACAGGGAATTTTTTTGTCTGTTTCTTTATATTGTTTCATCCTCTAGTGAGATATAATTGACATATAACATTGTATAAGTTTAAGGTTGTACAACTTCTGTATTGACAAATGGTTACGACCATCGTGTTAGCCAACATCTGCATCACCTCCCATAATTTTTACTTACGTTATGATAACATTTAGGATCTACTCTCTTAGAAACTTCCAAGTGTATGATACAGTATTGCTAATACAGTCCCAATGCTGCACCTTAGATCTTTGGAACTTGGTCATCTTGTAACAGGAAGTTTTTCCCCTTTGACCAATATCTTTCTCCAGCTCCTGGCAGTCATCATTCTTCTACTCTCTATTTCTACAAATTGGCTTTTTCAGACTCTATGTATAAATGGTACCACACAGTATGTTTTGTCTGTCTGACATATTTTACTTAGCATCATGCTCTGAACATCCATCCATGTCATCACAAATGGCAGGATTATCTTGTTTCTTGTGGATAATGTTCCATTGAATATACCAAATGATATTCTGAGTGTGCTATTCATTCATTTGTTAATGGACGCTTGGGCTATTTCCTTATCTTGGCCGTTGTGAAAAATCTGTAGTTAACATGAGTGCAGCTATGTTAGTTCTACTTTTAATTTTTCAAGAGACCCCCCCATACTGTTTTCCATAGTGGCTGTACCAATTTACGTTCCCACCAGCAGGGCACAAGGAGTCCCTTTTCTCCACATCCTTGTCAGCATTTATGAGTGCCATTTCCCAAATTATAAAAATATATCATGCTCTTCCTGAGAATAGAGTTTAAGTTGAAATGTTTTTCTGTATCTTCCATAATGCTCTAAGCATACTGTTTGGACATGTAAAATTGCTTTTTATTCATTGATCAAAGGAAAATATCTTAATGAAAATGGAATCTGTGAATATGCTTATGCTCCAATCCTAACAAATTTTATGACGGTAGCCATCAGTCTTACTGAGCCACATTTCACTCTTGGAGCTTCTGAAGCCAAAGAAAAATATTATCGGCTTTTCATAACCTCCATCTCCCTCCGTTTTATGGCTTTTTTCTGGATGTCCATAGCTCTCTTCTTACAGGGTCACTGTGAGGCTAACTGCACAAATGTGTGTTGGAATTCCATGAACACCTTGGCGAGGGCAAAGTAGAGGGTGATTTCTTAACTTCAAAGTATTACTGATATTAAAACCAATATATCTTGGGCCATGCTAGAGGATAGTACCTGAAAATACAATTGATAGCATCATCTTAGCTGCAATTAAATCCTAAAAAGCACAACGTGAGTGTTTTCATTTTAAATCCAATTGGGTATTTGCCATCATCAATCTCCCTCAATTCCACACACGGATGACCTGCTTTCAGTTATCATACACCACAGGGATGTTCTGGTCCCAGGGTAGAGGGTCTATTGGTGTACTGTAGAGAATAGATCAAGCGTTAATGTGTGACTATAGCTCAGCTTTGCAGGAATATTGAATTCTGCAAATGGAAAAACAGTTTGAAAAAGCAATGCAAGAAATTATCAATGGCTGAAGGCAACAATCAATGACCAAGAAGCCAGTGGTTTTCCTACACTGGGCGTATTTTTCTTTTATTTATTGTAAGATGTTACATGACACATGAAAGTGTGCATTTCACGCATTTTTAATTTGGAGAGAAACATAGCAGCAGCTCCAAAGAAAGGAAGCTTTCACATCTTTTCTTTCAAGTTCCCTGGGTTGTAGCCACCTGCTTTGTAGAACAGAATTCTGGTTCCATGTTTGTCTTTTAACTTCGATATAGGCTTATCACAGGCCCTGCCAGCACTGGTTTGCTGTGTGCAGGATTTCCACATGTTTAGGATCGCCCTGAATACTTCAGAAATGTATATATTCTATCGTATGCTTTCATTTCAAGTAAGTACTCCAGGGCTCATCAAAGATGAAATTCTTGCAAGAATTGCTCAATTCTTGACTTCCCAATTTTATTTTTGTAAAGTAGTATATTTTGTATGCTAATACTGGGGAGTCTAGAATCAGAGTTTTTAGATTTTAAAGTACAGCTTAGCTCACTATACCTTTATTTTATCTTTTTCTCCGGATAATTCACAAGTAGGGACATACATAACAGCAACCTTACTTATAAGGGATGATGCATTTCTCTTTATGCTGACTCAACAAATAAAATTTTGTTAACATGAATCACCATTTACAATGTTAGTTTTCGTATTTTGGCAGGCTGTACCATAGAATTCCTTTAAATAGCAGATGTTGGTAGTGCAGATTTTTCTTATATTGGAATATAGTTAACACAAGTAACATAGAATTTAAAAAAATGATTTAATTTATAGAAAGTTATCGGGAATAAGGTTGGAGTGTGCAGTGCTCTCTCTTTCCTGAAACCCCATCATCCATGCTGGCCACACTGAACTTATCTTTCTGGGCTGATACCTGCCATCTGTGCAGTAGCCAATGAGAATAGGGGCTCCATTCATGCCAATAAAGCAAAAAGTTGTAGAAGTAGGAAAATCTCCTTCACCCTGGTGCATACAAATGGCCGTGGTCTTAGCTCCCTAGACTCTATCTATAAACTTGGGTCCTAGGATGTTCTATCCTAATCTTCCTAAGGTTTATATTTTGTTCTGGTTCTTTCATAACCCTCTAGTCATTTGAATAAAACCCTTACCTACTTCCTTCTGATAGTTTTCCACAATAAATTCATTTTCTTATGGGACATTCATGTATTGTTACACTCTTAAAAGTATACATTTCTTGTGTTTTCAGAAATATCATAAGCTCCTTTATGATGCAGACTATTTTGAATACGTCAGTTGTATTTTCCACAATTTTTATGTACAGGGAAAGCAATTGTATTTTTATATTTAATTATGTCAAGTAAGCATAAAGCTTGTGCCTATGATGATTTATAATATATTGCTCTTAGTGAAATAGGTTTATTTTGTCAAATAGATCTCATGTTTACAAACTAAGACTCATATCAAAAAATCTATATGGTTAAAAGGCTAGGGATAACATGAGTACTTATTTCTGGTCACAGTCTTCTGATGACTGTGAGCTTCTCATTAAAATTATTTTCACCCGTTTTGTGTATTTCCTTTATGTCCTTGGAAACACTACATTTTTTCTATATGCTTTCTATGTGACCTATCTACTTCTGATTTTCATTGATCACATATTAATCACATATTTTAGCCTTTGCAACCCATGTTTTATTGTAATTGATTTAATAACTAGGCATACACATGTTGTTATTCTTCTTAGGTTTGAGACAAATTAGAACAGTAGCATTTGTTTGTATTTTATTCGCAGTTTGAAGTCTTGCCACATATTGTTATTTTATACGTTTTGGAGAATGAAGACTGTGTCTACCTAGTTGTAAACATGTTAGTTTTTTTTGTGTTTTGTGTGTGTGTGTGCGTTGTTGTTGTTTTTACATTCTCATTCCTTATTTTAAGAGAAAAAATTCTTATTACATAACAATTTATGAGTCAGTGCTTCCTGTTCAAATTGAATTTTTCTTAAAACCATTTCTTGTCCATAATCCACAAAGAAACTGCTTTTACTCTGTGCATTCCAGTTAACCAGTGTATGTGTGTATTTATTTGTTTCTTTATTATTTTTTATTATTATGTTCAATTAGCCAACATATAGATTATTAGTTTTTGATCCAGTTAACCAGTTTAGCTATGCAGTATTGTTCAACAGAAAGTGCCCGTCTCTATATTCCTATGATCTTGGGAACTTTCCTTAAAAGGCCAGTTTCTTAACCATATATGGTTAAGTTTTAGGTTATTTGCTTCCATGATATAGCAGAATTGGCAAGGCCTTTACCAGTCTCTCCGGGAAATTTAGTGCTACATCTTAAGCTGTCCTATATCCTCTAACACGACCTAACTGCTGTAATACCATGTTGTCTTATGGTGTAATGTTTTGGAGAATCCTGTATTCTCATTGAGATATCTGCTATCCAGATCTCCAGCATCTCAGCTCCTCTTCATGAGACTCTTTCCTGCTTCTTATTTAGGACATAATTTAAATATATCCTCACTTCTATGTCCTATTGACACTATTTGTTTACCTTTCTTATAGGAGAAATATACTGAAGTTCATTTCTGTATCTGTCTCTGCTTCTTGAATAAAAGCTTTTTAGGAATAGGGACTGAACTTGTTAATTTCTGTACTCCCAATACTTAGCAGTTGTTCAGTGTATGTTTGTTGAATTGAATTATATGTTAAGCTTATCTCCATATTGAGTAAAACCTAAATAAAACATCACTAAGAAGGGTAGGAAACAGTCCAGAATGTACAGCCCTTCAGGGTGATATGTTTCAGTAGTTTTCAAGATTATTTGAATGAAGGAGCACCTGGAACTCACAATGTTTTTTGAGAAAAATTACACAGATAATTACGTCTGCCTTCCAATTTATTCCTCATTAAGCTACAGCTTATTTTTATGTTATGATCTCAGAGAAAGAAGAAATAAACAAGGTAAGCCCTTGATCCCAATGATTGTCCTAACTTACTGCCTGGGGAGAGGTTCTGGGCTATAGGCAGAGGCTGATAGTTTCCCTGGGTTGAGCAGATGGGGTGTGGGGAGTCTGGAGAGGCAAAGGGAGGTAAAGTTATAGGGTAGAACACCAGAGAAGAGGGAGGTGCACAGAGTGAGAGGATACCCCAGAGATCTGAAGAGAGATTCTTCAGATGAGTACTGATCTATTCATGCATCTGAAGAAACTATTGGAGGCCAAGGACAGGACTGTCAGAAAAGGAGAATCATTAGTGCGGCCCATGTATGGCCAGAAATAGGTCATATTTCATAAGTCAGCATGAAAAATTTAATTGTTGTAATTCGAGGGGTATTGGTTGGAGTAGTCACAAGAGTATTGTACCAGTAGTAAGATAGTATTAAACATGTAACTGTTGTTTCTGAAGGAGAGGAGATAGGGTAGGGGGAAAAATGTTTGAATAAATAATGGCCAGTAATTTCTAAATTTGATATAAACTGTAAACTTAATTTTCAAGAAATTCAGTGAATTTGTGGCATGAGGAGCATGAAGAAATCTGCATTAAGAACCATCCTATCATGTTGCTTATAACAAGGTGCCCTAGTCCATTAGGGCTGCTATAACAAAATACCACAGTCTGGGGGCTTAAACAACAGACATTTATTTCTCAAAGTTATGGAGGCTGGAGGTCCAAGATCAAGGCGCCTCCTGGTGAGGCTCTCTGGCCACTTATTCACTGCGTCCTCATATGGCTGAGAATGAGAGCAAGCTCTGGTCTCTTTCTCTACTGATAAGGATGCCAGTCCCATTATGGACACCCCACTGTGATGATTCCATTTAAACCTAATTACCTCACAAAGGCTCTACATTGAAATACCATCACACTGGAGGGCTAGGGCCTCAACATATGACTCTTGGAGAGACATAGACATTGAGTCCATAACACAAGAGTTAAGAGAAAATTTCAAAGGCAGCCAGAGAGAAAAGACACATACCGTACAGAGGGACAGACATAAAAATGACAGAAGACTTCTCGTCCAAAAACATGCTGTCTTGAATACAGTGAAGCTACATCTTTAAAGAACTAAAAGGGGAAAATAAAACAAGACTTATTATTTTTTGACAAAACCTGGCAACTTATTGTTCTATACCCAAAATATCGTTCAACAACAAAGGCAAATAGAGATGTTTTCAGACATATGAAATCTAAAAGACGCTGGCCCCAGCAGAGCTGCATGAAGGAAATGTCAGAGCCCTACAAGGGAAGGGGAAGGGGAAGGGAAGTGACACCAGGTAGGAGTAGAGATCTACACAAGGAACAGCTTGCACAGGGATTGCTAACTGTATGAGCACGTATTTTAAAAAGTATTTTTAAAGTCCCTTAAAAATTATTGGTTTTTAAGTGCATGTGGTTTACAACTATGTAGAAGTAAATTTTAAGATAATAATATCACAGAATACAGCATGGAAACATTGGGCCAGTGCTGTTGGAGGTTTTTTTCTTTTTCTTTCTTTCTTTTTTTTTTTTTTTTTTTAAGATTTATTTATTTATTTGAGAGAAGGAGCAGAGGAAGGGGCAGAGGGAGAGGCAGAGAGGAACCTAAACAGACTCTGTGCTGCACTTGAAGCCTAACATAGGGCTTGATCTCATGACCCTGAGATCACAACTGAGCCGAAACCAAGAGTCAGATGCCGAAACCAAGAGTCAGAGGTTCTTATGTTGTATGTGAAGTGGTATAGAATTAACTAAAGGGGAATTATGGCAAATTAAAAATGTAGCCATTTAGGGCGCCTGGGTGGCTCAGTCGGTTAAGCATCTGCCTTTGGCTCAGGTCATGATCCCAGGGTCCTGAGATCGAGTCCCACATGGGGCTCCCTGCTCAGCGGGGAGCCTGCTTCTCCCTCTCCCTCTGCTGCTCCCTCTGCTTGTGCTCTCTCTTGCTCTGTCTCTCAAATAAATAAATAAATAAAACCTTAAAAAAAAATGTATGCCATAATCTGCAGAGTGGCTGCTAACTACAGGCAACCAGATGTTTTATTTAAGACACCAAGAAAGGAAATAAAATAGAATCCTGACAAATACTTAGTTCAAAAGTAAAGAAAAAAAGGAGGAGAACAAAGGACAGGACACGTAGCCAACAGAGTAAGAGGATAGGTTTAAATTAAAACTTATTGCTTGTAAATGGTAGACACACTTGATTAAAAGAGATTTTCAGATGGATAAAAAATTGAGACTCAAATATGTGCTCCTGTAAGAAACCTACTTTTATTATGAAGACACAAACAAGGGAAAAGTAAAATAACGTGAAGAGTAGGTACTATATAATAAGAAATCTTAGTCACTGCATTGATATCAGACTAAGTAAATTTCAGAGCAAAGAAAAGTAGGTCATTTTATAATAATCAGTAAGAGTTCAACGCCTCTCCTTCAGTGATTAATAAAATGAGACAAAATCAGTAGTTAAACAGTAGTGTTGGACCAGCACTAACTTGACTTAAATGGTATTGTGAACACTCTCCTGACAACAGCAAGATACACATTTTTCCCAAGTACACCCAGATTATTTAGCAAAATAGATGCATTCTGATACATACAGCATGATTTAAGAAATTCAAAATAATTTAAATCTTACAGAGCAGTTTATTTTATCGTCCTGGGCTTAAATAGGAAATTAATAACAGAAATGTACCTGCAAAATCTTCAAGTACATGGAAGCTAAATAGCACATTTCTAAATAATTCCTAGGTAAAATAAGAAAAGGGAAATGAGAAACTATTTTGAGCTGAAATCAAATGAAGTATGACATCAAAATTTATGAATTTCAGTTAAATGGTACTTAGAAGAAAACATGTAGCACTGAAATGCTTATATTAGAAAGAATTTGGCTCAAATGAATGATCTCAGCTTCCACTATAAGAAACTAGAAAAGAAGAGCAAATTAAACCCCAAATAAATAAAGAAAAGGAAGTAATAGTTATAAGACCATAAATAAATAGAGAAGAGAAAACCATTAGAGGAAATCAGTGAAACCAAAAGCTAGTTTTTTTTTTGAGGAGATCAGCAGAATCAACAAGTTTTAAGTCAGACTGGTCCGGGAAACAAGGGAAGACACAAAGTACCAATATCAATAATGTGGGGAATGACAGCACTATAGATTTTACAAATATTAAAAAGATAAGTAAATAGTGTGTTCAACTTTGTGTCGCTAAGTTCAAACAACTTAGGTGGTATTGCCAAATTGCTCCAAAGACACAAAGTACCAAAATTTACTTGGGAAGAGACAGATATCCTGGACAGTCCTGTATTTATTAAATAAAATGAGTTCATAGGCAAATACCTTGCAGCAAAGAAAACTCCAGATATGGATGGCTCTCCCACTGAATTTCACCAGACATTCAAGAAGGAATTAACAGCAGATATTAATAAACATTTCTAAAAAATTGATAGGTGGAATTGCTTCCTTAAACTCATTCTATGAGACCACACTTACTCTGTCACCCAAGACAAGGATGCTAGATAACAAAAAACAAAACAAACAAAAACACTTTCTCATGAAGAATATCCGTATTTACTATTTTGTGTCTATATCTGCATATATCATGCTTGCTAACAAATGAACAAGAACAGGTCTTAAAGTATAAAAAAATTTAAAGATAGGAATCTATAAGTGAATAAAATTTCTGATTTATTAAGTTAAATCTTCTCTGAAAATTGGGAAGAGACTTCCAGAATCTTCCTTGCACATGAATATATTTTAAAGACAATTGCCCTAACCAAACACTTATCCAATTGATTTTCAAGAAAGAAGGGAAATGCCAGATGAATTATTACATTACTTTAATAGAGCTGATGTCCAGACTTTTAGGGAACCAGATGTTTTCAAAGTTGTGAGGAAAAAAAAAAAATTTCATGGTTTTAGTTCATAGTTTAAATCTCTGAAATAATATGCAGAAATAGTGTTTAAAAAGGGTATACTGATTTAAAAAATATATTCTGATTATAAAATCACAAATAAGTCCTGGGAAGCATGTGAAGTGATATATGGAAAAATTCATCAATGACACCATCAGTGAGATTAAGTTTTTAAAAAGAAATATTTAAAAAATTAAAGTGGTAGCAAAATGAATTAAACAAAAATGCTGGGAAGCCATGAGTGAATTGGCAGTATACCTAAAGGCAGACTGACTTGTAACTCACTAAAAGTCCAACAGAAAGTAGAAATGGTCTTTTGAAATCCAGGTGCAGAGTATGAGTCAAATTGACTAAGTGATAGACTCACCCCTGAGGTAGGTAGAGAGTAAAGTTAAGACTCAGGAATGCATTCCTGCTTACTAAGCTCTTCGTCACTCCTAGAAAGGAAAACAAAGACAGAAACAAATTCATACGCTGACACACAAGTCCCTTCCTGCCCTCCCTCTTGCCTACAGTTTCTGTCCTACTAGGGCTTTGATTCGCTAACCTTCCCATTGGGACATTCTGCCTCCCAACTCAGGCCCTCAGAAGAGGTTGTTTCCTTGATCCTACTGTTCTCTTCTTCTCCTTATTTCCTAATCAATTCTTGCACATCCTTAGTATCCTAACTTAAAGGTGACCTGCTGTCCTAGAACCACTGATCTGTAATCCTGTTTAATTGTGACTTTCTTTCATTGTATTTATGATGCTGATATAAATTTTTCTAAGTATTTGCTTTACGTCTGCCTCCTCTACTAAACCAGGAACTCCTTGAATAATGGATTGTGTCTCTACTCTTTTTTTTTTTTTTTTTTTTTTTTTTAAGATTTTTATTTGTTTATTTGAGAGAGAGAGAACTTGAGCAGGGGGGAGAGGCAGAGGGAGAAGCAGACTCCCTGCTGAGCAGGGAGCCCGATGCTGGGCTCGATCCCAGGACCCTGAAGTCATGACCTGAGCCGAAGGCAGACTTAACCAACTGAGCCACTCAGGTCCTGTGTGTGTAGTCTTGATCTTAGACATGACACAAAGTAGGAGTTAAAAACTATTTGAGATGTTAATAAATAACAAAGAAAGGGGAGAATCAAACTGTGAATATAATAAACTAGAGTGAATAAAATAAACACAAAAATGAAAGATGAAAGCCCAAAATAGACTGAGGCAGTAAGAAAACTATAACTGGTCATCTTGCTTGGAAAACATTGGAACGCATTGAAGGAGTCGTCAGGGGTGGTTGGTGCAGTGAAAAGATTGGCTCTTCCCTGCAGATAATCCAACCTTCTTTTCTCTTCTGTTTGCTGCTATCATCTGTGCTTTCTTTTTGCAGTGTCCTTTGCACTTTCTCACAGTTAGGATATAGCTTGCACATACTCAATAAAAGATAACATCATGAGTAGATAAATGGAAGAATGGCAGTGGTAGAGGTCCTCCTTGTGGCCATAAATGCTACCCAATCTAAGAAAGAACTTTAAGTGAAGGAATGATGCCATCAGGATATGCAGCGCTGCAGGAGTCTAAAGTCCAACTGGAGACTTTTGTTGACATCCTTGACTTTCCCTACTGTCATTGGCATTATTTCCCTGCTGGCAATGATATTTGGCTCTCATTGTGGGTAAAACTCCTAGCTTAGAAACATCTAGCTAGTTATAATAAAACATAAAGGTTCTGTAACCACAGCTATTCTGTTCATCACAAGGTACACAAATATGGTAACCTTGCTGCTTGCATGGTTGTTTAACATCTGTCTGTAGTTTAAATCTGAAACTTCAGGGAAAAAAATCCAAGTGATTTGTTTTGTTACATTTCTGATGTAATTGTATTGGTTAATAAGTGGATGACCCAAGCCATCATATTTATAATAATAGACTGTAGCTTTATATAAAATTGTAATTGTATTATATTAACATATAAGTAATGTAAATATAAATACAATTAATATATATATAATTACATATATAATTATAATAGTGTAAATATGCTTAAAATAGAATTTAATTATATAATATATATTATTTTAATTATTAATTATTTTCATATTTATTATAAAATTTGTTAAAAATGAAAGTAGCCTTCATTTCCTGTTTATATTCTAGAGTCAGTCTTGCATTGGGGGAAATTTACAACAGTAGGTTTGTAGAAACAATATAATATTAAGAAACGATATATCTATATATTTTATTTATCCTGTTGTGCCATTTCAGAAAGTGTGTGGGCTTCATTTATGGACAAGTCTCCTTTCATTGAACCATTTCTTCTTTGTTAGTAGAAAGCTCACAGTTTCAGATGCTTCTCTTTTTTATCTTTGGCCAAATAATGAGTCATCCTAAGCCCAAGTGCAACTGATACAAAGACCCCATGAGTTATTTACATTTTGTGGACAAATGAAATAACCTTCCTTCTGGTTTTTATTTTATCTGGCAACATGCCTGGGGTGATAAGTTCTACATGGAAGTAAGAGATATGTTTTATTATGTGCTTTTTCCATACTGTATATTAGGAACCCAAAGTAAAAACTTCATGGAGACACCAACAACTAAGCTGGCATATACCACAGTGACTTATAGAAAAGCAACTCCTGCACAGATGAACGGCTGTTGAATACAGAAGGCTGATTTCAGTTCTGGACGGTCAGGATGAGAATTGTGTCTGTGATAATAATGGCACAAGGCAGACAGAAGCTATTTTTAAAAGAACTGCCTGGAGGCCAGAGGGTTACTCCCAAGAGGGGGGGAAAATCACCATTTCCATCTTCACTTTTGAGTGTAGAACTCTGACTTTCCCAGCCTGCAAACAGTAAAAGCTAAACCTATGTGTATTAGTAAAAATATGCCACAGAGAATAGCAGGGAGAAATGCAGCAGCCACAGTATTCTCCATAGTGTATCATCTATAAATCTGTGGTTAACATCTGAACAGCTTCATGGGGCAAAGAGAAAACCCAGTATATACAAGGAGAACTTGTAACTAATTGTGCTCAGTCTGTTGCATTGTTACCAGTCATTGCTTCTGAACAATGCATGCTCCTCACTATCCAAGTCATACATAATGCATTGTAGATTGGAAAACTCATACCCAAACTAGCCATAGTAAATCCACAACTCAAAATATAAACCCTTGGCTTATTCAAATCCTTCTACTTCTGATATTAGGGTTCCAATTTTATTCTATTATTTGCAGACAGGGGTTTATCTGTTGGTCTTCAGAAGTAAAGATCCTATCACCAAGTAACAAGAACAAACAAACAAAAAAACAAACAAAAATACTTTAGCCCGAGAAGAGCTAAACTGCTCTTCTTCCAAATAAGTTTGATGTGAGGTAATCTCATTACTCTATAAATGATCCCTTTCCTTCTCAAAGCTCACATCAAATAGCAAGAAACATCTGTGAACAGAGAGGAGAATAATTAGGGATCTAGGGAGAATTTCATAAACACAGCACAACATTCAGCCTGTGCATCTCAAAGACTCAGGGAACTGTTCATTCAATAGAGTAATATCCTTTATTCAGTGTCATCCTTTCCACTCTTTCTGGAGAAATCACTGCTGTTAAAATGCTTAATCTCCTTTGAAATAGAGATATTGAAAACAGCATCAGAGTTAAAAGCAAAGATTGATAGTGCCTGTCAGAAAAATGAGGCATTTAAAAGTCAGGCATTAAACAGTGTTACTTTGTGCATGGCTCTGTTGTTCTGGGGGCTGGATGTGGTAGAATAAGAAACACCACACAACCTCTTCTAAATCTTGTGCAGCTGAGTTTTCTGTGATGTTTTCACTCTTTAATAATTGAAAAGAACTTTTGGTTTGTTTAAGTCAGAGCATAATAGTAATAAACATTTGTTGAGTACCTACATTTTCAGCTGTAAACACAACCAAAACAAGCATGCATCAAACATATTAACTATTTGCTTTAAAAATCATACTGTCTACTAGTCACTGGCCTGTTTTGGCCATCATTACTTATACAGATAGACTTGAAAGAATGTTTCCATTCGTTTACTACCATTACTTCTCACTCATTATTTAGTCTACTAGTCTACTAGACTTAAATGCTGTCAGTCATTTGGTAGTTCTCTTCCCATTCCCGTGGCTGTGCATTTAAATATGCTTATGCATAACACAAGTAGACAAACCGCTTTCCATCCTTGGCCTTCTAATCCCTTAAGGTACCCAGCACATCAGTGTATGTGTGTGGGGCTACTTCATTCTTTCTCATGACTGTGGTGTGGATTCTCCGTGAGGTATATAACCTCTCTGTTGCTGATGAACATTGAAGTTGTGAACACTTTATCAGTTTTAAACGTTTCAGTGAGCATTATTGAGTGGGGTTGATGAGTCATAGGCAGTGCATTTTAAAAAATTTCAGATATTGTCCAGTCCTGACAAAGTAAACTCTTCTCACTGACAACATGTAAGAACGTGCATCCATATTCCTTCCTGGGAAACATACTTCTTCATTCTTGACTATTTCATGGTGAAAAATACCTTCTTCCCATGATTATTAGTGAGATTGGTCATCCTTTCATATATTTACTCACTATAATGTTGTTTTCTACTCTATAATCTTTTTTTTTTTTTAAGATTTTATTTATTTATTTGACAGAGATAGAGACAGCCAGCGAGAGAGGGAACACAAGTAGGGGGAGTGGGAGAGGAAGAAGCAGGCTCCCAGCAGAGGAGCCCGATGTGGGGCTTGATCCCAGAAGGCTGGGATCATGCCCTGAGCTGAAGGCAGACGCTTAACAACTGAGCCACCCAGGCGCCCCTCTACTCTATAATCTTTGCAAAATTTCTTATAGTATAGTTTGCCAATCATATTGAGATTGATGATGGAGATTTTAATTTTAAGGACCTTAATCTTTTATCTTTTATGTATTACAAATATTTCTTACATGATGCTGTTGAGTTTTGAAGATTTTAATGTTATACTGTGTTGGACAGGATCTTCTTAAATGTTATATAATCATATCTGACAGTCTTTCCTTTCATGATACTTGGGCTATGTGACTTGCTTCTGAAGATCATAAGATATTACTTTGTAGGTTATTCTACTTTTCTAGTTCTTTAACCCATCAGGACATTACTTTTATATGTGTATATTTACATGTCATATATATAAACTATACATATATATGAAATCAGCATTCTGTTTTTCTCCAAATGGGAAGACATTATCCTAAAACAATTATTGAATTATTTATAATTGCTTAATGGTTTTTAATATCTTTATTATAAACATTAGCATATGTCATAGGCCTGTTTATGAACACTCCATTTTTTGTGCTGTGTGCTTGTTTATGTCTGCATGATTACCATGTTATTTCAGTTTTTGCATTTTAATACCTCATTTTCATACTAGCAGGTTAGATCATCATGCTATTATCTTCCAATATTGATTGATTCTTTTAATGTTTTTGTTTTCAATTTAATCTCACACTACTCACAAAAAGTTAACATGAAATAGACTAAATACTTAAATGTAAGACCTGAATTTGTAAAACTCTTAGAAGAAAACAGAGGAAAATGCTTCTTGAGATTGGTCTTGGCAACAATTTGTTAGATATGCCAACAACAAAATGAAAAGGCAGCCTACAGGATGGGAGAAAGTATTTGCAAACCAGCCTATCTAATCAAGTGGTTAATATCCAAAATATATCAAGAATTCATACAACTCAATACAAAAAAATTCGATTAACAAATGGACAGAACATCTGAAATTCGTTTTTCCACAGAAGGCATAGAAATGGCCAGCAGGTACATGAAAAGGTGCTCAACAGCACTAATCATCAAGGCAATGTAAAACAAAGCCATCTCACCCTTGTTAGATTGGCTATCATCAAAAAGACAAGAGATAATAAGTGTTTTCAAGGATGTGAAGAGAACTCTTACACACTATTGGTGGGAATGTAAATTTTGCAGCCACTATGGAAAACAGTATGGACATTCCTCCAAAAAAATAAAAAAGAACAATCATATGATCAAGCAAGCCTACTTCTGGATTGCTATCCAAAGGGAACAGAAACAGGATCTCACAGAGGTATTTGTAGTCCTGTGTCCATTACAGCATTATTCACAGTAGCCAAGGTATGGGAACAACCTAAGTGTTTATTAATGGAGGAAGGGATAAAGAAATTGTGGTATATGTAAGCAGTGGAGTATTATTCAGCCATGAGTAAGGAGGAAATCTTGTCATTTGCAACAACATGGATGGACCTTGAAGACATTATTCTAATAAATAAGTCAGGCAAGGAGAGACAAATAGCAAATGTTCTCACTTATGTATGGAATTAAAAAAAAGCCAAACTCATAGAATGTTACAAGGGCCTGAGGGGCTGATATTGGGGATATCCTGGTCAAAGGGTACAAATTTGCAGTTATAAGATGAATAATTCTGGGGCGCCTAGGTGGCGCAGTCATTAAGCGTCTGCCTTCGGCTCAGGGCATGATCCCGGCATTATGGGATTGAGCCCCACATCAGGCTCCTCCGCTGGGAGCCTGCTTCTTCCTCTCCCACTCCCCCTTCTTGTGTTCCCTCTCTCGCCTGCTGTCTCTCTCTGTCAAATAAATAAATAAAATCTTTAAAAAAAATAAAGAACAATTCTGGTGACCTAACGTATCGTGTGGTGATTGTAGTTAATAATATTGTACTAAATATCGTCTGAGTAGATCTTAAATATTCTCACCACACACACGCACATACACACACACAAAGGTAATTGTGTTATGTGATGGAGGTGTTAGATAATGTTACCATGGTAATCATTTTGCAATATATAAGTATATCGAATCAAGACTTTGTACACTTTATACAATGTTATATGTCAGGTCTAGCCTAGTAAAGGTGGAGAAAGGAAAAAAAAATCTTTCCTCAAAAAGAGAGAGCAAGATGACTCAACCATCAGAAAGAATGAATACCCACCATTTGCATTGACATGGATGGAACTGGAGGGGATTATGCTGAGTGAAATAAGTCAAGCAGAGAAAGACAAAATATGGTTTCACTCATATGTGGAAAATAAGGAATAGCATGGAAGGCATTAGGAGAAGGAAGGGAAGAATGAAGAGAGGGAATCAGAGGGGTAGATGAACCATGAGAGACTATGCTGGGAAACTGAGGGTTTCAGAGTGGAGGGGGGTGAGGGGATGGGTTAGCCTGGTGATAGGTATTAAGGGGGGTACGTATTGCAATGAGCACTGGGTGCTATATGCAAGCAATGAAGCATGGAACACTACATCAAAAACTAATGAAGTACTGTATGGTGATTAACATAATATAATTTAAAAAGAGAAGAAGAAACATTGATAAAAGAAAAAGAGAGAGAGAGAAAGAGGGAGAATGAGAGAGCCATGAACCTAAATTCTGGATTTCTTACCATTTGAAAGAAATTATATTTACTAACTGGATCTGATATTTTGCTCAAGATACAAGCTATGTCTTTATTACAAACTGTCTTCATCTCTACATGTCAATAAGAAATATTGAATATTAGATATTCAAAACTTACTGGTCATGGAAAGTACATTGGACCCATAGAATGAACTAAAAATAAAGTGCAAAAAATAAAGATAAATTTACATCTATAAAAGTATGGAATAATATGTTGTTATTTGCATTCATATAGACTACTATTCTGTATTATTTTTTAAATATAGCATTAATTTGCCTTAATATATCTCAGTCATATGGTTGAGTTTATCAATCCGATATTCATCAAGGGAATAGAATACTTCTATCTAAGTAGTCTGGGAAGTTGGGGTAGCTGCTCCTGTCTGTTCACTGTTTTACTTACTGAGTTCGCTCCCACTTCCCCTCCGATCCAGTTTCTACACTCACTGCCTATTAGGATGACCCAACTACCACTTCAGCAATGCTGTGACAACCTCATTTATAGATACTCGTTTCCCGTTTTCCTCCTAATTTTTCGATAGAAATGTGTGCTTCTCGAGGTCACAGGGGATCCTCAGGCCAGACCTAGGGAGCCTTTGCTGCTAATGATTAATCTGCCAATGCAAATGCACTCAAGCCAGAAGACACATGGTCTTGTAGGTGGAGCCATTGCTATCCTGTGCTCTGAGAGCTCTGAGAAGGTGAGCGTGGTGAAGGAGCAAGGTTTCTGGGGATCTGAGGGCTCTGCCTGGCTTGGGAAGGAGGGTCAAATAATTACTGGAATAAATTTAAAGGAAGCTGTGATATTTCCTGCAAGAAAAATTGCTCTGTCAGCTACTACCCTCATAAGATTATTGGCTACCAGATTAAGGCTTAAAGGCTTATACAGTCCTTCGATTTTGGAAGTTTTCCCTCAATACAGCTTAGCTTATTCCCACATCTGCATTTTCTAGGAATAAACAGTTCATTGTGTTCTACTTCAGATGTCTGCATAGCCTGCCTGCGTCCACACCAAATAACCATAACCAGATTTGCTAAATGGATAAAGAAGGCTTCTGGAAGGATTTCTCAAGGCATCAGGTGAAAATATTTAAAACGCAACAGACTCAGTAAACGGGAATGTCAGTTCCTCTGACACCCCAGCGTATTCACACCCCTGAAGAAATTTGTAAACCTGAAACACAAGCTCAAAGAGCATACGAATGGGCACGTATTGCATGGTGCACTGGGTGTTATACGCAACTAATGAATCATCGAACTTTACATCAGGGAAAAAAAAAAAAAGCATACGATGCAATGACAAAAAGTGTCACTCTCTCCCACCAGCCAAGCAGGTGAAGGGAGTCCACTTGACTTGCTCTGCTACACACACTCAAAGCAAGGGTGTTGCCAAATAGAGAATGACAGAGAAAAAACATTCTTTAGTTTTATTACTTTTCCTCATGATAATTCCATACACCGAGCTTTTATGGGAAAAGAGTAGGAATGTGTGAAGAAGGGATGGGGATGGTGATAAAAATCAGAAACTTAATGATTATAGTATCAGCTTCTGAGCATTGTTGTGCCTGCCTGCCAGCCTCACAGTTCCACTTAGAGGTCACAGGAGATGAGGGACCTCTGGTTCTGAGAAAAGGTGGTCAGGTTTAGCTTCTTTCTTCTCACCACTGTGCACTAATTCTGCAAAATTAGATAACAGAACGAGCTCCATACTGACCGTCTATGGGCAAGCTGAACTTGCAGTTGAGGACCAAACAGACCAATCCCAAAAGGCATTGTTTTTCCTTTTATCAACAAGATGGGAAAGATTTATTGCAATGTTGAAATAAATTGTTGAAAATCTATTTCTTAAGAAGTCTACAGTGATCTTTGTCAATCTGACTTCTGTGTGCACAAGAATGCAAAAATCTCTGTACAAAACTATTAATAGAACAAACACGACTTGTTTTTTAAATTCTCCTTTAGTTTAACCTTGTCTTTTTTTTTTTTTTTAACACAATTTGGATACTTGCCTTCAAGGATTGAGAAAATAAGCCAATGATTTCCTTCCAGAGAAGTCTTGAAAGGTCTTCAATAGAGTTTAGCTTTCTAGTATGCCACTAATTAAAATTAACTCTTGGGGATTCTTCGGAAAAAGGATTCTTAAATTATAGAGGTGCTACTACTTGTGAGGGTTTGTTTATTTAGGTCTTAAATTTCTATAAAACATCACTCTTGGAAAATGTCAGTGTATTGATTATCTTCCCCAAAATGATACCATCCCCTTTTATTAGACAATGTCTAGGAGGCAATGAAAATTTATCTTATGTGACATTCAGAAAAACAGTCTAGAAAACTAGGAGAAAAAAATCCAAGAGCTATTTAAAGCAATGGCATGTGACCTTAATAATCACTTATATCAGTTCTGCAACTCCACAAACATTTCTTGGTCCTAAAGCTTTGCGTTATTTAATAAAATCACTGAAATTAGCTTAAAATTAGATATTATATGATATCATATTCCTATACCAATTGGTACAATTCCTTTTTAACCACTGGCTGATATAAATAAATGTTAGCTTATGTTAGTTAGGGAAAGCTAAGGAAAAAAAAAAAAATAATGAAACTGAAAATCAAAGAATGTTAAAGTATCAAGCATGATATGAATGATCAAAGTGACTTCATTTTTGCTTTCCAAAGTCTGATTTACCAGAATTTGTGGTGAGGTCCTCTTCGATAGTGCTGGTAATCACAATGGATGCAATAATAAAAGGGGGTGAAGTATTCCCACTAAGATGTGGAAGAGGGAAATTAAATTCACCAAAATCTAGGTGAGATCCTAGCCCTCCTGTGTACAACCTTATGCTGGTATACCTGAAGCTTGAAATCAGAGAGCAAGTACAACAAAGGACATCCTTTCTCCACCAATTCTCTCTGCCTTAGCCGTAGCTGGCTTATTATTTTTTTTTAATCAAATTATACAAGAGTAGTTGTAAATTTAGACTCCTGTAATGGGTTGAATTGTGTTTGCCCAACATTCATACAAACCTCAGCATGTGACCTTATTTGGAAATGGGGTTGTTTGAAGATGTAGTTAGTTAAGATGAAGTCATACTGGACTAAGATTGGCTTCTAATCCTTATAAAAAAGAGAACTTTGGACACAGGCACACATGCAGGGGAGAGCACCTGCAAACTTCTAGACGCTTGGAGAAAAGGTATGGAAGAGATTCTTCCTCACAGCCCTCAGGAGGAAACCAACCTTGCTGACATCTTGATCTCAAACTTCTAGATTCCAGAACTGTAAGATGAGATTCGGTATGTTTCTCATGGCAAAGCTACTTACTATGTGGTACTTTGTTAAGGAAGCCGTAGAAAACTAGTACAGCTCTCTTGATGTACATTCTCTGTATCACATTTCCCAAACTTATCTGATTATCAGAATTTGTGCAACTTTTAAAAATACAGATTCTGGGGAAACTTTCACATCTGAATTCAGATTCAGTATGCGTGGGGTGGGCCTGAAAATCTTTATTATAACAAAAAAAAACAACCAAATTAAAAAACAAACAAAAAAGAAAACTCTGGGCTGTGATTCTGTTGCAGAGTTAGATTTGAGAATTTCTACTCAAGTAAACAGTATTAAGAGAAGTTTACAAATGACACACACACACACACACACACAGAGGTTCTAGTTTTTCTCTAATTTGTGAGGTTAAAATTATATATATATATATATATATATATATATATATATATATATATATAATTTTTATTTCTAGGCCTTAATTATCTCTTTTGCAATAGGAAAAGGTTGGGCATTATTGTAAAAGGCAGAAATTTGTAGTCAGAGGTCCTCTCATTAATATGTCCTACCTATTTTGATCAGTAATAAGAATATGTACAATGTTTTCAGAGATAGCCCTTGTTCAGTGGGTCGTGCTGACTTTGTTGGGGTTGGTCTGCCCCCTTCCCCAAGAGCCAGCCCCTCCTTAAAGCTGGGGGAGGGGTCCAGTCCCTGACTTTGAGCACTCTGCAGTCCCTGGGCAGGCCGCCATGAGCAGATGAAAGGCACAGCCAGAGACGCTCAACAGGAAAATCACCGACGTGCTCACAGAACTTGCGAACTTTGAGAAGAACATGAACTAGGCCATCCATAAGGACCATGCCTATAGAAAAGCAGCATCTGTGATAGCAAAGCACCCATACAAAATAAAAAGTGGAGCAGAAGCTAAGAAATTGCCTGGAGTAGGAACAAAAATTGCTGAAAAGATTGATGAATTTTTAGCGACTGGAAAATTGTATAAGCTAGGACAGATGCAGCAGGATGATACGGGTTCATCTATCAATTTCCTGACTCGAGTCCATGGCATTGGTCCATCTGCTGCAAGGAAGTTTATAGATGCAGGAATTAAAACATGAGAAGATCTCAGGAAAAAATGAAGGTAATAAGTTGAACCATCATCAGTGAATTGGGCTGAAATATTGAGGAATTTGAGAAAAGCATTCATCCTGAAGAAGTGTGACAAATGTAAGCCATTGTACTAATTGAAGTTTAAAAACTGGATTCTGAATTCCTCGCTATAGTCTGTGGCGGGTTCCACAGAGCTGCAGAGTCCATTGGTGACACGGATATTCTTCTGATCCATCCAAACTTTACTTCTGAACCCACCAAACAGCCGAAACTCTTATGTCGTGTTATGGAGCAGTTACAGAAGGTCCATTTTATTACAGATGTTCTGTCAAAAGGTAAAACAAAGTTCATGGGTGTTTGCCAGCTTTGCAGTAAAAATGATAAGGAGTATCCACATCAGAAATTGATATAAGGTTGATACCCAAGAATCAATATTACTGTGCTGCTCTCTATTTCACTGAGAGTGATATTTTCAATAAGAATATGAGAGCTCATGCCCTAAGAAAAGGGCTTCACGATGATGAATACACAGTCTGTGCCTGGCGAGTCACTGGAGTTGCTGGAGGGCCTTTGCCAGTGGTTAGTGAGAAAGACATCTTTCACTATATCCAGTGGAAATACCAAGGACCCAAGGATCGAAGTGTAGGAGGTCTGTTCTTCATCCCAGGCACAGCTCAACTCAACAGGAGTCTTAATTTATTTCTTAACCTTTGCTTTGTAAGGGTCTCTGGCGTTTTTAAATGATTGTTTCTTCTTCTCGCTTTAGTTTGCACGGTAGTCAATAAAGCCTCTTGTACTATTAAAAAAAATGATAATATGTACAGTGTTTCATCCATCAGCATGCAAGTGCCAGTTAGTAACCACCATTTTGCTTTGTAGGTCAGGTTCCCCATGAAACAGACTCTCAGTTGAAGTACAGGTGGCTTAGTAGAGAGTGAAGAAATCAGGATGAGCAGAGGGAGACGTAGAACTCCAATGGAGTCACCTCAGGGCTCTCAGACAATCTGTAATGCTGGCATGTGCCTTCGGAGATGTCTAAAATGGAGGTGCATGACCTTGGACTGTGGACCTCCATATTCACCAGCCCTTCCTTGCATGTGGGTTGCTTTCAGAGAAGGTGCAGAGGCTGTGTGAGGCAGCTTCCTTCGGTTGAGGATAATTCCTTGCTAGGAACCAAGGTGAGAGAGGTCAGCAGGCAACAAATAGTCTTGGTAGCTGGTGAAAGGAGTTTCTCAGTCCCAAAGATGGGTGGTCTCCTGGAGGCTCCTTACAGCATCTGTACAGTTGACCTCTTCTACTGGTTGGTTCTACCTGCTTTGTATATTTACTCAGTCTGAGAACAGCTGCTCTGGGACTATGATTGTTCTGCCTTCTTAGGCAATTTAAGGAAGTGAAAGGTGAGTTGGATGAAGTAGATAGCTCTCACTACTTGGAGCTTACAACCTGATACCTGTTATCTCTTCTCTCACTCTACAATCTAAAATTCCGGGCCGCTGGGTGGCTCAGTCAGTTAAGCATTTGACTCTTGATTTCGGCTCAGGTCGTGATGTCAGGGTTGTGAGATTGAGCCCCATACCGGACTTCACTCAGGGTGTGAAGCCTGCTTTAAATTTCCTCTTTCCCGCTGTTCTTTCCCCCACTCATGCTCTCTCTCTCTCTCTCTGTCTCAAAATAAATAAATAAAGTAAAACCCCTTTGGCTGCTGTTACCACCTCTGCTGGTCTATGTGGCTTGCCTATGGAGATGAGCCTCTGGTCACCCAGCCTTTTTCATGTCATGACAACCACACTACGCCCTTTGCCCTGGATTCCTGAGTGATATACCACAGTACTTGCTACCCATTGTCTTAAGATTGTTTTCCTTTCATTTTTTCCTGACATTGCTATGTATGTATATGATTTTTGTATTCCCTACTCTTTTTATAATGAACATGGGAAAAAGACCATAGTTAAAAGCTTCAAAGTGGAGCTTTCACAGGAGAAGCATTTGAAGGTTCCTCCTGTTATGTTTCTCTTAATGTGAATGTGAAGACTGTTGTGGTAAACTAGCTGCATTCTCAATTTTTTGGTAGTGAAAGTGATGTCAGGCAGCAAAAACTAGAGAACTGTCACCTGTCACATGAGAGAAGGATTTTTCTCTCATTTTTATACAGTCTTTATCCAGAATTAATTTTGGAGCTAGCTGGGAAAGATTCAAGTGCTATCACCCATTGTGACGGATGTAATATCAATTTTTTTTAAATCCTAATTTTGCATGCTAGGGTGTCTGTCTTAAGCTATCCCAGGTCCCAGAAGTGACATAGCTACTCAAGTTCAGAGACCCATAATAAACATCAACATGAAGGTCCTTTAATTCCATATTCTGTATGTTTTAGATAGAATTCTATATCAGGGCACTGCTATCACCAATGATAAGGGAAAGGAAATGTGATCCAAACAATTCAAATATTTTATTCTTTATGTTTTATCGTCTCTGCATTTGCGAAGTACATTCTGTCTTACAAAGCCTCAAAGCCTTAGAGGATAACTCTAAGTGATTGGTTTATCGCTCTGTCATGTTGGCAAAGTTTATTTCCAAATGTAACAAGAAAACACATGATTAAATGTTACAATAAATAGGAACTATGTTCCCTAGTGAAACTGAAACATCTTTGTATATACTATCCTAATCATTTCTCTCAAGGCTCCTTATAGCATTTTATCAATCTGAAGTTTAAAACCAGTGGTGAGTCTCAATCTTGATTTTCACATGTAGTTTTATGAGGAAGAGCTGCTTTTGTGGGTTACGGTACTGAATGCAGATTACAAACGAGGTGTGTTCCAAAATATCCTCTTGTTAATCATAATTTCATGCTTAGAACATACTTGCTTAAGGGTCAAAGTTGTATAAATGGTTTTATAAATCAGTTTTTCAAGGCCTATTTTCCCACAGGGCTAATGATATAATCATAACCAAAATATCACACGTAGAAAACATAAAAAAAAAAAAAGAAACATTTTGTGAACCAAGTTTTAAATTTTGTGAACTAAATGTGTGGTCTAATTCCAGTGTTGAGCTACCATAGTACTTGTGTTTTGAATTTTGAATTTCAAGTCACCTCATAATGGAAAACAAACGTTTCGCATCCTCCTTCATGCCTTTCTTCACTCACTTCCTTCGTTTTCCCACTCCCTTCCTTGAAGTCCTTCCCTCTCTCCCTTCCTTCCTTAAATAATATTGAATTATGTGTTAGGTTCTGTGCCAAGCTCTGGAGGTACGGGAATGAAATGAATGACCCTTCCCTTAAAAAGCTCACAGTGGTAAGCCAAGCAAATACACTTATGTGTTACATTATGTAAGTAAAAAGTGTGTAAATACAGGGTATTTACACTGTGCAGTGCAGTGCAATACAGGGTAGTGTGGTAAACACAATGACATGAAGATGCATTTTATTTTAATTTTTTTTTAAGATTTTATTTATTTGGGAGAGAGAGACAAGTGCAGGAACCGGGGGAGGGGCAGACAGAGGGAGATAAACAGACTCCCCCACTGAGCAGGAAGCCCCATGTGGGGCTTGATCCCAGAACCCTGAGATCATGAGCTGAGCCAGAGGCAGATGCTTAACCGACTGAGGCACCCAAGCGCCCCAGGGGGAGGATGCATTTTTTTTTTAATTAAAATTCAATTATCCAACATATAGTACATCATTAGTTTCAGATGTAGAGTTCAGTGATTCATCAGTTGCATACCTAGAGCTCATTACATCATATGCCCTCCTTAAGGCCAATCACCCAGTTACCCCATCCTCCCACCCACCTCCCCTCCAGCAACCCTCGGTTTGTTACCTAGAGTTCACAGTCTCTCATGGTTTGTTTTCCTCTCTGATTTCTTCCCATTCAGTTTTCCCTCCCTTCCCCTATGATCCTCTGTGCAGAGGAAGATGCATTTTAAAAAGAGGGGAAATACCCTAGTCTTAGAAAACTTTGCACAAAAAGAGAACCCCCTAACCTAACTGAGATGAGAAGTCTTTTTTCTGTCTTTGTTTTTCCATGTGAGAAAATAGGAAATAATTACTTTATAGCTAGAAAAAAAGCTCAAAAACCAAAAAAGAAAACACACTGACACACACACACACACACACACACACACACACACACACGCAAATAGTGCAGAGACGATAATGCCAGTGAAGGATGACATATTTGGGAGGTGCAAATTTCTCTATCATACAGTTTAGCCCAGACTTTGAGAGGGTACAAAATCAATCTTTAGAGGCAAATGAGCAAGATTGAGTAGGCTGAGCTGAAATGCTGGCGTTCTTGGGTTTCATCCCATTGGCAGAAAGGATCAATAGAGTTTTTTTGTTTTGTTTTTTGTATGAATGACAATACCAGGAATGGTGTGTGTGTGCACGGGTGTATGCATGTATGGGAAAACAGAATTTGATGACAGTTACTAGGATGAGTTATAAAGTAGGGGAGTTAGCTATTGTCTGAACGCAAAGATGTCAGTTTCAGTTAAGACAGTATAAAATACCTTGGAAGTTGTCTTTTATGAGACTGGTAATGTGACAGTGAGTGAAACTTAAAAGTCATGGTGTAGTCCTTCATTCCAACTTGGAAAGCTGAATGGATAGTAAAGCTATTATTCAAAATAGGATGCTCAGAGAAGGAGCAAAAGCTAACTTAGGACTCACTGAATTTGCAGTATTTGTAGGGACATATAATCGGTGTGTTCATTTTTTTGTTTTGTTTTGTTTTGTAATCATAGGAAGTTAATTTTGCCCTGTATCATTTTTTCATTTTAGGTATGTCAGCAAAGCAGTGTAGCTTGCTTTATATCCCTCTGTGTAACTGTTGCCATTTGAAAGAGTGATAGAAAAGGTGTTTCTTGTGATACTCAACATGCTACTTTGTGGAAATAGATCCAGTATGCCTTTGGGTGAAGGCTTTATCATGAGCTACCCTGAAGTTATCCAGAAATGGACAATGACAGATTTTTTAGCAAGTTGTCACCTATTTTCCTTCTACTTTCTCACTATCATCGAGTATAACACCTCTGACTTTAAAGTGTTTTAGAATTGGTAACTCATGTATCTTCACACCCTTCCTGTGAAATACAGTTGTGATGAGACAACCTGCTATGTTTTGAGAGGCAGGTGAGGAGAAACAAAAACTCAGACAATTGTCTGTATCTTTAGTGAAGATTCAAGGGGAGAATTATTGCAGGACTCTTCGTTTCAGATTGAATTATTTCAGAACATGCTTCTCTACTTAATTGTAATGCTTGGCAATCATTCCTTCACTATTACAGTCTCTAAATCTCATCAACTTTATCAATTAAAAAAAAAAAAAAAGAAACTAAGCATGATAGCTGTTCATTCCAGAAAAAGGAGCATTTTCAAATGCCATAACTTGATGTGTCTCCTGTTTTCATCTCAAGCCAAGTGACAGAAGCTCTACTTTCCCTGAAACTCTGGAATAGCATCTCAAGTCCTATTCTGAAAAAAATAATAGCACAAGTGTAAGACATAGGGTTTTGAGGAAAACTTTAGTAAAATAAGATTTTAAAATAATTTGTTTACAAATTATTTGACATAGCGTAAACATCATGAACTTTTTCAGTTTCTCTTACTTATGAAGAGTCAGAGCTCTGATGGGCTCATATCTTTGAATTCAAGAATACCTCATTCTTAATGTTCTTATTCCAATAATTGCTACTGTTCAAAGTGCTGATTGACTCAGATACAATAGAATTTTCTCAATTATTGTATATTAGGGAAACATGTTAATTAAGCAGATTTCAGATTTTCAGGTGCTCAAGTTTTAGAACTCAATTGTGCTGTCACACATGGGTCATTATTTTAGGAGTGACTTTCAAAACAAACATTGTGTTCCACATTAAAGCATTAAACCTCAGATATTCACTGAATAACTCACTTAGCAGCTGGAATACAGCTGGGATGGTGCCAGAACGGAATAAAACAAAAGAGTGGGAAATTTGTCATCACAGGCAATAGTTCATATTACTGCATACTTTGAACCCAGGTTAGCCTGGATAGGCAGCTATGCTCAGTCTAAAAGGAGTTATTAACTCCAATACCAGTTCTGTCTCTTTTTAACTGTGTCGCTTTGGGTATCAATTAACCTCTCTGATACTCAGTTTCCTACTATGCAAATATTGAATATTTAGGTCAATACATTGTCTCAACAGAATTATTCATTCACCAGGGACTGTCTTAGCTGTACATGTGGAGAGTAGTTCTCATGGGGTTGACTTTCCAGCAATCCCTGTCTTTATGCAGAGGCCATCACCCAGATTAAGTATTGAGCGTGATAAAACTGACTGCTTGGCAATCTGTTTCTGACAGATTACACAAGGCACGTGGGTTTAAGGTTTTACATTTCATGTAATTGTTGGCCATAAAAACATTAATGAAGATTGTACTTATTAAATATCCTCAAAACAGACTTATTACTAAGACCTTATTAATTAGCATGACTGTAGTATTATTCTTTCCGGTTGTATACTCTGAACTAGAGGAGGGCTCAGGCCATGACTAATACCTGTATACACCTAGGAGCATTTGCACACACCCAGAGAGCCTTAGGCTTCTATCTCTCACTACAGCTGTGCATTATAGAGTCTGACTAAACTGTTCCCTTCCCAACCAAGATAGGACAAAACAAAAGAGAAAGAAAAGGAAACAAACAAAAAAACCAGGTGCATTGAATATTTAGTAGGCCCTTTGCCATCAGAAAAAAAAAATACTGTTTTGACAAAAATAGAAATATTAGAGGCATGTAATTGTGGTGGCTAAGGAACTGAGATGATTATTGAATAAGCAGAGTTGACCTGAAGAACTAAATCTGACACCATGCCTTAAGAACAAATGTGCCCAGGGCTCAGAAAGATCAGAAAGAAGAGAATATTTAGAAATAAACTTACCACATAAAGACTAGTTAGAGACTGTAAGCAAGTATGTCTTAGATCTATTTTTAGGCAATTTTATAAATAGATACAAGATGTTAAGGTAAGAGTAGCATCTGTTGCTCTGTATTCCTAAGTTTGATGAGACTACAAGAAAGGAAAAGACAACTGGAAGGTATAACAGAAAAATCAACAGAATGAGGCTTTAAGAAATCTGTTAAGAATTCTTTTTTCAATTATGAAAATATTTCTCTTTCTGCCTATTGAGGGAAAAAAACACTTTTAATAAACCAACGCTAGTCATACCTTACTTGATTATATTTCCTCTATGGTTTTTAAAATTGTTTTTACCACGCAAAAGTGGAAAATTAGAGAGAGTCTATTCTATGTAGTCAATGTGTTCTTGATTTTTAGTCGTCCTTAGTCTAGGAAACTACGAGGGCATATTTATTATTCTCAAAGCAAACTCACTGTATGATTTTATTATCTTGAAGATTTGCTGGATGTCATTTGAAGTATCCCTCCCCATTTTTAGACAATAATCAAAGATTCAGAAATTAAATTGAAATTCAAACTAGTAAGCCTTATAAGTAACACTAAACTATACAAAGTAAACTGGTCCAGATCAGCTGGGACTCTCATACATTTCTGGGGGAATGAAAATGGTATAGCCACTGTGAAAAATAGTTTGACAGTTTCTTAAAAACAAAAATAAAAAAAAAAAAACACATTATAATTGCTATAAGACTAAGCCTTTCCTCTCCTACGCATTTGCCAAGAGAAATTAAAGTTTGTGGTCCTGCACAATGTCCACATCTTCATATTTATAGCAGCTTTCTTCATAAACACCCAAACTGGAAACAACGAAGATAACCTTCAACTAGTGGATGGATAAACGGACTATGGTGCATATGTACAATGAGATCCACTTGAATTATAAAAAAAAAAAAAACAAAAAAACAAACTAATTCATGTAAAAACGTAATCTTAAATGCACATTGCTAACTTAAAGAAGCCAGCTATGATGATTTATATATTGAATGATTCCATTTATATGACATTTTGGAAAGGGGAAAACCATGGGATAGATAACAGGGTGGATCGGTAGCTTCCCGGGGTTGGAAAGGAGAGGAGAGTTCTCTACAAAGGGACCGCGACAAGAGAATTTACTGGGTTGGTTGTTCTCTATCCCAGCTGTGATAGTGGATATTGTATTTGTTGAAACCAATAGAACCATATATCACAAAGATTGAATTTTACTGTATGTAAATGTTTAAAAATCAAGTAGGATGTAAGGAAAACCCAAAACAGAATACAAACTATACCAAATGAACTAATTGTGTTACAAATGAATAACAATAGTACACTAAAGGAGAACAAAGGAAAATGAAGAAAAAGAACTGATGTAACTTTGGAAACCATATTGATTGGGAGGCTTAAGACAAAAAATACTGTAAACAAATTCTCTAAGTCGGAAAACAGTTTCTCGCAGGAGTTAAGTTAGCAATTCTAAGACCTATCAGGGGAACATTAGGGTTAAACAATTAAGTAAATATACTGTGGAAAGTAGAGCCAGAATTCCTGCTATTGGAGAAAGAAATTACATAGAAGAAAAACAAAACAAAACAAAACTAGGCTACAATGAATTCTCTATGTTAAATTTGAATTGGAGGCATCAGAGGTAACTCACTTTTTAAAATAGGTAGATAAATAAGCAATAAACAGAAAAGCAGCCAGACATGTAGGCACATACATGCATGTGTATAAAATAAATATGGATGTGTATGCAAATATAGGTAGGTATGCACAGAAATATTTCCCAAGTTCTATCAATAAAGAAAGCCCAGAAGCAATGACGCCTCAATATCAACGAGCAGATCTTGGTTTCTAAGTCCCAACCGCCAATTAAAACAAACAAACAACAACAACAAAAACCTTGAAGAGTCTCACATAAGAAAAAACAAAAAAACCAAAATAAAAACCAACAAAACAAAATATGAAGAAGTGGTATATTCCAGATCTGGGGCAGGAAAAATTGGCAGATGAGCCTGGAATATCTTGTGGTGCCAGAAAGTAAAGATATGCTTAAAAAAAAAAAAAAAATGATATAGAGCATGTGGAAGGACACAGGAGTCAACCTGAAAGAACTCCGAATGCCCAAAACTGGAACATTTTGGGCCGCAAAATATAGTAATAGATTACAACCCACAAATACAGTATCTACAGTTCCTTATTCTTGTAAATAAATGGGTGAATAATTGGGGGATAAAGCACAGCCCTTCCTTATAAAGGATTCCAACTAATACATGCAGAAGGAATAGAAAAATAGAAATTATCATTAGAGTCCTAGAATAATAGTTACTTCAGGTCAGACCCACCAATGGAAGCAAAATTAGTGAGCAAAAGTTTGAGGAGAGACAGGATACTTGCATAGTCTTGAATCATTTATTGATTGCAATGGGGAAAAAATGGCACATTTTCAGTTGAAAAACCCAGTCAGAGCCGCCTTAATGAGATGTTCAAGGTTAAGTTCACCACTAATAAGACATATCAACATTGTGTACATCCTAACATGATGCACTGAGAGGAGCTCACCACTTCTGTAATATTCTTGTTAAAAATAAATACACAGACTCAATTAATAATTAAATGAGATAATATTTGCCAAGTAGTTAGAATGCTGTCTTGCACATGCGAAGCCCACTACAAGATTTGAATTGGAATGAAAGCAAAAAAAGAAAAGAAAAAAAAAAAAGAAAAAGGAAAGGAAACGGGAAAAAAAGTCTTAGAAATTGAATATTAGTTTTGGGTAAATAACACATATACAGGCATGGTTTTAAAATACTTTACCAAGCAATATACAAACAAGCACAAATTAGCTTTGATATGAAGAATAAGTACTCAAAGTGCTGAGTGAGGGAGTGATCCCAGTCAAGTGGTGTTAAACAGGGAATGGCAAAGATAAATCATTTTTTTTTCCCGTAAATATTGTGTATCTGATGAACCTATCCTCAAGGGTACTTCATCATTTTTAATAAAGGCAAATTACATTTCATCCATGTGTTGTTAGTGCATTGCAGTACTAACAGCAAGTGTAGGCAGCCGTTTCATTGACTGTATCTGAACCAGTAACTTCTCTAAGTTGTGTTAACTTTGGCAGTTGCATACACCCCACCATAGTTCCAATTATCACCTCTTTTAGTGATTTAACCTCAAATTCCGATCTCTCTCCCAGCAAATAATGCAGGATTTTGACAAAGATAGCCTGCCAGTGCCTCAGTTCTACCGATATAAAATTAAGATTTTTCATATTTTTCTTAAAATCACTCCTTTCCATTGTCATTTTTTCCCCAATTACATACATGTATAACATCACATTTTGGAAAACTTTTCCATTGAATTGAATTGGTAAATGGTTTTTATTCTGCATTTATTATATATACATGTGTAAATATATATATATATATAATTTTTCATCATATATTCATATATATACTATATATATATGGGACCAGTGCCAGCCATTTGGCTAAATGATACAGATCCTATTTAGATTCCTAAATAGGGAACATGACATTGTCACTGGCTACAAGGAGGTGTCACTTAGAGGCTTACTGGACGTTTCATCTCTTTCTCACATACCCCGTCTTACTTGCTGTTTGTCAGGGCTATGGGACCAGTCCTGGCCAGTGGGCTGTGGGAAACAATGACACATGTGACCCCTTGAGCTGAGACAGTAAAAATCCCATGTGCAATTCTCCAATAATTTGTCATATGTCCTGGTGACTAAAAATGTCATGTTTTCAAAGTCTTTTGAGGTATATTTGCATGTAGGAGGTTTATGTGGGAGAATCCTCTGAGGGACAGGATGTGAAGGAAGAAGGTTAGATGAGAATATGATGCATTTACAACAAAAGGTTCAGCTGATTCCAGGGATCCCT
Organism: Ursus arctos; assembly: GCF_023065955.2. Taxonomy (NCBI): domain Eukaryota; kingdom Metazoa; phylum Chordata; class Mammalia; order Carnivora; family Ursidae; genus Ursus; species Ursus arctos. The sequence goes on from NW_026622986.1 coordinate 28,065,712, forward strand.
GGAGTTCAGAGGGCTTGCAGGTTGAGGAGGTGTTGAGCCTTTGCAGTCCTTTATCAAACTGTTACTAAATTTGGCTGCTCCTGGGGAAAGGCAGCTAGCTCTAGCTACCTTTGGCCTAAGCCCAGGGAATTCACAGCATTTGGATTCAGCTGTGAGTTTTCTGCAGGCAACGCTCCAGGTAGCTGGAATAATGAGTGTCCTCATAGCGAAGGGAAGAGGAACAGCACAACACCAGGTAGTCTGTCATGGAAAACCCTCAGCTTGTCGTTAGGTTGTTTCCAGTAGATCACTATTTACAAATGAAGCTACTATAAACATTCATGTCCCAGTCTATGTAAAGGCATATGTTTTTACTTCTCGCAGAGAAATACCTAGAAGTAGCATACGTGACCTTTGTAATTTGGCAAAAAATCAAGTGACCTTGTAAGTACATGTCTCTTTCTTCATTTCCTATTTTGTTCCATATATGTGTTTTTCTACCTTTATGCCGATACCATATTGTTTTGATTATTGTAGCTCTATAAATCTTAAGTTTAGCTAGTGTAAGTCCTCAAAAACTATACTTTTTTTCAAAGTTATTTTGATTCTTTTAGTTCCTGTGCATTTCCATAGAAATTTTAAGATCTCCAGTTTCTACAAAGCACTATATAAGGTTTGTATTGAGATGGAATAAGTAGATGCATTTGTGGAGACAGGATATCTTTACGTTATTGAGCTATTCAATAAATAAACATGGCATATCCATTTATATGTTCTGTTGTTTTTTCAGCAATACTGTTTCATATTCAGTATATAGGTCTTATGACTCAGATTTACCCATAGTACTTTATATTTTGATGCTGTTGAAAATTATACTGTTTCAGTTTTAATTTCTGTTTATTGTCACTATGTAGAAAGACAACTAGGGACACCTGGCTGGCTCAGTTGGTGGAGCATGTGACTCTTGACCCAGGGGTCATGAGTTTGAGCCCCACATTGGGTAGAAAGATTACTTAAGAAAAATAATAATAATATAAAAATAAAAAAGATTTTAGAAAGATAACTGATTTTTGTATATTGATTTCATATTCTGCAAACTTGTGAAATTCACTCTTTAGTTCTAGGACATTTTTTTGTGGATTCCACAAGGTTTTCTACAGAAACAATTATTTTATCTGTATTCTGAATAAAGAGATTTCTTTTATGGATATTTATTTCTATCACCTTATTGACCTAGTTAAAACTTCCAGACTTTGTTTAATAGCAATGGTGAGGACAGACATCCTTACCTTATTCCTCATCTTAGGGGCTTTTTAAAATTAAATAGGACTTTAGCTGAAGATTTTTTCCTTGTGGTCCTATATCAGGTTGAGAAATTTTTCTTTAATCTTAGTTTCTGGTTTTTGTTTAATATCAGAAATGGATTTTTGATCTCGTTAAAGACCTTTTTTCGCATCTCTTGCAAAGATCAGATCATTTTTCCTTTTTAGTGTACTTATAAGCTAAATTGCATTGGTTGATTTTATAATGTTAATCCAACCTTACATTCATTAGCTAAACCCTACTTATTAGATATTATCATTTTTACATATTTTTGGACTCAATTTCTTAAAATTTTGTGAAGACTGTGTGTATGTGTGTGGTGTGGTTGGTTTCTATTTTTCGCTTTAATGTTTTTTGATGGATTTAAATATATAATTTTGATGTCATTGAATGTTTTGAGTAACATGCTCTCCTGTTTGATTATATGGAATGCTTTGAGTATAACTGGTATTGTTTCTTCAAGTGCAGTTAAGTTCACCTTGAAGACCTCTGGTCCTATTATACTTTTATCAGAAAGCTCTTAACTACAAATCTAGTTTCTTTAATAGATACAAAGCTATTCAGTTTTTGTTTGTTTGCTTGTTTTCCTTGAGTGAGTATTTATCATTTGTGTCTTTCAGGAAACTTGTCCATATCATCTAAGTTGGGGAATCTTAATGCTATAAAGTTAATGGTCATATTCTTGTGTTACACTTTTAAATCTATAGAATTTGTGGTGATTTTATATATCTAACTCATGATGTTTGTGTCCTCTCTTTTTTTTTTTTTTCATGATCAGTCTCCTTAGAGATTTATTAATTTTATCTTCCTGATGAGCCAACTTCTAGTTTCACTGATTTTCTATTTCATATTAATTTTTCTTTTGATCATTATTATACCCATTCTTCTGTTTATTGTGTTTAATGCTTTACTTTTTTTAATGGAAGAAGTTTAGATCATTGATTTGACATACTTTTTTTTGAGAGAGAGGGAGAGAGCACGAACATGGGGTGGAGTAGGGGAAGGAGTGGAGGGAGAGGGGGAATCTCAAGCTGACTCTGTGCTGCATTTAGAGCCCCATGTAGGGCTGGATCTCATGACCCTGAGATGACCTGAGCCAAAATCAAGAGTCAGATGCATTATTAACCAATTAAGCCACCCAGGCGCCCCTGAAATATTTCATTTCTGTTGTAGGACTTTGGTGATACCAGTTTCTGTTTTAGCTGCATCCTACTGTATTGTGTTTACATTTTCATTCTGACAAGAATAATTTCCCATTCTCTCTCTCTCTTTTTTTTTTTTTATGTCTTCTTTGGCTCATGGGTTATTGAGAAATGTGTAATTTATATTTCAAATGTTTAGTGATTTTCCAAATATGTTTCTTATTTATGTTTAGTTTAATTCAGCTTTGGCAAGAGGCTATGCTTCCTATCTTCTTAAATTCTTCTTAAATTTTTGGATTTGTCTTATTACTCAGAATATAATGTCTTTTGGTAAATATCTTGAAAAAGTTAATTCCACTGTTGATTGAGTTGTTTTATGAACATCAGTTAGATCAAGTTGATCTTCTGTGTACTCATTCTATCGGTTATTGAGGTGGTGGTATTAAAATGTCCTACACAATGTGAATGTATTTAGTTCTCTTTGCTATTCTGTCCATTTTTGTTTCATGTGTTTTGTACCTCCATTATTATGTACAAAAACAGAATTGTTGTGTCATCTTAATAAGTTGATCCCTTCCTCATTTTGATATAGTCGTCTTTATTCACATTAATATTCTTTGCTCTGAAATCTACTTTGATATTAATAAAGCTATTCCGGCTTTGTAAAAGATGATATTGACATAATATTTAATTTTAGAATCTTTTTACTTTTATGCTATTCATGTCTTGGTGTTTAAATTGTTTTTCTATAGGCAGTGTTTTATTAGGTCTTACTTTGTTATCCAGTCTGAAAATGATTGCCATTTAACTTACATGTTTGGACTATTTTTACTTAATATGATTATTGGTATGGTTGGCTTTAATCTGGTGTGGTATCTTGCTTTTCCATTTGTATCATCTGTTCTTTGCTTCATGTTTCCTCTTCTGTTTTCTGGATTAATTGAGTAATTTTTGCAATTCCATTTGTCTCCTATTTTGGCTAATTAGTTAAACCTTTTTTGAATTATTTTAGTGGTTGCTTTTGAGCTTTTAGTACGCAACTTAAATTTATCACGGTCTACTATTAGGTAATTTTATACCACCTTATATACAAGAATTTTGTAACAGTGCTGTACCTCATCCCTCCTTCAACCACTGGTCTTTGTGCTATTCTTTTTTTTTTTTTTTTTTTTAAGATATATTTATTTATTTTAGAGAGAAGAATGGAGTGGGAGGGGTAGAGGAAGAAGAGAGAGAGAGCCTCAGACAGATTCCCCTGCTGAGCGTGGAGTCTAACACTGGGCTTGATCTCATGACTCTTGAGATCATGATCTGAGCCGAAAGCAAGGGTTGGATGCTCAACTGACTGAGTCACCCAGTCACCCCTGTGCTATTATTGTTAATCATTTTTATTTTTCTATATATCCTACATTGTTATTTTTTTTGCTTTATACAGTTTTTATAAAAAAAGTCATGAATTATTTAGAGATTAAACATTTTAATATACCCAGAGAACTACCATTATTGTATTTATCCATGTAGTTAACATTTTCATGCTCTTCATTTCTTTATGTAGATCTGGATTTCTAGTTGGTACCTGATTCTTTCTGCCTGAATGTTAAACATGTCTTCTATGCAGGTATGGCAATAATGTATCTTTCAGCTTATGCATGTGTGAAAAGATCTGTATTTCATCATTTCTGAAAGATATTTCATTAGATATATACTATAATTCTAGGTGGTAGTATTTTTTAATGATTCAAACGTTTTGCTTTACTGTCTTCTGGCTCGCATTATTTCCAATGAGAAACGTGCTTATAATCTTACATAATATTTGTATCTAGTGTGTTTACTTGCCTAAATACTTCGGCTATTGTTTTCCTTTATTGCCGATTTTAAGAATTTGATTATTAAGTGATTGGTAGTTTTCCTCATATTTCCTATTTTGGGAATTTATCAAACTCCAGGATCTTCTATTGTATGAGTATTCTTGAATTTAGAGAATTTCTATCCATTTTTTGGTCATTTTTTTTTTTTTCCCGTTCCCATCTATCTTTTTGTTTTAGGACTCAACTTATACATGTATTGTACTGCTTGAAAATTTCCCACGACTCTGCGATGCTCTTTCATTTTCTTCTTTTTGTTTTATTTCAAACAGTTTTTATTGTCTGTCTTTATGTTCATTGATCTTTTTTCTGTGATATCTAATCTACCTTTAATCTCATCCAGTTTATTATTTTTTATCTCAAGCATTATATTTCTCATATCTCTAGAAGTTTTGATTCTCTTTTATGTAACTCTGCTTAAATATTCAGTCTTTCCTTTAGCTTCTTAAACATCAGAAATACATTTATAATAATACTTTTAATGACACTTCATCGTGTCATCTCTGGGTTTTGATTCACTGAAATTTTGTTTGTTCATTTTTTCATCATCGTGGATGGCATTTTTAGCTTTTCTTTCCTAACCTGGTATTTTTGATTTGATGACAGATCTAAATTTTCCTTGCTTAGTGGTAGATATATTTGTATTCATTTAAATATTTTTGTGCTATGTTCTGTGATGTGGTTAGGATACCTGAAAAATGTTTGATCCTTTCAGGTCTTGCTATTAGTATTTGTCAACCTGGAACAGAGCAGTATTTCATCTATGGCTAGTTTTCCCCACTGCTGAGGATATAAAACATCTTCCCAGCATGATTTCAGAATTTGCTATAATTCTGTAACTTCTATGAACTTTCCCTTTCCTCTTCTTTTTGAGTTGTAATATTTATTGAGATTGTTTTACTGCTGTTCTTCAACTGCATGTGTAGATAATGTGGAGGACAGATAACTTTATTTTTCCCTTCTATAAAATTTATTGGTCCTCACCAAAATGAGTCATAGACTGTCCTGCTACAGAGCCTGCCATAAATCACTGATATCATGGACTCTCATCTCAATATGAATGGGTGACTTTGAGTTATGTGCCCTGGGAGGAGTTGAGTATCTTGTGTATGTTTTACATAAAAGAAAGCAAAGCCAGGATTCATGACCACAAGGAAATTCTTAGGCAGGGGCAGTGATGATCACCAAACATTCATCTCCTTCACTGAATTTCTTAGTCATCTTAGTTAAGTGAGGGTGTGTAACTAATGCTTCTGCTCTATATGTAGAGCACATATTGCTTTATGGCTGAGGTTATTAAAAAATCCATTTGCTATTTTAGTATCTCTTTCTGAAACCCTTGCCTTTGAGAAAGCCATGCGTTCAAGATGGCACAGCAACAAGAGGAAGGCACTCTGTCACTATGAAAAATTCTGTAGACCAAAATTTCTTTTATTTCTGGCACTGGACATGTAGCATGGGTAAGGAATAAACTTGTTGTATTAAGCCATTGAGATGGGGGATTTTTTTTTTTTATCATGGCAAGACAACTTGAGCAATAATAAATATATTAATATATGCAATTGAGGTATCATTAGTAATTATCTTTTTAACCAAGTCCAAGCTCTTTCTGCTTGCCATACAACAGGCCAGTAAGTTGGGAGGGAAAGTACTGGGGTATGGAAAGCGACTTTATTTGGAAAGCCAGCAAACAGAGGAGATGGCAGACTAACTATCCTAAAGAACCATCTCCCCAGGCATGTTTTTCAAGCTTCTTTTATGTTAGCAAGCAGGAGAAGCAGGGTGAGGACGAGTTGGAGTCAAAAGGTGACTTTTATGTGTGTAGACATCAAGGAAGGTTGTGTAACTTCTTTGTCCTTGGTTAGTTGAGTTTTGCATACCAGACTCTGGTCATATCATTCCCATAAGTCTTAAGCATACATAGTCATTTCTGTATGTACTTCCTTATCTCCTTGGGTGAGGTAGGTTTTGGGTAAAGAGCAGTATTTGTAAGTCTTAGCTGTAACACACCTGTGTAGCAGGTTAAGCAGAAGTTTTGAAGCTGTAGGTCACAGCTGCAAAGATGATAGAAACAACATGCAGTCAGACATGCAGAGTTCCTCCCTGTTACATCCCGAGTCAAGGGTATCAGCCTGCTTCAGTTGTTCACTTGAACAAGTATGGGGAACTTCCCACTCTTCTATAAAGAGAACTTGTTAAGGTCTTTAATTTACTTCTCTTTCCTTCATCTAAAGATTTTCTTGAGTTTTACATGTCCTGGGGAATTATAAGAGGTAGATGTCCATATCAGGTTGATCTGACAGTAACTAAGCAAAATCTTAAAATTCAGATGGATATCATTCCTTTAGGTAGTAATTTGACCAGATAATGGAAGCTAATGAGAAGTATACAAGTATTCCCTTAGTACTGATGATCAGTAGTGCTCACCTGAATGAAAGGTACTTTCTGAATGGTGAGGAAGGCATTAGGCATCTTCAAAGTGATTGAACATCGTGCCCTTAAGTCTTCCCAGGAAGAAATACATTTTCCTTCTCAGGCAAATAACCCAGAAAAAAATTCTCTGGCTTTACATTTGCCCTGGTAGTTTCTAAACTCCCCAGCTCCAGCACTGGAAATGCATTCTGTACTTCCAACAAAACAAAACAAATCCTTCTACCTCTTTTAATTAATTCCTTATCCATTCTTATTTTTTTATTTCTGAAAATTTTTGTGGTCCATTAGATTTGAAGCTAGAACCAACCCTGAATTAATTCCCACACACTGAAATGCAAAGGGACAATGGGGAGAGAGATGTTATCCTTCAGACTCTTATAGTATAGTAAACTAGAAAAGTAAGAGCATTTAAACTGTCATATTCACATTGTTTGCCGGTCATATATATGTAGCTAAAGCTCTAGATGTCATGATAAAGATGTAGACACTACCAAGGACCTGCAGAAAGAAGGGCAAGTTGGTTTTCCTAGGAGAATCAGGAAGAGCTTCACAGATGATGGGTTGTTTTGTGGTGGGTGTTGGAAAATAAGTATAAATCCAACAGACACACAAGAGGGGAAAAGGCACAAGGGAGAATATTAATTGGCTAGGGGCCCATCACAAGTACTTTATTTATGTCTTCTCATTTAACATTTACAACAGCCTGAATATGGTTGGTTTTATCACCTAAATGTGTTAACAGAAGCCTAAAGAGAATGTTACCTACTCAAGATTATATAAAGAAAGGACCAGGGTCTCAATACAGGCCTGGCTGACTTCAAGCTAATAAGCCTGTTACATGGCCTTGTCGTGAATATTCCCAGGAGATGCCAGGGGTCAGGGGGACAATGACTCACGTAGAGACAGCAACCAAGATAGACATGACCGCATATTGTGGCAAATAGAAGGTTGCGGTTGATCTGAGCAAGAGTGACAAGTGCACACGTGGAAGCTTGGCTGTTGTGGGCTAAAAGTCCATTGATAGGAAGTAGTGGCAGCGATGACCACAAAGCTCAACCAGGATGGACACCCTGGCTTGATCCAAACTCCAAGGTCCAGACGTACTTGTTCCTTTAAAACAACTGTGATACTGAGGTGAATTTGGAAGGAGGACCTGCTCAGTTTGTTCTGAAGCTCTTCATCCTTCCCCTTGCTGTGTTTGATGCCTGCTGGTACAGGTGATTCTTATAGAAATTATGTTTGAAAAGAGCAGAAATGGAAGTACTGTTGAGAGACCTATTTTTTTCATTCTTGTTTTTAAAAATAGAATATATGTATGATTTACATGTTAAATAAAAAGAAAAGAAAAATATGCAATGAATTTTATGGGTCATTAATACACTGAGGTTACTGGCAAGAAATGATGGACCTAGATGAAAAGTGAAATTGTTATTTACATGAGGAATGAACACTTGTGTGCAGAGACCAGGGACCTGCCCCTTCCCCTGGCTGGTCTTCTAGTAGAAGCTCATAGAAATTGTGAATTTAATATTTCTCCAGAACTTTCTCCACAGTAGCTACCCTGTCCTACTACTCTCATCTCTGTCAGGATACATGGCCTCCTTTACTCTCAACCAGCTGGAACTCCAGGATACAGGCTCGATAATGATGGGCAGGCTAAGAGACAGGGAAATGTGGTACAAGCCACAATCCCACTGTTTATCCCACCACCACATAAGGCATTTATTGGAGTATGTGGTTAGCTAGAAAGAATTACAAGATAAGGAAGGAAAAATCCTTAAAATTGGTATAAATATTTTTCTTATTGCTAAAAGCAATACATTGGAAATTCATTGCCTTTACAGACAGCCCACTGGTGGGAACACCCCAGTTCCCAACACTTTCCCATCTGTGTCTTTCTCTCAGGATTCCCATTCCCGTCATTATCATATGGTTCCCCATCCATGTAGTCACTTTTTTGCAAACCCCTCCCCATAATCTTAGAGATAGGTATCATCCTCAAGAAAAATATGGCTCTTGGTTGGTGGTATGCAATCTAAAGTATGTCATGTACATATTATTCATGGTGCAGGCATAGGGGTGGTTGCCTTTATCACTACAAGTTCTGAAAAATTATTTATGGGAAAGGAGATGTTGCAAGAAGAGAGTCTTGTGAGACGTGGACACTATAAGATCTCAATAGCAGTTGTGTTGGTGTGAGCTTCTCTTGGCTCCTTCTAAAAGTGTATGTTATAGGAAGTTCTATTTTTTCTTCTGATTATTTAGTGACACCTGTGGATCTTTCTGTATCTCTTGCATGCACACATTCAGGCATGCATTTGTACACACATACACACACAGCTTTCTTTACTGATGACAGATTCTGAGATAATAATGCCCATACCCACTAGAGGAAACACACGTTTCTAAATGCTCAATGTTTTACTGTTTGTAAGTCAACTGGTTTCCAATGGAGAATGATATTATACACTGGAGTGCTCTTTCCTCTCCCCCTGTCTGCCCCTGCAACTTTTATAATTGGGCCAGGATAAAAAAGGATCCCCTGTACTGAGCCATATTTTTCTTAATGGAAACTGTTGGCTGCATATTGGGGCCATATGAAGAGGTTTACTCATATCCTTAGTCAAAGGCTAGTCTTATTCCAAGTACTTGTTTGGAAGGAGGAACGAGAATTGTTTTATTTTTTTAGTTACAAGAAGAAAGAGGTTGTTATAATAAGAATTCATTTGTATTTAGGGTACAGGAAGACAGATGGAACTTGGACAGGTTTTCTCTTGGGTAAATGGTGTAGAAGAGAGTCACAGATATTTGAAATGGTCAGTGCAGAGTATGAGAGAGGGAGCTGATAAAGATAAAACAAATGGTTTTCAGTGGCACTGGGCAGGGGGTCCAGTTGAAGGTGGAGATTATAAATTTGTCATGGTAGTAATCTGCATGGTTGTGACCTGGCTCATGAATGGAAGAATACAGATGGCCAGACTGATCTAGGGTTACGAGTTTGCTGGATAGTGGATTGCAAACCTGAGAGAAGCAGAAGGATGATGTTGCTGCTCTGGGATTGATTGAGATACTGGGCATAGAAGGCCTTCCTCAGTAAAAGGGAAGGGAAAGTCACACGTGTTCCAACAGCTCCTTTTAGTCCCACTGTGACTAGCCTAAACCCTGTCTGCAGTCCTTCTTGGGGGACGTTCACACTGGCTTGCAGTCTGCCATCTCTTGAACATATGTGTTATGACAACAAACCATGGTGCTAGGGTAATCTTCCTATTGCAACATTCTAATTAGGAACTCCCCCCTGCTCAAACACATTTAATGTCTTTCCTTTGCCTTTTCAGTGTCTTCCATTTTCCTTATTGGCAACTTCAAACTCTCATATGGATTTTATTGTTCCTAGAACATTTCAGTTTAAAGTACAATCGACTCTGTTCATTGCGTCACTGTATGTCAGGTAAGGTAATTGATTCTGACTCTTCACAAGAAAAAATCCAATGGATGTCGACCCCACTCCTTGATGGACAGGGATAAGGGGAGAGACTGATTCTGTTATTTTTTAAGATTTTATTTATTTATTTGTCAGAGAGAGATCACAAGCAGGGGGAGCAGTTGGCAGAGGGAGAAGCAGGCTCGCCACTGAGCAGGGAGCTCCATGCGGGACTCAATCCCAGGACCTTGGGATCATGACCTGAGCTGAAGGCAGATGCTAACTGACTGAGCCACCCAGTTGCTCCCAGGGACTGATTCTGTTCTGATGGACAAGGCAGGTCAGCATAGAGAGCATAATAAAAAGTTAGATCCCTGGCCCTAAACTGGGGTTTTGTGGTTGGTGCTAAATCTATCTTCCCACAGAGTACCTGAGTAACTTCATTCTCCAACCCTTCCCCTGCAAGCGCTCAGCAGCGTATGTAGCTATGTATGGTTCACAAACGTGTTAAAATTATTTTGTTAGAAGCATCCTAAAGCATATGTTCTTTGCATTTTTCTCTAGGGTTGAAAATGTTGCCTTGGGGAATGTTGTCTTTTTTATCTTTTTCACATATATAATTAGGATTCTTTTCTTTATTATGACTTTTAATAAGTAATAATCTTGAAGAGCACTTAATTTAGACGAACCATGCTAGCAGGCAAAGGGAATTGAAATATCCTATAAATTATTGAAATTAGCCCATGGAAAACAAAATTCATTAAGTTCTTTGGCATTCTGGAAAAACTCTATACTCTCTGCATCCCCTCCCTTTGGAATCTTACCTGCTCTCCAAGGCCCAACTCCAAGGGGACTTTGTGCATAAATTTCCCCCATCCAAACATACTCCCTTCCTCCTTTCAATTCAGGTGACATTTTGTACTTTGTGAAGCTAATATATTTTATGTCATAAAATATTTTTCTAGACACCTTATCTTTCCAACTGTAAAATCATTAAGTAGCTTACAGTGATACTTGTAAGCATTTATATAAAATTAATAGCATTGCTATTTTATTTTGAATAAAGTTTTTACACATTTTTTGTTGTAATCTTTGCTACAACCCTATGTGTAGATATTTTGAAGACAGTGATCATTATATAGCATTTACTGTGAAGCTTTGGAGTAAAACAGTTGCAGTCTGTATTCCTGAATCCAAAACTTAATTAACTTTGTGACTTGAGGCAAATCGCTTAATTTATCTGAGTTTTATTTTCCTCATCTATAAAAGTAGAATGATATTTATATCTTAAAATATTTATAGGCATTTATATATTTATATAACATATCACTGCTCTGAGGAATGGTTGTTTGTATATGCGATAACATAAAATGGTAACAAGTGAGGTATTCATATAATTTCCAGGGACATGTGGGAATACTTTGAAACATTTTTTGCTATGTTATTGGAAGCCCACTAACTTTCAAAGTAATGTCTACTTGTACTTGACCATTACGAGGTAGGGCATAAGCCAAAAGGAAATGTAAAAGCCTGGAGACCCATACTTTCTTCTTCTAGGGAAGAGCATATCCCACAGCCTTAGACATCATAAGAATCAGAACAAATTCAAACAGATTAACAAGTGTGTACATGTATGTGAGAGGCCCAAATAATCTGAACAGTTATAAATGTTTTGAGGCATGAAAGAAATGTCAACATGAAAGACATTATCAATTAAAACACTCATTTAATAAGTTCACTAATAAAGCAAGCAGACACTTTTAGGCAATTGTCAAGACAAAGCAGCCATAGAAATCCTTCCAGATTATTCTCAACACCAAAGAGAATAAGAAAAAAAGTTTGCAGAAATGACACGAACAACACTAACTTGTGAGGGGCACTGTGTGTCTGAACATGCTTATTTTAACTTTTTTTTTTTTTTTAGGATTTTATTTATGTATTATTTATGTATTTATGTATTTGGGAGAGTGAGCAGAGGGCAGAAGCAGAGGGAAAGGGACAAGCAGACTCCGCACTGAGCTCAGAGCCTGAAGTGGGGCTTGATTTCACGACCCTGAGGTCATGCCCCTGAGATCATGACCTGAGCCAAAATCAAGAGTTGGTTGCTTAACTGACTAAGCCATCCAGGCACCCCTCATTTTAACCTCTTTACTTGTGCCTGTTGCAGGAAAGAGAGTATGTCACACATAGTAAGGTGGGTCTGGAGACTAAATACTTAGGTACAACTGGTGAACAATGCTTCAGTATTGTTTGACTATCAGACTCATTTAAACTTATTTTCAGAAAGAAAAAAAGTGCTATTTCACTTAGGGCAGTGAAACAAACAAAGGCTATGGGCAGTTTGACAGAGAGTGACCAGTAAGATAGCTTCCACAGAGTTTGGCTTACTTTGGAGAGCAACAGGCCACAACTCCTATTGAGTGAGATGGGTATCCATATCAAGATGACCAGTATAATTTCTCAAGACAAAAATATTTTATTGGATGGCCTTGGCATTCCTCTGGCCTATAATCATAAAACAGTATTAACATTACACAGGATGATAAAAGTGTATGTTGCCACACTCCCCAAATCATTGCAAAATATGGTTATCAATGGAAATTAAACAATTCCATAAAATATTTTGAAGTCAACACAAACCTAATTATGTAGTTATAAGCATGTAAGGATTTTATTAAACAAAATAATATCATTTCCCATAAATGTTTCAACATTTATATAGTCTTAGTATAGCAAATACAGGAATAGAGAAAAAGTACAGTATTTTGACTTGGTTGTAATTTGCTCCTGGACCTGCCACTTTCTAGCCGTTACCTTTAGAATATACTCAATAAAGATGCTCTTTATGCTTTTGGTTTCTTTCTTATAAAATCTGTGCAAGATTACTTACCATAATTCATTGTTATGAGACATTCCTTAATGTGGTTAACACTGTGCCTACTAAGTTTAGTAGGTACACAATAAATGGTAGATTTTCATCATTAATTTTACTATAATGATACAAAAAAAATCCATGAGTTGAAAAATCCATTGTGAATTCACATTAACTTTCTGGCTTTTGATACTAAAATTAAATATTACCTTACTAATACCCTGAGAATCAGGGTCAGTAGGGATGATTTCCTAATGCACTGGATAATAATTTTCATTTGGAATTAAGAGAGGTATGGTCTTGCCCTCCCTTATTTTTATGAACCTTAATGATTTGATATCACTTTTGGATGAGCTAAGTGTCCTTCTCTGTCCCCTTAGAAAACAGAAACAGTATAAGCGTTCACTTGTAGTTAGATGACATGGTTATATTATCACAAATTAGGGGTAGCTGTAAGAGATAACTGGTACTTCTACATAATTACTGTTAGAAATAATTGCTTAAAATGAAGTATCCCAAGGTCAAAATAATTTTTGGTAAGTGCCCTTCAGCTTAGAATTAACAACTCCACCGAATAAATCAATCCATTCAATTGCCTGGGAGTACTTTTTATAACGTGTTTATTTTAAAGGATTAAACCTGTACAGTACATTATTAGAAGTTACATATTCTCCAGGTGCACCATTGGAAGTATGAGTTTAGTAGCAATTTAACATTTTTCAAGTTAATGTTATTGCAACCATGCCCTAAAGGGGGTGGGGGGGAACAAATCATGGAGGCCTTAATTGTCCATTTGTCAGTTTCTTGGTATGAACTTAGCATTTCAATCTCAGGAAATCTTGGCACCATTTGCCCACAGTGCCTCAGCAACTCCTCCAAACTCAGAAAAGTTGTTTGGGCATGTTTTTACCCTTTCTTGGCTTTTTTAAATGCCAGGTGCACATTCTCTTCATTAGCACAGAGTTTTATATTCCAACTATTGTACAGTGTGTTTCAATAATGTTCATAGAAGACCACTTACTGAGTAATTTATTTATTTAGATACTATAATTCTTATCATTTTGTGAAGTCAGGCCATTATAAATATGCCACTTGTATACATTACTCAACAGGAGTTCAGCTTTATGATATCAGGAAGTTATAGTTCTTCCTCCACATGTCTTCCGAAGATGTTAATTATAGCTCAGAGCATTCATTTTTGGATTATACTTCACATCTCAGTTTTAGAAATAGTTTTAATCCCTCTGAACAACTACATATATTAATTTGTTGGCAGAACCAAATTATATAACCGATGATACTTCCTTTTTTTTTTTTTTTTTCTTTGATTGTTAAAATCTCAGAGCAAAGTTTGTGATCCACAACTTTATGGTCTATTTTGCCTAAACTTATCTCCAGCTTCATCCTATTTTTCTCACTCTAAAAATCTTTTTTTTATTTTTGGAGCACCTGGGTGGCTCATTCAGTTAAATGTCTGACTTTTGATCTCAGCTCAGGTCTTGATCTCAGGGTTGTGAGTTCATGCCCTAAATGGGGTTACACTCGGCATGGAGCCTACTTTAAAAAAAAAAAAAAAAAAATCTTTGTATTTCCTTGTATCACATGAATCTTTATGTACAAAATATTGTGGTAGATATGAAAACGTATGGCCCTAATCTCTGGGACAATCAGCTGGGGTTGGATAGTAGATCAATGTACCCATGGATCCTCCATCATTCATAAAAAGACTGCTTTCTCCCCTGAGCAGGCTTCTTGGAGTACACCATCTGAAAAAAAGGATAAACGTTGGAAGTTGGTTTATGGATGGGTTGGCTCAGTATATGAAAATGACAGTGTAAAAATGGACAGTGGCTGCACTAAAGTCACATTTAAGGTGACCTTGAAAAATAGTAAGGGGAAAAACTTACTAATGGATGAAATTTTTAGTAGTGTATAAGTTATCAGTCTTGTGTAGAAGAAGTGGCCTAAGGTTAGACTGTATATATTCCTGGCCACTGGGCGATGGCCTAGTTAGCTGACCAGGGGAACATTGGAAAAGGATTAAATCATCAGAATCAAGATGGACCTAGTTAGAAGGATGTAGATAGAGATGTGGGAATAGCTTGGAAGTGTATCCCATGTCAGTGCCCACCCAAAAGCATACACTATGGAAGTGTCACTGAATAAACAAGTAGAGAAAGTGCTTGCCTAGTTCACATCAGTCAGTCTTCATCATTTATTACCCTGGAACTGGAACACTGGACACATGAAGAGAGTGGCCATGGCAGTAGACTTGGAGACTCTTCATTAGCTCATCAACATAGATTCTTACTTACCAAGACCCATCTAACTACCACTGCCCATGAACTTGCAACCTGCCAGTAACAGATATCAAAGCTGAGCCCTCAATATAGCATTATGCCATGAGGAAGCCAACCAGTCACTTGGAAGCAAGCCTATTCCAGTGGGCCCCTTGCATCCTGGAGCAGCCAGTGCTTCTTCCTCATAGTGATAGATAGATATCTAGGCCCTCTTGGTAGAGGTTTGCCTTTCTGCCAACAAAGCCTTAGAGAATTCTACTCTGTAGGGATGTAAGGAATGACTGGTCTACTGGAAAACCACACAAGATAGTATCAGTCCAGGAGACCCATTTCATGCTGAAGGAGATGCATGAAGGGGCCCACGAACAGGGGCTTTACTAGTCATTTTATATCCCTTCCTTGAAGAACCCTTCCTCATCTGGAGAGAAAGACACACAGGAGGTCTGGCAACATGTGTGGAACTCATCATCATAGTTCACTAAAATCACGTGAACCAAAGTGAAGTGGCCCTATGCATACAGAAAAGAAGAACAGAAAGGGAATTTTCATCTGTGGGTCTTAGGAACATGTCTTAAAGATAGACATGAATGGATGATCCTTAGTCGTAAAGGTGGACTTCCTCATTAAACTGCTGAAGAGAATGAAAGTCTCTAGGATTGAAAAGATTCAGAGGACTCCCTAACATTTACTTCTACACTCAGTGCTTTGTGCCTAATTGCATCACTCACATTACCAGGCAAAAAAGGTGGTGTGATTTAATTTAAATCTGGGATTCTGTGAAGACTAAGATTTATTTAAGCACACAGTGAATTCTTACTGTTCTTAAACACAGTTGTGTAATCTCTGTAGATATGCCTTAGTCTGATAAATACATCACATCAATAATGCAATGATGAGGCTGTTAATAGAGTCTCTATCATATTTCATTTTCACATCTCTGTTTCCTCAGAGCTGTTCTGGAATTCGATGATAGTACTCTCCATGGGGGATTGGTGCTGATATTTTTAGGTTGATGAAAATGTGTAATAAAGGAGTACTTTGGAAAGTATTCTTTGACTGAATATGGAACCAAATTCTCTCATGTTTAGAGGATCTATTCTAAATACTTAGTTCCTTTGTCCATATCCTTAGTGATAGTAATAGAAATAATAAAAAACAAGTACATATTAATATGATGTAAAAAAATGATTGCCTATAGTCCAAATAATAAATAAGGAGAGTCAATAAAATTCATTGAATACTTGCTATGTGTCAGATATTGCCCTGGGGTGCTTTTACTAGTTATCATATTTAAATTTTTACCCTAAAGACAGCATTTTTACCTATAGTCTTTATTTTATTTTTAATCAATTAATGTCACTATGCTTTACATTAATTCCTGACACCTCATTCATCTCATAGCTGAAAGTTTGTACCCTCCAGTGCAAATTTTAGACACACACACAGAAAGGAGGAGACAGAAAATTTAAGAAACCGTCTTGCCCCTGGTTCCATAGCTCTGTAGTGGATTGTCCTTAACTTAAATGTGAATTCATTATTTTCTGACTCCAATTACTGTATTCTCTCTACTGCACCATATTAAGTAAAATATCGTTCAAAATGACACAAGTAAAAAAGTAAAACACAAAAGTCTCTTTCATAGTCCTATGTCAGAAGGTAGACAGTATATTATGGTGGGAAAGCCAAGGTTCTACGGGCATTCACAGGCAGAAGCTGGGAAGTGTACAATGAGAAAGAACCTTCCTAACAGATATTTTAATGTAGTGGGAACACAGAGAAGTCTACATTACTGAAATGAAGATCCCTTCACTTCCAATAATTCACACAAAAAGGCAGTGTGAACTGCAGCTACAGTGAGCCCCTGGCTAATTGATCTCAGGCAGTTGGGGGAGAGATAGGAAAAAGCTAGGGTATTTCTTCTCTATTTCACACCATTCTATAAATGAAAGGGGTTTATAAATGACTACATCACACCCAACATCAAGACTTGTTTTATTACAGGCATAATATCACTTTCTGTTCCTGCTTTTACTATTATTTACACATTTTGTTTGCTTTAAGGTCCTTTCCTCTATTCTGAATCTCCTGTTATTGTTTCTATGTGTATATTTTTCGCACTTCTATACAGTGTGTGTTTTATTTGATTAGTTTGAAAATGCTCTTACGTTATATGCAGTCTTCTTAATCTTTATCACATTTTATTATTAAGATACATTCATAGTTGTGCATGTCATTGTCATTATGTTGACTCGTGTATAATATTCCATAGGGTGAAGAGGCTATAGTTCATTCCTCTATTCCCTACTGAAAGGCATTTTGGTTTTTCCAGGTTGTTTTTATTTTGAACAATTCTGCTGTGAGCGTTTCTTGCACTGTTTTACTGGTCTGTTTTTGTGAGAGTTTCTTTTGGGTATAAAGTTAGAAGTGAAATTGTTGGGTAATAGGATATATGAATGTTCAACTTTATAAGAGTGCCAGTTTCAAAAACGTGTTTGCCAATATATATTCTGTTCAGAAGTATAATAGAAAACCCATAAACTCATATCTTTTTTTTTTTAAAGGTTTTATTTATTTATTTGACAGAGATAGAGACAGCCAGCGAGAGAGGGAACACAAGCAGGGGGAGTGGGAGAGGAAGAAGCAGGCTCATAGCAGAGGAGCCTGATGTGGGGCTCGATCCCATAACGCTGGGATCACGCCCTGAGCCGAAGGCAGGCGCTTAACCGCTGTGCCACCCAGGCGCCCCCATAAACTCATATCTTAACTCAATTCTTGGAATTAATGAATTTTGTGGAACACTGAATTATGTATGAGAAACTTATTTTCAACATGGCCAGGTTGTTTTTAATGGATTGCTGGGTTTTGGTCTTTTATTTGTATTCTTTTTTTTTTTTTTTTTTTACTTTTGTTGTTGTTGAAGTAGCTTTTGTTGGCTACTACTTTGAGAATGGTTGTGTTCCAGTTTATCTTATAAGTTTTTTTCTGGAGTAGAGACAAAACTGTTTCCATTATTCTATCAATAGTAAAGTAATATTAAATAGATTGTAGTCAGAACTATTACTTGAAGCAGCTTTGCTTAATTTTTGGAGACAAAATTAGTAATAGAGTTTATAAATTGGTGATATACAATCCCTTTCAGATGTTGATAGTAAACAATCACTTTTAAACTATAATAGAATAATCTGTTCATGGGTAATTCCTTATACATCAGTGACATCAACAGATTTCCAAAATATGAAAAACTTAAAGTCACATCTGCTAACATCTATTAATCCTACTGAATTTCATATTTTTAAATAATAATTCAAAACATTTTTTCCAGTTTCATCTAATTTAAAGATCTTTTGAACAAATTTCCTACATCTTCATTGTCCATATGCAATAAGGAGTAAGGAAAAAAAAAAAAAAAGTAAAGATTACCTTTTAGCCTAAGTTTAGAAAAATCCCTTTGATTGTGTAAGAATTTACGATGCTAGTGGATCTTTAGCCATGATCAGATATTTATTTCATCATCCACACTAAAACTACAACTGAGTTGTTGCCTGAGTACCTCCTTCAACTCATTTGAAGTTTCAAGTTCCAGACATTTGACTATCACAAGCTATTATATGACACCATTGAAGGAAGTAAAATATAGTCATAATAGAGCATAATGTATATATTAGGTGAGAAATAGTAGCTGACATTTAGCTAATACAACAGCTAGCATTTATTGCATAGCGTATCACACAGTTTTTAAAGTGCTTTATATGGATTAAGTAGTTTAGTGTCTACAAAACTCCGTTTATGGTTAGGGTGTACTGAGGCATGATTTGCTCTGCATTTCTTCTATGCCAGATTTGCTGAATTTCTTCAATTTGAAACCTTACATCTTCTTCCTAATTGAGAACATTTTGGATCATTATTTCTTCTAATGTGTTTTCTGCTTCATTATGTCCTCTTTCTGGAGCTTCAGTTGCATGTATGTTCATCCTTTTAATATTGTCCCACAATTCCTTGAGATTCTGGGGCGCCTGGGTGGCGCAGTCGTTAAGTGTCTGCCTTCAGCTCAGGGCGTGATCCAAGCGTTCTGGGATTGAGCCTCACATTAGGCTTCTCTACTAGGAGCCTGCTTCTTCCTCTCCCACTCCCCCTGCTTGTGTTTCCTCTCTCGCTGGCTGTCTCTCTCTGTCAAATAAATAAATAAAATCTTAAAAAAAAAATTCCTTGAGATTCATTATTTTTCTCAATCTTTAAACTGTCTTTTTCAGACTGAATAATTTCTATTGCTTTATATTCAAGCTTTCTGTCATATTTATTCTGCTGTTAAGCCCATCTGAGGATTTCTATTTCCATTATTGTGTTTAGCTCTAAAATTTACCTTTTATTATTTTTCTCTAGTTTCTGTTTTAATTTTGATAGTTATAATATCTGTTTTTAAGTACTTAACTTCTGATCCCAACATCTGTTTCATTTCATTGTCATTCTGTATTGATTTTATTTTCCTTTGCAAATGAGTTTCAGTATTCTATTCTTTGTGTGTCAAGATATTTTTGGATAGTGTCCTAGACATTGTGGTATCAGGTTATGAAGACTCAGGATTCTATTATGTTTCTCTGAAGAGTGTTGATTTATTCCTTTTAGCATGCAATTAACTTGAATACACTCAAACAAATATTTTTGTAAACATTGCATCAGTTTTACATTTTTCAGTCTTGGTGTGAAAATAGCCTCTCTTCTTCTTCTCCTCCAATGATAATTTAATCCTGACATGTGACTAAAGCTTAGGGCAGCTTTGCTTTGAAGTTATTACCATTTTCTATAGAGGCAAGACTGTAGCACAAGTATTTTCATGAATATGCTCCTCAGGCATTCAGCTTCTAGAAAAGTCATGCTGACCTTAACAAACAGCATGTTGTCTGTTGTAGGTAAATAAAAATCCACATAAAAATACTTATCCATTTGGGAAAAGGCAACCTCATTAAAGGCAACCTCACTAAAAAACTAAGTCCCCCCCCCCCCCCCCCCCCGTAAGATTTATTTATTTGAGAGAGAGCGAGAATGTGTGTGAGCCTGAGCTGGGGAGGGGCAGAGGGAAAGAATCCTCAAGCAGACTCCCCACTGAGTGTGGAGCCTGATAACACAGGGCTCCATCCCAGGACCCTGAGATTATGACTTGAGCCAATATCAAGAGTCAGATGCCTAACTCACTGAGATACCCAGGCACCCCTAAACAATTAGCTTTTGATAAAGCTTGTCAAATTATTTGGGCTAGAAATCCTGAATTAATATGAGCCATAAGATACAGGCTTCTTAGCAGTATTTTCTGTTTTGGCTATAAAAGAGTATAAAACTATATGTGCACATGTATTTACTTCTTAGTGCTAAAATCTTATTTCAGACCATTATTCCTTCAGATAGTGCCTAGAAAAGCCCCATAATTAAAAAAAAAAAACTGATGACACTCATAAGATAGCTACAAAGGTACTAATATTAAAAAAGCTAAAATACCAGAGAAACACAGCATTTTGATGTAAACTGGCCCTATATTGCTCTTCTCTTTGAGACATTTGAAGACACATAAGAAGCATAGTTTTGAGAGGCTGAAAAAATCAACTGAATGCAGTGACTAAGAGGCTCCGCAGTTTGAGCAGTC
The DNA here is from genome assembly GCF_023065955.2 of Ursus arctos. Taxonomy (NCBI): domain Eukaryota; kingdom Metazoa; phylum Chordata; class Mammalia; order Carnivora; family Ursidae; genus Ursus; species Ursus arctos. The sequence continues at coordinate 28,086,682 of NW_026622986.1, forward strand.
TTGCTTGGCTGTGGAGACTAAAATTTGAGTTCGGGGCTAACAAGATAGGACATAAAAGGCAAAGATCTCATATGGAAAGGGATTACAGAGGTAGGATCAACATGTGGTACCATTTTTATTTTCAATGTATTTCCATTTTTAAATTATTATTTAATTATAACAGCTGAGACAGTAAGTACACCAGTTATATTTACTATTATAAAAGTAGTATTGAAATATCAAGCCTAATAGTGATTGAAATTATTATTTCTCCTATCATTTTTTAGTTCATGTATTTTGGTTCTATATTGTGAGGTACATATATATTTAGATCATTTTTCTGTATTACTGATATATTTACCCCTCTGTCACTAAGAAGGATCTCCATCTATATTAATATTAATTTTCTTAAAATTTATTTTGTGATATTAATATAACCACTCTAGCTTTTAATGATTATTATTTGCACAGGATGTCTTTTTCTGTAGATTTACTCCAACCTGATTTGTATCTTTGAAGGTAATCTACGTGTTTTATATTCAGATATAGTAGATCTTATTTTTTAATCTAGTCGTACATTCTCTTTGAAGATTTTTCTTTAGAGTTTTTAGTCCATTCATATTAAGTGATCACTGATGTATTTGAATTTGCAGAGGCCATTTTGCTATTTGTTTTCTGTGTATCTTGCATATTTTTGTCGCTTTATGTTTTTTTAATGGCTTCTATTGTGTTAAAATATTTTAGTATGTCCTTTTAACTCTTCTGTTAATTTTTAATTATATAATTTTCATTTTCTGTTTTGTGGTTACTCCTGAGATTATGAGATGCACCTTTAACTCATCACAATTTGCTTCAAGTTAATAATGACTTGATTCACTTAACACATAGCATCACTGCATCAGTATATCTCTACTTTTGCCATCCCTCAGCTTTGTCTATTATTGTCATATATACTACTTCTATATACTTTACAAACTCAACAATGCAGCATTATAATTTTGTTTTAAACTATCATATGTTTTTTTATTTTTTATAATAATTTTTTATTATGTTAGTCACCATACAGTACATCCCTAGTTTTTGATGTAAAGTTCCATGATTCATTACTTGCGTATAACACCCAGTGCACCATGCAATATGTGCCCTCCTTAATACCTATCACCGGCCTATCCCATATGATTTTTAAAAGATTAAAACAGGATGCACACACACACACACACACACACACACACACACACACACACAGTCATTTTTATTTGACCTGTTTGCCATTTCTTTTACTCCTCATTCTTTCCTACAAATCTATGTTACCAACTGGTGTTATTTCCTTTCAGATCAAAAGATTTCCTTTCACATTTATTGTTATGCAAGTCTGCTAAGCAATGAATTATCTGATTTCATGTATCTAGACATGTCTTCAATTTAAATTTTGAAAGATAATGTCACTGGTTATAGGATTTTTGGTTGACAGATTATTTTTTCTTTAAACTTTGAATATCTCATGCACCTGCTTTTGTGCTCCATTATTTCTGATGAAAAAATCTTGTTTCTCTGAAGGCTCTCTCTGCCTTTGGCATTTATCAGGTTGACTACAGTTGGTGTAGGTGGAGATTCTTTTTCTTTTTCCTTTTAAATTTTCCTTTCATTCTGGATTTCCCATTACACATATTTTAGAGAAATTGACATTGTCACATTAGTTTTTGAGATTCTGCTCCCTTTTTCTTTAATGCTGTTTCTTCTGTTCTTGGGATTACATAATTGCTATAGATTTATCTTATTTGCCATTTTCTTCTTTTGCTGTCTAAAAATCTCTTGTTAAACTAATGTACAGCAGTTTTTTTTTTTATTTCAGTTACTTCATTATTACCTCTAAAATTTCAAATATTTTGCAGTTATCACCGTAATGCTGTGATTCCCAATTTGCTAATTCAATTAGACTTTTTAAATTTTAGTTCTTTGAACATGTTTACTTTACTTCTTACCATTGCTATATTAACCACTTTTAAATTGTCTTTTGCTTAATTCAGTGTCTGGATTCATTCAAAGTCAATTTCTATTGACCAATTTTTAGCAGAGTGTAGGAATCATACTTTCATTTGTTTACATATTTTGTGATTTCTGTTTGGAAACTGAATATTTTTATCATATCTTATAGGAAATCTGAACTTTTTTATTTTTTTCCTCTGAAGTATTTTTATTTTCAATGTATTTGCATTTAAAATTATTTTTTACTTGTAAAAAAAAGTGTAAGTACACTTGTTATATTTGCTGTTGTATGAGTAGTATTGAAATATCAAGCTATAATGATTGGATTTATTATTCCTCCCATCAGTTTTTAGTTCATGTAGTTTGGCTCTATATTGTGAGGTACATATACATTTAGATTTTTCTCTATTTCTTTATATTCTGAGACTTTTGATACAAAATTGCCTTCAACTAATTACTATAAAGTAAAAGGAGGTGTGTGTGTATGTGTGTGTGTGTGTGTGTGTGTGTGTGTGTGTGTGTGTGTGTAGTTACAGATACCAAGAAAGAGACAGTGATTTTTTGAGATCTTTTCATTTTTTTGGTCCTGCTTGTTTTAGGCTTTTCTGCTTTTGATTTTGTTAATTCCCTTTATTAGCCAGTATTTTTATGGTATCCCTGATCTAAATGGATTTAAGTGAGCAAAACTTGCACTGTTTTGAGTATACATCATTTAAGGAATGTTTCTATATGCATATAATAAATAATATTATACATTATGTGAAATTTTATCTTGATATTTTTAGTTAATTACCAGTTAAATTTCAGTTTTAAAAAATATTACCTTTTGGCTACTAGGTCTGTAGTTTATTAATGAAATGTGGAATTATTCCCTGGGAAATTTTCCTGATAGGAATCTATTTGGCATGATCTCTCATAGGCTGTGTCTCTCTGTCGCTTCAGCAATGGTTATAATCTGATTCTCCTCAGAGTTATTGAAGACATTAATTCACTGATTTAGGATGGAAACAAAATAAAAATAAAAATAATGGCAAGGTTCCAACCTGTGGGAATATTCTCATTCCATATTTCCCTTTTCAGTTTTCTTGTTAATGAAGTTTCTTTGCCTGTAGGAGGAAGAAAATGTAATATCTTTATGAAAAAAAAATCTTTCCTATAACTATTATTCTATTCTTCCTTTTTTTCCCCCATGAAAGATATAAAGAGATTATAGTAGACCATCAATCCAATAATTTGTTTCTCTTGCTATAGTGTTTTATTTATGGGAAATAATGGACATTTGGATACAGCATATTGTTAGGAGTAAAAGTGTATTTGAAGTCTGAAAATGAGCTTTGGAAAATTAGATGCCACTAATTTTAGAAATGAATAATAATACTTTATAAACTCCAGTTCAGGGATGCCTGGGTAGCGCAGTTGTTAGGCGGCTGCCTTCGGCTCAGGGCGTGATCCCGGCGTTCCAGGATCAAGTCCCACATCGGGCTCCTCCGCTGGGAGCCTGCTTCTTCCTCTCCCACTCCCCCTGCTTGTGTTCCCTCTCTCGCTGGCTGTCTCTCTGTCACATAAATAAATAAAATCTTAAAACAAAACAAAACAAAACTCCAGTTCAACTGTGACATTGTTTTTATTGGCCAAAAATATGTCATCTTTTGCTCTTTTAATGAGCATAGGAAATAATATGAATGGAGAAAGAGACACTTTATTCTCTGGTTGTGTCTATGGAAATGAAAGTAAATCAAACTATCACACAGTGCTATCACTTGGTATCTGGGAGTATCTTCACAGTGATGTATGTCAGTGTTCAGTAAGCTCCATCATCTGCCACACAACTATTTAACAGCTGAAATTCTACCATTTTAATGATACAACATCAAAAATATAGGGGAACTTGTTTAAAGTAGAACATGTAGCAGTTTCATAAATCTAGTCTCTTTTACTTCCTAAAACAACCCCAAATTGAAATAAGTTGCAAAAAAGATTCTCTGGGGAAGGAACGTCAAGCTCACCTATTGTTAGGAGGGTAGCCCTCATCTATCTTGTAGACACATCTTCCGCGCTACGGTGTCACAGATTCAATAGAGGAATTGATTACAAGTAGCCATTTGGTTCAATGATCTGCTGTATGATTGGGGAAGTCATGAAACAGTTGTATCTCTCTCAGATAGCATGATGGTAGTGTTTTAAAATTTTAAATTCCAAGAGTAACTCAGGAGGGAAAACACAAGTATGAAAGAAATAAGTGATATGTCACGTACAGTTCAGCTATGAAAAATAAGATGTCAAAATCTGTTTTCAGTGTGAAACAATTTGAATTTAATTCTGATTTATATGTTTATGAACATTATGTTCCCAATCTGTAAAGAAAACACATCTATACCATTACTACCCTTTCCAAATATTTCACAGCACATTCCTAAAGATGAACTGTGATACACTTTGCTTTTTAGGTCCCTATCATTCATGTTAATGTTGATTCAAGTTTGCTTTCCATGCTCTATGTATAGATTAAAGTTTGTCATGTATTTAGCTATCATTAACAATGCAGGGTAACCAGCAGAGGTTCATTAAATTAATAAGTCAATATTCACATCCTAAATTTATTTCCCTGGTGTGAGACATTACTTAATTTTCTTATTAAAGAAGCTCTACAGATGTCTCAAATGTCTCTCTATCTGTGGAAATTTTATTATATCTTGTACATTTCTTGGGAAGTTGAATTAGTTATTTTAGTATGTGTATTTACATATAAATTTAAATAAAACAAACATTTATAAATACGTATTTACAAATATGTTTCTACATGACATTTTCTACTTTTTGTGTATTTGGAACTCTCAGAGTTTTTAGACTTTTATGAACTGAGGAATTCTAGCTCTGGTTTAATGGCCATTTCAAAATAAGAATTGAACGTTCCAATAATATCCTACTTTAAATCTATAATATTGTGAACTACTTATTTATAAAGTTCTAACATATATGTGTAAAAATCAAAAGCTTAGTTATTCTTAATACATAGAGATGGGCATATAAGCTATCTCTTTATTTTGAAATATTTTGATTTTGTGAGATTTTAGAGAAAAATGATAAGATATCATTTTGGATAAACAGAAGTTAAACATTATTTTCTAGAAAATAAATAAAGAAGTTTTCTCAGAGGAAGAGGTGTCATTAAAAAGTTCTACTTTATACTTGATAGGCCTTCCATAAATGCCACAGAATTAAAGACATATATAGTGGTGTGTTATTAAAAAGGAAAAACATGATAAGTAGGACTTCATTAAAATTAAAAAAAACTTCTCCATGAAAGACCCTATTCAGAGAATGAGAAGACAAGCCACAGACTAGGAGAAAATACTTGCAAAACACATATCTGATAATAGACTTGTATCCAGAATATACAAAGAACACTTAGAACTGAATAATCAGACAGCAAACTATCTAATTAAAAAGTGAGTGAAAACTCACTAGGGATCTCTCACCAGAGAAAATATAGAGGTGGCAATAAACATACGAAATGATGCTCAAAATCATATGTCATTGGTGAATTGCAAATTAAAACAACAAAGAGATAGCACAAACTGTCTATTAAAATAGCTAAAATTCAAAACACTGACAACAACAAGTACTGAGTAATGAAGAGAAACAGGAAATCTTATTCATTGCTAGAGGGAATGCAACATGAGCCACTCTGAAAGAGTTTGGCAGTGTTTTACAAAGCTAAACATGATCTTACCATATGATCCAGCAATTGTACTCCTAGATATTTACTCAAATGAGTTGATAATTTATGTCCAGACAAGAATCTGCACATGATCGTGTATAGCAGCTTTATGCAGAATAACTAAACCTAGAAACAACCAAGATTTCCTTCAGAAGGTGAATAGGTAAACTGTGGCACGGGCAAAAATTGGAATGTTTTTCAGTGATTAAAAGAAACAAGCTATCCATCCATGGAAAGGTATGGGTGAACCTTAAATGCCTATTTCTCAGGGAAGAAGTAGTGTCAAAAGTTTATATACTGTATGATTTCATGTATGTGACACTCTAGAGGAGGCAAAACTATAGACAGTAAAAAAGTTTAGCAGCTTCAGATGGTTCATGCAGATGGAGAAAAAGTTGAATAGGTGAAACAAAAGTGTTTTTTTAAAGAAGTGAAACTATTTTCTATGATATGATAGCAGATAAATAGCACTGCAATTGTCACAACCCGTAGAATATTTCAGCACAAAAAGTCAACCTTAATGTATGCAAATTAAAAAAAAAAAAAAAAAAGAACTTATGACATTAGGTCACCCAGAAGGGGGCATAGATTCCTAAAAGAATCTAACTTTATTACAAATATATGAAAATGCCTCATTGTAGGGATGGGGGCAAAGGTGCTGGCCAAAGTAACTAAGAAATGAGCTGCGTCAAAAATGAGTGGTAAGGTGTGCCTGAATGGCTCAGTTGTAAAGCGTGTGCCTTCAGCTCAGGGCGTGATCCCTGCGTTCTGGGATCCAGCCCTGCATCGGGCTCCTCCGCTGGGAGCCTGCTTCTTCTGCTCCCACTCCCCCTGCTTGTGCCCATCTCTCTCTGGCTGTCTCACTCTATGTCAAATAAATAAAATCTTTAAAAAAAAATGAGTGGTAAAAGAAACTGTATAGAAGCATTGTTTTTTGGTTGATATGGTTACATAGGGGTGTATGTTAATAATTCTAATATTGCTATTTTTGTATACAAGAAATGAACAGTTAAGTAGGCTGCAGATGGTGGGAGACATGTTTTTGTTTGTTTGTTTGCTTGTTTTTGTTTTTTTCTGTTGGAATTGGAATTTCCAGGTAAGAGAGAAGCTTGGAATGACCCATGTAAGTTGGAGACAGCACTGTGAACTCAGGTTTAGCTTAACGTAAAGGTGATACCAGTAGCAATAGTTATAAGTATGGGAATATACATTGCACACATATATTCAGATCCTCACAGCTGAGGGCCTAGAAGCAGTAACATTCTAGTAGCCACAAGGACATCTAGTGTACATATCTTGGTTTCTAATACCATTCTCCAATAAAAGGAATTAGGGCTTTTTGGAAAAATGGCTGATTCTAGGACTGGGGGAGGAAATATACAAGATGAATCTGGAGCTTCTTGTAATGCCAGGAAGTAAAGTGTTCATAATAAATAAATGAACAAACCCCACATTGATGGGACTATGTCAGAGAGTTATAGGAACCAACTGTAAAGGTCCCATTGTCCATGGCTGAAACAACCTGATTAACAAAATAAATAATTTAGTTTTGGATTATAACCCAAAGTATAAAATAAATATTCATGAGTCCATACTGATACACATAAATGGACTGGTACATGTGGAAAAAGATAAGTCTCCTGTGCATCAGAATTCCGAATAATTTACATAGGCACTCTGCCCTCTAGGAGAGAGGGAGCACAACTCCCCACTTCTTCACGGTGAGTTGTGCATAGTGACTTCCTTCCAAAGAGGACAGTATGAAATGGAGGAAAGAGAAATCTGATAAACGCTACTTTAATCAGACAATCAAGGTCAATTTCAACAGTAATAATTCATGTTTAGAGAATGCATCTCTGATATGATGTGATAAAAATGGCCCTTTTACCTTTGTGTGCTTCCTCCACAAAATTCAAAAACGAAATCATGAGATACAGCATCAGGAAAATTCCAAAGAGAGATATCCTACAAAATACCTGATCAGTACTCCTCAAAATTGTCAAGGTTATAAAAAATAAGGAAATTCTGAGAAACTATCACAACTAATCAAGAAAACAGTGCCTAAAGGGACATGGTAAATAAATGGAATCTGATGTTTTGGATATGCACCTGGAACAGAAAAAGAGTATTGGGTAAAACAAACAAACAAACAAAGGAAATCTGAATATTGTGTGGACTTTAATAATAGCATGCCAATATTGTATTAAATGTACTATACTATTCTAAGATGCTAATAACAGAGGTAACTAGGTGAAAGGCTGTATGGAAACTCTCTGTACTATCTTATTTATTCTGTAAATATTAAACTTTCAAAAAATGAAGTATATTTTTAAAAAGGAATAATTTCATTTGAATTATCTTTTCCTGAATAGATTTTTTTAGGGGATAGAACATTTTCCCCCAGTACTTTGATATGTAATTTATTGTCTTCTGGTATCCAGTGTTTCTTAGAAGAAGGCAGTCTTAATTTATATCATTATTTTCCTACATATAATATGTCTTCCTCCCATCCTAACTGCCTGGCTGCTTTTAAGGTCTTTATGTTTTTGTTTTGTTTTTACAGTTATTTGAGTATAATGTTATGAGATGTTATTTTAATGATATCTATCTTTTGTTGGTTTGCTGAAGTTCTGATATCTGCAGGTTGATGTTCCAAGAATATATTCAGCCATTATTTTTTAAAATAATTTTGTATGTCCCGTTGTCTTTCTGTTCTTCTTCTGGGATCAAATTAAATTATTTTAGACCATTTAATACTGTATTATTGCATTACAGGTTATGAGGCCTAAGTTTTACTTCTCTGTTGTTTATCTGAAAGTTTATTGATCCCTTTTTCTTCTCCAATCTGCTATTAATATAATCATGTACATATTTTTAAAGATTTTATTTATTTATTTTAGAGAGAGAGAGTGTATGCATGTACATGTGAGCAGGGGTGAGACAGAGGGGGAGGGAGAGGGACAAGTTGACTCTCTGCTGAGCCCAGAGCCCGACCAGGGCTTGCTTGACCCAGGAGCCCAAGAACAGGACTTGAGCCTTAAATCAAGAGTCAGCAGCTCAACCAACTGAGCTGCCCAGACACCCCTAATATCCTCACATATTGTATTTTTCACATTCTATAATTCTCACTTTTTAATTTTTTAAATGTTTGCATCTCTCTGTTGGGAAATGTGTTCACTTATTCCAACTATGTCCTTATTTTTACAGTAGCTGCTTTGACTTTTAACTCTTATTTCCAACACCAGTGTCGTCTTGGGATCTGTTTCTGTAGATTGCTTTTTCCCTTAATCTTGAATGACATTTTCCTTTTTTGCATCTTTAGCTATTTCTAGTTGATAAATTAGATCTTGTAGAAGATATGAAGTAAAAAGTATGAATTCCATTTTTATCCTCTGAAGATTATTTTTCTTCTAAGAGATACTTAAGTTACTGGTTGATCATTTGTGGAAATTTGGATTTATACTCTGTCAAAGTCAGTTTTGCCTTCATCCAAGGACACAGGTCTTACCTCTAAGACATGGCCCTTTTGGGATTTTAACTGAAAATCCAAGGTGTTTACTGAGCCCCTCTAAATAACTTAATTTTTTTTTTTTCTCTTTAGGTAAGCAGCATTCTTAATAGTGATTCAGCTTTATCAATCTTCTGGCTATTGAGTACTGTGAAACAACTTGGATTACCTCAACACATGGAAGGTTCAGAAAGTAACCAAGAATTTGAGGGGCATTTATTTGCCAATTTTAGAGCTTTCTCTGTGGGGCTTATTTCTTTTGAAGATTTTCTCCCTCAGAGTCCAAATGCTATAATAGAGTAGTTCTGACCTCGTTCTTTGATACCTCAATGCATGAAAAGGCTCCATCTCTTTGTTAGAGGTAACCACTTTGAAAAGTGCAAACCAGAGAAGAGCTTTGTGGAAGATCTATAGAACATTGTCATTCTGTTCTTAGAAGGCCAATTCTTTCATTCTGCATGTTTTTGCTCACTTTTAATATTATTACAACTTGTTTTGTATTTTTTTATATTTCCATAATATTTTGCAGTTGTTATCCTTAGGATGTTTAGTTTGATACAAGGTTTCCATCATTTCTGAAGCCATAACCTTTCCTTGCATTTTTGTAGCATCATTTTCCCCATCTCCTTTTGTCTTCCCCCCCCCCCACCCCCCATCTCTCTCTTTCCCCTCTTGCTTTCTCTGTAATGTCCTCAACTTGGTCTTCTAGTCTACCTGTTACCTCCCCCATTATTGTGGGTTCAGCTGGTTTATCAGTCCATTGAATTTTTTACTTTATCATGTTTTTATTTCTAAAACTTTTAACTATATTTTTCAACTGTAATTCTTAACTCTATGTTATCACTATCTTTTGTAATACTTTCATACTTCTATTTTTCTTTCTTTAAGCATATTATATATGCTTATTTTATCTATTGAGTATATTCTAATAACTGGTTGTAGCATATCAGATTTTATACATATACCTCTCTATATATAATTCTGAACTTACATTCTTGGAATTACATGCTTGTGCTCTCCATTCAAATTATGTTTCCCCCAGAAATTAATTTTTTTTGTCACGTCCTTGGTCCATATATTTGCCCAATCCATGGGTCACCACTAATGCACACAAAGTAAAACAGAATTTTTTTCATGTGTATTTTTGGAACAAAGAGTAGTTTACATTTCAGCCACATCCTTGGGGTGAATACAGATGTTTTCCCCTCCATTCAAATAAAAATCAAAATCAGTTAAGTATTCCTGAAATATTTCTACCCAGAGACAGATTTTTCTTTTTTCCCCTAGTTCACTCTTTTAAAATTATTGCTTTTCAGTTGTTTTTATTTCATGTATGATACTGATTTGCCTCTCATCTTGCATGGAGTTCTATACTTTTTCTCCTATCTCATGCACATGCATAGATTATTAGTTGCCTCCTTAAAAAAAGCCAGTGTCACTACTTATGTTCTTCCATGAATACATGCATTTTTAGAATTTCTGAACTCCAAAATCTTCCCCAATTTCTTACCAGACTAATAATATTTTTAATTAATTAGAAATATATATGTACTGTGTGTGTGTGTGTGTGTGTGTGTATAAAACACCTGTGTTCTATATAGAAACATTTCTGAAGTAATTCTCCTCCCCCAAGTTTGCCAAACACAGAAGTCCTCAACACTATAGATTTATAAAATAATCTGGTTTAATTTTTATAATTTTAGAGACAGCACAGCAGATGAAATGCTAATTTATTTTTAAAAATAACAAATTACTGTATTTATTCAAATTCATGCTAAGAACGTATTGCAAAAGACACTGTCTAAGAGGTTGAGGATAAAGTAGAGAGAAGATAAACACTGTATTTCATAAAGCTTACTGTCTAAAAAGTATTTGAATATAACTGTGATAAATCTAGCGTAGGGAAGTAACGGAAATGGATCAAGGAAATAGAGTACGATTTAAGCTGAGATTTGAAGCCTGATTAGACTTTAGTCATTCAGAGGGAAGGTTATAATATACAGAAGAAACAAGGTGTAAAGCTGTTGAGTTTGGTAAAAACTCTCATCTTGTAGATGTGAATAAAACAATAGATAAGAGCCAGATCATTGATTTGTTGCTACTGACAATTTTAATTATATTGAACTTTAACCCTAATCTGTATAATCACTTATTTATTCATTCAGTCAGCTATTGATTTAGTAATTCAGTATTTACTGTGGCTGTAGTATCAGATCCCACTTAGGAAATGAGGTGACAATGGTCAATAAAACAGAGCTCTGCCATGAGAGAAATGAGAATTTAGTGAAGGAAGACAGACTCTATACATGTAAACAAGTACGTATGATACATTTCAGTGTCACTTTCCTTCTGTTCCCATTCATTTTGCCTATCACAATAATCCTGGAGGAATGTTTTCACTATAGATTTTATGTAACTATGGACTTACATTATAGATACAAGGATATGAATAGAGTTGAGTGGAATCATCAGAGTCGGTGTTGGTATATTCCAGCACAGTTGTATCAGGAGTTTATGGCTGGCCTCATTTCTGATTGGTTCATGCTTATGTCCTACTAGTTGTTACACTTTTCAGATACCACCCATGTTCTTGCTGCAAGGTGAATGTTTCAGTCTTTTAGTAGCTTGATTAAAAGCCGTTACAGTGGGCCACAGGAGAGATTATGAAGTTTGGGTTAAGATATTTATTGTAAATGTGTGAGAGGTGAGCAGGTTTTAGCAATAATTAGGAGGGACAGTCAGTAAAACTTGAGGACAGACTAAATATCAAGTAGATGTGAAATATAGGTAATACAAGCTTGTTTTAGGATAACATTGGGCCATGATTTATACAAGTGTTTAGTTGTTTTGGTCAAAAAGGTGTTGTTTTCAATATATTTTTTTAAGTGCTTGTAGGATATCTAGTGAAGCACCTTATTAAATGTTTAGATATGGGGCGCCTGAGTGGCTCAGTTGGTTCGGCATTCAACTCCTGGTTTTGGCTCAGGTCGTAATCTCACGGGTTGTGAGCTAGAGCCCCTCATGGGACTCTGTGCTCAGCAGGGAGTCTGTTCGAAGATTCTCTCCCTTTGCTCTTCCCACGACTTGCTTTCTCTCTTTCTTTAAAATAAATAAATTTTTAAACAAATAAATAAATTTTCAGATATATAGAGGGTTCTGAATTTAGGATTATTAAATAAAATAGTCAAAACTTGAAGCTATGAGAGAGGATAAAATTTCCCAGGGAGAGAATATGAAATAAGAGAAGGATGCCAGAAAGAAGCCTTAAAGAAATCATATTTAAAAGTTGTGTAAGAAAGACATGCCAACAAAGGCAGTTGGGAATGAAGAAAGCAATGGTGTCATAAAGCCACGGAAATAGAAGTTTTTTAAGAAATAAAGAACCTTCACCTATTGAACTTGAAAAGAGGCCAAAAGACATAAGGACTTTTTTTTTTTTTTTTTCATTCTTTCTGCAAAAAGCAAAAAACAAACGTACTGGCATCTGAAATACTGCAAGTACTCCTTTGGGTTCTGGTAATACATAGATTATCTGTTCTTGTCCTCAATTTACTAAGCAAGAATGATAAGTAAGCAAGTGCTTTGTAAACAATATAATAAATTAACATTACTGTAGAATACCTATCGTTAAGAACTATGGAATAATAGGCACTGGTTGGCTCAGTCGGTTAAGCATCTGCCTTTGGTTCCAGTCATGATCCCAGAGTCCTGGGATCAAGGCCCACATCCGGTTCCCTGCTCAGTGGGGAGTCTGCTTCTCCTTCTGCCCTTCCCCACTTGTGCTCTCTCTCTCTCATGCTCACTTTCTCTCACGCGTAAAAATAAATAAATAAAATCTTAACAGAAAAGAACTATGGTATATTAGCTAAGATCTTCAGCAGAGCTGTCCAGAACAATTGTATCATTTTTATGTTATTTGTTCCTAAGCATTAGCATATAAAGGATGAAATAATACATATATTTTTTTTCTTTTTATTATAATCTTATTTTTCAAAATTATCTGGCATAACACTTAACAGATGTTAGGCATAACATCCATCAAATGCCTTGGTCTAATCTGTAGGGGAAATGTACATTTAGAATCAACTGATTTTAAATGAGGATAGTTAGTATGTTTATTATCTGTGTTCTCAAAGGGAAGAAATGTGGTTTTAAGTGAGGCCAAGAGACTCAGTCACAGTGTTCAGAATTGTAAGGCGCTTGAAAGTAGATTGTGCCTTGTTCCACAAACTGGCATTAATTACTAAACTTGATACATGATCAGAATGCAAATAAAATTCGTACTGAAAATATGTATGTTGGTATAGAAAACAAAAAAAATGTGGGCCTCCCCAATGGAACTATTATTTCTAGCTATGTTAAATTACTATATTAATAAAAAAAAAAGGATTTCATCTCAAACTAATAAATAATCATATAATACACTAGTTGCTTTTATTATTTGACAACATAAGACTTTAAATTAGTTGAATGTCAGAATTATTCTGGTAAATACCCTAGTACAAGTGTAGCTTCATTTGTTATTGCAATAACAATAAATAAGTTACTCTTTGGAAATGGCAATTCATTGTAGGTACCTTTGTTACATGGGAGGCCTTTCATGCTAATAAATTTAAATTACAGGTTTCAAATATTTGTCAGTGATCCATGGGATGTCAATAATATAATAATTTGTAATTTTGCGGAAACACAAATGTGAGTAGAATATGCTGCTGATATTGAGTTGGGAAGCAAGTCACGGGGGCAAATGATCCTAAATTGACATTTCAGAATTACTTAGCTCTTTGCTCAATTATCAATGAATGTGAAGCAGTTACTTCAGAGAAAAACACTGTTAGATTTTATAATAGAAATTATAACTTAGGAAAGGTTATATAAATTGGGGGTTTGTGAAGCTCTCCAGCTTTTCTCTTACAGAGGTCAAATATGGCCTATTATGGAAATTAATCATATTTAGGAGAAGTTCAGGGAGAAAAAGAAAGGACAAAATATAAACCAAAATGATCCATTTGATAGGAAAGAAATGGTATGAAAGCGAGATATGTTTTTAGCCAAAGTTAATGAAGACACCTGTTTTGTGTGTTTTTTTTTTTTTTTTTTTTTTTTTTTTTTTTTAAGCCAGACTCTTGGTAATAAAAGTCGCCAGCTTCTCTGAATGAACAGAAGTGATAATGTCAAGGTTACTGACACCTTTTTTTTTTCTTCTTTTTTTTAAACCTACAACACTCACAGTAATGAACACTGGAACTCCTTGTGTGATGGTAGCTCGTGGTTAGTAAGAAAAGTAAAGAGAAGTTTATTTAAAATTGTGAAAATACAATTCTTACATGGGGAGTACCCTCTTATTATTGTCTGGTTAAATACCTAGTATTTTCTTACATACTTTCTTTTTGTCTAGTTATTTGCTTTATTTTTAATGTATAGAGGAACTCGGGTATTATTAAACTTTAAGCATTCATTTTATTAAAAATATATTATTTGCAGTATTGATGAAAATTAAAAAATCTCAGTTTTCTTTTTTCTTCCTTCATTAGTTTCTTTTCAAGTCTCACTCATTTTACGCTTCCCCTGTTTCCCTACTGTGGGAATGGGAATGCCAGTATGTGTCCCAGCCTAGAGCACAGTAATGATAATAAATGGGATGAAATGTTAAATCAAGTTGAGACAAAGAGATGAAGCAACATTTGTTATAAAATCGGGTAACTACAAATGCTTAGAACAAACGTCAGGGAAAAGATGCCTCAACAAGAAAGGATAGCTTGAGCTTTTTGTTACCTTTCGTGTGAATGGACATTTCTCAGTGGCGACCGAGGTTTAAGCCCTAAGTAGATCAGGATGTCACAATGGCTGGAAGAAACTGTCCCTTGGTGTATTCAAATAAGAGCTAAGATTTCATATTGAGTGCATGACTAAGAGGAAAACAATCAAAGGCACTATTTTTGTTTTGGATATTGTGTGGCTTAGTGTGCAAACTGGGTATGGTGGATTACTAGCATTTTACATCATCACTAGTACTTGGAAAGAGAAAGGAACAGAAGCTTTCATCACAGGGGGCAAAAGATGAAATGCATGTTTGCTTTTTTTTTTTTAATGCCTCAGCATATAGAGTCCTCTGTCCATTGTCAGATCTTCAGAGACCACAGAGGTCATATGAGCAGAGGGAGAGGGCATTGCTGCTGCTGGCTTTTTTCTTTGTTAGAAGTTTGGGTTTCAGTATAAAAAGTAACTTCCTTTATCTAGTGTAGTTTCTGACCTCTATAGACCATGTAGCATTGGGTCATTAGAGAGCAGACGGGGTCACAAGAGCCAAGAGCATCCTCCTTGCAGAAATCTTGGAATGTAACACTTAGGTGAATCTTAGAAATTCAGAAGTGGAACAAGATGCATGCATGGAATGCCTCACTTGACAATCTTTCTCTGCTAAAAGATGAGCCCAGAGAATAATGGTGGTAAACCTGTTTCCCGGCTTGAGAAGTTACCATGAGATTGTACAGTGACTGGCTAAGACAACGTGAAAACCTGAAATATTCTACCATTTCTCTTTGCTTTTCTCCAATAGAAGACAGATCAGATAGTTATACAGTACAGAACTGTGGGTAGAATAAAGTATTGCTGACTGCTTCTTGAAATCCCAACATTTCTGCCATTAATAAGAATGAATCATTAGAGAGCATTCTTATGTGATGAGTCAGGGAAGGTTAAGAGTTGCTGCCTTCTAATTCTATAAAGTCTTTAAAATTTAACATTTGTTACCTGATGCTGAATGAATACAGTCAGGGAACCAGCATATCTCTGTGTGGGAGAGAGGAGAGAGGCTGGTGAATATACTTGATGAGTGATATATAATAGTTTATGGCCTTTTCCCCCTTTAGATGAAGAACAGTGGCAGAGAGTAACCATTTGCCTCTTTTTAAGCCAAGCTCTTTTTAAATCTAAATGCAGCTATTTATTACAAACCCACTAGAAGATTGTAATAATAATCCGAAAGTGGGAGGGCTAGCTTTTCAGCGGGCAGTAGGACAGGCTGTTTGGTATATTAATGAATGTACCTAACAGTCTGTGCTTTTCCAGCATTATATCATAGAGTCAGACAGACTTGGCTTTGAATTCCAGCTCATCTAGTTGATTGCTGTGTGAGCTTAGCAAGTTACCAGGCTATTCTAAGTTCAGTTTCCTCATCAGTAAGTGCTTGTAATAATAATGCATACCTTACAGTGTTCTTACAGGATTAAGTGCAATGATGTGTATGAAGCAATTAGCCCAGTCTCTGACACATAGTACATAGTAGTAACTGATCTTACTTGTATATTAGTAAACTAATTATTACTAAATGAACACTCTACCATTCAGCACACTTTGTGAAAACACATATCTATTCCCTTTAAGAAATACATATTTAATTGTCCAATTATGTGTTCATTGTCAAAGTTCATAACAATTTGGAAAACAATCTAGCCAATTTTGGCAGCCATGGAGTTCTCTTTGTTTTGTTTTTGATTTTAAGATTTATTTATTTGAGAGAGAGTGCATGCAGAGGGAGAGAGAGAGAGAAAGAGGGGGAGAGAGAGAGAGAGAGAGAGAGAGAGAGAGAGAAGGCAACTCCCTGCTGAGTGTGGGGCCCTAGGCAGAGCTGGATCATAGGACCCTGGGATCATGACCTGAGCTGGAACCAAAAGTCGGACGCTTAACCGACTGTCCACCCAGGCACCCCATGGAATTCTGTCTTTGTTTTATCAGTTATTAGCTGTATGAACTGAAGTAAATCATTTGAATTCCTTGAGACAGGTTTATCACCTGTACATCTTGCTTACCTTTCCTTATGTTAGAATTGAACAGAGAACTCCAGAAATTCGGTTTGTTGCCGTTATGGAAGCCAACAATAAAGAAATAGTCCTAATCATGTCTTTTGGGTCTCAACCTCTGCTCTGTGTAAACAGACATGTACCAAAACAATTTCAGAATACTGTAATATTCTGAATCTGAATTTTAGTAGTGATAATATCTGCAAAATTTTTTAATAGATAATGTAGTGATAAGGACTATTAAAACAACTTCCTTTGAAATGCTTGAGAAGTAATCCTCTTTGAAGAACACCAAATGCATAAAAATATTGTTACATGCAGAAAAGACATGATTTGAAAGTTAAATAAGATTGTATATCATAATTTGTTCTACTGACTAGTCACTGTCTAGCTACAAATGTTAATAGTTACCAATCAGTTACTAATGCTAAGTTAGTCATGACTTACTAATAGTAGTAGAGTTTCTGCCTTTGGCTACTGTCTTTAAATCAAGTGATCAGCTTTACGAAAATTTTATTTTTCTTGTCAAGGGCTCATTAAACCTGAGTGGCTTAGTTAGGATTAAATGTTGAAACAAAATAATATTCAACTTTAGGCTGAACTAATAGAACCACAGTAGTGTCAGGCATATGGCTTTGGCCTTTTTGGCACCATCTGCAAATCTAACCTGCCCAGACTTGTAAATATTAGGAAACAAAAATTAACACACAGTATTTTTTTTTTTTTCTTAAGAGGCTGTACATCCTTCAGAGCAAAGGGATAACCATGCCTTAGCTACTTTGCTATAATAATCGATTTAATTACTAAAAAACTTGAAGTATTGAATAAAGTTATTTGTGTTTTTGGTATGAGCATGGGTCTCTTAAAAATATTTCCCCTTCAGTATTTCCTTAATTTCCCTAGGCTAACCCTTCTGTGTTTTTAATTGATGATTTGTCATTTCAGTCAAAAACGTTAAATACAGTTTCATTTGTAAACTTAAATATTAAAAGTATTCTCCAGAGTGAAATAAATGAACAGCTTTCTGCAGATAAACCTGAGCAGCCACTGCACAGAGGTAGAGACGATGCAGAGCGCTAGTGAGAGAAGACGTGTGCAGTAAAGCTGTGTGCGCAGTAAAGCTGTGAGGGGTTCAAGCCCCCTCCCCAAAATGAGGATACAGTGTCACTCTACAGGACTTAACAAAGCAAATAACCTTTCTGTCAAGTGTGTTACAAAAGTCACTAAAAACGTTAGTCTGAAGAATCTTTAAACAGGTTAGTGAATTTAGCTCTTCAACTGATCATCAACTCTTAATTAAATACTACAAACCAATGAAGACAAATGTTGTCAGGTTGCAGTGCATTATTTTGCCACTCTTCTCATCACTTATAAAAGGTTTACATTGCCTTTTGCATTTAAGAATGTCATTTTTGGAATTATTAATTACATTTAATATATTGCAGATGCTTTTAAACTACTTCCTTTTCCTTTGGAAAACCCTACTTTTAAGTAAATAATTACTTGAGTACTTTTTATCTCAAGTTATTTATGAGTAGAACTAATTAAAATCAACGTATTTTAGGGGCGCCTGGGTGGCACAGCGGTTAAGCGTCTGCCTTCGGCTCAGGGCGTGATCCCGGCGTTATGGGATCGAGCCCCACATCAGGCTCCTCCGCTATGAGCCTGCTTCTTCCTCTCCCACTCCCCCTCCTTGTGTTCCCTCTCTCGCTGACTGTCTCTATCTCTGTCAAATAAATAAATAAAATCTTTAAAAAAAAATCAACGTATTTTAATGAGTTCCCGTAAATCAGAGAACTTCTGTTATTGATCATGCACATATCATTTCTTTTTATTGGCTGCATAATATTTCATAGTATATTTTTAATTTATTTAAGCATAATTCGATTCATAGTTCCACAATAAGTGAGCTCATCAGTTTTCACAACTTGAAATATTTTATGAGGACTCTCAATTTTATATCCGTAGAGATGCAGAAATAAATGAAGATTGCCCAAAAAGAATAAAGTTTATTCAGAGCTTGAAATAGCAAGGGAGTCAGCCACCATCACTTGTGTTTGGCAGAGATTCAAGGGCAGGCAGAACAGTGGAAAACTTTATAATGAAAAAAGGAAAGACTTTGTGCATGCCCCAAACAGGGACAACCTCATTTGCTCATGTCACCATTTGTGCATTTAGATTCACAGATGAGACTTAGAGTTTCATTTGGGTGATTGAGCTGGGAGGTGGTGCAGAGTCTTTTCAGAGTTTTTGTTGTTGTTGTTTGCTTTGTTTTGTTTTGTTTTGATTTTTGTTTTTTTCTGGCACATTTCATGCCCCGGATCCAAATATCTAATTTAAAGATATGGTTACTAAATATTGAAAGATTTCTCTGCATTTCTCTTTTTCCTTAAAGTATTTTTCTTTAGTAGCATACAGTGAGATTATTGTATCTTTGAATCACTTAAAATAATTTTTATTTATTCTCAGTTCAGTATACCATTAGGTGCTTGTTTTATTTCAGTTTTGACTTTTAGTAATGACCCTTTTTATTATTTAATTCTGTGTCAAATTCTGTTCTCCTCTTCTCGACTTCTCACATGCTTTATTTCCATGGACCTTTCATTGCTTTTTTTTTCTTTTAGAAATTTTTATTACTTAACATATAAATGTTGTTTTTGAAGTTTTGTAGAATTATTTTGGCCAACCCATCAGACATCTAGGGGTGGTGCTTTTTTGGAGGAAGGGAGGTACTTTAATTCATTTTGGTATTTCTGGTCTATTTTTGTGTATTATGATTTAAATGACAGATAATTTCCAGAGCCCTTGTAGTACTCTTCTGCCTGCTTTGTTTTGGTGGCCCGTTTGAAATCTTGGGCAGTCCTCTACGCTGTGTTTCATCTAAACCGCTCTGCCATCTTGGTTTCACATGTGAATTGCTTAGAGACCTGCTCAAGGCTTCCTTTTCAGGTTTAGAAGTACGTTTCCAGCTACCTCCTCCCCCTACGCTTGAATTGGGAGGGTGGGGAGTGCTGGTTCATTGATGTCGGGCAGGGTGGAAGTCAGACTCCATTGAAACCAACACCATACCAGTGCCGAGGGGGGAAGTGATGGTGGCTGTATGGGTTATTTCCCACTGGTGCTTGTCTGGAGTAGGGTATAGATCATCAGGAAGGTTTCTCTCTGCAAGCCATCCTTTCCTAGTCTTTTGGCTGAGGAAAACAAGTATTTTGGGGGGCTTTTTTTTTTTTTTTTTTTCTCTCTCTACCCATTGGTAACTCCATATTAATGGCCTCTCCAGTGTCCAGGGAGATAAACAGAATGGAAAGAAAAACCCAGGGAAGTCACAGGCATCTTGTTTCTCAAGTCCCAAGGCCCCTAACCTGTCTGCTTTCTTTCTCCAGTTTTCAGGGTTTCTCTGTGCTTGTTTTATGTTCTGTTCTGTTATGTTTAAACATAAAACATATAGCAGTACTTGTATTATGTCCAGGGTTTCTATCAGTATTTAGTGGGAGGAATAGGAAGGAATGCATCTATCTCTTCTTGTCTAAACAGGAAGTCCAAAAAATGCATCTGTGACAAACTTACTAGTAGGAGAAAAGCAAATTAAACAACAGGATACTGTTTGACTCCTGTAGTATGCTGGAGGAAGCATGGAAAATGGTAGCTCAAAAATGTACCAGTGAATGTGTAGGTGGGTTCAAAAATTTTGAAAAGCAATTTAGTAATATGCCTGAAAACTTTAGTAACTTTCATAACTTTGGATTCAAGATTTCCACACCTTTAATTTTTATCCTAAATAGAAAGATTGATAGTGATTTTTACATTTTTAATAGCTATAATAGCACAAACTTGGGAATAGGTGAAGTGACAAAATCACAAAGAACTAAAAACACACAATCTCGTGTATATATAGTCTTGGTGAAATCTGAATGAATTCTGTGGATGGCATCAACGGCTTCAGTTTTGTTCTGTGGTTATGTGGACGGATAGCACAACGTGGCACTGGGTGAAGGGTAAAGGAGACCTGTATGTAATTTTTTCCACAACTTCCTTTGCATGTACAATTATTTGAAAACAAAACAATGAACAGAAAAACCATTTGTCAAATGATATATTTCAACTTTTAGTCCAGAAAATAAGACTACTGCCTCTTTTGTCTGCTACATCAGTCCACACCAACCTAAATTTAATGTGCTTCCTGTTTGTACCCACCGACTCTAGTTTTTTCCACAAGGCTTTCATGTGAAATTCTGCTGTCACTGGGAGTTGCCTTGCTGTACTTTTTTTTTTTTTTTTTTTTTTTTAAGATTTTATTTATTTATTTGACATAGACAGCCAGCAAGAGAGGGAACAGAAGCAGGGGGAGTGGGAGAGGAAGAAGTAGGCTCCCAGCGGAGGAGCCCGATTGGGGCTCGATCCCAGAACGCCGGGATCACGCCCTGAGCCGAAGGCAGACGCTTAAGGACTGCGCCACCCAGGCGCCCCTACCTTGCTGTACTTACACTCTCTTACACATGCGCACCTCAGGACCTGCAGCTTCAGTGCCTTGATAACTTACTTCGTCAGCCAAACAGTATCAGTCTTTCCTTGCAAGAATGCCTATTACATTAGGTTGAATTATAGGAGAAATATTTTCTTATTTCCTCATTGTTTATAATGTTTACTTTATCAACTTGAAAACAAGGACCATTATGGAGAAGTCTTCTATAATCTACCCAGATTCTATTGGAGAAGGCTGGCTTCTGTAATCTACCCAGATTCTTTTTGAGCCAGTGGTTGAGCATCTGGTATGCTTTTGGCAACTGCTTAAGGCTAATAAAAAGCTTCTATAAAATTAATTTGGAAGCAGAAGATTAAGAAACACTGAAAAAAGAAGTAATATTTGAAACCTTTAGAAAAATTATTTTTGGGCACCTGGGTATCTCAGTTGGTCAAGCATCTGCCTTTGACTCTGGTCATGATCCTGGAGACCTGGGATCGAGTCCTGCATCAGGCTCCTTGCTCAGTGGGGAGCCTGCTTCTCCCTCTGCCTGCTGCTCCCCCCCTGCTTGTGCTTTCACTCTCTCTTTCTCTCTCAAATCAATAAATAAAATCTTTAAAAAAAATTCTTTCTTTTTTTTCCAAGAGTTTAGAAAGAGAAAAGCCACAATGGTGCAAATATAGTCTTTTCAACAAATGGTGCTGGAACAACTGGACATCTATACTCCAAAAAAAAAAAAAAAAAGAAAAAAGAAGAAGAAGAAGAATCTTACACTCTTCACAAAATTAATTCAAAACGGATTATAGACCTAAGTGTAAAATTCAAAAACTATAAAATTCCTAAAAGATAACACAAAAGAAAACCTAGATGACATTGGGGATGGTCATGACTTTTAGATACAATATCAAATGCAAAATCCTTGAAATAATTAATCAATAAGCTGTACTTCCTTAAAATTAAAATCTTATCTGTAAAGGACAATGTCAAGAAAATGAGAAGATAAGCTACAGACTGTCAGAAAAATATTTGCAAATGACACATCAAAGGACTATTATGCAAAATATGCAAAAAAAAAAAAAACCTTTTAAAGCCCAACAATAAGAAAATGAACATCCCAATTTAAAAAATGGGCAAATGATTTGAACAGACACCAAAGAAAATTTATAGACAGCAAATAAGCATATGGGAAGATGCTCAACATCATTTGCCATCATAGAAATGCAATTTAAAGCAGCAATGGGGTGGTACCACACGTCTGTTAGAATGCCCCCAGTCCAAAACGCGAGCAGTCCATGTGGCCAAAGGTGGTGAGCAACAGGAACTTTCATTTATTGCTGGTGGGAATGCGGAAGTGGCACAGCTACTCTGGAAGACAGTTTGGCAGTTTCTTCGAAAACTAAACATACTCTTACCATGCAGTCTAATAATTGTGCTCTTTGGCATTTACCCAGAAGAGTTTTTCAACTCTGGGTTATGTCCACACGAAAATCTGCTCATGAATGTTTATAGCGGGTTCATTCATAATTGCCAAATTTGGAAGCAATCGAGAAGTCCTTCAGTAAGTGAATGAATAAACTGTGGGACATCCGGACGATGTGATATTATTCAGTGCTAAAAGAGCTGTCAAGTTATTAAAAGACATGGGGGAATGTTAAATGCATGTTCCTAAGGGAAAAAAAGCCAATGTGAAAAGGCTACATACTGTATGATTTTACTTATGATGTTGTGGAAAAGGCAAAAACTATGGAAATGGGAAAAAGATTAGTGGTGTCCAGGGGTTAGGAGAGGCAGGGAGGCATGAATAGGTGGACCAAAGGATTTTTTGAGCAGTGAAACTGCTCCATATGATACTGAAATGATGGATACATGTCAGTATACATTTGTCCAGTATCAGGGAATATACAACAGCAAGAGTGAGCACCAATGTGAACTATAGACTTTGGGAGTAAAGATGTGTCAATGTAAGTTCATCAATTGTAACAAATTAACCAGTTTGTGGGGATGTGGAAAATGGGGAGGCTGTCCATGTGTGGGGCCGGGGCGGGGGTTGGTTATGGGAATATTTTGTACTGTCTGCTCAGTTTTGCTATGAATGTAAAACTGCTTTAAAAACAAAAGTTCATTAATTTAAAAAAAAAGTGTAAGTATCCCTCTTTTAGTCTTCAGTTCCTTATGGCTATAAGGGGATTTTTAAATGCTTTAGTGACAAGATACAGTTAATATAAATTTACTATGACAGAGTTTGATTTAATGAAGTTTCCACTGCAGGGAGGGGTAGAGGGAGTGAGAAACTTCAGTGGACTCTGCGCTCAGCAAGGAGACTGATGCAAGGCAGAGATCACTGCCTGAGTTGAAACCAAGAATGGGCTCCTTAACCGACTATACCACCCAGGCACCCCTCCACTGTATTTTTTAAAATGCAATTACACATCACCATGCAAAGTGTTTGCCTGTATTTAAACAATAGAAGGAAACCCTTAACAGACAATTATTCATTAAAATCTGGTCATTGTAATCAGAGTATTTGTTTTAACCTTGTTGTGATCAATTAGGGAAGTAAAAACCCAATGTACACTCTTGAAATTGTCCATCTAAGCTTTGATAATACCTATTGTCAGGTTTAAGAAGTAGCATAAAAAGTAAACACAATCACTTTATCATTTTTAGTATTCTAAAGCTATCAATTAAACAATGTTATCATTTAGACCAAAGTAATTTATTTCCTTGATTTGAAAGAGCAACTCTGAAATTCAAGCTCATAGAGAACATACTTACTGAGGTAACACAAACTCATGAACAGAATGACCCCAAACACCTGTCCAATTAAGCCACTTTGTCAGTGAATTAAATCATTCATTTGATATTCTCCTGAGTAAGGTGGGATTAAAATGCAACAGTGAAAATAAAAACTTATTCATGAATTTTCTGTGAAATAATCCAGAGGCAGGAATGTTTCAGAAATATCTCAGGGAAGAATAACGTGGAGGTAATCATTACCTCTAAACATACAGGGGAAATTTTTAACCAGAGAGGGCACAGTTCTGTAGACTCAGTTATTTGCACACTGGTTCATTTCAATGGTAAAAGTACTTGAATTATTGAAGACAGATTAGCTGCACAGATCTAGGGAAAAAGTCTGATCCTGAATTTCAAAGACAGTACCTGAAGTTTCATTTAAATAGTTTGATTCAAACTGACCCATACATATAGTGATAATGTCATAAATCATAAAGGACTTTTTCTCTCATTTATGATATATATTCCTAGGATAACATGATGTTACTTAGATATTTTAACTAAGCAAGGAATGAGAAGATCAGTTAACACGCACACAGACATAAACGCAAAGAAGTTTGCAGCACCAAATATTAACTAAAATCAAAATATTTTTCAAAGCACTTGACTTATTAATTGTAAAGTTCTTATAAATAACAAAAAACAAGAATATTGAGGACAATTCAGAAAAAGAAGACCAGTGTGTTCATGGTACCGCCATTTATAAAAGTATATTATAAACACAGAATTAAAACAGTGGTATCGATGCACACATAGCTAAATGGTCTGATCCAAACAATGAAAACTGCAGCACTAAACTCAAGTGTGTATAGAAATTTAGTTTATAATGGGACATATGAAATTTATGGAGAAATACATTCTTG
Source organism: Ursus arctos (assembly GCF_023065955.2). Taxonomy (NCBI): domain Eukaryota; kingdom Metazoa; phylum Chordata; class Mammalia; order Carnivora; family Ursidae; genus Ursus; species Ursus arctos. The sequence continues at coordinate 28,111,799 of NW_026622986.1, forward strand.
TAAGTCTTACAAAGATTTGGAAAAGATAAAATTAGGATCATACTTTATTTCATACTCCAGTGTAAACTCCAAATGGATCAGAGAGCAAAATGATCTTATACATATAAAGTGGAACCATAGAAATTCTAAAATCAAGTATGAGTGATGTCCTTGACAGCATGGGGTGGGGGAACTTTCCTAAAGGTGATGGAAAATTCACCATTAAGTATGATATTAACTGTAGAGTTTTTGTAGATGTGTACTCATTTGTTGAGAGTTATTTTTAATGAGTTTTGGAACTTGTCAAATGATGCTTCTTCGTGTTTCGTTCTTCTTTTTTAAGTTGTTGATATTGTGAATACATTGACTGATTGTCAAATGTTAAACCAACCCTGCTTTTTTGGGGGGAAATCACACTTTGTCACCATGGATTATCTTTTAAAAATATTTTTATATTAGATTTGCTGAAACTGTAGTTAGAGTAATTGCATCCACTTTCGTGAGAAAATTTGTCAGCCTCCCTCCCTCCCTCCCTCCCTCCCTTCCTTCTTTCTTTTTTTCTTTTCTTCTTTTTTTTTTTTTTTTTTTTTTTTTTTTTTTTTTTTTTTTGGTCTGGTTTAGATATTAGAGTTGCTGCTGATTGCATAGAATGCAATATGAGGGGTTCCTGGGGTGGCTCACTGGGTTAAGCATCTGTCTTTTCTCAGGTCAGGATCCCAGGGTCCTGGGATTGAGTCCCACATCGGGCTCCCTGCTTAGCCCGGAGTCTGTCTGTTCCTCTCCCTCTGCCCTGCTCGTTCTCTCTCTTTCTCTCAGTCTCTCTCTCTCTCAAATCTTTAAAAATCTTAAAAAAAGAATGCAATATTGGAAATATTTGCTTCTTGATTTTCTGGAAGAGTTTGTGAAGAATTTTAATATTTCATCCTTAAATGATTGGTAGAATTCTCCAGGAAAGCTGGGTCTGGAATCCAGGTCAACTCTTTGAGTTTTGGTAGTTTGCATTTTTCAAAGAAATTCAGAAATTTAAGTTCTGTAATTTATTGGCATAACTTTGATCCTAATGTCTCCTTATTATCCTTTATATATATCTTGATTCCATAGTAATTTCACACCTGTCATTTCTGCTAATGGTACTTTTTGTTTCTTTTCTTCATTTGTTCATGGTCATGGGCTAGAGGCTTTATCAAATTTATTTATCTCTCAACCAACTTTTTGTTTTATTGATTTCTCTATTATTTTTCTGTTCTCTTTCATTGATTTACACTGTGGAGTTTGTTTTTTCCTTTCCTCTAATTACTTTGGGTTTAATATGCTCTTCTTTTTTGTAGTTTTTTTTTTTGTTTGTTTGTTTGTTTTTTTTTTTTAGGGTAAAAACTGGAAGTATAATTTAAAACATTTTTTTCTAGAAAGACATTTTATCTATAAAATTCTCTATAAATACTCCTTTAACAATTTTTCATAAATTCTGATACCTTGTGCTTTAATTTTTATTGTGGTCAAAGCATTTTATAATTTCTCTTCTGATTTCTTCAGTGACCAATGTATATTATTTAGAAGTGTGCTGTTTATAATCCTTATTGGGACACTTTCCAGAGAGCTATATTTATTTTTAACTTAATCCTGTTATACATTGAGAGCATACTTGAGTTGTTTTAAATTTATTAAAAACTCTTTTTCTGTACTCACTGATTTGGTCCATCTTGGTAATGTGCTCTGTGTACTTTATATGCATTTGTGTCTGTTTTTTAATTTGTGGCATGTTCTTTTTTTTTTTTTTTTTTTTAAGAGTTGGAGAGAGAGAGAGAGCACGCATGCGCGCACAGTTGGGGGCAGGGGCAGAGAGAGAAGGAGAAGCAGACTCCCCGCTGAGCAGGGAGCCCAATGTGGGGCTCTATCCCAGGACCCTGAGATCATGACCTGAGCCAAAGGCAGATGCTTAACTGACTGAGCCACCCAGGCACCCATGCGTCTTTATCCCAGCATGTCTGTGGTTAGGTTTGTTTGTTTTTGCTCTTCAGTTAGTTGTTGCCTGATGTATTTGGAACCTCTGTTATTGGCTGTTTATGGCCTGCCAGTGAATTATTTCTTTATCATTATGAAATTACCTCTTTTTCTCCTGACGCTATTCAGTACTCTGCAGTCTATTGTATCAATATGTACCAACACAGTTTTATTTCCATTACTATTAGCATATGATTTTTCCCCCATCCTGTCAGCTTTTAGTCAGTTTTTCTCTTTCTATTTAGAATATGCTTTTTCTAGGCAGCTTGTAGGTGGGTCTTACTTTGTGATTCAGTCTACCTCTACCTTTTAATTGGGACGTTTAAGCCATTAGTCACTAATGTGATTACTGATATTTTTAGGTTTCATGCTTTGTTATTGTCTGTTTTCCTCATCTGTTCCTTGTTTCCCTTTTTCTCTTCCTATATGTGTTTTCAGAGTAATTGAATTTTTTAAAATGATTCCATTTTATCTCATTTTGACTTAATATGTAACTCTTATTTCAGTGGCTTCTTTAAGGTTTTAGTTTAACCTGTAACAGTCCACCTTAGGATATTGTTGTTCCAATAAGTCTTTCTGCCTCCCTTCCCCTCTCCTCCAGGGACTCCAATTATGCATATGTTAAGTCTCTTGAAATTTTATTGTACTCACTGATGCTCTGTTCGTTTTTTTTTTTTTTAATTATCCTTTCTTTCTGTATATATTAGTTTCTATTGCAATGTATACAAGTTCACTAATCTTTTTTATTTTTTCCTGTAATATCTAACCTGCCATTAACTCCATCCATTGTAGTTTTCTTCTGTATGTGTTTGATTTGGGTCTTTTATATATCTTCTTTTTTCTGACTTAACTTTTTTAATACATGGGACAAAATTTTAAAAACTGTTAAGTGCCTTAATATCTCCTAAATCTAATATCTATATTAGTTCTGATTTAGTTTCAAATTGATATATCTTCTCATTATTGGTCATGTTTCCCAGCTTCTGTGTACCAGCCATTATGATTTTACTTTGTTGTATGATTTACATTGTACTTTTCTGAAAATCCTCATCTTTGTTCAGGTATGCAGTCATGATACTTGGAAATCTTTGATCCTTTCAGCCTTTGCTTTATTGTTTTATAGATGGAATCAGAGCAATGTTCATTGTAGATCAAATTACTCCCCGCCTACTAAAGCACGGGCCTTTTTGTGCATTCTATCCAGTGCCCTGTAAATCAGGAGATAATCTGGTATGGTTGGAACAGACACTATTTCTGTTTCTTCAAGAGCCCAGTAAATCGTTGCCTTTAATTCTTTCAGGTGATTCTACCCTTGGATTTTGGTAATTTTCTTACAAATACACACTGGTCCGTACTGAGAAGGATACTCTCAAACGTTCTCTCTGAACTTTCTTGTTTTGGGTAGACTGACCAGCAAAACTCCAGATATCTTGATATCTGTATTAGTTTTCCATTGCTGCCATACTAAAGTATTACAATGCAAATTTATTATTGTACATGGCTTAAAAAAACATAAATTCATTAAGTTACATTTCTTTAGGTCAGAAGTATGACACAGGTTCCACTGGCCTAAAATCAAGACGTCAGGAATGCAGGGCTGCATTCCTTTATGAAGGCTCTAGGGAGAATCAGTTCCTTGGTGTTTTCTAGCCCACATACCTTGGCTCATGGCCCTCTTCTGCTATGTGCAAATTCAGTGATAGCAGATCAAGACCTCATGCTGCTCTCTTTATATCTCTCTTTCTCTGTCTGCTGTTAAGAACACGACCCACTCAAATAATTCAGGATAATCTCCCATCAAGGTCTTTACCTTTATTGAAATCTACGAATGCTTTGACATGTAAAGTGAAATAAAATATCCACAGGTTCTGGGGATTAGAGAGCGATGTCCTTCTCAGGGCATTATTTCTCTTACCAGAGTAGATCTGGTTTTGAGCTTGTTTTCCTCTCATCATGGCCTCTGCTGTGTTCTGATGAGGCTAGGCTGCTCCCTCCTCCTCTATAGCCTGGCAATGCTCTCAAAGTAGTCAGCTGGGGCAATTGTAGGTCTCACTTCATTTATTTCCTATGTCTCAGGGACTTCTGTTCTTCATTGTTGGCTGCCCAGTGTCTTGGAAAAAAAGGTCACTTTTTATATTTTGTTAATTTATTGATTGTTTTAGGTGGGAGTGTAATTCTGGTCCTGATTATGCCATCTTCTTTGGAAGTGAAATTCCATGACATAAATATTTTGAGGTGAGGTTATATCATGGTAGATAGACTTTTATCACTTGGTAGATTTTCTTGGTAGAGTAACCCTCTATCACTTTTACCCATGACATTTTTTCCTGTACAGATTTTCCTTGTCCTGGTATCAGCTCCCTTAATATTTCACAACTATAGCAGCTACTTAGTTGTTAGTTTAGGATTTGCAAATTGTGTCTTTGTTCCTTTTCTTTACTTCCAGACTTTGTCTCTGTATTTAAGATGTGTCTCATAACAACATATTGGGATCATTGATGCCAGTACTGCTGCTATTTTTAATAGGTCCCAACAATGGTAGCCTTTAATTGGATTATTTAATCAATTTAGATTTAATGAAATTACTGATATATTTAGGTAGATATTCTTTCTATTTGAAGAATACATTTCTATATATTATCTTTCTATTTGTGCACATTTAAATTTCCATTTCTATTTCTTTTTTACTTCTCTGGCATCTAGCAGTTTTTGTACTCAATCCAGGTATCTATATATTCCCTGAACAGATAGAGTGATAAGTTGTCTATTGTTATGTGCGCATCAGTAGTTTATTATTTTATTACTGTATATTTATTTTATTTTTTTGAATATTCAGAATTTGTCTTTCTCCATTACTTTGTTGATGGAAATATGGGTTACTTCATTGTGTATTTATCTTAAAGGCTGTTATGAGGATACTGGATGCGCGTGTGTGTGTGTGTGTACATATCTATATCCCTTAGACATGCACCTACATCAAACTAATGGTTAATTAATAGGTCAGGTATGGTTAACTTTATTGGAAACCACTGAGGAGTTATCAGCCCCCGAACTCCTCTTTACCTGTCTTCCAGGTGAAAGTTACATTGAATTTCATCATTGCCAAAACATGGCATTTTTCCTTCTTTATAATGTAAATTCTGATGAGCGTGTAGTCATCTTTCATTTTGCTTCCCATGAAATAATATTTTCATATGCTTTATTGGTCATTTGGACATAATAATTTGTGCAATGCTTATTTAAGTCTTTTGTCAAATTTTATTGATTTGTTTACATTTTTCCTACTGATATATACAAGTGCTTTCAGTAGCTTAGACAGAAATCTTTTGCTTCATAAATGTGCATTAAAAATTTTATTCCCAGTCTGCTGCTTGCCTTTTCATTTTCTTCATATTGGCTATAGATTACCAGAAATTTTTAATTCTGGTGATATATATATATATATTTTTCTTCTTTTATGCATATTGTATTTTGAGTCTTTCCTGAGAAATCTTTGCTAACTCCAAGGTCATGAAGAAATACTCTTTGTTTTCCTCATAGATCTTTATCATTTTAGCCTTCATATGTAGGTCTATAATTCATCTCTACCTTTTTAGTGAAAAAAAAGGAAGTAATAGTAAATTTTAGTAGTAAAAGTGGATTCAAAGTTATTTATTTATTTTATTTTTTATACAGATACCTAAATTGTCTAGCATCATTTATGGAAAAGAACTTTACTTATTAAATTGTATGGGTAGCTTTGGCAAAATCTAAGTTACTGTGTGTCTGTGGTTCTATTTATGAGTTATCTATTTCTGTGCTGTTGGTCTGCCTATCATTGCAGCAATATCACTGTATTGATTGCTGAAGTTTTAGAGTAAATCTTAAACTTAAATAGAGCTTACCTTGGAAATTCTTATCTCTTTTCATAAGTTAGTTTCTTTATATTTCTTCATATCCACAACACTCCAGTGTCCTTACATGACTTTTAGTTGATGTATATTGTTATGACATGAGCATGTATCTTAAGCAGATGTGGAATTTTACATGAGTATTTCTTGAACAGGGCACCCAAATGCAAGCTATAAAGAAAAATCTGATAAAAATTCAACTATATTAGTAAGACTTATTTCATGAAAAAATGTTATAAAGAGAACAGGAAGATGAGCTCATCTAATGAGGCTCTATTGCACATGAACACTAGGAGATGTGAAATTGATAGTTTGTAGTGGCATTTTTTAAAAAAAGAGATTGGAATCTGTCCAAATATAATTGAATATATAATTTTTAAAAGATCAGTGTTGGCATACTATTGCAATGGAATGAAATTCAGCATTAAAATTCAACCTTGTCCAGCGAAATCAACATAGATAAATCTTAAAATATGATGCCATGTAAAATTAGGAGTTCATGGAAATACTGTATCTATATATTACTGTTATTGCATTAGAAAATGTTAGAAACCTGCAAAGCTATACAAAGGGCATGAACAGGGCATGCATGAACAGATTTTTAATGTTTACATAAAATATTAAACATTAATAAAATATGCAAAGGGCATGAACAGGGTATGCATGAATATTTTATGTAAATATTAAATACCATTATTAATAGAATTTAAATTTCAACCATATAGTATCTTCATTGATGAAAATAGGAAGTACTTAACAAGTCTATTCAATATAACCGGGCGAAGGGTATAAGGAGGGCATGTGTTGTGATGAGCACTGGGTGTTATATGCAACTAATGGATCGTTGAACACTACATCAAAAATTAATGATGTACTATATGCTGGCTAACTGAACATTAAAAAAAGACAATATACAGAATATCATTAGGGTGGAGGAGATATAATGTTCATAGTCTACTACTTCAGGGATAATTTGATGAAGACTTTCCAAGAATAATTTGGTAATAGTTATCAGCCCATTTTCAATAAAATATGTGTTAATACCTTTTCCTGAAAATTCTACTCTTAGGGATTTATCTTAAATACAATTTAGAGATACAGAAATGTTTATAAATGAGAAACTATACTGTAGTTTTATTCAAAATGATAATAAGTAGTTTTGTTCATCAGTGTGTTTGGTGAACAGAACATGATAGATAGTACTAATGCTAAAACAAAATAAAAGTGATATACTATCATGAAAATATTGGTTGATACTACTTGAGACGTATCTTAAATCAAGATTCAGAAGATTTAAAATTATCTCAAATAAAATCTGTGTAACCTCTATATCATAGTACATTGCTTTTATTTTATTTTCTAAAGAGCTGTTCCCACCTGAGAGTCAGTAATTTATTTTGATATAGTTACGAGTAAAGCTGCTGTGAATATCCCTGTCTAATTAGTTTATGAACATATGCTTTAATTCCTCTTTAAGTAAATGTGGAGAAATAGAATTCCATGGTCCTTAGGTACACATATGTTAAACTTTATTAAAAACTCCTGAACAACTGACCATCCCTGTGAGAATATTCAAATTATGTTATATTTAGCAAATAAACCATTAAGCAAAGGAAAAAGAAATGAACCACTGAGTGGATTAACTTCAAAAACATGTTGGACAAAAGACACTATAAATAGGGTGGTGTTTATACAGGTATATACATCAGTGAAAACTCATTGAACTGTATGTTTTAGCAAAAAAGAAGAAGAAGGGGAGGGGGAGGAGGAGTGGGGGAGGAGGAGGAGGAAGAAGAAGAAGAAAGAAAGAAGAAAAATGCATGTCAATGCTATTTGACATGCTTGTTCTGGGATCAGTATTAAAATTATGACTCCTCCCAGTTTCTATACATTTTATTTTCTCACATTGTTGGGTTAATATCAAACTAGTATAGTTGTATAACTGTATTTAGATGGGATGCATTTTTGAAATGTTTCTTAAGCCAGAAAGTAGATGATAGTTAAAGTTTTATCTAGGCAAAAGATGATATTACTAGTGTCATTGTTATGTTGTGGTATCTTGAGTGATTTTTGTTTCTTCTTGGAGTTTTTCTGTATTACATAAATTGACTGCAAAAAATATCAATTTGAAAACTGTGAAAGTGTGGCGAATTTTATAAATATTTAAGTTGAAAAGAGTGAGTTGGCAACATTATTAAATTCAGCATAAAATTCATAGGATAAAACCTAAGAAGCAGTGTATATGGGTTTATTTTCTTTTGTATTACTTCATTAAAAGTTTGGAACAACATATTCTAGAGTGGCTAATGATCTCTTTGCTGTCCTACAGACAGATCTGAAATTCCAGTGGTTAGGGACTTATTCTTCTAGAATAAAATTTGACCTCGGAAGTATCTCAGATAATTTTGTTACTAGTCCTAGCAGTGGGAGATAGTTGCATGCACTGTGATGTAAAGACACTGGAAGAAGTCAGTTTACAGTGCCATTTGCCTGGCACCTCTTCCTCTTGACCTACTCTACCCATTTTGGGAGTGATTTATCAATACAGTAGAATGGAAACAAAAACAAAAGCAGAAACACCACTTGTTTTTATTTTCTGCCGGCACACAGGTAAAAAGCAGATTGGTTTTCAGTTTCTGCCCCACTTTTCTAGTTATACTGGTTGTCTTTTTCTCCCAGGAAGGCTGGCAGAGAAAAGTGGAGGAGAAAGCCTCAGGTTATGGTAATTGAAGAAATAAACAGCTCCCAGACAAAATTTCATGAATCCAGTCACACTGTGGGATCTACCTACAATATAGTTTAGATGGTCACATCTAATGTTGAGCAAAAAACAAAACTATTATTCTGATTCATAAAGACCTACTTAATTATGAAGTAATATCTGTGTGGGGGAACAAAAGGTGACAACATCAATTTCTTTTCATCTCCTCCCAATGATTACAGGAGTTGTTTCCAGTGTATCTCAGAGTAGCTCTGGAAATAATTAAAATGAGCTGGAATAGAATAAAAGTAGTAGGCAGCTTGTATCTAAAAGAGCAAGAGTTGTGAGTCTATTATTTTTAATGTTTATTGGTGTTAAGGGACATGTATTATGTATATTGTAGTCTATTTTGCAGTTTACTTACATGACGTGGAATGACTAAGATGGCATTGTTGGCTACAAAAACCAGTTGCATCAGGCTTTCATAGGAAGGAAACTATACTGGGGGAATAGGCTAAGTAGTCTACGAGCTCAATAAATGCTTATAGTTCATTATGGTGCTATCATGTAAGGTAGCCTCAGAGTGTTAATGCAGCATCTAAAAGTGCCTAGCACTCTCCTTAGACACTAGAAGTAACCGGCTCAATAAAATTTAAGAGCAGCAATATCAGAAGCAGAGCTGAATACCTCAGAGTTTTATAAAAGCACTGTCATCATCATCATCATTGAGGCTTAAATTGAGAACTCAACAGTATAGATCTATTACTTTCTTTAGAAGATCTTATAACCTTGTATGAGAGTATTTGAAAATTTCAGGAGTAAATGTTGGAAAACATGGTCTTGTAGTGGCTGAGAAGAAATGTGACTATTTAAAGAAATGCTGATAGGTGGATCACAGCCCCTTAGAAATAAATGTGCTAATGTGTTTCATAAGGAGATTTTTCATTTGGTAAAGGGTTGTCCTTTTAAATAGTTTGGCCTCATAGCAAATGCTACATTTGCTCTTTTAAAGATACTAACCCTTCCCCCTCCCTTTTTTTTTTTTTTTCTATTACTGTGTAGAAGGTAAAGTTTCTGTGACCCCTTTCATTATTTCCACGAACAACTATTTCGGCAACACCTAAGTGCAAATCACTGAAATGTAGTCTGAAATCCAAGAGAATAAGGCTTCAAAACTACTGAAGAGTATATTCCATGTCATGAACCATGGATCATTCAGAATTCCAAAAGAAAGAGATAATCTTCCCCTATTTCATACTTGAAACTGCTTGGCATGCTGGGGGAATGGTACAAATGCCTGAGTGGCTGGAGACTATAATTTGACATAGGAATTATAGGAAAAGAGGTTGGGATAAAAGCTGGGCAGTAACTACAAAATGACTGAAATATCAGGCACATTATTCTGCAAATAGTGGAGAATCATCATTATTTTTAAGCAGGTAGTAGAATTTCCAAATGTATGTTATTTTTAGGAAGACAAGTCTGAATAGAAGCTGAGTATAAAAAAGGAATGAAAAAAATATTCAGGAATATATTGCAGTAGTCCAGGAATTAAATATAAATTTTCACAAGTAGGGGTAGGAAAAGAAAGAAATAGACTATTTGTATTTGAAAACTATTGTAGAGATAGACACATTAGAGATCGCTGTTCTCTTTTTTTAATAATATTTTTTTATTATATTATGTTAGTCACCATACAGTGCATCCCTAGTTTTTGATGTAAAGTTCCACTTGATTCAAGGCTGACAGAGAAGGAATGATAAAAGTTGATCCTGTGATTTTTGCTTGGGTGAATGTGTAGATGGTGGTACCATTGCATTGTATATAAAATACAGAAGAAGGAAGGGTTTTGAGAGAGAGATAACAAATTTAACTTAAGACTTGTTCCTTGATGTCATTTACAGTATTATATACTATTTGTATTAACTATTATAGAATTATAGAATATTTAATATTTAGAAAGAACTAGCCAATGCTTTTTTTTTTTTTTTTTTTTTTTTCACTTCTAGAAGTTCTGTAGATTGAAGACACACTTTGGGTGTCATTTGAATAAAGATTTTGTTGGAGATGTAAGTGGATGGCATTATAAAGTGGGAGAACAGAGAATTGAGCCACTCTGGGTGAGCACTGAGTCCTGCAGGATACCCCCATGGAAGGGGAAGGCACTTCATGGAGACAGACAATGGGAAAGACATCAGTCAGTTGGGAGGTGAAGCTAAAAAGCTTCCTGAAAGTGAAGCAAGAAAGTTTTAAGAAGGAAGCCCAGGAAAACAGCATAGCAGTTTTCTGAGATGTCATGTAGGAGAGAGCTTGAGAGTAGATCTTTGGGGGAGAGATTTAGGAAACCACTCGTGACACTGAAATTTAAGGTTCAGTACAGTAGTGCACAGAATTCAGCTTGTATTAAGTGAAGCTGAAAAAGCAAGAGGAGAGAATGCAGATTATTCTTTTACTGAATTTGATGGTAAAAAGAAGGCAAGATAACTTGCAGTAGTAACCTTTGGAGAGACAAGGTCTAAAGGTGTATTTGAAAGTCAAAGGAAAGAATCTTGAAAGATAACAAAGAAGTGAGAGACAAAGTTGGTAATGTAGTGACAGAAGATCTGGTTGAAGCAACAGAATCAGTGTAGTTTTAGAAATAAAACTATCAAGAAAGTCAGGAGTTCAAGTCAGTTTCCTAAAGTGGGGAGGATCCGAAGTGGGGTTAAAAACAGGGCAGTCTCATCTTTGCATTTCTCTGTGACTATTAGAAGCTAAACCTAGCGTGAGATGTGACTCCTTTATTTTCTTTAATTCACATCGCAGACAGATCTGAACATGATAAACCCAGCAGGCAAGATGAGAAATATATAGGGATTTGGTCTTTCTGTTAAAGACTGAACAATTTCAGGGGTGCCTGGGTGGCTCGGTTGATTAAGCATGTGACTGTTGGTTTCAGCTGAGGTCATGATCTCAGGGTCCTGAAATCGAGCCCAGAGTTGGGCTCTGTGCTCAGTGTGGAGTCTGCTTGAGATTCTCTCTCTCTCCCTCTGTCCCTCCCGTCCCTCGTGTCCTCTCTCTCTCAAATAAATAAATAAAATAAAATCTTAAAAAAAAGAAAAAAAAAAAAAAAGGAAGACTGAACAATTTCAATGCCCAGAACATCTGCATAGAGTCTTTCCTTGTGGATGAGCTCTCAGAGTGCTTCTCAAACTTTTGATACATACGAATTAATGTGCAGGTTTATGAATAGAACAACTAAGTATTTTGTACTCTATGAGAGATTTAACAGGTTTCCAGGGTAATTATTAGAATGCATGAATGTCATATTTGCTGACTGTAGAATCTAGTACAGGTAATTTTCAATTCTAGTGTAAATATACCAAAGTAGGTCAGGTTGTCTGAGCTGGAGAAGTAAGGAAAACGGCATAATCATCATGGGCTAGAGACAAAATGGAATCATCAGTAGGAGAAATTTAGGGTTTCTCTAAGATTTTGTTCAACTCAAGATTAGTCCCAGTTTGCCAAGATTAATGACTCCCCGGTGTGGTTCCAACAATAAGGCTTATATCCTTTTACACTGGCTTATTAGAATGTTCCATTTCTTTTTGTTCTCTCTAATTATTGTTATTAACTAACTCCAGCCACTCTGGCCTTCCAGTATCTAAGACATGCCAAAAGCGTTCTTCCCTCTAGAGCTTCAACATTAGCTGTCTCTTCAGATTTGTGTGCAATTTGCATCTTTAAATATTAACTTTTTAAGCATTAGTTTAAATATTAAATCCTCAAAATTAAGGAAACTCCACAGACTTCTTTTTATTTTTTTAAAGATTTATTTCTTCATTTTGGAGAGTGAAAGAGTATGGAGGGGGAGGGGCAGAAGGAGAGGGAGAGAAAAAATCCTCGAGCAAACTCCCTGCTGAAAGTGGAGCCCCATGCAGGGCTGGATCCCAGGGCCCCAAGATCATGACCTGAGCTCAAATCAAGAGCTGACTGCTTACCCAACTGAGCCACCCAGGGGCTCCTCCACAGACTTCTTCATCATATGTTTATGTTTTATATGCTTAATTGAATCAAGACCTGTTATACAGTTTTAAATTGAGACAAATTAAGACAGAACCTCATATGTCATGTTTATCATTTATCTTCAGTGCCCAAACCATTGTCTCCATAAATAGGTGGGTATGTAATAAACTGTTTATAATAGTATATATTATGCTGTGTATAAATATGAAATATGTAGTACATAAAATATACCACCCCAAGAGGAAAAGAAGTCCCAATTATAAAACATACTGCACAATTTTATAGGATTCTAGGAATTAAGTATATGAATAGAAAGCAGGTAGATCAATTCATCATCAATTCAGGGACTGGGGATGAAATAGGAAATGCTATATGCAGCAATAGGCATGCTTTCATTCAGTTAAGAACATCATCCTTGGTTCAAGTTTGCTGAGTCGGGAAGATCCTGAGCTCGCTCACCTACTTCTGTGAACACATCAAAACTGCAAGTACATATGGAACAGCTGTCTCTGGGAACTACCTGAAAACTAGCAGAACAGGTCTTCCACAACTAAAGGTGTAAAGAAAAAGCCACATCAGACAGGGGGAGGGGCAGGAATATGGTCTTGTCAGGACCCACACCCCCAGCTTGGTGACCCACAACCAGGAGAGGTATTACTAATATGGAGGTCCTCTCTGAGAAGTGAGGTGTTCAAACCCCACATTGGACCCCACTGCCCTGGGAACCTGCACTGGGAAGATTAGCCCCCATGACATGTCGTTTTTGAAAACCAGCGACCTCAATTCCAGGAGAGCCAGAGGACTGTAGGAAACCAAGACTCCACTCTTAAAGGGCTTACACACAAACTCACACCTCCAAAACCCAGCACAGAGGCAGTAGTTTGAAAAGTGCCTGCACCATATGTGAAGGAGACATATTGATTGATTTTAGGGCATATGCCAGAGGGGCAGGGATTTATTAGAACTTTCTCTGGGGAGGGAAGAGATCGTGGGGACCATTTTTTTGAACTCATTTTCTACCTAGTTGTCCCAGCTCTGGAAGGTGCAGTTTCTGACACTGTCCATCTACCTTGCTAGCACCACTAACCCTACCCTGGCAGCAACCTCTGCAGACCCACTCCCACCAACCGGCACACCCTGGTACGCAACCCTCCAATGCCACCTCTGTATTGCCACAGGTGGCATACAGCTTTGGTTAGAGCCAGACCCCCCCCCCCCCCGCCTCAAAGTGACTTTGCCCCCACACCTGGTAGGCAACCTCAGCCTGGACTGTTACCCCCACCAAAGGGTTCTCACCATGGGGGAATGAAGGCCAGGCCCACCCTCCAGCATACCTGCAACAGTCATGGCTGGGACTTAAAACTAGCTGTGCCAGGGGCCAGCCACATCCACCAACATGCCTGCAACAGCCATGGCCTTGCTATAGCAGGAGGACACATGCAGCCCACAGGGGACACCCCTGGAGTGCTTGGCTCTGATAACCAAAGGGATTATGCTTGTGGGTCCCAAAGGCCAACTGCTACATAAAGCCACTCTTTAAAGACTAAGAGATGTAGTTGGCCTCCCTAATGCATAGAGGCAAACACAGAGAATCAGGCAAAATGAGGAGACAGACGAATATGTTTCAAACGAATACAAAACCTCAGAAAAAGAACTAAACAAAACTGAGATAAGCAATTTACCTGATAAAGACTTCAAAGTAATGGTCATAATGATGTTCACTGAACTTGGGAGAAGAGTGGATAGACACAGTGGGAATTTCAACAAATAGAAACTATAAGAAAGTACCAAACAGAGCTGAAGAATACAATAACTGAAATGAAAAATACACTACAGGAAATCAACAGATTAGGTGATGGAAAAGAATGAATGAACAATCTGGGAAAGAAGGTAACAGAAATCACCCAAGCTTAACAGAAAAAAAAAAAAAAAAGAAGAAGAAAAAAAATATTTAAAATGAGAATAGTTTATGGAACCTCTAGGACAATAAGAGCATTAATATTTACATCGTAGGATATGGGAATGGAGGCAGAAAACCACAACACTCCAAATAGCAAAAGCAGTTGTGTGAAAGAATGAAGCTGAAGGTATCACACTCCCTTGATTTCAAATTATACTACAGAGCTATAGTAATCAGAACAGTATGGTACTGGTATAAAAACAGACACTTAGATCAATAGGACAGGATAGAGAGCCTGGAAGTAAACCTGTATTTATATGGTCAGTAAATCTATGACAAAGGAAGCAAGGGTATGCGACGGGAAATACAGTCTCTTCAATAAATGGTGCTGGGAAAACTGGACAGCTGCAAAAGAATGAAACTGGACCACTTTCCGACACCATGCACAAAAATATAGTCAAGATGGATTAAAGACTTAAATTTAAGACCCAAAGCCATGAAATCTCCTAAAAGAAAATATAGGCAATAAACTCCATGATATTAGTCTCTGCAATAATTTTTGGGTCTGTCTCCTTAGGCAAGGATAAAAAAAAAAAAAAGAAAGAAAGAAAAAGGCTACATCAAACTAAAACTCACGTTGCAGTGAAGGAAGCCATTAATAAGATGAAAAGACAGCCCATTGAAGGGAGAAAATATTTGCCAATGAGTTAGCCAATACAGGGTTAAGATCAAAATGTAGAAAGAACTCATAACTCAGCACCAAAAAACCAAACTCTCCAATTAAAAAGTGGGCAGAGAACCTGAATAGACACTTTTTTAAAGAAGACGTCCAGATGATTGACAGACACATGAAAAGATGCTTAGCATCACTCATCATCAGGGAAATGGAAATGAAACCACAGTGTGATAATCACCTCATGAGAGGGAACCTCGTGCACTGTTGGTGGGAATGTAAATTGGTGCAACCACAGTGGAAAACAGTATGGAGGCTTCTCAAAGAACTAAAAATAAAACTGTCATAGAGTCCAGCAATTCTATTTCTGGGTATTTATTTGAACAAAAAGGAAACACTAATTTGAAAAGACATATCAACTCCTCTATTCATTGCAGCATTAATTATAAGAGCAAAAATACAGAAACAACTTAAGTGTCTGTTGATAGAGGAATACTCCATTATATACGTACATATAAATGTATTATATATATGATGTAACATTACTCAGCCATAAATGGAAATGAAATTCTATTATTTGTGACAACATGGATGGACCTATGGGGTATTATGGTAAGTGAAATAAATTAGAGAAAGGCAGATATCATTTCATTTAATTTACATGTGGAATCTAAAAACAAACAAAACCCAATGACTAAACAAAACAGAAACAGACTTATACATACAGAGGACAGACTACTGAGTGCCAGAAAGGGAGCAGTGGGTAGATGGGCAAAATAGGTGAAAGGGATTAAGAGGTATGGCCTTCCAGTTGTAAAAAATAACAATAATCCACAAGGGTATAAAGTACGGCCTTGGGAATATAGTCAGTAATATTTTAATAACTTCATATGGTGGCAAACATTAACTAGACTTACTGTGGTGATTATTTTTTAATGTACATAAATTTTGAATTGTTATGTTGTACATCTGAAATTAATATAATACTGTATTCAACCACTCTTCAGTGTAAAAAAAAAAATGTCCCTCTAAATTGTAGAAAAGTGCAGTATGAAATCTTAAGTATTCATATGAGGAGTATTGTGAATGTTTAGTTATCCTTAACATTCTTCCAACTTACTAGTAAGTAGGTATCTTTGTCTCTACCTAATATTGGTGGATTATTCTGGGGTTACAACCCAGACTTCTAGCATCTCATTCTTTCAGGTGAGAAAATTGAACATACATCTGATAAAGCAGTCTAAGACTAAGCAACTGTGAGTTTGATATACCAGGAACTTTATAGCTTATCACACTTTGGCATTATTTAATTTTCATAAGGGATAAGCATTTTGCTAAAAGAGGAGATGAAGTAGGGTCCATAGAGATGTTTCTTCCTTTTAAGTGTCACACACCCCATTTTATTCTGTTATATTTAATCACAGGCTTCATATCTAAGCTATGGAAAAAGTGATAAAATGAGAGCTAGGTCAGCTATTGTACAATTTTATCATTATAGCTTCTGCATTTAAATTTGATAGGGTGTTTTCAGAAAGGCACTTTGTAAGGCGTAATGTAAAGGCACTTCAGTTATAAAATATAATGATGTATCAGCCACCTTGTGCTGAGGTTTTCTTTTTTCATTGTAATATATATTATCTATACTGACAAATATGTACAGTTTAAATAAGATTTATAAAGCAAGCAGTCATGTAACCAGCTGTCTGAGCAAGAAACAGAACAATGTAAGCACCCCAGTAGCCTCTCCTGAAAGCTGCCTCTTTCACATTTTCTGTTTGTCTACTAGAGTTAAATACTATTTTGATTTTTTGTGATCATTCCCTCGATTTTTTAGAGAGTTTTAAACCTTTGTATAAATTCTTAAATAATTTAACATGGCCACTTTTGGAACTTTATATAAGTGGGAAAATTATTTTTGACTTTTTGAAAATAAGAATTTATATTTTTACAACAATTTTAGGTAATTAGCAAATAAATAGAAAGGTATAAAGATTCTCCATATACCCTCTGCCCCCATGCATATTTAACCTCCTCCATTATGAACATCCCCCACCAGAGTGGTACGTTTGTTACAGTTGATAAACCTACATTAGTTATGATTACCCAGACTCCACAGTTTCCAGTAGGGTTTACTCTTGGTGTTGTCATTCTGTGCTTTTGCACAAATGTGTAATGGCATGTGTCAATCATTATGGTATCATGCATAGTATTTTCACTTCCCTAAAAATCCTATGCTCCACCTATTTATTCCTCCCACACACCTCCTACTCCCAACGCCCTAGAAACCACTGATTTTTTTCTGTATTCATAGTTTTGTCCTTTCCACAGTGTCACATAGTGGAGTCATACAGTATGTTGCATTTTCACATTGGCTTCTTTTCCTTAATAACATGCATTTTAGTTTTTCCCTCATCTTTCCATGTCCTGATGGCTCATTTCTTTTTAGCACTAAATACTATTGCATTGTCAGGATGTATCACAATTTATTTATACATTCACCTACTGAAGGACATCCCTTTTTTCCCTAGGTTTTAGAAATTTGGAATAAAGCTATTATAAACTTTTGTGAGCAAATTTTTGTGTAGATACAATTTCTTAACACTTTTGGATAAATACCAAAGAGCACAATTGCTGGATCTGTAGTAGGGTCGTGTTTAGTTTTGTAAGAAACCACCAAACTGTTTTCCAAAGTGGCTGTACCATTTTGCATTCCCACCAGCAGTGAATGAGTGTTCCCATTGTTCTGCATCCTGGGCCATATTTGTTGTCAGTGTTTTGGATTTGGGCCATTCTGGTAAGTTGCAGTGTTATTGCATTGTTGTTTTAATTTGCATTGCCCTGAAACCTAAAAAGTGGAGCATCTTTCTTGTGCTTATTTGCTATCATGTGTATCTTTTTTGGCACAGTGTTCAGGTCTTTGACACAATTTTTTTTTTAATTTTTAAATTGGGATGTTCATTTTTTTATTGTTGAGTTTTAAGTGTCCTTTTCATATTCAGTCCTTTATCAGATGTTTCTTCTGAAAATATTTTCTCCCAGCCTGTAGCTTACTTTTGCATTCTCTTGGTATTGTCCTTCAGAGGGAAG
This sequence comes from Ursus arctos, assembly GCF_023065955.2. Classification (NCBI taxonomy): domain Eukaryota; kingdom Metazoa; phylum Chordata; class Mammalia; order Carnivora; family Ursidae; genus Ursus; species Ursus arctos. Next base: position 28,130,035 of record NW_026622986.1, read on the forward strand.
AGAATTATAATTTTAATTATGTGCAGCTTACCAATGCTTTCTACAATGGGTCATGCCTTTAATGTTGTGTCTAAAAAGTCATCACCACCCCAGGGTTATCTAGGTTTTCTCTTATGGTATCTTATGGGAATTTCATCATTTTTACATTTAGGTCTGTGATCCATTTAATTAATTATCATGAAGGGTGTAAGGTCTGTGTCTTTATTCATTTTTTTGCATGTCCAGTTGTTCCAGAGTCATTTGTTGAAAAGACTGTATGATATTGCTAAATCTAAAAAGGCAAACTGATAAAAACAGAGAATACAGTGGTGGTTACCAGAGGATGGGGGGTGGGAAATGGGATAGATGTTTTTTTTAAAGCTGTAAACTTACAAGTTGTAAATAAGCCCTAGGTATCTAATGCACTATATATTGAATACAGACAACAGTATTGTATTATAACCATCAAACTTGGTAAAAGACTAGAACTTTGTTACTCCTGCTACTTAAAAAGGAAGAATCATTATGTAACATGATAGAGTTGGTAATTGCTACAATGACAGCCATTTTACAGTATACAAATATATCAAATTAACATGTTGTACACCTTAAATTTATGCAGTGTTATATGTCAAATATATTTTAATAAAAATGACTATTGTTGCATTGTATCGCCTTTACACTTTTGTGAAAGATCAGATGACTATATTTATGTGAGTCTATTTCTGGATATTCTAATGTATTCCATTGATCTACTTGTCTCTTCTTTTGCCAATATCATATTGTCTTGAGTACTGTAGTTTATAGTAACTCTTGAAATTGGATAATGTCAGGTACGCTTGGGTGGCTCGGTCAGTTAAGTGTCTGCCTTCAGCTCAGGTCATGATCCCAGGGTCCTAGGATCCAGATCCGCATGGGGTTCCTTGCTCAGCAGGGAGCCTGCTTCTCCCTCTGCCTGCCACTCCCCCTGCCTGTCCTCTCTGACAAATAACTAAATAAAATCTTTTAAAAAATTAAATTGAATAATGTCAGTCTTCCCATTTTTTCCTCTTCTTTAATATTGTATTGGCTGTTCTGGGTCTTTTGCCCTTTCATATAAACTTTTTAGAATCAGTTTCTGGATACCCACAACATAACTTGCTGGGATTTTGATTGGGGTTTCATTGAATCTGTAGGTCTAGTTGGGAGTAACTGTTAATCTTGACAGAATGGAGTCTTAATCCATGAACATGGAATATCTCTCCAGTTATTTAGATATTCTTTGATTTTGTTCATCAGAATTTCATAGTTTTCCTTATATAGATCTTGAAATTATTTTGCTAGATTTATACCTAAATATTTCCTTTTAGTACTAATGTAAATGGTATTGTGTTTTAATTTCAAATTCCACTTTTTCATTGCAGTATAATGGAAAGTTATTGATTTTTTTGTATTGCCATTATATCCTGCTACATTGTTATAACCTCTTATAAACTTCCAGGATTTTTTTGCTGATTCTTTCAGATTTTCTACATAGACAATCACTAGTGAACAAATTTTTATTTTTTTCCTTCTCAAACTGCATACATTTTGTTTCCTTTTGTGTCTTACTGCATTAGCGAGTACTTCCAGTACAATGCTGAAATGTAGTAAAGTGAGTGAGCATTATTGCCTTATACCTGATGTTAGTGGGAAAGATTTTTTCTCACCATTAATTATGATATTAGCTGTAAATTTTCTGTAGATTAAGTTGCAAACATGCCCTGTATTCCTTGTTTACTAGTTTTCTTTTTTTGATCATGAGTGAGTGTTGGATCTTGTCAAATGTTTTCTGCATTTCTGCATTATTTAATATTTTGTGTTAAATAATATGATAATGAATTTTTCCTTTGTAATCTATTGACATAATCGATTATATTAATTGGTGTTCAAATGTTGAACCTGGAATAAATCTCACCTTGTTGTGGCATATAATTCTTTTTATACATTGTTGGATTGGATTTTCTGTTAATATTGCGTTAAGGATTTTTATATATACATTCATAAGAGATACTATTCTTTAGTATGGTTTTGGTAGTGAAGTAATGCTGGCTTCATCAAATGAATTAGTACATACTCTGCTTTTCCTTCTGAAAGAGATTGTAGAGAATTGGCATAATTTCTTTCTTAAATATTTGATTTAAGAAATGATCTGTCTGGGTGCCTGGGTGGCTCAGTCGTTAAGCGTCTGCCTTCGGATCAGGGCGTGATGCCAGCGTTCTGGGATCGAGCCCCACATCAGGCTCCTCCGCTGGGAGCCTGCTTCTTCCTCTCCCACTCCCCCTGCTTGTGTTCCCTCTTTCGCTGCCTGTCTCTCTCTGTCAAAATAAATAAATAAAATCTTAAAAAAAAAAAAAAAAAAAAAAAAGAAATGGTCTGTGACTCTAACTGTGCATGATGATCTTTGGGGGAGGTTATTAATTATTGATTCAATTTCTTTAATAGTATGGGGCTATTTAGATGGTCTATTTTTATGTGAGTTTTGGCAGTTTGTGTATTTCAAGGAATTAGTGCATTTCATCTAGGATATCAAGTCTGTGCACATAGAATTGTTCTTTGTGTTTCTTTATTATCCTTTTAATGTCCATGGGATCTCTGTAGTGGTGTTTCTTCTCTCATTTCTGATATGGTAATTTGCAACTTCTGTGTTTGTTGTTGTTGTTGTTGTTGTTGTTAGCCCGGATAGAGGATTATCAATTTGTTGTTATTTCAAAAAAACAGACTTAGGTTTTGATGATTATCTCTGTTCTTTCTACTCTAATTCTTAGTATTTCTTCTCTTCTGCTTACTTTAAATTTAATTTGCTCTTCTTTTTCTAGTTTCTTAAGATGGACATTTAGATGATTAATTTAGATCTTTCTTTTCTAGTATGTAGACTCAGTGCTATAAATTTTCCTCCATGCAGTGCTTTGACTGAATATCACAAATTTCAGAAGTTGTATTTTCATTTTCACTTGAGTTCAAAATATTTTTAAATTCCTCTTGACATTTCTTCTTTTACTCATGTGTTATATTAGAAGTGAGATGTTTAATCTCCATGTAATTGGGTATTATCCAATTCTACTTTTTGTTACTATTTTAAATTTCACAGTACTCTGAGAGCATATATTCATGGTTTATATTATTTTAAATTTGTTAAAATGTGTTTTATGGCCCAGAATATAACCTATCTTGGTGAATTTTCCATGTGAGCTTAAGAAAAATGTATATTCTGTGGTTGCTGGATATGGTCTGTAGATATCAGTTGTATACAGGTGATTGATGGTGTTGTTGAGTTCAGCTGTGTCTTTACTGACTTTCTTCCTGCTTTCTGGCCATTTATGATAGAAGAGTGTTGAATTCTTCAACTATGATAGCGGATTCATTTGCTTCTCCTTGCAGTTTTATCAGTTTTTGAGTAATATAGTCTGATGCTTTGTAGTTAGGCACATGCATATTAAAGATTTTTATGTCTTGGTGGAGAATTAACCCTTTTATCTATTATGTGATGCCCTTCTTTATCTTTAATAACATTTTTTTTCTCTGAAGTGTGCTCTGCCTAAAATTTATGTAGCTTCTTCTGGTTTATTTTGGTTCGTATTAAAATGGTGTATTTTCTTCATCCATTTACTGTTGAACAATATATGATTTATATTTAAAATTGGTTTATTTTAACCAGCATATAGTTGGGTTGTAGTATTCAGTTACTCTCACAGTCTCTTTCATTAAATTAGTGCATTTACACAGTTGGCATTTAAAGTGATTATTGGGGTGCCTGGGTGGCTCAGTTTTTTGATCATCTGCCTTTAGCTCATGTTGTGCTCCAGGAGTCCTGGGATTGAGTCTCACATTGGGCTCCCTGCTCAGTGGGGAGTCTGCTTCTTCCTCTCACTCTGCTTCTCCCCTCACTCGTGCTCTGTCTCTCACCCTCTCTCAAATAAATAAATAAGTGATTATTGATATAGTTGGATTCATATTTATCTTGTTACTGTTTTCTTTATTTTATTGAACTTTAATTTTAATTCTATTATCGTTAACATACAGTGTTATATTAGTTTCAGGTATATAATATAGTGATTCAGTAATTCTGTACATTACCCAGTGTTTATCATGATAGGTACCTTTGTTTTTGTTCCTACATATGTCTTCCACATTTTTTGCCTTTAAATATTTTAATTGAGACTTTGATTCTGTTTTCTCTCTTTTTAAATTTATTTATTTGAAAGAGAACACAACAGGGGGAGGGACAAAGTGAGAGGAAGAAAGAAAATCCTTAACGAGACTCCTTGCTGAGCACAGAGCAGGATCCAGGGCTCAATTCCAGGACCCTGAGATCATGACCTGAGCCCAAATCAAGAGTGGGATGCTTAACCAACTGAGCCACCCAGGTGCCCTGTTTTCTCTTTCTTATTAACAAATCAGTTATAGTTAAAAAAGAACAAAACGTTTTTAATGGTTTCCCTAGAGGTTGCAATATATCTTTATAACTAATCCAAGTCTACTTTCAAATAATACTATATGACTTCATGAATAGTGTGAGTACCTTATAATCACAATCATAATAATAGTAATACTTTAATAATCTAAAAATCTAAATTCCTCTGTCCCATCCCTTGCATCATTGCTGTCATTCATTTCATGTATATGTACATGTCTGTGGTTAAATATATAATAAATGATGTATGCCTAAGCAGAAGTAATTCAACACATTATTGCTATTTTTATTTTGAACAACTTCTCTGTTAGAGCAATTGAATGAAATGAAAGTGTTTATTTTACCTTCTCATTTCTTTTTTGATGCTCTTTCTTTCTTATGTACATTTGAATTTCTGATTTTCCTTCTCTCTGAAAAACATGTTAATATTTTTTGCAAGGCAGGTCTACTGGCAACAAAGTACCTTAATTTTTGTTTGTTTAAGAAAGTCTATTTCTTTTTTTTTTGAAGATTTTATTTATTTATTTGACAGACAGCCAGTGAGAGAGGGAACACAAGCAGGGGGAATAGGAGAGGAAGAAGCAGGCTCCCAGCAGAGGAGCCTGATGTGGGGCTCGATCCCAGAACTCCGGGATCACGCCCTGAGCCGAAGGCAGATGCTTAATGACTGAGCCACCCAGGTGCCCCTTCTTTTTCACTTTTGAAGGATAACTTCACAGGGTACAGAATTCTTGGTTAGCAGTTTTTCTCTCAACACTTTAAATATTTCACTCCACTCTTCTTGCTTGCATGGTTTCTGAGGCAGATAGGATGTAATTCTTATGTTTGCTCCTCTGTCAGTGTTCATTTATCTCTGGCTTCTTTCAGGATAATTCTGGGCTTGGAGTTTATTTTGTGAGAAAATTTGGGATGCTGATTAATTATCTAGTAATTATATAACTTTTGATAATTTTCTGTTATTTTTCAGTTTTGATAATTATAGTTTTCCTAACATTTGTCCATTTTGTTTAAATTTTCAAATATATGGTCTTTAAGTTTTTCATTGTATTATGTTTCTTTCTTCTTAAGGTCAATAATTCCTAGTAATACCTATTTTTTCCATGATATTTATTAATCTGTTACAAGCTTGTTTTTTTAAAGAATTAATTTTCTTTTAATCTTAGATTATAATTTCACTGAGTTTAGAATTATAGATTGACACTTTTTTTTCAGTGTATGGAAAATGTTCTGTGATTTTCATTTTCTTCTACTAATGAGAAATCAGCTATTTCTCTATGTAAATTATGATTCTGTGGATATAATTTTTCTTTTAGTCAGGCTACTTTTAAAGTAACTGCTTTTACTGGTAATCATCAGTATCACTAAAATATATCTGTGTTTGAATTTTGTCCCATTAAATTATTTGCAATAATAAGTTGCAAGTTACAATCTTTTATAGAACACAGAACTTCAAGGCTTTGTTTGTTTTGTTTTGTTCTGTTTTTCTTTTTTAAAAAATTGTCTTGAGCATTAGACGTTGTTAGGGACTGGCTCATCTTATTCTCCAATCATAAAAACAAAAACAAGACGCCAGATTTCTCAAAATATGTAAATATTATCACACTATTCTCTATGCCTAAAAATATCTTTTTTTAAGCACTATTTCAAACTGAACATGATCAACACCTACTCATAATCCAGAAGCACTTCTCTAATTTTCTTATCTCTCACTTGGGATTGACCTTATAAATCATTGTTTTCCCCCACAGTATTTGAACAGATTGTCATTTACTATTGTTATTCATTATGAAGTTATTTATTGAATCCCTATAATGATCCAGAGCCTACTGTAGTGCAGAGTGTGTGGTAGAAACAGGCAACAAGAAATAAAAATGAATAAGTTATATAATATGTTAGAAAGCAATAAGGGCTCTAGGGAAAATTAAAACAGTGAAATGTATATGGTAAAAAATAAACAAGAACCAGATACGGAATTAGAATTCTAAATGGGATTGTCAAGGATGGACCTGATGGAGAAGGTGATATTTGAGCAGTATATTGGAGGAAGTGAGACCATAACCCATGCAGATATACAGAGAGTATATTTTAGGCAAAGAAAATAGCATGAGCATAAATCTTGAAGCAGAAATGTTCCTGATGAATGTAAAGAACAAGGAGGTAAATGCAGATGGAATTAAGTAGGGAAGAATAATTGTTGAGCTTATTAAAAGAATGATTTATATATTATGTTTTGTGAGCTATTTCAATGACATTGCATTTTAGTGAGTTCAAAAGACTTACTTTATAAAGGGACCTAGAAAACATTTTAAACTAACAAAGTAGAAAAATATAAATTCTCAGAATGGGTATTATGCAGCCAAAAGAGTAAATAGAAGTAAATTTATAGCTTTATATGTTTACATTACCAAAGAAAAAGGATTTTAAATCAAGGCTATAACTATATTTTTAGGAATAAGATAAAGAAAAGGAAGTTAAAGAAAATAATGAAAAATAAGCCAATGGGCAATAGAGGAATTAACTTAGCCATTGTGTCTGTAATAAGGTTAATGAAATTGATAAAGACCTAGCTAATAATTGAATGAGAAAATACAAAACATTAATATCAGGAATGACAGAGGATTGCCAAAACAGATTAAGGGTATTAAAAATATCATGAATTCATATTAGGAACAACTCTATTTCAATAAATTTTAAAACTCTGATGAAACAGTCAAATTTATAAAAAAACAATTTACCAAAACTGACACAAGGAGAAGTAGAAAATTTAATACTCTTTATCTTTTAAAGTAATTAATAAAATTTCCGTCTTCAAAGGAATCTTTAGGTACAGATAGTTATACTACTGAATTATAGCAAATACTTAACGAGTAAATATTAGTAGTAAAAATCAAATTTTACACTACTTTTAAACTCTTTCAGGAAATAAGAAGGAGACACTTCTTAGTTCATTTTTTGAGGTCATCGTTATTGTGGTGAGAAACCTGATGTAGCTATTACAAGAAAATAAAGTTAAGGAACCGTGACCATCAAGAAAATAGCTGTAAAAATCCTTAATGAAATATAACATTCAAATCCAGCAATATAAACAACAGGTAGATATCATGCTCAAATAGGACTTATTTAAAAAATATATAAGGAGGTTTAACATTGAAAAATTAATTATCATAATTCACCACGATAGAATAAGGGAGAAAATACATATCATTCTGATAGATACAGAAAATGCATTTGACAAAATTCAGTATCTAATATCTATTCGTCTTAAAAATATGACACAAACTAGGAATAGAGGGAATTTTCTCCACTATCAAAGTAAATATATGAAACATGTACAGCTGATATCATACATGGTGAAATATTAACATGTTTACTAAGATTGAGAACAAAATTACAAAAGGTCAGGGTTTTGGGTTTTTTTGTTGTTGTTTTGTTTTTGTTTTGTTTTTGAGAGAGAGAGAGCATGTACATAAAAGCTGGGGTGGGGGTAGCATGCAGAGGGAGAGAGAGCAAGAGAATCTTAAGTAAACTCCATGCCCAGCCTGGAGCCCACCCTGGGGCTCATCCTCACAACCCTGGTATCATGACCTGAGCTGAAATCAAGAGTTGGATGCTTACCCAACTGAGCCATCCAGGTGCCCCCAAAAGTCAGTTCTAATTCCATCTCTTCAATATTGTCTCTTGCCAATGTACTTGGCAAGGTAAAAAAAATGAAAATAATAATAATAATAATAATAATAATAATAATAATAATAATAGAAAGGAAGGAAGGGGGAGTAAAAATTTTGGAGGAAAAATAAAACTGTTCTTATTCACACATGATATGATTGACTGCATGGGAATTCCTCAATAATTTACTTGGTAGTTTCAAACTGGAAACACCTAAAATGTGCATCACTAGGTGTTGAGAGACAGTTCTCTGAGGTTTTTCTGCATGTCTTCTATCAGCTTTTGTTCTGGACTGTCTTTCCAAGGATGTTTGTATAGGGAAATGTTAGGATGCAGAGATAGTGTCTCACTCCGGGGTAGAGGACAGATTTGTTTTCTCTTTATCATAATAAAGATGAAACATCTCCAAGGAAAAGATAGAGCAGGTTCACTAGCATCTCTACCCACCTCCAGATCATGCTCCAGGGATTTGGAGGTGGATCAAGAAAAATTGATACTAACATGAATTTTGTGCCTCTCTTCTGCCATGAGTAATACAGTTCTTTATCTTTGACCGAGGACTTTTTAGTCCTGTCAGCACTTACGAAACTGGGGCAGGCTAATTTGCTGGTTTACAAGGAGGGTAAAATCTCTTTTTTCCTTTTTCTGACACTGACAAAATGATAAAATGGATAAGCCAGGAAATATTTATATAATCACATATCACTTAGCAATTAAAGAGAAACAAATATTGATAATACATTTGGCAACAGAGATGGCTCTCAAAAAGCATTGTGCAAAAGAAGGCAGACACAAATGTCTACAGATAGTGAGATAAATGTGTATGAGTCATACAACAGGTAAAACTATAGCAGTAGGAATCAGATCTTTTGTTGCCTACAGTGGTGGCTATGGGCTTTGACTAGAAACCCTCACGAGGAACTTTCTGTGTTGGAAATATTTTATATCTTTTTTTTTTTTCCATAGTAATATTTTTATTATATTATGTTATTCACCATACAGTACATCCCTGGTTTTTGATGTAAAGTTTGATCTTGATTGGGGTATGAACTCATGGATGTCCACATTTGCTAAAACTCATTGAATTGTACATTTAAGATTTATGGCTTTTTTTTAAGTATTTTTTTTTATTATGTTATGTTAGTCGCCGTACAGTATTTCCTTAGTTTTGTTTTGTTTTGTTTTGTTTAAGATTTTATTTGTTTATTCGACAGAGAGAGAGACAGCCAGCGAGAGAGGGAACACAAGCAGGGGGAGTGGGAGAGGAAGAAGCAGGCTCATAGCGGAGGAGCCTGATGAGGGGCTCGATCCCATAACGCCGGGATCACGCCCTGAGCCAAAGGCAGACGCTTAACCGCTGTGCCACCCAGGCGCCCCAGTATATCCTTAGTTTTTGATGTAGTGTTGCATGATAAGACTTATGGCTTTTATCTCAATGTGAAAAAGAGTATGAAAATGTCTGGGGTCTATCTTAAAAGTCCAGCATACCCCATATTTTGCTAGTACTATTCTCTCGCGGCACGATTCTTGTTTCTGATTACCTTTTGACCTGTGGAACAACAGCGCTTCGTCTTTATTCAACTATAGTCTGTGAAACTTTTCTTTATTAGGCTTTCTATTCCCCATTCCAAATTAAATATGCTTTGACAAAGGTCAAGATTCTCAGCATTCTTTTGTTGTGTGTGACAGCTGGCTAAACACTCCCTGCTTTGTGTCTATGAATAGTTTATCTCAGATCCTCCGACTTTACAAAGAGGTTACAAAGACAGACGTGATGGTGACATTTTATGAAGAATTAGGAATAGATTTGGATTTGCCAGCATTTTGTTGCTTTTTCAAGATCCATTTTGCACTTATTGTGATCTCTTAAGTACTCGTGTTCTTTCTGTAACTTTCCAAAATGCTCTGAACAAGATGAAGGAGTCTGAAGAAGTGATACTGGAGACGGTTTTTAGAAATCAGTCTAAAATTAGGTCCATTTACTAGAGTAGAAATAGACATACTATACTAGATAATTATAATACTAAGTGCACACTGGTGGCATAACCTAATACACGTTAGGACACAATAAGTTAGATCAGTTTCAAGAACTTCATCCATGCTTTGATTTCAGACTACATTGTAGAAGGGCCAAAAGGTACCTCACTTTGTTCCTTAGATCCCTGAATTCACGCAGAAAATAGCAAGAGCAGCAATTTTATTTTCCCAAAATAGCAGCATTCAGTCAGAGAGCTCTAAGATGTTGATTCCAAGACCCTATTAAAAAAGTCTTTAGAGAATTAAATTATGTTTAAATTGAATGAGTGTCATTTTCTGTGGCCTTGCCCTGTCTCTCTAACCCTGGTTAAGCTGAGTGCAATAACCTGTGGGAGCTCTGGTCACAGGTTGAGTGTCACACTAATGATCTCAGGTCAGAACTTGCATTTTCGTCTGAGATACACGTAAGCCTCTGGTATTTCCAGGCTTCAAAAGCTCTTAGCACAACAGGAGTTCTTAACCTTGCATGATGTATTTTTTATTTTTAATCTTTGTCTCTCCTTGTTTGACAGGCAAAGGTCTTGTACCTGGGTCATTTTCTGTGACTTTCTTGTTCTTCCTTCCTAAATGCCCAGCAATTGGCAGGTAACATTTACCAGGTCACTCTGACCTCCATGGGCAAAGTAGTTTTCCTTTAGTGAAGGCGGGAAAGTGAGGGGGTTTGGATGGAGCCAAGGATGCTTGTTAAACCATTACCAAGTTTAAACTCTGTAGGTAGGGAAAATGTTCTAAAGTTGGAGTGAGGTTCACCTTCAAACTCCATGGTTTAGGTGAATCCAGATTTGACATATTCTCTTGATATAATAAATTATGCCCCAGAGATTGTTTTAAAAAACACCACTAGAAGTATCCTTCTATGTTTTGTGTTAAAATAAATTTCCATAATTCATTGCTTTGTCACCAACTGTTAAAAATAATGGGAAGAGTAATAGCAGTGGCAGGGCAGGAGACTAATCGACATACCAAGTATAAGTAGGACTGTGTGGGAAAATGCCAGCGTGGGCAAGTAACAGCTCTCCAGTAAATAGCTGTATGTATTACTCCATGCACTTCCACAGCCACTAACATTTGGTCTTACAATGTATTCATATTAAGAGGGGATTTAATTTCCTATTTAAGTTGCTCTCTCTTAACTTTTGAAGGAGCTACACATGTTGAGTTCAGAATTTCACCAAGGGAGACATTGCTGGCTCACCCACGGCTGCCCCCCCAAAATATTAATTTTTCCATGTCTCAGATGTGGCCTTTCAGTAGCTTAGCATCTGAACTTAATAATGCAATAATAATGTTACTGTTATTTTATCAGTTTATACTAGGAAATAAGAACAATATCGTGCTTATTTGCAGGACCAGTTACTCCCTTATTATGGATAACATGCATGGAAAAATCAAGAAGAAACATAAAGTTAAAAGAAAAAAAAAAAACATAAAGTAAATAGAAAGTGAATAAGAGCAGTGAGTTATTTATGGAACTGAAATGGTTAGGGTTTTCACCTCTATAACATAAATGGACTTGATACATAAAGTGCAGTATTCAAAGTTTATGGGCTGATTCCCTATCTGTTGTGCAGTGATTAAATAGATATGAACTGTGTTTACCTCCAGGTTTCTCATTATTTTATAAATGTGCATCACTTACTAGTTATTTTTTCAATTTATATGTTATTTCCCTAAATATTTTGTTACCCCCAAATCATGAAGTTACTACTGTCCCTGGAGCTCATATACCTGCCATAGCCACCACCTGAGTTCTCATCTGGTTGTTGGAACCACAATGGAGACCTTGTAGAAATGAGGGGTGTACTTGCCACGGTGCTCCAGCCTTGCTGGTGGGGCACCTGACCTCTCACAGACACTCTTGTTACCAATCACTGCTGCCCTTTAGAAACCTTCGAGGATAAGATGGCCTACCCCTTCATTCTAGAGTACCACACTATTGCATCCTACTCCAAGTTTGAGAAAGTAGTTTGCAGGATTTGACCCTACTGCTACCCATTGGGATATAGATGGACACATTTGGAGCTGAGAGACCCTTGACATTCTCTGATACAAGGTCTTGCTCATTGCTAGGATGAGAAACTATGAGAATTGGTTGTATCATGGGTTGAGGAGGGTCCTTGACAGATTTTAAATATCCTGTCAGGGCTTGAAGAAGTCATTGTTTTGTTAAGTAGAGACAAGGCAAACAACACATTTTGAGTATAAAGGATTTAACGTAGAATTGGGGGCTTAAATGATTTCAGAAGAGTAGGAGGAGCAGAAGCCATGGAAATTGCCTCTAAAGTTTATGGAAGCTGGTGCTGATGGGCAGGGAATCCAGCAACTAAGATTTCAACCAAAAACATTAAAGAAGATAGTTCTCAGAGTTGTCACAAAGTTGTTGCCGTTCTCAAAACAAAACAAAACAAAACCGAGAAGTTCTCACTAGCTGCCTCAGCTTGCAAGAAAGGTGGCTTCTGAGAGCTCCCCATCCAGCTGTCAGGAGTCTCACTCTGCCCACGTCTGGCTGCAACGGCCTTCTGAAAACTTTGGTTTCCACTTCTTTTCTGTCTTTTAAATGTCACACAATTTCTTCTCATTGGCAAACTCTATCCCAGGAAAAGGATTCTAGAAAATGCAGCTCCTGGCTTTTCCGCTGCAGGGGGGAGGAGTCCTTATAAGAAAGTGGTAGTGATGTTGCATTAACAACAGACCACCTGGAACAGGCTTAGAGTAGGGTCAAGCCCATCGGCATTTATGTTTTCTGTACCCATTTGTGTTTGTACACTGTCTGCATGTGTGAGAGCTTGCCTGCTTAGTGAGTTCTCACCCTAGCTTCAAGTAAAGCTGTCTAACCTAAGTCTAGTTTTCTCCCACTAAAATATACCCATGGATAGTTAGAGTCTCCACTCAAATGATTGTTCTCAAGAATCATATATTAATATTATTGGGATTTTAAAGAAGAGTTGAAGGGCACCTGGGTGACTCAGTCTGTTGAGCCTCTGATTCTTGATTTCGGCTCAGGTCATGATCTCAGTGTCATGAGATCGAGCCCCGCATTGGGCTCCATGCTTGAATGTGGAGCCTGGTTAAGATTCTCTCTACCCCCTCCTGCCCCTCCCCCCACGCATGTGCCCTAGCTCTCTCTCTGTCTCTCAAAAAAATAAATAAGGGCTCCTGGGTGGCTCAGTCGGTTAAGCATCTGCATTCGGCTCAGGTTGTGATCCTGGGATCTTGGGATTGAGCCTGGCATTAGGCTCCCTGCTCAGCAGGGAGCCTGCTTCTCCCTTTGTGCCTCCCTTTGCTTGTGTGCTTGTTCTCTCTCCCAAATAAATAAATTTAAGAAAAAGATTACAAAAATAAAACAAAAGAGAGTTGAATCTGCCACAAAGTCACTGTAGAAAGGATTTCCAGGCAATATCTTCCTTAGAAAATCCTGGCTAAATGTTAAGAATTGTACATAAGTAATATATATATATATATCATACGTGTGATACATTTGTAAGAATGCATATGTAAGAATACACATATATATAGTAATATTATATGATAATATATCTAGTGTATGTTGTGTGTGTTTATGTATATATACTTTTTAACATATAATGTTTTTTGAAAGTGGAATACTGTAAAACTAAAGTCTAATTAAATCATAGTCAGCAACCTTCCACAGCTTTTGACAGAAATAGTGTGTTTCAAGGAAAGCCTTTCAGTTATGTGTACATAATTAATGCTGATTTGACTAGCCAACATGTAGGTTTTCTTTACAGGCAAGTGAAAGACACTGAGCTTATCCAAGCTTATTTCTCAGGAGTCAAACTTCAGTGACTGAAGATTTACACTCTGAGATACATTTCAAAAGACAGAAATTATTATTGAGGGACTGTTTCTACCCAAACGTCTTCATTTATGTGTTTTATATTGCTCACCTGTGGCTATGGCATTTTTTTTTCTCTTTTTCTTTTGTCAGGTTAAAAAAAAATAATAATATATAAATGAAGAGAAAAAGAAAGGCTTGGGAATCTGTTCTCTTGAGTGGCCTTCCTTATCGGAGTTTTCATACACACATTAAAGGAAACTGTCCCAGTTTACATGTAAACAGAACAAATATCTGTCTTTTCTATTCAGGATGGATTCTATTTTTAAGCATAAACCCCTTTGAAACCAATTAATACTAGGTATCTGACCTACATACAGATTCGGAACTCCTTACTCTGTTTTTCTCCTTTTTGTTTTTAAAGCAACACAGTTGCTCTTAGGTCTTTGTATCGATTTCATGGGTCATTTTCTCAGTGTGTATGTATTATTTGAAACATTTCCAAAAAGCTCTTTAACCAGTATTTTTACCCTACTAAATACCTTTTTATCGTTTCCCATAATGCTGGAGTTGATTTCTGTATTTCAGAGGGCAATGTAAAATGTCTCTGGCCACATAAGTTGATCCCACAGTAAGGTTGCCATACTCAGCCTTCAGAAAAGTTGTGAGGGGGAAAAATGTAGTTCCTTATCTGTTCCTGTGTTCTACGTCTGTACCTTGTTGTTGTTGTTGTTGTTTCTTCTGGCCTCTGCACCCTGTGTCTTCTCCCACTGAGGACCTTCCTCTGTGATCTTACTTTTGGGTGTCTTTTGTTGTGACCTTTGTGTGATCAAATAACCACCACATTTAGGTTTGTTCCACCTCTGGGTCTCTGCATTTTAATTAATTAATTTATTTATTTATTTATTTATTTATGGGGGAGGGAGAGGGAGAGAGAGAATCTCAAGGAAACTCTGCTGAGCATGAAGCCTGATGTGAGGCTTGATCTTCCAATCCTGAGATCATGACCTGCACCGAAATCAAGAGTCAGGGGCTGAACCAGCTGAGCCACCCAGGCATGCCTGGGCCTCTGCAATTTAAAAGAAAACCTTCTTGCTTAAAAATAAATTTCAAGAGGTTTACCAAAAGGGAAATAATGTCTAAAGCTGCAATTTTTGGCATCATTGGCAGTGCTGGGAAAAAATATTTTTGTGAAGGAGAAAATTATTAATCCAGGGACCTTAAAATTCAGACATACGTGCATAAATATTGGCCGTGTTGGGGCACCTGAGTAGCTCAGTCAGTTAATCATCCAACTCTTGATTTCAGCCCAGGTCACGATCTTAGGGTTGTGAAATCGAGCACCATGTTGGACTCTGTACTAGGCGTGGAGCATGCTTAAGATTATCTCTCTCCTTCTCTGTCTCTGCCCCTTCCCCTGTGCCCACACACACTCTCTCTCTAAGAAAAAAAAAAAAAAAAAAAAAAAGAAAGAAAGAAAAATTGGCCATGTTGTTAATAAAACAGTTTTAAAGGGATGCCCAACCATTTTATATTTCTTTGAACATTCAGTAGAGCAGAAATTTTGCTGAGTTCCCTTGATGATCACAGGATATTACTAAATAACATGCCTTTTACTTATTTTTTTAAAGATTTTATTTATTTATTGGACAGAGAGAGAGAGAGAAAGCCAGCGAGAGAGGGAACACAAGCAGGGGGAGTGGGAGAGGAAGAACCAGGCTTCCAGCAGGGAGCCTGATGTGGAGCTCAATCCCAGGACCCTGGGATCACGCCCTGAGCTGAAGGCAGAAGCTTAACGGCTGAGCCACCCAGGTGCCCCGACAACATGCCTTTTAAACCCCAGAATGATTCTAGGAATTTTGCAATTTATTTGTAGGATCATAATGATGTAGACTAACCCAAGGCTTTATGTCCAACTATATATCTGCTGTTGATATCTTTATGTTCCTCTACTATAATGTCTCTGCACCTTTCATGGCAGGGTGCTGCCATCGAGCACCTCTGTGAATTGTATATCTGGAATGCATCATTGGCATTTCCCTTTCCCCAGTGCCTCATTTATAACCAAATCCAGAGTCCTTTGGAATTTATCTTCCGCATATAGTATTAGGCTGCAATGAACACCCATGTGAGAACAACCCTTCTTGTAAAATGAAACATAATTCCTTTGGGTCCTTCTTGTATCTTTCTTCAAAATTGCTTATGTCTCCCTCCAACATTCCCAAAGATAACATCTTTTTAAAACTTTTTGTTCATCATTACTGCATTTCTTTTTTGTTTAACTGTACACATGCATTTTAAAAGATATGCCTGCATATGTATGTATACTATATATATTAACATTTAAACATTCTACATAAATAGAATTATATTGTTGAAATTTGCTTTTTTTACTTAAAAAATGTATTTGTGGCACTTGAGATGCTCAGCAGATTTTATTTTCCTAAATGGCTATGACAATCTTTCTCATCCTGTATGCTTTTCTTACCATGTGACTTTGACAGTTCTCCTGAGAGGTGCCTGAGGGTTCCCTCATCGTGAATCTGGGTGGGAGCTTTTGATGTCTCTGATCAATAAAATATAGCAGAAGTATACTATGTGACTTCTGAAGTAGATCATAAGAAGGATACAGCTTCTGTTCTACTCTCAATTTTAAGATGCTTGCTCAAGGGAGATCAGCCGCTATGATAGGAGGAAACCAAAACTAGCCCATGTGGAGAGAATCATGGAGAATCCTCATGGAGAGGAATGGAGATATCAGCTGACAGCCAGCCTAGTAGATCTGGAAGTGAGCATAGTTTTAGATGGCAATAATCCCCAACCTTCCAGTCTACCAATGGAGGCCTCAGACAAGATAGAAAAGAGATTATCCATTTCCAATATAGTTTATCTAAATTCTGACCAATGCAAACCAAGAAGCATAGAAAATGCTTGCTGTACATTGCTAATTATTGGGAAATGATGCTATGAAACCATACTAACTGGAACAACAAATACCTCTCCACTTCATTTATTATGATTACTGTACATTAAATTATTTGAATATATCACAATTTATAAATTTATTCTGTTGCTAGACACTTAGTTTCACTTGTTTTATATAAAGCTGCTAATAACATTCATCAGCATATCTGTAGTGTGCGTATGCAGGAGTTTCTTTGGTGACTTATAATTAGGAGAAGAATTGCTTTGGTCCCAAAATATGCATATCTTCAGCTTTGCCAAATACATTGTCAAATGCTCAATGAGATGATTCTAATTTGTACTTCCACCTGCAATATATGAGTTTTTATTATCCTGTAACCTAATTAAAAAAAAATTATTTATTTATTTGACAGAGAGCGTGTGGACAAGGAGGGGGAGTGGCAGGCAGAGGGAGAGGGAGAGGGAGAAGCAGGCTCCCTACTGAGCAAGGAGCCCAATGTGGGGCTTGATCCCAGGACCCCAGTATCATGAACTGAGCAGAAGGCAGACACTTGACCCACTGAGTCACCCAGGCACCCCCTGCCCACAGCCTAAGTTTTTAAAATTATTTATTTATTTATTTATTTATTTATTTGAGAGTGAGAGAGAGAGAGAGTCGGGGGAGAGGAAAAGAGAATCTGAAGCAGACTCCGCACCTGAGCACTGAGCCCCAGGGGCTCAGTCCCAAAACTGTGATACATAACCTGAGCCAAAACCAAGAATTGGATGCTTAACTGACTGAACAACCCAGGCACCGCCCCCCCCCCCGTAACCTAATTTTTAAATACAAATTTGGTATTTGAACCAACTTATTTCTTGATTGTAATATCACCTTTGGCTTAAAGTTCTGTAATTAATCGTGAGGTTTAACAGCATTTTATATGTTTATATTGTGGATATAATTTATATATATTCTAACATAAAAGAATTCATGAATCTCAGGGCACCTGTGTGGCTCAGTTGGCTAAGTGTCCAACCCTTGGTTTTGGCTTAGGTCATGATCTCGCAGTCGTGGGATCAAGCCCCACATGGGGCTCTGTGCTTAGTGTGGTGTCTGCTTTAGATTCTTTCTGCCAGTCCCTCCCTCTCTGCCCTTCCTCACTCCACTCTCTCTCTCTCTCTCTAAAATAAATAAATAAAATCTTAAAAAAAAAAAAAAAAAAGGATTCATGAATCTCTTGGATAGACCACACTCAATCATGTGTTTTCCTATGTATTGACTGTTGACTAGGTTGACTAATTTTGTTCTTTTTTTTTCTACTACTATTAAAATATTGATATTTATATCTTAACTTCAAAATTAACATCCACCCCACATTTCCTTTCTTATTCCATAATTCTTAAGATAGCAAGTCTATATTAATACCAAACATACATTACAAAGAGATCTAATCTTTATCTTTCTTGAAATTAGGTTTTTTTTTTTTTTTTTTTTCTGTTTTTAATGTTTGTACATTTAACTAAATTCACTTTTGAAAATTTCCAGGCCATATTTCATTGAAATATGCTCAATTATAAATTTAAACACTTTAACAATTACAGATATATTTTCATTGAGTCAATTAAGTATATTATATATTTAAAGTAATTTTCCATTTAATTTCTGCTCAGATTTATCTAGATGTCATTAGTTTCAGTAATGTTTTATAGTTTTCAGAGAACCAGTTTGCACCTATTTTGTTACATTTTTTTTCCTAAACATTTTACTACTTTTGGTGTTATTTTAAATGAATTTTTTTCTATTTCATTTCAAGTTTATCACTAGTGTATAGAAATACTGTAGATTATTATGTATGTTGATCTATATCCTGCAACATCACTTAACTTGTTTATTACTTATAGTAGCATCTATAAATACCATAGTAAATAGTATTACTCTATAATAGTGGATTTCTTAGGATTTTCTGTATACAAGACTATGTCCTCTGCAAAGAGAGGGACTTTCACTTCTTACTTTCCCGTTTTGATTCCTTTGATTTATTTTTCTTGTCTAGTGGTCCTGGCTAAAAATTTCAGTGAAATGTTGAAAAGAAGTGACAATAGTATGATGTTACTTGTGGGGATTTTTGTACATGGACTTTATAAGTTTGAATAAGTTCCCTCCTACATTTAATTATTGAGGGGTTTTTTTTAATAATATAGGAAGTCAAATTCTATAATTTGCTTTTTCTGCATCTGTTAAGATAATCATGTCATTTTCATCCTTTATTCTCTTGATATGCTATAGTACATTAATTGATTTTGGTTGTTAAACCAACCTTTTTGAACCAATTATTGAGTAAGTCTCAGTTTGTTACGGTATATAATCCATTTGATGTACCTCTAGATTCAGTTTGCTAATATTTTGTTGAGGATTTTTCATTCTAATTTCTAATGATATATTGTTCTGCAGTTACCTTTTCTTATGAATGATTACTGTATGTTATTAAGTTATTCAAATGTATCACAATTTATAAATTTATTCTGTTGCTGAACACTGAATTTGTTTCACCTTTCTGCTATTTTATATAAAACTGCTAGTAGCATTCATAAACATACCTGATTTTGCTACCAGGAGACATTGACCTCGTAGAATAAATTGAGAAATATCCCTCTTCTAGTTTTTGGAAAACTTGTGAAGAATTGATGTTAATTCCGTAAATGTTTAGTGGAATTCACCAGTCATCTGGTTCTTGGCTTTAAATTGTGGTAATTTTTTTTTAATTTGCTTTTCAAATTCTCAACAAAATATTAGCAAATTAAGTCCAACAATACATTTAAAAAGGTACTGATCACAATCAAGTGGAATTTATTCCAGAAATGCAAGGTTCAATATTCACAAATCAAACAAATGATACATCACATTAACAAGAGAAAAGGTAAAAACCATATGATCATTTTTATATGTGTAGAAAAAAATCATTGACAAAGTACAACATCCATTCATATAAAAACTCTCAACAAAGTAGGTTTAAAAGGAACATACCTCATCATAATAAAGACCATATACAGAAACCCACAGCTGACATCATAATCAATAGTGAAAAATAGAGCTTTTTCTTGAAGATCATGGAGCAAGACACAGATAAACACTCCTACCACTTTTATTTAACATAGTACTAGAAGTCCTAGCCACAGCAATCAGACAAGAAAAAGAAATAACAGGCATCCAGATTGGTAAGGAAGAAGTAAAACTTTCACTATTTGCGGATGACATGGTATTATATATAGAAAACCCTAATGACTCCACCAAAAAAATACTAGACCTGATAAATGCATTTAGTAATGTCACAGGATACAAAACCAATATACAGAAATTAGTTGCATTTTTATACACTAATAATGAAGTAGCAGAAAAAGTGATTAAGAAAACAATCCCATTTACAGTTGCACCAAAAAAGAATAAAATGCCTAGGAATAAACTTAACTGAGGAAATGAAAGAGCTTTACTTTGTAAACTATAAAACACTGATGAAAGAAATTGAAGATGACACAAGCAATTGGAAAGATAGTCTATGTTCATGGATTAGAAAAAATAACATGTTAAAATGCCCTGCCCAAAGCAATCTACAGTTTATATACATAAGATATTATGTGATTGCTTCTTAAATCAGGTAAGAAGAGAAGTGGGATTTGCAATTATACTGTACTTAGCTACATTATTACCTTTATCAGTATTCTTTTGTGTGTGTATCCAGTTTACTTTCTAGGATCACCTACTTTCAGCCTCACCAAAACTTCTTTTTGTGTTTCTTGTAAGGTGGGCCTGTCAGCAAGGAGATCCTTTGGGCTTACTTGTTTGTTTTGTTAATCTGGGAATGTCTTTATTTTGCCTTCATTTTTAAATGGGGCTTGTTTATTTTTTTAGTGACATAGCTGGCATATTTCAGTGAAGTTTTTTTCTGCTGCAGTTCACAGCCTGGGGCATTCTCACAATCATATTGGCATGACAGTCAACACTGGCTGGGTTCCCTTGACTGTTTCTTTCCCTGATCTCACTGTTAAGCTGCCTGTTCTTGTTGGTATTACACCCAGCTGTTCACCTACAGCAATTGCTGGCTCACCACTCAATCGCTTTCAACAAAGTTGTGAGGATAGATTGCCATAACATAAGAACAAATGAAATTTAGGCCTTTGCAAAGTGGTCTTTGAGACCAATTTTTGAGTCTTCTTTCAACTCCAGGGAGCTCTTCTTGTCTGTCTCTTTCACTGACTCTGTTAACCTCATATCTGATCTATAGTTAACCTGTTTGTCTTCATGGAGCTATCAGTCTTCTCTTCATTGCACAACATCAGAATCTTCGCTGTTATCAGTAACGTCTTTAGGCTTGAACTTCTTCACATTCTATCTGTTCCAAAAAAGTTAGTTCCCTTGGAAAGAGCTTCAGAGCTTTCTATTCTTATGTCTTGTCTCTCCCTATGAATAAGGCACCTGCTTTCATTTCCAGAGTTGGAATGGAAACCATGTATCACTTCTCTACGAATGCCCTCCCTGCTTACAAGCAGAGTGCTAGGCAGGGTGATAGCCTCTGGTCTTCATGCCTCATATCTCATGGTATGGGGCCTCTGTCCTTTGAGTAAGCTCAACTAAGGGTACGTGTGGCTTCATCTTGTCTACCTTCCATGCTTGGGGTAAAGCTTCCACGTTATGAGTGGAAGCTGGTTGGAGGAAGGGAGCCTGTGATCTCTCAGCCATTGTTTCCTGAAATAGTTTCTGCAGCTTGGAGCTGGGGTTAATGTGGCATAGTGAGAAATGCTGCCTCATAACAGCTGCTACGCGTCTGGTAATGCACTGCTTAAGCATCAGCAAATAGCTTGACAGGAAAAGCACCTTGGAATGTTGGGCTCAGTTCAATGAGTATCCTATTTCTTGAGTAGCTTGGACACTCAAATTATGCTGCCTTGGTAAATTTCTACGGTTTTCAAATTGTGTGTGTGTGTGTGTGTGTGTGTGTGTGTACGTACATATTTATATGTTCATAGCTAACCATTTGATTTTAGTAGGGAGGCTTGTTATGGCTGAAAGGTGAAAATCTAAATTCAGAACAATTGGATATGGAGCATTTCATTGTTTTCTATTTACTTTTCTATTTCTTCATTGAACCATAAATTATTAAAATTAATTTTTATTTTCAACCTTATCAACTTTTAGGATATGTTTAGTTATTCATAATTCTGTTGTATTTAGAAAATAAGTCCTGACTGCCAGTAATTTTCTGAATTTTTGAGAATCGATTTACTACTTTTGATAGGATCCTTTAATCAAATATATATACTTGGAAAAAATGTATTACCTTTAATTGTTTCTTTCAAGGGTTAAATATATCATCAAGTTCTTCTCTTTATTTGTGTTTTTCAAATATTTTTTTTTCTCCAGGGTAATTATTTATGTTCATCATCTATCAATAACTCTGAGAGTTATATTAAAATATTTACACATCATGTAAAGTTTATCAGGTTTTTTTTGTGTGTTATATTGTGATTATAAATTTTGTAGCTTTAGTGTGAAGATGAATACAAATTATCTCTCTCAATTATTTTCTTTAAAAAAGTCCAAATTATTATATTTGTATACCAGCTCTCTTTTGGAGTACATCTGTCTAATTTTTTTTAAAGATTTTATTAATTTATTTAACAGAGATAGAGACAGCCAGCGAGAGAGGGAACACAAGCAGGGGGAGTGGGAGAGGAAGAAGCAGGCTCATTGCGGAGGAGCCTGATGTGGGGCTCAATCCCATAACGCCAGTATCACGCCCTGAGCTGAAGGCAGACGCTTAACGACTGCGCCACCCAGGCGCCCCTACGTCTGTCTTATTTTTCCCTATCTTTTTAGTTTTGAATATTTAACATTTTAATACTTCATAAGTATATCTTATAATGATATCTACATTTCAGCTTTTAAAAATATTTGCTGTGATTTAAATGGTAGTATGGTTTGTGTATTGCTCATATGTTGAATGTACTCTTTTCTTTATTGTAAAAGTATAATTATTTACATGGAGGTGTGTGTGTGTGTGAGAGAGAGAGAGAGAGAATGTGTGTGATTAAAGACTTTTTTTAAATTTAAATTCAATTAATTAACGTATCGTGTATTGTTAGTTTCATAGGTAGAGTTCAGTGACTCATCAGTTGTGTATAACAGCCAGTGCTCATTGCATCACATGCTCTCCTTAATGCCCATCACCCCGTTACCCCATTCCTCCAACTCCCTCCCTTCCAGCAACCCTCAGATTGTTTCCTATAGTTAAGAGTCTCTTATGGTTTGTCTCCCTCTCTGATTTTGTCTTATTTTATTTTTCCCTCTCTTCCCCTATGATCCTCTGTTTTGTTTCTTAAGTTCCACATATGAATAAAATCATATGATAATTGTCTTTCTCTGATTGGCTTATTCCCCTTAGTGGAATACCCTCTAGTTCCATCCACTTCATTGCAAATGGTAAGATTTCTTTTTTTTTTTTTTTTTTGATGTCTGAGTAATATCCCATTATACACACACACACACACACACACACACACACACACCACATCTTTATCCTAAAGACACTTTGGAAGTCTGATCTGCTTTGCATTTTCTCTGCTTGCTTCTAATTAAGGTCGTTACTTTCCTTATGTGCTTTGTAATGTGTGATTTTGTACTTAATGCTTATTTAGCAAAGTACCACTTCAGTGTGAAAATATTGTGAAGATTGTGGCAAAGTAGGAATCTACAGGAAGATTTTGGAATCATTTCTTCCATTTGTTTAGAGTGTTACAAATAAGTGATCCATTTAGGATCACTTCCATGTTTAGAGTGTCCAGGTACATTCAGATGGTATGAAATCAAACCTTAAATTCACAGTGGGTATGGCCCACGTTATAAATTCTGACTGCAGTAATGTTTATATACTCCCAGGGTCTACTGTAGACAGAAAAATGATCTGGATCTCTCCTTTATAATAGGCGGATTTTTTTTCTTAACTAGGCTACCCTTTCCACATGATGTTCTCTTCAGCGCCCTTCCTTTATATGAAGTATCATGGTCACACACATCACTTCCAAGGACATGAGGCTTTACCTTTTCTTTCTCCCCCAACAGGTCATTAAAATCCATCCTATAAGTTACAGAGAGCAACACATCTCTCCTGGGAGTTACATCATCAATGGAAGTTTACCACCCTGATTTTTAATTTCCTTGCCATTTTTTATAAAGATTTTATTCATTTATTTCAGAGAGAGAGAGAGGGAGATCGGGGTGGGGGCGGAGGGAGAGGGAGAAACAAGCTCCCTGCTGAGCAGGGAGCCCAACGTGAATCTTGATCCCAGGACCCTGAGATCAAGACCAGAGTCAAAGGCAGGCCCTTAACCAACTGAACCATCCAGACACCCCTCCTTGTCATTTTTCTTTAAACTACAGTTTCTATTTCTTTCTGTAAGTTCAACTATGTTTTACTTTTAACCTTACTTTGGAGGATATTTACAACATCTAGTACACCATGTTGCCATCTAGTCTTTTTCAGTCATTCTACAGAGAGCAACCAAAGTAATCTTTTCAGAAGGAAAAACCACATGCTTAGAATCCTTTCAGTGCCTTTCTAATGATCCTTGGATAACACAGAATTTCCAAACAGGGTCAGCCAGCCTCAGTATGCATAGTTCCATACATGCTGCAGATTTATTTTACACTGCACTTTACGTGACTTTGTTATCCAGGAATTATAGCCTCTGATCAGCATTTTCAATGTCAGAGGGCCTTTGTACATGCTCTTGTCTCTCCTTTGAATGTGCTTCCTTCTTTCCCTCCCCTGGTTAACCTCTGCTTTCCTTCAGTTCTCATTTTGAGCTTCACTTTCTCAAAAAAGTCTTTCTTCGCTTCCTGACTTGGTCCTTCTCTCTCCTCCCCCACCCAGCACCATGTACCTCTCTGTTTATCTGTAGGCACATTTACATTTTAAAATCCCATACATGTGTATAATATTCTTTGATTTGTATCTCTTTCTCTCCTTGGGTTGTAAATTCTCTGAAGGTATAGAGTGTATCCGTTTTTATTTATCTTTGTTATCTCCAGCACTCAAACGTTGACACTAAATACATATGTGTCTATCAGAATAAATAAACTATAAATGTGGAGTATTTCTGAATAGGAAATGTTCAATTTTTAGTTTCTCCAGTCAAAAAGGAGTCCTGTTGTAAAGAGGACCAGAGGTGCATCCGGAGCTAACCTGCCACTGAAGTTAGGAACTTAAGTTTCCTTGGTCAGGGCCACAGGACATACTCTTCTTCCTTCTTTCGCCTTCATACTTTAGTCTGTAGGGTCATATTTCCATATGATTTTACTGTTTCAGCAGAGCTCCCAAACCCAGAAATCCTGGGGATTTAGAATGCTACAGTAGACACTGATGGTTGGTGTCCTACAGGCTTGTGTTGATGGCCACCATATATAGTGGCTGTTCAGAAATAATGATAACTTATTTGTAGTGACAAAGAACATTTCAATTTTTAGTGCTGTGGGCTCTGCTCCGGGGCAATCAGGAAAGCTATATGTTTAATTTTTACCAAGGTCAGAATGATTTAACCAAACTTCAAACCATGGGCACTATTTCTGCCCCAAGCCCACATTGCACATCTGCTTTGTTAACAAATAACCTAAAAGAAACATTTCTAGAGATAAGAATAAGAATCTCCGTAATTTCCCATATCTCTGAAGCCCACAACCTTGTACATTCTGAAAACATAAGATAAAGTTTGTAATTTTCTGAAATGTCTTATGTCCTGATGAATTGGAACTCTTCATGTAAACAAACATATATGTGTATATATATAAAACCCTGCATCAAACATTCTTTCTTTCTCCAGAGTACTCTCTTCATTCTGAGGATTGTGTATCCCAGGCAGCTGTCCTAACTTGGGATCAAATAAAACTTTCTTTCTTTTTTTTAGAGAAAAAAACTAAAAGGTCTGTTCACTTTGCTTCGGTGGGGTTGGGTGCTTCTACACACTCTAGACTCACTCATAGGCATGAGATGTATGTTCAGTAGCCATAGCCAAGCACATAGCTTACGTTCCATCAGAGTCTCCAAAGAAAGCAACCGTGGGCTTTGTTCAAGCAAATATCATCACCAGAAATACAGGAATCTTAATCAAGAAACTTAGTGAGAAGAATGGTGGAGAATCAGTGATTATATGGCTAAAAGACATGGGTAAGCCGGTACCAGATTATATCTGCAGGTCTGTATGCAAAGAGCAAAATCCATCCACAAGAATCTACCTCAGACATGGGGAGAATGGCAAAGCCAAAAGACAGTTCAAGTTCAGGTTACGGGAAACATTTTACTTCAATAGGAATGCAGAATATTTGTAGCAATAGTGGTCTAGTGCTGCAGTGGGACGTATCCAAGGGGGAAGAAGAAAGGAACATATCCAAGATTGGAACTTGAACACTAAAGCCCTATTACCACAAAAGAGACTCAGTGAGAGTAAGTTGAGGGTTGGAGATAAGCAGGTGTATCTGCAGCTTAGCACTAATGCACCACGACCCAGCTTATCCTGCTTTGAAGAATGACTCTATCTTAAACCCTATAAGATTGTCAGTAGGATATTTTGGTCTCAAACAAATGGACAGGAGATCTTTATTTTCTCCTCCCTCTTTGCTTCACCTAGTTAATTCCCATTTTTTTCTCAAATATCACTTCAAACTTCACTTTCTCAGGAAAACCTTTCCTGACTTCCTGCGTTGGCCCTGTTCCTGCCCCCTGGTTCCATTAATTCATTCAGTACCTTGTTAGTTCCTTATTTATATCTTGGCGTAGCTACTACAACACGGATACTAATGTAGAAGCTAGTGATACGGAGTGAGTAACCATCGCCCTTGTTTGGGGTATTTCTCCGTCTAGAACACCTGGGTATGGCCATTTGTGCAGAGAGAAGAGAACTGCAAGCTCTGATGTATACCAGCTGGGAAGACAAAAGACAGAAAAATGAGTTTAGGAAATGTTACCAGAAGGAGCATTTCCACGATTCTGAAACTCACTAAAAATAACCTCCAATTGGAATACATGTTTGTGTCACACGGGAAAAGCAAAGGGTAATAGGAAACCCACTTGGGTCTGCATATCTGATGTCTTATACTCACGGTGAATTACTTTTACTCTATAACCAGGCCCTAAAAAGCAGACTTCTTTAAACGTGGAAGATTTTCTACATTTCAGTAACAGCTTCAGTTGGGAGATTTTTGACTCCTATTATCTGAAGAAAAATAAAAGAATAAATTAGTTGCAACAAGAATCCGTACAAGCAGTATTTATTTATTTTTCCCTATGGATGTGGAATGAGGTTATCCAACAGAAATTTGATATTCTTGTTAATTCTTGAGCTCCACTGGTAAATGTGCAATTAGGCAAAACATTCTCCATCACATAGCAGGCAAGAGAAAAAAAGCACTGATTCAAAACACAAAAGCCCTTCCTGTTCTGGCAACGATCCTTCATCAGGATGAACCAGGTTGGATGATGACAGAGGCTTTTTTGCCAGAGCCTGGATTTTCATAATGTGAGAGATGCTCTCTCCTTGTAATTACTGATAATGTTGCTGGGTGAACTGAAGACACATTGAACAGCGAATTAGATATTACAACTCTCCATCGCAGGGCATGGAAGACAGCAGCCTTGCTATTTACATCCCACAGACTTCAGATGCAGTTTTTGGATCAGCACACCCTGTTCTCATTTTCACTTTTATCCTTTCTCTCCTCATTTGCCCTGTGAAATATCCTTTGCACATTTTCGTGTCATCTACATTGTCTGGAATTGTTTTCAGAATCAATACCACTACTTCATCTGGACCTTCCCTTCAGAGCACTCATCATGTGCCAGTTGAGAATAATGAAATAACTACCCGATGTTTTTGGGCACTGCTTATTTTCTCTCAGAAATGACTTAATCCATTAAAAATGCATGGCTGCTTGACATATGACCTAGAAAAGCATTTATGTTATGTATGTCAGTTTGGGCTATTATAGCAGCATATACTGGGTGGCTTAAACAACGGATATTGCTTCTCCCAGTTCGGAGGTTGGGAAGTCCAAGATCATGGAGCCAGGTGATTTGGTTTTAGGTGAGAGCTCTTTTCTTGGTTTGCAGATGGACATCCTCTTGATGTGTCCTTGCATGGTACAGAGACTGCAGTCTCTCTGGTCTCGAATTATAAGGGCAATAATCCTGTTATGGAGGCTCCATTCTCATGACCTTGTCTAAATTTAAGTACCCTCCAAAACCTCCCCTCCCCCGGTACAGTCATATTGGGGGTTAGGGTTTAAATTATGAATTTGGGGGAGACACATTCAGTCTAGAATGCACTAGGGCAGCAAAACATCACCCCTCTCTTATAGGTCTATCCAGAGTTCAGTCATGCAGGCAATTGAATGACCAACTCACTGATACAGAAACTCAGGGAAACTGCTCTCAGTGGCAAGGCATTTTCAGTCTGTGAGTTTTCAATAATTTTTCAGGACCTTTCCATGGAATCAGAAATAAATTTAATATGTACTCTTTAAATTACTTTGCATATTTAAAAGAACAGTTAATTGTGCAAAGCTTTAAGTATGTCTTAACGTAGGCAGTCCTTTCACATCCCATGTAGTGAACTTTTTTCTTACTCTGCAATCAGTTGCTTATTTCTCGGAACCAACACAACTTTTTTTATTTTTTATTTATTTATTTTTTATTTTATCCCTCATAGTCTGTTATTTCTATATTTAACACCCTGGCCCAGTTTTTCCAGCCTAGCTAAACTGAAGAGTTCAACAGACACATGAAAAAATGCTCCACATCACTTGGCAACAGGGAAATACAAATAAAAACCACAATGAGGTACCACCTAGCACCAGTAAGAAAAGCTAAAATTAACAACTGAGGAAACAACACATGTTGGCTAGAATGCAGAGAAAAGGGAACCCTCTTACACTGTTGGTGAGAATACAAACTGTGGAAAACAGTATTGAGGTTCCTCAAAAAGTTATAAATAGAACTACTCGATGAGCCAGCAATTATACTACTAGGTATTTATCCAAAGGATACAAGCATAGTGATTCAAATGGGCACATGCACACCGATATTTATAGCTGGTAGCAGCAATGTCCACAATTGCCAAAATATGGAAAGAGCCCAGGTCTCCACCGACAGATGAATGGATAAAGAAGATTTGGTGCCTATGGAATACTACTCTGCCATCAAAAAGAATGAAATCTTGCCATTTGCAGTGATGTGGATGTAACTAGAGGGTATTATGCTAAGCAAAATAACTCAGAGAAAGACAAATACCATATTATTTCACTCATGTGAAATTTAAGAAACAATATAGATGAACGTAGCAGAAGGGAAGGATAAATAAGATAAAAATGTAGAGGGAGGCAAACCATAATAGATTTTTATCTATAGGGAACAAACTGAGTGTTACTAGAAGGGAGCTGGGTGAGGGGATGGGGTAATTATGTGATGGGCATGAAAGAGGGCACTTGATATAAGTAAAAGTATTCAGTAAACCATACTGTAAATAGAAAAAAAAAAAGTTACTTTGGATTAACTCTTTGAGGTTAAAAGGTTAAAACGCTTACCTGACCCCACCTTTAAAGTTTTTTGAAGACTTACTGAATTGGAAAAGTAAATTGTGTTCTCTCCTTACCTGGAGGTTCCAACTGACTAGAACGGTGCTTAATTCTGTCCTTGCATCCCCTAAAGTTTGAGTAGGTTCAAATTTCAGTATACGTACTATATATTCTCTTTTGATCAAAATTGCTCCCGAGAACACTGACACCTCCAGATGCTGTTAGCTTTTCTAAAATTACCACCAATCTCTTTAGCAACTATAGAAAGAAAGTAACACGATGTGGTACTGACTGAGCTGTGGTTTGTCTGAGGGAGGGAGAGAGCTGTGAGAGCCTCTTATCCATTTCCCTGGAATTAATGTTGGAATGTGTCCTGTGGTAAAATTTCAAGGACTCTATTCAAAACAGTTTTAATAAATTCAGGCAGCAACACAAAGGGAATATAATGTGTCCTGGTGCCACTTTTTAAAATCCTTTGAAAAAATATGGAAAATTATATTTTATTTTCCCTGATCTAGAAGTTCTCCTGTCTCCGCATGAGTTTTAATTCCCATTTGTAATGTTTGAATGAAAATAATAGAAAAAAAATAGACTTGAAAAATCCTGAAAAATGTTCTTACGTAGAGATTACTGAATTACATAATTTTTTCTTTAAATAAAACACAGATAAAAGCTTCATTGCGAGGGCAAGTGTAATATAATGGAGTAAGACATTACATTACATTATCAATATTACCACAAGAAAAAAATCAAAGGAAAATGTTATTTCTAATGTTTAGTTTTATTAAAAAATAGAAGTCTTAACTATGATCCCAGTTAAAATATTTTGTGGAAAAGATGGGGATGGCCTGACAAGTAAGCTGAGATGCTTCATTGGGTTTATTTAATATAAGTTTTTTTTAATTAATTTAAAATGTAGATTAATGGAGACATCCAGGTTAAGATGGCTCATTGAAGCCATATCATAGAATCTCTCTTCCATAGAAGCCAATGAAAAATGGAAAATCCCAACAGCATCAATAAAAAAAGAGGAACCAAATTAACAAACAAACACACACACACACACAAAAGCAAGACATGGAATATTCTGGAAATAAATGATATTTAACAATTTTCAGATTCCCTGAGAGTAATACTCATGAATTAACAATCCCTGAATGTAGAACTACAAACTCTTTGAGCACTCTCTCTCATCCTGTTTCAACCAAGGAGTAAGGAAATGGATATTGGGGATGAGGTAGCAATAAGAAAAGGCAGGAAACATAGTGTATATATTCTGTCATGCAAATCATGGTTTTAAGGCTATCTCAAACTTGAAGATATCCCTCAGTGGAATGATATATGCCCTTCAACTATGTGAAGTGAGTCTTGTTATAGAATTTAACTGTCCAAAAAGCGAGAGCAGAGCCAGATATTCTAGCAATAACAACAGAGTCATAGCATTTTAGCTTTTATAGGGACCTTTTCTGACACAAACAAGTGAATAGGTAAAACAAAAACAATCCCCTTTAAGTTGTAGTTTCGGAAGAATAACAAGTCCCATATACAGTTGTAAATGTTAAATGTTTAAAATATCACAGTATTGTATCAGAGCAAACAGAAGTTTGGGGAAGAAATCCTCAGGCATTGGAGATGAAAAGAAATGGTATTGGTCCTATGTAAATAAAGTATAGGAAGGAAAAGAGGGATGAAAAAAGGAAGGAAAGAGAGAGTGAGGAGGGAGAAAATATGTAACAGACAAGGAGTCTTTATAGAAGAAAATGTAATACAATTAAGAGAAATGAATTCTCTCACCTTTTTTCTTTTTTCCATATGATGGCATCTTATTAAAACTTATTTTAATAAAAAATATTTCAAAAAGGAAATGAATAAAAAATAACATGATATGAGAAGTTATAGGTCTGATTAAATAAAGAGCCCACATAATTGCTCCAAAGAACATTAAATTAGAATCATCAGGGACCATAGTTAATTTTTTTTTAATTACAGGAAAAATCTTGAGAAAATGTAGATGAAAAAGACAAATATGTGAAAACAATCTAAAAAAGCTATTTGATATTGAAAAGAAATTAAGCAGGGATCATTTGTACCTTTGAGGGAGAGTATCCAATAAATGAAGATAAACACTATTCAAAATGGAATATTAAAAAAAAAGATCATTTTCCTGAAAAAAAGTTCTAAATTTACTGCTTAAAGGATCATGACCTAAAACAGGAAAAAAGTTTTTGGGCGTGTAAGCCATCTACGAGAAAACGAAAACCACAAAACCTCAGACCACTTAACAGCTTTTATAGCTAGAAAACAATGGAGCAATGTTTGCAAAGCTCCAGAAATATTGTTAATAATGTATTCAAAGTCTATGATACCAATGTACAATGAGGTACAATTCTAAGGGAATTTTGAGCTTCTCCTAAGTTGTTTTGTTTTTGTTTTGTTTTGTTTTGCTTTTCACAGCATGGCTTCATTATTTTGTTGACAACACTTTCTTCCCAGATCAGGCCTGTAATACTAAACTATGCCTGATAGACTTGAGAGTACAAAGAGTTTGTCAAGGTTCAAAGACATTTGGGGATACCAAGGTTGCTTTCACTCAGTAAGCCAGCAGACAAAAAGGACAAATGTGCAGGACAAATAAGAATGACAGTGGGTGGACATGGCTTTACAACACCTCCTGAGGTCCTTAAAGATCTGGACTGACTCGGTCAGTAATCCAGCCTGTGTTGGAGCTAGGATCCCACTAGCTCAGAGGATCTAAAACCTTGATCTCATTGCCTACTATGCCATTAGACCAGGTGTGGGGTTGGGGTGGGAAAGACACATCAACACTTGACATAAGACCTCATAAAGACCTCATTTTTTTTTTGTCCCGTAGCTAAAAAAAAAAACACACACACACAAAAAAAAACAAAACAAAAAGACAAACAAACAAAAAACAAACAAAACAAAAAAAACCTTTCTATTTCTTACTGTGTAATTGGGCATACATCTGAACTAGCCAGGTCCTATTTTGGCATGTACTGACTAGACTATATGGTCAAATAGGTATATATCTGTTTCTTTTTTTTTTAACTTTTGATATGTATTGCTAGTATATGGACTATGAAGTAATTTCCTTTTTTACTTTACTTACATTGTTTTATTTTGTTTTGGTAAGAAATGGAGAAAGAGATACTGGCTATTAGATTGCAGAAACGAGAGAGGAGATGAGTTGACTAGATTCTACTATGGGAAGGGACAAAGAGCTAGCTCACTTTACTTACATATGTACCCACACACATATGGTTGGTTGGTTGGTTATATATATATATATATATATATATATATATATATATATATATATATGAAATAACTATGCAGTTACTTCGTTTTAATGCTCATCTGTGACTTCAGATGTACTCACTCACCGACCTTAGGGGATTTTTGTAGCAAAACAAATAAGAAAAAATCAAAATCCCATTAACTGAGTGCCTAAGAAAGCAGATATTGATACTTGGATTAAGTAGTGCATGTGAGTAGAGAGGTTGAGATGGAATAATCCAGGAGGATTCCTTGTACCTTTGGAACATGTTAACGGTATTTCCAAGGCTGATGAACCATATGTGTTCTTAGCTTCACTGAACAGTCCACAGCTTTATTTTACTAAGCATTTGTTTTCTCTGTTAATTAGGCATATAGCAACATTTTCATCCATCCATCCATCCATGCACCCACCCACCCACACACCCACACACCTATCCATTCATCCATCCATAAATTTAACTAATATAAATTCAAATTTTTTCATGTCATATTCACAGTTCGACATTGGGTAAGTATCAGAAAAGACAACAAACTGAACTTTTGCTCTCCTATAGCTACAGTTTTATAATTTAGCTGTATAATCTGTATGAAAATGTCCCATGCTATAAATGTCTTCAATAAAGGGAATAGGGTTTAAAATTAGACCTATGCAACACCATTTACTGCAACCCCTTCATAGTTTCAAGTTCATGTGCCGTACTCTGTATCATTTTCTCTCTTTCCAGTTCATTCTCTGTAGTCCCCTAGTTGCAACATTTGCTCACTGGGAATTCCATTCTATTTATTTGATCAACTTTTTGCTGTACCTTGCTTCCTAGATACTTTGTACTTTCTTTCAAATTTGCTTAGATTCCAGGTTAGCCATTATAATTACTTTCTTGCATTTCCTTTGACTTCCTTAACTCTTCTCACATCATTGTGCTAACCTAGCAAAATCAGAACCTTTCTTAAATCCAACTTCACCTGTTGCACAGTATTTTACTAAATACAGCTGGAGAAACACACACACACACACACACACACACACACACACACACACAAATCATACAGTTTTAAATGCATGACATATACCTCGGATGAATCCTTAAGGTCATCCAGAAATCATTTTACATTTCCCTGCCCCATTCACTTCCCAGTGTCTTCCAAACTGCAAACATCTTGTCTGACATCCTCACTTTTGGGTGGTAACTTAATTTCCTACAGCAAATGGAAAATAACTTTAATGGACTTCCACCACCACATACACTTACTGCCATCATTTGTTTTCTCTGTTTTATAGCCTTTTGTCATAGATGAACTTCTAATCATATTTCTGTAATCAAACCTTAAGTCATAGCTGGACCCCAGCCCTTCTATCATTCCTTATAGTATACACTCATGCTGTTTTCTCCCATCTGAAATAAAAGCTCTCTCTTGAATCCAGCAACAATTATCTTTAGCCCCTTTTTTAAAAAGCTTGCAAATATTACCTACACAAACTCTCTCTCTAACCCTTTTACTCCTATTCTCTCGTAAACTACTGCGGTCTGGTTTTACTCTTACCATGGCCCTGAGGCTATTGACTTCTCTGTCCCTAATGTCAATGAAAAATGCTCGGGTTTTTTCCAGCAACATTGGATACAGCTTTCTTCCTGTCTTACTGGCTGTTCCTTCTCCCTCTCCTTGGCTGGTTCTTTTTTTTTTTTTTTTTTTTTTTTTTTTTTAAGATTTTTTTAATTTATTTATTCGACAGAGATAGAGACAGCCAGCGAGAGAGGGAACACAAGCAGGGGGAGTGGGAGAGGAAGAAGCAGGCTCATAGCAGAAGAGCCTGATGTGGGGCTCGATCCCATAACGCCGGGATCACGCCCTGAGCCGAAGGCAGGCGCTTAACCGCTGTGCCACCCAGGAGCCCCCCCTTGGCTGGTTCTTAACGCTTCCCTCTGACCCCCTTAGTATTGAAGGACCCAGTCCAATGTCTTCCCATATCATGGCCTTTTTCATATTGCCATAAGTGTTGAAAAATATTTTCCCAGCAATGACAGTCAATAAGAATTACATAAATGATGGTGGGAGGTAGTTATGTACAATTTTGAATTATTGATATCCTATCAAGCCAAATAATACAAAGTTGACTGTATTTTCTCGAGTAGCTTTTGATAAATGAGACACTTGTGTTATAATGAGATATTCAGTAGTAAGAACATGAAAGCAGAAGGAAGGAAGGAAGGAAGGAAGGAAGGAAGGAAGGAAGGAAGGAAGGAAGGAAGGAAAGAGAAAGAAAGAAAGAAAATAAAGAAAGATTGAAATATTAATAATAAATATTCAGGGCAGAATTTAGTGTCATAGAATGTGAAGACTTTCAAGTAAATCAGTCAGTCATTTATTGAAGAATATGGACCAGAATGATTATTTTATTAAGAAATAGTCATCCATCCTCCCTTCCCTGACATAAATATAAATATCACCTAAGAAATTACTGCATTTCATGAGAGGCTGCACAATGACAACTGACATTTTCAATAGCTCAGATTAATTTATAAATAATAAATCCCTGAAATTTTTGTTTGACTCCTCATAATCTTAAATGTGTGGACCTGTTAAAAGGTTGCTTTTTTTTTTTTTTTTTTTTTGTCCTTGGGGAAGCAGTTTAAAACTTCAGTAAGTTTATCAGAAAGTATTTTTTGTGTGTGTGACAGTTGCTTTAAAAATGGGCTTTTTTCTTCTCAGGAGGGAAAATATCAATGTCATGTGGTGTGTCAGTTACTATGGTTACTATACCTCAATCTTTTTTTTTTTTTTTTTTTTTTTTTTTTTTTTAAAGAACAGTTGGAACTTGCTCTTAAACCTGAGCAACAGCCTGGCCTACTGAAGAGTAAATTGCTACTTCACAAGAGCTCAGCTCTTAAGCCCACTCCCCCGTCTTTTCTTCCCCCACCTCCAAGTGCTTTTTTTTAAATTAATTTATAAATACTCTTACTCTGTCCTCCGTTTGCTGTGCAGTTCAATGAGCAGTGTATTAATATGGGATTACAGTTGACCCTTGAGCAGTGTGGGGCTTAGGGACACCAACCACCGCACAGTTGAAAATCCACATCCAACTTTTTACCTCTCCCAAAACTTAATTACTGATAGCCTGTTGTTGGCCAGAAGTCTTACTAATAGAATAAACAGTTGTTTAACACATATTTTGTTTGCTGTGTGTATTATATATTGTATACTTAAAATAAAGTAGGCTGGAGAACAGAAAACTAAAGTTATTAAGAAAATCATAAGGAAAAGCAAATATATATACAGTACTGTATTTATTCAAAAACATCTGTGAAACAAGTGGACCCACACAGTTCCAACCTGTGTTGTTCAAGAGTCAGCTGTACTAGTTAAATATGAAGAAAAGGGTAAGTCCTCTGGTTTACCTTTGTTGGTAGAACAGATGGGAAGACTTTATTTTTCATAAACCTATTAACTCTCTTGACTTAATGTATCAGCTCTAACTGCACTTTTCCCACAGAACTCAGATTCCATATGTTTGTGCACTGTTTTCTACTTCAGTCTCTGTAATGGCCATTTGAATAAAAATAAGGGTCAAAGCAGACTTGGATTCATTTTAATTCTTGTTATTAAAATGAAGCTGAGACCACAAATCTCCAGTGTGGAGAAAAGTAAAGTACCCTTTGACCAACATCATAAAAGAGCAATAGAGAAATTGGATGACCTCTATCTATTATTCTTTTTATCGAATCTTTTTATAGAATAAATCATGAAGTATTTAACAATATTTTATCCTAAGATCATGGTTTTTAAGAAATGAACTTTGATTTATTTCATTGAAATGCATAGACTTGTCAGTGTCATAATAGATTTTATTTGAAAATTGCTATCAAAGAAAGACAGAGTGGAATCTAAATGCAACATATCTCATTAATATACAGATTTGGATTTGAGTTTCCATGTGTCCTTCACAACATAAACCGCATAAAATAAATCTGAAATTAATTTGCTAAGCAGTAATAAGGGTTATGTGCTACTGTTACAATGGGTTATACTATGTGTGAAATTCATATATTCCTACATATCCTATTTCTATGGTTGGGTTACGTGATATGAAATATTACTAATATATTCTCATATAGGTCTTGAAAATAATAGTGTTCCCATGGATTCAAATATATGTGGACAATCAACAACATAGGACCTGCCAAAACCATTTTGATGTATATATGTAAATATATTATGCACTCTATAAAACATACCCAAAAACTCAGAATCTAAATTTTGAGATTCATGGTAATTTTAATTAATATTTTTCAGAGTAAATCAATGTAACTTTGTTAAGAAAAATCCTTCATGGCATTCCTCTGTCCCCCAAATTTGTCAGAGAATACAAACTAACACAAAATGACTAGCATAGGGGCGCCTGGGTGGCACAGCGGTTAAGCGTCTGCCTTCGGCTCCAGGCGTGATCCCGGTGTTGTGGGATCGGGCCCCACATCAGGCTCCTCCGCTATGAGCCTGCTTCTTCCTCTCCCACCCCCCCTGCTTGTGTTCCCTCTCTTGCTGGCTGTCTCTATCTCTGTCAAATAAATAAATAAAATCTTAAAAAAAAAAATAAACACTTTGCATATTCTTTCAGGCCAATCATAGAGGTGCAATAAATCTTACCCACTGTATCATGATGTCCCACGTCCTCCCACTCTTGCTAACAGTCCCCTAGAGTTCATGGACTTCTAGGGCAGTGAAGGGCTTACTGACTTATACTTCTATCTCAGGCAATGTTAAATTTGAAAGAGCATCGTAGAGTGGGAGAGTATGAAAAGCCCTTTTTAATACTGTGATGTAATATTAGTACTTTAGGTTTCTCCAGAGAAACAGAACCAATAGGATGTATGTATGTATAGATAGATGGATAGATAGGTATACGGAGATAGAGATCTCTTTCTCTATATATCTCTATCTCTATATCTATCACCTGTTTCTATCTCTGTTTATCTCTGTATATGTATCTATATCTGTGCATCTATGAATATCTTGCTCAGGGAAAGTCAGCCTTTGTTCTGTTCAGAGTTTCGACTGATTGGATGAGGCCCACCCACATTAGAGGGGGCAATCTGTTTTATCCAGTCTACAAATTTATATGTTAAGTGCATCCAAAAACACCCTCACGGAACACCCTGAATAGTATTTGAGTAAATAGCTCGGCATGCTCTGGCCCAGTCAAGTTGACATATGTTAACCAACACACCTAAGTTCTCCTGGTTCTGCTTCCACCTAGAAGTAAGTTAAATCTTGTCAATAACTTAACTTTATGGAGCTTATTTCTTTACTTGAAAATAAAGAGATTCAGTAAGATTCATTTTAAGATCCTTATTCTAAAAATAATGTATTCTCATGCAGGTACAGATATTTTGACAGTATTCATTTTTAGATTTCATGGACTCAAATAAGAGAATTAGTAGCGTGTGACCACAAGCATATATTATCATTTGTCAGAAATACAGATGCCATGTTCTTTTATTGGCCTTTAACTTTATTTTAATTTGTATAGTTTGAAGACACATTTATGTTATCACAAACAGGATCAGAGACACCTTTGGGATATTAATGGTGATATAAAAGAAAAAAAGCTCAGTAAGAATGCGAGAATGTGTCTGTTCTCAGATGAACCGATGCAGTGATTGAACTGTTATCTCCTGTCTCTATCTTGCATAGAATCAGTGGAACTGCTAGGAATTGACACATTTATAAAATATTAAGACACAGAAAACTTGCAAATCAGAGGTATGAATATGGCAATAAGAACCACAAAAAAAGTGCTTGAGGTCTTACGTTTGATAATGGACACCATGCTCTCAATTCACATCCAAACCAGTAATGTGTCTGCAGATGTACGTACATATTTAAATGAGAAAATGATCACATAAGTCCCTTGGGATATGTAGATAATTACATATTTAAACAACATTTGCTGTTAGGATGAATTTGGTAATCATTTATATCAGCTTCCAAATTCTTTGTTTTGTATTTCTCATCAGCAAATTTTTTATGAGTATGTCCCCCATGTATATTCATTTATCTACAAATAGTATATAATAGAATGATCAAAATATATCTAAATTGAATGAGATCAAGATAAACCATATGTGTAATTTAACATTATCTTCTTACCTCCAGTGGAACATTTTTCACAAACCCATGTGTTGAATGTGTACATCCACATTGGTATAACTTCATGCCATTTTGAATAAAACTTATTTTTATAAAAGAAAGGGTGGGGTAGCAACCATGGGAAAATGCTTGTTTCCTTGTGGGAGAGGCTTGATCATATTAAATTCTAGTAAAAAGTATTCAGTAAAAAGGGAGAAGTTGAAGGGAAGTAGTCAGCAAGAGTACAGGTCCTTTTTTTTTTTTTTTTATAATGATTTTTTATTATATTATGTTAGTCACCATACAGTACATCCCCGGTTTTCGATGTAAGGCTCGATGATTCATTAGTTGTGTATAACACCCAGTGCACCATGCAATATGTGCCCTCCTTACTACCCATCACCGGTCTATCCCATTCCCCCACCCCCTCCCCTCTGTAGCCCTCAGTTTGTTTCTCATAGTCCATAGTCTCTCATGTTTCATTCCCCCTTCTGATTACCCCCCCTTTCTTTATCCCTTTCTTCCCCTACCGATCATCCTAGTTCTTATGTTCCATAGATGAGAGAAATCATATGATAGTTGTCTTTCTCTGCTTGACTTATTTCACTAAGCATTATCTCCTCCAGTGCCATCCATGTTGTAGCAGATGTTGAGAACTCATTCTTTCTGATTGCTGAATAATATTCCATTGTATATATGGACCACAACTTCTTAATCCAGTCATCTGTTGCAGGGCATCTCGCCTCCTTCCACGATTTAGCTTTCTCAATCTCATAAAAGCCATCTGTGAAAAGCCTACTGCAAATATTATTCTCAATGGGGAAAAGCTGGAAGCCTTTCCCTTAAGATCAGGAACACGACAAGGATGCCCACTCTCGCCACTATTATTCAACATAGTACTAGAAGTCCTTGCAACAGCAATCAGACAACAAAAAGGGATCAAAGGTATTCAAATCGGCAAAGAAGAAGTCAAAGTGTCTCTCTTCGCAGACGACATGATACTCTATATGGAAAACCCAAAAGAAGCCACTCCCAAACTATTAGAAGTTATAGAGCAATTCAGTAACGTGGCGGGATACAAAATCAATGCTCAGAAATCAGTTGCATTTCTGTACACGAATAACGAGAACGAAGAAAGAGAAATCAGGGAATCCATCCCATTTACAATAGCACCAAAAACCATACGTTACCTTGGAATTAACTTAACCAGAGACGTAAAGGACCTTTATTCTAGAAACTATAAATCACTCTTAAAAGAGTACAGGTCCTTGATCAGGCTTTGCACGGTGAGACTAAGGAACAGAGCACAAGGCTGCAAGCTAGGAGGTATGAGTTGTAGACTCAATCCAGCAATTCACTGCAGTTGTCACTTGGGGAATTTATCTAATCAGCATCATAGTTTTCTCATTCCTAAAATAAGATTATTGTCATATAGTATGCTTATTTTTAGCTCAGAAACTTCAATTCTGAACTACAGATTTCTGGTCTAACATATGAAGAGCTTGGAAGTTGTCAGTCCCATCTTCAAAAAAAGAAAGTTGAAAAGAAAAAAAAAAATCAACAACTCTTCTTAGATCCATTAGGGAATTAGGGTCACACAACAAAGCAGTTTCACTAAAACTGGAAAGGCAGGTGGTTCCCTAGCACCACAGCTTAATGGAAGAGGAAGCCCACAAGCAGAGGCAGCTGGAATCGGCACGGATAGCAAAACAGCTGTAGCTGGTGAGCCTCCAGAGGCTCTGTGACGCTGAGTCTGCAAGTTAAAAACTCCAGAGAGGAGGGCAATCTTGGGGGGTCTTCACACTTTCCTGAATTTTACCATCAGGATTCCTACCAGATTCTCAGGAGGAAGATCAAAGAAAAATCCCCTTGTACTTCTGTCAGTAAAACGGAAAAAAGAAACCATTTGAAATATGCCTGGAACATTCTGTTCTCCTTGACAAAAGACTGCTCCTGGAAGAAACTCTTTTACCAGAGCCTAACACACTGGGATTTGAGCAGAGCTTAATTGACCTGAAGAAGGGAAATACCCAGCTCCAGGTCACACTAGACTTCCGGCTTCACCTAAAGGAGGGAGGACTTGGGAAGCTCTTGTGAAAGTAACTGCCAAAGGACAGGCTGATGGAAAGACTGAGATCTAATTACAGGATTACAGAGCACTTCCCCACCACCTTTACCTTAAAACCACATCAATAGGGTTCCTCTGTAATAATAGGGGATTATAGCTGAAAGGACTGTAAGCCTCAGACACTATCTAAGAGTCTCCAAGAAACACCCAAGGATAACAGAGGAGACAAAAACAAGAACACAAGAAGAAATTTTATTCTCTGACACACACAGCTACAATAAACAGTAAACAAGGCCATATAACTCCTAGGCAGATAATCATAAAACCACAAATGAAAGGCCTGTTTATCTCAGTTCCTTTTACCTGATGCCTTATGTCTGGCTTTTAACAAGCAATTAAAAGACATGAAAAAGAAAAAAAAAAAAAAAACAAATGAACATAATCTGAATAAAACTCATCAGGAGTTTCTGGAAGACATTGTAGAATCATAAATTTGATAACTTAGAAGAAATGGATCAATTTCTTCATAGGAACTATCTACCAGAAGTTACACAAAGAGAAATAGATAACCTGAATAAGCTTATATTCATTAAACAAATCAATAATTAATAGTCGTCCGAAGAAGAAAACACTGGAGCCAGATGCTTTCACTGGTGAATTTTACCAAACATTTAAGGGAAAAAAAAAATACCAGTTTTCAATAATCTTTTCCAGAAAATAGAAGCAGAGAAAACATCTCTGACTTGTTATTAATCCAGAAGTATTCTAATAACAAAACCAGACAGTCATTACAAGGAAGGAAAACTAAAAACCATTGTCTCTCATGAACATAGATGCCAAACTCCTCAACAGAGTATTAATAATTTGAATTCAACAATGTATAAAAGGAATTCTACACAATGACCAAGTGGCATTTATCCTAAGTATGCAAGGATGATTCAACATTCACAAAGCAATTAATGTAACTATCATATCAACAGACTAAAGAAGAAAAATGACATGATCATATCAGTAGATCAGCAAATTTAAAAAAATGCAACACCAATTCATGTTTAAAACTTTCAGCGATCTCAAACTA
This sequence comes from Ursus arctos, assembly GCF_023065955.2. Classification (NCBI taxonomy): domain Eukaryota; kingdom Metazoa; phylum Chordata; class Mammalia; order Carnivora; family Ursidae; genus Ursus; species Ursus arctos. The sequence goes on from NW_026622986.1 coordinate 28,172,034, forward strand.
GAGGGTAATTTCCTTAACTTGATAAAGAACATCTGCAGAAACCCACAGCTAATATCATGTTTAATGGTGAAAAACTAGTGGCTTTCCCCTTAAGGTATTGTACAAGGCAAGGTTGTCCCATCTCACCAGTGTTATATGACATATTGGGAGTCCTAGTCAATGTAGTATGATAAGAAAAAGAATAAAAGGTATAGAGATTAGGAAGGACAAAATAAAATAGTTATTGTCCTGAGATGACATGATTGTCCATGTAGAAAATCTCAAAGAATTGACAGAAATATTTAGCGATTATTGCAAGGCTGCAGGATAAAAGGTTAATAATTCATAAAAGCCAGTAGAATTCCTATTCATCCAACAAAGAACAATTGGGATTTAAAATTTAAAAATACAGCTCCAGGGATGCCTGGGTGGCTCAGTCAGTTAAGCACCTGACCCTTGATTTCAGCTGAGGTCATGATCTCAGTGTCCTGAGACCAAGCCCTGTGTTGGGTTCCATGTTCAGCAGGGAGTCTGCTTGAGATTCTCTCCCTCTGCCCCTCCCCTGGCTCACATGCTCGCTCTCTCTCTCTAAAATAAATAAATCTTTAAAAATACACCTCCATATACATTATAAATTAAGAGATTAACTATTTAGGTATAAATTTAACAAAACACATACTATCTTCATATGAGGAAAACTATACAATTCTGTTGAAATAAATGGAAGAAGATCTAAATAAACACAGAAATAGTCCATTCACCTGAAAACTCAACATTGTCGAAATGTCAGTGCTGTCTAATTTGATACATAGATTCAACACAACCCCAATTAAAATCTCAGCAAGTTATATTACTAACATTGACAAAACGACTCTAAAGTTTATATGGAAGACCAAAGGATCCAGAATAGTCAATATAATATTGAAGCAAAACCGATTTGAAGGATTGGCATTGTATGACTTCAAGACTTACTGTATAGCTACAGTAATCAAAAGAGTGTGATATAGACAAATAGATCAGTGGACCAGAATAAAGTTCGGAAATAGATCCATGCAAATATAGTCAGCTAAACAAAAGAGTAATGGCAATTCAATGGAGAAAGGATTGTCTTTTCAATAAGTGGTTCTGGCATAACTGAATATCTACAGGCCAAAAAAAAAAAAAAATCTAGACACAGACCTTAAACCTTTCACAAAAGTAACTCAAAGTGGATCATAGAACTAAATGCAAAACCAAAACTAAAACTTATGTGAGACAAAACAGGAAAAAATTCAGGTTAACATGGTTTTGGCAATGGATTTTTAGATACACTATCATAAACCAAAACTCAGAATTTTACAGCCATTTTGGAAGCCAGTGTGACAGTTTCTTACAAAGCTAAACATAATCCTATCATACAATCCTTCAGTCATTCTCCCTGATATTTACACAAATGACTTCAAAATTTACAAAAACCCTGCATAGGAATGTTTATAGGACTTTATTTATAATTGCCAACAATTGGAAGTAACTAAGATGCCCTTCAATATACGAATGAATAAACCAACTGTGATTCATCCATACAAAGGTATTATTATTTAGTGATAAAAGGAAATGAGCTATCAAATCATGAAAAGACATATGGGAACCTTAAATGTATATGGTGAAGTGAAAGAAGTCAATCTGAAAAAGCTAAGTACTCTATGATTCCAGCCATATGACGTTCTGGAAAAGGCAGCTGTAGACAGTAAAATGATCCATGGTTGCCAGGGTTTCCAGTAAAGGTAGAAGGTATGAAACAGAAGAGAACACAGGAATTTTAGGGCCATGAAACTATTTTGAGGAAATACTTTTTTGGGGGGATTCTCTAAATACAAGTGATTGAAAAGGAAGTGGGCTTATCTAGGATTTGAACCCAAGAACTCTCACACCCAAAGCAAGAATCATATCCCTAGGTCAATGAGCAACCTACAATCATGGAATGATTTCATATGATATTGTAATTGTTGATACATAACATTATGAATTTTTCAAAACCCATAGACGTGTACAACACAAAAAGCAAACCCTGCTGTAAACTATAGACTTCAGTTATATAATGATGTACCAAAATTGGCTCATAGGTTGTAATGAATGTACCACATCAATCCAAGATGTTAATAATAAGGGCTAATAATAGTGGCAGTTGTGTGTGTGGGGGTGGGGGAGAAGGGTGAGACAGTGTATGGGAAGTCTATACTTTTTTCATTTTTTTTCTTTAAACCTAAAACTTCTCTTAAAAATAAAGTCGACTAATTTAAGAAAGCAAGGATAAGAGCGAGGGAGTGATTATGTGAATGCATATCAGTTGTGTCTGACTACCTCAGCCTATTGTGTAGACCATGTTGCATGGAGCTAAGTGAGGTGTGGTGAGGACCCCTCCTAGAAATGTTAGTGCTCTTTTTTATATTAGTGGCTGGCATCTGTTGAATTACTCTCTCTCTCTTTCTCTCTCTCTCTATATATATATGTTAGAAGTTTTATTTCTAATGAATCTTATGTAAATAATAATTGTTCTCATGTTAAAGATGAGGAAATTGAAGGGCACCCAGGTGGCTCAGTGGGTTAAGCTTCTGCCTTCAGCTCGGGTCATGATCTCAGGGTCCTGGGATCCAGTCCCCCACGTGGGGCTCCCTGCTCAGTGGGAAGTCTGCTTGAGGATTTCTCTCCGTCTCCTTCTGCCCTTCCCCCACTCTCTCTCTCTCAAAATGAGTACAACTTAAAAAAAAAAAAATCAAAAAAGAACCTTGTTCAGGGTTAAACAGCTCCTAAAAGGTGAACTCCCTAACCTCATGCTCTTTCTTCTATGCCATGTCTGGGGTGTTGAATTAAACCATTTATGAGAGCAATATTCCTGGGGAGATTATGCACCAGAGAGTTTTGTACAGAGTGCCGTGCCACCATGTGGGGATGAATACAGAAGTGAAACACCCCAGAGACAATGACAATGAGAAATAAGAACATCACATTGTTAATTCATGGCCACAAAATTTCGCAGGTCTTTAACATTATCCAAGAACCCTCATGCATTTCTTTAATCAGGTATTTTACCTCTTCCCTGTGTTAAATAGACCATATTCTTTGAAATCACTGATGGCACGTGTTCTTTTTTCACTCTCTGCACCCAACCTTGACTCTTACTATATGGAGCTAAGTAAAACCAACCTCTTAGATTCATAACAGGGTCTACAACAAAACATGGCAAAATGACTATTTGTTTCTTCCTTGTTCTACATTTAAGACATTTTTAATTCTCCAAATATAGGTTAGTGAGTAGCTGTCTAAGAGACTTGACATGTTTGATTACTCCACTCTTTTGATAACAGGGTATAAAATGAGTTGAAAGGGCCTCTTCTTTCTATATATTCTGAAAGAGTTTGTGTAGAATTGGTATTGTTTCTATTTTATATATTTAGTAGAATTTGTCAGAGAAGACATCTGGACCTGAATATGTTGGATGGCTATTTCACAAGGAATTGAATTTATTTAATAGATATAGGACTATTCAGGTTATCTGTTTCTTCTTGAGTGAGATTTTGTGTCTTTCAAGGAATGTGTTCATTTCATTTGAGTTGTTGAAAATAAATTCTCATTGGACTCTCTTAAAGTTCCCATCTCTCCATTGATATATTTTTGTCTATATTTTTCATCTTTTTGTCTATATTTTTCATCTTTTAAAACAGAGCCTTCCACATATTAATTATAATTATTTTAATCTCTCCATGTAATAGTTCCTGCATCTGGTGATACCTGAGTCTGGTTCTGTTAATTGCTGTGTGTCTTGATGATTTTTTTTCTTAGTAATATTTATAAGATTTATTTATTCATTAGAGAGAGAGAGCAGAGGGAGGGGCAGAGGAAGAGAGAAAGAGGGTCTTAAGCAGACTCTGCGCTGAGGTTCAGTCTGACAACCCTGAGATCATGACCTTAGCTGAAACCAAGACTTTGTTGCTTAACCAACTGCACCACTCAGGTGCCCTTCTTTGTAATCTTATTTTGCTCTATTGAGTGTCATATTGTTTTATTTAAGCCAGACATCTCATGTAGAACAAAAGAAACTATTTTAGAGTAAAAAGTGTTTCTAACTGGAATTGGGCATTCCTCTTCCTAATCTAAAATTGATCTGTGGTTATAGTCATTGAACCACTGGTTTCAGCTTACTCTAAGGATGACTCAGGCTGGGTGGGGAGCTAGAGTGCTAGAGGGATTGTCCAATGTCTGTGCTTTGCTCTAAAATTCCAGCTACCCTGTTACATTTACATTACAGAAGGCCTATTATATTCATATTCTTGCCCCTCCCAACAGAACAGTGTTGTTGCTTCCTACTGTTTCCCAGTGGTGGATGGCAAGGGGTGAGCTCTGTGTCCCTGCTCAAGCTTCAGTCTTAGGGAGGCCTTGTGTACCTGAAACATGGGGGTGAAATTTTTTTAGCATTTCTGTTCCTTCTCCCTATGGCATGGTCCTTCCTGACACTCAGATGGAGGTAGGAGACCTCTAAACTTCTTTTGAAATTCTCCCCAGATTCAGAATATTTAATAAAATTCCTAATGTCCTATCTCCATCATGAATGCGTGTGTATCTGTGACCTTGGGCCTCTAATGTTTCTTGGACTTCTCTCAGAGACTTAAGTCTTCTGAGAGAATGATTCATGTAGGAGAGTAGATGTCATGGCTTTCCCCTCCTTAACTTGTACCAACAAGGGAGGCTGTCTCCAGTCTTTGCCCCTGGTAATCTTTCCTGCAAGCTCTGAATTAAGGACCATGGAAATATACCTGCAAGTTGGTACATATTCCATTTGTGTCTGAAATTCCCTGGTGTTCTGTTTTCTCGTGCTAACCCATGCTCATCCTTTGGAATCCAATGGTATCGTATGCCCCAGCTTTCACATCGCCCCTGTCTTCTTCCTGTGTTTTGCTAGAGCCAAGACATTTCGGTGTGTGCTCCCTTGCCATGGGGAAAGGAGGAACTGATTTTCCTGGTCACAGTTGCCCTGTGAGCACCACTTTCTGAAAGTTGTGATTTTAGAGTTTATTCCACTTTTTCTCTTTTTTAGAGCGGGAGAAGTACTCTCTCTCTTCTTTCTTTTTTCTTTCTTTCTTTCTTTCTTTCTTTCTTTCTTTCTTTCTTTCTTTCTTTCTTTCATCTGAGGTGGAAGTAGAAATTTCTCTCCTTTATAGTTTCAATCTTTTTCTTGTAAATTGTATCCCATCCAACTAATTTCAAGAGTCTTTTTCTTTACATACACATGTCCTCTCTCTCTCTCTCTCTCTCTCTCTCTCTCTCACACACACACACACACACACACACACTCCTGTTCCATATCTCTTTCCTATATATTTCCATCTCCCTCTACTTCCCTAGCTTTATTTCCCTGTTAGCCTGGTGCAGCATTGCTGGTTTCTGTCTCTGCCACACTGACATAATGGCTTTCTTTACTACAACCTCTTGGTGGCTAAATCTAATGATCAGCATTAGTCTTTGAACAGAGGCAGTAAGTCATTAGAGTATGGAGTATTCAGACCAAATAAGGTACTGGAATTTGTAGAATGTTAGCAAAAAACGGGCTTTAGAGTCAACAGTTTGCATAAGATTTATTGTTAACAGAGAAAATGAAAAAAAAAAAAAAAGAAAGAAAACAAGCAAAAAAAAAAAAAAAACCCAAAACAAACAAACAAACAAACAAAAACAAAAAGCAAGAGAAAGTGCAAAAGGAAAATGGTAGAGAGATGAATAGTAAGATTTAAATGTAAAAATTGATCCCCATGGTTTCAGGGCAACTGAATGACTAAAAGCACAGGAAAAAAAAAAAGTAGAATTAAGAATAATCATGTGAATTACAGGATGAAATGTTCCAATGACAAGGACTCAAAAATGGGAATAATAATAAAATGGACAAAAATAATATATACAAAAGCAACTGTTTTTGAGATCGCACTAATGCATGCATGATATTATGTGGGGTCACAATACACACACACACACAGAGACACACACACATTTTAGAAGCAAGGTAGAAGGATAGTGAGTAATACTTGGGAAAAGACTGACAAAAATCAAATAAAAGGTCTTTGGCCATGTTATTTAAATTAGGTGAGAATTTTTATACTTGGAGGACTAAGAAGACAGAAAAGATATCCTAAGGATCATGACTATTTTGTTTAGAGAAAGATATTTCACCATAGGAAGAACAAAAAAAAAAAAAAAAAATATTACACTTCATAATGTAGTATATAATGCATATATTAACATATACTAATATATAGTAACATTTATGTTATATATAAAGAATAGTATATATACATAGTGTACATATATTACATATATTAATATATATTGCATATATACATATTGAATAAAATGATAATATTTCACTTTGACAAATGGTGGCAGTGGGAAGAAAAAAAAATATGAAAAAACAGTCTTTACACAAATCTCATGTGAAAACAACTATTATGAAACCAGATAGGTCTGCACAGCATTGCCATTTTGTCATGTTAAGACTGAAGTGATATTTGGGGCCTTACACTATTACTCACTTTGCTAAGGATCCCACTTTAAACAGAAACTAAGAAATACTTGCTCATTGGAGTCTAAGCATCTGGTAGGTGTTAGATTTACCAGCTTCAACACACACTGTGTCAGAAGAGTCTACTAATCAAAATCAAATCACGGCATCAACTCCAGATGGAGTAGGTGGTCTCAAATACCAGGTGAATGAAAGGGGGAAGTTTGGCTTCTGTACTTTTCTCTTTATCCGGAGCTATTGAGTTTGTTGTTTAATTAGATTTAATTGTACTTTTATTTTTTAACTTCCCAATGAGGGGTGTAACTTATGTTCAGATTTGTAATTCATAGTGATATGAGGCTGACTGCAGTATTTAATAGCCAGAGAATGTACCCCAGAGAATACAGGCAAATGGTACCAACTGCTATATTCAAAGAAAGAAAAAAGAAAAGAAAAGAACTTAATTCATTAAAAACTCAAAATCCTTCTGTAATAATTTAATGTAAATTTAATATTTTGGTCTAAACAGATACAAATATGAATATATCTGCAAATTTGCTCTGAAGTAATAAAAGACAAAAGACAAATTCTTGTAGGATCCCAGCTAAGCATCAGACAAGTACAGCTGCATGCCATGCTAAGTATATTTCTTTTGGGAGAACTTTATGGCACAGGTTGTGAGGGAGTATCCTAGCTCAATAGTCTCCTAACATTCTAACTGTTCTAGTGTAAAGGGATAACAAAAAGCCAAGGAGACTGGTAGGATACCAAGTCATGAATTCTTTCTAGCTCTGTTAACTTTTCAGTAGGAAAATGTCCAATGGGAAGTCTATCAATTCTTGTTATTTTTCTTTATGTGCAGTCTCATAAACAAAACAAAACAAAACAAAACAAAACAAAAACCAAAAACTGTATCTTTTTAATATTGAAAATACTCTGTTAACTCCCTAAGAGCTTTCAATTGGTTTAACTCTTAAATTCTTACATTTATAAGAATTTAAGTCTGTTGTCAATTCTAGGATATAAGCTGATATTTCTTTAGTGGTTTTGAATTTGGGGTACTAGACAATTATAATAGGCTCTGGAAATGTTTAGCTATAGTAAAAAGCTGACCGAATCGCATTTCCTCTGCGCATGACTTTGAATCTGCCAGTCCCAAATGCTAAAATACGTTTTTAAAAAATGACATAGTGGGGGCGCCTTGGTGTCTCAGTTGTTAAGCAGCTGCCTTCGGCTCAGGTTATGATCCCAGGGTCCTGGGACTGAGCCCCACGTGGGGCCCCCTGATCAGCAGGGAGCCTGCTTCTCCCTCTCCCACTTCCCTTGCTTGTGTTCCCTCTCTCGCTGTATCTCTCTCTCTGTCAAATAAATAAATAAAATCTTGAGAAAAAAATGCCATGTGGTTGTTTGTGGTGGAGATAAATAATTAAAAGAACCATTTTGAAGTGGTATATTTTGTATAGTGTTCTAGTTTGTTTTTACTTAATATGGTAGTGTGAACATTTTGATATCACTGAATAGTCTATAGTATACCATTTTTATTGCATGTGTATTATTTCATCTTGTGCATATGCTAAAGTTGTTTTGAACTATTCTCTTGTGAACATATGAAATATATCTGAATTTTTACTTTTATAAGTAATCCCAGTATTTGCATCTTTGTACACACTATTCAAGCTACAGTCTGAACGAGTATTTTGCCTTGTAAGTTTCTTAAAGAGTAATTTTTTATTAGAACTAAAGGCAATAATGAACTAATTTGCTTAATCTATTTTTAAAAATTAAGTCACCTCATTGACTATTTCCTTTCTTCATTTCTGTTCTCATCACACTTCTTTTATTGACATATATTACCATACAATATTCTCTTAGTTTCAGGTATACTTCATATTGATTCAATATTTTATACATTATGAAATGCCCCCACATGTCTAGTTACCATGTGTCACCATCAAAGTTATTATAGTGTTATAGACTATATTCCCCATGCTGTACATTATAACGTCAAGACATATTTATCTTATAACTCAAAGTTTGTACCTCTTATTCCCCTTTACCTTTTTCACCTGCCCCCGACTCCTCCCCTCTCTGTTAACCAACAGTTTCTTTACTATGAATCTATTTCTTATTTTGTTTGTTTGTTTTGTTTGTAAAATTCCACATTTAAGTAAAGTCATATGTTATTTCTCTTTCTCGGACTTATTTTATGTAGCATAATACCCTCTAGCTCCATTCATATTGTTGCAAATGGTAAGATTTCATTCTTTATTATGAATGAGTAATAGTCCTGTGTGTCTGTGTATCACATCTTCTTTATCTGTTCATCTATCAAACAACATTTAGGTTGCTTCCATATTTTGGCTATTGTAAATAATGCTTCAGTGAACATAAAGGTGCATATGTCCTTTCGTATTTGTGTTTTCATTTACTTTGGATAAATATCCAGAAGTAGAATTGCTGGATCATATGGTAGTTTTATATTTTTTTGATCTTTTTATTTTTGAGAAACATTCATATTGTTTTCCCCAATGACTGCACCAATTTATACTCCCATCAACAGTGCACAAGGGTTCCCTTTTCTTTTCTTTTTTTCTTTTTTTTTTTTTTTTAATTTATTTATGAGATAGAGACAGCCAGCGAGAGAGGGAACACAAGCAGGGGGAGTGGGAGAGGAAGAAGCAGGCTCACATCAGAGGAGCCTGATGTGGGGCTCGATCCCATAACACCGGGATCACGCCCTGAGCCGAAGGCAGACGCTCAACCGCTGTGCCACCCAGGCATCCCCAAGGGTTCCCTTTTCTCCACATCTTTTCCAATGCTTGTTAGTTTTTGTCCTTTTGGTAACGGCCAAGCTAACTACTGTGAAGTAAAATCTCATTGTGTTTTTGATTTGTATTCCATGATGATTGGTGATGTTGAGCATTTTTCTTGTGCCTGTTGGCTGTCTTCTTGAGAAAAATGTCTATTCAAGTCCTCTGCCCATTTTTTAAATTGGGCTGTTGTTTTGTTTTGTTTTGTTTTGTTTTGTTGTTTTGTTTTGTATTAAGTTGTGTAAGTTCTTTATATATTTTTTTTTAATATCAACCCCTTATTGGAGATGTGATTTTTAAATCTCTATTCCTATTCAGTAGGTTGCCTTTTTGTTTTATTGGTTTCCTTTGCTGTGCGGAAGCTATTTAGTTTGATGCTATCTCACTTATTTTACCTTTTGTTGCCCTTGCCTGAGGAGACTGGTCCAAAAAAAAAAAAAAAAATTACTAAGACCAATGCCAAAGAGCTTACTATCTATGTATTTTTAAAGAGTTTCATGGTTTCAGTTCTACATTCAAATCTTTGATCCATGTTAAATTTATTTTTGCATATGGTGAAAGATAGTGGTCCGGTTTCATGCTCTTGTAGCTGCCCAGTTTTCCCAACACCACTTATTGAAGAGTTTTTTTCCCCATTGTGTATTCTGGCCTCCTTTGTCATAGATTGATATACTGTGTAAGTGTGGGTTTATTTCTGAGCTCTCTACCCTGTTCCATTGATCTGTGTCTCTATTTCTGTGCCAGTACCATATTGTTTTGATTACTTAACTTTGTAGTATAGCTTGAAATCAGGGAGTATGATGCCTTCATCTTTGTTTTTCTTTCTCAAGATTGCTTTGGCTATTTGGGATCTTTCGTGGTTCCATACAAATTTTAGGATTATTTGTTCTATCTCTGTGAAAAATACCATTAGCATTTGATAGGGATTGCATTGAATCTGTAGATTGCTTTGGGTGGTATGGACATTTTAACAATTAATTATCCCAATCCATGACCACAAAATATTTTTCCATTTATTTGTGTCTTCTTCATTTTCTTTAATCAGTGTCTTATAATTTTTAGACTATAGTATTATAGTCTCTCACCTCTTTGGTTATATTTATTCCTAGGTATTTTATTTTTTGTGATATAAGTATAGATGGGATTTTTCTCTTAATTTCTATTAAAGAGAACTTTTTTTATTTTCCTGAGGTGTAACGATCATGAACAAACTATCCATTACTGGTGGCAGCAGTGAGGCTGACGGTTGCACTTCTCATGTCTGTGAAAATTCCCATAATCTGAAGAGATTGGATCAGCTGTTTCCTACATCCTGGGGCAACCTTATTCCACACTTCTCCTGATAAGCATGCCTGCCTGGAATAAAGTGTGAGGGCTGTAGTGAAAAAATCTTAGTATGGCCCCTGTTAGGCTTTTTGTAAAGAGAGTTAATTCCCAATGATTCCTAAGGAAAAAAGCCACCAAAACCTGAACATAAGGACTGCTGGATTATTTTTACTATAACTCTTCTTGAACTTTTTTTTTTTTAAAATCAGTCCATTAGATTTAGAAGAGAACACTTGATGGGCTGCCAACCATTTAATGCACATGAATAAATGCATGTACGTATGTTGAATCTATAATGCTGTTTAAAAATGCTAGCTCTCTGATAGTGAAAGAAGAACAAATGGATTATTACTTGGCCTTCATTTGCTTTTGTCATTGGAAAAAAGTGTTTGAGCGTCTGTGCCTGAATTGTAGGGGTTTATGAGTGCGTGGCTATATGTACCTCTTTTATTGTCACAAAAGTATTTATTAGTTGCTAGGCAGGCTGATTTGGTATTGGGAAGGACAAAATCCTGTAAGTTCAGAATCCTGAGTACTTCAGCAGTACTTCTCCTGTTCTCCCACAGCTTTACCTATGGGCATATGCTCCTCCTTAAAGCTGATTTATCAAAGATCCATAGAATGGTGGAACTAGAAGGTGTAGTTCAACTCTCTCACTTACTAATGAAGACTTATGTCAAGTGAGTCAGGATACATTGCAAAAAAGCACATATTGAAGGAAAGTTTGAACCAAGAAGGAAAGGTGAATTCCCTGGCCCTTGATATTCTAGTTTGCTCCATAAACCTCCTTAAGGAACTCCTTTCCACTGGTGATAGAATATAGCAGATCAGGGAGCACATCTGGGTCTGAGTGAGTCTCAAATTGTAATAGCCTATAAATCACCTGGTGGGCTTTAAGATTCTGTATTACAAACAGACTCCCATGTTATTCCAGTATTGCTGCTTGTGGGTCAAGTTTTGAGTAATGAGCCAGGACAAAATTGCCAGTCTCTTTGCTTGTAATACATTTGCTCATAATAGAACCCTTTTTGTGGATATAGAAATGTGCATGTTCCAAAGAAAATGTAAGTACTGTTTCAAGATAAATAAATTTAAAAGAAAGAATCCTTAACCTGCTACATTTTAAATATTTCTAAAATTTTAAATTTTTACATTTCACAATATGGAGTGCTATCTTATTTAATTATGGAGTAGGCAGAAACATTTTAAAACATCGTGAATATTTTACAAAATATCACACTTTTATAATATATACTTGAAACTCAGAAGATTTTTGTTTGTTTGTTTTACTTTATCTAGCAAACTTAAATATACTAAATGGTAAAAAAAAAAAAAAAAAATCAACAGAACAGTAACTCTTGGGGCGCCTGGGTGGCTCAGTCGATTAAGCGTCTGCCTTCAGCTCAGGTCATGATCCAAGGGTCCTGTGATTGAACGCCGCATGGAGCCTGCTTCTCCCTCTTCCGCTCCCCCTGCTTGTGCTCTCTCTCTCTCTCTCTGTCAAATAAATAAATAAAATCTTAAAAAAAAAAAAAAAAAAAAAAAAAAAAAAAAAAAAACCAGTAACTCTTGAGGACTGATACAGTACCTTACTTTGTCTGTTAAGGTTTCTGTAAACATGATGTGAGAAGGAATTCCAACTATAAAAGAGAGGGTGTGATTACTAAAAGTGATTTATGTGGTTATCTGCCTCTGATCCACAAAAAAGCAAGAAATAGCTTATAAAGAAAACAGTTTAACTTTAAAATATATATATATATTTAAAAACTGACTTCTGATGTTCCTTGTGATCTGGAATGGTAGGTCCTGAGCAACTCCATATTCTCAAATTCACTGCATCCTCTTTTTCTACCCTGTGCTGTTCTTTCAACATGCCTTTACCTCAGCTCTTCTCATGAAACTGATAAAAGAATCTTATCAGCTCCTTCTCACTGTGTGCTTTTGGGGTCTGCCTATACATTCCCTCACAGGTATAGTTGCACCTGACTACGTGGTAGACTACCTGGAGAGCTTTTAAAAATAGCTAACCTAGACTTTCCTTAATCACTTAAATCAGAATTTCTAGAGTCATTCCTGAGCGCTGGTATTTTCAATAACTTTCTCTGCGAAGCTAATGTTCAGTTAAGGTTTATAATCACAGTTACAGTTCAGTTAAGGTTTATAATCACAGACAAATAGAAAGGATCCCAGTTATCACTTTAATGGAAATTAGGTTTCAACAAAGTGTGCTGTAGACTAACCACATGCTTGGTGGTCATGCTCGGAGGCTGACTCTCAGGAGCAGTGGAATTGGCTGTGCCTAAGGAGATGGAGTAGAAGCACGTACACTAGGTATTTATCATCCTTGGCTCATGACAGAGCATCCAAGTACAGGAGATATTTTGGAGAAGGAAGTCTTCTAATCCAACTTCCAGGTAGAGCATATAGGCTGACTACAGGGTAAGGAAAAGAGGTGAGCCCTGAGATGCTTCACTTGGCTACCTGCACTCTCACCTCTCTCCAGCCCTTCATGTACCCCTCCTCATGACACAGAACATTACTCAGCTTGGCTTGCCCATCTGTCCTTTCTCCTTCCCAGAACTAATTCTTTCTAGATAGAAGAGGCAGTCAACTAAATGGAGTGCAGCGCAGTCAGCCGCAGCAGCAGCATCTTGAAACTTTTCCTGACCTTGAAACCATGTTCTAAGTTGATATATTGGGTTTCCATTTGGTTACCAGATCTTCTACTTCTGATCTAGTTCATATAGCTTGAAATTGTCCTTGGTCCTAACACTGAAGATCGTATTCCTGTAAGCTGCCATGGTTTCTTAAGCCCCTCAAAGTCTAAAGCCCTGCGTTGCCCATCATCCCACGATTGCAGTGAAAGCAGAACTACTTGACTTCTGCCCCACTAATAAAGAATAAGCCTCATAGTTCCAGAGCTCAGACTCTCTTTTTCTGCCTGTTTTACTCTAAGTGACTGACTTTTCCTGGGTGATAATCAAGATATAATATTTCATGCAAGTTCACTATATAACAAGTTCACACAATCACATTCAAAAATTTCACAGAAGACTTCAGCAGAATTTCTTATTCCAGTGCCACTAACTCTGGGTAACTGCCTTTGAATAGTCACGTATATGGTGCTCTATGTTTGTGCACAGTAGCTCCATTCTTCCTGAAACTGCTCAAAAGAGATGTGCCAATGACCCCTAAGAAGCACACCCCCATTCTTAAAGGGAGACAGAAGGCCATGTTAGTTATTCCTCACTTGTCCCCCTGAAATCCACAGCATCAAAATGAAATGTTAAAGTGTGTATGTGCACACGCAAAAACGGAGACAACATAAAGAGTTCATTATTTTCTATAGTGCACACTTGAGTTAGACAATCCTTAAAAATCCCAAGAATTTATCATTGATATTATTTCTTATTCCAGTATAAAAACCAAAAAGATTTTACTTAGATTTGTTTTTCCTTAGTTTCATGGTTGGGTCTTCACCTGCCTGGAGTTATGTTATTGGTGCTTTAGAAATTGTTACACTTTTTATTTTACTTCTACTTTTCCTCCGCTGGGTAAGTGCTGTTTTGTTTTGTTATTTTTTTTTATTGTTGAAATAAATCTGGTTCCTATAATCTTTCATTTTAATGTCAGTTAGCTTTCTACTTTAAGAACATTAAATACTGGGTCCAATCTGTCATTTTTCTAATTATAAAATAGCAAATCCATCTATTTTTATTATGTGAATGGCTAATAATGAATTTGGGAATAATGACTTGTTTCTGTAAAAGGATAAATATTTTTACCCTATGGATAAGCAATCGTATCACCAGCATACAGTTAGATAAATCATTTGCTGAAATACAAACTCATTTTTATGAATTTTCTGAATGCCCCTTGATCAGGTGGGTTTTGGATTTCTGCTACAGATGCTAATGAATGATTTTCTGTTCTCTGTTGGTGTCTCCTATGCATGTTTAGTTAAGAGGTACTTTCCATACAGAATACCAAGCACCCTTGGCAGCTGAAAATTAGGCTTCTCTTCCAAAGCATACACTCTACCAATGGCACAAAACATCGCCAGTTCAAACCGACAACCAGTGAGTGTAATCAAGTAATCAAACAATAGCTCTTGGTGATGTAAGTTAAAATATATCACTACTTAGATGAAATAACAGTAAAATACTAAATGGCCAGATATTATTGCATTTCATTTTTACTATCAAGTATGTGTCAATACGTGATAAAACATATGCTCAGTACCTGGGGGAAAACATGGTTAATGTGTTCTAATAGACATTTTCTAATTAGAAATAGGAAGCAGAGGATAATCCTGAATCATTTATATAGGCTTATGGAATATATTGTATAATTATAGTCAGTGTTTATTCTTGATTAGTCTTGATTTAGTTAAAAGAAAAAAGTAAACATAGGGAGAATACTTCCAGAAACTTTGGAAATGCTGTGGGTAGTAGAGAAGGGATTGTTGCAGTAGGTTGACTATTCTTGCCTAGAATATTCAGGCAATTAGAGTGCTATGAGGCAGTGAGGAGATTAGACAGTATCCAAAACATGACTTTCAGACTGTGAATGAGGCTTTAGGATAACTGTATTCTTTAAAGCTGTGCTTAGTGATTTTAAGGTCTCTGGCGGAAATATTGGCAACATAGTACATTAAGAATGAGAAAAATACAGGGTGTCTTGTAGAGAAAACTTAGAAAGATGCTTGTACAGAAACAGGTAACTTCACAAATTTTACTCATCTCCTGGATTCTAGATGCTTGATCTTTGTCCTTGAAGTACTGTACAGTTTTTACGTATTTATTTATGTATTTATTTAGGCTCAGTGGAAACAAACTAATATATATTCTCTCTTACTATATCTAATCTGTCTTGATTTGCTCTTATTATTTGTTTCAGCCACAAAATTCACTTTTTGTGAATTTATATTTGGTCTATGTTCAAAATATATTGGATTCTACATTTTTTACTATTCTAGTCTCAGTTTCTTGAAAAATCTCCATGCAATAATCATGGTATTTGTAGATTTGATTCCATGTTTATGTCTCATAAAAAAATAAAACCAATATTATAAATGATTTCAACTTTTTAGTGCAGTAGAGAGAAAAGATAGCTTGAAAAATAATCTTTGTAAATAATAAACTTAATAATAATTCACAATATTTATCATTATTACTTTTATTGCTAGATTAGAGGACAATGCTTGAATTGCTTTGTATAAGTTATCCTATTTTTAGCCCTTATGATAATAAAACTACTAATCTTTAATAGATTTTATTGACGAAGAAAATAATAGTATCTCTCTTGATATATACTATAAATATATATGTATACATATATATATACACACACACATACACTATGTTATAGTATAGTATATATGCATTAAATATATGTATTTTCATGTCCCTATTAATAGCATTTCAGACTACATTAAGCTAAGATTAATAGAACTAAGAACATAAATTAAAAAATCCTTATTTAAAACTGGAAACTTTATTCTTCCACTCCATGGGCATGAGACGTTTTTCCATTTCTTTGTGTCATTTTCAGTTTCTTTTATAAGCATTCTATAGTGTTCTGAGTACAGATCTTTTACCTCTTTGGTTACCTTTATTCCTAGGTATCTTACGGCTTTTGGTGTGATTGTAATTGGGGTCCATTCCTTGATTTCTCTTTCTGCTGCTTCATTATTGGTATATAGAAATGCAACGGATTTCTGTATGTTGATTTTGTATCCTGCAACTTTGCTGAATTTGCATATCAGTTCTAGCACTTTTTTGGTAGAGTGTAAGTTTTTTGGTGGAGTCTACAACCCAGCAATTGCACTACTATGTTTTTACCCAAAGGATAAAAAATACTGATTCAAAGGGATACATGCACCCCAATGTTCATAGCAGCATTATCAACAATAGCCAGATTAGGGCAAGAGCCCAAGTGGCCATCAACTAATTATGGATAGAGATGTGGTTACACACACACACACACACACATACACACACTTACACTGGAATATTACTCAACCATCAAAAAGAATGAAATTGTGCCATTTGCAATGATGTGGATGGAGCTAAAGAGTATAATGCTAAGTGAAATAACTCAGAGAGACAAATACCTTACGATTTCACTCATATGTGGAATTTAAGAAATAAAACAGATGAACATAGGGGAAGGGGGAAAAAAGAGAGGGAGTCAAGCCATAAGAGACTCTGAATTATAGAGAACAAACTGAAGGGTGCTGGAGAGGAGGTGGGCATGATGATGGGCTAAATGGGTGATGGGTATTAAGGAGGGCAGTTGTGGTGACCACTGAGTGTTATATGTAAGTGATGAATCACTAAATTCTGTTTCTGAAATCAATATTACACTATATGTTAACTAACTGAAATTGAAATAAAAACTTGAAACAAAAACAAACAAACCAAAAAAGAAACAATCTTCATTTAGGCAGTGGAATAAAAGCTCTGATATATACAAAATAAATAAATAAATAAATAAAACATGCAAAATATTATTCTCTCAGTAAGTGGTAGGACAAGTAGATAAAAATAAGTAAGGATACAGCAGATTTAAAAACTAATATGAAACAAACCTACTTAAATGATATCTATAGAGGATTCCATAAAATAAAAACACAATATAAATTCTTTTTAGGGGGCGCCTGGGTGGCGCAGCGGTTAAGCATCTGCCTTCGGCTCAGGGCGTGATCCCGGCGTTATGGGATCGAGCCCCACATCAGGCTCCTCCACTGGGAGCCTGCTTCTTCCTCTCCCACTCCCCCTGCCTATGTTCCCTCTCTCGCTGGCTGTCTCTGTCAAATAAATAAATAAAATCTTTAAAAAAAATAAATAAATAAATTCTTTTTAAGGGCATATGAAACATTCACAAAGCTAAACTATAAGCGTGACCATAAAAGAAACCTCAATACATTTGAAATTACTGAGATCACACTATTATCTACTATGATCACAGTGGAAATAATTTAGAAACAATAAGAAAGATTTGGGAAAAATTTCTCACTCCAAAATAACCCATGGGTCAAAGAACTATTGAAAAGGGAAATTTGAAAATATTTTGAACTGAGTGAAAATAAAAACAAAACATACCAAATTTCTGAGATTCAACTAAAAGAGTGATTGGAGAGAAAAATTTAACTCTAAAAGCTCATAATAGAAAAATCAGAAAGGGCTAAAATCAATGAACTGATGTTCCATCTTTAAAAGGTAGAAAAAGAAGAGAGGTAAAATCAAGGTAAATAGGAAAAAGAAAGTAAATAGAAATTTAAAAAGAAATGGAGAAGGAATGAAAAAAGGCAATGAAATCATAAGCTTATCTAAAAATATCAGTAAAATTAATGACTTTGTAGTTAGACAAGACCAAAGACACAAATGGCCAATATAAAGAATGAGAGTGGGTATATCATTACAGAACCTGCAGGCATTTGTGTAATATTAAGAAAATATTAGAACAACTTCATGCCAATTAATTTAAAACAAATAAAATAGCCAAAATCTTTGAAAGACATGAACTCATTCAAGAACAAACATGTAATCTGTATCACTATCTAGATATGATAAGAATTGCAGTTGAAAATCTTTCCAGGGGAGCCTGGATGACCCAGTCGGTTGAACGTCTGACTCTTGATTTCGGCTCAGGTCATGGTCTCAGGGTCATGGGATCAGGCCCACATTGGGTTCCATGCTCAGGAGGGAGTCTGATTGAGATTCTCTCTCTCCCTCTCCCTTTGCTCCTCCCCAACTTGTGCTCACTCTCTCAAATAAATAAATCCTTAAAAAAAGAACAATTTTATTTCTGTACATTAGCAACAAACAATTGGAAATACATCTTAAAATGTAACATTATTTACAGTGTCATCCAATGTCATGAAATAAGCATACAAAAAATGAAATATGCAAGATTTGTACAAAGAAAGTTGCAAAGCTTTGTTGCAAGAAAGTATAAAGGATCTAAATGCATGGGGAGATATACTAATTTTAAGATATTAATTCCAAATAGATGGATAGATCTAATGCCTTCCCAGTAGAAATCCCAGTAGCTTTTTGGTGGAAAGTGTCATGCTGAATCTAAAATGTATATGGAAATACAGAAGACATAAAATAGCCAAAATAATTCTGCAAAAGAAAAAAAGAAGTTGGAGTTCAAGACTCACTATAAAGCTACACTATTCAAGACAGTCTGTGATGTTGGATAGAAACTAATATATAGATTAATGGGATAGAATGTCCATCGACTTTGGACAAACATGCCAAGATTTTGTAGGAATCGCTAATCCTTTTAATAAATGTTAGTGGAAACAATAGGATATCTATATAGGTAGATCTAGATATAACCAGTCTCTGTTAACTTGTTTGTAATAAATTAAATCCAACATATCAAATATCTCTGCAAAAGGTTTTCCCTGATCTTGCCTGTTTAACAAATTTAATCATGAGATTATATGGAAATTGAAAATAATCAAATCATCTTCAGGGGGCTGTGGGAATGGGATATAAGGAAAATACCATGGAGTATTTGGGTTTCTGATAGTAGTTCTTAAATTTTTTGGATAATCTGTAGAAAACTGTTTCACACAATTTTAAACATAATCCCATGGATTTAGGGTTCCCCTGAAGCTCATTCATGGATCCGGTTTCAGTTGAGTGCATCTGGTATAGTGGAATCCTGCACACGGCTCTCTGTCTTGCTCTCCAGTAGCACCGGTGATCACGCTTCACCGCTCTGGCTGGTATTAGAGCTTTAATGTTTTTAAGATACAATTAAAATCCATGCTGAATTAGTATTTACATAAAAAGTCAATAAGTTAAAACTCATCCAAATTAACAAACCATTCAGTAAGCATAGCATCCTAAAAGAGATCCAAGAATCATCAGGGAAATTGAGCAACCTGGATTCTGGGTTGGGGTCAGGGGACTACCTCATTTTAGTCTTTCTAAGGTATTACCAGGAGGCAAGAAGGCTGGAATGATATAAAATCTTGTTTTACTAGGGAGTATATTTATTTCAGTAATGTCTCATTGGAACCAAATTATTTGAGTTACCTGGAGATTTTCTTGATATATGAATTTTTACCATTAGTATCAAGATGAAGTTTAAATTTGGGGCGCCTGGGTGGCACAGCGGTTAAGCGTCTGCCTTCTGCTCAGGGCGTGATCCCGGCGTTATGGGATCGAGCCCCACATCAGGCTCCTCCGCTATGAGCCTGCTTCTTCCTCTCCCACTCCTCCTGCTTGTGTTCCCTCTTTCTCGCTGGCTGTCTCTATCTCTGTCGAATAAATAAATGCAAATCTTTAAAAAAAAAAAAAAGATGAAGTTTAAATTTATTCATTTAATTGAGAATCTGCCATGCAGCCGATGCTGGATTTAGGCTGCAAATAAGAAGGTGAATGAAACATAAAATTAAAGTTCCTGCTCCCGAAAAGATTGCAGTAATAAGGAGCAAAATTTACCCTGTACAGAAGGGGAAATGATTCAGTATTAGTGTAAGTTAACCGTAACTTTGGGGGAAGACTTTGTGGAGGAAGTATTCTCAAAGGCAGGCTTTGAGGAAAGATTAGGTGGTCATTTCCTTGAAGAAAATTAGGGTAGGAGCATCTGAGACTAAAGTAACAGATTTTCTGAAAACAATTGGTAACTGAGTTTCCACCCATCCTTTTAACTGGAAACTATGGCATATAGAAGTCACCGTAATGTCATTATAAAGCTTATTACCAGAAATTAATTAACTAATTTGCATTATGCAGCCTCCTATGTAACAGAGAAAGCTTGTTGTTCTTGAAGTACATGACAATTAAGCATAGAAGGAGGTTCTGCTGAGGAGGAGAAGTGTTGGGAAATCCTTAAAGGTGTAAATGGTTTTATTGCTCCAGTGGGAATCATTCTATAAGGAAAGATTGAATCCTTAATGAAAGGCAGACAGGAGTTACAAACCTTTTTCTTTTCTTTGGTTCTTTACGTAATACCTGTTCTTTGTGTAAGGAGATTAAAATCAAGTTGTGTATATGCAGATTTTTTTAATAAGCAATTTGGTAATTGACAGTAGATTCATGTGACATTCTCACAGAAGGCTGGTTTATGATAAGAAGTGTCATTCAAGATGCCGACCTCAGTGTAAACTACAGAGACCGTTGTGCATAGTCTAAAGGCAACATACAACACATAGCAAGAAATGAAACCTTAATGTTTCTAAGCCATGAATCAAGGGCTTTGTATCCCACAGAGACAACAATGACATTCACCTTTAAATGCACAATAAAATAGGTCTGAGGGGCATGACTGATATGAATCACACAGGATGGTTATAAAATTAAACTATATTCTCTGCCAAATCACAAATAAAGAAGCACTTTTTTGTAGATTATCGGATCTAAGAAAATCAATGCTTCTGCATCTGAGTGAAGCATTTAAAATATTTGCAGGCAATCAGAGTTATATTTCAGACTGCCTATTCCTTTTGTTGAAGGAGGGAAAAAAAAAACTAAATTGGGGTCAGCTAACCACTGGAAACCTTTATATTCTCATTTAGTGAAATATTTGAAGTTGTGCTTCAAGTGGTTGTTCTAAATAAAAATGAAAGCTGTGACAATGTGGAGATGTCTAAAATTAAAATGAGTAACTATCAAGCTGCCTTCTCATTCTTATTATTGCTTGTGTCTTGTGGTTTTAATGAGGACTGATGAGACAAAATTGAGCAAAGGGAAATCTAGGCAGAATCTTAGGAACAATTATGTAGTAGTGAGATCTGTTAAAAAGTGGATGAGTCTCCATGGGGAGTCTCTTCACCTGAGTTATTTAAATCAAATTGGACAGAGCACACCCAAGTACACACCATGGGTATAGTCCTGTGCTGCAGCTAGACACACTGGGTAACCTAGTAGTTCTTGGTTTTATTTGTTTGTTTTTAAAGAATATGAATTTTTGATCACTAAAACTTCTTTAGATGGGATATATATAACTCCCAAATATGAATTATATGAAGGCACTAAGAACCTTCTGCTTAGGGTTTGATAGAACTTGAGTTAACTTATTGGCGTACTATAGGCCAGATATTATGCTAGGCGTTTTCCTAATCAATAAATAGAAAAATAAATACATTGTAATGATAGAATTATTATATTGATATTTCAGATGAGGGTGCTTATTGTCAGAAAGTTTAATATAACATGCACCAATGAAGAAACAAAATGGAGATATTCAAATGAATAAGTGCAAGCTGGTATGAACGAATACTATGTTCTTCCCACTGTAGGATTTCATATCCTCAGAAATCAATCAAACTGAATTGTTAGTGTCTTCAAATATTGTGGAACATAAATTTTTAAGAAGCCACCCCATGGTGACTACCAAATATCCAAGCTGGCCAATGTACTGTGTTCCATAAATTCCTAAATCACATTTGACTGTCATCAATTTGTGATGACAACTCTGATTATAGGATGAGTGTCTGAGGCTAATGCCCTCCTCATGGGATAAAGTGGTGAGGATAGGAAAGTAAGAAAAGATTAAAGAATTCACAGATCAATGAAATGTCAATGATGCTGTCATATTCTCTCTCAGATACATTAGACCAGTAAACCGCTACTCCTTGCCTATGTAGGGAAGCTATGGTAGCCTAACTGCTAGAGAAGAACAAAAAGGGGCTCTTCGGTGGCTCTGTTGGTTGAGCCTCTGACTCTTGATTTTGGCTCAGGTCATGATCTCAGGGTCATAGGATAGAACCTTGTATCCGGCTCTGCATTCAGCACCGAGTCTGCTTGAAATACTCTCTCTCCCCCTTCTCCTCCCCTAACTCAAGTGAGCTCTCTCTCTCTCTCAGTAAATAAATAGGTAAAATACTAAAAAAGAAAGAAAAAGAAAGAAAGAAAGAAAGAAAGAAAGAAAGAAAGAAAGAAAGAAAGAAAGAAATGACCTAAGAGTTCCTTATACATACTTGCAACCAAGGTTCATGTCTTCAAACCTACTGCTCACATATTATAGGAATAAAATGAGATAGAAGTAGAAAATGGTGATTTTTTAAATTTGAAATTTAATTAAAATGTATTACAATAATTTTGATGATATAGTTAAGATATGTCATGAGGATATTATATTTATCATGTATGGTATCTACTATAGGTATTTAGTATATCATGAACAAATTAAATTTAGACATATCAAAAAAAAAGAATTACTTTCCTGCTGTATATAAGTAGAAAGCTGGTAAGAAAAATAGAAAATAATTATTTTCATACTTTAGATAATAGGCTACGCAAGATTGTTAGCCTTTAGAAAAGGAAACCAATTGAAGGAAACCCCAATATCAGGAAGGCTTTCTGTGTTGGGGCAATTCTGGAACTGCATTGCAGGGAAAACTCAAATGGAGCCTAAAAACCTTGCTTAATTGAGGAGAGAGAGAGAGAGAGAGAGAGAGGGAGGTCAGATGTTAGGGATACTGTGAGAAGAATGTTCAAGAGGAAGAAATTATGCAGAGATAGTGTTCCAAAAATCTTTATGAGGTTTTGTTGATTGTTTTTCAGAGTATCAATCTGTCCATATAGATTTCTGGATTTTTTTATTTCATTGCTCTTTTGTCTCCTGATTTGTAAAATTTCTGATAAAAGGTCTGCTGTATTTTCTCTTTTTTCCTTTATAGGTAATGTGCATTTTTTGATATATGGCTACCTTTATGATTTATTTTGTATCTTTAATATTTAGCAGTTTAAAAATATGATGTGTTGATATGCTTTTGTGTGCTTTGTGTTTATCCTGCCAAATGTTCTCTGAGTTTCATGGATATGTGGTTCACTGTTTGTCATTAATTTGTGGAAATTACTGCACAATATATCTTTAAATATTTTTTGTGCTCCATTCTGTTTTCTCCTGGGATTTCAAATATGCATGTTAGACATTTTGATATCGTTCACATCTCTTGTTTTGTTTTGTTTTGTTTTGTTTACCCTCCTTATTCCCTTTGTTTTTTAACTTATGTAATTTCTATTGACCTAACTTTGACGTACTAATCCTTCTTGGATGACCTAAGGCTACTAATGAGCCTGTTAATCGCATATTTTTCCTCTGTCACTATGTCCATTTAAGCATTTCCATTCGATTGTTTCAGATGTTTCTAGCTCTCTGCTGAAATTCTCCATCCACGTATCTGTATTATCCTCTTAAACAAGAACCTCTCTCATTTTAATCATAGTTATTTTTAAAATCACTCTCTGATAGTTTCATCGTGTGAGGTACCTCTGAGCCAGGTTCACTGATGGTTTTATCTCTTGAGCACATCCCCCCTTCGCTTTATGGTGGTGCTCATAACTTTTTGGTAAAGCTGTTGCTCTGTTCAGTCAATCAGGAACTGAACTGGGTTTGGGTTTTGTTATTGCTGCAGTTACTCTCAGTATACCACAGGCTTCCCATTCCTCTATCACTACCTCGTGATCAGCGTGGGACTCCTTTGCCAGGAGGTTTTTCTTAATATCTGTTCCACTGTGTTCACTGTATCTATGGTCTCCCCTTATGCCTGAACCTCAAAGAATGTCTCTGTCTATCTCCCTGCCCCTCCCTCTGAAACAGACTAATGCAAGTTGTTATTCAATACTTGATAATGTGATGTGGGGACAAGGGTAGCCTTTGTCTTTTTCTGGTTGTACCTCAGTCTCCAGTTCTGGTGTGTTCCTGCGTCTTGGGAGTAAAGGCTTCCCACTGTGCCTATCTACCCCTCACTAGTAGGAAATCTCTGATGATCTGGGCTCATGATGTTTTCCTTCCCCTTTTCCAGTGCGAGGGTTATGGTGGTAGTGGTTGTTTGATTTTTAATTTCTTTCTGTAGCTTCAGAGAAATGCTGCTCTCTTCCCAGTGGCCTAAGTCTTCTGTTCTATAAGAGAGGTAGTGACTATGGGTATGAGGAGGACTTTGCACTTTTCTTGCAGTTGCTGCTGTTTGTCTCCCATAGGCTTGCTAGCTACACCAGTCTTCCTCATGAATGCCTGGTGAGGTCTGTGGAGAAGAATCTGTGAGTTCCAGTTCCCCATGTCTATGGCTTCCATGGGTTCCATCCTCAAACCGGCTACTCTCAGCCTTTCGTGATTCATAACTAATCTTCAAATTTTAGCTGATTTATGAACTGTATGAGGTCAATTATCTACCCCAAGTAAGAAGTACTTGTATCTAGTGTCTTCTTGAAGGTGCCAGCTTTTCTTGTATTTGGGGTTATTTTGGTGCCTTAAGACCTCAGCTCTGTGATGAAAAGCACTGATTCAGAAAGCGCATTGATTAAGCAGATTACCTGCCATTTTCTATTGAAGAGATAGGAGCAACACTCTCTCCAGCTAACCTACACTTCTAAGGCACTGAATTTTAGAGACTTTTTACTTAGCAATTAATAAATGAAACAGATAATTCAAAAAAATTTAAGAAAAAATACATTTAAAGCTACACATTACCGTCTACCTAAACTTTATATCCTACGATTTTAATATCTGACATTGTTCTTACTCTTTAGTTCCAAATACTTTGTAACTTGTTTTGTTATTTAGTTTTAATTTGTGGGTATTTAGCATATTTTTGTGACTGCTTTTTCCCCATAGAATTTGGATTATACAATATTGTCATTTTAAATTTGATTTTTTTCACTTATCAATAGAACTTGATTATTTTTCTATACCATTAAATGTTCTCAACATCAATTTAGTCTCATAATGTTTTATTCCAAATTCCATTTAAAATAAAAATGACAGGAAAAGTATAATTTTTTTAAAAAAATATCTAAAAATATTTAGTCTTTTGGATAAATGGTTTCATTAACTTCAAGTTTCTTTGAAATGACTGCCATTTCACTGCCTGTTAGAAAATACATTTACGTGGTTCTGTATCAAAGGTTGTAAATATGTTTCATTTAAAAATAGCACTGCAGACCTGAATAGACATTTCTCCAACATAGATATATAAATTTCATCAACACATGAAGGGATGCTCAATATCACTAATCATTATGGAAAAATTAGGGAAATTTTTGTGTATTGCTAGTAGGAATGCAAAATGGTACAGCCTTTGTGAAAAATAGGATGGCAGTTCCTCAAAAACTTTAACATAGAATCACTGTATAATCCAGCAATTTACGTCTGCTTATGTACTGAAAAGAAATGAACACAGAGGCTCAGATCTTTTCCCGCCAATGTTCATAGTGAGATTATTTACAATAGTCAAAAGATAGAGACAGACCAAGAGCCCATTGATGGATGCATAGATAAACGGAATGTGTTCTATCCATACAACAGAATATGATTCAGCCTTAAAAAGGAGTGAAATGCTGACCTGTGATGCATCTTGATGACATTGGGCTAAGTGAACTGAGCCAGACACTAAAGGATAAGCAACATATGATTGCACTTGTGTGAGATGCCTAGAGTAGCCAAATTCATAGAGACAGAAAGTACATTCAGTGGCTTCCAGGCACAGGGGAAAGGATGGAATGGGGAGTTAGTGCTTAATGAGTATGGAGTTCCAGGTTAGGTTGGTGAAAAAGTTCTGGAGATGGATGGTGGCTGCTGTTGGGTGCACAACACTGTGAATGTGCTTAATGCTACTGAACTGTATGCTTGAAAATTATTAAAATGGTAAATTTGTGTTTTGTATATGTTACCACAATAAAAAAGCACTTCTATTCAGGTATGATAATAAGGAAAACTTTATTTGTTGTTACGAATGAATTATCACTATAATGTCAAACAAAAATATTATTAAACAAGAAACCTAACCCACAATACCCAGCTGTATTAAGACTATAATTTTCTTATGTATAAGTACCAGTAGTTTTCTTTTACTTTTTCTTTTTCTTTTCTTTTCTTTTTTTCTTTTTTTTTTTTTTTGAAGATCTATTTATTTGAGAGAGAGAGAGAGAGAGATAGAAAGCAGGAGCAGGGGGCAGGGGAAAGAGAGAGAGAAGCAGACTCCCTGCTGAGCATGGAGCCCCACACAGGGCTCGATCTCACAACCCCGAGATCATGACTTGAGCTCAAATCAAGGTCAGACGCTTAACTGACTTAACTGACTGAGCCACCCAGGTGCCCTGAAGTACCAATAGTTTTCTTCCACCACAGAGAAAAATAGTGACACTTAATTTTATTTATACTTGCCTTAAAAGGATATTTTGATTAATTAAAAATGGCCCAATAGCATAAAAGCAAATAATTCTTCCTTAAATTTGACATTTAAAATCACAAAGAAGAGAGAAAATGTAGTAAGTGACCAGTTAGGAAGGAATTTCCAATTCTGACAACTTAGGAAAATTCTTAAATACAATTTGAACATAGCTTTTCAATTATGCAAATAATTGTGTATCTTACATGGTTATGTTGCATATTAAATCTAATGTATAAATGGTGGGTGTAAATTATTGTCTAAAGGCTACTAAATACTTTTTAAATTGTAAACAATATTACCTTAATTGTGTATTATGCTGTGGTTGATTTTTTTTCCTTCTTGATAAAACCTCCATTTATTTAAAGAACTCAGTTTAAGAAAGCAGGCATTTTGTTTCCTTTTTAGAGTATATTCTAGATCTGATATTCAAGCTCCCTATTTTCATCTCTAGTTTTTTTTTTTCTACATGTAGATGTTTTCTTTGAAGGACTGGTTAATTTTATAATTATATCACTAAAGTTTATCGCTGCATTATTATAATTCATAGTTATAATATTTTATAATAATCACCAAGATCGGGAGGGTGGAGAGCTCAGGCAATGAGAATAAAATTAATAATGGTGGTTTGATAGTAATATAAATGTCACAGAAATCTTGTGAATATGAAATATCTCTATTCTTATTCTAAAACTCTGCTTGCGCTTTTTGGCTTCATCAGCATCTCAGTCTATTTAGCAATAGCATTTATATCCTGAGAATGTTCAGTGTGTGCAGAGTATCCACAAGCAAATTTTGTGCTTGGAATAGCCCCAGAATCCATGTCGGCTGCACTTGTTGGGGTGGGGAGTGGTAGTGATGTAGAGAGAGTGGCAGAAGAACAAGATAGATGAAATATATCTGTATCTATAACTGTACCTATATATCTGCTCTGTTCCTACATTGTTCCTTTGTACCTTGAATAATGTAGTGTTTTCCTTTTTAAATGTCATTTTAGATCTTTATGTGCTTAGGAACAGAGAAACATTAAGATGATCATAAATAATTGGGAATTCCCATACAGATGATAGGGAAGCAAGTAAAAATTGGAAATTATCTCATCAGTCACACAACCAGACCTCAGCGATATTGGAATCATTATCATTCAACAATCAGTGACGTGATTAGTGATGCAAGAGAAGTTTTGCAAACCTCTTCATCTTGCCACGTCTCCCACCATGAATTGTGAATGCTTTTGCTCTAGAAATTCAGACATTCATCTTTTTGTCTCCATTACCCTTCTCTCCTTTTATTATTTATCCTCCCGAACCATCTGCCTCCACGTCTTTCTCTTCTATTTACATTCAGGACTCTTGGACAGAATGAATGACTGTAATCACCATTCAAAATGGATCATCCCTATGGAATATAATTCTTTCACTGTGTAGTCTGTGTACGCTGTGGCAAGGGTGCTTATTTCTGTAACATTCAGTCATCCTAGAAATTAGTAATAGTTATGATCATAAAAGATGTTTATTGAATTTGGGCCAGAGACTCTTAAAGATTTTTAAATATAGTCCTTAATTTAATTTGCACCATAATTCTGTAAGTTGATTGCTATTAACATCTCCCAGTCACAGAGGCAGAGATAGTCTAAATAAATTGCCTATGGTGGGGCGCCTGCGTGGCTCAGTCGGTTAAGTGTCTGACTCTTGGTTTCAGCTCAGGTTGTGATCTCAGGGTTGTGGAATCAAGCCTTGCATCTGGCTCTGCACTCGGTAGGGAGTCAGCTTGGAATTCTCTCTCCCTCTGCCCCTCCCCCCACTCATGCTCTTGCTCTCTCTCAAAATAAATAAATCTTTAAAATGAATGAATGAATGAATGAATGAATGAATGAATGAAAATAGGCTATGGTGACATGCTTATTAAGTGTCAAACCTGGGATTTTAACTCAGTATTTTGGCTCCAAAGTTTCAACTTTAAACCACACTACTCCAGAGCTATTTTAGTTCCTCTGTAAAATAATGATTTATTCTAAGATTCAGGACTGTATGTACATGTTACTCTTCTTATTACACAAAGTATTATAATTTAGGCCCTGTGGACCACCTGTGTTGGCTTTGCTTAAAAGGGTACTGGACACCTACCAGGCGTAATTCCCTTAGATTAAAAAAAAAAAAAAAAAATCTGTCTATATTGTAAATTCCTTGATGGTAATAACTATATTTACTATAGTTTTCATACCCTGTCTGCCCAGTAGAGTAGTTTGTATATGTAGATAATTAAAATAGTTCCTGGAGGTTGAGATAGAAGCAACTAACATGTTAAGTGCCTGCTATACCCAGGCATAGTCCTGGAAACCAACTAAACCTCAAAGATGAGCATGCCATGTGCTCCTTGTCAAAAGATGACAGTCTCCCATTATCTGTATTCTACATTGAGAGAGAGAAAAAAATACATACAAAGGTGTGAGGTAACTTGTCTAGATCACATCATTTATAAAATAATGGTTATATGTACTAAATATATTCATTGAACCACTTATTTTGAGTACTTCTT
Source organism: Ursus arctos (assembly GCF_023065955.2). Taxonomy (NCBI): domain Eukaryota; kingdom Metazoa; phylum Chordata; class Mammalia; order Carnivora; family Ursidae; genus Ursus; species Ursus arctos. Next base: position 28,201,348 of record NW_026622986.1, read on the forward strand.
GCACATTATTTCATTTCATCTTTTCAGCTTTAGGAGATAGGTAGTATATAAACCATGGATTGTTATTGACCAACATTGCCCTGGACACATAAGGACCATTAGCATTACAGAAGAGAAACTAAGAACTATATATTTCCCATCATCCTCTTCTCCAGAGGGCTCTGACTCAGGTTTTCCAATGAGAAGAAAAAGAGATTTGGGAAGAGGAGAGGAGGAGAGTCCATTACTCTTAGGAGATAGTGGTGGGCAAGTGCAGTGTCTTTTCAGCACTATGGCTTATTAAATCTCTTCATGAACTTCTGTTTTGGAATTGTAGCAGCCAGGTATTGGCATTTTCTTATATTTCTGTGAGCTCCCTCTTCACACTTGTTGGGGCTGATGCCATGGAGTCTCATACTTTTTTGTGAGTTTTGACTTTTCCATCTGGTCCTGATCAGTGCATCAGACTGAAGTCCCTTGGGGCTATCTCTCTGGCCCTGGAGCTGTACCCTTCTTATCCAGATCTCCACTCCTCCCTCATCGCCTATTCTTATATTCCTTCATCCCTCTATGAAACCGTTTTATTCCCATAAACATTGTAGTGGCTCTGTTGTTTTCCTTGCTGAACCTAATTATTTAATCTCCATTTTAGAGAGGGCAACTGTGTCAACAGCAGTTGAGATGCTCGCTAATGGTCACCAGTCAGGAAATGGTCAAAGTGAGATTTAAAGTCAATATTTCTGTCCCCAGAGCTGATGTCATTACACAGTAAGATTTACTGCCACTCTAGTTACATAGAAAACAGGATTCTAAACCAGCTTCAGCTGGCTCAGAGATTTTGATCTTCCTATCACACTACTTTTTCTCTAGGCAAGTAACTGTTTCATGGATTTAAACAGGAGCTTAATTTTAGAAGAGGAGGTGAAAAGTGTTTATTTATTTATTTTTTAAGATTTTATTTATGTGGAAGAGAGAGAGTGAGAGAACATGAGCACGGGGAGGGGTAGAGGGAGAGGGAGAAGCAGACTCCCCGCTGATCCTGGGACTCCAGGATCAAGACCTGAGCCTGAGGGCAAACACATAACCAACTGAACCACTCAGGCGCCCCAAAAAGTACTTGTCATGAAATTTTGTGGAACTTGGGTGCACACAATATTTGGATCATGACATTCCTCAGTCCATTTATACTTTTTTTTTTAAATTTAGTTGAGCATTTATATATATTATGATCTATTAATTTTCCCCTTTCTTTCTACTCAAGAAAAATACTGGCACATATTTACCATGGGATATACGCAAGGAAAAAAAGAAGTAAACAACTCAAGATTTATAAAATAGAGATTGGATTTTTAAACACCAGTATATTCACATATAGTTTTAATGAAAGCAAAAATGGGTGGATCCTAGCAGTATAATATTAAAAGAAAAACATAGGATCTAAAATACTTACACAAACATAACCTATAAAATTAAAAATAATTAAGAAAAAAATATTTAAGAATCCTTACAGATGTAGGAAACTACACAGAAAGTAAAACAGGGAATGGGTAGGTATGGAATTCAGTATGATGGTCATGCTTAACAGGGAGAATCAACAATACACAATGGGGAAGCTACAAGGTCAGAAATAGCTTATTCAAATATATGTATATAGATAATTTAATAAATTATGTTATTTATAAATACACATAAATATATATTAAATTATATAAATAAATATATTTTATATATGTAAATATTTATACATATATATATATACACACATATATATATATAATACAAGTTGAAAGAACAACATGAACAAAGACTGTCAGTGTACAGGTAATGGAACGGTTAACTCTGTGGATCAGAAGAAGGGCATTGAAAGCCTTGATTAGAAATCACAGAAGGGGGTGATGTTTAGGTTTGTAAGTAGGAATTCCCCAAAGAGAGAATTAGAGATGGAAAGAATATGAGGCCAAGGACGAACCATAAGCACAAGCAGTGGAGTGCATAAAACCAATCTCTAGTAAATGAGTGCGGTAATCACAACCGTGCTAGTTGTAGGTGAGACAAAGATACCCCAGGACAAGCCAGGGACACTTTCAGGGACATGAGCAGCCTCCCAGAGGTTTTCAGTCATGGAGCACTCCAAGCTGCCGTATTTCTGTAGCTGCTGAGGTAAGCACCAAGAGGTTTTCAATTACTGATTGCTCTGACTTCAGGACCAGTCCCACAGTGTTATTCATCTTTGCTTACCTCCATGCCCTGATGGAAATCCAGGCCATCCAGATCATACCCAGAAAAAAGAATCCATTCACATACGTTTGTCTGTATATCCTGTAATCAGATTCCATTTCTCACTTTTACCTCCTTTCCAAAATTTCCATTGCGCCCATTAAAACCCATCATGAGCAAAGTGCTGCATGACCTCCTCTTTTCTCAAAAATCCCTTCAACGTTTGCTCCTTCCCATGTTCTCTCACACATGGCACATGCCTCAAGACTTTAATGCAAAATATATTTCCTTCTCGTTTCCCAAAGATGCTTTCAAACTGTCTCATTTTTTTTTTTTCTTTAAAACACCCAGCTCCTTTGACTTTCATGGTGCCAGACTTTACCTTTCTTTACCATTCATTGTTTCTGTCATCTGTCGGTCTTTGGGAATGTTCCTTCATTGATTGATAACTTCATTACTTTCAATTTCACTACTGCCATAATTCATGGAGACATCAACTCTCCAAATCTGTGTCTTTTATTTTCTTGTTTTCCTTAGATCCAATATTATTTTTTTTTATCTACTCCTAACTCAGCCATCCAGTGTTTTCAGATATTTCACTCCCAAACTACCATCTCCTCTCATTTTAGCTCATGGATTATTTTTCTACTCCAACATTTCTCCAACATCATTGTGATAAGAATTTATTTCACAGTCCCTTAGTCTTCTAGGGTCTTTTTATACAGCCTATAAGCCATTATCTATCATTAAAAGTACTCCCTTGCCAATACTTTAACACATTTGCTTCATTCCGTCTTCTTATTCACTGTCAAAATCCCATCCCGGGTTAAATTCAACTATGCCCTTATCTGTACCTGCACATGAGCAAAACGTTGTTAATAGTTACAACTATTGTTAATAGGTAAGTTTCTGAACATAAATTTCAATTGGACATACTTCTGCACCCAAATATCAGTTTGTCATACAACAAATATTAAAAGATAATATTGCTAGTAAATTCACTTTTCCCCTCTCAAGCATGCCCATTTCACACCTAGCCTTCTATCAAACACTACATTCTCAGCTAATGACTTCTCTACATACTTCTTAGAGAAAATACAGTGAATAAGAACAATCTTATCTCTAAACACCAACAACTGCAACCTAAGTGCAATTCTAATCACATACTTTTCTGTCTCTTGTTAAGATGCAAGAAATTTTTCTGCTTAAATGCAAATCTCACCTCTCCACTCATTCCTTGGATATTTTTGTGTGTCATCTTTTCTAGGACTTTCTTCCTGCAGTTTCCTCTTTCTCTCCTGTCGTTTGTTTCTCTCCTTCTAATCTGATTAAATCCATTGACTTGCAGATATTTCTTAATATTACCTACCTTTAAAAAACACTAAGCCACCCTTCTTGCTTTTCCTTGATTTACCAGTTATTGTGTTCTTCCTCACAGTAAATTCTTCAGATGAGTTCTCTAGGCCTTCTGTTTCTTTCCTCTTTCCTCTGTGGTTGACTTAATAGTGTTTTCCCCCCACACCATTTAATTGAAATGGCTCTTACAAAAATAAACAGTATCCTGAATCATCCTCAAAATGTAGATTTCATTCCAGTGCTCATCTTATTTATCTTTCAGCAGTATTTGACAAAGTTGACCACATCTGGTAATGAAAATGTTTTCTACTCTAAGCTACCATTGCACTCCCATGAATTTCTCCTGTTGTCATGATTTCTCTTCCAAAGATTTATTTGCTGACCACCCCTTCACACAAAATCTCTCTGTAGAAATGCCCATGCCTCTTTTCTTGGACCTCTTTTCCATCTATATTTTCCTTAACAGATTTCATCTAGTTCTGTGGCTTTAAAGTATTATAGATAGGAGCACCTGGGTGGCTCAGTTGGTTAAGCGTCCAGCTCTTGGTTTTGGCTCAGGTCATGATCTCAGGGTCATGACAATGAGCCTCACCTCAGGCTCTGTGTTCAGTGGGGAGTCTGCTTGAGATTTTCTTTCTCCCTCTCCTTCTGCCCCTCCCCCTGCACCATCTCTCTCTCAAATAAATAAATCTTAAAAAGAAAACAAAAAGTGTGTTCATTTTCTTGTTTCTCATAAATATATCCCTATAAAACCTTACACTTTCTCATAATCTATTATTTTTAAGCCTTCAGAAAATGTGATAAAAGAACTTAACTATAAAGCCAGTGATCTCTGTTCAAATAACATTAAAGAAATTCATAAGTTTTGGAGAAGAAAAAGCAGAAGAGAAACTGAAAATGCTCTTTATGGCTACTTTAAAGAACACCAGTAATAACCCTGAAGATAAAAACAGGATAGAAAGATTATCTTATTTTTAAATATTCTGGGCTTTGTTGTTCAGGCTTGAGGCAAAATATATGTTATTTACCTGATGGATCAGAGCATTTCCCTCATAAGAGATGAGTTTGTAATGAAAATCCTGACACATTCTCAGTCATTAGAGCTACAAGATGCCAACTTAATAGCATCTGTATTTCTCCAATACCTTAGAATATTATACACTGAGGGACTGTGGTCTTAAAATATTCTAAATAAGAATGTTGTCTTCTCCCCTCTTCTTACTAGAGATAAGATTGCATAGGTCTGGAGATACGTTGTTCCCATCAACTGGTTCTTTTGTCCATTTCCTCTAAAATCTCTTTCCAAACTGAAAGGTTGATATTAAATTATTTTTAAAAGATTTATTTATTCATTTTAGAGAGAGAGAGGGAGAGAATGTGTGCATGCAACAAGTGGGGGGAGGGGCAGAGGGAGAGAATCCTCAAGCAGGCTTCCTGCTGAGGGCAGATCCTAAAGCCAAGTGGAGCTAGATCTCAAGACCCATGAGATCATGACCTGAGCCAAAACCAAGAGTCGGTCACATAACCAACTGAGCCACCCAGGTGCCCCTTAAATTATTTTAACCACATTTAGTTATTGATAAGATTAGAACAATCATACGTATCCTTCTAATTATACTTTAATTCTCTGCTACTCTTTACCTAAATCCATACCTTCTCATCAATCAAGTGGTATTTGGTAACATCAAGAGCACCCTTCCTGATGGGCATCATTGATTTTTCTAAGATTTTTGGAGAATTTATGCTGATATAATGGAAACTCTACTTTTAAACTCTGGTAACCAAATATTATTAAATATGGGAGAAGTAGATTCACACCAAACACAGTAGTCACCAATTTTGAGTGTGTCAAATTCCAAAAGTTCACATATGATTTAATATTAACAAATTAAATGAAAGAGTGATCTATCTAACTGACTCGTTAGTCTCAAAAGATTTATTTTCTACATTACCGATTTGCTGCTTCTTTCAGTGGAAGTCTCCTCCTTTTAAGACTTATTTATTATTTTAAAATCTGTTATGCATTTTAATTGCATAGGTTCAAAGAAAAGACTTGGAAATTTGGCATAATATCCCGTAATATTTTAAGGGATATTTTTAAGTACAAAATTTTGAGGAACACAACCTCCAAACCCCTCCAAGTACCTGAAACATACCTTTAAGCTCTATTAAAAAATTGACAGAACTAAAGGAAAACATAACAACCAAATATACAGTCATAATGGAAGCCTTCATCTCATTCCTCACAAAAAACTGAGAGGAAGCAGACCAGTGACATGGAAAATAGATCCTTTGAAAATAATGAGTCAGCTTGATTATTAACGTGCATGGAATGTTGTGCAAAAAGAGTGACAGAATACACATTCTTTCAGGTGCATATAAAACATTTGCCAAAATTAAACCAAAAGGATGGTACAGAACCTTAACAAAGTTGATGAAAAAGCAAAGCTTATGATTTAAAGTCAAGCTTCCCCACATAGTAAGTATAGAACCGCACTCATCTGGCCTCTGTAAACCCTGAAAATTGGCTTAATAGTAATAGTGCCAGTCGTTGGGTTGTTGTGGGTTACAAATACAAAGCACACACACACCTCGCATGGCTTGAGAAAATAAGTATTACATATTTAGGGATGTCAGTATTTCCTGAAAGTGTTGAGGAAAAAAAAAAAAACTTACATTTTATATAATACAGCTAATAGAGCTTTTAGTGGGAAGAGTAAGAACGGGTATGAGTAGCAGTGGAGGGCACAAGTGAAGGAGGCATATTTTGACACAAGGGAAGTAGCAAAAGGACTTAGAGTTGCCCCTGATCCAAGTGGGTGGCCTCAGTAAATGATGAGTTTACTGCCCCTGTAGGTGTAGAACAGACCTGCAAGACACCGCTCCAGAATGTCAGAGAATAGGGGCATTCATTCTGTGCTCTGCAGGACCTGGGGGCCTGAGCTTTTGCAGAGGAGGTGGTGGGAAAGAGGAATATTATCCTCGTTCTTCCTGCTCCCAGCCAGAGTAACTCAACTCTTTTCTATTTAGCAAACTGAGTTTCTAAGTAGAATTCTTTTTGAAGGAAATGTTCTGCTATTAAAATAAACATTTAAGCATTGCAGCTCCAGATGAAATAACTGTACTCAAAAGAAAGGTTAAACTAAGTAACCTGTAGGTCGCCTCCTAGGTTAAGATGCTTCATAAGTTGCCTTAATTTATCCCATAGGCAAGAATGCACCACAGTCACCACTGAGTGAAAATATGGAGCTGAGAGAACTCACAGATTATGCAATATTCCTAAATGTGTCTCCACTCAAATTCATACAGCACTTGTCAAGAAGAGGCAGTTTCTACCTTTTGCAACTTTGAATTTCACCTTTACAATAGATCCATATTGCTACATTTAGTCTTCCATTTTAGCTCTTGGAGACTTTCTTCAATCACTCAGCAGCTTATTGATGCACAATCCTGTCATCTAAAAGCAAACGTGAAGAACTCCAGGCTATTTTCGAAGTGCTGCTCAATGTTAATGGAAGGATTTTGAAATGCCACAAGGGAAATTATTTGAAGGAAAAGGAAGGCACCAGATTAAAGCACTTTGGACATTTTTTAAAAAGAATTGTTTTAAAGTCTTTCCAAATTCTTAGAAAACGAACAAAATTATTTAACAATTCACTATCTTTAGCACATTTTCATAGCTGTAATATACTATGACCACAGAGATTTATGCACACACACAAATGTTTATAGCTTTGGGAAATAACATGGCCATGACCATTATGAATATTATGAAATTTATGGTCACTTTTTTTTTTCCTCTTATGACTCACTAGTTTATAAATCTGGGTCCTTGGTAAAGGAAACACCACTCCACCAACCCATGATAAGCTTGTTCCTATGTGGAAATATTACCTGTTTTGCATTAATTCACATTAAGGCATTGTTTCTGGGACTAACTAGTGGTAACACAAACTAAAATTTTTCTTTGGGTTAAACTACCTTCTAATTAATTCCAACTATTAAACACACACACACACACACACACACACACACACACACACACACCAGGAAAGGATATAGCTGACACCATACCCATAGCGAAAAGATCCCTTTCTCTGCCATTAAGATTTTTCCTTTTTGGTGATTCAATAAGATGAGAAACTACATGACAAAGTACTATTACCCCTTAGCCTTTAACATTCTAAGAGTAAAAATATTAAAAATATATTTTAAGCACTTTCTACGGATCATGCATAAGCATATGCTAAAATGAATATGATATAAACTGATATCGCTGATAACTGAATCTCAGGCTTTGTTGGTCTTTCAGTAGAATGTAGCTGTACTGTGTTTTGATACCAATATAGATGATACCCTTAGGGAAGTCACTTGGACCGCTTTGATTTGAACTCGTTTGGATTATCACATAATGAACTGTAAACCAGTATGTCTGGTTTATTATTGGTTGGAAGAAAGCAAATGAAACCTCCCATTACTTTGCATGTTGGCACTGGAGAATGTACTCTAGGACCTGCATAATAAATTTACAATTAAGGAGATGGTCAGAGTAAGAGAAAGAGACATAAGGTTGACTCAACGTTAGGCTTTCAGTTCGTTTTACTGCATTTCCATGTTTTATAGATTAGTTATACATTGATTCAGAATTATCTCAGAGTTTACTGGGTCTTATGCTCTGTGATAGATCCTGATGGTGGGTGGGGGGACATATAGTAAGTTATGTCATTGCTTTTAAGTATTTTATAGTCTTGTGAGAGAGAGAAAGCATGTTAATGGTACAGGATTATCTGTTTTTGATTCTTTGCATATTGACAAATGACTTAATACTTCAGTTTCTTTGTTTTCTGCTTCTATGTGTTCCTTTGACATGAAGGAATTTTAAATCTGGGGAGTGCATTGACAAGTAAGTCCATTTCTCTGGATACTATATACGTCCTAAGGTCCTTCTTTAAACAACTAAGATTTACCAGTCACTGATCAAGAAAGAAGGCTTTATAAATTACCCAGTGAAGGAATTAGCCAGGAATCTAATTTCTTATAGTTTTCTCTCATAAATCATTTCATGGTTCGTTAGGACCTCCACTAGAGGGTGACTTGGAAGGGAAGAAAAAAAACAAAAACAAAAAAATCAAAATCACTGTTATTTCACAGCAGCATTAGAAATAATGTAAATTAGATTGCCTAAAGTTGTTGAAACTAAAAGCCAAAATAAATGTTGAGATGTCTGTTCTCCTATTTCCAGGTCTTGACTCTGCGTGCTTTACAAGTAAGAACATTTTATAACTTTATAAGCACAACTGATTTTATTATTCTACCCCTGTACTAGTTCCTGTGACTTTCAAGCTAAAGAAACACTAAATGCCTAGAAAATGGTATTTTTGCGTTAGCATGTGCCTGTGCTAGCAATTGTATAACCAGATTGATTAAAAAACGAAAAAAGGACTCTGAAAACTGAAATGTAACATTAGAAAATAATTGCATTCGAAAAATAATTGCAATAGGAGAGATGAATTGATAAACTAATATTCTTTCCAGATCAAGCCCTAGCGAACCATTGGCCCATCTGAATCTCCTCCTTACTTATTACTCATATCTTGGGAGATATTACAGAGCTTTCTTTCCCTATTGCAGCAAGAGCCCCATTATTTTTACTACTAAAAGCAAAGAAAAGCAACCACCTTACACTTATTATGGATGCCAATAGCCTTATGGGAAACTGGGTGGTTGTTACAATATTTTTCAGCAGGGCTCATTTCTTTCTGTGTTTCCATCAAATATGACTTTATTAATCCCAGTATGGGGTGGTTTATACAAAATAAAAACTGTTAGGTAACTTTTACAGTCTTTTCTGTAGGTTGTTTAAAAAATCCACTGGATTATATGCAATGACTGATCCATTGTCAAATGAAAAAAAAAAAAAATTAAAAAAGCTACCAAAGGGTTTTATTTCATTGATTATAAAAACAACAACAAAACAAAATACCAGACAAAACCAATACATATTCTTATTTCTTCCTTTGAATGTTAGTGGGCTGATGAAACTCCTTACTGAAGATAGACATGCTATCTAATGCCAATAGAACAGTTTAGATAAGATGGGGTAAAGAAATACGGTTGGGATGGAAAGTGGGAGTAGTCCAGAAAAACATGGCAACTTGATACATTATTCTTACAAATGTAACAGCTGACCTGAGTATTGGGATATTTTATTCATGTGTCATAAGCTTGGTAATACTTTTACCCAGTGCTTAAACAAACAAAAACAAAACAACAACAACAAAAAAAACCCCACTACTTTAGAAAGATGGTTTTTATTTTCTAGGGAACAAAACTTAGAAAGAAGTTTCATGCATTTTTTTTTTCATTTCCTCCTTTTTCTGAAAGAGCTCAGTACAAAGATATTTTCATGGGAATCAATCTAATCTTTATTGACCGTGACTATTGTTGGTACTAACAGAAATGCATTTGTTCACAGAAAGGCTGGTCTCCACCAGCAGAACTATGAGTTAGATAGTGTGGATTAGAACCATGAGTCATTTTACTTACTAGCTGTAGATTTTCTTTCTATATAGTGGTGCATACTTTAATTTCCACTTTTCTATAAAGGAGCATGTTTGAGTTATATGATTTCTGTGTATTTCCATATTTAATATCCTACATTTCTAAGTGGTTTTGATTTAACTTATATAATAATAATATTAAAGTGATAGCTGGTTTACTTACTGTCCTCAGAGTACAATATGAAATTGTTGGCCTCTGTCCTATAGTGTCACAGTTTTCACAATTAAATCAATTCATTTTAATGAATATCTACTATGCTCATAGTACATCTCTTTATTCTACAAAGAATTTCATCCACCAGATAACCAAATCCCTCTTTTTAAAAAGAGTCAAATGGTAATCTTTTGTTCTATAAGATTCTCTAAAATTCATCCTGAGGAAAAGCTCTGCTATTTCCAAATGCCTACTGATGAATTTAAAAGTTATAGAGAAGGGAAGAAGGAAACTCACCTGTGATGAGTCAGTGTTCTATGACACATGCTAAGCTACAGTGTTTTCCTTCAAGCACAATGCACGCTGTGTGCAAATGTCCAGATCAAACACAGAAGGATTTGAGATGCAGCCTGGAATGACTTACACAAATTCACAGGAGTGAAGACTCAGATCCATTCCTTTCAAAGTGTTGCATTACCATAACAATTATTGTAGACACAAGTAATACTCATTGGAATCTTGTTAAGCTAAACATTTTTAATTGGAAAATTATGTAGTTGATTTTTTTAAAAACATGCGCATTAAATCAGAATGACAGAGTTTGAATTCAGTCCATATCACTTGGTTAGGCCTATGTATGACATTTGACAATTCACTTAATATTTATGATTCTTAATTTCAACCATTTATAAAAGAGGTTAATGATATTATCTCTCTCAGAGTATTATTATGAGACTAAAATAAGATATAAGGCATTTTTCTTTGCAGTGAATACATGCTAATCTCTTTATCTTCCTTTTGAAATATAAATATATTAATGGCAGGAATATGACAAGTAATTTCCCCCAACAAAGGGTTTTCCAGTAACCAGCCATATATATGTTTATATATTATATAAACTATGCACTATATATTATTAATTAGCATATTATATAATATATATTCCAGATACATATTTAATATATATTTCTAATACATTTTCTAAATGTCAAAGTCAAAGAATTTGCAGATATAAAAGAAAAACTAACTTCTTGCTAATTTACTCAACTTCAAGATCCATGTATTTCTCTACAGAGAATCAGAGCAAATATTTTGATCAGGTTATAAGGTTGGCTTTTGCAGAATAACACTTGAGAATTACCTACTGCACAGTTTCTATACATACAGGTCACAGGGATCAGCCATAAATCATAAAGAAACAAAAATTCCTTTCTAGATGATATAACTAAATCTGGTATTTGCTTGAACATCTTGTCTTCACTGACTACTCAGACAAATAATACATTTAGTCTTTCAATCATAAGAAGCTCAGGATCTCCTAACTTCCCACTTGACAGTTCTGAAGGGAGGCTTTCTGTCTATGGTAAAATAACACTATGTTGGAGGAGGAAAAAAAAAAATGTATCAAATTAGTCATCTTTCCCCCCAGCGTTTATAGACATGAGAGTTGTTTATTGCCACAGCCTGTCTTTAAATCTGAGCTTATTTCCTCATAAACGGCTGCTTGTTCCTGGTTTTATCCTGCTATGAATCATCATGTTTCTAGGGCTATTGTGAACTCACATCCGAATCACACCTTAGAGTAAGATGGATAAGAGGGAAAGAAACCCTTAACTGAGACCGTCCATCTCTGTAGTGAATCAGCCAAGGCCAAATTATGTCCTCTGTAATTTTGTATGGAAGCTTTATGTAATTTCTCAAGTCAATGCTTGCTCTAATTAGTGCCACCTTAAGAGGATATACTGTAGTAAATGAATGAGTGGGTCTTTCATAGGTCATTTCTTAGTTCAGTTTGCTTGCCTGTAAATTGGGTGTGTTATTCTGTTAGGACTGCTGTAACAAAGTACCACAGACAGAGAAGCTTCAACAGCAGAAATGTATCGTCTCATAGTTCTGGAGGCTGAAAGTCCAAGATGAAGGTGTAGGCAGGATTGGTTCTTTCCCCGCCCTCTCTTTTTAGCATTTAGGTGGTCATTTTCTCCCTGTGTCTTCATACAGTCTTCCCTCTGTGTGTTTGTGCCCAAATTTACTCTGGTAATAAGGATATAAGTCATATTGAATTAGGACCCATTCTAACAATGCCATTTTAACTTAATTTTGTGAAGATTCTGTCTTCAAATACAGTCACTTTGAGGCATTAGGGGTTAGAACTTCAGCATATAAATTTTGCAAGAGGCAGAATATAGCCCATAAGGGCCCATACCTCCTATTCTCATGTCTATTAGATGTTACAATGATTAAATGAAATATTTAGTAAAGTACTTGCTATGAAAACACAAAATAAATACCAAAAATCATTACCAATAATTGAGACTTCTGACATTTTTATTTCAGAATTTAATTTTTCTTGATAATTTTTAGAACAACTATGTTGAGGTATAAATTTCTTACCAGAAAATTCACCCTGATAAACTGTACAACTGTTTTTTTTTTGCATATTCAGAGTTACTAAATCATTCTCAATATCTAATTTTAATGTATTTCCATTACCCCAAACAGAATCCTACACCCATTAGCAGCCACACTCTAGTTCCCCTTCCCTTAAACCCTGAAAGCCACTGAACTAGTTACTATCTCTGGAAATGTCACTAGACATTTCCTTTAAATATAATTTTACATATGTTCTTTTGTGATTGACTCCCTTCACCTAACATATAATGCTTTCAAGGTCAATCCATGTTGAAGTATGTATCAATACATCATTGATTTGTATTGCCAAATAATATGTCATCATATATTTTTGGTTTTTTATCATTCATCAATTGATGGATATGTGGATTGTTTCTACTTTTTGGTTATTATGAATAATGCTACTATGAATACTCTTTTGTAACTTGTTAGGTGGACATGTTTTTTATTTCTCTTTCTTGGGTTCATTCCTAGGAGTGGAATTTCTGGTCACCTAACCATAAGGTAACTATATGCTTAGGATTTTGAGAAACTATCACACTGTGCTGTAAAGTGGCTGCACTGTTTTACAATCCTACCAGTAATGTATCAGGGCTTCAGTTTCTCTACAACCTTCAATTTCTGTTATCTTTTTCTTTTATTTTAGCCATCTTAGTAGACATGAAATAGTGTATCAGTGAGGTTTTGATTCACATTTCTCTGATGACTAGTGATGTTGAGCATCTTTTCTTGTGCTTATTGACAATTTGTATACCTCCTTAGGATGAAGGTCTATTCAGATCCATTGCCTATTTTATAGTGAGTTTTCTTTTTATTATGGCATTTTTATTATGACATCTTCATATAACTTGTGTGTGAATCCCTTATCAGATATATGATTTGAAAATTGTCTTCTATTCAGCGGATTGTCTTTTCACTTTCTTAATGGTGTCCTTTGAAGTACAAAGTTTCCTAATTTTGATGAAGCCCAGTGTAACCATTTTTTTTCCTTTTGTTGCTTATGTTTTTGATATCATATCTAAGAAAATATCATTTGTCCCAAAGACAAAAAGATCACTCCCATGTTTTCTTTTACGAGTTTTAGAATTTTAACTCTTCTGCTTATATCTGTGCTCAATTTTGAGTTTATTATGATATATGGTGTGAGACAGGGGTCCAGTTTCATTCTTTCATATGTAATATGCAGTTGTCAAAACACCAACACTACTCTTTCCCCATTGAATTTTCTTGGTACCCTAATCAAAAGTTAATTGACAATTAAAAAAAAAAAAGAAAAAAAGTCAATTGGCCATAAATATGAAGCTTATTTCTGGAATCTCATTTTCTATTCCTTTGATGAATGTCTGTCTTTATGTCACATCTTTCTGATTACTGCTAATTTGCATGACATTTTGAAATTGGGAAGTGCAAATCATTCAGTTTCACTATTTTTTAAGATTGTTTTGGCTATTCTGAATCCTTTGCATTTTCATATAAATTTTAGAATTCTCTTGTCAAATTACTTTTAAAAAGGCAACGGGGATTTTGAGAATGGTTGCATTGGATCTGTGTATAAATTGGAGTGTTGGTGTGGAGTATTGTCTTCTTTAACAATATTAAATCTTCTAGGCTATAAACTTGAGATGCCTTTCCATTCATTTAACTCTTTAATTTCTTTCTGTGAGGTTTTATAATTTTCGATAGGCAAGTCTTGTGCTTGTTTTGTTAAATTTATTTCTACATATTTTATTTTTGTTGTGAATTGATTTTTAAAATTTTTTTATTTAATTTCAATTTAATTAACGTGTACTATATTATTAGTTTCAGAAGTAGAATTTAGTGATTTGTTAGTTGCGTACAAGACCCAGTGCTTATTACTTCCATTACCCTCCTTAATGCCCATCAACCCAGTTACCCCATCCTCTCACCCATCTCCCCTCCAGCAACCCTCAGTTTGTTTCTTATAGTTAAGAGTCTGTTATGGTTTGCTTTCTTAAGTTTGTTTTTGGGTTATCCACTGCTAGTGTATATAAATAAAAATATTTTTATATTGAACATTGCATAGGAACCTTGTTGAATTTATTTAATAGTTTGATAGTGTTTTCCTACATATGAGATCATGTCATCTGCAAATAAAGATAATTATTTATTTGCAATCTGAATGCTTCTATATTATATTCTCTTCTAATTGCCCTGGGTAGAACTCCAATGAAATGTTGAATAAAATGGAGGGACCAGACATCCTGTTCCTTATCTCAGATGAAAAACACTCAGTTTCACTGTTGAGGATGATAGCTGTGGGCTTTTCTTATGTGCCATATATCAGGTAGAAGAAAGTCCCTTCTGTTGCTAGTTTACTTATCCTTTTATCATGAAAAAGTGTTGGACTTTGTCAAATGCTTTTTCTGTATATTTTGAGATTATCAAATGTTTTTTGTCCTTTTTTGTATTAATATGGTTTATTGCAATGATTGATTTTCAGATGTTAAACTCACTTGACATTCCTGGGACAAATCCTGTCTGATCACAGTGTACAATCATTTTTATATGTTCCTGGAATTGTTTTGCTGTTATGTTGTTGAGGACTTCTGCATCTATATTCATAAATGATATTGTTCTGTAGTTTCTCTTGATAATTTATAGTTCAATTTTACATAGATCCATTTTCTTCTCTGATCACCGATAAGTCAAGAATATTTTATGTGTGCATCTTTTAATCTAGCATTAATCTTATGCTTGCTTTTAATATGCCATGCTTCGTTATTTCACATATTTTTTCTAATCAATGTCATTTTATTTTAGTCAATCAACAACAGTAACATTTGCCATCACTTCCTTTTTTCCTTCATTTCCAATAGAAATAAACTTTTCCAAGTTTATAGTGCACAGCATGCTCTTTTCCATGTATCAACAACTATTGAATTTTCCCCTGTATCGTGTTATGGCAGTACAAATTAGAAAATACTTGACGTCCTGTTTTTCTCTTCTTAAAGAATGGCTTTCTCCAAACAGTAGAGCGATCAAAATAGTCTTTCTTCATATGCTATCTCTCTTGCTTCTAACATCAAATTCCTCTCCACTGTCACTGAATTTTATGAGTTAATTTAAGCCATAGTACAAAACAGGTACTAAAATCTCTTTTCTTCTGAAGAGCTGGAGCATATCTACTTCCTCAGTCCTCTTGATCCAGTAGTTTCCTTTACTCATTAAGCATCAACTTTATTGTGATCTAAGGGATTATGCTATAGGAGGAACATACTTTAAGGTTGCAGTCTACATGAACTTTCTTTTATAGTTACACAAGAGAAGGCACCTCTAAAGCTGGGCCTGCACAAGGAGAATATTCCAGGGAACTGTCCATCCACTACTGAGTTGGCTCTCCTGTGCTCAGTTTGTATCACACATCTCTCTGTAAATCTGTCCTGTGACACTTGTTACCCTTCCCTCAGGAAATCCGTACCATTCCACAAGAAAATCTCTCACTTCTTAGTTTCTTTCTGATTCCCAGTCTCAATGTCAGATGATTAAACCAAATGGAAATTAATATTCCAAATCAGTTATACTGTCAATGCAATATGGACTGTAGTCCATGGGTCTATTCCAACTTTCACTTAAAGGAGTTACTAATTTCTTGCTTCCCTTATTAGGTGACTTATGAAGCGAAAATAGTTTCTTAAAGAAAAAAAAATATATATTTTTTTCAGTTTGGGACTACATGCCATTGATATCTATTAAGTAAGTCTCTCATCAATTTGTCCTTTCGGGAATAATGAAACACCATTACTATGGTAAGAAGCATCTCCTGGGATGACCAAGAGATTTCCTGCTACCCAGGTGTTATGCTTACTGGATTAATTTATTTTTTTCAGGAATTTGTTCTGGTAGGAACTGTTTCATTTGGAACTTCAACCCTGCACTTGGGTCTGTTGGTTGGGTTTTATGGTGTCCTGATTGTCTTCAGAATAGGTGGTGCCTAGTATGAAGTCAAAATTACCCCTTTATATTTTCTAGTTTATTAGGTACTTTCCTGAGTCCTTATAATAATCATGTGAGAGATGTCTAAAGAAAAAAATATTTTCCCATTAATTGACACATAAACTAAAGCTTAGGGAGGTCACAGATACATGTTCTAATGAAACCAAAACTTAAATGTAGTCCTTTTGATTCATTCTCAAGCAAGTTACTTCCCAGTATATGTCAGATGCTTATCGTGATGATATTGGTATTTGCGTGGTGTCAATTTTCTAAATATGCATCAGTTAAAGAAAAAAGCTCGTGGTACATAAATTTCGGAAATCTGAGTTAAACACAGACACCCATTTTTACTATGAACTCCTCAGAACCCTTGACATAATTATATCCATCATGAAGCTAAAGGAAGGAGGCATAGTGTGAGTGTTACTCAAACTTAATTGTACAAGAATGATTTTTTGCCTAGTTAATCTCATGAACAAATTTTCTGAGAACAACTTTTTTTGCAAACACTGCCCTAAGATATTTATTTGAAACTATTAGTAGGTTTCTTCCTTTAGTTTCAGTTCTTCTTCCATTTCAGTGTGTGTTCTTATGAAGTTGATGAAGTATGATGAAGTTCTTATGAAGTAGGCCCTTCCATCCTCCCTTCAGTTGGTCTCTCCATTCTCCTGTGCCTCAGTAGCCCATTTATTAGTTCAGGCCATATTCTTTATTTCATCCTTTTCACATCTTGCTCTCAGTCTCCCAAAATATTTGTTGATTTTCAGAAATTAACCTTAGGTGTTTAATCTCCTAGCCATATCTGCATTTTAATAGAGAATTCTTTGGAGATTGAAAATAATTCAGCCTGAAAGGAATGAATTCTAATGTGGCATTTCAGGCAAACTATCAAATGGTGGGGAAACGGCTTTTGAACAAGGAACCATGTTTATACCTATAAAACCACACTCCCTTGGGCAATTTTGAGGCTAGCTGGTGATGAAGTTCAGTCTGTGATTCACTGTAATGCCTACTGGAGATCAGGGATGTGGGGCACTCTGAAGTATGTTCACTCAAGAAAATTGGATTGGGAATATAATGAGTTATGGATAAAATCTCAGAGACCATGAACTATGCACTTCTAGAGTGGATGATTGAAGTATGGAAAAACTGCAGTGTCCTATTACCTAGTCCTATATGAAAATCATGTCTACCACTCTTCAATTTTATGATAAAATAGGATGAAGGCAACAAGTTTTAGTTGTTACTTTTTGTTTGTTTCTTTGCTTATCGGCTTATTTGTTTCCTGGTAATCAATTCTCTGTCCTGAGTAGTAAAATTAACAGTAGCCTCCACTCACAGTCTAAATTCAATAATTGTTGAAATTTTCTATAGCATATTTTTTTCCTGAAGATTTTGTACTACTAAAATGAGTGTAATTGTATTCAACCAAGTTATTATGCAGAACTCACACTTCACACATGAGGAAACAACCTTCCTTTAGAAAAGGCACTAACCAGGGAATTAAGAGTATTCTATAGATACTTTTAACTCAAGAATTGTAAGAAAGCTACCAAAACACTCACAACAATCAAGATAAACTCAAAATATACCTGCCAGTATGCAAATTGTTATTTATCTTTATAAGAAGATAAATCTGTAACCCAGAAAGTTTTACTGATTTTTATAGGTAAAAGAAAATCTCAGAACTTTCTCTGGTTAGTTGGGAATTAATTCTGGATCATAGGGTAGTTCTGTTTTTAACTTTTTGAGGAATCTCCATTCTGTTTTCCACAGTGACTGTGCCAGTTTGCATTCTCACTAACACTGCACGAGAGTTCCTTTTTCTCCATATCCTTGCCAACACTTGATGTTTCTTGTGCTTTTTCTTTTAGCCATTCTGACAAGTATCAAGTAACATCTCATTGTAGTTTTGACTTACATTTCCTTGATAATGAGAGATGCTGAGCAGTTTTTATGTGCCCTTTGGGCATCTGGATGTCTTCTTTGCAGAAATGTGTGTTCATATCTTTTGCATACTTTTAATTGGATTATTTATTTTTTGGTTGTTGAGTTGTATCACTTCTTTATAAATGTTTTGAATACTAACCTTTTATCAGATATGTCATTTGAAAATATCTTCTACCATTCTGTAGGTTGCCTTTTAGTTTTATTTCCTTCACTGTGCAGGAGCTTTTTATTTTGATGCAGTCCCAGTAGTTTATTTTTGCTCTTATTTCATTTTCCTCAGGAGACATATCTAGAAAAATGTCGCTATGTCTGACATCACAGAAATTACTGCCTGTGTTCTCTTCTAGGATTTTTATGGTTTCAGCTCTCACATTTAGGTCTTTAATCCATTTTGAATTTGTTTTTGTGTATGGTGTCAGAAAATGGTCCAGGTTCATTCTTTTTGCATGTAGCTGTCCAGTTTTACCAACACCATTTGTTGGAGAGACTGTCTTTTTCCCATTGCATATTCTTGCCTCCTTTGTTGAGGATTAAATGACCATATAATTTTGGTTTTATTTCTGGGTTTTCTGTTCTGCTCCATTGATTTGTATGTCTGTTTTTGTGCCAGTATCATACTGTTTTACTTACTACAGACTTTTAGTATAAATTAAAGTCTGGAATTGTGTTATCTCCAGTTTTGTTTCTCTTTTTCAAGATTGCTTTGACTATTAAGGGTCTTTTGTGGTCCCATATAAATTTTCAGAATGTTTGTTCTAGTTCTTTGAAAAATGCTGTTAGTATTTTGATAGCGATTGCATTAAATGTATAGATCGTTTTGGGTAGTATAAACATTTTTGCAGTATATGTTCTATAATCCATGAGCATGGAACATCTTTCCATTTCTTTGTTTCATCTTTAATTTCTTTCATCAGTGTTTTATAGTTCTCAGAGTACAGGTCTTTCACTTCTTTGGTTAAGTTTATTCCTTGATATTTTATTATTTTTGGTTCAGTTGTAAATGAGATTTTTTTTCTTTTTCTTAAGATTTTGTTTATTTAGGGCTTGTGTGAGCAGGGGTAGGGACAGAGGGAAAGGGAGAGAGAAAATCTCAAGCAGACTCCATGCCGAGCGTGGAGCCCAAAGCAGGGCTGTATCCTGAGCTGAAGTCAAGAGTCAGACCCTTAACTGACCAAGCCTCCCAAGCACCCCGAGATTGGTTTCTTAATTTCTCTTCATGCTGCTTCATTATTGATGTATTAAAAATGCAACAGATTTCTGTATATTGGTTTTGTATTCTGCAAATTTACTGAATTCATTTATCAGTTCTAGTAGTTTTTTCGTGGAGTCTTTGGGTTTCCTATATAGAGTATTATATCATTTGCAAATAGTGAAAATTTTGTTTCTTCCTTACCAATTTGCATGTCTTTTGTTTTTTGATTTCTGTGGCTAGGACTTTCAGTACTATGTGGAATAACAGTGTTGAGAATGGACATTCTTGTCTTGTTCCTGACCTTAGGGGGAAAGCTCTCAGTTTTTCCCCATTGAGGATGATATTAACTGTGGGTTTTTGTGTTTGTTTTTTTTTTTTTTTTTTTTTTTGGTTTTTTGTTTTTTTGTTTTGTATATGGCCTTTATGATGTTGAGGTATTTTTTCTCTATCCCTACTTTGTTGAGGGTTTTTATTGTGAATGGATGTTGTACTTTGTCAGATATTTTTTCTTCATCTATCGGAATGATCATATGGTTTCTATCCTTTCTCTTGTTGATGTATCATACTGATTGATTTGTGAATATTGAACCACCTTTGCATCCCAGGAATAAATCCCACTTGATTGTGGTGAATGACTTTTAATGTACTATTGATTTTGTTTTGCTAGTATTATTTTGAGAATTTTTGCATCTGTGTTCATCAGAGATATTGGCCTTTAGTCCATTCTCTCTCTCTCTCTTTTTTTTTTTTTTTGGTAGTGCCTTTATCTGGCCTTGGCATGGGGGTAATGCTGACCTCATAGAATGAATTTGAAAGCTTTCATTTCTCTTCTGTTTTTTTTGAAATAGGTTGAAAAGAATTGGTATTAACTCTTCTTTAAAATTTTGGTAGAATTCATCTGTGAGGCTGTCTGGTCCTGGACTCTTGTTTGTTCCGAGTTTTTTGATTTCTGATTCAGTTTCATTGCTGCTAATTGGTCTGTTCCAATTTTCTATTTCTTCCTGCTTCAGTCTGGTTGAACACCAGTCTTATTTTAAAGTGTGACTACATTTGCTACCTTTTCTGTATCTTCACAAATAGGGTCGTTTATTGCAATATGTGTCTGTGTGTTGTCCTTCATTTGCTTCCAGTTTTCATCTGAGACCATTTCACCACATTTTTCCTCATTCCTCTGGCCTTTTGTTGTTTTCTTTCAAAGAGTTTGAATTCATAGTAAACTCATGGGGCCATATAGTCCACTTTGATCCAGTCATGTAGTTACCACTGACTTCAGCAAAATTCCATAAGAGGATCAAGGGCAACGTTAGCCCTCAGAAGAACTCGTAAATGGACTGGCACGTCCATCTGGAATAGAGAGCACCGTTAGGAACAGTGATAGAGACATAAGTAAAGACAGACAGGAGGGAACATCAGCAGGATTTTCTTCCCTCAGATGTGACTAAAACAAGAACTGAACCAAAATGCCTATTTCTTGCTGTAAGGAATGTTAGAAGCAGAATGGGAAAGATTTGAAAGAATTTCTCAGCTGCAAAATTTCACTCTAGGGACTATGTCTTTGAGTAGGCTCCGGCTACTTAAGTTGAAAATGAAATTAAGCATTTTCAGAGATTTTTCAATTCCTCCCCTGCCAGCAGCTCCCAAATCGCCTGCACTAGCAGATGAGGTGCTTGGTAGAATATGGTAGAATAGACCTGCCCCCACCCCCTTCAAACACTAGTGGCCATTTATTATATTTCATTCAAGGCTGTCACATACTCTTTTTTCCACTGTGACATAATTTGGAGGGTTTTTTTTTTTTTTAATACCTTAAATTAGACTGATAGAACAATGACTCAGCTGAAATTTCTGACAATTTCAGATACAATGTGTATAAGTGAAAAGATGAATCAGCAAGGGCCTTCTTGAGAGGTTTGGGAGTAGTTTGAAACAATATATTATGCTAAAAACTCACATGTTATCCTACGCTAGGTTCCATCTGTGTTTCCAATACAATGGTCCCATTTAAGAATTCTTCAGACTCTTTTGTGGCTCTCTAATAATAATGGCATAAGAGTTAAAGAGTTGACTCAAGGTATTTCGCATAAATCTACATAAAGTAAATGTTTTAAGAGATGTAAAGTGTATCTTAATGTTCTCTTCTCAGTAAATAAGATAAAAATTAGCAAGCAAATAATCTTTATCTCTAAGATATACATGTCTTGTGGGCAGGCATGTTTCTTCCCAACTTTCCCATTATACTTAGAATAAAATCCAGATACGCTACCATGTTTTAAATGAATTGTCTCACATTAAATGGTTCCTGGCAACCTCATTCTTTACCACTTTCCTCCTTCCTCAACCCACTGCGGTTATGTTAAACAGCTTGCTTGTTACTCCTCAGTTGTGCCAAGCATTCTCGCCCCCTGCCCCCTGTGTGGGTCACATGGCACCATTCACTTCTCTTAGATCCTACTCAAATATTTCTCCAAAAGGATCTTCTGTCAGCACGCAATCTAAAGATTATTCTTACCAGCTTTTTATCCTGCCCACTTTTTGAAGTAAAGTGATAAGTGCTGAGAAGGTATGTGTTCTTTCTACAGGCTCTCTGCCTAGACCAGTAATTGGCACATAGTGGGTGCTTCATAAATAACTGTAGAATGAACATTAACAAATTGGTGTAGTCATCATCTCGCTATTTCACAATTTAGATTTGCTAATTCTTTTCTTATGATTAGACTTAGGTTGGACATTTGGGAACAATTATTATATCAGGGACACCGTGTATATTTTCTGTTACTTTACATCAGAAGACATATTATATCAGTCTGTCCCAATAATTAAGATTCTGACTGTCAGAATCCTCACGTAAAAAGTTCTCTTTTGTCTTTGTTATTAACATATAGTTAATGGAGTGATACATGGAGATGATGTGACTATTTTGTCCCTTAATCTTCGTTTGCCCCCCAAAATTCAGTATCTTTTGATGGTCCTTGCCAAAATCATTTATAATTCATGGTTGAAAATCATGTCTTGTTTAGTTGTTTGTTTTTTTTTTACCTTCATTCCTTCTCACATTTTTCTGTGAAGATGAGCCTTTCTCCCTCCATCTTGCCTTCTCCTTTTTTCCCCCTTTTCCTTTATTTTTTGTGAGTATTGTTATAGATTTATGGATTCTTTTAGAGTCAGTATATCTTAATCCATTGTAAGATTTCTTTTCAGTGCTTTTTCTTGTCTAAATTTGTCCAAAAAGAATGTCTCCTCCTGATATGTCCAATTAGTGTATTCCTTCCTCTTTTTCTCCCCACTTCCTTTCTTGGACAACTAGATGTTGCAAGCTCAATATGTACTGTCTGGTCTGCGCCTGTATCATCCATTTGTCCATGGGGCTCTGGTTTTCTTAAGTGGAAATGGTATTTAGAAACCAAGATCTAAAAATTTATTGTGCCTATTGTACTGAAATGTTCTGCTTCTACGCAGTTTAACCAAATGAGGGAACATATACATAAGCTTATATGGAAACTTCCAGTTCAAATCCAGCACTACAGAGTTTTCTCCTTATCTTCCCCATTTCTTCCATACTCTTACCTTGCTACACAGTGACAATCCTGGCTTGAAATATATTTACTCATTTGCTCAATTCTAAAATTTATACAGAAATACAGAATTACTAGAGCATTTCAATACTACTATTAACTAAGGGAAATTAAACTTTAATTTCAGTTATTTTTTTACTTAGAATATGTTCTACTAAATTTGTACAGTTAGTACACTCTGCTCAAAAGTTGTATTTTTTCCTGTGCAGTTTATATTTCATATAAAGCAGTGTTCCTTTATTTTTGTTTATATTCATATTTAGGGTTTACATTTTCATTCTTTTTTACTTAATTAATTTTTTGTATATAAAACCTGGTTCAGAAGCCAATATCATATAATATGGACAGGTTCACTTGTTTACTCAGGAAAGTCATAGTTCTATCTCCCTTTCCTTCCACCATTCTCAATTCCCTCCACCCCACTATTAAAATGATTAAAGAAGACAATTTAGGTGATACAAACAAACTTCATTTAATGCTTCATTAATCAAACAGTCCCCTTTCAGAGAAGAATGGAGCAGAAGGTAAGGAACTTTTTGTTAAGAAGATTTATTTATTTATTTGAGAAAGAGAAAGAGAGAGAGAGAACACACAAGTTGGGGGAGAAGCAGAGGGAGAGAGAGAATCTCAAGCAGACTCCCTGCTGAGTGTGGAGCCAGACTCAGGGCTCCACTCCAGGTTGGATCTCATGCCCTGAGATCATGACCTGAACAGAAATCAAGAGTTGGATGCTTAACCAACTGAGCCACCTAGGCACACCAGAAGGCAAGAAACTTTTATAGGATAAAGAATAAAAACCGGAGGAGAAAAATAGAAAATATGCAATTGGCAGGGGCCACATTGTCAACCTGGTTGGGGTAAGAAGGCCCAGAGTTATGTGAGGATTAGCTGGCAGGATTTACTGTTTCTGGTCAAGTGGAACGTTTACAGGGCCATGAAGGTTATCTAAGTTTCAGTTTGCTGACATGGCACCCCAGTCAGGAG
This sequence comes from Ursus arctos, assembly GCF_023065955.2. Classification (NCBI taxonomy): domain Eukaryota; kingdom Metazoa; phylum Chordata; class Mammalia; order Carnivora; family Ursidae; genus Ursus; species Ursus arctos. The sequence continues at coordinate 28,225,675 of NW_026622986.1, forward strand.
GGACATTGTCTTGGGCCTAGACAGTTATCTTGACAAAAAAATACTGGAAATACTAGAAAAATGAATGTAATAAAATATGAGCTAGTTGTTTAACCAGTGTTCTAATGAAAGACCTATCCAGTGCACTCAGGTAAATGTTTATTCCATGTTTGCCTGTGACCATTGCAGCAAGTATTAGTTAAATCATGGCAGGCTGTCAATATCTAGGATATCATTATTAATGATCTTGTCTCTCCTGTTATAATTCAATAGAACAACCAAGAAGTATAGATGAAACTGTTCAAGGCGATGGATTTCAAAAATGCGTTCAGCCCTCATTTCAGAGACATTAAGGAAGTTTGAAAGCACCATTGCTTAACAGGTTGTTAGTTTACTTTGGAATTTAGTGCTGCAGGATAACACACTTTGTTAGCATCCCAGTGCAAAGGCTTCTTGATGTATGTCCTACCTGATTACTCTTCATCATTCAGCATGCAGTGGATAATTCATTTCTTAAGCAGCAGTATCTTGGGACTTGTGTCTCCTTGGTCATTTCTGACAAAAGCCTTAAGAAGGCTGTTGTGTGCTTATGGTAGATGTATTTTTTCTCATTTTCAAGTTTATATTCAAATCATGGTTCTACAAATAGCTCGTGATTATTACCATCTCTTTATGTGTATGATCAAAGTTACAGTGATTTGTATACCATAATCCCAAGGTTTTTGATTGAATTCCTGTGTAGTGGAAGAAAATACTCATTAGTAAATGATTTTTAAAATATTGTTTGATAATTAAAGAAATATTTTGAAATGTGCTTCTAAGAAATTCATTCATTCTCTTTCTAATATAGTCCTAAAAATCTTTAAATAAAATATAACATACAATTTACTTTACATGTTGTTGGAAAAGGTTTGGAAGTAAATGGTGAAGGTTTTTAGAATGAGAACCGCCTTTTTAATAGCTACCAAATTCCAGACACTCTACTATCATAGCAATGGTTAAAAGAAAGGGAAATAAATTTGTAAACAAAAGATCACTCTCCTGTATCTTTGATGGAATATGAAATGTTATAACATTAGGAGGGAAATTTTGCAATAATAACAAAACTGCCTACGCATTTGCAGTCAACAATTTTTAGCCATTTACATGGGAGAAAAACATTCAATAAGACAAAACTATATATGCACAAGGGTTTTTTTTTTTTTATTATTGCAGTAATTTTGCAGTAGAAATGTATAGGAAATAACCCCAATACTCAACTATGAGAGGTTGAAAAAAATACAAAGGTATATTACAGAGTAATAAGCAGCTTAAAGATTGATAGCTAACTCTATGAAGTGAACTGGTATGGACATATTTTAAGAAATCAAAACAGCCGTTAAGCATCTGCCTTCGGCTCAGGTCATGATCCCAGGGCCTGGGATCATGTCTTGCATCAGGCTCCCTGCTCAGTGGGGAGCCTGCTTCTCCCTTTCCCACTCCCCCTGCTTGTGTTCCCTCTCTTGCTGTCTCTCTCTGTCAAATAAAATCTTTAAAAAAAAATCTAGGTTTAATAATAGGAGGAAGTAAGACTATATTTATGAATTTGAAAAACAAACAAACAAACCTCAAGAGGTAAACCAGAAGCTATTGAAAATGGGTACCTGGTGTTGAAATAACTTTCTAGGTCCAAGATGGAGCCGCTCCTGCCCAGTGCGCTGTATCAGAAAATTAAAACAAATAACTTTTGTGTCCCTGTAAATACTCTCCTTGACCTGATACACAGCAAATCCAGCCAGCCCATCTCCTAACCGAGCCAACTCTGGGCTTTCTCACCCAAATAAGGTTGATTGCGTGACCCCAGTCAGTCAGATATTTCCTATTTTTCTCTTCCTTGTTCTTTATTCTTTATCCTATAAAAACTTCTTCCTTCTGCCCATTTGACAGTTCTCTAAATTAAGACTGTCTGCTTCATGAAGTGTGAACTAAACTTTTCATCACCTAAATGTCTCCTGTGATCCTATTTTAACAGTTTTTGATGATGAGGATGGGGTCCGAAGCTGACTGCTATAGGACAATGAGATGTACCCAGGAGACCGCTGCTGAAATCTTTGAGTTCATTGCTCCTCTCATTACCAAAAGCCCTGGGTAAGTCATTCTCAGATTTGAGCTCCACTCCCTTGCATGCAGCTCTTGAATCCACAAGTTCTATTTTGTTTAAATAGATATATGAAAGATCAGTAGATCAATAGATAGATAATGTTAAGTGGTGGATGTTCAACTAGATCATTTCCAAGTAAGATTAAAACATGAAACATTAATTACTGAAACATAAGTTCATCCACTTTTGGCTTCCTTTTAGAGGAACTAAAGATACTTGGGTCTATTAGTATATGTGTTTTGTGCCACATTGAAAAATTTACCATGAAGAAAAATATACTTCTAGAAATTATGAAAGATATTTATAAATTAGCCAGTCCACAGTTGCTTTCTTTTAAGCTTTCACTAGCAGTTAAGGATTCTCAGGGTTAAGAGTGCTGATTAATATATGTAATTAAAATTACTAGAAATGTTAAGAGAAACATCTCTATGGAAAGTAGCATGTGTTTTTTGTAAGAAAATATATGAGATATAGAGATGTGTTTTGTTAAAGGAAAAAGAGAGTTATTTTGTCCTAAAATAAAATAACTGATTTTTTTCTGAATGAGAAAAATTAAAAAGTAGGATAAAATATAAATGATTATTTAAAAATATAGGTTTATGGAAATTGAATCTTGAGAAGGGATTTTGATGTGTGGTCAAGCTGCCTAAGATTGGAATTGATTTATTTTTTAATAAGTTTTAGTATCAAATAATACACCTGTGCAAAATTAGAACTTGTTTTTTTTTTTCTTTGTTAAAATGACAGAGTTTTTTTGTTTTGTTTTGTTTTGTTTTGTTTTTTAGATTACTGTCCTGTTCTTAATAAGAAATTGTAAACAAGGGATTTTCTTTACCTTTTAAGTAATTTGCCTAGAAAGCAAAGATTTTGTGTCTCACCAAAATAATTTGCTGTACTTCACATCATCTTTATCAGATCTTTGATTACCTAAGAAAACATAGCCTTCTAAATAATAAAATAACTTTTTTTTTTTTTTTAACCATGGAACTTTTCTGTATTTGCTTTTGAATTCTTTAATTGTCACTTTGGTTAAATGCATATTTTTGACTTCCCAAAATTCAAATTCCGAATGAAGTCTTCTTACTTCGAACAAACTTTGGCGTTTTCCAGACAGTCTCTAGAACATCTCAAAAGATTTGTTCTGTCTTCTTGTATTAATAAAAATGTTAAGCCAATTAGGCTTATTTGGCATGTTAAATTACATGGGAAGTGTTGTCAAATCAGAAATGATACTAAATGTTCTTAGGCTTATATCTGTATGGGTATATGCTATTAATAGAAGTGTTCCAGAAATTATATGCAGTTCTTAAAAATCTGACATATCTTGGTGTAATGTTACAAGTCATAATTCCAATTATTATCTTAAATGTTTTATGTCACAGAAATAACCAAAATTTCCGTGTTGGTTCCATTATAATGAACTCTCACAAGATCTTTAGCAATGGGCATTTTTAAGTCTTTTGTCATATATAGACAAGTATTGTTTTACTCTGATGCTTTTGCAAAAGTGAGTTTTTTTAAATGGACCCTACCAAGAACTCTCTATTGCTGACACTGCTGTCAAATTACAAGGTGTTGAACCTTGGGTGCACATTTTGCAAGAAGCCTTCATTTGACATCTGCTCCTGTGTAAATACAGGAGACCTCACAATCAAATTGACTTAGGAAGAGAAATAGCCGACACTGAGGTAGACTGTTAGCTCTCAAGATGTTGGATCCAAAACGTTCTTTCCATTCCTCCTTCCCTCTCTGACCATCCTTTTCCTAGTTCTTACACCATGAAGGTCTTTATGATTCTTTGTCCATCTTTTTCCTTGTCCTGGCCTGGAGAGATAATGCCATTGTTCATGTATCTTGAGCCATTGCAAAGGAGAATAATTAAACCTCCACCTGACTGTTGGCTTTGTCGTGATGCTAGTGATCTCTAATCCCTCCTACCTATGACAGATTTCTCCCTGATTTCCAGTATCTTGTTTTCTCTAGAACAACCTGATTGGATAAACATTTCTGGGGAAGTGGAAACATAATTATATGAAATACATAAACGGGCCACTGGCTTAAAGAAACATTCCCCTTTTTGGGATTATTTCTTGACTTATTCAGTTCTAGCTAGTTTGGGTTGTGGGAACCTTGACTCAGGAGCACTCTTCAAACCATAGGCATTGTTTTGTTGCTAATAATTTTAACTGTCTCCCTGATATGCTGCTTTCTCTCAGATGTTTTAAGTGCATGTGGGTATCCATTAACCAAAGTTGGTCTCTCTTCAACTGGAATAACAAAAGAGAAAAGAATATAACCAGGTCCAATAATACAGTGTGACGTTTTCTCCTGAGAACAGCACACTGAGATCTGAAAAGGCAGTGGTTATGGAGAGTCACGCTAAGACTGACATTTTGGTCAAACCTCTTGAATAGTCAAGAGTGATCAAAACAAGGGACACCTGGGTGGCTCAGTTGGTCGAGTGTCCGGCTCTTGTTTTCGGCACAGGTCATGATCTCAGGGTCCTGAGATTGAGCCCCACTTTGGGCTCTGCACTCAGTGTGTCGTCTACTTGTCGCTCTCCCTCTGTTCCTCACCCCCCCACACTCTGTCTCTCAAATAAATAAATAAATATCTTAAGAAAAGCAAAAGATCAAAACGGGGGGACTCTTAAAATAACTTTCTAGGTCCAAGACGAAACTGATCCTGCCCAGGATGCCATGTCGCAAACAGGGCTTAGATTACTTTAGTGTCCCTGTAAATGCCCCACTTGAGCAAACACCCAATCCCCCAATGCCAAGCTAACTCTGGTCCTTCTTGCCCCAGACAAGTCGACTGTGTGGCCCCAGCCAATCAGATATTTTCTATTTTTCTCTTCTTCGTGCTTTATTCTTTAGCCTGTAAAAGCTTCCAGCCTTGTACCCTAGTTTGCAGTTCTCTGCATGGAGACTGTCTGCTTCATGAAGTGTTAAATAAAGTTTGTACCACCTAAATTGTCTTCTCTAATCATGTTTTAACAATGTTAATCCACTTTAAAACCGACATTCAAATACTAATTGACAGTGCATATTCTTAGGGAACACCATTATTCATGCCGGTTTAATTCACAGCCAACCAGGTGGTACAAATTCAGATTATATGTTCAATTACTTTAGTATGTTGTTTGTCTTCAGTACCTGTCATCAACCAAATGTTTCTTTGTTTTATACATGTAATGAATTTTGGGGACAATTACGTTGTCATGAATCACCATGATATCTACCTTACCAAATATGTTTTGCCTGTATCCTGTCACCTAACATATTAAATTAAAACTTTCAACTAAAATGAAATGATTATAAAAGTAAATGCCTTGAGACTAATTTACATTTTTCTGTCAATAATTGTACAATTTAAATTTGAGGACTGGGGCAAAGTTTGCCATGTTAAGTAAATCCCCGAGTCATGCTAGTGGGCACAACATGAAGGAAAAATAACAAAATATAAGTTACATTTCCCTCCATCTTTTTAAAGGTACTCTTGTTTTGGATAGCAAAAGTCCCATTTTTTTCCCATAAAAATCTTTATTAACAGAAACAAAAGATAATTTCCATCATAATTTCCTAACAAAAATACTGACTTCAATCATATTTTATCACATATATTAGCTATCAATTCATGTCTTGGAAATAAGGTTTCACAATATTCTGTTTCTGTGGAAAATTTCACCATATATTTTGTGATTGGTTTACTATACCTTTGCCAACAGCTCCCTCTATGTTCCATAACACGGATATTTATTGTTCATTTTCTGAAGAACTGTGGATGTATTGTTTAGTGAAAAACACCTCCAGAAAGGAACTTCAGTTGTTCAGTATTATGTAGAACTTAGGACCATAGGTTTTTAGTTGCCTCTGTTGTCAAAAATGTGTCTTATTGTTTAAACTAGACTTTCATTACTAATTTTTTAGGGTTGATTCATTAAACTCTTTTTTAAATTGCATTGTGTACATACAATTATCATAATATAGAAAGAACTGCGATTATATAGACCAATGTAATGTTGTAACATGTTAGACTAGTTTCTTGTTACTTAAAATCATGTACATTGTACGTTCATATCTGTGTTTCCCCACTAGGATAGAATTAGGCTGGCTTAGACTTTTGAAATGAAATACGATGAGAAGGAGGACGTGCATGTTAATGAGAACAAAGAATATATATTAACAAGTAGAAAGCTGACAAAGCATGTGTATTTGCTACTTCTGATCAAATGAAGAAGTTATAGAAGGTTTGCCTGTGTGTGTGTGTGTGTGGTGGGGAGAATTCAGATTGTGATATGTAAAATAGTTTCACAGTTGTTTCTGATTGTGTTCATGTGTGGCACGTCCATAACAATAAAACTGCCAAACCCTTTCCCTGCGGTGGCATGAAGTAACCACCACTCTATTCCCTGTTGAGCTAAGATGTGACTTCAGAATCTTTCTCAACACCTCTACTCCTAACAGCCAAAGTTTGATATTAGATAAAAGCTACTTTTCCTTTCTGTTAATATTTCCCTTTGGGCAATAAATAGTAACCTTTTGCTGAAGTAACTGTGCTGATATTTTGATAAACTACTTTTGAAGTTAAAAGTACAATTTTACTAGGTTTATGGGTTTTTTTTAACTTAAATTCCAGTTAGTTAACATACAGTATAATTTTACTTTTAGGTATACAATTTAGTGATTCAGTACTGCCATACATCTCCAGGTACTCATCACAAGTGCCTTCCTTAATGCCCATCACCTGTTCACCTGTCCCCCCATCCACCTCCACTCTGGTCAGCAGCAGTTACTTTATAGTTAGGAGTCTGTTTCCTGATTTGTCTCTGTCCCTCTTTTTTCCCCCTCTCTGATCATTTGTTTTGTTTCTCCAGTTCCACATGTGAGTGAAATCATGGGGTATTAAGCTAAATGAGATAAGTCAGTCGGAGAAAGACAGATATCATACTAGTTTTTAAAATAGTTTTATATTAGAGTTGTTTTTTCTAAAATTTTCAGTTTAAAGCTAATGAGAAGCTATTCCATTTCCTTATATCAAGATTCTAATGTGATTGCCAAATAAGAGACTTGTTCTAAAGTTAATTGGTTATTCCAGTATGTAAATGTATAAAGGAATTGCACCTAAGTGGGATAAAACTTATAGAAAGTTGACATTTTCAAACAAACATTTATACCCACCTAGAAAGCAAATTGTTACACCTCATTTTCTAATTTAAAATATTTTTCACAACTTAAATAAAGAGGTATTACTCTTTCCAATTTTACATTGGTAAAATGAGACTCAGAAAATATAACTTGCAGGCGCCTGGGTGGCTCAGTTGGTTAAGAGCTAGCGTTTGGCTTGGGTCATGGTCCCAGGGTCCTGGGATCCAGCGCTGGGTCAGGCTCCCTGCTCAGCGGGGAAACTTGCTTCTCCCTCTCTGTCTGCTGCTCCCCCTGCTTGTGCTCTCCTGCTCTCTCTGTCAAATAAATAAATAAAATCTTGAAAGAAAGAAAGAAAGAAAAGAAAGAAAGAAAGAAAGAAAGAAAGAAAGAAAGAAAGAAAGAAAGAAAGAAAGAAAATATAATTTACTTAAGTCACACAGGTAACTTATGGCAAAGTTGAAATGCAAGCTAGATTTGTCTGGCTGCCAAGATGGTATTCTTAACCTTCCTATGATATCGTCTCCTTTTTTTTTTTTTTTTTTTTTTTTTTTTTTAAGTTGGCCTATAACGTATACCAATGTTCATGAGAAAATACACCATATACATTGTGGAATACAGACATAAGATGACTTTATTTATAAATTAAATAAAACTGTACTAGACAAAATTACACCATGTGTATCAGTCAAAAAGCTGATATCTCTAATATAAAAATGAGTCTTACAAGTGAAAAATCCACATTCAAGTATCCCAGCAGTAAAACCAAGAGAATACATAGAAGAAGAAATGCAAAGGGCTTTTCAGCAAAAAAATCTCCGCAGTAGCTCGAGAATAACAAATAAATCTAAAAATAAGATACTACATATTGCCTACCTGGAAAAACATTTCTAATAGATTTATAAAAATTTGTGTTTGTGAGGGTAGAGTGTCAAGTGGAGATCAAACATTGATAATAGAATTATATATTATGTAAACCTTTGGGGGATACATCTTAACTCAATTCTGTGTTTACTAATATATCCATTAATATACAAAAAACAAAAGGTGTACCAAGATACACATTACAACTATATTTGTAGAAACCAGCAAAAGTTGTCCACATTTGCAAAATGTCTAAAGAAGGTACTGATCATCCATGTTGTGGAATAAAATAATAGGGTAGAATGTACAAACTTTGAAGGATGTCCATAATATATTGTTGAAGGGGAAACAGAAATCATCACTTAATAAAGTATGTAGAACATGATCTTGTTTTCAACTGTTACAATGGTGTCTTATAGATCATAGAAATTAGAGAGGATAAAGGGAATCGTAAGACATTTATTCACATTGAACTCTACTGCTATATTTTTATATTTTTCAAATATGTTTATTTTTTATTAAATAAAAATCAGTAACTTCTTAAAGTAACTTTTTCTCCACCATTGGAGAATTGGTCTCTTCATGTGAGCTAATAGTAACACAGATAAAACTAAAAAGTTCACTTTTTACTGAGATTCTAAGGTACATCTCCTTATATGCAAGATAACAGTGGAACAGTAAAGAAGAAAATTTTTTTTGGAAGAAAACTATGGCAGTGTAAATTTGGGAACATTGCTTCTCCGAGATGCAGAAGCAAATGACAACATTATATAATTAGAGAAAGCAAATTTGATATGGAACAAGTCAGATACCTTTATGGAAGTGGATATGCAGTGTCAACTCCACCACAGGAGAATATAAATTTCTAATCTTGTTGGGAAATCCAGAAAATTAAGTGATATTTGGACTGTCACTAGATAGATAGATAGATAGATAGATAGATAGATAGATAGATAGAGTAAGCAAGCAACTTAGCCATGTAAAACAACTATAAGGCATACCTAAATGCTAAATTCCTTGTCTTTTTTCTTATTCCCATTTCTTTTTCATTCCTTATGTACATTAAATTTCACCTGAACAAATCTACAGTTTTTTAAATCACAAGATTTGCTCGGCAGGCTCCTCTGCCTAGAAGAGATCCTTATTCGCTCTTGATGATTCTATTAGCAGTCATCTTTCTCAAAGTTAAGCTACCTAACAAATTCAAATTCTCAGGCTTATAAGAACAAATGCTTATTTTTTAACAACATTTTTTTAGAGCAGTTTTAGGTTGATAGCAAAATTAAGAGGAAGTTATAGAATACTCTCTGCTTCTGCCTACACATACAGCTCATTATCAACATCCCCCCCAGAGTGGAGCATTTGTTACAGTTAATGAACCTACATTGGCCCATCACAATCAACCAGAAGTCTGTGGTTTACATTATGGTTCATTCTTGGTGATGGACATTCTACAGATTGGGAAAAATGAATAATGTGCTGTATTTATAATTACAGTATCATGCAGAGTATTTTCATTGCCTGTTCCCCACCTATTCATCTCTCCTCCAGTTGAGCCTCTGAAAACCACTGATCTTTTACTATCTCCACAGATTTGTTTTTCCCAGAATGATATCTAATTGGAATCATACATTGTGTCGCCTTTTTTGGATTGGCTTCCTTCACTTAATAATATGCATTTGTGATTTCTCCATATCTTTTCTTGGCTTAATACTTCATTTCTTTTTAGTGCTGAATAACATTCCATTATCTGGACAAACTCCAGTTCATTTAATTTACCTATTTAAGGGCATCTTGGTTGCTTTCACATGCTTATTTGTTGTTCACAGTTCATGAGGAGAGTGGATGAGCCATAGTTGTCCTGGGCTTTGTGGGCTTTCAGGACCAAAACCACATGGTCTAGCATTTCAGAATCCAGGCTAGAAGAGTTGTCTCTGTACCATGCTGTTCTCATGGTTGAGGAATGGAGGAAAACAGCTCCTTCTAAGTCAGATAACAGCATTTATTTATTTATTTTTAAAGATTTTATTTATTTATTTGACAGAGATGGCGAGAGAGGGAACACAAACAAGGGGAGTGTGAGAGGGAGAAGCAGACCTCCCACGGAGCAGGGAGCCCGATGCGGGGCTCAATCCCAGGACCCTGGTATCATGACCTGAGCTGAAGGCAGACACTTAATGGCTGTGCCACCGAGGCGCCCCAGATAACAGCATTTAAATGTTTGCTTCCATGTGGCAAACATCATGTCCACTCACGGCCCATTGGGCAAAACCTCCCATGGTCCAGTGAAGCCATTGGGTGGGAACATGAAAGGAAAACCAACATAATTGTAATCCTATATTACAATTTATCACGTGATTTAGTTATAATGGAACAGGTTGATCACATTTTTTGTTACCCTATACTTTTTATACCCTTTAAAAAATAATTCCATAATTCAAGGAGGTAGTAAGATAAAACACATGAACATTCACACACATACATATGCTCACAGACTGAGTCAATAATTGATCAAGAGCCGATTTCCATTTTTACCATTATTAAAATGTTGAATAATAAATGTTTGGATGCCTAGAGAATGGCCTTTTATTTGGACTGTTGGTTGTATTATAAAGCTAGAGCAAGTGTTAAATGAACTCCTCGTTTGACCTTAATGAATGGAGACCTTGGAAGAAGAGTTTGTTTTGTTTGTTTTTTGTTTGTTGGTTGTTGTTCCCCCCCCCCACAATGAATATTACCTCCCATGAATCTAGAGTTGCCCGGCAATTCTCAGCTTTAGTTACTTGCAAGTATATATTTCTTGGTAAGCTTTTTACCATTCACCAATCTTCAGTATTAGAAGACTTGCATATCCCCTTGAGAACTCAAACACATTTGTCTAAAACTGAAGTTTCAAACCTAAACAATGAGTATAGAAACTTCTCAATGTTATTCTGGAATTGGTATTTTAAATTATATCATTTGTTACATTTTATTGTCCATATATTTGTCTCACTGCCTTCCTGGCCCAAGACCTATGACCTAAAACCTTAATCATGATTAAAAAACACCCATGGAAGATTTTAAACATAAATCAAATGGAGATTTGGACCAATTCAACATTGTGAGTTCAGAATTTAATTAACTACAGAAAATACAAGTGGGAACAAAATCCTTAACAATAAAGTAAAACTTTTGAAAATATTGTTTTAAAGAAAAATAACAGGAAAAAGTCTTTGGGAATATCAGTAAAGTAGGACAATATCTCTTTTCTGTTTTCCCTTATGTGGCTCCTGGTTTAGTAACAAATTATAATCCATTTTAGAAAATAAGTGTAAGTTTACTAATATGAATGTAAAAGAGATGATTGAGTGAAAAGATATATTGATTTCCCTAAAGGATTAAAGTTTAATTTGACATTTATTGATCAGTAAAACCTAGCTAGGAAATTGTTTTAAAATTTGGAAAAGTTTTGGAAATTGAATGGAATCATTATCTACCCCAACTCATTAGGACCATCTGACTTGAATTGTAGCAGATGTGGGGAATCTACATGTCTAGTTAGAAAAAGCAGCACAGGGGCGCCTGGGTGGCACAGCGGTTAAGCGTCTGCTTTCGGCTCAGGGCGTGATCCCGGCATTATGGGATCGAGCCCCACATCAGGCTCCTCTGCTATGAGCCTGCTTCTTCCTCTCCCACTCCCCCTGCTTGTGTTCCCTCTCTCGCTGGCTGTCTCTATCTCTGTCAAATAAATAAATAAAATCTTAAAAAAAAAAAAAAAAGAAAAAGCAGCATAGATCACTGTCAATAAGAGTGATCGAGGCTCAGTTTTTATAGATGTATCTTCACCTATGGCTTACTTGAAAAAGAAAAATAAAATCTGCTTGAATTGTAGAGAAAGAGAAAAAAGTTAGCTCCCAACAGCTCTTTAGTTAACTTTTTTTCTGTTCCTTCCTATTGGGTGTCTGTAGAACACAGCTGTGGTCCTACTCATCACCTCCCCCCATGCAAGTAACATGGCACAGCAAGGATGAAACCAAAGTCGAGATTATAAATGGAGATAAAGCAAGTTTCTTTAGATGCAATTCAACATAGAAGTGGAATCAAGATGTTAAACATACATGGTAGAAGTACTAAACTCAAAGTCTTGAAAATAAGACCCAAGTAAACCCCAAGAGCCAAGTGTTGAAGACTACAATGGGAAGTCTAGAAGAGCTTAACATAATTGTTGAGGATGCAGTTTCCTTCTTGTCTATTGTTAAAAAAAAAAAAAAAAAAACAAAACTGTGTGGGGCACCTGTGTCGTTCAGTCGATTCAGTATTTGACTCTGATTTTGGCTCAGGTCATGATCTCAGGGTCCTGAGATTGAGCCCAGCTTTGGCCTCCCCACTCAGTGCAGAATCTGCTTGAGATTGTCTCCCTCTCCCTCGCATTTTATCCCTCTCCGTCCTCTTGCACACGTGTGTGCGTGTGCTCTCTCTCTCTCCCCCTCTAAAATAAATAAATACAATCTTTAAAAAAATAACTGTTTAAGTCTTTCTACTTAAACTAAGAAGCCTTTTAAAATGTATTGAGATTTCCTTTCAACAATTTAGCAAGTGTAATTCAGGAATGATAGAGGTGGAATTAATGCATAAGTGGATTAAAGAGTAAATGAAAATCAAAAAGGAAAACAGTGAAACAAATGAGTACAGAATACTCTTCTCAGTAGTTTCAATAAGGGGAAAAGGGAGAATGCACATTTGACACTGAGAGCAAGGCAAACCTAATTACAGGCATGTTGTTCTCAGAGCTGTTTTAGAACAGAAGGGTCTTAACACCTGTGAATATGCTTTAAGGAAACAGGTATTAGAGAAGCAGACTTTGAAGATACAGGAAAGAGGGAGAAAAGCTGATGGAACAATGTCCTTGGGTTCTCTTTGATGCTTGGGTCAAAATCCTGGAGCCATATTTTTGGCCTCTTTTTTTTTTTTTTTTTTTTTTTTTTGTCATAGTCCACATCTGGCATATCAGCAAATAGTGTCATCATTGCTCTCAAAATAGATCCGAATCTTCCTATTTCTCACCACCTCTGCTGCTAGCATTTTAGACTTGCCTACATCATTTTTCACTTTGAGTGCTGCTGTACAGCCTTCCAATTGACCTCCCACTCCCACTTGCTTTACTTGCAAAGGTCTTTTACTCCACACACTGGTCATAGCTTACAGCAGATTTTGTCATTCTTCTACTCAAAAAGCACCATGGTTTCCCATCACACTTAGGAAAAAAATCCACTAAGGTCCTTTGTCATACGATTCCTGCCTTTTTTTTTCTGGGGTTTTTGCTTCTGTTGTTTGTTTTACTGTTTCCACTCTCACTCACTTGACTCAAGCTGTACTGGCTTTTAAAATATTTGTTGAACATGGCAGCTACATCTTCACTCGGACTTTTCTGCATTTGCTATCCCAACAGCCTGTGTAGCCACAGAGCTCACTTGTCCATTATTCAGGAATTTGTACACGTACTAGCTGTTCAGACAGGCTTTATCTGATCAGAAAAAGCATTCCCTATTGCCTTACAGTATATTTTCTTTTTAGTGCCTGTCACTACCTGACCTTATAATACCTGTTTATAAAGTAATGTGGTTGGTATTTACTATGCTATACTGCCCCAATAAGAGCAGGAAACTTTTCTTTTGGTATAGGACTAAATGTTCAGCACCTCGATGTTTATACATTAAGAGGCTATCTTTAAGAGAGAAAAAAATACATATGGATAAAAATAAGTTATGAAAATGAATATTTACAAAAAAAGGCAAAATATATAACAAGCTTCATTATATATTATTTTGATCAGCTTTGTTGATGTATAATTTATGGACTGTAAAATTAACTAATTTTAAGTGTGCCATTTGGTGAATTTTAACCCACTGTATAGAGTATTACAACACTCACTATAATCACAGTATCACCCCCAGAGCTGCCCTTATGGCCTTTTATAGGAAATTACTGTCCCCCACTCCTTGACCCCTAACAACCTCTGATCAGTTCTTGATTACTATAGGTATGCTTTTCAAGAATCACCCATGAATGGAATCGTACAGGGGATAGTCTGCATGTATCCGGCTTCTTTACTCAATGTTCCTGAGATGAATCCAGGTTGTGACTTACATCAGTTGTTCCTTCCTTTTTATTGATACTAGGATTTCGTTGTGTGCCTATACCACACACTTTTTGTTTGTTTGTTTGTTTGTTTTTACCATTCATGAGTCGATGGACTTTTGGAAACTTTCCAGGTTTGGGCTATTACAAAGTGGCACTGAACACTCACATACGAATCTCTGTGTGGTCATGTATTTTTATCCTTGGAGTGGCATTGTTGTGGCATATGGTAAATGCATGTCTACCTTATAATAAACTTTCAAATTGTGTTCCAAAATGCATTCATGCCAGGACAATATGAGTGTTACAGTTTCTCTACATCCTCACCAACACTTGATAGTTTAAGACTTTCAAATTTTTGCCATTCTAGTAAGTGTGTTGAGGTACCTCATTATGATCTCAATCTGCACTTTTTAATGACTAATGATGCTAAACATTTTCCCTGTGTTATTGGCTTTGCATTTATCTTCTTTGGTGAAGTTCTGTTCATACTTCCTGACACTGCTAATATATAGAACTATGAGATATGACAGTTTTTTATAAGTTGTTTTATCAATACATGTCTTGCAGTAATTTCTACTGTTCTGTATAAGGTTTGTTTGTTTGCATACAGTTTTTAAATTGTTCCGGCATTATTTGTTGAACGATTACTCTTTCTTCATTGGATTGCCTTATTACTTGTCTTGAGAAGCAGATATATGGGTGGGTCTATTTCTGGATTTTCTGTTCTGTTCCATTGATCTATACAATTTTTGTGTTTATGATCCTATCACACTCGTGTTTCTTGGCACTTTATAGTAAATCTTGAAATTGAGTAATATGTATCCTCCGACTTGATTTTTTTTAAATTTTTGTATTATAATTCCTCTGAATTTCAATATACCTTTAAAACCTGATTGTCAGTTTCTACAAAACAACAGTAAAAATCCTGCTGGGATTTTGATTGGGATGGCTTTGATCTGTGGATTTGGTGCTCGAGTCTCTCAGTCATGGCATGCTCTATGATTAATGGTCCGATTAATGTCTCCCAGCATTGTTTCGTTGTCAGTGTACACATTGCACATATGGCTTAAAAATGTATTTTTATGTGTTTAACAATTGTGTTAGTGTAAGTGGTATTTTAGAATTTTAAATTTCTGATCATTGCAAGTATACTGGTGCACAAAATACTTTTGCAAATTGACTTTGTATTTTGCTAGTTTACTAAACTTACTTTTTTTCTACAAACATTTTTGATGGATTTCTTAGTATTTTTGAGTTAAGTGATAAGTAAATATACTTTTTCTCTTTGTTTTAGTTTCCTAGGGTTGCTGTGACAAAGTACCACAAACTGGGTGACTTTACACAACAGAAATTTATTGTCTTACCTTCTGGAGGCTAGAAGCCCAAAATCCAGGGTTCAGCAGGGTTTGTTCTTTCTGAGAGCTGTGAGCGAAATTCTGCTCGGTTCTTCTCTCTCAGCTTCTGGTGGCCCCAGTATTTCCTTGGATTGTAGAAGTATCACTCCAGTCCTTTGTCTGCATGATATTCTCCCTGTATCTTTGTCTTCACATGCTCATCTTCCTATAAGGACATTAGTCCTTTTGAAGTAAGTGCCCACCCAACTCCAGTATGATCTTATCTTAAATTACACCTGGGATCATTTTATTTCCAAATACAGTCACATTTCGGGCACAAGGGTTAGGACGTTACCATACGCTTTTAGGTGATACAGACCCATAACAGTTCTTTTCATTCTGTATGCCTTTCTCTTTTAACCCTGAGTCATAATACTGAATGTGACTCTCAGTACAACACCAAGTAGAAGTGATGAGAGCAGATATCCAAACCATGTTTGTACACAGCTGGATTAGTATTCAAGGAGGAGGAGAAACTTGTATTTGAGACTGAGAAAACCTGAGAATGATTACCATGAGCAGATCCTCAGTAAATGGAATTCTAAGGAATATAGTTTAGCATTAATAAGACTGACTTTATTGAAATAGAAAGTTCTGAGATACAAAAAAGAAAAAGAATATGGTAAATATGTGAGAAGATGCAAATGAAATTAGACTGTTGAGAATAGATAATATGAATTGGCGAGGTTAAACACTAAGTTCTAATATCACTCAATGCTTTGTTAAATTATTTGCCAGTTTTGTTTTCGGCTGGAGGAAAATAAAAATTTTTAGTAACTTTGGTTGTGATAAGTTAGGTTTGTTAGTTTTATTTCATTGATTAGCCAATAAAAATGGTTAATGGAAATAAAATATATGTTGCAAGGTGATAAAGAAAAAGACTTAATAAAATAAAATAAAAATAACTCAATATTTATTTATTTAGTCTCACAAAGAAAACTTTCATTTATAGCAAATAAGGAGATTAAGGGGAATGACTTCCAAAAGCCATGACTCCGTGAGAGAGGGTGAATGGGGTCCTTTTGTTTAGGGTTAGAATGAATATTTAGGTAGGGAAGCATTGTCGTTGTATGTAGAGGGCGCGCTTAACATGGTACATGTACCTTAAGGAAACATGCCTATACATACATTGTATGTTATGTAAATGAGGTTAAGGCTCCTTCTTGGGTAGAAATTGTAGTATTATAATTAGGTTAAGGTAGTTGTTGGTCACTCCAGAGGTTACTCCGTGGTCTGTGCAGGCATGAGTGAGAGGTTTAGCTCAGAAGGTCTGGGTGGTCTGAGCCAAGCGACAGACCTTGTCAGGGCAGTCACCATCATCTGAGGGGTGGTTTAAGGTTTCATTTGCCTGAATAACTCAATTAATTTAAAAGAAGGTAAGATAAGAAAAAAAAAATAGTCTTGGAAAATCTGGGACAAATAAAATGTGCGAAATAATTGAAAATAAAAACCAAAAATAGTGGATATAAAAACAATTAGATCAGAAGTTGTATTAAAAGGCCTGGTTGTTCATCTAAAAGTGAAGAATTTCCAGACTGGGTATAACTTTCATGAAAAACTAGAATGCATGTATTATATTTAACTTTCTTATTTTAAATAATATTTGAAAACAAAGGATTATTAAATTCTCATTTTTACATAAAACCATTTTTCATTTTCCATTTATATGGTGAGCAAATATCTGGGAGTTTTTTATGTCATAATTTATTTTCTGTTTATGAGCTAAATACCATATTTCATAGTCACATTGATTAATTGCTTTGAATGCTAGTTTGTATATTATAACAATACTGATTATAGCAAATAGACATAATATTTTGTAAATTTCAAAGCTGCTTTAAGGGTTCAGCTTTCTTATTTATGAAATAAAGTGGTTACCCTTGGATCTGCAGAGACAAACATTATTATTTGTTGAGTATAGGTAATGTCGATAGCCATCTTCTGAGGAAAGCTGACCACTGGACCAAGTTAGAATAGGACACCAGAATAATCAAATTCCCGACCCAAAAGAAGCCAACCGAAAATTTTCTTATATACAGATCTGGAATGAGAGCTCCATGCAGAAGGGAAAATGTACCTATTTCTATCAGTTAAATCTCATTTTAGAGAGATTTGCTTTGTAATGTATAGACTCAGTTTAACACAAGTTGAGAGAGGACAGAGCCAAAGACATACAGGGATTATTTGAAGCTGAGGCAATAATACTGTGGGTTACCAGAAGCCAGGGTAAATAGAAGCTATAAGTAAACAGAGCCACTGAGTGTAGTCAAAAGTAGAAATAAATTGGACTCTATCAATAAGATAGTGGAATACGACACTAACTAGTTGGACAAAAATAATAACAGATTAAGAAACAATGATGTCCCTATCCAAAATAAATAACTTAAATGAAAATCTTGTGATCCCTTAATCTGCTTCCACACTACACTGTAATTAATTTTTTCCTCATCAACAGTATTCTAGATCTATAAGGCCTTGTTGTATAAAACAATCTTATCTCCTTATTTATTTTTTTTAAAGATTTTATTTATTTATTTTTGCGAGGGAGAGAGTATGGGAGAAGGTGCACAAGTGGTGGGGCGGTGGCCAGAGGGAGAAGCAGGCTCCCCGCTGAGCCAGGAGTCTGATGCCCTCTCCTTATTTCTTTATGAAAAACAAAACACACAAAGTATCATATCCTCTGAATAACATGAGCACCTGTCTTGCAGTCTCCAATAACCTAAAACAAATAGATCGTCTCTGTATTTCTTCTTACTCAAATAATTCCTAGAAGAACCTCATCAGCTGACCCACTTGAAGAGGCAGGAGTTAGGCATGGGATGTTAATAGCAAGGTTGCAGAACAGCAAGCCCAAATGTTCCTGGGCAGGAGGGATGCCCCGCGTGCAGAGGAAAGTGGAAGGAACTTGAGTCTGGAGGCACCATGTGAGAATATGTGGGGTTGAAGGGTCCACCACGGGCAGATATCAAGAGGTTGTGTATGTTATCCTGTGGCATTTGGACTGTGTCCTGCATGTGGGAGGGTTTTGGTGGTAGACATGGCACGTTTGAATTTGTAAGGTTCACTTTGTCTGCCAGGTGGAAAACACAGCTCAGAGATTTACTTTTTTTTTCTTTTTAAGATTTTATTTATTTATTTGACAGAGAGAAAGAGAGAGAGAGAGAGAGGCATCCAGGGAGAAGGGGAACATAAGCAGGGGGAGTGGGAGAGGAAGAAGCAGGCTCCCAGCGGAGGAGCCCTATGCGGGGCTCGATCCCAGGACCCTAGGATTATGCCCTGGGCCGAAGGCAGACGCTTAACGACTGAGCCACCCGGGTGCCCCTCGGAGACTTACTTTACACTCGATACTGTTTAGAAACCTGTTGCGATGACTGAGGTGAGGAAGGACACACCGTTGGACAAGGTGGTGACAAATGAACAAGAGAAGGGGATATTGCTGGCACTCTGCTGGGTTTTGGGTAGTTGGAGATTAAAATTAACAATCCCTAAGTAATAAAGAATTCATATGATGGCTAGAAACCAAGGAGTAAGTGGACAGTACAGAGTGAGAGACATTAACTAGATGTCTTCACAAATCCATAAGAATACACAGGTGGGGAAGGTCGCAGACCAGAGGGAACAGAATGTTCGAAGACACTGGAATGAGAAAAAGGATTTATTGTGCACTCTGGTTCTGATCAAATAGATGTGTCCATCCTCCCCATCCATCCTATGTCATGTTTGCTCTCTGCTCTGGAACATGTTTCCAAAACATGCTCCTCCTCTCTCATCCACTCTTAGTAGTAAAAAGCCAGCTCAAGTGCTATAGCCTAATTGAGGATTTCTTGTTATTGTTGCTGTTTTTTCCTTCTCTGAACTAATATCATTTCTCATCAGTATCTTGGAGTTTAATATGTACTTACCCCAGCTATGTTTACATGCATTTTGTCCTCACTGCTAAACTGCAAATGTTTTTAGGGCAAGGATCATGGTTTTTTTTGTTTGTTTGTTTGTGTTTTTTTGTTTTTTTTGTTTTTTTGTTTTTTTGTTTTTTATTCTGTCCATAGGACTCAGTACCTCAGCAGTTATGTTGTCTGCAATAAGTGTACTTGTTGATGGGGGGATGGAGAAGTGGTGGGTGAAGGTAAAGAACCACAGGTTTAGTCCCACCACTAGCTCAGCATGTCAGTGATTTCTATTGAATAAAGGAAGAAAATGTGTTATAATATTGTGATTGTCATCACAATGGTGAGACAAATTGGATTCTCAAAGGGGTATGAGCATTTCTCAACACAGTCTCTTCCTATGAAGTGCCATCAGTTCTTTAAAGGGTGTTGCTCTCAGTTACAGGAAATACATAAGGCATCATTGGAAGGCCAGTTCATACACAAACTCTAACATATTTATGAAGGAAGTCTTATTGTCCTGAAAGCATGCTGTCCTCTAACATACCCATGCATCATTTTCCTCATCACAATATTCTTAATTCTTTCATTGTAAAATTATTTGTAACATCTCTAATTTGGTGCTGTGTCCTTTATTGTTCTAAGCCTTTCACAGTGTAATTTTCTACTCCCTTCCCTCCTTATTATATTAGCTGACCTTCTTACATTGGTGGATTAGAATTACTATGCATGTGAGATTCATAGCAATTACAGCTTTGAGTGTTAATAAGTATTTATTCTGATTTTATTAGAAATAATCTTATGATGATGTTGAATATAGAAATGTGTGAATTGGTTGTGGGCCTCACAAAACAAAGCCTTTGAAACTATTGCCAACAGCAAAAGTAAACAGAGCTAGTTTCTTTAAAAATTCCTTGCTAAAATAAACATATAAAGGTTGTTAAATAAAAGTACCAAAGTAGGTTTTCACCTTTACAGTGACAGAGTTAGAAGGATAAGACATGAGATATTCACTCTACTATTTCTGGGTAAAAATTGTTCTGAGAACCCCTAAACACACTTTTATTGTGTTTGCTCTTCTTTAAAAGAATGTTCCACAGCCCTAGCTTAGAGTAACTATGATTCTTTTTCTTTCCCCTAGAGATGCTAGATAAATGGCTCTAACGGACAGAAGCACTTTGTTCCATGACCTAAGACCATGTTCAGATACACAGGTTACTGAGAAGGTCATACCGATATCCAGGTACAGGACTCTAAGTCGTGTGTGTGAATAACAATTGGTCTCAAAAATCAATAAAATGCAAGGCTAGTGACAAAGGTGAGGGAGCTGGAGTATAATAACATGGTGACTGGCCTTGGAGCAAGTGAGTTGTTGTATAGGAGAATTTTCTTCAAATGAACTGTTTGATTAGGTAGTCTAGTTAGTTCCCGGTAGCAAACAGGATGCCAAGATATCAGTCAATAAGCTTGCACATTGCCAACTTCTGAGGGTTCTTTGATAAAAGAAACATAATGCTTTCCCAATCACTGAAATAGATAGTAGTTTTGAAAATGTGAGCTGAGAAAGGAAAATTTGGGGCACTTCTGTTTTGCCCTCTGGTACCAACTACTGTGAGGTCTTTATGAAACATTTTAACCTCAGCACATGTTGGTTTCTTAATATGTATGATGAAAATGATAATGTTGAACAATTCCAGAGGGCATGGCAATTAACTAGCATTTATAAAATGCTTTAAAGAGAGGTGCCATATGAGAGCAAATTATTTAATGTAAACTACTAGATGGCTTATGAGCATATCACCTGAATGAGAACCGTATCCACTGAAATAGCTGGATGTGATCAAAGAGACAGCTGGAATTTAAAAATAAAAGTTTAAAAATCTGGCAATTAATCCAGAATTCTCAGGACATACAGATAGCTAATTATCGTGACTCTGCTCTTCAGAACACATTGTAACGAGTTATATTTTATTTTGATCATTCTTTTCAGTGGTTTGGCTTCCATCCACAGAAGAAAGAACAAAATAAAAGTATCTTCCAATCAATCAGTTGCCATAATCACCATATTCCCAAAAATTGATGAAACAATATATGTATCCAAGAGAAAGCTGGGCAGGTAGAGTAAGAGAGGAAACTGTGGTATGAAAGATAAATAAGAAGTAGATGAAAGGGAGAGATAAATGACTTCCTGTTTCAGGTGAATGCCAGAAGGTAACAGAGAGGATGGTAATGCTCTCACAGCCACTCTTAGCCACTAACACACACACACAGATGTGATTCACGGTGAGTCAGTAGATTGGTCCAAATAAGGTGAAGGGAAACAGTCCATATATACCTTGTCTTGGCGATTTTTTTTTTTTTTTTTTACACTTATACTATTTTGGATTCACTCGACCTTTTGAGGGTCCCCCATCAGTTCTGGAAAGTTCGCAGACATTTTTCTCCTTAAATACTGAACAAATCTCATCCTCAGTATTCTCCTCCTAATTTTAATTAAACACGTATTACAACTTCACACTCTGGAATGTTTCAGAAAACTATTTTAGGACTTATATCTTTTTATCTCCTGTTCTGTGATATGTATTAAAGTCTTCTATTTTCCACTTTAAGTGTCAAGCTCAAGTGTAGTATTGGCAGGTCCTCTTGGGTTGGCGTCATTGCAATTTTAACAATTACATTATATGAACCCAATGCTGTAAAATGAATCATGCGTATAATTTTTAGCATATATATCAAATGTGAGAGGCTATTGGGGATGAGTTATAATAAAATGTAAAATGTATCCCAATTTCAGGAATTTATAATGAAAAAAAATGTTTGTCTTAGAGTCAATGAGCAATGGTAATGCTGAGGGAAGTAAATCCCCTTCCATTCTTATTTTTTCTAATTTTGATAATATCTTTTAGGGAACTATAATTAAGACATTTATAGAAATCATCCAAAATCGTGAAAAAGATATAGGGCTCCTTGTCCCTTGTCCCCCACTTCTGTGCCTCATTTCCAGGCAGCTCATATTCTAAGCATCCACCTGCTTCTTCCTGATTTCTCCTCCTATCAAAGCCTTGACCAATTCCCATCGTGATACTATGCTCTGTAGGTTCTGTGGTATTTTTCATATTTTAGCCCTTGCAACGAATCCAAAACTAGTGTATTCATAATGAAGAAATTTCTGGCAATAGGGATATGTGGGAAAGGCTAAGGGGAATGAGGAAGCCTGGTGTGAGGAAGGCATATTATAGAGGAGACAACATCACTGCTTCCTCACAGAGGTCCACCTATTGCAATAGAGATAAATATTGTTGTGTTATCAATACTGTTATGGTTAATGATTACTTGGCCTGTATAAGAATAAGTGAGATTCTTATTTTTTTTAAGTACTCAGATTTACTGCTAAAATTATTTTTCTAGTACTCATTTTCCCCCACTATCCTATCAAACTGTCCAAGGGGCAGGGGGGAAATCACTACCTAAACTCTTGGGAAAACTATTTCATAATAAGATAACAAAAATAGGAGCGCCTAGGTGGCACAGTGGTTAAGCATCCGCCTTCGGCCCAGGGCATGATCCCGGCGTTATGGGATCGAGCCCCACATAGGGCTCCTCCGCTATGAGCCTGCTTCTTCCTCTCCCACTCCCCCTGCTTGTGTTCCCTCTCTCGTTGGCTGTCTCTATCTCTGTCAAATAAATAAATAAAATCTTTAAAAAAATAAATAAATAAAAATAAATGGCTTACATATTATTATATATGTATAATAATATATAAAGCAGAGTCACTATCTCAAAGAGCTTTCATATCAGCAATAGGGCACCGTTACAATGAGAAAGCCTTTAATTATGTTGTAAAGGTCTGGTATTCCAGGAAAAGGTCACTTCAAAATAAACTTCTAACAGTTAATTATCAGTGATATTTAACTTGTACAAAAATTAAATATCACCATATAATCCTGTGATCATTTTATTGCTTTTGTAGACATTTCAATATTTTAAGGGTTTTCAAGTAACAATGGAAAAGGCTTGCTGCTGAGCCCAGTTCTTAGCTTTGTATGAAAAACCAAATGAAATTCTTGTGCTTTGTTTTACAAATAGATCCTTAAAAAACATGAAAAAATAGTATATTATCCCCAAGAAATAAACATAAAATTATGCAGGGTACCTTAAGTTGTTAAATTCCCAAGAATTGGTTTTAAATTCTCAAGAATAATATTATATGAAATACAATACCAATTAAAAAAAGTAAAATTCCCCAGTTCCTATCACAGCCTGGCCCAAATCATAAATGATTGTATGAACTGATAATGGCTATGACAGAAGTGAAATTCTGTGGTTTAATTTTAAAGTCTAGTAGCAGTTGCATGTTTTCTCAGTTCAAGTGATAAAGACTACATACTATAAACCTTATATATATACGCAATATAAAGATTATATAAAATAAAGTATGAAAAGGGAAATATGGAAACTTGTATTGAGAAGAGTGAAAGACAAAAATATCTTATTGGTTTGAATATTTAGTAGGAATTTGATTACTAGCCAAATTAAAATAGATTAATAGCCATCTGATCATATGCATGGCCTGGCAGGACGGTGCCACCAGAGCTTACACCTCCCGTACTCACCCCCTTGTCAGCTCCTCATGAAGACAGTGATTCCTGATTCTCATCTACACTCACATGTAAATGCAATAGTCAAAATTATTATTTGACCAAAGAGGAGAAATATTTCTAGTAGAAAATATTGTGAATTTACAGCTATAAAGTTGAGATGTCCCTCATTTAAATACCTCCCAATTTTCTCGGTGATGGCTGTGGTGATATTACTAGATGTCTAGGTCCCATGCCATATAGCTGTGAACACCCATGCAGCAGTCAAAGATGAAGGGGTATAAGTAATGTATGCGTTGCCTGTTGCATTGCTTTTCTTTTTAAAAAAGCAGGTTCTATAACAGTATGTAGATTGAATAAACCTCTTTGTGCTCACAAAGTCCCTTTTCATTTTAACGATTCCAACCTTTGTTCAGTAATGTTGTATAGAGTAGCTTTGGAGTAAAATCCATACCTTCCAGCCCCACCCCTCAATCACTTATGAATGCCAGTTGTAGTAAACTGGTTATGGTTCAGTAGGATTGAGAAAATATTTTTTACAATAGTGTATAAATATTTGTGGCACTTAAAATGGCAATTTTGTGGGGTACCTAAGTGGCTCATTCGGTTTAGTGTTCTGACCTCGGCTCAGGTTGTGATATCGGGGTCCTGGGATCTTGGGGTCCTGGGCTCAAGTCCTTCAGTAGGCCCCACAATGAGCCCCATGCTTCCCCTCTCTCCGTCCCTCCCCCATCTTGTGCTGCCTCTCTCTCTCAAATAGTCTTTAAAAATGACAATTTTTTGTTTAATAAAAATATAGAAAAGATTATAGATTTTTAAAGCATTTATGATGAATAAAGAGGGTGCTAGCTAAAATTATGCTGAAGTTAAAATGAATTTTAAACCTGAAGAAGTATCCAGGGGAAACTTTTCTGTAGTTCTAGCTAATAATCATCCATAGAAATGCCCAGAATATGAAGAGGGTAAGAAGAGTAATTCAACAAGACAATTGAGAAATGCAGGACTATAGCCATGGACTGAAAATTCCAGAGCTGGGATCAAAATTCAAAATTTTGTCCATCATTTACTCCTGTAGTAGACTATATCCAGTTGATTTCTTGACGGCTTTGATGAAGCTCTGCAAGCTGAAGCAATCCTGCTGCTAATTTAACTTCCTATTTAGGGTATGAGAGTACCTATTGCACAATAAGGATCGCCTTCCTTTGCTAAAGCCCAGAGTGAAACCAACTGTGAAAATACCAATAAAACTTAGATTTTTCACCTTTTCTTTTAATTTTATTTCTGTTTCTTGGATCTAAAGAATAGGAAGAAGAGACAAGGCTATCAAAAGCATTATAAGTAATCAGTGGATGTTGGTCTTTCTTAACATTTGTTTTTCTCTCTAGCATACAGTTAAAAATTAGGCATTGTCAAGGAATATTAGAGTATACTGGCAATTGGGTTGAAATCCTTTCACTCTCAGTATATATAACTTTGTGACGACTTTGAGTTTAATGTACGACTAAGATGCTTATGGACAAAGAGGAAGGGAAAACATGCTAACCAAATTGTTTTTGTAGATAAGATTTTGAAGGACTTTTTATTGTCTGTTGTTTCCATTTTTGTTTCGTGTGAAATTTTATTATAAACATATGCATTATTTAGACATTTTGTTATTTTTTTTCCTTTTTAATTGTCAAGACAGTCCATGAAGAGTGGTTCATAATAAATTGTGTGTGTTACCTATGTATAGATATTTGTTTTCTAGACAGACAGACTCAAGCTCTACATATCAGTTCATATTGTTTTCTTACCAGCATAAAATGCAGAGAATTCCACATCACATGTACTAGTAATACGTAATACATGCACATGTAGATCTGCCTGATTTCTCTAAATTATGTAGAAGCCCATATATATTCTATATAGATAGTCTGGACTTCAGTAAAACCAATACCACAGTAACAAGTAGCCACGAGAATTGATTTTAAATAAGTTCAACCGAGCAGCCACTTGCCTCTGCAAACATGCTTTTGCAATTCACCCAAGCAGTGATAGACTAAATCCTGCATGTTGGCCAGTCAGGAATGGTCTCATTCTAATAAACACTTGTGAGCACAAGCCACTCCCCAGCAATTGCACTTGAGTAACTGGGCTTGCATAGATAGCAACAACCCATTTATAGCCCTGGAAATCCACCAATCCCTATAGCTATAGAGTGAATTTTACTATATGAATATTAAAAATAAATTCTAAAATATGCCACAAGTCATTAAAATACTGATGTTCATTTGTCCTCCAGTTACCCAGTGGTATGTATCCCTTTCTGGTTCTCCCTGTATTTTTCCAACATGTCTCTCTTATTTTTTTAAGCATTTCCTGACGTTCTGGCAAAATTTCATGTTCCAGGCTTACCATGTGATATCTGTGCATCAGCACTAGAGTCTGATCTCTGCAGGGATCCCTGGTTCCTTTTGGTGTGGAAAATAGTTTTAAAAATCAAAACCCTATCATGATTTTTTTATAGCTACTAGTGTCATTGTTTACATCAGATAGAAATTTATGCTATATATTTATATTATACATTATATCAACATTCACAGATACATACATTAGTATGTTATTTTTCATGAATTCATAGAGATAACTGTAGCTCCAATGTATCCTGCTACCCCAAAGTATTCTTTATACACTGACCCATCCCATACATGCATCTCTTCTCCTGTGTGAGAACTTTCCTGATATCCACGGAAATAAATATATTTCCTTATTTCTTCACTTCTACAATAATCACAAAATAGTTTCAGATTTGCTACAGCTATACCATTACCATCAATTACCACAAGTAACCTACTAATTAGAAGATAATATTATGCAGTTTTGCTGTTGTTGTCTTAGACTAAGGAAGCACAGTCTAGGTTACATGTATAAAAGGTAAAGTTATTTTTTTTTTCTTCTTTGTGGGTATGCTCTGCATTTGGAAAGATAATTAAAGCAATACCATCGAAAGATGTGCTTAAATCAAAGTGTTTAATCCTGTAGTCTGATCTGTAAATGCTCTCCTGGTGATTGTGTTATTGACCATTTTGATTATCTTGCTTGAAGATTGATTCATACTTTTTTAAATTTGATAGAAATAAAGTTTTTTTTCCTGCTTAAACAAACAAAAAAGATACTATTTCAATAGTTATGTTAAAAAGGGAAAGACTTGATTTAAAAGGGAATTAAGGGCATGATGGAAATCACCACTGTAAAGAAGTATTGTTATAAAGGCATCCACTGGAATAAAATAAAAGCCTTCCTAAAGTCAAAATAAATTATATAAACAGAGAAGAATACTAACCAAGTAAGTATAGTAAAACAAAAACAATTTAATGGGCAGTAATTATTGAATGATAAAGTAAGGCTAAAAAATATCAGACATATGTGTAAGTGTGATTGGGTTTAACTGGCCCATTAAAGGGAAAAAAAAATCAGATTGTTTCACAAAACAACACCCTATATGTGATTTATAAGAAACAAACTAAAACAAACTGCTTCAGAAAGGCTGCAAATGAAGAGAGGGGCAAAGATGTAGTAGAGAAATGAGAAGAGACACTAGAAAGAAAGGTATACTAAGGAGCATGAGAAGCAGGTGCCACCATTCTGGTATGGCCAACGTCGTCATAATCGTAGGAAATAAAGTGGGAAAAATGACCCTTCATAATACTTATTACACTACTATTTTATATAATACAATTCAACAAATGAATTATATACAATTCAAAATAAAGATAAAAATTTTAGAATATCCAGGCAACAAATAACATGGCAACCACTCAATAAAGTATAAACTATTTATCTACAGTGATTTGAACGTTGAAATATTCTGTCTCCTAGTAATGCTAAAAACATGGGTAATGTGTGGATTTCTTTGTTCTTGGTGATCTACATATGCTTGTTGAGGAAGCATTTCAGAACATTTTACCTAACACTAGTAGAGAAATTTAACTCTATAATAGACATACTTATTCCTTTTATTCTTTCATAAGCCCAGTGTGGTAGTTTCAATTGTCTTTCATTCAAAGATGAAATAATTTCCCTGAGCTCTCGAGAATATTTATGATTCTTCCACAAAAGTCAAACACTCTTTACAAAATTTCAGATTCTCAACTTTGTCATAACATCAAAGTTCTTGGAGACAAAAATGAATGTAGGTAAAATATGTGATACCCCATTACTGCTGTAATAATAAATAATAAATAATAAATATAAAAAAATTGGTGATGAATGGAAATCACCATTTTGAAAGAGAGCCTTGCAGAGTTTGGAATATGTATCTGGTAAAACTTTAGAAACTAAAAGAAAGAAAATTAAAATAATTTTAGTTCTGTATTGCTTACCTTTGGGTGATCACTTATTTATAAAATTATACTTCATTGTGGTTTCATTCTTTTGAGACTGAGAGGAAATACTGCAAGAAAAAGAACAATGTAGCATGAAAGGATTAATTTTTCAGAGCAAGTTATTCATTATGTATCATCAGTATATCTTGTGCATTATGCAGTGTATTTTGGGTTTTTCAGACTCTGTAAACCAATAGTTTTGTTTTGTTTACAAAACACCTGGTCTCCCTCTCCCCCAATTTTATGTAAACAACAACGCAGAAATCACTTAAACCCACCTTGAATTTCCTACTTTTCATCTCTGCCCCTGTCTGTTTTTCTCAGTTCCCATCCTGGTATAATTAAAGGAATGATAATAAACATGTCTCTGATAAATATGTTTGTTCAGCATTTCAGGTTTGCTTGGGAACTTTGGTTTTGTAGCTTATGTTCTCTCAACTGTAGAATCCAGAAACAAATATTTGCCAGTATTCTCAGAGAATTAAATATTGAGAATTGACTGATTCTCAGGGAGATTTTTAAGTTTCTTTTTTTACACTGAAATGGTGCACAAATGTTTATGTGCATAACAACCACAAGCACAAATTGATAAATAGATGTGAGGAAAACATCTTTGTAATTACCACATAGAAAAAAATATATAATGTAGAAATAACTTTAGTGCATTTTTACCCATTGTAACTTCCTCTACCTCTGCTGAGGAAATCACTTTTCTGACGTGTGTTATTTATCTCCTTCTTTTTATTCCTATTTTAACAACCATGCAGGCTTCTCTAAATAATATAGTTCAGCTTGGCCTTATTTTTGAACTTTATGTTAGTGGAATCATAATGGCGTGTTTTATTTTGTAAATTTTGTTTCAAATTTGTTTTAAACATTCAGTTGTGGTTTTGCAATTAGCTATGATTTTGCATTTTTATTTCCTATAATGTTCAGTGGTGTAACATGAATTTATCTAGATGTAGTGAGGGAGACTCAGGTGGATTCTGGTGAGCCACATGTGGATAAGGCTATGTTAACTGTATATGTCCTAGTGATAAGTGAATACATTGCCCTGTGTTACATATGTATGAGTGGAAATCTTGCATCATACCATTTGCGTTTTCAGCTGAACTTGATAATGGTAAACATTTTTCAAAGTGGTTTTATCCAGTTCAATTCCCACTAAAATTCTTTAATCATTGCTTTTCTCCTATATACTTACGTACATATCACACAATCATTATTTTTATTATTTTCTTCATCTGTAGGGTATGTGTCATCTCTAATTTACATTCCCATGTTTTATCAATGAGATAGGACATTTTTCATACTTTTATTGACTATCCCTATTAGTCTGTTTTCTACTTCCTATTTTATTGACATTTCCAGTTGTCCCTTTCCCTGCACTAGAAAGTACTTTAGTTTTGAATTAACAGATGAGTTTTCAACAGTGACTTTGAAAATTGTTTACAAAGGAAGTTCTTTTGGTTTTTCTACCTGAAGCAGGTGACACACACATACAACAACCATCTTTCCAATTCCAAGTCCTTAACAGGGGAAAGTATATTTGAAATAAAAATAACAAGTGTCCCAATTGTCCATGAGTATTCTAACTCTGTTTCTTTAATCATTTTGTGGATTATATTGGCTTCTGATTAGACAAAATCAATATTGGGGATTAGGTATTTTGAGATGCTGACCCTGAGAACACACTTCATGAAAGCAAAGCACATGTGTATAGCGAATTAACATCTTATCATAAGATGTTTCTTTGATTAAAGAAAAATACAGCTAGAATGAGGAGAAAAATGGATGAGGCATCCCCAAGATATCAACATCAACAACAATCGACTACAGTTCTCGTGACCAGGCAAACATGTGAGCAGGACATTTAATAAATAGCCAACATGTCAATGCACCAGAAGAAAGATACGCTTTTTCCTCTCATTTTGTTTATAACTCAGATTGGAGACTGCACACCCCGTGTCGAACTGCAAAACTGTTCTCCCCGGTGTTACATACGCTCACTCCATCATTTCCTGAACAGCTTCCATACTTCCTGGAATTCCGCAGCTGTGCCTGCTCCAAACTAAAGTTGGCCTCAGGAAGCCAAGCCCTCTACATTAGCCTTCCAACTCCTGGTAATGAAGTTTTCCAACAAGAATTAATTATAACCAGGAAATGCAGCTGCAGCAGAGTCGCACTGCTGAGATCAAATTTGAAAACAGTGTTGGATTCTTCCATTCATTCAAATTCATTCACTTCACAAGACAAAGATGGATTATTTCCAAACTTCTTCAAGACGAGAGAAGGAAATACATCAAGGGTTAAAAACAATGCAAAACAAAATAAACACCTGTAGATCTGGAACTTAATGTTTTTATAAACATTATGAAAATTTATGTTTAAATGCCTTTGCTCTTTGTGTCTTTTTTCACTTTTTACCTCTTCTTTGTAAGGCTCATGTCTCCACTCTTATTTGCTTTTTTTTTTCCTTTTTTTTTTTGCTAACTTACTTTTCCTTTCTCAAAAGCAGTAGTGCTACTTTATTCCCAAATATAAATTTTGTGATTCCATATGACTTACCTAAATAAAATGATTATTAGCTTGCGTATTAGTATATTACATTTTATTTTATTTATTTTTTAAAGATTTTATTTATTTTTTCGACAGAGATAGAGACAGCCAGTGAGAGAGAGAACACAAGCAGGGGGAGTGGGAGAGGAAGACACAGGCTCCCAGCGGAGGAGCCTGATGTGGGGCTTGATCCCATAACGCTGGGATCACGCCCTGAGCCGAAGGCAGACGCTCAACCGCTGTACCACCCAGGTGCCCCAGTATATTACATTTTAAATAAGGCACATTGCATTTGGTTTTAGGGCTCTAAATGTAGAAGAAGAGTATATGGTGGTGAGTACCATCGATGAAAAATTTTAGGAGCAATCAAGGGCAGAGTAACTCAGAAATGAGAAATGACTATATAAAGGAACAATTTACTATGGGAGAATTGCTGGCAAACGTTATTTCCTGAATTCAGTAGTTTCTGTTATCTTTTCTTTCCCTTACCTGTGTATTGAGTCCCCTTCTCAAATTCTAGTAATTGCTTTCTAATTACTAAATACTTGGGGACTTCAAATGAAGTATATCTAAGTATTTGGAAAAAAGAGGAAGAAAACTATGAAGATTTTATCATGTACAGTTACTTGCAGATCACAACAAAATACAGTCAGAGGAGAATTACCAGCTCTTTTATAGATGAATTTCATTCCCATTGAGTAAATTTTTATGACAGCTAATTGCTATTCCCAAGTATTATATTCATAAAAACTGTGCTACTGTAGAATGCCTTTGACCTGCAACATAATTTGGACTCAGCAGGTTAATTCATCATTTATAGCTGCTGAAACTTCACTCCTGTCCTCAGTAGAGTCCTTTTAGATTAATAATAACACAGCAGTGAAGAACTTTTCTTCCAAAATATATACAATCTAACATTTGCATAAGATTTTATGGTTTTCAAAAGGATTTAACATATATTTTTGAATCTCCTCAACAATTCTAGAGGTGGGAAGAAAGGTGTTATATAGCTCAATTTTCAAATAAAAACATGAGGATAATTATAGTGACTTACAGGGAGTACTATAGCATATATATTAGAACTAGGAAAACTATTTGGTTTTCCAAAACTTGGTACAATTGTTTTTAATATTTATGATATTGCATATTTAAAAAAAAATATTGGGGGCACTTGGGTAGCTCAGTCAGTTAAGTGTCTGCCTTCAGCTCGGGTCTTGATCTCAGGGTCCTGGGATCAAGCCCCGCTGGGCAGGAAACCTGCCTGTCTCTCTTCCTCTGCCCTTCCCCTTGCTTGTGCACTCTCTTTCTCTCAAATAAATAAATAAAATCTTTTAAAAAAATTATTGAAGTGTAGTTGAAAAAACTTGGTGTACTTTTTAAACAATAACATTAGATAATTTGTCATTTACTTATTGTCTACCTCCATTGTATGCACAAACACTTAATAAACATTATTAATTCTCAACCTGTTATGTATAATAACTATTCATGTTCATATGTGTCCTAATGCATTAATTCCTGCCTACTCTCATTTTCAGATATGTGCATATTTAGATACCAAATTTTGCTTAAAATTTGTCATTGCAGAAAGCAATGTGTTTTCTAACCAGGAAGAATATCTAGGTTGTAGAATCATAAAATGACATACTTTAGTATAGACGATGTTTGTGGTTTTTACATACCTAGTTTTCTATTCATATGTATTACCTTTCTGATGACCTCACCTTATCAGTCTGTGTGGTTCAGTTTGATACCCTTTGCAATTATAAAGGCTAATAAATGACTTATTACTGGCCAGTTTGAGCCCTTCTACCTGTCTGGCTCTAGCACTTGTTTCAGGATGACATGCTGGCTGTGATAGTTCTGTCCTCATTAGTCCAAAAACCTTTGGTAAAACGCTTAAGAAGAAAGTTGTATTAATTAGGATTCTCCAGAGAAACAGAACCAACAGAATATGGGCATACATAATACATAATTGTTTCCAAAAAATAGGGAGTATATTTGAACTTGTATGTGAGGATGATGAGGTGTGGGTCTAGAAATAGTTGGACGTGGAGGCAGAAAAACAGGCAGTGCTTGGTTCTATAGTAGCTTATGCAGGAAGCCTGTGAAATGTGTGAAAGATTCAAAGACACACCTTCCTAGGTAATACATTGGATTCATGAAAAACATTCCTTATTTATGCCAATACAGTAGGGATTAGATTTTATACATCTGCTTTACATAAATACTTTTCTACAAGATTAGAGGTAAAGTAGGAGATGGTAAGTTTCTCATGCTTCCGACTGGTAGAACCATACGTGAAAAGATGTTATATCTCGTAGAGTGATCACTCATGAGCCAGCTGTGAAAAATGAAGATTCCAGTTGCTTTGGTGGGACCTCTGATTTTTGAAATAAGCATTCAGAGGAAAACCCGGATTTACCGGTTTTCACCATGAAGCATGAAGTGAATACATTTAGTCCTCAAAATGACACTTCGAAGTTGGAAACCTAAAGGGTTGAGTGTGGGGAATCTGAAACCTGAGTTACCAATGATGTAACTGCCCTTGGATCATCTGGCTCCTGCTTATGTCTTCTATTTCTTCTTATCCCGTCCCCATGTTGTTCTTCTCAGTTCAGATGCAGTGGACTCTTTTCAGAAGTCCGTGTTGAGAATGCCTTTGCTCTCTTGTGCCTTAGGATATTAGCCTTGTATTCCTCTTTGTGGAACACTCCCCTACCCCTTGGACTAGCTATTTCCTGTTCATAATTTACATATAGCATGTAATTCCCGAGAAAGGGAAAACTATGAGGTGAGTCCCATGATTGCCCTGGCACTAAGGACAATTTCCTTACTGTGGGGCATCAAGCTGGAGTTCAAGCTGTTGTACAGAGCTTTGAATCTATTGAGGCACAGATCAGAATTCAGAACAGAATTAAATGTTTGGACTCCGCAGAGCCCGGAAGGAGAACAGAGGGAGCTGCAAACATGGAATGCCCAGAAGCTTCTGTGGGGGTCTTGAGTACTTGGCTGAAGGATGGGCTGCCCATACACAAGTGAAACTGCCCGAGGCTAATGGACTGTTGTGGGGTTGAGATACTAGACAACTAGTACTGCTTGAAGTCTTAAAGTTCTAGCCCAACCAGAGTGGAGGAACTACATCAACACCTCCTTAGCACCCAGGCATCCAGCTTAGACATCAGAATGACTGAGTTTAGAGATAAGGACTGTGATGTAAGATAAGACCTACTCTAGTTCTTTGCTAATAAAGTCAAAAGCCAAGGTATTCACAGCTTCATGGGGAGGCAGAGTTCAGAGATTGAGTTGAGCTGAAAGCTTGGGAAGCAGCTTGAGGTTTTCACAGATCACCTAACAAAGCACAAAGTCAAGCATGTATAAATTGAAGCTTTATAAATACACATAAAACCACACCTAGACCCATAGTGGTAAGAAAAGATGTAGTGTGGTACCTATTATCAGCCCCCATGAGAGGATTCCAAAGCATGACCCTGACTGAAACCAAAGAGAAAGAGAAAATCTTAAAAGCAGAAATACAATAAACACACTACATACTGGAGAACAAAGTCAAATATCATGTCTGACCTCTCATCATAAACAACAGAGACTAGAGGAAAATGTAATGAACTTTTAGGAGCTGAAAGAAAAAAAACAACTATAAACCCCAAATTCTGTATTCAACAATAATATTTTTCAGAACCAAGACTGGAAAAAACACAGTTGAGATGAACAAATGCTGAGAGAATTAATTGCTAACAGAAATATACCACAAGAAATGCTAAAGGATATTTTTTCATGCTGAAAGCAAATGATAACAGATGGAAAGCTGTATTATAAGGAATCTCAAAGAGTACAAGTAAATGTAAAAGAAAATGTGTTATTATTATCCTGACCTATAAGTTTTCCTAAAAGGCCACAAGCTGCTTAAAGCCAAATCAAATTAAAAGGCAGATTTTACACGACGTGTAGAGATAAAATATATGATAAAAGAACAAAGCGATGCAGTAGGACAGGTGCACCTACTGGAATTTGTTTATTGTATTCGTGATGGGGTGCAAAGTTGGAAGTGGGAGGTGTCAGATATATTGTAGTAAGTGTAGAGTGTGCAAGTAAATGATAATAGTCTGTGTGGAAGGTGAAGTGGAACAATGGTGACTACGGACAGACTCTCCTAAGTTCAGGGTGCATGTTGTAAGCCTCAAAGCAAATACTAAAACTACCCCCCCCCAAAAAAAAGCACAATTAGGAAGTCTATAGAGAACATTAAAAAAATATGTTAAAAATATATCCCTGACTTCTGATTAGATTGTTACCTAAGTTTGTGCCTCCACACAAATTGAAACAGCACTAACAAAAAGAAGGATAATAATCTACGCAAATCAATACTTTGGCATAAATAGCAGGCAGATAACAGAATAGATTCAAAATAGCTATTAACAAGAACCGGGGGAAAATTCACCAACTTCCCACAACACTTTCTCACTTACTTCCTGAAAGCATTGTGGTGAGAGCCACCCAAGGAAAGTCACTGGGAAGAGAGAAGCAGGGAGCTAGCAACTGGCCTAAAATTCCTCTAAAACTACCAAAACAAAAAGTCCACCTAACTGGTAGGAAATGTATCCTTGTAAATAAGAGCATGATTATAGGGTCTGGGCTTTCAGTGATGTGTGATTTGAGAGCCAGACTTCAAAAGAACCAAAAAAAAAAAAAAAAAAAGGAAAAGAAAAAAAAAGAAAAGCCCCCTTTATCACATTTATCAAGCATGTTGAGGGATTATATCATGACTGGATGTGGAATTTCGTCAAATGCTCTTTTGACATCTATTGAGATGATCATATGGTTTTTATCCCCATCTTGTTAATGCAGTGTATCACACTGATTGATATGTGGATGTTGAACCATCCTTACATCCCAGAAATGAATCCCACCTGATTTTGTGATCCTTTAACTGTACTGTTGAATGCAGTTTGCTAATACTTTTTGAGGATTTTTTTTTTATTATTTTATTTATTTGACAGAGAGAAAGAGCACAAGCAGGGGGAGCAGCAGGCAGAGGGAGAAGGAGAAGCAGGCTCCCTGCTGACCTGGGAGCCAGATGTGGGGCTCAATCCCAGGACCCTGGGATGATGACCTGAGCTGAAGACAGCCGCTTAACTGACTGAGGCATCCAGGTGCCCCTTTTTTGAGGATTTTTGCATCTGTGTTCATGAGGCATAATTTTGCTTTCTTATAGTGTCCTTTTCTGATTTTGGCATCAGAGTAATGCTGGCCTCATAAAATGAGTTTGAAATAGTTCCTCCTCTTGTATTTTTTTGGAAAAGTATAAGAAGGATGATATTATTTTTTTTTTCTTTAAAGATTTGATAGAATTCACCAGTGAAGTAACTTGATCCCAGAATTTTGTTGGAAGATTTTTGATTACTGATTCAGTCTCCTTACTAGTAATTGGTGTGTTCAGATTTTACTTCTTCATGATTCAGTCTAGGTAGGTTGTATTTCTAGGAATTTATCCATTTCTTCTAGGTTTTACAATTTTTGGCATCTAATTGTTCATAGCAGTCTCTTGCATTTATGTGGTATTAGTTGTAATGTGTTTTTTAATTTATAATTTCATTTATTTGAGTTGCTTCTATTTTCGTGGCACATCTAGTTTGTGGTGTGTTTTGTTTATCTTTTCCAAAAATCAGCTCTTAGTTTTAGTGATATTTTCTATTGACCTTTTAGTCCCTATTTCATTTCTCTCTCCCTTGATCTAACTCCCTTCTACTAACTTTGAATTTAGTTTGCTCTTCTTTTCCTCTTTCCTTAGGTATAACTTTAAGATGTTTATTGTGAGATCTTCCTTTGTTCTTTCTTCAAAAATTTTATTTATCTTAAAGCAAGAGAGAGAGAGAGAGCATGCACATGCGTGTGTGAGCACAAGCAGAGGGAAGGGCAAAAGGGGAGGCAGAGAATCTCAAGCAGACTCCAGGCTGAGCATGGAGCCCAGGGCAGGGTTCAGTCTCACAACCCTCAGATCATGACCTGTGCTGAAATCAAGAGCTGGGCACTCAACTGACTGAGCCACCCGGGTGCCCCAATACTTTTCTTTGTTCTCAAAGTCAGCCTTCACTGGCATAAA
The DNA here is from genome assembly GCF_023065955.2 of Ursus arctos. Lineage (NCBI taxonomy): Eukaryota > Metazoa > Chordata > Mammalia > Carnivora > Ursidae > Ursus > Ursus arctos. The sequence goes on from NW_026622986.1 coordinate 28,262,845, forward strand.
CTTTCTTCTTAAAACTGCTTTTGCTTTATCCCGTAAGTTTTGGTATGTTGCATTTTCATTTTCCTTTGTTTCCAGATATATTTTTTTTTCTTAATTCTCTCTTGATTGTTTCTTTGACCCATCGGTTGTTCAATAGCATGTTGTTTAATCTCCACTGTTTGTGAATTTTCCAGCTTTCATGTCATTAATTTCTACTTTCATACCATTGTGGTCAGACGGATGCTTGATATGATTTCAGTCTTCCTAAATGTATTCATATTTGTTTTGTGGCCCAAGATATGATCTGTCCTGGAGAGTGTACGATACATGCTTGAGAAGAAGGTGCATTCTCCTGTTGCTTGATGACATGTTCTGTAAATGTCTGTTAAATCCATGTGGTCTAATGTATCAAGTTCAGTGTTTTTCCTTATTAATTTTCTGTCTGTATGATCTGTCCATTGGTGAAAGTGGGATTTTCAAGTCCTCAATTATTATTGTATTGCTGTCTATTTTTTTACTTCATATCTGGTTGCTTTTTATATTCAGGCACTCCTATCTTAAGTGTATAAATAAATAAATTTAAATATTTATTGTATTATCATATTTATTTGACTCCTTTATCATTATAATTACCTACTTGTCTCTTGTTTAGGTTTTTGACTTAAAATTTATTTTGTTTGATACTAAATATAGCTCTTTCTGCTTTCTCTTGGTTTTCATTTTCATGGAATATCTGTTTCTGTACCTTCACTTTCAGTCTGTGTGTGTCCTTAACGCTAAAGTAGATATCTTGTAGGCAGCATATGGTGGGGACTTGTATTTTTATCTATTCAGTCACTCTGTGTCTCTTGAGTGAAGAATTTAATCCATTTACATTTAAATTAATTATTGAAAGGTGTATAAATTTACTAGTGCCATTTTGTTTAATTTTTCTATTTTATAATTCCTTTGTTTCTTTCTTCTTCTCTTGGTCTTTTCCTTTGTGGTTTGATGATTTTTCTGTGGTGGTATTCTTAGATTCCTTTCTATCTTTCTTTTGTTTATTTAGTATAGGTTTTTGCATGGTGGCCATGAGGCTTTCATAAAACATATTGTATACAAATAGTGTATTTTAAGCCAACAACTTACCTTTGAATGAACGTAGAAACTAAAACTTTACACTTTTATCCCCCCCACACTTTATGTTGTTGATATCACAATTTACATCTTTTTACTTTGTGTATCCATTAACAAATTATTGTGGTTATAGTTATTTTTACTACTTTTGTCTTTTAATTTTTTACTAAATTAATAAGTGATTACCTACCACCGTTGCATTGGAGTATTCTGAATTTAACCCTTTATTTGCTTCTAAATCTTGTGAGATTTATTATTTCATATATTTACTGTTACTAAATAGCACCCTTTTGTTCTAGCTTGAAGATGTCCCTTTAACATTTCTGGTAACACCTTTTTAATTCTAATAAACTCCTTCAGTTTTTGCTTGTCCAGATAACACTCTCTCAATTCCAAAGTATTTTCTGGGTAGAGTATTGTTAGTTGCAGTTTTTTTCTTTCAGCACTTTGAACATATTGAACCACTCTCTTGTAGCCTACAAAATTTCTGCAGAAAAATCTGCTCATAGTCTTATGAGGGTTTCCTTTTATGTGACAGGGTATTTCTCTCTTGCTGTTTTTAAGATTCTCTCCTTGTCTCTAACTTTTGACATTTTTGGTATAACATTTGTCAGTGTGATACTTCTTGGGTTCATCATTTTTGAACTCTCTAAGCTTCCTGGATCAAAATGTCTGTTTCTTTCCCCAGGTTAGGAAAGTTTTAAGCCATTATTTTTCTGAATAAGCTTTCTGCCCCTTTCTGTCTGTGCTCTCCTTCTAGGACCCTTATAATGCAAATGTCTGTCCATTTGATGGTGTCCCAAAGTTCCATTAAGCTGTGTTCACTCTTTTTCTTTTTCTTTTTTTTTTTCTCTTTTTCTTGTTGGTCTTCTGTTTGGATAGATTCCACTGCCCTGTCTTCAATTTCACTGCTCCTTTTTCCCACTTGATCAAGTATGATGTTGAATCCCTCTACTGACTTCTTTTTCAATTCAGTTATTATATTCTTCAGATCTCTGATTTCTCTTTGGTACTTCCTTATTTTTTTTTAATCTATCTATTGAAATTCTCACTTTGTTCGTGCGTTATTCTCCTGACCTCAGCAAGTGTCTTTATGATCATTATTTTGAACTCTTTGTCTAGTAAATTTCTTATTTCTGGTTCATTAAGTTCTGTTTCTGGAGTTTTCTCTTGTTCTTTTGTTTGCAACATTTTTCTGTGTTTCTTTATTTTCCCTGTGTCTCTATGTCTTCTGCACAGTAGATAAAACATTCTTATCTCTGTGTCTTAATGGAGTGCTCCTGTGTAGGGGGTGAACTTATTTCCCAGCCCAGCCTAAGCTCCTGATTCTCTCTCAAATTTTTGTGATCGTCCAAGCCACCTTCTTTATTATTAATCACTCCTAGTAGTTGAAGTTGTGCAAAGACTTGTTTGGCATGGGTATCTTCTCATTCATCCTGTGTGTAGGAGTTGCTCAGCTAGTTCCTGGGTTTATTTCAGAGGGAATTGCTCCATGTGTAGCTGTATATTTAGTGTATCTATGGGAGGTGGTGAGTTAAGGAGCCTCCTATGTCATCATGTTGGACTGAAACTCAGCGTGAAGTTTATTTATATATAGTATTCAAAAAATAGAGAAGCTGAGAAATCATGAAAAAAAGTTAAAAAAATTTTAAAGTGAAACCCAATGTATTTTCTTTTTTATTTCACATATTTTCCTCTTTGAAAGGTTCAGAGAATTTCATATAGTGGGTTTAACAAATAAGTCTTGAAAATCAAATTCTTCATATACATAATTTCAAAAAGTCACTTAGAACTCACAGCTAGATAGAGAATAGCTAGCTAGCTAGATAGAATATAGCTGACTGATAAATAATGGATATATAGATGATGGATGGATGAATGGATGGATGGATGGATGGATGGATAGATAGAGTGTTTCCATCTTTAAAATAAGTAATGCTATACTTATATACTCCCATTAGAGTGCTGTATAGATAGAGTATTTCCATCTTTAAAATAAGTAATGCTATACTTATATACTCCCATTAGAGTGCTGTAAGTAATAACCCAAATAAATAGCTGTAGGATATTTTGTAAATACAAAGTGTGGTGCAAATATGAAGTGTATAATTTGAGACAAATATAAAGCATAATTCAAGTACGAAGTGTGATACAAATATTTAATATGTCAGGAACCTAGTCCTACAGATGTTCAGAGGTAAACAAAAGTTCAAATAAATGTTCTATGCTGGGAAATATCCCCTTAGTGTCCCACTAGGTTGCCTAGAGGTATAAAGTATGCTGGTTCTTCTCTTAACATGGAAAACTACACCTGCTGTGATTGTTCCTTAATGAACCAGCCCTTAAAAAATCAGCCCAGTGACTCAAAGTTGAGTAGGAACTAGGTAGAGAATAGCCCCTCTAATTTTCTCTAAATTTAACAGCCACTAATTGCATTGAAAGACCCCCTTCCTTTGCTGATTACCTTAAACTACTCCATGAGATAAGGTGTTAATGAGATTTTCTTTCATTATTTCATTCTTTTTTTTTTTTTTAACAGCACTATTAATGCTGGTATATTATACAAGATTTACTCCACTAACTATAGCCCAGTCTATGTTTCCTTTTTACATGTATATAGAAGGTGATTTTATTTTATGGAAGATGAGGATTAATTCTCAAATGAAGATGCTTTTTTTTTTTTTCTATCATTAATGAACAAATTGCTATTTTATAAGGTTTGGTTGTAAGAGATTAGCTGTTTCTTTCTGGTTATTTAGAGGCCCTTCAGGCTTTCTTTGGGGATCTCATTACTTTCTACAGTGCTTCAAAAAGCGATTAAAGAGTCTTAAAGGAGGCTAACAAATACATAAAACTGAATATGTTATTCTTCTTAGAAAGAGAATGGGGAAAGTAACTAGAGGTATGTTGTTTGGGGACCGTATAAAAACCCAAATTTTTTTTTATCTATGTGAGGGTTATTGCACCTAATTCCATTATTAAACACTCATGAATATTTTTTTTTTATTTATTGGACTTTTATAAGCTACTAGAACATAAGTACTGAATGTTGTAAAAATAATATTTTTTGTAATTTTTTGTTTACCAATTCATGAATGACTATGCATTATTTTATTTATCATTAGAATTATCATCATTATCATAATAGTTAACATTTACTGAACAATTGCTATACCCTTCGAACTATCCTGTGATTTATACTCTTCTTTCTTTTACTTAATCCACTGACTAATCTCATGAGATTATTATTAGCCATCCTTAAACTTTTTTTTTTTTCTTTCACATCCACATTCAATCCAACAAAATCCATTGTCTTCAGCATCTCCAGATTCAGACCATTTCTTATTAAATCAACTGCCTTCACCATGGGCTTAGTACCATCATCTTCAACTACATTTTCATAGTAGCTTCCAGTGTTTATCTCCATGTTGGACTCCTACTTTTCTGTAGTTCTTATCAAAATATTAGCCATACTCAGTTTAAAAAAAAAAAAAAAAACTAAGAATACTTTCTGAAGATGAAGTAACATTCATATCCTATTTAAATATTGGGCATATACTCTTCTAATATTACAGATAACCAGCAAAGAGGTTAGACTCCAGATGGCCTCATTACTATTATAAGTCTCTCATTATCTATTCTATTGGTCATCCCTGCTTCCCTTTATCCCTTTTTTATCCTTATGTGATAGTATGTGGGTCATACTCTTAATTTTCTGTTAAAGTGAATCCTTCATCAAAACAAAACAAGCAGACAAAAAAGAAAACCGAAAAAACCTTCATTGTGGTCAGAAATTTTATCGCTGTAGTTTATACAATTACATATAGTTTTTCTTGTCTTAAAAAATATTCAGATTATCCTTTTATTTAGGAAATCATTTCTAACCAAAACAAAATCATAACATGGCCCTCACCATCTGCTTTTGAAAGTCTGAATCCATTAGGTGATCTGTTCTCTCTGTCCCTACCCCACACCCAGGCCACAGTCAACATCATCCCCAGACTACCATCAACATGCTTTAGTCTTCAGAATTTTTATCTTATCAAGAGCCATACACAAAGATCATCAATTTGTCTTGTTGTCATTATGTTCATGATATCAGACTGTAACCCAAATAACTTAGATTTTTGGTAGAAGTATATAATGACTAACTAAAGCAGGCTTCTGACCAAGTCTTGTATTAAAGAGCAGTAGATGCAAATTTCCAAAATACTTAAAATTTAATTTAATATTGCAGTATATGGATATTAGCTTCTCAAAGCAAAGAATGATAAAATTTTTTATAAAAAAATTATTTAGAGACAACAGGACATATATATTATGTTATATTGTATTATACTAGGAATTTAACATATTATTTATATATATTTACATATTATGGATTATATTACAGATTATAGGTATCATTTGCCACTTAAATATTAAGAAACACTTTTATGTGGATTTTTAAGAAAGTTCTTCATAATTTATTTGCTTAACAGATATTTTCTGTTTTAATGTCATATTTATCAATCACTTATTTTAAGGTGAGGGTTCTTTTGGTCCTGTTTAAAAAATCCTTTCCTACCCAGACATAATAAATTTACTTACGTATATTTTTTCCAAATGCTTTAGAATTTTGTTTCTAATATTTCGATTTTTTATACATTTGAAAAAATTGCAAAAACTGTAATATATGATTCCAATTCCATTTTCTTCTCTTAATGGAAATTGCTGAAATCCCATTTCTTAAATTTTCTATTATTTTTTATGCTTTTATATGTATGTAGATCTATTTTTGAGCTCTCTGTCCTGTTGTAGGAGTGATTTTTTTCTATTCTTGTGCTAAAATATTTATTTGATAAAAATTTTATTGATGTCTCCTGTCCTTCAGAAGCATCTTGCTTATTCATGGTTGTTCTTTCATATAAATTTTAATGTCAATTTCTCAAGTTCAACAACAACTTCACTCAAATTTGGGAAAGGAGTGAGCATTATATGAAATCTATTAGTCTTTTTGGAGAGAGTTTATATATATAAAATATACCTATGGCCATGGTATATTTCTTCATTAATTAGGTTAATATAATAAGTTTTAATAAAATAGTAAAATTTTACCAAAAATAAGTGTGGTTCATATTTTGTTAAATATATTTATGATACTCGTATGTTATATAATATGATATATATAATGCATTATATATTGCATATGTATAACTATATAAGTAGAAGTTTATTTTGAGAAAATATATATTTTATGAAACGTATGTGCTGCTATAAACTACATGCAAACACACGTTTCAGGAAATTTAAAAAAAGAATACCTAACCTATCACTTTCTAGTATTTTGTTGCAATAGGTGGAAATGCAATTAATATTTTTATTACTCGTATTTCTACCAATCTTGTTAAAATCTTTTATTCTAAAAGTTTACCAAATGATTCTTTTATATTTTCATATAGGTAATAATATATGTGATTGATAATTTATTTCTTCTTTTAAAAGCTTTATATTGTATTTACTTTTCCCAGATTTATTGTGTAATCCAACAGAAGTGGTGGCAATAGTCTTTTTCCTTGTTTCCAATTTTAATCAAATGCCCTCTAGAGTATTGAGATCCCTCTATTGAAACGGAACAATCTACAGCCTACTCATTAGGTTAGTTTTACCCCAAATGCTCCACCATACATGATAGTCAGTTGTGTGTGTGTGTATATATATATATATATATATATTTTTTTTTTTTTTTGACATCTTTTCAAAGCCTGTCTCTTAGAGTTTTCTTCTGCTCCGCAACTGAACTTGTTCAATATTCTGGTTCTTTATTCCACTCCTCAGTAAGATATACCGTAGCCTAGTTTACTTGACTGTTCTTGAATTACTCACTTTATTTCATTAAAAGATTGTGTTAAAGGTAAATATTTTCCTTGAATTTCTAAAAAAAAAAAAAAAATCCTTATAATCTCACATAATTCCTTGATTATTTGACATAAGTTTATATTCTCTCTGGATTTCATACTTTTGCAAAAATCTGATGTTATTATAACTCTTTGTCTTTATCAAAACTTTATATTTCTCTTTAAAATCAAGTAGGATTTTTTAAGCATTTGTACATCTAAGATGCAGTTTAGAAATTACCAAAAGAAAAAACAAAAAACAAAAATAATTACCTTTGGCTCTCTTCAATTTATATGCAATGTGTGTAAAAATTATCTTGCGTGGTGTGGAGGTTACTCATTTTCTGAAGGTTTTATATCTTTAGATTTTGCAATAGGACTCATTTTTGTGTGTCGTGTTTTAACTTAAAAAGAAATCTTACACAAGAAACCACAGATACAGAATTAACAGAATTCGATGCTACAAGATTAGAATTTTAACCATCTTGCATAAATTCGTTTTACAACATGTATTATTTTGCTAAGTGGCATTCTGCAGTAAATGTTTTCATATCAAAGGTGTTTTTATGTAGATACAAGGTTTTGGCCATTCTTGAATGTAGCAATTACCAATGAGGATCTATATTCCATCCAATTTTCTGGCCCATAATGCATTACAGAGATTTTATTTGCAATTAGGTGTCAGTAGGAGATGAAACATACTATAGACACACACACACACACACACACACACACACACACACACACACAAAAGCAAAATCATTACCGTTCTTCTCTGCCAGAAATATGGCCTTCTCTCTGAAAGAATGAAAGATAAGCAGTCTAATTGTATCTTTGAATCACAAGACTGTTGAAAATACATTTGCAAGGATGAAAGGCAATTAAATGTGCCTGCCAAACCTTGTGTTTATATTACAAACCATTTCTTTAGTTTGATTTAAGAATAATATCATTATTGGAGAGAGAGATGATAAAATGATAAAATGTATTGAGTCTTGCAGACACTGCAAAACTATTTTTTTTCCTTTTACTGTTTTTTTTTGGGGGGGTTGTTGTTATTATTATTTTTTTTTTTTTTTTTTTTTACTCTTTCTAAATCGCCGGTTGTTAAGGATTAGGACATTCATATTGTTCATTAAAGAATTCTCCCTAATTTGAGGTGGTATCCAGACAACCCTTTATAACAGTGAGACCCCTCTGTTGAGGTGGGACAATCTGTCAATCTGGTCATAAGGACATTAGAATCATTTTGCTCTCCTTACTTTTAGGATTTTCATTTAGTTATTGACTTAAGCTACTTAATCATGAGGAGTTCTGGTGTGTGCTGTTTTTATGTGTACCTGTGTGTGTTGCATATAACATGTTAATATTTTTTTGGTTTTGGATCAGTGGTCCATCATTCTCACCAAAATTGGACAATTTCTGGACATTTTCATTAAAAATATTTTCTGTCACCTCCCCTTGTTTGTTACTAGAACTCCATTCTCACATGTGTTAGGTTGCTTACAGTCACACTGAGGTTTGTCTTTTTGTTTTTTGTTCACTAAAATTTTAAGTCTGTCATTAATTCAGGTTCACTGATTTTTTTTTTTTCTTCAGTGACTAATCAGGTGTTTATCTCATTTAGAGAATTGTTCATTTAAAGTACTTTTTCAACTTTAAAAGTTCTGTTTGTCTTTGTATCAGTCATTTCCTTCCTCATTGTGTCCATGTTTTCCTTTAAATATTTGTATTTAATCGATCTTTTATCCTGGTTTTACTAATTTTTGTTTTCATTTTGTCTGTTTATATGTCTGGTTATATTGGCTGATTTTTTTTTTTTTTTTTTTGCTTGTGATGAGTCACATTTTTGTACATGTGGCATTTCTAATAAATATTTTTGGATGCCAGACAGTAATATTACATTGTACAGTGTTTGAATTTTGCTGACTTCCTTAAAAAGTGTTGGGCTTTGCTAATTTACAGGCGGTTAATTGACTTCCAGATTAATTTGATCCCCGTTTTAATATTTGCAAGGATATGTCTAGGGGAATCTTCCCTCTGTATCAGCTTATTAATAAAGCTTGACTCTCTGGGGTCTTTACTGTATCAGGGGATTATTAAGTACTTTCCACTCTTACTATCCAAAACATTAATATCACTCCCCAACTTGTCTGAGCTCTGAGAATTGTTTATCTTATAACTCTATGTTTGGTTTCTGTCTTGTCTTATTTAATTTCAATTTAGCTTGCATAGTCTAGTACTCATCAAAAACTCAAGAGGATGTCTTGCAGATGACTAGAGCTCTCTCTCTATAGTCCGCTCCTTTCTGGTACTTCTACCTACAAATTCTAGCTTCCTCGGTTTCCAAGAACTCCAGTTTCTTCCTTCTCAGAATAGTCCTCTGGGGACTATAGGGGTTTTCACCCTTGTCCCTGCAGCCCAAAAATGTCTCAGTCGGAAAGCCATCATGATCACAAGACTCACCTCATTTTTTTTTCCTCTCAGAAATCACAATCCTGCTATGCCTATTATTGAAAATCTAAAAGCAGCTGATGTACATTTTTTCCTGTTTTCTACTCATGTTTTGTGGAAGGATTTATTTGGTACTTGTGACTCCCATCTTACCTGGAAGTAGAAATCTCTGTCTTTTAAGTTATATTTTATCTATAATTATTATATATTTGGAGTGGAGAAGATGGCAATGTATTAGATTTTTTTTAATTTATAGATAAAATAATTAATTAAAAATAATGTTTTAGAAAAATAATTTTCCTATTATCCCTATTTTTTAAAAAACACAGTATCTCATGTTTTATATCATATGTTTTATCTTATGGGATATTTTGTGTGTTATATATTTTGGGATTTACTCTACTAGAATTAGCAGTGCATTTATATGAGGAGTGAACTGTCTTTATTTAGAAACATATATCATGGATATATTTGATCATAAAAATGAGGGCTTCGGGGTTTGGGATGGAGGGATGAACAGGCACAGCACAGAGGATTTTTTTTTTTAAAGAATTTTTTTTTTTTTTAAGATTTTTTATTTATTTACTCGACAGAGATAGAGACAGCCAGCGAGAGAGGGAGCACAAGCAGGGGGAGTGGGAGAGGAAGAAGCAGGCTCATAGCGGAGGAGCCTGATGTGGGGCTCGATCCCACAACGCCGGGATCACGCCCTGAGCCGAAGGCAGACGCTTAACCGCTGTGCCACCCAGGCACCCCAGCACAGAGGATTTTTAGAGCAGTGAAACTACTCTATATGATACTAATGGTAGTTGCGTATCATTCTACATTTGTCAAAATCCAGGTAATGTACAGGACCAAGAGTGAACTCACATCTAAACTATGATTGTGATAATGATGTTTCAATGTAGCCTCATCGGTTGTAAGAAATGTACCACTCTGATGGGAGATATTGATAACCAGGGAGGCTCTGCATGAGTGGGGCCAGGAGGTATATGGCAGATCCCTGTATTTTCCATTTTTCTGTGAACCTAAAACTACTATTAAAAAAAATAAAGCCTTTTAAAAAATGAGGCTCTCTACCGTTAGCTTTCAAGGACCAACTCTGCCTGGCAGTTAACAGGAGTTGAGCAGAAAAATAGAAGGCGGTCGTACAAAGAAAGTGTTGGAATATGTTCCCACAGAGATATGGCAATAAGATATCTGTAGTGGTGGGTGTGGTCCAAGATCCTTTCAAAGTCAGTGCGTCCTATAGCCCATGTTGTTTACAGAGTGACACCATACAATAGCTTCCTTTGTATCTTCAAGTCTCCAAGGCATACAATTGCCTTGTGGAGCAGGAAATTCTTCATTTTGCTTTAGGCTTCTTATCAGTGTTAACAGATGACAAAAAAAAGGGACAGCCTCAAGGCAGGAGATGGGTACAACTTAATATCAGAAGATTATAGTAAGAAATGCCAGGAGAGTTAAAGTTCTTGAGAACTGACAGAAATCTTAGATAAGGTGTTGAAGTTAACACATTTACATCCTGAAGAACCTCAAGTGACATATGAAGTTTCTTAAACTTTGCTTAATAATATTTATTTTTAATAGTTAATATAAAACTTCTACTTTATGTTGATCTTTGTTATTTTCATTTGTAGTTTTTATAACTTCATGTCTAAATTCTGAGGGTTCAAATCCCTGTGGACACATACATGGAGTTATTTCTTATTTTGATTATAGGAAGGGAATGTAAAAATTCCACAATATTTGAGAAATGTATATTTCTTAATACAGATAAGTGTTTTATATTTCTTAGAGGAAGGTGATGGGACTTTAAATTTCAAGGTTCTGATTTGTGTTCCTTATTTGCATGTTCATATATAGAATAAGTATCCTTTATAGCTTAGTTTTTCTTTTGTAAAATGAGAACTGCCATCATTTTCAGAAATGCACATTTTAAGGAGAACTCACTTAAAAAAAAATGTTTGTAGAACACTAGTCTACTAGGGGCGCCTGGGTGGCCCAGTCGTTATGCATCAGCCTTTGGCTCAGGGCATGATCCCCACGTTCTGGGATCAAGCCCCGCATCAGGCTCCTCCGCTGGGAGCCTGCTTCTTCCTCTCCCACTCCCCCTCCTTGTGTTCCCTCTCTCGCTGGCTGTCTGTCAAATAAATAAATAAAATCTTAAAAAAAAAAAAAAAAAAAAGAACACTAGTCTCCTAAACTGATGTATAATATATTTGGGAAATGCTACTTACTACATCTCTTTCTAGAAGATTTGCAATGCATAATGAGACATTAAAAGCACATTATAGTAACGTGAATTACTATAGAAAATTGAAATGTGTTTATTTTTAAAAGCAATCCTTGCCTATCCTATTTGACATGAAAATAATTTTTTTCAGGTAATATGTAAAAACATTGTTTATGATTATGTTCTGTCTACATAGGACAGAATTTGGAAATTCTCATTTACAGGCATTGTGGGACAGTATGCTTTCAAGTTTCCGTAATTATATGTAACATATCAATTCAGTACTCCTTTTTTTGTTCATGTTTACTTCTCTTTTGAAATTACTTCCTTATGGTGCTTTCTTTCAATAATGCTTCTAAGTTTCCTCCGATACAAGTCATTTAGATTTATAAGCTGTTTTTTATAAATTGATATTGAAATTTTTTGTCTCATTTGATCAAAAGTATGCTGAAACTGCATTCATATTTCTAGATCGTTCTGTGAGTTATCACAATGTCTCACTAGACACTCTATTTTCTGTCCTCATTGTTGGTAATATAATTTGTTCAAATGCTGGAAACAAGATGAAAAAGAATCCACAGGCTATTAATATTGCTATACTAAAAATATTTCTTTTCAAATAACATCTTAGTTTCAGAAAGCACTCATTGTATTAGTTAGTCACCATTATTAAATGCCAAAAAATCGTGATTGGTGACATTCTTTGCTTGGCAATACAAATTGAGGGAAAGTAGGAAAAATATTGTCCCAGATGAGTCCGCTTTTATTCTCTATGGAAACCAAAGCAGCCATGCCAAGATAATTTATTTGGCATACATTACTATCAGAACACCCAACTCAAAGTTGCAGATCTCCCTTTTAACACTGATAGCTCATCCGTTAGAGTTGTGTGAGGACACCATGGAAACTTTCTGCTTTGGTTATTACAGTTATATCTTGGTGCAAAATCAAATGGAGAAGATGGCAATGTGTTAGATTTTTTGATTTGCAGATAGAATGATTAATTAAAATTATGTTTTAGGGGTGCCTGAGTGGCTCAGTTCATTAAGCACATGACTCTTGATCTCAGCTCAGGTCTTGATCTTAAGGTCATGAGTTTGAGCCTGCATTGGGCTCCATGCTGGGTGTGGAGCCTGCTTTAAAATATATATATTTTAGGAAAATAATATTCCTGTTAATTATCTCTATTTTTTAAAAACACAATATCTGCTGTACAAATATCCTACAAGTGTTTCAGGACACCATTATGTAGCAATGATTTTACTAACTATATATGGCAATTGGACCTTCATAATTTTTTTTTTTGCTTGTTTAATTAGCTAATATAAACTGAACTTATTTTTCTATACTACCCTGAATCCTTCATAATAATTTTAATATTAAATCAATATTGAAGTTCATTATAAGTCTCTCAAATACTCATCAGGATGTAACAAATTTTCTACCTTAACCCAGTGTCACCCAGAGGTATCTATGCAATGTTGTGTTATTTTTCATTCTGTATCAAACAAAAATATTTAGAGGTAATATTTGCTTTGACAGTTAAAGAAGTCACTTTAATACATTAGAGATCAACACCGAAAATATTTTGTAATAACCTTGTGGAAGACATGTGAAGTGTTTTTGCCTATCCCAAGGATAGATAGCTGGCAATTTAGTTTTAAGTTAACATCTTTTTACATAAATTATTGACATGCTCATTTTTACATAAATTGTTGAATTCAAATTGAATAATTTGTTTTCACATTTCACCCCGATTTCATTTAAAAAGTAAAGTGCAGAAGATGAAAAAATGAGAATGCTAGTACTAGTGTTTGTTAACTAAATGAAATCTGTATAAAGATGAAATTAATTATGTGTGGTTAAATTGATAAATTTTTAATCTTAGTATAAAGCTTATATAGAAATGCCAGACCTATTTCAGCAGCTATTGTACCTGAAATATACTTACTAATTTTATATTTTTCAATATATTCTGTCTTTTGGGATGTCCTGCCACTTTTGTGTACATGTCCAACTCATAATTTATAAATTGTTATGTATTTAATTTTTACATATATTTACAGGAAAGCTTTATACAAAAATGGATGTCACTTGTAGCAAATATCCCAAGAAAACTGAAAGCAGATTGTCATTAATACGTACTAATATATCTGTTTAGTTCCCTTTACCATCTTTGCTGAGCTATTTAATTTAGGTAACCAATTTTAATGAATTAGGGTTAAATAAGTCATTTTAGGAAGATGTGTATGTATTTGTATCAAATATATTCCTGAGGACTTGCCTGAGATTGCTGCTAAACAACTTTCATAATTATAATAGTTCTCTCTACATTGAAATATAAATGAGGATGATATTGAAATAAGTATCTTCTTTTTCTCCACTGTTCTCATTAGTTAATGCTAAGCCATATAACACCTTTGTGCAAATGAGAAAATGCACCCATTACTCTAGGCAGATGAAACCATGTGTCAGGGCCTATGGTTGGTGAGTGGGTGGTAGTTTGCATTTGAGCTCCCTTTTATCTCTTTAGCTGAGTGCCTTTGTCCAGGGCAGTACTTGCACACCTTTCCCTTATGGCCCTACTCACAGTGAGGACTCACTTTTTAAGAAGGCTCAGATAAAGGTAGTAGAGAAACTGGAGAGCATGATTATTAAAGTTCAGCCTTGTTTATTCTTCTTGGGGCCAACCAGCTTTTAAAATCCCACTAGCTTCCTCCTATTCATGAAAAACATCATGATACCATTTTCATTAAAAATTGAAACATGATATATATATATATATATATATATATATATATATATATATATATAAATTACTCTTTCATAGTGTGTAATTCAGTGGATTTTAGTTTATTCACAGAATTGCACAATCATCACCATTGTCTCATTTCAGAACATTATATCACCCCAAATTAAAGCCCCATATTCATTACCAGCTGTTCCCTATTCTCCCCTCCCCTACCCCCTGACAACCACTAATCTACTTCTGTTCTCTATGGATTTGCATATTCTCGATATATTATATAAATGGAATCATACAATATGTGTTTTTTTGTACACTTGTCTTCTTTCATTTAGCTTAATCTTTTCAAGATCCATCCATGTTGTAGGCTATATCAGTACTTCATTACTTTTTATGACTAACTTATGATCCATTGTATGACTATACCACATTTTGTTTATCCATACATAACCTAATGGGTATTTGGATTATTTCTGTTTTTTTTTTCTATTAATAACAATGCTGCTATGAAAATTAATGTACAAGTTTTTGTATTGATGTGTATTTTCAACTATCTTGGGTGTGTATCTAGGATTGGACTTATTGGGTCATATAGTAATTATACCTTTAACTTCTTGAGGGATGGACTTTAACTACTTTTTCAGCACCTGCATAATTTTATATTCACAGCAGCAATATATGAGGGCTCCAAGTTTTCTACTTTCTTGCTAGCATTTATTATTGTCCATCTTTTTTTTTTTTTTTTTTTTTTTATTTTAGCCATCCAAGTGTGTGTGAAGTGGTACCTCATTGTGGTTTTAATTTGTATTTCCCTAATGACTAATGATGTTGAGCATCTTCTCATATGCTTATTGGCAACTTACATATCTTCTTTGAAGAAATGTCTGTTAAAATCCTCTGACCATTTTTTAATTGGGTTATTTTTTTCATTTTGTGTGTTGAGTTGTAAGTGTTCTTTATTTATTCTGAATACTAGTCCCTTATTAGATAGATGATTTGCAAATATTTTCCTCCATTCTTGGTGGTAATTTCATTTTATTGGTTGTGTCTTTTGAAGCACAAAACTTTACAATTTTTATTAAGCCTAAATAATTTGATTTATATTTCTTGTGTTTTTAATGTTATTTCTAAGAAATCATTGCCTAGTTTAAGGTCATGAAGATTTACATTTGAGTTTTTTCTGAGTTTTATAGTTTTAACTCATTTAGGAATTAGATCAATTTTTAGTTACTTTTTGTATATGGTGTGAGGAAGTGACATGAAGGTATGTTTAGGCATTGTAAAGTCAAAGCAATTTTTAATCTGGGCCTTTGAGTTCATTAGCAAAAAAATTCCCTTAAAAATATGAACAGTTTTTGTTCTTTTTGCTTTCAGTCAGTTTCATATACCAGAGTCACATTCAGAGATCTGATGTGACAAGTCCCTTTATCTTCTGTGTTACTTTACCCTTCTATTACCATTTCTTCATGTATTTCAAATTAAAGATAGCTACTATGAGACTATCAGCTCTGACTGGGAAAGCCTCCCTCCCTTCTAATCTGGTTGTTGACTTGAATCTCATTTTTAACTAAAAAACTTCCTCAGTCTCTGCCATTCAGATGCTTTTAAAATCCAGTCACTTAGACATTTTCAGTCCCCTAAGGCCTGAATTCTGGAACTATATTTCTTTGTATTTCTATTGATTTCTGGCCAATTCTTTCCAGAACTCACATTTTTTTTTTATTAATATCTTATTAAATTCAGACAGAAGCACACAAATGCTTTGATTTCCACTCCCTTCCCCTAGAACTGCTAGCTCAACCATGCGTGATGGTATGTATTTCTTTTTGTGACTCCTCGGAGAGTACAATATGTACTTTATAAATCTAAGAGATCATCAAACATAAACTTCAATGGAACTACAAAGGCCTGTATTCTGTGTATATAAACAAATAGCAAGTCTCTAGATCCACATATAACAAATATAAATTATTTTTAGATGTTGAAACAAGTACCAAGTACTTACTCTGTGTGGAGTTGTAAGTGTATCAGGCAATATCTTTGGCAATTGCAAAATGACCTAGTCACAGCTTCAGCCCTTGAAAAATCTTCAGTAAGGTAGTTAACATTTATTAAAAACTTAACAAAAATGCAATTTATACCTTTTGGCTATAAATTACAAATGATGTGAGTGTCATAGTTATTAAAAAGGACGATAATCTTAGGAAGCATGTTTTCAATATGGATTTTTAAAAATTTAAACTTCAACCTTGTCTGTAATTATAATTCTTGTCAATTGTATGTCCATTCCACAAGCTTTTATTCTTTCCTTGATAATTTTTTTTCATTTTTCCATCCGTTCAGTCTGAAAATATGTATAGAGACCTTTTTTCTGTGTCCGGTCCTATAGAATGCTTAATAGAGAGTCAAGATCTTAATCTTCATGAAGCTGAACAATTTAATTAGTGTGGCTATACACAATTAAATGGCTACAACAGTATAGTGTGACAGGATGGACGTGCAGGCACAGTGTTGACATATAGGAGAAGCACCTAACCCCGACTTCCTGGGGGGAAATATGTGGCCTGTTAGGAGTTGGGGTTAACAAAGTCACAGTTCATGAGTGGAGGTCAGGAAGGTTGAGGGAAAGGCTTCCAGGCAGAGAGAACAGCATATGCCAAAACTCCAGAGAAGCAGACATGAAAGTGTTTTCACAGAACTGAATGCCAGCCCATTTTGCATCATTGGGGCAGGGTGAGGGTTTGTCAAGAGCAGAAGGAAAGGTAAAGACAGGACTGAAGAGGTATGTGATAGCACAGGGAGTGGGAAGTGGATTATACAGCTCCCCAAAATCCTAAAAAGCAGTTAGATGTTTTCTCAGGGACAGTCAGGGAGTTATCAACATATTTTTATCAGGAGGCTGATTTGACATAAATTGTGTAACAAGGACCACACTAGCATCAAATATGGTGGAACAGTAGGGCTCAAGAATGGAGGAAGAGAAGCAAGTCACCAGGCTGTTACAAGGATCTATTCTTTTCAAACACTGACCTTCCTACAGACTTTTCCTTTTGTCCCAGGCAAGCACCATTTTTATGTACAAAGAGGAGTGTCCTAAAAATGACTTTTCATTCATGCTGCTGCATGATTCTCTACTAAGCAGTTACCACTGGTTACCATAGTTCCTTCCTCATTTATCTTATTCTTGTCTCTTATTCTCATTTCTCTTTCATTTTTCCCCTGAAGTGGTTTCACACTTATATTTGGAGAGCAAGAAATCTGTCATCCATGTGATTGAATCTCTTCAGTAGATTATTTAAATGTACAGTTTCTCATGGTCACAAAAATCAGTCCTAGAGACCAACCAGAAACAGATGCCACCATAATAATAGGAAGCAAAAAGTGTTTTGCACTTTTAGACTGTGTTTCTTTTTAAAAAAAAAAAAAAGATTTTTTTAATTTATTTATGAGAGAGAAAGGGAGAGAAAGCATGAGCACGGGGAGGGGCAGAGGGAGAAATAGATTCCCTGCTGAGCAGGGAGCTTTACTTGGGGCTCGATCCCAGGACCCTGAGATCATGATCTGAGCTGAAGGCAGATGCTTAACTGACTGAGCCACCCAGGCATCCCTAGACAGAGTCTCTTATTGATACTGCATTCCATTTTATGTGATGAACATAGAAGACTGAATGTTTTAAATAGGGGTTATGCAAAGGGTAGCTATGAAGAACAGAAATCAAATGCTTTTTGTTCAAAAACAGAATTATAATGAAGGCAGCAACCAGAAAGAAGTGACATGAGACTGGTTATAAGAATATTGTAAAGATGCTTTTATCAGATAAAATACAGAAGAAATTGGGAGGGCGCATTATTTCTATATTACATTCTAGCGACTTGAAAAACTGGCTAGATCCAACAAATTACAACCAAAACTAAACTAGAAGACAAAGAGCAGTGGTCTGTTCAATGATCCGATCCAAAATCTTTATGCAGTGGTACATGTGATGCTCCGTAAATTCCACAGTCACTCGGACGTGTCCCTTCTTAACCAGGTGATGAACTAAAGAGTTAATTTATTGTATGATTCTGAATTCAAATAGAAGTTAAAAGCCGTCTTTAATTCCTTGAGAAACGTGGTGTTTTAAATCTCTGCTCTCTAGACTTGATCTTTACGGATGCCTGACATCCGTACCTGATTACATTGTAAGGAAAACAATGAGCCAGAAGTTTATCTGGGGAGCACTGACACTGGGGTTATAGTTCCAGAGCCATTTTCACTGTAGTTCCAGGACAGATGTACTTTCTCTGATCTTTAGCAACAGCTACAATCCCTTGTGGTAATGTGGCAGCTAGGGAATGCAGCAAATGCACTTGGTAATCTAGCTAACAGGACTTCCAGGCTGAAAATTGAAAGGACCATTGGGCTTCTACTCACTGTCTGGGATGAAGTGCTAATGCACAGATGGGAACTAAACAACAAACTGTTTCTTTTGTTTTTTAAGATTTTATTTTTTATTATTATTTTTGTCAGAGAGAGAGAAAGAGCGAGCACAAGCTGGGGGAGTGGCAGAGGGAGTAGCAGACTCCCCAATGAGCGAGGAGCCTGATGTGGGACTCGATCCTAGGACCCTGGGATCATGACCAGAGCTGAAGGCAGATGCTTAACCCGCTGAGCCACCCAGGTGTCCCTGAACTGTTTGTTTTCTAATAAATTTGGAGGATATGCAGATGGCCGATGACCTTTCCAACCCAAAAACTGGACTTAAAGGAAGGAAAGGTTTCAGGACAAAGGTTAAAATGTAGTCACAAATGTGACTGTAAAAACCTTTATTCAGACCTTAGAAAAATCTAAGGCAGAGCTGTGTAGATACTTCGAGCTGGACAGAGACGTCTTGAGAGTCTTGAGGTTGTAGCTGGCAGGAACTCTCTGTTAATAGGGATTCTACAGATCTCCCAAGTGGTGTCCTATAAAGCATCCTGGATAGTCAAGGTAGAGAAACCATATGCAGAGCAGGTTTGTGGATTAGAAAACGTTACACAAGATTCCTACAAAGTTTTAAAAGTTGGACCAGGTTGGACTAAAAGAGAACATTAAGAATCCCAAACTAAAATAATATTTAGGCCTCTAATTTTTTTAAAGCAGATGACCCAGGCCACTTTATTATGATCTTTTTTTAATTTTTATTTTATAAGTAGGCTCCATGCCAAGCATGGAGCCCAGTGTGGGGCTTGAACTCACAACCCTGAGATCAAGACCTGAGCTGAGATCAAGAGTCGGATGCTTAACTGACTGAGTCATCCAGGCACCCCCAAGACCTTTCAGTGTTTTTATGAGCAGTTGGCAGGCTTCAAAAACTATGCAACTGCAAACACAGGTTATTTCTTAGGACAAGGAAAGAATGTCTCTGTGAAACGGGAGTATGTGGGGCAGAATGCATAGACACAGAGCAGTTCCCTGGGAGCCGTCTGGGACCCTAAACAAGAAGGTAGTAATAGTTTCCCACTGGATTTTACATTGCTACACACCAGTGATGGCCTTGTGCTTCTCCTGGTTTCTTCCCTTTTGAACTGAATTAGCTATTGCTGCAATGCTGTACCCGTCCCACCATTGTGTGTTTGGGTATGTGGGAAGCAGGTGTCTTGGGTTTTGGAGTTAAGAAGCCTTCAAGCCAAGAGAAACCATACCAAAGCAACTGAACCCCAGATATCAACCACACCTGCACCTGATACAGATGAAGATATCCGAGACCTTAAGCATGAATTTGATGCCATAATGGGATGAGAACTTTGGGTGTCTTATGAGGGAAGTAAACATGTTTTACACAAAGGAGAAGTGAAATAATTTGTGGCCAAAATTTTTACCATGGCAGTGTGATACCAGTGAGAACATGGCTATGCAATCTTGACACTCTTGCCAATTAAGATATGAAGCCAGTTTTCTCTCCCTTGAAATCTAAACAGCCTTGGACTGCTTTGAGCAATAGGATATGCCGGAAGTGATCATTGGACTCTCACAGAAATGACCCTAAGTGGCTTTTGAGCCTAGCTCATAATAGACCTTGAAGCTACTGCCTTGTTCAAAGGAGAGAGCACTCCACTAGGAGCCCCAATCCACTAGATGAGATTAACTACCCTGGGGTCACCATGCTGTGTGGAAGCTCCATCCACATGCATTTTTTTTTCCTGTATGTCAGGAAATAGCAATGCCATATATATAGCATGCATCTAAAACCTAGTACAGTGATTTGGGGAACATTTTTAATATTGCTTTTGTTTTTCCCGTTTAGATCAATTCCCATCTGGAATAAGGCATTAATTTCCCTGAAGGAGGGGCAGATATAAATGTATTTTATGCTTAAACAATAACAGCCCAGATGGTATGTATTTAACATTTAACTGACAGTTCAACATGCTCCCGTAGAATTTTTCAGAACTTCAGAGTTTTGTGAACAGCAACATTCAGATTGAAACAAGAAAAGCCCCAGGCAGGCATGGAACATAGTTAATCTCTGAGGTTTGCAAAGAAAACAGAGTGGAGGGTGTGCTCATGTGGGTGCTAATCCTCCACAGTATGTGCTTCAATGAAAATGTGAGAGGCCGGGTGCCTGGGTTCCTTCCTTATGCTTCATTTAATTAAAGTTTTCCTCACCTGTAAAATGCAGATTGTATTAGTTAGGGCTCTGTAGCGAACCATAACCAGTAGGATACGCACACACACAACACACACACACACACACACACACACACACACACACATAAAAAGATTCATTATAAGGTGTTGGCTCACGCAATAACAGAAGCTGAAAAGCCCCATGGTCCACCATCTGCAAGTTCAAGACCTTGGAAAGCCAGTGATGAGCTCAAGGGCCTGAGAGCCAGAGAGCCAATGTGGTAGACTCCAGTCTGGGATAGTAATATTTGTATAAAAATAGATATATCCTCTTACTGTTTTTATCATTCAGAAAGTGTTTATTGAACATCTATTTATGCTGTATTTTGAGGAGAATAATAAAAAGATACTCTCAGGTAATGATTAATACAGTCATGAAGGGCAAGACCTAGAACTTAATGATCTTGATCGTCTCCCCGGCACTGTGTATGAAGCAGGCATTCAACACACATGTGCGGAATGACTGAATAAATGAAACATAATATAAAAAAAAAAAATACAGTCTCATAAGAATAAGCACACCAGACCCCCACAAACAGCTTTCACATGAGATGTATTGAAAATGTCAGAAGCCCAGAAAGAGAAAGAAATCATTTACACCTGGAGTAATGAATGCCCTCCTCATGACACACCTGAAATGTGACTTATGCCTGGCCCAGGCCTTTTCATCATTAATTTCTAAGGGTATTTATGCTTTGACATATCATTTCTTCTTACTTGAATTGACTCCAGTCCTTACAGATAAAGTAATCTTTGAAAAGAGACATAGCCTTTTCTCACTGTTTTTATTTGTACCTAAACATATGACATTATTTCTATCACCAGCATTTTGATTCCGTTCAGCTGAGAAGTAGTGTTGGAAAAGTAATGGGGTGGCTTAAAAAAAAAAAAAAGTTACTAAAGTTCTGTCATTTGCAAGTGGAGATGTTTTGAGATTAGCTGCTAATGTCCATTATTAATACTGTTGCTAAAGTTTGATTTTGAGTTGGGGAACAAAGGGACATGTCAGAAATACTGGGATACTAAGCCAACCACTTCAGCCCAAATTTAAATGATGGCTGTGTAGTCTGAGTTTTCCAAAGAATTGCCAGTAATAAACAGACTAAGGACACTGAGACTGAAAGAAACACCACACGGAGAGAGCAACTCTGTCTCTCAACAATTAGTCCACAGTCGTGTTCAGAGGAACTTGCTGATCTTGTCTTAATGATTTAATAACCGTTTAACCAGAACAACTGATCCATCAAGTTCTCTGTCCGGAGATATGGTGAGGGGCACTCATTCTGCATTATATTTCTATTTGTTAGACTTACTTTTCAGTTACATTTGACAGATTTTGTTATATACTTATGCTCAGCACCACAGCGATTACTGAACAAGATAGAAGAAAACCCGTAGTGTAATAAATAGGAAACTAATCTTGGCTCTCCAGGGACGTAAACCATATTTTAGGTAACTCAGAATACTAAAAATAAAGCATAATTCTTCCTAAGTAAAGGATATATCTTTAAACAAAGGGTGTATCCTTAATCTCCTATTTTGGAAGACTTAGCTAAAAATTGTTTTATCTTCCTTCTAATGAATGATGCTGAAAAATTTGCAGGGATACACTATAGATGTTGACTACAAGAAACCATTTGTATATAATAAATACATTGTATTTCCATGTAACTCTGTTCTATTGTTGAACTGCCTACTTCAAGTGGTCACAGGTTTATAAATAATTATTATTTTTGCTCTAGACCTATCATTTGAAATAGTTGGTTAATGTATAGTTTGTTTTCATTCTGTATGAAATTTCTAGACTTCTAGATTTAATCTAGATTTTCTAGATTCTGTTACTTAGTACTCATCAATGTGTTTAGACTTTAGGCTTCATGTTTAGATTGAATATTAAGTATTTATGGCATCCAATAAATAAGGCAAGCTCTGTAAACTGCAACTCAACGCAAAGATAAAGATCCTACATTATCGAACCAGAATCACCCAGGATGGTCCACGTCTTGGACACGCAAACATATGAAATTCATGATTTCAAAGTAATTTTTCCAAAGTTTCAAATTTGTATGATTCAGTGGCACGGATATATGAGTAAACACTCTCCATCTGCAAGAGAAACATTTTTGTGAAATTTGTGAATGTGTGACTTGTATCTGGAAAAAGTAAATCAAGTGGCAGAACTTAGTTAACTACCTGCAAACACCTGGCTTTCAGAAAGATATCATTAACACCAGAATAATTGACTTGAGATTTTTTCTATTGCTAACCTAGCCTTACTCAGAAACTCTGAATCCAGTTTCTCATAAGAGCACTGGACTAGGGGCGCCTGGGTGGCGCAGTCGTTAAGCGTCTGCCTTTGGCTCAGGGCGTGATCCCAGCGTTCTGGGATAGAGACCCACATCGGGCTTCTCCACTAGGAGCCTGCTTCTTCCTCTCCCACTCCCCCTACTTGTATTCCCTCTCTCACTGGCTGTCTCTCTCTGTCACATAAATAAATAAAAATCTTAAAAAAAGGAAGAAAGAGCACTTGACTAGGTAGCTGGCATAGGGCAAGTGTAGTCTGGCATTGAAGTGAACCACAATTTATTTACATTTAACACACACACACACACACACACACACACACACACACACGCGAGTAGGAAACAACCTTTATTCAAATGCTTTAAAGAAGGTTTAACAGCCATGGCTGTATTTTCTGCTGTTGCTTGACAGGCCAAGGTATCACTAGTATTGGATGTTTTGAGGCAATTATTTTTATTACTGCTAATGAAAAAAGAGGTTGAGAACCCATGGGGGAGCACTGCTCAGAGGCATAGTGTTAATGGAAAATCCAAAGGAAGAGGATTAATTTGTACAAAACCAGTGCGCATGGCTCCTACCTCATTTGAGATAGCTGAGACAGAAGGCATTGTTCAATTACTGCGTTCCCTTGGACACTGCCTGTACCTTCCAGATCTCTGCCACTACCTGGAACTTATAGGTCTTCTGGGAGGAACTTATAGGGTTAGTACATTTTTAAATCAACAAAAATGCTGACAGACTCAGAAGGGAGACTAAGTATTTACTATAAACTGTGGTTCTTTATTGGGTCAGGTGCTTTTGCAGTAAAAATGGCTTTAAAATTATGCTGGTCTCATCAGAGGCAACCTGAAAAATGTTCCTTTCTCAGCAGTAGCATCCTGACCTATAAAGCCATTGTTTCGCACAGTTTCAAATCTTCTGCTTTCTGTCCATTTATGGATGGCAGCAACCTTCAAATAAGGCTGCTTTTTACCCCTCTGAGCTTCACTTGGCCTCATGCAGCTTTAACAAGATCCCTGAAGAACCCAATTCAAAGAGATAAAAGGATGTATGGGTGCACATCTGTTTTATGAGTAGATGAGAATCAGAGCCAAAGTGTTTTCTAAATATTTTAAGGGAATTTAAACAACAGGTATTGTTTCATGCTGAGTCTTTAGTGCAAAATGCAGGCATTTGGGGAATCTATGTATACAAAAACAATTAAATAGCAGTACTGTAAAATGTGCCAAATCTTTAACCATAAAACCCAAATCATAGACATCTGTGACAGAATTGTGAAACATCCTTGAAAAATATATTTTCCAAATTAATCCCTTATTTTCCCCCCCATAAGCCATTAGCTAATAAGAGGAAATTTACACTTTGGAAGATTTAATATGTTCCATCCATTTTGGCTGTATCTTTGACCACCAAAGGTTAAATTAACCATAAAAAATATGGAAAGAATGAGTAGAAAAGTATGAGTAGAAAAAAAATACACAAGTAGTGTTAGCAACATCTGTATCATTAATTATGTTTACAACTCACAAATGGCAGAAAATGAAGGAAGATATATCCATGGTGAAGGGCACCAAATCTCCTTCTCCTTTATGAGTAATCTGATTATTAGGAATATTTCATTTCTGACACATTAACCGTACATTTGGAAAGAAGACATGGCTTTAAGTGTTGATCTTTTCAAGGAGGAACAAGTGGTTCTGAGTTCTGAGGCCCCTGATATATATTCTGGGCTGAACATCACACCATCCCCCGAGACAGACAGAAAGCAGATCAAGACTGAGGAAGTCTTCAAGACGTTTGAGGAACAGGAAAACACCTGGAATTATCTTGGCGTGGGGCCTCTGGCATGGCGGTGGGTGACGCATCTATGGGCAAAGATGAAGACAGTCCCCTTAGTTGTGGGAGCTGCAGAGCTGACATTCTGACATAGGCACTGAGATAGGGCAGTCGATGAAGGGGACAAATGCATCTATTTGTATGATGAAAATAGTCTGTTCGGATTTGGAACATGTTACCTGAATGCAAGTAAGACAATCCCTGTGGCTGACAGAATGTGTGCCAGTTATGAACTTTTTGCTTCTCAGCTCCCCATCCACCCTTCCTTGTCTGCTGGTGATACTGGAATATTTCTCCGCAGACAGCCAGCACAGTGTCGGTAGTGGATTCTGGAAGGAGATGGAAGGAGAAAGGAGCATTTTCTGGTCTCCTCGTGCTTCCCTCCTCCTTGTTCTCATGGCCCTGAGCTGGTGCCCACAGCTCCAGGAGAGCTCTGCCTTAATGTTTTAGAAGCATCACTCACGGCTTCATGAGATCCACAGACAACCCAGCTGGCTTCCCAGTGGCTTCGCGTGATGACTTTCTAGTTAGTTATGCAGGTGCCCCAGCCAATTTCCCCCAAGCTTCAGCACAAATCCTCTCCTCCAGCCCCACAGGCAACTTCCTGGTGAATTTCACTGGCATTCTGCCAGGCTGTTTCCGGACCGCCAGCCACCAAATATGGACGAGTTCTGGTCTGGAGCAACCCCACAAACTGCACACACCCTCTCAACAGTGTCTGAATCACACACACATTCCTTTCAGTGTTTGTTTCTCCCTTGAGCACTGTAATAATTTGCTTGTGCTGCCATAATAAAACGCCATGAACCGGGTGCTTAAACATCAGACATTTTTGCACAACTCTGGAGGCTGAGTGCAGGGTGTAGGTGCCTGCAAATCTGGTTTCTGGTGAGGACTCTCTCCCTTTCAAATGGCCACCTTCCTGCTGTGTCCTCACATGGCCTTTCCTCTGTGCAAGAGCATCCCTGGTTTCTCTTCCTCTTCTTATAAGAACATCAGTTATATTGGATTATGGTCCTACCCTTATGCGCTCCCTTAACCTTAATAACCTCTATAAAGGCCCTATCTCCAAATGCAGTCACATTGGGGTTTGAGACATCAATATATAAATTTGGAGTGGGGAACACAAGTCAGTTTATAACAGGCACCCACCCTAAACTATAGATTAGTCTTTACCATTCTCTATTCCAATTTGCTAATTACTTTCCTCTAAAGAGTTAATAATTCCTTATATATTAAACCTTTTCCATACTGTGTGGTCAGTCTCTGCCTCCTGACTGGACCTGTTTGATGTGGGAGATGGAGATGAACAGACCCAAATCCCCTTCTCCTTATGACACATTAGTGTACAAACATGAGCCTTTATGGGGCGCTTGGGTGGTGCAGTCGTTAAGGGTCTGCCTTCAGCTCAGGGCGTGATCCCAGCGTTCTTGGATCGAGCCCCACATCAGGCTCCTCCACTGGGACCTTGCTTCTTCCTCTCCCACTCCCCCTGCTTGTGTTCCTCTCTCGCTGGCTGTCTCTGTCAAATAAATAAAGTCTGAAAGAAAGGAAGAAAGGAAGGAAGGAGGGAAGGAAGGAAGAAAGGAAGGAAGGAAGGAAGGAAGGAAGGAAGAAAGGAAGGAAGGAAGGAAGGAAGGAAGGAAAAGAAAAGAAAGAAAGAAAAGAAAGAAAGAAGAAAGAAAGAAAGAAAGAAAGAAAGAAAGAAAGAAAAGAAAGAAAGAAGGAAGGAAAAAGAAAGAAAGAAAGAAAGAGAAAGAAAGAAAGAAAGAAAGAAAGAAAGAAAGAAAGAAAGAAAGAAAGAAAGGAGCCTTTGCTTTGTTCCCATATCCCATCTAGTTACTATAAGTGGCCTTGCTTTACCTTAAGCCTGAAGACTTGGTTTCATATATGATTTAAATCTATCTGCCCTCCTGCAACTGGATTAAACCACATATGGGAAGGTATCTAAACACTTCCTGATGAAGTCATTACCATAGTCTACTTGGCTTAGAATCCTTTCATCTTTGCAGTTAAGCCTAAGCAAATTCAACATAATGGCCAGTCACCACAAAAAGAATTTCTAAATATGATGACTGTTGAGAAATTTGTAGCGTCGTGTCCTGGCTGCCTTACTGATTGCTTCAAGAATCATTTAAGAATTAGGATCAGTGTGGGTCTCTCTCAGAAATCAGGATGCTAGGATTTCCTTCCCTGGTGAAATTACTGCAAAGCAACTCAGCTCCTTTGCGATTAGGTCTGATCCTGCTCTGCGTTACCAGGTTGCTTCCTGGCCAACTCAATTAAGGGAGAACTCCATGGGCCCAATGCTGCCTGCTGGGCTGCCAGTTTAACAGCTACCTTCAACTCTGATTTCAGCGGGTTTACAAAGGAGCTAATTTTTGGCTTTCTAATGGCTTACATTTAGATCATACAGAAAATACAATCTGTATCCCTCTCCACAACCCCGATTCCAGCCTCTGGATTTGTACTAAATAATTGAGGTCCTTCACTCACTGGTAAAAATATTACCTCTCATATTAGAACCCAGAAATTCCTTCCTTCCTTCCTTCCTTCCTTCCTTCCTTCCTTCCTTCCTTCCTTCCTTCCTTCCTTCCTTCCTTTCTCCCTCCCTTCCTTCCTTCCTTCCTTCCTTCCTTCCTTCCTTCCTTCCTTCCTTCCTTCCTTCCTTCCTTCCTTCCCTTCCTTTCTCTGACTGTCTCTCTCTTCCTCCCTCCCTTCCTTTTTTTTTTTTTTTCCAAATATTACCATTTCAAAGGACAGCGGGTTCTACTAACTAGGGTTAGTGCAGGTTAGTGTAGGCATGGAAATGCAGTTCAGAGGATCTGGGATAGAATAAAATCCCCTGCCTGAGAAAGGAGTAAATAGGGACAGAGAGGAGAGGGTTTAGATCTAGGAGCTACACAGGTTCTTGTAGTAAAACAGGAGTTTATAAGGGAAAAAGAAGGTGACTGGCTCCCTGCCTTTATCCACTTGGCAGTGTTGCCTGAGCCTTGGGAGGAGAAACACATCCAGTCAGAAACAGGAGGTAATTTACTATGAGGGAAGATATCGGGTTTGTTTTGTTTTGTTTTTGTTTTTGTTTTTTTTTTTAAGATTTATTTATTTTTTGGGGGGCAGAGGGAGAGGGAGAGAGAATCTCAAGTAGACCCCACAATGTGCACGAAGCCTGATGCAAGGCTCAATCTCATGACCTAAGCTGAAACCAAGAGTCAGACACTTAACTGACTGCACCACCCAGGCGCCCAGATGCAAGATAACTTCTAAAAGTCTCTCTTATAGCTTGCCTTCTAAATCGTCAGCAAATTCTATATTGTTTACTAGCTTTTTTAGAGCCATAGAGTCATTTTGGAACCACGCATACTGGTACTGAAATCTGCTTGGGTTCCTGGCAGCACATGGAGAAAGTGTAGCCAAGGACATCTGACAGTGTAGGATACCCCACACTCTGAAGACACAGGAGTCAGAACTCTACTCTGGTCCTGTCACTTGAGTGCTGATAAGGCAAGTGGCTTAGTAAGTTTTCTATGTTTCGGTAAGTTTTCTCCTCCATGGAATGAAGACAATAATCATAATGACCTCAGAGTTGTGAGGATTGGATATCAACACTTGCAGTCAGAAAGACACTGATGCATTGTGAACAGGCAACAGATGTTTTATCTATTTTTAGTTTGCAAGCTTTTGAAAGATATGATTATTTGTCTCCAGGCATTAATCTCTCCCAAAATATGTGTTCTCTTTTTAAGAACATTTGTTGATCTGACAGATTTATACATAAAATACAAAGTTATGAAGTGAAGAGTTGTTATATCTAATCAATGAACCCAAATCTCTGTGTACCATTTAAATCACTTAGAACCTGATATTTCACAAGTTTATTTGTTTATTCAATAAGCCTTCTTTCTGAGCCTAATATCTAGTTGTGAACTATTATATCATTAAATCAGATTACGCTTCTTGGAAATTGCTCTGATGATGGTATTAAATGACAATATGAGTGAAATCTTAACTAGAAGAACCTCTGTTTTGCTAACTTTGGAAAACCTAATTTGGTAAAATCAATAGTGAGAAACTCATCTTGTTGGAAAAGAGGAAAGAAACTAATGAATGAGCACTTTGTAATGTTTACATGAAACCTAATTTAATCCAGTCCTCATGTGGAAAAAAAAATTATCACATCTATGTACATTTGAGAAAATTGGAAGAGTGGGGATCTAAGCACTACACATGCATCACCCTTGGAAGTGGATCTGCAGGCACGTCGGACGCTGTCACTCGATTCTTGTTTTTGTTCCTTCTTGATGCTCCAGTCCACCATTAGTCTGGCTTGTCATCTCTTGACTTCATCTTCCGTGTTCAGAAGTTCTTCCCATAAACCTGATAACAGCCATGTCTTCTCTGGTCCTGTCCCTCTTCCTTCCATCTGTCCCTCTTCTTTCCATCTGTTTATGAGTAGCCACCTATGTGAAGAAGCTTCATGGCCTCCCCCTTTCAGGTGTCAGTCCATTTGAAAGATCTTTTGGCTGCCTCTTCCTTGGCTCCGTCCAAGAAAAGATAGAAAAGACATCAAAGATCATTTTAGGAATAGTTGTTGTACAGTAATCTGCCCTGATGTTTTAAGACAACCCACATGATTAGATTATCTTTGTCCTATCATTCATTTCATATATCAAAAGACATCTAAATATGCAAACCATGCCAGGTCTATTTCACATAGCAACATATAAATTACTTGATGGTGGGGCGCCTGAGTGGCTCAGTTGGTTGAGTGTCTGACTCTTGATTTCGGCTCAGGTCATGATCTCACCTCCCACCTTGCTCATGTGCAGGCTCTCCCTCTCTCAAAATAAGTTAATTAATTAATTAACTACTTGACAATAGTTGCCAGTGTGTGTGACTAAATAATCAAATAAGATTTAGAGAAATCCTCTTATTCCCATAAGCACATCTAAGAAGGGTTTGTGAAGCTGAAAATGTTGAACGTTTTGTTTTCAGTAAATGTTCAAACCAAAAGGAAAACTAGAAAAGAAAAAATAAATAAATAAAATACAACAAAACAAGATCCCAGCCACATATGATTTTAAAACTTTGGTGAAGGAAATGTGTTAAAAGTATCAAGAACATTTATTTTATCCCAAGGGAAGTGATATAATCTGCTTGGTCCTATAGTCCCCTTCATTCCTGACACCACTGAATCCCTCCTTCTAAATTCTTTCATTTCCCAGCTTTCTTGAGCTATAATCAGCATGTAACATTGTGGAAGTTTAAGCTGTACAATATGATGATATGACACACATATAAACTATAAATCAATAACCACAGTAAGGTTAGTTAGTACCACGTGCACCTCACATAATTACCATTTTGTTATTGTTACAGTGAAAACATTCAATATCTACTCTGTTAACAACTTTCAAGCATACAAAATGGTATTGTTAATTACAGTTACTATTCTGTACGTTAAATCCCGACTTATTCCTCTTACACTGGAAGATTGTATCTTTTGAACAACATCTCCTTATTACACCCACCCCCTAACCCCTGACTACCACCAGTCAACTCTGTTTCTATGAGTTCAGCTTTTTAAGATTCCACATAGAAATGCAATCATACAGTATTTGTCTTTCTCTGACTGACTAATTTCACTTCATGAAATGCCCTCAGAATTTACCCATGTTGTCACCAATGGCACAGTTTCCTTCTTTTCTTGTGGCAGAATGTTACTGCATTTTATTTATACACACACACACACACACACACACACACACACACACAACACATATACATACCAGATTTTCTCTATACATTTATCTGGCAATGGGCATTCGGTTTGTTTCTATGTTTTGGCTACTGTGAAAAATGCTGCAATGAACATGAGAGTGCAGATATCCCTTTGAGTGAGTGGTTTCATTTCCTTCAGTTGTATACCCAGAAGTGAGATTGCGGATCATGCAGATAGTTCTATTTGTAAGTTTTTGAGGAATCGTTGTACTGTTTTCTGTAATGGCTGCACCAATTCACAGTCATGCCATCAGGGCACTCGCATTTCCTTCTTATCACATCTTTACCAGCATTTGTCATCTCTAGTCTTCTTATTAATAGCTGTTCTAACAGGTGTGACGTGATATGTCATCATGGATTGGATTTGCATTTGCATGATGAATAGTGATGTTGAGCATCTTTTCATGTATGTATTGGCTGTTTCTTTAGAAAAGTATCTATTCACATCCTTTGCCTACTTTTAATCACATTATTTGTATTTTGCTATTGAGTTGTGATTTCCTCATATATTTCAGATAATAACCTCTTCTCAGATACATGGTTTACAAATATTTTCTCCAATTCCACAGATTGCCCTTCTGTTTGTTGATTGTTTCCCCTTTTTTGTGCAGGAGTTTTTTATGTTTGGTATGGTTTCACTTACGGGCTTACACTTTTGTTGCTTGTGTTTTTGGTGTCATAAAAACTCATTGCCAAGAGCAAGGTCAAGGAGCTTCTCCCTTATGTTTTCTTCTAGGGATTTTACAGTTTTACATGTTAACGTTTAAGTCTTTAATCCATTTTGAGTTAATTTTTGTGAGTGGTATTAGAGTCAGTATCATTCTTTGCATGTGGACATCCAGTTATCCCAGCACCATTTATTGAAGAGACTGTCCTTTCCTCATTGAGTATTCTTGGCTCCAAAGAATATTAGTTGACCACATATGTGAGGGTTATTTCTGGGTTCTCAGTTCTGCTCTGTTGGTCTATGTTTTTATGCCAGTACTGTACTATCTTGATTATTATAGCTTTGTAATATAGTTTGAAATCAGGAAGTGTGATGGCTTCAGCTTTGTTCTTCTTTCTCAAGATTGCTTTAGCTATTCATTGCCTTTTGTGGTTTCATACAAATTTTAGGATTTTTAAAAATTATTTCTGTGTAACATGGCATTGGGATTTTGAATGGGATTGCATTGAATCTATAGATGGTTTGGGGCAGTATAGACATTTTAACAGTATTAACTCTTCTGATCCATGAATGTGGTATAGATTTCCATTTGTTTGTGTCATCTTTAATTTCCTTTATCAGTGCCCTATAGTTTGTGGGTTACAGATATTTCACTTCCTTGGTTAAATTTATTCCTAAGTATTTTACTGTTTTTGGTGGTATTATAAATGTGGTTATTCTTTTTATTTCTTTTTTAGATATTTGTTAGTATATAGAAATGCAACCAACTTTTGTGTATTGATTTTTATCCTGCAAATTTACTGAATTTGTTTATTGTATTGATCATTTTTTTTTGATGGAGTCTTTAAGATTTTCTATATACCAGGTGATGTCATCATCAAAGAGAGATCATTTACTTCTTCCTTTCCAATTTGGATTTTTTTTTTTTTTCTCCTTGTGTAATTGCTCTGGCTAGGACTTCCAGTACTGTGTTGAATAGGAGTGGTGCAGGTGGGCACCTTTGTTTTGTTCTTGATCTTAAGAGGAAAGTTTTCAACCTTTCACCCTTGAGTATGTTAGTTGTGGGCTTATTGTATATGACCTTTGTGATGCTGAAGGTGTCTGAACTTTGTTATTTCCCAATATCTGAATGTACATACACTTCATATTCACAGTAAGCTTGTATAATTTATTCCCTCATTATTCATGTTATTAAAATCATATTGTAGCTCTTTATGTTCTAGATGCTCTGTTAGGTATTGTAGGTGTAATAGTAAATGAAACACGGCCCTAATTTTTAAGATGTTTTCCTGTAGTTGGAAAGACTGTTAAGTCAGTTGGCACTGAAAGACAGAATAGTGGCAGTTGTACTTCCCACAGAAGTTAGGGCACAGGGCCTGTACTAGGAGGTCACTAGAACATTTTAAATGTGAATGAATGGAAGTGGGTTCAAAGGGAAAATCTATTGCAGGAGCCAACTACAGTAAACTAGTTAACTTGGCCAAGGGGAAAAAATGGCTCAGACTTAACAGTCTCTTAATAAAGAAAGATCTTTGCCTCACAGCCTCCTTATATACTTCTTACCTGATAACATCAGACAGTGGTCATCTCTTGCCTGAATGTCACCAAAGTGTGACGGGTAATCTTTTGCCTGTCCTACTTGACTTTTTCTTATCCATTGACCTTCCTTTGTGTCAAAAGCTCTGATCTTTGGGCTGTGGCACTGGAATGGTGCTGTGGAGAGCATTAGATTTGATGTCAGGCAGACATGGATTTCAACCCAGTCTCTCTCCCTTACTAAGCTTGAATAGTTCCCCTACCTTTTAAACCTCAGCTCCTCCACATGTCAAGTGAAGCTAATAATAATGCTTATGTGATAAGGCATCTAAAGTATGTAGCATGTTCCTGGTATATACAGGATACATAGTAATTATTAGTTTCTTTTCTTTTCTTTTTTTCTTTTCAAATTAGGGTTGTTGAACAGATGTGCAACCAATTCTTGAAAGTGCTCTTCAGACCAAAACCCCTCCCAGAATTTCAGACAACAGAGCATCCTTTGACATTAATAGGGGTTTGGGACAATCTAAAAGGCACAATCTGTAATTTTTCACACTTCCCATGTTTTATGCCACTGTGGTTTTGCATCTTCAGTACAACCAAAGAACTGTTCTTACTCATGCTTCAGGGTTCACTTTGATCGTCAAATCCTCTGAGGTACTTCCCTAATCTGCCCTTTCTTCTCTGGAGTAAGTTGTTCATTTCCTGCCTTCTATTTCAACAAATATGTAGTTCTCAGAATATGGTCCACCTGCATCATACACTGTATAATTTAGTTTGTTACACATGTCAAACTACATTTCAGTTATTTTTATGTGTCTACATGTGGAAGCTGCATTTTATTTCAAGCCCATATTTGCAATACCTAGCTGCATGCTGAGTAACTGCTTAGAAAATATATGAGTAGCTGAATGGGCAAATGATTGGACAGATAAAAGAAGGATTGAATGATTTGGGAAAATGAATTTTTAGTTGGTACATAGCCCTTACAAGAGCTGGGAAGATAAATTAGACATAGTCCTTCTGAAAATGTGACAAATAAGACAACTAATTGGTCAACTTCATGTAAATAAGAAAGAAAAATATATTCAGAACTCCAAATCTTGAATTCAAGATCTTTATATATAGGTCTTTACCTACTGATTTAGTTCCCAATGTAAATGGATCCTTCATACCAAACTCAAGAGTAAGAATTGTGTGTGTGTGAGGAGGGCGGGGGTGGTACCTGGGTGGCACAGTCAGTTAAGCATCTGATTCTTGGTTTTGGTTCAGGTCATGATCTCAGGGTCATGAGATTGAGCCCTATGTTGGGCTCCTTGCTAAGCGCAGAGTCTGCTTGGGACTCTCCCTCTGCCCCTTCCCCTGCTCTCTCTCTCTCTCAAATGCATAAATAAAATCTTAAAAAAAAAGAATGGTGTGTATATAGTATGTAATATATAATTATAATATATATTATAAAATATATACATTATATTATATGTAATATACATATATATGTATAATCAGCTTATTAGAACACCATTTAATCTGTTACAGTGGCATAAGGAACAGTAGTTAACATATTATCATAATGCACCAGGCAGCTGATCTCAACAGCTACGTGCCCAAATACCTCTTTTATCAATAGTTTTCTTTTATCACCTTTATTTAGTTAGATCTTAATGACTTTTCATTCAACTAAGGTCAAGGTGTCTATTATATATTAAGATATATTAAGATATTGTATTTGAGAATGAATTTGAATGAAATTAAAAGTGCTGCTAGATGTTTTTCTCTACATGTCTTCTAGTAAAATTCTCTTTTTGCATTTTTTTCATAAATCTTGGGGATTCAAATAACATATACTTGGTATGTTGAAAACTGATACCCTATTAATTAAATGAATAAAGCAAGAAACAATTTGAATTTAGCTTAATAAGCAAACCAAAGTGAAAGCAGCTGTGTCCCATTAGCTTCTGATTTTCTGTAAAATAGAGAGGGAATCGGATACACAAAAAGAGTGTCTAAAATTGAGCAGCTTGTGGTTATGTTGCTATGGCTACCAGAGGTCTTTCTGGTGCGTTACTGGGTTGGCAAAGAAATAGACTGTTTGGAATAGTTACACTAAAAACTCTTATGCACTGAAATAGTGCTGACATTTGACCATGAGTCTTCAGTTCCTCCACAGAGTTAACACATGGATATGAAAGGAAAAAAAAGAAAAATTCAAATTACCTCATGGAACATTAGATCATTTTTTCTATTAGCCAAGGGAGGGAAATCCTGCAGTTTAAAGACAAACATGAGGGTAGAAGCATTCCAAATTACTTATATGCTACCTCTAGGAAGCTGATCTGATAACACTCAGTAAAAATAAACCCACCTGGGAAGGTATTTAGGAAGTGAAGATGTTAGTGATACACAGAATAGGAAACTTATCTTAAAGAAACTCTTTTCCTTAAGGGACTCCTGTAGATGTACATGGCCCCATCAAGAATCTCCCTCTGCTAGTTTGGCTCTGCAGCTATAATGAGAAGTATATCCAAGAAGAAATAAGCGAAGTTAGAAGACTTCTTTAAAAATAAATGCAGAGGTTAAGTGTCATTTTTTTCCCCGAGAAATCTCAATAGCACTGTAGGGTTGCTGTAATGACTCTGAAAATTTCCTGGAGGATCATATCATGACCATAAAGAAGTCACACTGATTCCAAGAATACTTGGGAGTTTATTTTGTTCTTTTGGAGTGGGTGCCCGCACTCCCTCCATCCTGCCATTTGTTCTTAGGAGAGAAATACTTTTCTTTTAAAATTAAAAGATTAAACAGAAACAGAGTCAACCTCTGAGAGTCAAGCAGACTCTAGGCTGAGAAGGGACAGGGCCACATGGCTCAGAATCCTCTTCTTTTCAGTTTACCTAGTCTTGCATTTTTTTCTGCTCTAATTAAAATCACCAATACCACATTGGCCCCATGAACAGCTTTCTTAAAGGTTCAGGCTCAGGTACAGACAACTTCTTAGCACACAGTACCTCCTTAAATATTTGTGAAATGACAGAATTGTGAATGACAGCATTCATTTTCAGGGCGATGGCCTAATGATAATTCCCACACTGTCATCTACCTGGTTTCTCATCTGAGAGACACATTTCTTTCTAGGATTTTGGTGATTCATCCAATGTATGACCTCAGCTTTTCCATTTGACATAGAAAGTGTGATTTAATTATTTTTAGAACCAAGAGGGTAAAGAACATCCTACCATCATAATAAGATGTGTAGGACAAGAATGACACCCATATGTAATCAGTAGAGCTCTATTGGCACTTTCTTCTTGTTTGGAGTGATATCAGAAGCTGTGTGCAACACCAATAAATAGGACTGCCCTTATTTACATGTCCTACCATTATTGCAGAATCGTGAGTAAAAAGAAAAGGAGCAGAATTTTTATATTTTAAGTACAAGATAACAGCAAGACCACAGTCAAGTCCATTTGCCCATAGCAATTGTGATGGCGTCCATGTCTTCAATATAATTCTAATGCCAAGTCCGTAAGCTTTCAGCCAATAAATTTTCTGAGTAAAGATACTATAGCAAAAAGGAAAAGAAAAGAAAAAAATAACTAAGGTAAAGACGATCATTAGGCATTACTTCATAAAAATCAGGTTAACTATATTGGTACCCTACTACCAATTTCTCAATAGACAGATTATGTGATGCTGGGAAAATTACTTCTTTCTAATTCTCTCTCCCTCCCCCACTCTGTCCTGTCCTCTCTCCCTTCCTTTATAATCTAAGAAGAAATAGTCTGTTTCTTGTTTTGCCTTTCTCTTTTCTTTCTCTATGATCATTTGTATTGTTTCTTAAATTCCACATATGAATGAAGTCATATGGTATTTGTCTTCCTCTGACTGACTGACTTCACTTAGCAAAATACTCTCTAGCTCTAAGAAACAGACTCCTAACTGTAGAGAAACTGATGGTTACCAGAGATGAGTTGGGTGGATGGATGGGTTAAATAGGAAAAGAGGATTAAGGAGGGCACTCGTGGTGAGCACTGGGTGTTCTATTTAAGTGTTGAATCACTAAATTGTACACCTGAAACTAAATTCACTGTGTGTTCACTAACTGGAATTTCAGTAACAACTTCACAATAAATCTCAGAAGAAATAGCATATAAAAATGTGTACCAAGTAATAGCAGTCAACACATATGTGTACAGGCTACATATACCTCTAACTTCTTCTGTTCCTTTTTGCAAGATAATTTTTAAATGAATCTAATACCAGCAAATTATTGCAGTTTGTAGATTAAGAGATTCATGATGAAGTGGATGCAACATTATAAGGAGGCAAATTTTGTCAACAAATAATTTAAGGTTTACTTTTGTGCCCAAATATGCCACTGGTAAAATGTTTATTTAAACATATGCATGGGTTTTATCTTAATGTGCACTACTTACTTATCAAATAGTCTTTAAGAAATGTTACAAGAATAATTTAGAAATAAAATGTGGGTGTTTCCTTTATAGGAATGTTATAATTGTTCTTTTGGTATATAATTTTCCACAATGAATTTCTGCTCTGGCAACCTGGTATTTATATGTGAACTACACCACATCGTCGGATCCTCAGAGGGCTTAAATGACTCCAAAATTATAACATGGAAAAATGTGGAACTGAAGATTCAGGGTAGCAATTTCAGTGCTTCTAGAACAATGGCTGAAGTAATCAGTATCAAAAAGGTCTGCATGTTTTACTTCAGAATAGCAATTAAGCAAACCCATCTCTTTAGCTAAGACGAATAAATAAGGTCAAATAGGCAATTCTAACGTGCGTGTCTATGTGTCTGTGTGTGTTTGTGTGTGTGTGGTGTTTGCTTGATTCTAGTGAAAGCTGTTATATGACAGAAGCAAGAGATTCAAGGTTATTATTATTATTTCTTAATTTCTTGTCAGTAGTGTTTCAAATACAAGAAAAACAGCTCTACAGGTCTTAGCTCCATTGGTTTGAAACAAAACACATATAGAGTTTCTGTTTGTTCTTGATGCTGTCCACTCTGCTTTTGTTAGAAAAGGGGACACAGGTACTTTAAATTAAAAATTGCAACACTGTTAAAACAACATAATTATGATGTACTACGTCTCATGTCTTCTTTGTTTTCAGAGCAGGTGTGCAAGGAAAGGGCTGGCAGAGTAGCTAGGAAGTTCGATTTCAGTTTTGTGGGCACTAGTCACCAGCTGTGTGACCTTGAATGAGTTAGTCTCTAAAACTTATCTTTAATTATAAACATGGAAAAATAAATACTGGTCAAAACTTCTCAAATGATACATATTAAACCTGCATAAGAAAACTTAAGTCACTAAAGAGATGTTAGCCATCATTCTCTTCATGAGGTGAGTCAAATAAAAAGGGCTTTTCCACAACCCTCTTCAGGGAAGATATGCTCTTATGGTCACCAATACACGTTTTTGATCATTTACTTGTTTCAACGCATACTGGTCCCTCTCTACAATTCATAACCATATCTATTTCTTGAACACCCACTAATCGTGTAGTTCAATAGAGAATTTAAAAGGTGAGTCATGGTACCTCTCATGTAATTCATGTGAGCTTTCTTCACAAATTTTCTATACAAGTGAGGTGTCATATTTATCACTGTTATGTCTTTGGAGAGACTATAGATGCTTACAAAAAAAAATAAATAAGGGCATTAAGAGGTAATAAGGTGTGGGTGCTTTCACAGGAAAGTTCTAGATCTACACTGTCTAATAGAGTAGCAGTTAGCCAGAATTGGTTACAGAGCACTTGCAATATGACTCTCCTAAATTGAGACTCACTGTTAAGTCTGAAACATATACCAGATTTCAAAGACTTAGTTAAAAAAGAGAATATAAATATCTCAATAATATATATTGACTTCATGCTGATATGATCATCTTTTGTATATATTGTGTTACATGTTATTAAAATTAATTTCACCTGCTTCATTTTACTTTATAAAATATGGCTACTAGAAAATTTAAAAATATATATGTACTTCACCTATTGACTGTTGTTAGTTTAGATACTTCTGAAAATACAGGGACTTTTGAATAAGCTCCCCCCCCCAAAAAAAAAGGAAAGAGAAAGAAAAAATCAAAGAGGAGAGGATAAAATGAGTTGAGTGGTGTATCTTTGTTCCTCTTATCTTAGGCTTCAGGTCTCCCACCCAAATATGAATGTGGCAGTAAACAAATAATCTAAATTGAATTTATATGAAAATTGCATTTCTCTTTTCTGCATTTTTGCTAGTCTAAAAACCACAAAATTAAGAAAAAAATGGCACCTCCGGCATTGGCAGTGTAGCTACCGGGCAGGCGCAGTGCAGACTCAGAGAGCTTTCAGGCAAAATATCCAAAGTTCTGGCAGCTGGAAGTTAGGCCAGTCTGCCCAGAAAGTCACTATGGGTTATGGGTAAAGCACTGATAATGTCTGTAAGAGTTCATCCTTCGTACGGCTCATCCATCCATGCTCCATGTTAATGTCACTCTATCCTCATGCTAGTGATTCTTCTATTTGGCAGTTAGTGCACAGTTTTCAAAAAAAAACAACCAAACAGAAAACAACAACACATATTTGTGAAATAAGCTACAGTCTCTGTTTTTACAGTTGGTGCCAAGACCATAATTGATGTTATTCCTCTGTGTCCTACTATTCATTCTAGATTTCCCTCCTACTCAAATCAGCATTTATACTGGTCTAGGTTCCTTGCCCACTGGTTTAACCCAAACCTTCATCCCTGAGAGATGTGAGTCCCTCATTAGTATGACCTTATCAGGCCATACTCACTGCAACTGTCCACCCATGTCTATGGCTATGGAAATATAAAAAGATGCCCCGGTGAATATGCTGAATTCCAGACATGTGCCTTCTTGTCTCCATAGTGTGACAGCAACCCTATTTCCTTTTGTTATTTAGCATCGATGATCACTTCTAGAATAATAGCAGTTCCTGTTTTTGTGTGATATTCTCTACTGAGACAAGAAAATATTTAGGTTATGGGCGCCTGGGTGGCTCAGTGGGTTAAACGTCTACCTTCAGCTTGGGTCATGATCCCAGGGTCCTGGGTCTCAGCAGGGAGCCTGGTTCTCCCTCTCCCTCTGCTGCCGGCCCTACTTGTGCTCTCTCTCTCTCTCTGTCAAATAAATAAATAAAATATTTTTTTTAAAGAAAATATTTAGGTTAAATGGAACCTTTACCATGTTCTCTAACTATGATCCTTGGTAGAAGTGTTTCCCACTTATGAAAATCAAGACATCTTAAGCCAAAACTGTAGGATTGAGAAGCACAAGTTCCCCAAGTGGGTCAATTGGAGTGATGATTAGATGAGCTACTTCTATCTGAGTCTTTTCTTTTCTGGATTCATGTATGCTAGCAATCTGGGGCTCTAAACTGTGTAATGACAGCTGGTTGAAAAAATATACCACATCTTGCAGAAGATGTAATCTAATCTGTAGAATGTCATCCCTAAGCTAACATGCAGAACTCTGAGTCTTTGACCTCTTCCTCACCACCCTATTGCTATTGTAGGAATTCCTTTTTTCATTGATTGCCATTCTGAATAAAGGTTTCCATTCTTTCCCTTTTAGAATTAATTCAGAGGAAACTATATATTTTTTTCAAAATAAAAAAAGTGAGAATAACTAGAGAGTAATTTTAACTTGATTCAAAAGAATGGTCAGTCCAAAGAGAAAAAGGTAGAGTTATTTGACTATGTGAAATTATAACAGTATTATGTGGCACAGGCACACTTAACAAAATCAAAAGGCAAAAGCCAATTGGGACAAAAATATAATTGTAATATATACAGCAGTTAAAATTTACATCGTTAATATGTAAATAATTTTTACAATTTATTTAACAAAGAAGTACATCAGCATAATAATGAAATGTAACATAAACAGGCTATTCACAAATGAAAGATTTTGAAGATCATACACATAAAAATGTTGATTTTTTTTTCACTAGAAAGAGCTATGGCAAACAAAAGTCATTCTGCTTAACTTATGATAAGAAATATTATTACTATTGAGAGTGTTTTAAAATTGTCACTGTTAAACCTAAACTTTAAAAACATTGTTGTTTTTAAAAAGAGAAAATTGTTCTGTTTTAGAAACAGGAAATGGTCCTGGGAAAATGGCCTTGGAGAAAAACACACAGATGCATTTATAAGATCTAAGTACATGGAGACTACGTTACAGAATTGTTAGTAGTAGCAAATATTCTTAAATTGCTTATTTGTTCTGCAATAACAACAACAAAAAACTAAAATAATTACACCCACACACAATGTATATGTACAGTGTAATAGTGTGTAGCTATTAACAAAATGATACGTCTTTACTAACAAAGATATGTAATAATGTAGTAAGTGAGAAAAGTAGATTACTTTAAGGTCCAAACCATATCCTTTGGAATAATACTTCGTTACTTAATGTTTCGTATGTATTTGTCTTGACCACTTAACAAGTTTATGATGCAAAGGAATTTGCTTTAGTTTATTGTTATATATATTTTACATTCTACATTCTAGATCCTTGTATCATAGTAAGTCTACATAGACTAAATTCATACAAGTGCGCGCCCACACCACACACACACACTCTCACATGCATCCCTCACACATAGATAATCTCTTCAGATAGAAAAAGATTTTATTTCCTCCTAATTTTTGCTGAGGAAAAGCTGCTATTTTTCCTCTCATAGAATTGTTTGTGGAAACTTAATTTTCTTTTCCAAAATAAAAAAATGTGAGAAAAATAAGTGAGATATTATAACTTGATCCAGAAGAGACATGTGATAAAACCAAGTTAATGAGACAAATTCTTGCCAGGCTCTATCACAAGTTTGGTACATTGCCAGAGGAATGAAGGAAAGATGAACAATCTTTTGTGTTAAATTTTAAGAAAAAATAAACAACTAAATGAAGAA
Source organism: Ursus arctos (assembly GCF_023065955.2). Taxonomy (NCBI): domain Eukaryota; kingdom Metazoa; phylum Chordata; class Mammalia; order Carnivora; family Ursidae; genus Ursus; species Ursus arctos. Next base: position 28,304,967 of record NW_026622986.1, read on the forward strand.
ATAAAAAAAGCAATGAAATTTTTACCAAGGTGGAAATCTGAAGTCCGTCGGAAAATGGACTTTATAAAGAAGAAGAAGAAAGTAACCCTGAGACTAATAAGAAAACTTCAGCTGAAGCAGAAGTTATAATTTGGAAAATAAGAATATATAACTTCTGAAAATCATGACAAGAGGACCCCCAGTACAAGACTGGGCTTTCCTACTGGATGTTCACCTTTATTAAATAAAAAGTAAAACATAAATTCCCTAAATCTCCTGAAAATTCCCTGAATACCTATATCATGGGTATGAATTTTGCTGTAGTTAATGTTCTGCTGTAACATTGTTACATAACATCGTTCTATAACTGCTCTGAAATCAACTATTTCTCTTTCACAAGGCTTAGAGATAGGTGTGGAGTTCAAAGTTCTACAGTAGGTAAGGGAAGTTCAAGGGAAATCAGTGTTTTAATGACAATAAATAACCTATCTACGTTTTTTTAAAGACTTTTCTGAATCTCAGAAATTTGAATTATCAGTGAAAGATTAGTAATGTGAGGAGACCCTGCAGTTTACTCTCCTTTCTTCCCTCCCACCCTTTTCTCCTTCCCTCCTTCTCCTCAGCCACTGTCTCTCCTCCCCCCTTCCTCCCTTTCGTCCCCCTCCTCCTCCTTCTTTTTCTTCTTTCTTTCTCTTTCTTTCTCTTTTCTTTTCCCTCCTTCTCCTTCTCCTTCTCCTTCTCCTTCTCCTTCTCCTTCTCCTTCTCCTTCTCCTTCTCTTTCTCCTTCTTCTTCTTTCTCTCTCTCTCTCTCTCCCCCTCTGTCATTATTTCCCTTGACTGGTGAGGCAACATAATTTGCCCAAGATCTCACAGATAGCTGTGGTTGGACATGGAGCAAGCACTTCGTTTCTGGCTTCTTTCCACTATATCTTTTTTTTTTTTTTTTTTAAGATTTTATTTTTGAGTAATGTCTACACTCAACTCTACACCAAACTCACAACCCTGAGATCAAGAGTCCCATGCTATACTGACTGAGCAAGTCAGGTGTCCCTCCACTCTATCTTGAATCACAATATTAAGTGAGCACAAAAATATTTTGGTTGTAATCAAGAAGCTTTTGTTATGTAATTTCAGTGTATCCAAAATTGGGCTAAGGACTATGGAAGCACTTAAGGATGTTAACACATAACCCAAATTGCCCTCAGTGTTGAGATATCAAAAGAATTGGGGGTGGAAGCTAATCTCCTAATCATAATTATCAAAGCCGAATAGGAATTCAAACTATAGAAGTTTTTACTTCTTTCCAAAATTATAATAATATATTTCATTGTCTATTTTATGAAAGACCAGTAAGCTTAGCTTTTCACATTAACTCCAGGGATAAGCATGAGAAAAATTAATAATGATTGTAAGTCTGAACTATATCTTCTGTGAGACAAAAAGTCAATTTTTCATCAGTGATTTTCTACATTTCTGTTAAGGTTATAAACAGGGAAATTCTGTGATAATGTACCTTCCAATAAAGCAACTTTTAATAGAATTTGTTTGGCCATCGTCTCCTGACCTCTGCTGCTAGTTCTCTTCAGTGATTTCATTAACCTTATGATAAAGCAATCTCCCATTTTACACAAGTGAAGTTTCTGGACCTTACTTCAAGTGGTAAGGGGTTATGCACCCACCTAGATTTACTTTTGTTGTTTATATGAATATAGTCATCACTGTTAGTCTTCCTCAGTATAAAGAGTAAAAGCCAGCTCCACACAGGGAATAATAAACTCCAGTCGAATTTGATACTTGAAACATTTCAAAATGAGGATAATCCCTAGAAAATTATGGTCCACATCTTCATCAGCCTTCTTCCATGCACTCCGTGGATCCAAGAGCTCATTTCAGTGGTTTGTCTATGTTGGTGACCTGACATGCCCCAAAACAGAAAATTGGTTGACACTAAAATACCAATTTAATTCAGAAAAATGTTGCCTTGTATTGATCTTTTGATTATTTTTTCACAACTTAAAGGATGAGTCTTGTCAAATTTCAGGAAACACTATTGTATTCAGTGGATAGAAAGACTTTTTAGAACGGGAACTCAGTTGACACGTATCATCCTTTCCCTCCTGACATGACTGATAATGTTTCTCTTTACTCACTGGCATGAGACTAATAAGAAAATCATAGCAGACTATTGATATCAGAGAAAAACATGAGATTTTCAAAAGGTCCCCATGCAGTTCAATGATTAAGAAAAGAACGCAGTAGAATGACAGATTATTTTCTGATACTGGGAACACAGGTGGATTATGTAGAAGATTCTCACTTTTGAGAAAATTTTTAAAAAGCAGTAAATATGTTTCTGAAATATCTGGAGTTCTGATTCTGTTACATAATATATATTGTCTGTTTGACCTTTAGCATAACTGTTCTTACCCTAATTTACCTGCTGAAAAGCTATAATGAATTGCACTAAATCATCTCATATCCTAAGTGTCGGTGAGTGAAATTAAGCATATCTTTATGCTAATATTATGTACAAGACAAGTTAGACCTTGAAAAAGAAGGAAATTAGGAGAACAAAAGTTTGTGATACATAAAATGTAAAAAAAAAAAAATTATAATGAGAAGCAGAATATAAGCTACCACATAATAAATACAAATAAAATGAAAACTTGGGGAGAAATGTTTACTTTCTTCAAATATCAAGAAAGTACTCACAGAATGGTTGAAGTTGGGATGCCTGGGTGGCCCAGTGGGTTCAGCATTCGACTCTTGGTTTCAGCCCAGGTCATGATCTCAGGGTCGTGGGATCAAATACCCCACTGGTTCCACGCTTAGTGCGGAATCTGCTGGAGATTCTCTCCCTCTGCCCCTCCCCCCCCACTTGTGCACTCTCTCTCTCTTTCTATCTCTCAAATAAATTTAAAAATCTAAAAAAAAAAAGAATAGTTGAAGATGACTTGGATATGGAAATGAGTGGCATTTCAATAGCAGATGTGTTAGGCAATGACAACTCTTTTGTCTTTTCTCAAAGTAGAAAAGCTGGAATGAGTGTTTGAAGACAGAGTTTGACAGAGGTGCAGAGAATGCTCCATGGTTCCTTAAAACATCTCACCTGTGTGTATGTGCATGTGTGGATACATGTAATCATCATGTGTGTATGTGTAAGGAAAAGCCAATTCTAGTTGGTCTAATACCCATTCCTTCCCTATAGATTTTGTTCATGTCCCCTGGTAAAATTCTTACTGAGTGTTCTGGTTTCAGCATAAATATTTTTTCCTGTGATTCGTTTATGTAGACTTGACTTTCCCTTCTCTAGATTCCTATAGCACATTTTTTTATAACTTAATATTGTATCTCAGTTACATGATTGTACATTTATGTCCCTCATTGGACTGTGATCTCCTCCAGCTAAACAAGTGAATGCTATTAATTTCTGTATGCTCAGAGTCTTCATTGTTCTTAACTGAATGCAAGAATTAATAAATACAAAGGGGTTTTTAACTTCTTTTCATTATTTTGGGTTTTTGTTTATGATGGTAATGTAATGGCCCTTTCTCATACAAGGAACATGATCATGACTTTACGTATGTGCTTTATCCAAGGGTCATATTCCTGACTATATTCTTCCTGAAGCATTTTTAACAACATAATTTTGTGGGTTAAAAACAAAACGTTTTTGGAAGATTCTGTAAAACCTCATAAATTGTTTAAAGTTAATGAAGAATTCATAAAGAGAGAACTTGAACATTTCCTCTTTATTGCTCAGGCTCTAGAAAAGGTTATTCTCCCTCTAATATCAATTATGTGTAGAGGAAACACAGCACTTTATAGGTAAGTGAGAGCATCTTGTAACACTAACAAAATGTTCGATAAAAGCAGCATTGCGATCATTCTCTAGTTCAAAACATAAATGTCTCTTCATACACAACATTTAGTTATAAAAATTTGAAACTCATTCTTCTCCCATCCTTTATATGGACTACTAAAAAAACAGAAATTACTGTAAATAGACACATGAGTATATAACATCAGACCTTTAGGTTACCTAATTTAAAGATAATGAACTCTAGGGTAATGATATAAACTTTTATCCGGAAGATTTTTCACCATTCCGAATAATCTATAAAAATGCTTATAGCACTTAGATATAATTAATTGTGAACATTGATATCTTCCCCTGATGGGAAACACCCATTTTATTTAGGAATAAAAAAAAAGAAAATGGGATATAATTAAAAGTGTCTTTAAAAAAGGTAAATAATGGGGTTCGTACTTGGCTAAGAGCTAGGGATTTTAGTACTGGGGTAATTACACAGTACTACCCTAAACTATAGAAAAGATTATTGTACTATGCCACAGTCATGCCTTTCAAATTTTAGCAGTATCAAATAATCCCTTCGGTTTTAGCAACAACCAAGTTTGGTCTAATGAATAAGTAATGTAATCCATTTTACCTCTAAAATTTTGCGAGGAGTACTGGAGTTCTTACATTATAAAATATCATTGTATATAATGCAAAATTTGAAAATTACTTTTTTATAACCATCCATGCCTTTTTTTCACCCAATTCCAGGACTCTCAACAATTTTATATCTCCTTTCAGATAAGTGTTTAAATATATACATGCATGTATTTATAATTGTGAATATATAGCACTTAGGTATAGTTGTGTATGTATACTTGTATATGTGCATTATATATACATGTTATATAGCGGCTTCTTTCATGTAAAATTCTTGGGAACAAGGAAATACAATTGTATTTAAACTTCATTTTATTATTGTTAAGTGCTGTCTATAATTCCAAAGTTTGCACCACAATAGTTTTAAACTATTCCTGTATTTATGGACATTTAATTTGATCCAGTATTTACCTGTTTAAAACAAAGTCAGAATTCCTTTTCTGGCCATGATAGAATAACAGAAGACTTAACTTCTCACATTATAAAACGAGGAACCAGACGAAAATACATGAAGCAACTTTTTCAGACATTGGACAACAGGAAGGACAAGTGTATAATCCCTGAGGGAAGGGAATGGAGCAAAGTGTGCCATAAAATCTACCTTGGCTTTCTGCTAGAGGCACATTATAAACCAGAGCACAGGGGTGGAGAAGAACTGTTCCACGACTAAGCTTCCCCAGAATTGTAAAATGATCCAAGGCCCACCCTGCCCAATCCACCTTTTTCTTCTTTCTCTCCTTAGCTAAATATCAGAACTGTAGCGCACTCTGGAAAATTTTCTCATCTGCTCCCATCTCTCCTGCCTTTATCTTTCATAGCTGTTATCCACAGTAAATATTTTGCATATCCATTTTGTCTTCACCAATAATTCTCAGAAACTCAGAAAGACACAGACACAGAAAAAGAAATCTTGAGCGACATTATTAATCAATTTAAACTAATTGACAACTACAAGAAACTAACCAACAACAGCATTTTGTTTGTTTTCCAATTACATTGAGGTAATATTGGCATTCAGCACTATCTAAGTGTAAGGTATAGAGCATAATGATTTTACTTGCATATATTATAAAACGTTTACCACAATAAGCTTAGGTAACATTCATCATATTGTATAGATACAGAAAAATGTGGGGTTTTTCTTATGATGAGAACAGTTAGGATCCACTTTCAAGAACAGCATCAGTCAAATAGTATGGACATCTATAGACAATTTTCATCCAACAACAACTGATAACACATTCTTCTGAAGTTTGTATGGAACATTCTGGGCCATAAAGCACACCTCAATAAATTTAAAATAACAGAAATCATACAATGTTTACTCTCAGGCCACAATATAATTAAACAAGATAATAACAAAAAATAGCTGGAAAATCCCCCCAAAATGCTTAAAAGTTTAAACAACGTACTTGCAAATAACACATGGGTCAAAGAAAACATCTCCAAGGAAATTTTAATGTAAACTAAATATAAATTTAAATAGATCTTAGCAAATTTGTGGGATGCAGTGAAAGCAGTGCTAAGAGGAAGATTTATAACACTGAATGACTATTTTAGGGGAAAAAAAGATCTAAAATTAAAAAAAAAATCTAAGCATCTTCTTTAGGAAACTAGAAAAACAAGAGTGAATTCAATCCAAAATAAGCAGAAGGAAATAAATACAGATTAGAGCAGAAACCAATAAAATTGAAAATAGAAAGTCAGTATAAAAAATCAATGAAACCAAAAGCTGGTTCTTCGAAAAGACCAATAAAATCAATAAGCCTGTAGCCAGGAGAAAAAGAGAGAGAGAGAACACAAATTACTAACATCAGTAAAAAAAATTTTAAAAAGGATAATAAGGAAATACAAAAAGTTGGAAGACTGACACTTCCTGAATCCAAAACTTACTATAAAGCCATAGCAATCAAGACACTGGTATTGGTGATATAAGAACTATTTCATCTGAACATAATAGAGAGCCCAGAAATACACCTACATAAATATGGCCAACTGATTGTTGACAAAGAGGCAAAAGCATTTACAGTAAAGAAAAGACAGTCTTTTCAACAAATGATGCTGGAACAACTGGACATCTACAGGCAAAGCAACAACAATAAAAAATCTTGTCACAGATCATACCCCCTTCACAAAAATTAGCTCAAAATGGGTCATAGCACAAAACATGACATAAAACGATGAAAGTCCTAGGAGATACGTCCCAGAAAATCTAGATGACCTCCAAGTGGTGATGATTTTTCAGATAAAACATCAAAGGCATGATCCATGAAAGAAAGCATTGATAAGCAGGACTTCATTAAAATTAAAAACATCTGCTCTGTAAAAGACAAGAGAATGAAAAGTCAAGCTACAGACTGGGAGGAAGCCTTTGCCAAAGACACATCTGATAAAGGACTGCTATTCAAAATGTACAAAGAACTCGTAAAACTCAACAATAGGAAAATAACCTAGTTCAAGACTGCGCCAAAGCCCTTTCCAGTCTTCGACAAAAAGAAGATATACAGATGGCAAATAAGTGTATGGAAAGATGCTTTACGTCAGGAAGATGTAAATTAAAATACCAATGAGATACTACTATATACCTATTAGAACAGCCAAAAATCCTGAGCACTGACAACACACAACATTGATGAACATCTCCACAACAAGAACTCTCATTCACTGCTGGTGGGAATGCAAAATGGTACAACCATTTTGGAAGACAATATGTATCTTGGTTTCTTAATAAAACTAAACATACTCTTACTGTATGATCTAGAGATCACACCCTTTGGCTTACCCAAAGAAGTGGAAAACTTATTTCTATGCAAAAACCTGCACAAGGATGTTTATAGCAACTTTATTCATAATTGCCAAAACTTGGAATCAGCCACAACGTTCTTCAGTAGGTGAATGGATAAACAAATGGTAGTTCATCCAGACATTCAAATATTTTTCAGTGCTAAAAATAAATGAGCTATCAAGCCATGAGAAGACATGGACCAACTTTAAATGCCTATTACTAAGTAAAAGAAGTCAGTCTGAAAAGGCTACGAACTATATGATTCCAACTCTGACTTTCCAAAAAAGGCAAAAATATGGAGACAATGAAATATGGAGACACTATCCATATATCCAAAATATAGAGACAGTGCTTATCTGTAGTTAGAAGGGAAGTAGGGGTAAATAGGCATGCCTAATGGCTTTTTAGGGCAGTGAAACTCTATTTGATACTATAGTGGGGGATATGTCATTATAAATGTGTCCAAACCCATAGAATTTCCAACACCAAGAGTGACCCATGGTGTAAACTATACACTCTGGGTAATTGGGAAGTGTCAGTGTAGGTTCATCAGTTGTAACAAATGTACTGTCCTGATTTGGGGTGTTGATAATGAAGGAGGCTGTGTGTATGTGAGGGAGGAGAGTATCTGGGAAATCTCTACTTTCTGCTTAATATTGCTGTGAATCTAAAACTATTCTAAAAAATAAAATAATAAAAAAAATTACCTGGGCCCTAATCTAATTTGTGGAGTCCTTTATTTTACACAAGTTTTATGCTTGCATTTAAAAAAAAATCAGGCACATTTAGAGAATGATAGAGAGTAATAGTTGCATGAAATAAGTTATTGCTTCATAATTCCATTGAGGAAGATTACACATAATCATAAATTTGACCAAATCACATAGGACATAATTCCATGCTCTTTAAAATATGGTTGAGGGGCGCCTGCATGGCACAGCGGTTAAGTGTCTGCCTTCGGCCCAGGGCGTGATCCCGGCGTTATGGGATCGAGCCCCACATCAGGTTCTTCTGCTGTGAGCCTGCTTCTTCCTCTCCCACTCCCCCTGCTTGTGTTCCCTCTCTCGCTGGCTGTCTCTATCTCTGTCAAATAAATAAATAAAATCTTTAAAAAATAAAATAAAATTAAAATAAAAAATAAATAAATAAATAAAATGTGGTTGGAAGCCTTTGCTAACTGAAAAAGAGGCATTCAGGGCCATCTCATTTCAGAAAATTACTCTGTTTATATATTCTTATATACAGTTTTCTAAACTAAGTGTGGAATCATGCATGATTATTAGGAAATAGAAAACAGCATGGAAATAACCTCTATAAGCAAATTGCCTCCAAACCCCATAATGGCCAAACTTCCATTCATGTCTCAGCAGAGATAATTGATGGGTAGTTAAAAGCTTGTAATGTTTTGTCTATAAATAACAAAAAGTGTTATATAAGAAGAAGAACAATTAGCAGATTCAAGAGCTGTTTGAGTTGCAAAACAAAAGAGCTGCTCAAAACTGTTGCCCCCCCTGAAGAGCCTCCCTTAATCCCTGCCACAGCTGTCGTCCAGACTGGGGAGCAGTATGTCCTACCCTCTTTCCTCTTGCCTTTGTTACATCTCTCAATGACAGGACTGCTGATAATATTAGTAACCAGGTGATCATTGAGTCCTACTTTGTGACAGACACTGTGGTAAGCATTTTGCACTCAAAATCTTTCGTAAAAACACACGTTTGTTGTGGAGTTTTGTGTGTGTTTGTTTTTTTGTTTTTGGGTTTTGGTTTTGGTTTTTGTTTTGGTCTTTAAAAAGAAATGAATAAAGTGATCTAGTTTACGCTACTAAATAAGCATCACAACTCTGACTCAATCCAGGTGTGCCAACATCAAAACATTGTTTTTAACCACCATGCCAGGCAGGCCATATTTTATTATATCTATTCCTTGCATGTGTGTTTCATGCCCCAGCCTGGGACCAGAGATCATATTATATAGATGTTCAACAGATATGTGAGAGAACCAGTAATTTCTAAGTTGTTGTGAGGCAACAGAGGCTCACAAAGAGCTTTATTTAGGATATACATTATCTAAAGATTCTATTAAAACCTGTCCAGATATTTTAAGAGAAGAAAAAACCCAGTCAGCTTTGATTGACACAGCGGCAATCTATGTCATCTGCCTTAAACAAAATTAGGACAGAGAATCGATTGGTCTTGACGTAGGAGTAAAACCTTTCAAGTCAAAGTACTCCGAGTAAGATGATTACATCCTCCATGCTGTGTAGGAGTGATTTGACTTAGGCATACCAGCTAAATTACCTGGCTTTATGCCTTGGGATTTCTAGGTGTTTTAGATTTTAGCCATAATTTAATTCAAATGTAAGGATGTCTTTTATTTTTTTAAGATTTTTATTTATTTATTTGAGAGAGAGAGCACAAGAAGGGAGAGGGGCCTAGGGAAAAGCAGACTCCCCACTGAGCAGGTAGCCCACCATGGTGGCTCAATCCCAGGACCCTGGGACCATAACCTGAGCCAAAGGCAGACGCTTAACCAATTGAGCCAACCAGGAGCCCCACAAGGATGTCTTTTGAAGGGTGGAGACATTAGAATTTAGAAGGCTCCATATGATTTCCCAAAATAGTATATTCCAAATGTGCGGACTTGTCTAGATGATATAATGGGGGGGAGAGGGAGTGTTGGTGTGTGTTTTATATATTTTGACATCTGTGAATTAAAAAAAAAAAACTTGTTATCTAATTAAGTACAGAAAAATAATTTCCATATGTCATTATGAGAAAAAGACAGTTATAATAGGGCTACTTCCTTTGGTGAGATTTAAGGAGAGAAAGAAGTATGAGGAAGAGAAAGAGAGAGGAAGGGGGGAAGGAAGAAATGGGGAGGGAGAGAGAGAGAGAGAGCAAGAGACCTAATACAAAATAGGTACCAGAATATGTTATATTACACTTATCTCTCTTAAACCATCAGAATCAGTGACCTGATTAAATGTGTCTGTGTTCTCTTTCTTTCTTTCTTTCCCTCTCTCTCTCTCTCTCTCTCTCTCTCTTTTTTTTTTTTTTTTTACTTTTCTAAGACGTTATTAAACCTCAAGCTACAAGATCACACGGGTACAAAAAATATGTCAAAGAGTTATAAATATAGATTAGGTGTTCAAATTTCTATGAGTAAGACATGTTTTGTTTGTTTGTTGTTTTTTTTTTTTTTCAGTACTCTTGATTGCAACCACATGTTGAGTTATCGGGACTATGCCATCATTGAATTATCTTCAACATATTGTGATTAAAGTCTTTTAACAGACTCTTGAATGTCCAGAAAAGTAACTAGCCTAAAACATTAAATAGAGCCAAGTTGATAAAGTGACCATTTGACCAGAATTTACACATAAAGAAATGTTTGATACATATCTATTAACTACTTTTTATAATAGAAAATATTTTCACTCTCTTCTCTTACGCAGTTACTTTCTCTTCTTCTCCTCCATGTAGACATCTTTGGTTACACACAGGCATTTAAAAACTTTCTCACAGGGGTACCTGGGTGGCACAGTCGGCTGAGCATCTGACTCTTGATTTCAGCTCAGATTTTCATCTCTGAGTCCTGTGAGCCCCACATTCAGCTCCATGCTCAGCACAGAGTCTGCTTGAGACTCTCTCTCCTTCCCCCTCTGCATGTTCTCTCTCTCCCTCTAAAAATATGTACATACATACATACATAAATCTATAATTAAATGAATGAATCATAAATAAATAAATAAATAAATAAATAAATAAATAAATAAATAAATAAAAACTTTCTCAGAACTTGATGCTTAATTGATCCTCAATCATCAACATATTCCCTAAACAGCCACTAGATACATGAAAGCCTGATATGGCATGATGCTGTTTTCTAGAAAGTACCATATTGTCAGGATACCTTACATACAATAAGGCATTTTTTTTAAAGATTTTATTTATTTGACGGGGAGAGACAGCCAGTGAGAGAGGGAACACAAGCAGGTGGAGGGAGAGAGGGAGAAGCAGGCTCCCAGTGGAGGAGCCTGATGCAGGGCTCGATCCTAGAATGCTGGGATCATGCCCTAGGCCAAAGACAGATGCTTAAGGACTGAGCCACCCAGGCGCCCCTACAATAAGGCATTTTTAATTATTTCCTGTGGCAACAGTTTTTAACTACTGTATATCATATGAGTCTCTCTCTCTCTCTCTCTCTCTCTTTTTTTTGATTATGATATGTTAGTCACCATATAGTACATCATTAGTTTTTGATGAAGCGTTCCATGACTCATTGTTTGCATAAAACACCCAGTGCTCCATGCAATACGTGCCCTCCTTAATATCCTTCACTGGGCTAGCCCATCTCCCTCCCCTCTAAAACCCTCAGTTTGTTTCCCGGAGTCCGTAGTCTCTAGGAGTCTCTCTAACTAACAGAAACATATCATTCTAGATCTATAGTACACCTACCTTTCTAAGAGCCACAGCACTTAGAAAAACTGTGTTTCTATTTATAGGAACACGGTATATATGTCTCAGTGTGTGCAGGTAAAATCTGTATAAAAGGGAAAATTAGAGTTTTACCACCGTAGCCATTTAAAAGTCACAGTTCTTATAAGCAGTATGCTTGGGAGTATTTTTCCCTAAGTACAAAGAGGAAAGCTGAACAGAAATCATATATATATATATATATTTTTTTACAGTGGTCAATTGCTAAGTTGCTCAATTCAGTGTCTATAACTTAAGATACCTTAAATTTAAGTAACAAAAATTCTAGACTTAAATCGCTTAAACAATGAGAGGACTTATTTTTACATTTAGGAAGACCTAAGGCAGAGTGCCTACAGGGTGGGTTAATTCAGCCACCCAGTGTCATCACCAAGAATCAAGTTCTCCATTTTATAGTCTCCCATGATCAATTCTGTTGACTTTGTCTTTTGTGAATTCCCTCCGATTGGAAAGAACGCTGCAAAATTCTAGGTCTATGAATATCCAACAGAAGAAAGGAGCCTTCCTTTCTTTTCTTATGAATCTCTTTTAATTGGTGAAGATACCTTTCCCAAACCCAGCCACACACTTGCTCCCATGACTCACTGCCTGATAGGGTCACATTTCCATGCTGAATCAGCCACACCCAAGCCATCCTAGATTAAGATCTATCAATTAGGCAGATGATTTAAGGTGTTCCACTGCAAAGGAGGAAGAACATAGGAATGAATGTTGGGGAAAAAAACTCTGTGTGCCCAATGTTATTCTTCAATGCCATATTTATAAAATAAGTACCTTGCAAAGGAATAATGACTAGATTTCAAATGACGTAAAAACTTAGAATTGCTTACTTTATAGTAGTTATTCCTCAATACACTGATTACTAAAACTCACTAAGATGGGGGAATTTATGCAGAAATAACTGAATAATTCAGACATCTTGAGATTAAGATCTTCTCTAACTGAACATCAGTTTAAAAAGCCAGCCTATCCTGGAGTCTCTCAACACTTATCCTTTTTGCCTCCCAAATAATCTAGAAATGTTTTATCTATCTGTACTCTACAATCAAGCACTTGTCTTTAAACATACAAAACAACAACAACAACAACAACACTTAGATATTTTTAAGTCTGAAGTTATATAATCACAACCAGCTTTTGATTCTCCATTGACTCTTTCCCAGAGTTGATTATCACTGATATAAGCTGTTTCATAATCTGGGGGAAAATGTTGTGCAAATATATATTTTACTGGGATAAAATTAAATATGAATAAAATATTTATTATGTATCTTTTATGAGTAAGGGGAAAGATTTATTGACCATAGATCTGTTTAAATTACTTTTCTTTAGAGGACAAAGTCAGAAGCCTGCTTTGACAATTGCTGCTAACACTTAGGCTTTCACATTGAAGAACATGCAGGTTGGCTTCACTTCACACTCTGTCTGTTAAAAGAGGTGGAAGGAGACTTCCTATTCATGTCGTTTGAAGATAATTTCATATTGTTTTGAAAACTTTTCACCCAAGTGATACTTAAGCTAAATTCTAGCTATAATGGTCAACCATGATTTTCGTTTTACTTCTTGAACATGACTGCATCGTAATTTTTACAAACCCTTCCTCCAAGATCTTCTCTTTCATAAAAAGCATATAATATGAATGACACTATCATTTTTACATTAGAATTTTCATTTTCAAAATCCTGATAGTTCACATATGAAGCTAGGTCAATACAGATCTAATTCTCCGAGGTTTCTCGTTTCTTTCTAGTTTAAAATAGTTGAAGAGAGATTGCATTTGGTGCTGACATCTATAGTTCAGTGGTTGGTGAGTCATGGTATGTTCTTTGAGTTTGCATTCTTAATCAGGAGTATTTTTTTTTAAACTCAAATTTTATTTCAGATGTGACTCATACCTTAAAATATATATACGCAACAATTTTTTCATTTAGTTTTCTCATTTGTCATATCTCAAATAATGAATTAAAGCCATCGGCTGAAAGGAGAGCTGATACACTTTATTTTAGGCAAATACAAAGAGGTAGATGCTCTGAAAATGCAGTACCTGCTTATCCCAATAAAGCAATTCTGCATCTTTTGTGCTGAAACTGCTGAGCTAGAAATATTTTTGTTGTTGTGAAGAATTTAAACTTTGAACATCCAAGAATTTTTTTTTTCCTTTTTTTTAGGATATTTTGTTTCTTTCTAAGGATACTTTATTGCTTTTTACCATAACACATTCTGTCTTCAAATAGCCCCTATTTCTGTTGTGGGGGAAAAAGGAACAGCTGTTTGTCTGGATTATCCACTTGTGAATTTTCACTCTTCTTCAGTTTTACTCATATTGTTAATATAAAAGCTAAAACTATCTAGACCCTTAGTCAAGACTATCTGATACGAATAACACTAATAAAAACAAAAGGATAGATAAGCATTTGTATTAAAAAGTTGCGGGAGACACTAAACTGTGTTTTTAATGCATGCATTTTCAGAAAAGTGCAAGAATATCATGCTAATTCTAGACACCTTTTCTCCCATGCTTTCTGCATCTTCAAAATAAAAAAAAACACACCACTATTATTCTTAATACCATTGTTACTGTCATCATTATCTTGCATAATACAGTGGCATGTTATCTCAAAAAATATGAAAAGAAAAATAAAAATGTAGGAGTCTGCTTGAAGCCTTTTCATTCTAGAAATGTTCAGTTACCTGGTCATGACTGAAGCTTGCATAAAAACCAGTGGTTGACAAGGGCTCATTCCCTGACTTTAATTCTTTTGCTTAAGGGCACTGTAGATAGAAATCACATAAGATTGTTCCTTGAAATCATCATGTGGTCTTAAACTGGCCAGGTGCAATCCTTAATCCAATGAACCTGTTCGCTTAGCACTGGTGGAGAAAAAGAGAAGAAAAATTAGCTTAAAATTGAACAATCAGAATCTGGAGAATATTGTCTTCTTCATAAACAGTTCCTTTGTATGGGACTTGCATAGTTGTTTGAAAATGTCCATAATGCTTTTAATTGTATTTTTAAAAAATATTTTATATCTCACTCTGTTTTTCCTGTATAGGAAAGCCATTTGAGTGATTTGTTGGTTCATTTTAATGTGAAATATTTCAACAAGAATGGCTTCTTGACATCAGGGAGTCCGTTGGATGTAATGGAGTTCTGCTAACAAGCCTCATAAAAATATAAGAAACAGATAATAAATTTGACTTATATTCTTCATATATAATAAGTCAAGGTTTGGAGTAATTAATTGTCTAACCCACTACAGTGTATGTAAACATTAAGAGTTGATTCAAACAGAAAAAAAGAAATCAATGCATACTTAGAGCTAATATCCCATTCTTAAATCAAATCTCCATATCTCTATGCTGACACAATGGCCATTCTAACTTGGAAATAGAGTATAGAGACCTAAGGGTAACCACTGGAATTATGACAAGTTCCGGAGTTCTTTGGGAAGTTGGTTAGAAAAACAGAAGCAATGTTGAGTAGTTCAGGCACAGCTGGGCAGGACATTTCATTACTGATACTATCAATCTCCAGTTAAAAGAGTCAATGGAAATTTTATGAGTCATTAATAATTACGAGCTGAAAATATGGCTGGCACTTTGCCCTGGGGGTAGAAGGTTGAGAAAGCAAAGAATGACTGAGAGTATTTGTTTCTTTGGTTTTTCAACACATGATGATTTCTCTACCATAAGTGATATACTGTGTTGAGCTCTTGATACTCATTTTTCTACAAGGTCACCTATATTCCAGTAACATGCACAATATTGTAGAATTTCAGAGTTGAAATCAAATAATGAAAAGAAATAAAAATTTCAGTGTTAATATTATTTTAATTTGCATGATGCTTTTCATCTGACAATCCAAAAACAATTGAATCTATTCAAAAGCTGATACAAGTCTTTAAAGAAAATGGCTTTCAGTTAAAATTTTTACATTATCCTTAACCTGACACTAAAAGTTCTCTGTCTTAAATTCATGCATAAAATACGTCACTTAAGAAATCTAACACCTAATGGTACATCATAAAAGGCAGTCTTTTCATCTGCATATATTCAAATAGGGATTCATTTATATTCGTTCAAAATGTTTTAGAAAAGACCAGTACGTGGTCAGTAAATATTGAATATGACTTGGAAACAATTATTTAGTGTGTGAATATAATTATTGATCTGTTCCTTCTTACTAACCCATTTCTAACTGCCAATACTAAGCATGTAGGTATCCAGTTGTCCAGGGACCATTTGTTGAAGAGACAACTCTTTCCTCATTGAACCATCTTGACACTCTTATCAAAAATTAATTGATCATATATATTAGGGTTTAGTTCTGGAATCTCAATTCTATTCCATTGATCTGTATGTCAGTATTTGTACTAGTACCACACTGTCTTAATGATATACTGCATTGCCAATGTTTTACGTAATTTTTATAAGAAACAGAATATTAGGAAGGAAATGAATGACCAGAAGATAAACAGTAAAAACAGACCTTCCATTTCTGTATTTATAAGCATCTACATTCACAAATGTGTATACATAGGGTCTAGTCCACCATCATAGAAAAGCTTAGGGAAAGTCATAAGAAAGACTATAAGGGTAAAACCTGTTTACTCAATTTAGTGTTTCCTCTTTTGGTTGTTTAACCATGAAGAGTGTGGAATCCTACTCATCACATTTTAGCGAAGTAGTTAAAGGAACAGACCAGATAATAAGACACTCTGGGTTCAAATCTTGACTCTGCCACTTACAGATTGTGTGAACTTGGGAAAACTACTTAAGCTTTATGTCTCATTTCTCTCATGTGTGAAGTGGAGACAAAAGCTCATAGAGTTGTTGTAAGTATCCAGTGAGTTAACATAAGACACTTAGCAGAATACCTTACAAGGAATAATTGCTCAATAAACATTAGTTATTGTTGATTTAAAAAATATTATTTCATAAGCATCAAGTTTTTAACTACTTGTTACAGAGACTTAGGAAAACAAAACAAAAGCAAAATGTAAATTATGCAAAAGATGTGGAGCAAACTGTGCGTAGCATCAGTTGTACGCAGTGATGAACAAAATTAAACCTGACCTCAAGGAACTCACAGTTTAACAGGAAGAACAATAAAGTAAAACTGGAGTATATGATACTAATTGTAAATCAAATCAAGAGGATAGCCACACTGAAGGTTTATTTGTGTTTTTGATGAATAGAAGTTCTTAATTTTATTTATCTTTATAGGTAGTACTTTATGTGTACTGGTAAAAACCTAAAGAAACTTTCCCTCTGTGACAACATAAAGACTTTTGCTTATTTTAAAATTGAGATATAAGTCACATAGCATAAAATTCATCCTTTAAAGTATAAAATTTAGTGGTTTTTAGTATATTTACAGAATTATGGAAATATCACCACCATTATCTTATTTAAAAATGTTTTTATCACCCTAGAAGAAATCCTATACCTACTAGTGGTCACTCCCCTTTCACTCTCCTTCTCAGACCCTAGAAACCATTTGTTTTCCTTCTCTAGATATTTTCCTATTCTGGACACTTCATACATAATATGAAGTGTCCAGAATAGGAAAGCATGTAATTTGCAGCCTTTTGTGCCCAGATTCTCTCATATAACATAATGTTCTCAAGGTTCATCCATGTTGTATCATTTATCAGTACTTCATTTCTTTTTATGGCTAAGTTATATTCCATTGTATGGATATACCAAATTGCATTCATTCAATATCAGTTAATGGGCATTTGGACTGTTTCCACTTCAGACTATTATAAGTGATGCTTCTGTGAATATTTGTGTGCACATATATTTTCACTTCTCTCAGGTATATACTTTGAAGTAGAATCACTGGGTCATATGATAACTCTATCTTTCACTCTTCCAGCAGCTATCAGGCATTTTTTTCCAAAGTGGTTGCACCATTTTACATTCCAACCAGGAATGGATAAGGGTTCTGATTTTTCTACATCCTTGCCCAAACTTGTTACTGCTTGTATTTTTATTATATCTATCTTAATGGGTATGAAGTAGTAGTATAATTTTGATTTATATTTCCCTAGTGAATAATCCTGTTTACATCTGTTCATGTACTTACTTATTTTCCAGTTATGTATCTTTTCTAGAGAAATATATATTTAAATCCTTTCTCCATTTTTAATTGGATTATTCATCCTTTTTATCATTGAGTTGTTAAGAATTCTTTATGCAGAATATAAGTCCCTAATCAGATATAGATAGATAGATAGATAGATGATAGATAGATAGATAGATAGATAGATAGATAGATAGATAGATGTGTGTGTGTGTGTGTGTATATAGAGAGAGAGAGATAGATGGATAGATAACTTATAACTTACAAATATTTTCTCTCCTTACGTAGTTTTTTTTTTTTTTCGCTTTATTGCTGGTGTCCTTTGAAACACAGTTCCTTTGAAAGTTTCTAATATCAATAAAGCCAAATTTATCTATTTTTTCTTTTGTTGCTTATACTTTTGACACTGTACCTAAGAAACCACTGCCTAATTCAAAGTCATGAAAATCTAAGTCTGTGTTTTCTCCTAGAAGCCTTATAGTTTCACTTCTTGCATTAGGTTTTTGATCCATTTTGAGTTAATTTTTATATAGGGTGTGAGATAGGGATCCAACTGCATTCTTTTGTATGTGGATATCCAGTTGTCCAGAAACCATTTGTTGCAGAGACTATTCTTCACTCATTGAATCATCTTGACACCCTTATCAAAAATTAATTGATCGTAGATGTTAGGGTTTATTTCTAGAATTTCAATCCTATTCCATTGATCTATATATCAGTATTTATACTAGTACCACACTGTTTCAATTATTACTGCCACATTTTAGTAATTTCTAAAATCAGGAAGTGTGAAACCTCTGATTTTATTCTTGTATTTCACGTTTCTTTTGGCTATTCTGAGTGGATTACAATTTCATATGAATGTTAGTATCAACTTGTCAATTCTTTAAAAAAGAGTAGCTGGAATTTGGGTGAGTATCATATTACATTGAAACTGACTACTGGTCAACTTGGCAGTATTGCCATCTTAATAATATTTAAGTCTTCCATTTTATTAACATGGAATATCTTTCCATTAGGTCTTCTATAATTTCTTTCAATGAGTTTTTGTTAACTTTTAGAGCACAAGCGTTGAATTTCTTTTGATAAATTTATTCCTAAGTATTCAGTTATTTTTGATGCTATTATAAGTGAAATTGATTCTTTAATTTCAGCTTAGGATTGTTTATTTCTAATATATAGAAATACAGTTGATTAACTATCAATCATATATTCTGCACACTTGCTGATCTTTGTTTATTAGTTCTAATTTTGTATGTGCATTTTTATTGGATTACATATATAGAGAATATATATATAGAGAGAGAGAGACTATATAGAGAAAATATATATATTTGTTCTATGTATATATATAGAGAGAGAATATATATATATTCTTAGGGTAAATGTATCATCTTTTATCATTAAGTGTAATGATATATGTGAGTTTTTGTAGATATTTTCTAAGATGGAATAAGTTAATTTTTATATAGTTTGCTGAGTATTTTAACATTAGAGAGTATTAGATTGTGTCAAATGCCTTTTCGCATCAGTTGAGATGATACAGGTTTTTTTGTCCTTTGTTTTATATGGTGCATTATACATTGATTAATTTTTGTTTGTTGAACAAACCTTTATTCTTGGAACAAATAAGTGATGTTTGTAATGTTTAATCTTTTTTATATGCTGCTGGATCTGAGCTGCAAGTATTTTGTTGAAGATTTTTGTGCTTATATTCCTAAAAGATATTTGTATTACTTTTGTTTTGTTGAAATGTTTTTATCCTGTTTTGGTATTGCAGCAATACGATCATCATAGAATATTTTGTGACATGTCCTGTCTTCTCTAATGTTTGGAAAATTTTGAAGTATTTGTATTCTTTTTCGAATATTTGTTAGGATTTGCTACTGAATCTGTGTAGGCCCATCGTTGACTTTGTTGCAGTTTTTTGTTTTGTTTTGTTTTACTAATTCAATATATTTGTTATACATCTATTTTAATTTTTTTGGTTCATTTCAGTAGTTTGTGTCTTTGTAGGAACTTGCCCATTTCCTCTCAAGTTTAATTTGTTTCAAACATTCATAGTATTCTTTTATTTATTTTTTATTTTATGAGATTAATAATAATTCCCCTTTTCATTTTCAATTTTGATAGTTTTAGTTTCTCTTTATTCCCCCTACCTTGGTTAGTCTAGTAGCTAAAGGTTTATCAATTTTATTAAACTTGTCAAAGAAAGAATTCTTGGTTTTGTTGATTTTCTTAATTTTTTAAAAATTCTCTACTTCATTTCTGCTCTAATCTTTACTGTTTATTTGATTTGATTTTGCTTGCTTGAATTTAGCTTGCTCTTATTTTATTATTTTCTTAAGATTACCTTATTGACTTGAGATCTTTCTTCTTTTTGCTATACATTTCCCTGTAAACATTCCCTTAGGTGTGGCTCATAAATTTCTGTATGTTTTGTCTTTCTTTTTGTTTTTATTTTTTTCAAATTATTTTGTAATTTCTTTTATTGTCCCATTGATTCTTTAGTAGTGTAGTTTAATTTGCACATACCTGTGAATTCTCCTAATACCTTTTGTTATTGACTTCTTTATCTCTTTGTGATCTGAGAATACTGTTTCTCTGATTTTACTCCTTTTAAATTTGTTAAGACCTTTTGTGTTGTAGCCTAACACATGCTATATCCTGGATATATGTTCCGTAGTCACCTGAGAAGATTATAGAATCTGCTGTTGGTGGCTACAATTTTACAATTTGTGTGATAGCTTTAGATCTTCTGTTTCCTTTGTAATCTTCTATTTGTTCTGTGGATTATCCAGAGTGTGATGTTGAAGTTTCCATCTATTTTTTAACCAAATTTGTCAAATTTTGCTTTACGTATTTTTGGGCCATGCTGGTACATGCATATATGTTTATAATTATATGATTTCATGATTGACCCATTTATCATGAAATAATATTTTTGTATGAAGTAGCATTTTTCTTTGTCTTAAAACCTCCTTTGTCTGATATAAGCATAACCACTTCATCTCTCCCTTTTGCTTTTATTAACTTTTAGAAACTTGGGGTGCCTGGGTGGCTCAGTCGTTAAGCATCTGCCTTCGGCTCAGGGTGTGATCCCGGCGTTTTGGGATCAAGCCCCACATCAGGCTCCTCTGCTAGGAGCGTGCTTCTTCCTCTCCCACTCCCCCTGCTTGTCTCTCTCTCACTGGCTGTCTCTCTCACTGGCTGTCTCTGTGTCAAATAAATAAACAAAATCTTAAAAAAAAAAAAGAAACTTAATGATTACCTTTCATACTTTAACCAAAAATTAATCTGGAATTGACTTAGTATATAGTATAAGAAAAAGGTTGTTTTGTTGTGGTTATTGTTACTTTTATTCTCACAATTTCTTCTATGGATTGCCAAATGGCCATGCAACACCATTTAAATTCAGTGATCATTCTTTCTCCATGAATCTGCTGTGACACTTTTTTTTTCATAATTTAAGGATCTATTTATATATGGCACTGTAATTTGACCCTTTTCTTCCTTTGTCTATTTTTCTGCCTTTGCACCAAACCCACTCAATCTTACATAATGTGGTTCTACGTAAGTTTTTATATCCCTTGTTGTCTTCTTTAATAGTTCCTCAGTGATTCTTTCCTTATTGTATTTTCCGTATCAATGTTAGAATTTTTTGTCTATATCCATAAACCAAATGTGGTAGAAAAACATGAAATTACAGATTAACATTAGTAGGACTCTCATTTATTTTTCTGTTTAGTCCAGGAAATTAACATATTTCTATTTATTTAGATTTATTGAAATATTATAATTAGTATTTTGTAATTATTTTCTAGAAATTTTATATTTCTTAATATTTCTTAAATAAACTTTAATTTTCAGAACAGCTTTAGGTTCATAGCAAAATTGAGCAGAAAGTAGAGTTCCCATTTACCTCCTCCACACACATTCCCAACACACAGCCTCCTCATTATCAGCATTCCACACCAGAGTAGTAAATTTGTTAGAGTTGATGAACTGTAGTGACACATCATTATTATCAAAGACCAGCTCCTTATATCAATATTTTAATGATGTATATAAAATTTCATTTAAATTTTATTTAAAGTTAGTTTTCATATGAAACCACTATTTCTTTATATTTTTATTTTTCCTGTATCAAGCTATCTTGCAAAACTTCTTAAAAATGTATTTGTATATTTGGGGGTTATTTCATTTATAATTATATTATCTATGAATAATGCTTGCTTTACTATTTTTATTACTCTCATTTTGCCATTTATTTATTTTCTTACATTTGTTCACTAGCTGGTACTTTCAGTATGATAGTTAGTTGAAGTGATGGTCATGGATACACTTATGTTTTCAAAAGAGAATGTTTACAACATTTTGCAAATTTTGTATTGTGTTTATGAGATCTAAATATTTGTCTTCTAGCCCTTGTTTGCAAAAGGCCTGTATTATGAATGTATATAAATATTGATTTTTTTAATCTACTGAGATAACTTTCCTTTAAGAATTTATTACTGTGTTGAAAAATGTTGAACCCACATTATTAGGGATGGCATAATTGCAAATTTAATCCACAATAAGATGTGCAACAGGATACTTAAACCCGAAAGACTGACAATGTAAAATGTTAGCCAGTATGTGCTTAAATGGAAACTTTCATACCCTGAGTGTCACCTCTGGAAAATTCTTTGGCATTATTTACATATGTTAAAATACACATTTGTTGAGCTCATCAATTCCACTCCAGGTACATATCTAACAGAAGTACAATGGGGCCCTTGGGTGGCCCAGTCAGTTAGGCGTCTTCCTTCGGCTCAGGTCATGATTTCGGGGTCCTGGGATCAGGATCAAGTGCTCTGGGCTCATTTGGGAGACTGCTTCTCCCTCTCCCTGCACCTCCCCCACCCCCACTCCTGCTGGCACTCTCTCTCTCAAATAAATAGAAAAAAATATTAAAAAAAAAAAAAAAGTACTTTGGCATGTGCCCTGAGGGGCATACACAAGAATGTTTATGAGACGATTGCTCATAATGACTAAAAATGAATAAAAAGAAAAAAACTAATTCCCAGCCAGATATATTACGCTTAATTCAGCAATGTAAAATATAGAGATTTGAAAAATGAATAAACTATATCTACATCCTACAGGATTGATTCCACAAGCATCATATTAAGTGGGAAAAGAGAAAAAGCAATATACTGAATGATTCCATGTATACAATAAATATGTGAATACTGTACATAAGCACATACATAGATACATGCGTACATATAATACTAAACTATATTGTGAAGAGATACATATTACGTACTAAAACTAAAAACTTGTGGTGGACATGGGGGGGGGGAATGACAGATTCCATGATTGTCAAGATTGTGTTTTCTTTAATTCGCAGGAGGACATACCGACGGGAAAGACAACAACAGGGAAGCTTCTCAAGGTACTGGTGAACTTCTAGCTCTTGATCTTGGTGGGGGTTACATGAATGTTTACTTTGAGGTGATTTATTGAGCTGCAGCTTTATGTTTTGTTCCATTTTCTGTATGTTCATTATACTCTGCATTTTAAAAATAGATGCTGTTTATTTGGTTATTTTTTTATTTTTTATATTTTTTAAGAAACAGAACACACTTAATGGTTACAGTGCTTTTCTTTTTCCTCCTTAAGAAAAAGACTTCTATCTGAGTCATCCTGCATCCCCTCAGAGAGGAAGATAAAGACTTGTTGGAGGCTGTTACTTATAATATATATTTTTCTCAGCTATTTTTAAGCCTTAGGTCCACGGGAGTCTTTTTAACTATTTAAATTGCTTGGCTATTCTCAAATTTAAATGTTTGGTACACATTTAAATAAGCATCTCTCAATAACTATTGTAGTGTTTCTCTTCTGTATGTTGTATGTGGGCCATTAGAATATCATTTGGGAGAAAATGCATCATTAATGAAAAAAATGGGTAGAAGCCATGTGGCAAAGCTTCTGTTCCAATGATAGAATTGGATTTCTTCAGTCCTGAACAAGTCCCAAGGATAACTGGCTGTATTGTCAAGGAAAGTAGAGTCAGTTGAAAATCATTTGTATTAAGGTTCATGTGTGTATTACCTTTACGGCTCTACATGCAAAGTCATCTGTAATGGGCTGGATGTGACTGTTTTGAAAGGTATTATTTATGTTTTAGGTTTCTCACCAAAGTAGGGATTCTGCACAACAAATTCATATTATGCAAGTCTATTTTATAAATAAATTTTAACTCACCTAGATTATTTTGTGATTTGGAAGAAAGTATACCCTATGAAATATAATCAACTTTTTAAAGGACAGGCAAGTTAAAAAATCTGCTTATTGTCAAAAACTGAAATATGAAACAATCCAGAGAGTGCTTTAATTTCTAGACTATGTACAGGATGAGAAATCACTGAAGAGAACAAGGTCTTATTCTGCTTCTTTTCTATGACAAAATTACTTATCCAGTTTGGGCCACAGATTCCTTGTCCATAAAACCAAAGAATAGGACTCCAGTTGTGGCTTTCAAACCATATTCCAAGAATCTTTAGGCTCCCCATAATTGTATCAAGGACAGCCAGAAAGCAACAGGGAACCTAAATGGGCAGGAATCCCATAACTGATTTAGAAAAGTAGCCCCATTTTTAAAGATTATAAAGATTATATATTATAAAAACTTTCACTGGAATAAAGGAGGTCCTGCTGCTAAAGTAAAACAAACAATAAGAAGAATATCAGTGATATGATAAACATGAGTTCATTTGATATAATTTCAAACTAATGAAATGGTTGCTAGTATTAGCATAATGCCTTTCAAATTTTGAGTACCTATTAAATGTTTGTTGAATTTAGGAAATAATGAGTAAAATAGATCATAATTAAACAAAAGGGTTATAACTCCTATCTATGAAAATTCATTGAAGACCACGAAATGTAAAAAGGTTCTTTGACCTCTCAAGTCTTATAGGTTTTAGGTCTGAAGGAGGGGCGCCTGGGTGCCTTAATCGGTTAAGCGTCTGCCTTTGGCTCAGTTTGTGATCCCAGGGTCCTGGGATTGATCCACACATCGCACATCAGGCTCCCTGCTCAGTGGGGAGTCTGCTTCTCCCTCACCCTCTGCCTCTCCCCTGGCTTGTGCTGGCTCTTTCTATCTCCTTTCCTATCTCTCTCACTATCTCTCTCATAAATAAATAAATAAATAAATAAATAAATAAATAGAATATTTTTAAAATAAAATATTTTTTAAAATAAAAATAAAATAAAATAAATAAAAATAATAAAATTATTAAAATATTAATAAATAAAATAAATGAAAATAATAAAAAAATAAAATTAGTCCAAAAGAGATATGAATGTGAAAAGGTTCTACCTCCCTACTTTATATATGAGAAAAACAGAGTTCAAAGAAATTATGTGACTAGAACCCAGGTTTCTGCCAAATATGGTTCTCTATGCATTACAACAAACTGCTACCAATTAATCATTCAATTTTGAACTCCTTTACCTTAATCATCTGTAAAATGAAGAGACTGAACTAGATAAACTCTAAAGGTCTCTTTCCATTTAAAACTTCTGGCTCTAAATCTCGAAAAGAATCTTAATAAATTTCACCAAATGCTTTACATTAAAAAAAAAAAAAAAGAATACTAAGCAATTCTCCAGTGGATCAACCGTGAACTATTTTTTGAACAAACTAATAGCCCTTCTTGATATATTTAAGAACAATACCTCAAGGAGCTTGTGAACTGATAAGGGAAAGTTCAGGAGTACTTCTTTTCATTTCCCTGAGAGTCAGATTTATTTTTAAATTACATTTACTCAAGCAAAGAATCCGAGCGCTAATACAGAAATGACAGCTAAAATTCCATCATTTCCGTTGCCCAGCATTGAGTTGTTCCTCTCAAATGAAATGTGAGTGCTCGTAGACTTAAACTACATTGACTCAGAGTCCATCATTCTAAAATAAATGTCTTCAATTTGAAAATATAATCAGATGTTTATTGGGAATTGTGTAGATTCTAAACTGAATTAAAAAGGAATAGAAATTTTAACAGATTTCAAAGGTTTTCACATGCTTATCTTGAAAATACCAGTAGATATTTTCACAAACCTTGAATAGCTTCCGTTCAACTTAAATTCTAAGTAAGACTTAAACATGAAGCCAAAACACAATGAAGATGAAATCAAAATAATTTTCTTACCCAACCCTCTAAGTTAAGCAGAATACGGAAAAATCAATTTTTAAGGTTTTAATTATTTATTTGTCAGAGAGAGAGGGAGAGAAGACAAGCAGGAGGAGCGTTGGCAGAGGGAACAGCAGGCAGAGGGAGAAACAGGCTCCCTGCTGAGCAAGGAGCCCAATGCAGGGCTTGATCCCAGGGTCCTGCGATCATAACCTGAGCCGAAGGCAGACACTCAACCAACTGAGCCACCCAGGCGTCCCAGAATACAGAAAAATCTTTAGAAAATGTCAGGTAGATATGTGGTATCTCTAGGAATTATGTTATCCATGGTGACATGTGCATGAAATCAGGATCTTCATCACCCCCAGTTGCTTTGGCTTCATTATGCCTTACACCTATGTCATAGTCTTCAATGCTGAAGAATTTCCAAGATGACAGTAATCGTAGCTGCATTCCCATGAAAGCATCAGTGCAACTGCCCCGTACCTACATGGGTGTTTGGAGGTCATCTTCTCATGGATGATGGTCACATTACCTGTGACCTCAACAGGTAATTGCAGAGGTATTTTAAAGAGTGCTGACAGACATGCCCAGCTTTAAATATCGTCTCTGTATCATTCCCCCAACCGACCATTTTTAAAGTTATCAGTGACATTATGAAATTAGCCCATTAACATGAAAAAAGAAGTAAATAATAATATGGCTTTATGTAACATCCCCTGGGTACAGTGCTGATTCATGCCCCTCAAGAGGCTCACTGGCAATGAGATAATCCCCCATCTACACTGCATCTGCTTGACCCTCCTCCTGTGCTGTCCTGTGGGAGAAAACAGAACACTGCTGAGCAGGCACCTCTTTTTTGCCTCTTGATTACATTATCATTTGATTGTGACTTTCAGTTTAGCTTGTTATCCTAATCGACCACCTCAACACTTGATTGCGTAGTAGACCTGCGACGGCCAAAAGACTTTGAAAAAGAAAAACGTGGTTGAAAAACTAACAATGTGATTTCAGGTCATTGTAAAGCTATAGTGATAAAGATAGTTTGGTACTGATGTTGATAGACAAATGGAACCATGGGATACAGCACAGTACAGATATAAACTTACATATATAAGGACGGTTATTTTTTTTTTTATAAAGGTGTAAAAACAATTCAGTGATAAAAGAATTTTTGTTTAATCAAGTGGTGCTAGAACAATGGAATATCCATATGCAAAAACAGGATTCATTTTTCACACCATTTGCAAAAATTCCTTAAAATGGATCATTTATATAAAATCAAAACTGATGGGGCACCTGGGTGGCTCAGTCGGTTAAGTGTTTGCCTTCGGCTCAGGTCATGAGCTCAGGGTCCTGGGATCAAGCCCCATGTCATTGGGCTCCCTGCTCAGTGGGGAGTCTGCTTCCCTCTCTTCCCCTGCTTCCTCCCCTGCTCATGCTCTCTCTCTCTCTCTGTCTCTCTCTCTCAAATAAATAAAATCTTATAAATAAATAAATAAATAAATAAATAAATAAATAAATTAATAAATTAATTAAATAAATAAATAAATAAATTCAAAACTGAAAACTGTTAAATTCCCTTCAGAAATCATAGGAAAAATTTTTGTGATCTTGAGTTAGGCCAGTGATTCTCCAACAGGGGCAGTTTTGTCCCTCGGGGGACTTTTGGAAAAAACCTGGAGACGTTTGGTTGCTCCAGTGGGGAGGACATGCTACTGGCATCCAGTGGGATCCTGCAAACATCCACTACTGCACAAAGCAGCCGTTGGCGACAAATAATTATCTGGGTCAAAAGTCAACAGTGCGACTACCTAGAGACCCTCTGTTAGGACAAGTGTTCTTGAATACAACACCAAAAGCACTATCCATAAAACAAAAAAAGAAAAAAAGCCTGATAAAGTGGACTTCATTAAAATTAAGTACTACTCTTTAAAAGACATTGTCAATAAAGTGAAAATACTGACCAAAACTGGAGAAACTTTCCAAACCATATCTAATAAAATATTTGTATCCAAAATCTATAAATAAATATCGAAATAATAATTAGCAAACACAAACTACCCAGTAAAATTGAGTAAAATATGTGAACAGGCATTTTATAATAGAAAATAGATAAAAATGAGTACTTAAAAATGTTTTAACATCATTAGTCTTTAGGGAAATGGAAATAAAACCATAATGAAATACAACTTCACACCTATTAAAATGTTGCAAATTTGAAAGAATGACCATACCAAGTTTTGGTAAAGATGTGGAAAAACCAGAACACGGCTACACTGGTTTTGACGATGTAAAATGGTGCAATCACTTTGAAAAATCATTTGGCAGATTCTTAAAGTATTCTACATGTAGGTACCATATGATCCAGCCATCCCACTTCTATGTATTGAACTCAAGAAAAATGAAAGCATGTGTTCACACAAAGACATACACAAATGATCATAGCAGCTTTACTTGTAATAAGCCCAAACTGGAAACAACCCAAATATCTATTGTCTGGTGAATGGATAAATGAGCTGTGGTCTATTTATACAGTGGAATGCCTCTCAGCAATTAAATTAAAAGACATATGCATTACAACATGGATGAATTTTGAAATAACTATGCTGAATGAAAAGACCCAGGCTAAAACTCATGTATACTGCAAAAAGTTAATCACTAGTGGTCTGGCGATGGATGATAATCTGGGGAGAGGCAAAAGAAAAGGAAGGACATAGGGAAACTTTTCAGCATGATGGAGATGTCATTTTTAGATTGTGCTGATGATTTCACAAGTTAATACCTATGTCAATAATTTAAATTGTTCTCTTTAAATATATGAAGTTTGTTGTATGTCAACTATACTTTAATAAGCTACCCAAAAAGGGCAAATTAAACAACTAAACAGGTATACCAATCTAAAGACATTAAGACTATAACACCTAAGAGCATAATATTCAAACTAAAAAAATCAAAATCTGTTCACGACTGAAACCCCAATTCAAAAAACACATTTTTATATCTTGTTTAAGAATTCCGGGAACACTGTAGCACTTTAGAAAGATTTTATTTAAAACAAAGCTGATTTAAAATTGTATTTAATGGGGTGCCTCAGTGAGTTGAATGGCTGGCTCTTGATTTCGTTTCAGATCATGATCTCAGGGTCCTGGGATGGACCCCATGTCTGGCACCATACTCTGCTCAGAGTCTGCTTGTCCCTCTCCCCCTGCCCCTCTGTTCCTTCCCCCTCCCCGGCCCCCCTTCCCTCCCACCCCCTTGCACTCAAACATGTGCTGTCACTCTCTCTCTCAAATAAATAAATACATCTTTAAAATTGTATTTAATAAGTCAACCTCCGTCAACTGATAAAAAAAAAGTGTTGTGTATGGAAAAGCTTATCCCTTGAATATGATGGGTAGAAAGTGTCATTGTTGATAGTTTAAGTCCATTTTCCACAAGGCATAGAATTTCACACCTAGAACACTTGAATGTTCTGTGAGAACAAATCAATAACTGCAGTTGAGTTTCATGCCTGTGGCATAATGGAGAAGACACAGTTAAACATTATATGATAGATAGAAAGGACCATGGTTTTAATTTGAAATGATCCCCAACCATTGTGAATGGCCCCATCAATACCATCTGCTCCTCCAAGGAAAGTTCCCATTATTGCAGCTCTGAGTGAAGTCGGTTCTCTCCCATGACAGCAGAAGGTAAGATGCAGTGAGAAGCATTTGGGGAGCTCATGGTTGTTTGTAAAGCAGATGATTCTTCTGTTGACAATACTGGTTTGTGGACTCCTTCATGCTGGTCAGCAAAGGGACTCCTAAGACCTGAAGCAATCTGGGACCAAAGCAAAACAAAACCCAGAACTTCAGGCCCCTCTCCTCCCCAGCTTCCTACACAGAACACGTGCAAACAAATGTTTCTACCAATCTCTAATGTGATGACCCATGTATACAGCAGCAACTTCAAGCAATATTTTTATAGTGTTTATCCTAGCACAATACCCATGAAGCCGTTTAAGTAAATATTATTATGATATTTTCCCTATTTATTCTTTTTGCATTGTCTAAGCTGGAAGAAATTAAAGTGCTATCCAGGTAAAGCAATGATGCAACATTTAAAATTTTTCCAATGTAATTATGAAAGAATTAATGAAATTAATAGATACTGACAAAATTACACAAAAATTGTGAAATATGGTTGAGAAAAACATTAATTATCCAAACTTGACCTAAAGAAATATTGGCATTGGACAAGACACTCAATTTCACTGAACTCTAATTTCTATACCTCTGTTGTCAGACTAGATGTGAGGATGGCAAGAATGCTACAAAGAAAAACACAGTTATTTGCCTCTGTTTTAGGGAGGACGTGGTGTGTAATTACACAGTGCAGAAACCAGGGCTTCTATATAATATTTTACAGCTCCAGAACAAATTCACAATTTGTTCATTTTGTTCTGCACATCTTGGAATAGATAGATAGATAGATAGATAGATAGATAGATAGATAGATAGATAGATGTAATTGGGGGGATTAAATCTTAAAATTTAAGTAGAACCTAGTGTGCCTAAAGAGCCAAGAAAAACAGGTTTGCCAAATCTTCACAATGTAGGGCACTACAAAAATTTTCACATGTGGCAATCAGCCACCTTCTCTTTCCAGGAAAAGCTTACAAATTACAAATTACAATAATGGGTCACAAGTTAATAGCAACTGTCTTCTTTCCAGGAAAAGCTTACAAATTACAAATCACAATAATGGGTCACAAGTTAATAGCAACTGTCTCTGTGATGGTCATCCTTACACAGAGAACAAAATCATTCATTTCTATTCATAGATATATCGTTTACATTGATCTATTTTGAAGATGAGTTGAAAGTGACATCCTTCCATGGAGACTGAATAGAAAATATCAGTATTCTACCAAAAGTAAATTGCCATCCTAAGTAATTCATTAATTTGAAAATCTCTATTGTTCAGGGTTTATAATTTTATTTATTTATTTAGTAGATATATGTATATGTATATATAATATATAAAAATATATGCCTTTATTTCAAAGTTAGGTAAGTAGCTTCAGCTTTTTATGTAATTTTTCACAATATATTTGTCTATTGAAATATTTATGAATAACACATTATGTCTTCTAGACCTGTGACTTAACTACTAAATCTTGAACAAATTACTTACTTTATCTTTCCTTCGGCTTATTTTCTCATTTGTATAATAGCTCAAAAGGAAATTCTAAATATTAAATGAGCAAATAGAGGCAAAATACTTAGATTAGTGCCCA
The DNA here is from genome assembly GCF_023065955.2 of Ursus arctos. NCBI lineage: Eukaryota > Metazoa > Chordata > Mammalia > Carnivora > Ursidae > Ursus > Ursus arctos. Next base: position 28,336,241 of record NW_026622986.1, read on the forward strand.
GAATACAATAATTTTTCAAGACTTTTAGTTAAATAGCTTTACATATGCCAAACACTGTGGTAAGGATGGAAAAACTATGTTGTGATAAGACTATATATCCCCTAGCTTCTCAGAACTCAGAATTGAATACAAAACCCAATAGTAGTCACACATTATCATAGCTATTAATTTAACAAAAAATATTATTTTCATACAGACTATGTCAAAATGGACAAAATATGAAAACATATCAAACCCGGTGTTGTACAGTTTTTTTGTGTGTGTGCACATACATAAAACAGTACCTAGATACAGATAATAAAGCATCATGTGTATAATAAAGGCAGAAAATACTGTAGTTTACAGAAAGGATAATTCTGTATTCCACTTGTGTGATTACGGAGAATACAGAGATGAATAATGCTTTAATTTAATTTCTGAACATGACCATTGTATTTCTTTCTAGCCTTAAGATCGCAGGGTTTTAGGTAACTGTTGTAAGGTAACCACAGGGAATTCCAAAAAAGATGTTTCCGTTAAAACTATAGTTCCTGAAACAAAATAGTAAAATCCCAGTGATCACAAGAGAAAGGTCTGAAGGAATTCACTGAAGAACAAAGAAGTTGCCTAACACCGTAAGAAACAAAGTCATTATTACCAAATTCAGTATGATCCACTTTTCCTCCAGGAGGATTAGAGGAAATTTACTCATGGGAGGGAGGGAAGGAGGAATTAGTAAGGTTGATTTAGGTAGATATTTTGTTAGGTAAAATGTCCTCGTTAAGGGGACATTCTGTGCATATGCAAGGAAGTATATTTCCTGACATAGCATATGATGGTTTTCCACCTAACTAATGAAATTCTCTTTCTTTATTAGTTTGTCCTGAGGGTAGTAAAGGCATTTTGCAAACTATGCCTGGTTCTTTTCAAGCAATCTTCTGGCCAGTTTAAAAATAGTGAACATACACTTCTAAGAAAAAAGAAAACTCTAGTTACCTATATGGACTGAGTAATTGTTTTTAATTCACGTTTAAGTGTGCATATATGTATTTAATTGCAAATGGGTATGAGCCGTCATGCTCAGAGGTGCTCTGGAAACACAGGCTAATGAGTCTTGGGAGAGCAATGTGAGAGATAACATTTAAAGTGTTAGATCAAATGAACACATGCTCATTTCCTTCTTATCCGGAGGTGGCATTCAGATGCCTTACTGCGGATACATTATTTTTTTCACAGACAAGACATTTGGCTCCTTACTCAACTGCTTACTTGGGAAGACTTGCGAGTTGGCAACTATAGCCATTCCCCATTGTCAGAAATGAATAAAATTGCAAGTTTTAGGATGATTCTTTAAAAAAAAAAAAAGTCTTTTTGTTCTTTCACAGACACATATGGATCATTGAAAGAAGAAAGTGTTTTCCTTCTGTCTCTAATTAAGCTTTCATGCATCCCTGGCCTCCATTAAGTTAGAAAAGCAGAGACCTTGCGTAAATGAGATTACAGATGTGAAGATACTTGGAAACTGCAGAGCATTATACAATTCTAAGGCATAAACACTGCTGTAAATATTATAGATTCCCCATCTTGTCCATGAAATCATCACTAATTACCTTAGTATGTAATAATAAGCTTCTTCTTTCAAATCTCATTACTGCAGTCTTGCTAGTCATTCTTTAAAACAAAATATAAATTTCATGCCACTAAGAATGTGCTCAAACCATTCCATCAACAGGGAAAACTCCCCTCCTTGTTTTGCTTTCATAAAATCTTCTCACTCGTTTATTTAAAAATGCTAATTGATCACCTACTGTTTACTAGACAGTGTTCTGGGCCCTACAGTGCAGAAATCAAAGGGACAGAAATATTTTTACTTGGAAAGCTTAGTTCGTTTGCTTGTTTTCTCCCCTTTATTTCTTAAAGAAAAAGAAGGGAGGCCAGCAGGCTGGAACATGGTAGGCTAGGGGAAAGCAAAACGAGAACAATTTGCTTTTTTTTTTTTTTTTTTTTTTTTTGGTTCTCTACCACATGGGGAGCGTTGGTGCCATGGTAAGGAATATGGATTTCATTTTACATGTTACAGAAATATACCGGAAGGTATTAAGTAACAGGGAGTCATCGCCTGATTTATGTTTTTATAAGATTATTCTTTTTCTATTAGCACTGCCCTTAGACTCAGGCAACAGAAAGCCACTGCCTTGAGCCCCACCACTTAGGAAAGTCTGTATATCATAAACACACAAACAATAAATCTATTAAAGTTATGCCCACCTTTATCACTCAGAATATGACAAGCAGCACTGGCACAGGACAGCTTATCACCATAAATACCTGTTCTTGAGACAAATGGTGTTTAAACCCCAGGGCAATGCTTCTCCACCTCTCTTGCCCTATGTCCTTAAGACTAAAGGGGCCTGTGTTTGAATGTCATAGAAGTTTATGAGTTATACCCTTGTCAGAGTCCAAAATAGATGCCACCCCAGTGTGTGAGAAGGATTTGAGCAGCAGGAATAGTTAGGTAGGAGACAAGATGAAGACATTTATCTGTCACACCCATTTTCTCAGATGAATACTGAAACATCATTTTCTGGTAGCACCAAGCAGTCATTTCCTGGCATCTGTGTATTGTCCAATTCATGTTTATGTGAATACTTACAAATCAATGCACATATTTATAATCCAGGAATATTATAAAATTTGTAATAATTCTTGTCGTTTTGAATTTGTATAGATGTATATCTAGACTGGGAGGCAAGCCAGAACACTATAAAGCTCATGGACTAAACTGAGCCCACCTTCTGTTTATGTATATGGGTTTTAGCCACACTCATTTGTTTCCATATTTTTTATGTCTGTTTTTGTGTTACCATAGTAAGGTTGGGTTGTTGCTACTGAGATCCTGCAGCCAGAAAACTCTAAAATATTTACTACCAAAACCCTTACAGTAAGAGTTTTCTTTCATCTAAATATACATGAGTACAATGCTAATTCTTGTATATGGCTAGATTTTGCTTAAGAAATACAAAAAAAGTGGCTTAGCTGTGAAGGGTCACACAGATAATTTCCCAAAAGAAGTAGAAAACAATGCCTACACCAAACACATACTATTGGTAATAACAGCTTTACTCATAATATCCCCACACTGGAGAGAATCAAATGTCTTTTATCATTTTAATTGATAAGCTCATTGTAATACATCGACAAAATGGCATGATTCTCAGCAATAAAAAGAAATAACTTCTTCATATACCCAACAGCATGCACAAATTCAAAAATATTATGCTGAGTGATAAAAAGCAAACAAAAGAACACTTATTGCACAATTCCATTTATTTGGAATTCTGGAATTATCAAAATTACTTTACGTTTACAAGTAGTTTAGTAGTTGCCTGCAGCCCCAGGTATAGGGAAGGGAATTGACTGCAAAATTACCTAAGTTTGAAAACTACTAAAAATCTTTGGCTGAAACTCAAGGACAAAAGAAACAGATCTGTAATGATTGGCCTGATTTTATACACAGGGTTTTTAAGCCTAAAAGGAAAGTAGGGTTGAATTTTCCAAGTAGCTGTCTGCTTTGCTGAAAACCATGGGAAATGAGCTAACAAACTGGCGTCTCCTGCACTCTCTTCAGTGGAATAGGAATAAGAACAAACGTGCACATGGTGCAGGGTGTGGTAATACAAACAATGTGAGCAGTGTTTACTGTGATTGATACTGTTGCTTATCAAGATGTCCTTCTAGAAGGCAACCCACCAATTTCCCAATTTTCAGGACTAGGATCTATCAGCTATACATTGCTGTCTTTCCCTGGGAATTCCACTGAGCCTCAGAGACTTGTATCATCCAAGGTGGTGTCCCCTCCTGGAAGGCCATGCTTGGTCAATGGCTAGATAGCTGATGAAGGGATATGAAATCTATGATCCCATGTCCTGCCTTGGGACATCTATAAAGGACCAAGTTCTGAGCTCCCCATTGGATCCATAGTGTTACCTGCTCTCTATGCTCACTATTTGTGACCTAGTTTCCTAATAGGAGCATCTAGTGAAGGAAATTTCCATAAATTTCTCATCTCAGAGTCTATTTCCAGAAAACTCCTAGTCTTAAGAAATGGTCTATGAAGCAGATTCTAAACGGGATTTTCGTCCTGGATCACTCACATTGCAAGTTTGATTTTCTCTCTGCCCAGTCCTGCTTTTCTAGTCTCCTTACAGATGTACCTTCTGAATATACTCCCAGTAAACCTTCTGCAAGCAATTCACCATCTGGGTATCTATTTTCAGATAACTTAATCTAAGACAATGATATAACTTGTGACTGAAATCTTTGGCCAAATGCACAGAGGGACAGAAACCACAAGATTAAATTTAACAGAGCTAAACATACTCTGAACTTTCAGTTAAATACTGCATTTTGAAAATTTATACTTTTACCTCTGTGCAAAAATGTCACTAATGTCACAATTAAGGAATTCTTTAAAATGCATTAAACCACAAAGTTGAAAAGAATGAGAAACAACAAGAACAAATGTGCATAAAATGTTGGAAATTATAAACCTGATGGATGAGTGGTACCTGAAGGGTGAAAAAGGGGGAAATTCATGCCAACAAGTGATGAAGTCAATATTAAGCAAATTGATTTGCATCCCAGAACTCAAGACTCACAGGTTAGACATGAAATCAGCACTGATGGCAGGAATATAGATTGGGACTGAAAGCTCAAGGATTAAAGACTTTATAAGGCCTAATTAAGGTGTAAGGTCTCTTCTCCCACCCTGTCGATTAGAAGACTGCTCTGTCAATCCCAAGAGCAGGCTACATATTTAACTTATGGTGTCAGTTTAACAATAGAGGTTCTGGATGTAGAACACCAGCCATGGGTGAATGTGAAGGTACAACATTTCTAGTATATTATGAATTGTGAAAACATCCAGAGCCCTCTTCCCTCTTCTACCCTCAGAGCCTTCTATCCGCATTTTAATGTCTCATTGTTGAAGAGAGAAATGTAAATTTAATAAACACTTAAAAATAAGACATACAAAAAAAATGAGAATATAGAAACCAAAGACAATGCATGGAACAGAGGAATATTTCAAAATAAATATAATCAGTATACTCATTAAGAAAAATATTAACAGCTCCCCAAAATAAACGATAAGTTAGACAAGAAAAAAATTCTGAAAACAAAGAAAATTTATTGGAAATGAACAGTAACACCCCAGATACAAAATTCAGTAATATTGTTAGAAGACAAAATAAAGAAAATCTCACGTAATATAGTTCAAAATATCAAGAAAAATTAGTCCAAGAGAGACAAAATCCAAATAAGAGCTGTAAAAAGAGAACATAAAATATGGAAGAAAATAATATTATTCAAAAAATAATAAAAGAACCTGGAGAATTTGGCTCCACTTGTGAAAAGACACAAGAGAAAACAGCACTCTAATACAATCCTCAAGAATAAAACCAGATAATCTACAGAAGCATAACTTTCCTTGAGCCTATCAGAGAGTTGAAGTCGGATGATAACCAAGAAAAATGAATTCCAGTGTGGGTCAGTGTCCTTCCAGGAGAAACATCACGAAGACTGCTTTACCTTTGGCAGAAAAGGTACAAGCAGTGACTCTTCAAATGAGGTCTAGCAGAAAAAGCGAACAACTTGGGAAATTTCAGCTAAGATGGAAACCATGAAAGAGTCAACATGCTGGGAAAAAAAAAACATGAGAGAAAAATTAGGGGATTTCTTTTCAGGCTTATCAACACCACTAGACAAAACTGTAGAAAATATCAAACAAATAAGAGGGGGAGGGGAATCACATGTGTGTTTGTAGGAGCACCCATCTTCCAAAAATGGTGGGACAATAGCAAGCAGTGTAAGAAAAGTGTAATATAGACATAGAATGGGAGAAGGGGGTGGAAATATTCCAAAATTAGTAAAAGACATCAATCCCTTAATGCCCAAAAAATCAAAGAACCCAAATCATGATAAAGACAAAAATACATATCATAGTCAAAGTGCTTACAACCAAAGATAAAGTCTTAAAGACTAGCAGGAAGAAAGAAAGAGAGAGACACGTAGAAATAGGGAAAGAGAAAGAGAAAAAGAGGAAGTTCGTTAAGTGCTACTTACAGAAAAAAAAGGTAGGAATTATACCATGCTTGTCTGAAACTATACAAGCCAGAGAAAATGGGGAGACATAACTAATGTACTGAATAAAGAGAAAACAACCCCAAAACCCAGAATTCTATATCAAGTAAAAATATCTTTCAAAAGTCAACTTCCCCAACAACAACAACAAAAAAGGATTTTCTAAAAGAAACAAAGGTTGAGAAAATTCGCTGGGAGCAGGCTTGTTTCAAGAACTAAGATGACGGATGGACATTTGACATTACGTGCAATTTTTTTTTTTGAAAATTCCACCTTATAATGGTAAAAATAAAAGTAAATGTTGAGGACATCTTTCCTTATTTTTAATCTGCTTAAAATATAATCATCTGAAGGACTGGTCAGTAAACTACCTGCAGGCCAAACCCAACCCACTGCCTACTTTAGTGAATAATGTTCGATTGGAGCATAGATACACCCAATCATCTATGAATTGGCCATAGCTGTTTTCACCCTACAACAGCAGCGTTGAGTAGTGACAGAAATATTATGCCCTGTAAAGCCAAAAATATTTACTATCTGGCCCTTTACAGAACAGAGTACTGATCCTTGACCTAAAGATAAATAGTAACAAATTCTAGTAGAGTTAAAATATTTGTAAAAGTAAAATGTATAAAAAATGTAGTGCAAGGATTGGAAAGATGAATTGGAAGGATATTGCTACAAGGGTCTTATACTATGCATGAAGTGGTAGAACATTAATAAAAAGTTGTGATAAAGATGCCTGTTGTAAATGCTAGGTAGCGCCTAAAATCAATTAAAATCAGTTGTAATTAACATGCCAGTAATAAAGATGGATTAAAGTAATAGAAAATATGTAATTTTTTTAACAGGCAAAAAGAAAAAAGAATTAAGAACAGGTAGAATAGAGAATATATAGCAGGATGGTAGATTTCAATTCAATATACAGTTGACCCTTCAACAACCAGCAGATTAGGGGTGCCAACCCCCCCAACACATGCAGTAAAAATCCATGTATAACTTTTTATTCCCCAAAAACTTTACTAATAACAAACTATTGACTGGGAACCTTACCAATAACACAACAGTTGATAATATGTATTTTGTATGTGTATTGTAGTATGTTATAATAAAGTAATCTAGAGAAAAAATTTTATTAAGAAAATCATAAGGAAGATAAAGTAGATTTACAGTACTGTAATGGATGTTTTGAAAAAAATCCACATGTAAATGGACCCACACTGTTCAAACCTGGGTTGTTCAAGTATCAACTGTGTTGCTAATTACATTAAATATAGAGGGTTGAAACACAGTTAAAAGACAGTCATGTCAGACTAGGGGAAAAAATGCAAGACCAGGCTGTATGCTGTCTATAACAAACCTTCTTTAAATGTAAAACATAAGTAAGATAAAATTTAAAAATTAAAAATGATTTATGATGTAAGCACTAATATAAGCCATGTGGAATGGCTGGATGAATATTGGACCAAATATATTACAGAACAAGGGATATTACTGGTAATAAAGGGGGACATTACATGATAATTAAGGGGTCAATTCACCAAGAAGACATAATCCTAAATCTCTATGCACCAAACAACAGAAATACCTCAAGCAAAAGTGATGAAACTCGAAAGAAAGAAAATTGGCCATTACAGTAAGAAAGTTTAACAGAGCTGAAAGACAGGGATTTGCAGTTAAGAGAGGAGAACAAAGAAGAAAGGGAAGAGAAGAAAAAGACAAGTTCCAGGTCACATCAATATGAAATTTCAGAACATTTATGAAAATAAAATCCACAGTTTTCAGGCAGAGGGAGAAAAGAGCACAAATGGAAAGATCAGATGAGCATCAAATTTATTAAAGCCATACTGGAAGCTAAAGGTCATGCATTGATGGCTTCAAAATTATGAGGAAATCTTTCCAATGTAGCACTTTCTATACTGAGCAAACTGTCAATCAAGATATTAAACAAAATTTTCAGTCCTCACACACCCCTTCTCAGAAAGCAAATGTAAAACACACTTGATGAAACCAAAGACACTGACCAGTAAAAGGAAAGACAAAAGAATGAGAAAAGATCATCTCCAAATACAGGAAATACGAGTGGAATTCATGGTATGATGGTTAATGGAGGTCCCAGGATGAAACATATCAGAAACCAGGTCTTCAAATAATATAAATTGGAATGGGGACAAGGGAGGATTCTAGGAGGAAGTTGGCAAAATAAAAATGTTTTTTAAAAGACCGAATAATTCATATCTGAAACAACAAAAATCAGATTTTAATTCTACCAGAAAATTATACAGTATTTTTTTAGTAAAACAGAGAATTGAGCTATTAAAAAAAAAAAAAAGAAGTAAGTATTAACTCAAGGGAAAGCAAGTAACTGATTAATAGTAGCTGATATTTCCATAGTCATAATAAGGAACCCTAAATATTGATTTAAAAATATCCTAAAAGAATTTGCATGGCAAATAAGCTAATTCTAAAATTCATATAGAAAAGTAAAACACCAGAAATTATCAAAATAATTGCAATAATGATAATAATAGCTAATACTTAAATAGTACTTCTCTTTAGTCTTCCCCAAAATCTTAGGTAGTACAGTTATTAACTCAATTTTTTTTTTCATATACGCAAAGTGAGTTACAGATTTTAACTTCCTCAAGATTGTGCAGGTGGTTAACAGTGTAACTGGGCTTTGAACCCAGCTGTTTGCATCTAGAGTCCTTGCACATAACCCTTGGGCTGTGCTGAATCCCCATCATCATATGTCAGTATAGTTGACCCTTGGACAACACGGGTTTAAACTGTAAGGTCCAGTGGGCTATTAGTTGTGAAGTTCAGGGGAGTCAAAAGTTATATGCAGATGTCTGACTGCCTGGGGGGTCAGTACCCCTAAACCCCATGCTGTTCAAGGGTCAACTATACTTATAAAAAGCTCTAGTAATAAAAAAAAAAAAAATGTTGGTTTATTTATAATAAAAGAGCCAAAAAATGCAGAATTAAAAAAGAAATCTGTCCATAAATATATGCGAACCTGACTCAACATGCACTGCAAATAAATGAGAAGTTGATGGGGTGTTCAGTAAATGGTGTGGTAATTAAATTGAAAAGAAAGAGAAAGGCAGTCACTGGGATAAGTGGTATTCATAAACTAAGGTCTTATTTTATTAAAGCAGACAAAAAAGCTGATTTTTTTAAGTTTGTGGGAATTATCCAATAGTGATGGAGGAACTGATGGGGTAGAAGGGAGATTATGTGCGGAAGCTAAATCCTTAAGAATTGAGATGGGAGTGGAGTGATGAATCAACCTCTTATCGGATAGCCTTCCTTCCACTGTAGTAAGAAAAGGACAAATGTCATATCCAGATGCCTATAGTTGTGCAAATTTGATAACAGGTAAGACAGGTTTTGTCTGATTATTCGTAATTTCTTAAAAGGAAGTGACACCTAAGTATGGTAGGAAATGAAGAAAGAGGGAAGAAGCATCTAGCATGGAAGAGTTAACTTGAAAGTGAAGAGCTACCAGATACGATGGAGCTCTCCTTAAATGCCCATGTTCATAAATTTAATAGTGAAACAATGTGATTTTTCACGTTATGTTTATTTAATTTACTTTAGAGAAGTCAGGTGCTTGAATACTTGAATGTTTGGGATTTAATGAGGTTATATTCTTGAGAAGGATAGGAACAAGTTTGGTGATGTTGACAGGGGAGTGATCATGGGCAAAGTGCCTGGAATCCACACTTGGTGGTGGGAATTAATGGGCACTGAGGTACAGCAAGCTACAATGGGCAATGCAAAGTGGATGAGTGAATGGGTTGGAAGTTCCAAAAATGTTCAAGACTTGTCACAGTGGGGTCAGAGAAGATGGTGGTTTTATGGGCTCTAAAGTTTGTATTTTGGGGGCCCCCTCCTTGAATAAGAGCAAAAGAGAATGCTTTTTAAACTTCTACAAAAATATGAGACCTTGTTGCTGGGACTTTACCAGGGACTTGGATGGGGCTCTTACAAGTGAACCATCAAAAGTGTAATCCTTATTAGATTCATAATTAGCAGGAGAGCAGATGCTTATAAGAGAGTAGGAGACACAAAGTGTAGATTTCAAAGGTGTTGCAATTACAAGTGGAGACAAACAAATTCCTTTTTTTTTTTTTTAATATGGGGGAGAAAAGACCATTGGAATTGAAGAAGAAGAGAATCAGGAATGCAAATATGTGTATTAGTTATTCCAAAGGATGTGGGGGACACATAAAAGTATATGCCAGAAGGAGAATGAAGAGGTAGTCAGCAGTCTGGACACTAAAGCTATCAATTGTCTTGTTTGATTGTCTTGTCTTGTTCCCAGTCATCTTGGGAACTTTGCATAAGTTCTTTATCCCCTTCTTTATTTTATTGAATATGGGCTAAGAGGTTGGGCCAAAAGAACCAAAAATACATTGTCAAAAGAAAAAAAAAAAATAGAAGTTTAGTTGTTGTTGTTTCTCCCCCCTTCTTCTTCATGTAGGAGTCCAAAGGCAGGCAAACTCCAGGGAAAGTAAAAGCCATCCCTAACCTGACAAGACTAGTTTACATGTTCCCATATATCCCCACAACATCCTATACTTACTTTTGCTCCTTTAGTTTATCCTAAGTTCCTTCTGTCTTGTTTCATCATTTTCTGGGGTATTGTGCTTTACCTTAGGTTCAAAGTTAGCTCACAATCACATGCATGTTTTCTCTGTTTAAGGAAGTGATGTGGTGAAACACTCTTCAGATTGCATTCATGAGAGCTTGGTCAACTCTTTAGCTGGAGTCATGGTCTGTATATGGGTGGTCTTGTGTCCTGATAATGATGATGCAGTACCAGGGCGTTTATCACTAAAAGTAAAAAGGGAAGTAGAAGTTGGGCATAATTAACAATCTCTGTCATACTCCTCCATTAATACAACATTTCAAGGCGTCATACCCTCTAGGTAGTGATTTCTAACCCAACAAACTGGGCTGTGTGACCCTTCTATATAATACCTACCCTGTGCTTATACATGTGTTAACACCTGCCATAGTGTTTATTCATCATTACCTTCCTCTATATGTTCACAAACATTTACAATTGACTAAATGTAGGAAAGGACAAGTAACTCATGGGTCCCTTTCATCAGTAGGTTGCTTGCCCATTTCTACTTTTTTTTTTTTTTTTTGGCTGCTCCCTTAAGTGCTCTCTTTTTTACCCTTTCTTCCTTCCTACAGTGTTAACCTCCCATACAGTAACACATATTAGAACTCAAAAAAATGTTAAGATCTGTAGATTAAATATATTAAAAAATAATTGTGGTAGAGTGCTAAATAATGTACTATTGGTTAAAATGAAATAGAAACTAATTGAATTTGAGATATAATAAATTATTTCATGGAAAAGGCATTCAGAATAATTAGAAGGGCACCTGGGTGGCTCAGTTGGCTAAGCATCCAACTCTTGATCTCACCTCAGGTCTTGATCTCCAGGTTGTGAGTTCAAGCCCTGCGTTTCAATGGGCAGGGTGCAATGTTTCACCACATTAATTCCACACTGGGCATGGAGCTTACTTAAAGAAAGAAAGAAAGGAAGAAAGAAAGAAAGAAAGAAAGAAAGAAGGATAATGGGAAAGAAATCAGAGGGTAGTTAAGGTGAAGGGAACTCTCCAAATATTAATATATTAATCACTTTCTTTATTCACTTGCTCATTAAGCATTTATTGAATGCTTATAATATATAAGTACTTAACCTATATAATAATTACAGAGGACCTATTCACTTTTTCTGTATATGGAAAGCCCACCAGATGAAATTTTATTAGAGGTTTGAGGAAACCAATATAAAATAAATAGAAAGATAGTCAAAACTTTTAAATGTATTATCTTAAACTAGAAATTTATGGATCTCACATTATTTCTTATTTTGAAAGATTCCTATCTTTTGGCATCAACAATAAATCAGCATTTTCAGGTTGTACCAATTGTTTTATGGCTTTTGAAGTAACTGCAAAGGACACTACTGACAGGCTTTCAACTATATCCCAGACCAAAACAATAAAAATAAATAGAAAAAAACACAATATAATCTTTCTGACATTTCCATGAAAATTGAATGGTCTTCTTCTACAAACACAGAAGAGCAGTTTCATTATTGAATGCCAAGGATCACATATCCATAAAATACCAAGAGATTTTGCATGTCATTCAATCACACAGCTGACAATCTTAGAAAAAAAAGAAAAGAAAAAAAAAAAAAAACCTGCTTTTCAATGAGATGGAATGCTTTAATGAGCTAATTAGTTAGCTTAGGAGGGTGGTTCTGTGACATTACTTACAGAATTACTCTGAAATCTACCTATTCTTTCTGTTAATTTACAATAAATCATTTTACTTTATGGATCTAACTCTAATATTTATTTTAAAAACAGAAATCCTATTTAATAGCATTTTCCTTGTATGGCAGGCTATTGATTTTTATCTCGTAGTGATTTTAATACTTTCATTCTGAAATATTTCATTCTATTTAGTGGAATATGATGAGCTCTACCATCAGTGTAAAAAGTTCGGCCTATAGATTGATGCAGATCAAGGTGGAAATAAATGGTCATGATCATCGTGTTTGTTCCATTTTCGAGTCCCCTTTTCAGACTTAACTTAAACAGTGCTGTACCCTTAAAGACATGGAGGACAGTGACCATTGCATCTTTTGCTGGTTTCCGATCATATCACAAAAGACTTACCATATACGCAGTGTTCAGGAAAGAAAGCTGACTACATGAAATTTTAGCAGTGAAAATAAAAATCAGCACTTCCCAGAGCCCTGTTTAGATAACCCTTTGATGTGCTAGGACAAGTCAAAATGAACATGGGGGCAAGGAGGAGAGTGGGTCTAAGTATCAGGGAAAACACAGCCGACCATCAACAACAAAGAATCGAATGGAAAGAGAAGGGAATATTTTATACTAGGGTAGTTGTTTCTGATGGAGTTATTCTGTCTGGCTCCATGTGTATCATTGAGAAAGTATGTGTTGTTCAGCTGACTTAAAGGGCCATTACGTAAAACTCATTACTTGTCTCTCATCTACCTTGAATTTTCCAGCAAAACAACTATTATATTTTTCAAGTCTGTGCTATCATTTCTCTTTTTTGTTGTACATGCTGCCATTCTTCTCTTATAGTAACTGACTCCTCCACTTCCTATAGTCTCACATAGATTTCAAGACAAAGCTTTAACAACTTCTCTTCAGAAACACCACTGCAGTTAAAGTAGATTTCCTGCATTATTCTCCCTGCATACATATGGCCTAAAAACATGTTTCAGTCACTGTATTAGTCAGGGTTCTCCAGAGAAACAGATGTACATATAGATATAGATCACAATCACGTGACCCAATTCCTTAAAACAAATCTTTGTATATCTATGTATCTATATACCTATCTACAGATCAATCTCTCTCTGCCTCTCTCTTTCCACACATATATATGGAGAGAGAGATATAGATATAGATACATAAAGAGAATTATTTTAAGAAATTGGATTGTGTGATTTTCTGTATCTATATAACGAGATAAACATTAAAAAACTTATTTTAAGGAATTGGATCACATGACTGTGGAGGGTGGCAAGTACAAAATCTGATGGGGCAGGCTGGCACATTGGGGACTTAGGAAAAGTTGCAGCTTAAGTCCAAAGGCAGTCAGCTGGAGAACCAAAAAGAACCAATATTTCAGGTGAATACCTAAGGCTGTCTGCTAGAGAATTCCTTCTTGCTCTGAGGAGGTCAACCTTTTCTCCGTGAAGGCCTTCAACTGATCAGATAAGGCCCACCACCATTATGAAGATCAGCAGTCCACTGATTTAAATGTCTCATTCAAAAACACCCTCCCAGAAACATCCAGAATAATGTTTGACCAAATATCTGGACACAGTGCCCCCACCAAATTGGCACATTAAAACTAACCACCATAGCCACCATTGTCTCCTCAGTTTCTAACACAGTGCTTAATTCAATAGCCACTTACTACATGTTAAATTAAGAAACAAATCTAAGCTGTTAAGCTCTGTCAAAGGACAAAAAAGTCTATGTCAATGTCTAGAAGACAATGGTTCTGCACTGTAGGCAGACTAGCAGAATTGGGCTAATATAATAGGTTTAGTTAGAAATTTTATAAGAACAGAAGATTGATTAATGAAATCAGATTGTTATTTTGCAGGGTATGAATGTCAGCACACAGGTGAAGAGTCTACTGCTATAGGAAGGCTTTCTATGAAGGCATTTAGGCTCTATACCTATATATTGGCTATCATCTTGGCTCTGTCACAAGTCAGCAATCTACTCAGTGTTTCTTTTAAAACTATAAGAGTTAAAGTCTTAAAATGTATGTGTGCATGTTATATCTATTCAATACTGTTAAAGGCAGAGAAAATCTGACACACAAAATACATCCTAACATCAATTGCTTTTTTTAGCTTCTGAAAGAGCAAGTGATAATCCATAACCTGAAACACACATGTTTTAGAAAAAAAGTTTAATAATCCAATGAGTATTACATTACAAAATGAAAGTGTACACAATCAATTTCTAAATTTGTTGTTAGAAAAATCAGTCTTTTGATGCAGATGAAAGATATTTTATAAAACCCATTTCTTGTGGCTTTTTTTTTTTTAATTTAAGTTCTACTTAGTTGACTTACAGTGCAATATTGGTTTCAGGAGTAGAGTTCAGTGGTTCATCCTTCACTAATAATGCCCAGTACTCATAGCACCTGCCCTCTTTAGTATCCATCACCCATCTATCCCATCCACCACCCACCTCCCTCCATCATCCCTCAGTTTGTCTCTATAGTTAAGAGTCTTCTATGGGTTGTTTCCTTCTCTCTCTCCTTTCCCCTCTCCTGTTGTGTTCATGTGCTTTGTTTCTTAAATTCTGCATATGATATTTTTCTTTCTCTGATTGACTAACTTCTCATAGCCTAATGCACTGTAGCTCCATCCATTTCATTGCAAGTGACAAGATTTCATTCTTTCTGATGGCTGAGTAGTATTCTATTCTATGCATCAGTTGGTGGGCATTTAGGCTCTTTCCACAGTAGTTTAGCTATTGTTGATAATGCTGCTATAAACATTGGGATGCATGTATGCCTTCAAATGTGTATTTTTGTATCCTTTGGGTAAATACCCAGTGGTGCACTTGCTGGATCGTAGCATAGTTCTATTCTTAGATCTTTGAGGAGCCTCCATACTGTTTTCCAGAGTGGCTGCGGTAGTTTACGTTCCCACCAACAGTGTAAGAGGGTTTCCCTTTCTCCACATCGTCGCCAACACCTGTTGTCTCCTGTGTTGTTAATTTTAGCCATTCTGACAGGTGTGGGGTGGTATCTGGTCATGGTTTTCCCTGATAATGAGTGATGTTGAACATCTTTCATGCATCTATTAGCCATCTGGATGTCTTTTTTGGAAAAATGTCTATTCATGTCTTTTGCCCATTTCTTAACCGATTATTTTTTTTCGGGGGGTTGTTGAGTTTAATAAGTTCTTTAAAGATTTTGGATACTATGGGCTAGCCCGGTGAAGGGTATTAAGGAGGGCACATATTTCATGGAGCCCTGGGCGTTATATGCAAACAATGAATCATGGAACACTACATCAAGAACTAATGATGTACTGTATGGTGACTAGCATATCATAGTAAATAAATAAATAAATAAACAAACAAACAAACAAATAAATAAATAAATAAATAAATAAATAAGAGCGAACAAGGAATCAGGAGCTATGAAAGAAAAAAGAAGATTTGGATACTACCCCTATATCAGATATGTCATTTGCAAATATCTTCTCCTATTCCATAGGCTGCCTTTTAGTTTTGCTGATCGTTTCCTTTGCCATGCAGAAGCTTTTCCCTTGTGGCTTTTGTGATCTATAATTCAGCATAATTTGTATTTTGAACTTAATACCTCATAATATACTTCCACTAAATTGTAATCTTTAATATTGTTTAATATCCTAATTTGTTGAGGGGTTTCTTAGTAAAGTTCATAAGATAGAAGAATCTGTTTTACAGTCATGATATATAAAATAAATATAGAGCATTATATCTACATCGTAATAGATTTGTTTACTTTGGTACTTCAAATACTCATATTAACAGCCAATTTCGTTACTTTTAATAATCCATTTCTGAGGAAAGATGTTATCAATTTCTGCCTAAAGAAAATGAATAAATACAAAAATATTACAAGTTGAAGATGAAGTTATATTTTAAGATAGATGAGTGGAAAATGAAGCATTATCTGAAGAATGCGTGTGAGGAATATGCTTTATTTCAGGTACCTTAGTAAATCTGCCTCTTAACCTTAATTATCAGATTTAATTCTAATGTTTTACTTAACTGAACAAAATATGGCTCATGTTCATGTTGTGTATGTGTAAATCTTTGACTCTATTTTCTGATCGTCAAGGTAATAAACATAAAATTTGTGGCATCTGATTCTTTTTAAAAATTCCTGTAAAACTCCACACTCTAAAACAACAACAAAAACAAAATAAAAACCCAGAGAAAAACCTTTCATTTATAGTCACATTTTTACATTTTTGCTTCAGGAGTTCCACACATGGGAGAACAAACTTTTGCTGAAATATCTATAGTAATGGGAAGGTCACAAGATCCTGACAAGGCACACTCTAACTTCAGGGGGTTCCAGCTGTCACAAAGTCAGTCCTCCTTACCCAGAACTCCCCCTCCTCCATTAGCCTTCCGTCTTTAGCTCTAGCTTTGTCTGTAGGGGGCTGCTTCCAGCATCTGATCCAGACTCACAACCCTGGGGTAAACGGGGTCATTTGAGAGTCTACTAGGAAGGGAATTCTACCCCTGATAGTTGAAGCAAGAAGATCCAGAAGGGCATATGCATTTAAAGTTTGGGAATGAGCAAGCTCAGAAGTTAAATCCTGTCCTAAAAAAAGGGGGAGTGGGCAGGAATGCCTTTGACAGAGCCAAGAGTTAGGACTGGATAAGAACTGGAAAGAGGTCAGGAGCAAGCGAGGGATGTCTTCTAACGCAGTTAGCATTGCCGCTGGGTACTCAGCCATGTATGTGCATCGAGACTACTAAATGTTATAGAGTCAGGGTACATTATTATTTCTACCATTCCTGACAGTTTCAAGTCAACTCAGTCTCATAGTTACTCTGCTGAAACATGCCCTACTTTTTCCACGTCCTTTTGAAACTAGTGAGATAGACTGAGTGACCAATGTAAAGTGGTACTATCACTTTAATGGATAAAGACACTATATTCCTATAAATAAAGCCAAAACTTATATGAAACTTATATGGGCTTTTTTGGAGAAACTTAATTGACTTGTACTGAGTGTAAAATCAGCTGCATCCTACAGTATATATACATTTCCTCTTTCTGGACCCCAAGTTTAAGACCTACATTTTTTTCTGTTAAATTTAATTCTGCCAGATTTGACCCAATATTCAAGACTACAGAGACTGTTTTAGATTCTGATTCTATTAACCCAAAATTCTAACTATCTCTCTAGCTTTATGTCATCTACAATTTTGAAAAGTACATGTATTAACTGGCAGAAAGTTCATAGTATAATTGCAGTAGTTTCTTTCAGCACAAGATTATCCCCAACAATGTTTCCCCTATGTTACCTAGACTTTGCCAGTTTTAATGTTTATTTTTGTGTCCTTTCATTGCAGCCCTTTCAGAAAGTAATTTCTTCCTACGTAATTAAATAAATAATAAATTAAATCTGTATATGCTTTTAATCATTTATCTCAAAAATAAATATACCAAGCACTTATAAAGTGCTTAGAAATAATAAGTCATGTAATCCTTAAAACAACCCTATGTGGTAAGTATGTATTATCTTTAGCCCATTTTACAAATGAAGAAACTGAGGTACAGGGGAGTTGAGTGACTTTCCCAAAGTCTTGAAACTAAGAAGTTGCAGAGCTGCATTTGACTTCTGCGATTCCTTTCTTCAGAGTCCATGCTGAGAATCACCAGTCTCTACTGACTTGGACATTATCCTAATTGTTAAATAAGATAAGCGCAGGAAGAGCCCTGAGATCTGATTCTAAGATGACCCCACATCAGACGAAGCAGATGTACTAAGGGCCGATAGTATGTGTGTCTTGACATGGGGTGAAGCAAAGGTCTAACTGCGAGTTCTCCCCCCTCTGCTCTCTGGGATAATAACCTTAGTCAAACAACTCTTCTTCCCAAGGGGATCAGGTGTGGTTCCTAATTGTCCTTGAAAAGCAGGTTTCAGGCCCTGCCAGACGTGAAATTTTTCAAACAAGCCAGTCACGTTCTTCCCCAGGAGCCAGGGATCACTGCTACCTTTTGATACTACGAAGTCTGCCTCCCACCTCCCAAGCCTGCTCAGTATATTCTTGATTCAGTCCATACCCATGTGCCGTGTATGACATGCGCTGTCCTGCTCTCCTGTGCTGTAGGTCTGTGTGATCGACAACCGGCCTTCTATCTTATCTATCCAGTGTCAGGTGTATTGCCTTTTCTCATCCCCGTTACCTCATGGCAGGAAACCCTCCTTCATCAACAGGGTGGATAAGAAGTGTTTAAAACAAACACCATATGAACATAAGCAAAACAAACTAGACACATCTATAAATTCACCCATTTGTAAAACAAAAACATAATTCTGCGGATGCCCTATTAACTCAGTCTTCATGGTTTTCAGCTAAATTATTAATTTACTTCTTAATGTGTTGTTGGAAAATGGCACTGTCATGATGATTCTTTCTGTGACATTTCACCCAACAGGCATTCTCCAGTGTCAAGTGTTCAGAGATTCATTAGTCACTCAACTATTTTTGCACCTCTTCTGCCATATGCAATGTGGCCACAAGCAAGGCAGTAACTTAATGCTTAATAAGATGCCGTCGTGACTTTTGCCCATTTCTAGTTTTAAAAGCAAAACCAAACAACGTTTGGCTTTTAATGAGCTCCTAATACTAATGTTAAAATACAAAATCATTTCAAATTCTAAATGACTGGTATCAAATGGATGCTATAATTTAAATGGCATCGTAACAGTATTTTAAAATGTTTGATGCACAAGACACCATAAGTTAAATTATAAGCATCTGTAAAGATGAGGGAAAGAAAGATTTTGTCACTTTTTAAAATTTCTTAATTAAAGATTTTTCCAATTTCTTTTGAATAGATTCTTCCCTTGCATCAGTGAGAGAATTTTCTGAATGTCAGTTTCATTTTTTTTGGCATATTTAGATGAAGATGGTGTAGCTGTGGTTTGATTAATCAAGTTTCTTAATCTCCTATTCTAAACCAACGATTTAAGCTTAAATATGTGAAAAATACTTTATATTTTAGAATAATGCATAATTTAATTTTAAAAGAATAAGTTTAAAAAAAAATTAGAAAGGTTTTTTTTTAATAAAAAGTTATTACAAAAGAAGACAATGATGTGTACTTATATCTTGTGTTTCTTTAGGGAGCAAGTAAAACTTCAGAATTTCAATATAGCAATTTATTAAATGATAATTTGTTTACAATAATTATAGCGGTATAGGCAAAAATAATATAAGTGCAAAGTGCTGACAGTAAGCTATGTTATTAATCTCTGAAAATCTCCATATCTGTACCCTAAAGCTTTTTAGAAAATTTTTTTTTTAAATTTAAATTCAATTTAGTTAACATATACTGTAGTATTAGTTTCAGAGGTAGAGTTCAGTGATTCATCAGTTGCATATAACACCCAGTGCTCATTACATCACATGCTCTCCTTAATGACCATCACCCACTTACCCCATCTCCCTGCCCACCTCCCCTCCAGCAACCCTCAGTTTGTCCCCTATACTTAGGAGTGTCTTATGGTTTGCCCCCTCTCTGTTTTTATCTTCTTTTATTTTTTCTCCCCTTTCCCTAACTTCATCTGTTTTGTTTCTTAAATTACATATGAGTAAAATCATATGGTATTTGTCTTTTTCTGAGTGACTTATTTCAAAAGGGTTCCCCTTTGTCCAAGTCCTTGCCAACATTTGTCATTTCCTGAGTGGATAATTTTAGCCATTCTGACTGGTGTGAGATGATACCTTATTGCGGTTTTGATTTTTATTTCCCTTATGCCAAATGATGTTGAGCCTTTTTCATGTGCCTGTTGGTCATTTATATGTCTTTTTTTATTTTTAAAAAATACATATTTATTTATTTGAGAGAGAGAGAATGAGAGAAAAAATGTGAGCAGCTAGAGGGAGAAGCAGACTCCCTACTGATCAGAGATCCTGACGTGGGGCTCCATCCCAGGACCCCGGGATGATGACCTGAGCTGAAGGCAGACACCCAACTGACTAGAGTCACCCAGGAACCCCCATTTACATGTCTTCTTTGGAGAAATGTCTTTTCATGTTCTGCCCATTTCTTGACTGGATTTTTTGTTTTTTTGGGTGTTGAGTTTGATAAGTTCTTTGTAGATTTTGGATACTAGGCTTTTATCTGACATATCATTTGCAAATATCTTCTCCCATTCTGTAGGTTGGCTTTTACTTTTGTTGATCTTTTCCTTTGTTGTGCAAAAACTTTTTATCCTAATGAAGTCTCCATAGTTCATTTTTGCTTTTGTTTCCCTTGCCTCTAGAGGGGTGTCTAGCAAGAAGTTGCTGAAGCCAAAGTCAAAGAGGTTGTTCTCCTCTAGGATTTAGATATATTCCTGTCTCACATTTATGTCTTCTATCCATTTTTAGTTTATTTTTGTATATGGTGTAAGAAAATGATCAAGTGTCATTCTTCTGCATGTGGCTGTCCAATTTTCCCAGCACCATTTCTTTAAGAGACTGTCTTTTTTTCCATTGTATATTCTTCCCTACTTTTTAGAAGATTAGTTGACTATAGAGTTGAGGGTCCATTTCTGGGCTCTCCGTTCTGTTCCATTGATCTATGAGTCTGTTTTTGTTCCAGTACCTGTGTCTGTCTTTGAGTCTGTCTTGATGAGTACAGCTTTGTAATACAGCTTGATCTCTGGAACTGTGATGCCTCCAGCTTTGGTTTTCTTTTTCAACATTATCTTGGCTATTCAGGGTCTCTTCTGTTCAAAAAAAATAGAAATGGAAGGAAAACTTCCAAAGTCATTTTATGAAGCCAGCATTACCTTCATCCCCAAACCAGAAAAAAGACCCCACTAAAAAGGAGAATTGTAGTCCAATATCACTGATGAACATGGATGCCAAAATTCTCACCAAGATCCTAGATAATAGGATCCAACAGTACTTTAAAAGGATTATTCACCACAACTCAGTGGAATTTATTCCTGGACTGCAGGGGTGGTTCAGCATCCACAAATCAATCAATGTGATACATCACATTAATAAAAGAAAGGGCAGGAACCATGTAGTCCTCTCAATAGATGCAGAAAAAGCATTTGACAAAGTATAGCTTCCTTTCTTGATAAAAATTTTCCACCATATAGGGATACATACCTCAATATCATAAAACCCATATAGAAAAGACCCAAAAAAATATCATCCTCAATGGGGAAAAAATTGAGAGCTTTTCCACTAAGGGCAGGAATATGACAGGGATATCCGTTCTCACAACTGTTGTCAACATAGTACAGGAAGTCCTAGCCTCAACAATCAGACAACAGAAAGAAATAAAAGGCATCAAAATCGGCAAAGAAGTCAAGCTTTCACTCTTCACAGATGACATGATACTCTGTGGAAAACCCCAAAGACCACAAAAAAATTGCTGGAACTGATACAGGAATTTAACAACGTAGCAGGATATAAAATCAATGCACAGAAGTTAGTTGCATTTCTATACACTAGCAATGAAACCGAAGAAAGAGAAATCAAGCAATTGTTCACATTTACAATTGCACCAAAAACCATAAGATACGTAGGAGTAAACCTAACCAAAGAGATAGAGGACCTGCACTCTGAGAACTATAGAACACTTATGAAAGAAATTGAGTAATATTCAAAGAAATGGAAAAACATCCCATGCTCATGGATTGGAAGAACAAATATTTTTAAAATGTCTATGTACCCTGAAACCTTTATCACAGAAAATTTTTAGACAACTCAGAGAATCAACAGCATATATTCCATTAGTCAGAAGTACAAAAATGTCATCATGATTTATTACAGCCTCTTGTAAATGCTACCATTCATTCATGAAAACACAAGAATAAAAACAGGAAATAATATGTAAGTATTTGTATGAAAAATGTTTTTGACAATTCACATCCCTTGAGAGGGTCTGAGTTTTCTCCAGAGTTCCTCAGATATCACTGTAATAACCACTAATAAATTAGAAAGAGTGAAAGATCAGAGGATCTCAGTTTCAAATTATTCTTACAGTTTCATTTAATTTTAGTAAAATATGTTACATCCTTTTATGTTCCTATATACCTGAATTCATCAGGTCATTACATAGGTAGGAAAAACACCAATTAAAATCAATCTCTTTTTTTCACAATATGTGCATAGAAAGTTTTATTGACACATTTTCATTTTTAATAGTCTTTTGTTAATCTTTTAGCCTTCAGTCCGCATACTATTTCTTTAAACTATATCTCTGTGTATATATACACATACATTCCTACATATAAACTATGCATATATTACATTATTTACATATTATGTAACATTAATAAATATTAATTATCCTTTGATAAGTAGTTATCTAGACTAATCTATGCTATTCATTCTTAAACAAAAAAACCTGCAAGTGCTATGTTGTATATCTTCTACCTGGGTGTCTATCACTTCATGTATTAATTCATATATTGATTTAGTGTGTCATTACTGGTCACAAAAGTATGAAGGAATTGTATTTGAAAAGAGCAAACAACTGCTGCAGGTGGGTTATAGTAGGTCACTCCAGGTCAACATTTCCATTGCACCAAGTATCAAAAAGGCAGAAAACCAGTTGCAAACACAGGTATGGGAGCAATGATGACCAGAGCAAGAGCGATGGGGAACCATTCATAGGGAAATGACAAACATGACATGACAACCAGCTATTGTTTCCTCTAGGGAGATTAACTATCTGCCTATCATCTGAAGAGCACAGCTCAAGATCATTGATAAAGGAAAGAGAAATAAGCACAAATTTTGCTGTCACTGAGTGGAGATTCTAGGATCAATTGAAATTTTGCATGGGTAACTTTCTGCACAATTGTTGGCCTATGCTGGAGGCTGGGGAACTAAGCCAAAATTTTCCCAAGTCAGAGTAAAATTGCCCACAGTCTTTCTGAAAAGATTGTCAGAATAACTATTACTAATATGTTCAAGAAAATAAAGACAAATCTTAAAAGAGCTGGAGAGAAAAGACAGTCTTCAGAGAACCACAGAAAGACTGACAGCTGACTTCTTCATAGAAATGATGTAAACCAGGAAACCAGTGAAGGAGTATCTTTAAAATGCTGGGAGGAGGGGTACCTGGGTGGCACAGTCGTTGAGGGTCTGTGATCCTGGCATTCTGGGATCACATCAGGCTCCCCTTCTGGGAGCCTGCTTCTTCCTCTCCCACTCCCCCTGCTTGTGTTCCCTCTCTCACTGGCTGTCTCTCTCTCTGTCGAATGAATAATAAATAAATAAATAAATAAATAAATAAATAAATAAAAATGCTGGGAGGAAATCATGACAGCCCATAATTATTTATTCAGCAGTACTGAACTTCCAAAATGATAAGGAAATGATGACATTTTTCAGAGAAATATCAAACAAAAACTGAGAATTTATTGCTGGAAGTACTGCTCTAGAAGAAAAAAATCTAAAGATGGATAGTGATCCCAGAAAGAAATAGAAAAAGTAGGAAGAATAAAAGAACACTGGATAAGTATATAAGAATATGGATTATAGCAAACAGTTGCAAGGTCCTGTGGAATTTAATTTATACATGTAACTAAAAAATGTATGAAAACAATAGGACAGAGGTAGGTGAGGAATAAATGAAGTGAAAGGATTTAAGTTTCTAAAAATATCAAATTATGAAAGTAGTAATTTATATTAGACTTTAATAAGTGAAGGTGAATTTTTTTATCTTTAAGTTAAAATGTAAAAATATAGTAAAAAAAAAAGCTAATATAAGAAAAATGTATTAATCCAAAAAGAGCAAAGAAAGGAAAAATATACAAAGCGGATTGGAGACTAAAAAATAAAGAATAAATGATAGATATTATATATTTAATTATATATAATTAATTATACAACCTAAGTATATCAGCAGTTTCATTAAAAATAAATGCGCTAAAACTGGAACCCTTGTATATTGTTGTGGGAATATAACATGGTCTAGACACTGTGGGAAACAGTTTGACAGCTCCTCAAAACATTAAAAATAAATCCTATGATCCATCAATTCCAGTTCGAGGTAGATACCCCAAAGAACTGAAATCAGGTTCTGAAGACATATTTGTGCGCTCATGTTCATGACAGCATTATTCACAATAGCTAGAAAGTAGAAACAGCCCAGTGTTCATTGACAGATGAACAGATAAGCAAAATGAGGTATTTACATACAGTGGAATATTATTCACTCTTAAAAAAGGGAAGGAAATCCTCACACATACTACAACATGGATAAACCTTGAAGACAGGATGCTAAGTGAAATAAGCCTGTCTCTGAAGAGATACATATCTGGGTGGCTCAGTCGGTTGAGCAACTGACTCTTGATTTCAGCTCAGGTCATGATCTCAGGGTCGTGAGATTGAGTCTCACATAGGGCTCCGTGCTGAGTGTGTAGCCTGCTTTGGAATCTGTTTCTCCCTCTATCTCTGCCCCTCCCCCTCTCATAAAAAAAAAAAGCCTGTCATTAAAAACAAATATGATAAGTGGCACCTGGATGGCTTAGTCACTTGAGCTCCCTACTCTATTCCGACTTGGGTCATGATCTCAGAGTCATGAAATTGAGCCCCCTGTCATGCTCTATCCTCAGTGTGGAGTCTGCTTGAGATCCTTTCTCCCTCTGCTCCCCCTTTTTCTGTCTAAAATAGATAAATAAATAAACAACATCTTAAAAATGATATGATTCCATTTATATGAGATACCTGGAAAAGTCACATTCATAGAGATCAAAGTAAAGTTCTGGTGGTCAGCGGCTGAGGATAGTGGGGAATGGGGAGTTGCTTCATGGGTACAGAGTTTTAGTTTTGCAAAATGAAAAGAGGTCTGGAGATGGATGGTGGCTGTGGTTGCACCACAGTGTAAATATGCTTAATACCGCAGAACTGTAGTTAAAAATAATAATAATAAAGATGGTAAATTTTATGTGTACTTATCAGCATAACATTTTGAAAAATAAATAAATGCACTAAGCACTCTCAGCATAAGTTCAAGATTGGCAGGTTTGATTTTTTTAAAAGAAATGTACAATTTATTGTGTATAAGATATACTCTATAAATGTAACCAAGTACTCAAAAAGGTTAAAAGAAAAAAAGAAAAAGATAGGGAAAAATATACCTAGAGAGGAAAACTGGTACACACACTCCACGAAGATGAAGGGGTCACTTCAACAGGAAAATATCAAACCCTAACTCTATATGCATCAACTAACAGTGTACCAGTGTCAGCTGAAACTGGAAGTAGACAATTCACCATTACAATAAAATTGTACTTTAAAACTGACTTTAAAATAATTCTTACAATTGCTTATTTAAAGAACTGAAAAATATTCATAATATAGAACACTTTAAACAGTTGATGTCATTGGCAAACATAGAACCCAACATCCTCAATGAGTGAAAAATTTTAAAGAAAGTTAAGAAATGGAATTAGGTACATTGCACAAGACCATCATGCAAATTAAAAATTCATACACATACAAAAAAACAAAGTATTTTAAAATACAAATGCATGTCTAAAAACATATTAAAATAGGTACCAAGGAAAGAAAGGAAGTTAAGTATAGATTAAATATGAAAGATAGAGGGAAAGTAATGAAATAAAAAACAAAAGAGATGTTTTTCATGAAGAGATATACAGTAGTCCTCCTTTATCCACGGGGAATATATTCCAAGACCCAGTGGATCCCTGAAACTGCAGCTGGTACCAAACTCTATATGTACTATGCTTTTTCTTATGCATATATACAAATAATAAAGTTCAACTTATAAATTAAACACAGTAAGAGATTAATAATAACTAATAAAATAGAATAATTATAATATACTGTAATAAAAGTTATGTGAATGTGATCTCTCTTTTCCTCTCTCAAAATATCTCATCGTACTATATTCACCTTTCTTCTTGTGATAATGTGAGATGATAAAATGCCTATGCGATGAGACGAAATGAGGTGAATGACATAGGCATTTGTTAGGCTACTAGTGACCTTCTGAGGAGAGGTCCGAAGGAGGGTCATCTCCTTCCAGACTGCATTTGGCCGTGGGTAACTGAAACCACAGAGAGTGAAATCATGGATAAGGGGGGACTACTGCAAAGGTCTTGTGACATGTATTACAAATTCATATTTCAGCACCTCAATGAGCAGAAAGAAAAAAAAAAAAAACAAGGTAGTAAAAGGAAGAAAGAAAAATCATGAAAATATGACATAATTTATCAGTTTATTGGTCACCGAGATTGGATGGAAATGATCTCTTGCTGGCCTCTACTGTGATTACAGAATAGCCAGATCAACAGAAATCAAAGAGACATGAACAAAAAGTCCTAGAGAGCTAATGAAAGTATCTAGGTGTTTAACTGGGATGACTCGAAAATTTCTATGGGAAAGTTTCCGTATTTCCAGTGAAGTGGCCTTAGTTTGATTCTCTATTTTCGAGTGTTTCAAAGCAGAAACATAATGAGGTCACACACGATAATGTCTCTGTGAATCGAGTTTCTCTCCTGAAAGATAAATGAGTGTGCATGTCTGCACATGTGTGCACTAATGCACTTATTCAAAGATGGTAGTAAAAAGATTCCAAGAGAAGAGAGTCCCTTAGTGTAAGGACAGGACAGCGGAACTTAACTGTGTAAGGATGGCTCTGCAGAGCGAGGGCACAGCTACCCTCTCAGTCAAAGAGACAGGCTTCTCTGGGCCTTGAGATTTCCCAAGGACTTCCAAAGACCCACCTGCCAGACAGTAATAGTACCTGTGGTGAAGTCTGGGGTGAAGTTCCCATTGAGTTATTGAGAAATGACATTTTTATATGAACATCTCTCCTTCAATCTCTGTCTCTTTCCATGTGCTACCATTTGATATTGGCTATGTTCTTATTTCTTTCCTTAGTGCAACCACCCCCCCCCCAACATAGTCCTGAATGTTTCCTAGGAGATAGGATCAATTGAAGGTCAGTTTGTCAGATACTTCATCTCAAGAGACTCAGGTTTCCAGTGACTTCCAATATAGATAATTATATATTTTGTATGCTGTTTCTCACGCTCCATATCAAATATAGGTCGTTTGCAATTTTGTATTCCTTACTCTACCTTTGTTTTGACAACCCTTGTAAGCAGATGTCTTCTATACAACTCTCACTAAATGCTCTTGGGAGGAAAGACCTGCAGTCTGCAAAATTATCACAATAATCCTGGGTCTTGCGATTTGGAGGGTTTTGTAACTTTCAGACTCCAAAAGCCATTCCAACAGTCAGTGGTGGTTTGTGTGTTTACACTAAGACTCCAAATGGTCTGTGGTCTATGACTCCAAATGGTCTATGACTCCAAATGGTCTATGACTCCACCACACGCCTGTGACACAAAAATCACTGGATTTGGAGAAATCAGACCCATCTCTTATACCAAACCCTTCCACCCACTAGGGACCTGCCTATGGACCTGCCTCTGAATCTCTCTTTGATTAAGAAAACAGACCCTTGAGCTCAATTTTCTGGGTCTGAATCCTGACTTCACTACTTTTTAGGTATATGATTTGGGAAAATTTACTTAAACTCATATTTATCATCAGGAAAGTGAAAATAATAATAGAATATACTTATATGTTGTTACAAGGATAAAGTGAGGACATATCTGCAAATCTCTTTAAAAAGTGCCTGATACATAATAAATGCTGCATAACCTATTGTTGGATATATGTACAGGGGACATTAAGTGCACATGACTTGGATAAAGTGTAGAAGTTTTATAGATATCAAATGTGATCCTGTACCTGAAAGAGGTTTAAATGTTTTTAATAACTACAGAAGCATAATATACTATTTTTAAATTTTTCATTCCAATATAGTTAACATATAGTGTTATATTAGTTTCAGGTATACAATATAAGATACTATTTTGGGGTCACTGAAACAACAATGTAAATTAATAGTTATTTCCTCATATATACCTCTTCATTAATACTAACTAGCCATACAGAGAAAAAGACAAAAAAACTCATTATGTAATGGTATTGTATTTTTCTTTTATGATTTCCTGGGCTCATTTTAATACCATGTCACCTAGGTAAATTTGCTAATGATTTGGGAGTGTGGGGCCAACTCTCTCTTCCTGTTGGGTCACTCTCCTAACCATTCATATTATTATCATCAAATGTTATTCCAATGGTTAAATATATTTGATGAGTTTCAAATTAATGAGAAATATGTACTTTCTGCTGAGAGGATCCAATCCCCTTTCAGATCATTTTATATGTAATTAATTAGTAAGCATTAGGTGAAAAATGAATACAAACATATAAAAAAGTCATCACTATGAATGTGTTCCTACAACTATCTCCATATGGTGTTAATACTGATTTGAGCACAATGCTTTTTTCCAAAACCTTTCTGTGTGTGCGTGTGCCTGTGTGAGTGTGTGTGTGTGTGTGTGTGTGTGTGTGTGTGTGTGTGTTTTCATTCTCCTAACTGGATAAGCAAAAGAAAGAAAAATTACTGACTTGTCATATGTTCATGGCCATATATGCCAATTTCTTCATTTTTAAGTAAACTTCTTTGAGAGAAGCTTATTTTTGACTGTGAAGATGTCCCACATATGTGCACATTGACCACACTATCAGAGTAAATCATAACTGTTTGCAAAGATGAAATTTTAAAGTAGGCCACACCATCAGTAAAATTTTGGTGGAGATGGGAAGTTTGTGCCTGAAAGTAGTATCTATGAAAGACACTATGAATATATAAATAAATTTAAAAGGTTTACGCTGTCAGGCTTATTTTTATCTTTTAATTACTGAGAAGGAGATTTTGTAATTCGGGGTTCAGAGGCCATATATCTCCCTCTATAAAGGAGAATGATTCATTAAAAACATTAATTCTGTTCTGAGCTGCAGTGCAGCAAATTAGACACCATTCTCTGCTTGGAGGAAGATTTAAATCAAATTATTAGAGAATTCTTGCAAGGAAAGTAAAAGGAAAGCTCTTATAAATAGTCATCAAAAATGTCATGCTTTTATATATATGTACCTACAGTTTGGTACCACAAGAGGTAATTTCACTCTTATAGATGTAAAATGTACTCTAAAAAATATCTACTTTTCTTACGCTCACCATTAAGACAAGCTTCAAGATCACAGATGTTGATGATTTTTAAAAATATTTTTGAAATTTCAACTCAGAAGTTCAGTTTATTTTCTTTTAAGACATATTTTTAGAAACCATATTTACTTTTAAAAAGGAGGACATTGATGGTAAATAATATGGTCATTTTAATATGCCCTCCTATGAGGGCAGAGCAAGAGGGAGAAAGCTAGAATCCTCAAGCAGACTCCCCACTGAGCATAGAGCCTGATGGAGGGCTCAATTTGAGGACCTTGAGATCATGACCTGAGCAAAATCAAGAGCCAGCCACTTAACCAACTGAGCCACCCAGGCACCCCTGCATCAAATTATTTTTTATGAGGAAATGTTCTGTGTTTTAAAACTTATTATTCTGTTTCATATTTTCATATTTTTTTTCTAAATGAGACTAGCTCTGAAAATCATGTCTTTTTTTTTTTTTTTTTTTTTTTTTTTTTAGAAAGGGAGAGAGGGGTGGGGCAGGTTGAAAGAGAATCTTAAGCAGGCTCCACGTGCAGAGTCGAACATGGGACTCAATCTCACAACCCTGGGATCATGACCCAAGCTGAAATCAAGAGTCAGTCACTTAACTGACTGAGCCACTCAGGTGCCCCCAAAATTATTTCCCTTTAAACTCATATTTATACACCTTATATCTGGAATACAGATGGTTCCCAATTTATAACAGTTTGACTTACAAGGGTGCAACTTTACGATGGTGGGAAAACAGTGCACATTCAGTAGAAACCATACTTTGAATTTTGAATTTTTATTTTTTCCTGGGCTAGTGACGTACAGTCAGATCCTCTCTCATGATGCTGGGCACAGCAGCCACCGCTCCCCGTCAACCAGTGATCACGAGCGTCCACAACTGATATACTGACAACCTTCTGTCCCCACAAAGCCATTCTGGTTTTCACTTTCAGTACAGTATTCACTAAATTACCTGAGATCATCAACACTTTATTATACAATAGGCTTTGTGGTAGATGAATTTACCCAACTGTAGGCTAATATGAGTGTTCTAAGCATGTTTAAGGTAGACTTGGCTAAGCTGTGATGTTCTGTTAGGTGTATTAAATACATTTTGGCTTAGGAAGATTTTCAACTTTCCATGGGTTAATGGAGATGTAACCCTATCATAAGTCGAGGAAGATCTTTATTTTGTAAAACTATCCTAATAATTATTTTGCCATGCATGCCTTTTTCCTGCTTCCTACTCCATTTTAATTAAAAATGAAACAAAACTGGGTGAGATAGAACAAACTCTTCCATGTGGTGGAGGTTGGAGCAGTCTTCCAATCCTAGACAGATGGCCATATGGAAGGTGCCCTTCCTTTCAGATATGCAGGATGAATCAGTCTAGAATGAGGAATAGTAAGCATTTCGTGAGTTAGGTGCTGAATGGAACGAGGTAATACCCATTAATAAAAATATTCATGTAAATGTCATCTGATAGCAGTTAGGTTAGCTAACAAAGTGAATGAATATTTGCAACAAAAATGGCACTAACCGGTGAACCTTTTTTTTATGTGTGCAATGAAACATGAACATACATGAAAAAGAAGAAATATATTTTAGGTCAGCTACATATTATTTCTAGACACAAACTCAAGATATAAAAAGTTGTGTCTTCTGCTAAAGAGCCTTTTGCTCTTGAGGTGACCATACCATGTGCTTTCCAAGACACTGCAGGGCTTGACCTGTTTCTCTTTATATTAAAACAGGATGTATTTCTGTATATGAAATTAAATTTCTTTCCATCTTGACACCAAAATGATCCTTAGGTGGTTTATAAAAATATTTGCAGCAAATACAAAAGTATTGTGGCTGAATGTTTGTGTCCTCTCAAAATGCACATACTGAAGCCCTAGCTCAATGTGATGGTATTTGGAAGAGAGGCCTTTGGGAGATGATTAGGTCTAAATGAAGTCATCAGCGTGGAACAAAATGGTGGAATTAATGCCCAAATAAGAAAAGAAGGACAGCAAGATCCCTCTCTCCCCATGCATGTGCACTGAGGAAAGGCCATGAGTGAGTGGACAGTTATTTACAAAAGTCAGGAAGAGGCCTCTCACCAGGAAGCAGGTCTGCCTGCACTGTAATCTGGGACCTCCAAGCTTCCAGACTGTGGGAGATGAATGCCTTTAGGTGTAAGCCATCTGGTCTAAGGTATTTCCTTACGGCAGCCCAAAAAGATTAAGACAAATGCAGTGAAATAAAAAGAGAAAAGGAGAAGTAGATCATAGGATAGGAATGCTGTATTAACTCTGCTAGCAAAGACAGGGAAATAATCAATGACAAAAGCCATTTGTTCCATTCCATTTTACAAAATTGAACTTGTTTACAAGAAGAAAAATTGCTGTTGCTGCTTGGATTCTGAAGTATG
This sequence comes from Ursus arctos, assembly GCF_023065955.2. Lineage (NCBI taxonomy): Eukaryota > Metazoa > Chordata > Mammalia > Carnivora > Ursidae > Ursus > Ursus arctos. Next base: position 28,368,180 of record NW_026622986.1, read on the forward strand.
AAATACCATTCCCCACCTTATTCCCAGATTTTCATAAAGAGGGCAGATAGCAACTGATAGTGCAGGAGGGAAGGAAACAAGGAAGGAAGGGAGGGAGAGAGGGAGGGAAGAAGGGAGAGAGGAAGGGAGGAAGGCAGGAAGGAAGGAAGGAAGGAAGGAAGGAAGGAAGGAAGGAAGGGAAAGGAGGAAAGAAAGAGAAGGAAGGGAAGAAGAATTCAACAACAACTCTATAAGAGGCAAATAAGTTTATTTGGATTCTGAAGTATGAAATACCATTCCCCACCTTATTCCCAGATTTTCATAAAGAGGGCAGATAGCAACTGATAGTGCAGGAGGGAAGGAAACAAGGAAGGAAGGGAGGGAGAGAGGGAGGGAGGAAGGGAGAGAGGAAGGGAGGAAGGCAGGAAGGGAAGAAGGAAGGAAGGAAGGAAGGAAGGAAGGAAGGAAGGAAGGAAGGAAGGAAGGAAGGAAGGAAGGAAGGGAAAGGAGGAAAGAAAGAGAAGGAAGGGAAGAAGAATTCAACAACAACTCTATAAGAGGCAAATAAGTTTATTTGGATTCTGAAGTATGAAATACCATTCCCCACCTTATTCCCAGATTTTCATAAAGAGGGCAGATAGCAACTGATAGTGCAGGAGGGAAGGAAACAAGGAAGGAAGGGAGGGAGAGAGGGAGGGAGGAAGGGAGAGAGGAAGGGAGGAAGGCAGGAAGGGAAGAAGGAAGGAAGGAAGGAAGGAAGGAAGGAAGGAAGGAAGGAAGGAAGGAAGGGAGGGAGGAAAGAAGGAGGGAGGGAGGGAGGGAGGGAGGAAGGAAGGAAGGAAGGAAGGAAGGAAGGGAGGGAGGGAGGAAAGAAGGAAGGAGGGAGGGAGGGAGGAAGGAAGGAAGGAAGGAAGGAAGGAAGGAAGGAAGGGAGGGAGGGAGGAAAGAAGGAAGGAGGGAGGGAGGAAGGAAGGAAGGAAGGAAGGAAGGGAGGGAGGGAGGGAGGAAAGAAGGAAGGAGGGAGGGAGGAAGGAAGGAAGGAAGGAAGGAAGGAAGGAAGGAAGGAAGGAAGGAAAAGGAGGGAGGGAAGAAAGAGAAGGAAGGGTGGAAGAATTCAACAACTCTATAAGAGGCAAATAAGTTTATTTGTGAGTTTTAAGTTTCATGTTTTGTAAGAAGATGAGAGGTGGGTGGATCCATGGAGGAGAGCTGATGGTTGAGAAGCAATAATATTTTAAGGTCCAATGAGTAAGTTCTCTGCTGGTGTCGCTTGATCCAGGAATAAAAATCCAGTGTATTTTGAGACCTTGCTTGAACCTAAGCTATGCTCAGTTGTGCATGTGAAACAGGTCTGGCCATTTGAGGGGAGCAGAGTCCTCAGGATCCTATTTACATGAGGAAACAAGGAGTTTTAAAAGTATCTTGTTGTGATGGAAGATTACAAAAACATAAGTGTTTCATCAACTAATACATTTTTGTTATCTATGTGGAGAGGTAATTCTGAATAGAACATGTTGCCGTCCTGCACCCTGACCACCATTAGATTATTTTTGAGGCATGGAAATGAACTGTCCCATTAAGTTTCAAGTTTTGTTAGCAAACAGAATTGGGAAAGTAATAAGAAAAAATTCTGCAAGGCATGGGAGCAGCATTTCATTTTGGAGCTTCTCCAGAAAAGCGCAACACAGGGAGGAAAAGTGTTTGCAAAATTTGCAAAATCTACTGCACGGTTTTTGTACCTGAGATGTTCCATGGCTTTAATTCAAGTGAGAGAAGAACCAAGAGAGACATAGCAGTGCTAAGTGGGAAGCACTGGTGTCTGCAGAAAGACAGTGGTGCCCAATGGGCATAGGTGTGTCCAGAGAATCAGAGAGGCGGGCAGCAGGAGCAAGAATATCTCCTACTTTGTTCTCTCTTCTGCTAAGCATCCTTCAGGAATGCCATGGATGCCAAATGCTACATGGGTGTTGGTCAGATAGTTGAGTAGGCTTGGTTATTTTTATTTCTGTTCTACTATAGATTCAAGTTGGTGTCCCCTCAAAATTCATATATTGAAATCCTCCCCACCTTAAATGATGGTATTAGGACGTGAGCCTTTGGGAGGGGATTAGATCATGAGGGCAGGCCCAATAAAAGGGGCCACATAGAGCTCCCTAGTCCCTTCCACCCTGTGTGGACACAGTGAAAAACTACCCTCTATTTACCCAAAGAGAGCTCTTAACCAGCACCTTAATTTTGAACTTCCCAGTTTTCAGAACCATGAGAAACAAACTTCTGTCCTTTATAAGTCACCCATCCATGGTACTTTGATATAGGGATCAAACAGAGTAAAACATGTTCCAGCTCTTTGGCCCCAATCAAATGAAGACTTCACAAGGGATTAGGGTCCTGCAGTTGTGATTTACGTAGAAGCAAATGCTCTAGAGAGCACACTGGAATGTATAGAAAAACGAATGGCTGGTTTATTTTTCAGCTATTTCAGATAAAATATTGTATTTTTTCCACACACAAAAAAAAAGGCATTTAGAAAGATTTGGGAAGCAGTAAAAGTGGCAGTTATATCGCCTGCAAATAGTTCAAATTGCAGGCCCTCCATGTACTTATTAATGGCAGATCCTAAGAACTTTTAAAATCAACCAAATGGAAAGTAGGATTGGTGTACTCATTAGAGCTAAAGCACTTAACCCAAACTCCCACCTGCATAGAAGAACATTTCCTTAAATGGTGACTGTAGGCAGAGGCAAGATTTTACCCTTGTTGGTCTTTCCTATATACAAACGCAGAAATTACTGAAGCCTGAAAGTGGCTGTATTCATGATGGTTTTGACTTTAAATCTGTTTGTCCCCTGAGCTAAATTAAAAAGAAGGAGAAAAGAAAAAAAGAGAGAGAAAAGAAAAAATTCCCAATAATGCTATAATGAGCACCTAATGAAACAGACACCCTGGAAAGTTCTCCAAAATTAGTTGAAAATAATTGATAGCACCCGCTTTAGAGAATTAGTGACTATAAGTCACTTTTTAAAAATATACTCACTGGGGTGCCTGGGTGGCACAGTCAGCTAAACACCTGACTCAGTTTGGGCTCAGGTCCTGAGATCAGGGTTGAGAGATGGAACCCCGCATCAGGTTCTGTCAGGCTCTGCAATCGTGCAGAGTCAGCTTGAGACTCTCTCCTCCCTCTGCCCCTCCCCATTGTGCTCTCTCATGCATGCTCTTTCTAAAATAAATAAATAAATATTTTAAAATATAAAATAAAATATATCTACTAAATGAATGATTTTGGATTTTAGCATACTGTATTTCCCTCTCCCCCACCCCGAAAAGGAATTCTATACTATGACCAATTAGCTCTGAGCTTACTCCAAATTTTTTACCGTAAAAACCATATCATGTTAGTAGAGGATATTAATCTAGGAGTGGGTTAGGAGGTGGAAGTACTCAGTGCATTCAAAATTATGTCAAATTATAAGTTACTGTTGAGAAGAATGTGGAAGTGCTGAATAGCAAAACCCCCAATCCTCAATTAAGCTTTTAAAAATGGCTTCGTCCACCAACAGATGTTTCTGTCAATCCAAACTCTGACTTCAGGGTCAGTTTCTGTTTCAACATCCAAAGGTTTTTGATGAGTTCACAAAACTGAAAGCATGATAGATTCCTTTCTTCTGAATCAAAGATGGAAGAGCAATGTAACTGCAAATAATTGTGAATTGTACCAGAAAGATTTCTCATCTATATGGAAAAACTGGTATCTCTTCAAATGGGGGCTCCCATAACCAGGTGCATACACCAAATTTTCTGTCATCTATCAGTTGAAAACTATGAAAGCACCTGTGTAAATTCTGAATGTTTATAAGGAAAAAAAAAATTGGCAAGGATATATTCTCATTACAACCTTTGTTGATAGTTTGTAGTAATATTTAATTTTGGAATAATTGTGCTTAGAGCCTTCTTGCCTTCCATGTAGAATGTTGTCTGCATAATCTCTCAGTTTCAACACAACAATAAAGACCATCATACACTGTTTAAATGAAAGTTCAGTGACAGCCTTCCCTCCCATACCTGTCCTACTGACCCTCTAATTTTAGATTCAGTAGTTGCTTTTATACTTTACTCATAAAGAGATAGGATAATTTGTACCAAAGAGAAAAGATCACTTTTGTAAATTTAATGTGAATTTTTAAAAAAGAAAGAAAAACGGGGTGGCTGCATGGTACAATAAATTTTGTGCTATGTCAACTCAGCCAGGCTACAGTCCCTGTCATACAGTCAAACACAAATCTAGTGCCTGATGCAAAGGGAATTTGCAGATGTAATACAAGTTCCTAATCAGTTGACTTTAAGGAAAATTATCCTTAGTAACCTTGGTGGGCCTGACTTAATCAGCTGGAAGGCCTTAGGAGCAAATCTGGTGATCCCAGAGAGGAAAGAATTATTTTCTCAGACAACTTTGACTCATGTCCCTGGAGTCCCATCCTGCTTGTTATCTTCCTCCTGGGTGCCTGCTCTACGGATTTGGCCTTGGTTGCCCAGCTCCTACAAACGTATAAGCCAATTCTTTGTAATAAATCTCTGTGTGGAGACACACACGATATGTATCCTACTGATATACATCTGACTGACATAAATCTTACTGATTTGACTTCTCTGGTTGGCCATGCACTGACACACATGGAATCTATACTAAGTTGGGATGAGAAATCTGTTCTTATCACCTACTCTAAAGCCAACCAAGGCCCTTTAATTTAATACATACTAGATTTGGTGTTCGCTTTTGTTGTGGAAGAAAATGGGTTAGTTAGTTTATTTTAAACTCTGGCTTTTGATAAATTTCTGCAGAACTTCATCTAACCTTTTCAAGAACTTTGAGACATCCTGAAAATATTCCCCTTGCCTAGACCTCAAAAGTCTGAAACCTAGTTTTGCTTAATGCATTTAAAGGCCATTGTAGATGGTCAAAACCCTGTTTTCGTAAGGTAAAATTTAAACCACTATAGAGTCTAACAAAACAATGGTTTTAATTTAAAAAATTGAATTCCCCTAACTTACCATATTCAGTGCTAGTCATTCAATATTATTATTGATGATTCTGAAATCATACATTTTCATTATTAAAAAGGAGGTCATAGATATGAATTATCAAAAGCGATAGACAAAGTTATATACCATTTTTGCACTTAGAAGATTAGCAAAATTTTAAAGCACTAGGTAATAACTTGCATTGGTGAGGGTAGTAGAGATGTGAACTTTCATAGAAAGATGATTAAAGGACATCAGTGTAGCCACTGGACAGCAATTTGGCAGAATCAGGTAAAATTTCAAGTGAATATATGCTGTGACCTAAAGATTGCACTTTAGTCTGTATTCTAGGAAAACACACACATATGTAAGAAGACACAGAATGTTACTGTGGCATTCTGTGTAGTAGCATATGAAATGAAATATAAATGTCTATCTGATAGGGCTGGCTTGATAATATGATTCTACTGATTTCGATGCAGAGGTTACAAACAAAAAATATTACCTGTATAATGATTCTTAAAGTTTGTGAGGCCCTGAAAGCTCTCTGAAATCCCTGCCCCTCTGATGACTAATTTAACAGTTTTATTCTTAGCCTTCTAATTTTAATTTTTTCTGTATATTTGCACTAGCATTTAGGAGGGATAATAGCCATAGCAGTAGAAGTAATGAGTTTGTTTTAAAATCTAGGTGAGATTATTGTATATTTTCTTGTAAAACACGTTTCTTTTCACCTAATATATCTTGTGCACGTTCACACACACACACACACACACACACACACGTACATGATTTCATCACATGGATAAATTCCCCTTTTGATGAGAGAATTCAGGTTGCAATTTCACAGATACTCCCCCTCTATCAAAACAACAAACAGATATGCATCTTGAGGTTTTTAGAACAAGTACTCCTTGTTGTATCTAGTATACCTAGAACTTAGGGACAAATGGAGGGCAGTAAAGGTGAAATATACAAATGACACTGCTTCTCTGTATGTTTCCCACACTGGGCTTGCCACTTACTGAGTCAGTTATTTTTGCAGAACTAAGTAAAAAATGGACGGGGAATTGACTGTTTTTCATGAAAATTAACAAAATGTCTGATTCCTAGGGCATAAAGGAGAGGTGGTGCTAATTCTGAGACAGTTTTATCAAAGGAATGGCTGGTTTCATTGCATTTTCATGAACACAGAAGGTAATACTTTGTAATTTTGTCTTGATAAAGAGACCGAGACAGACAGACAGAGAGTTTCCAAGTGAAAAAGTGCTTTCCAAAGTCTTGCATTTATTTCTTCACTGCAACCAGGGACATACCTTCCAATAAAGTTGATATGAAAGAAATAATTTATCATTGAATAAACACTGAAAACAATCTAGACAATTTTTCTAGCAGTACCAAATTGGCTTGCTCTAATTTAAGTCACATTAATTTGAATAAATTTACTGTTCAACTTTGCGGGACTCAATAAATATGTAAGAATTAACTTCCCACAATTAACACAAATTTGAAATAAATTATTGGATAGTGCTCAAATGCATTGTTCACAAACAAAATGAACGTTAACAAAAGATGAATAACAAACATCCAGTTATAAAGACATTAGAGCAATGTAATAATTGTGCAACAGATTCAGTATATCAAGAAGAAGAGTAATTTCTGTTTCAGTACCAAAGGCTATTAAGGCATGTATGTTTATGCAAATTTCATTTCTTCTGTTGAAGACTTTAATTGTACTCATTTAAAAAACTAGACTAGAAAATTTAACATTTTCTATGAAGAGAAGAAATATGAACGTTTTTGTGGGAAGGTGAATTTTAACTAATTCTGAAATAAATGCTGAAAAATGTTATTCAAAATTACACAATTGTCTGGGCATGTTAAAGAATTCACAATTAATATTAGATTATTTATTTTCTGAATGTCAGCTCACTCTTCATTATAAACTTTGTGTTGAGAGATAATGCATGAATGAGAGTTATTACATCAATATTGCTTTTCTCTATCAATTTAACAACACATTAACTACAGGTGCACAGCTGTTATTAGTACTTACCTCCTTTGAAACACATTACCATGGAAAAAATTATTGAAGCATTTAATCAAATGCTAACAAGGTAGCCTTGACTGTGAAAGAAAATGTAATTTATTTGCTCGAAAACACTTCATGAAATAAATCTTTTTACTGACCTTGTTTTCTGTAGATACTGCATAACAAAAATGATAGTCAGTAGACAAGAAGAGGTTAACCTTTGGCCTTAAAGTTGGAAAAAGGATAAATATTAATTGATGACATGCATCAAATGTAACTAGTATGCAAACCATCGTTAAGAATCCAAACAGAATCCAGAGTCCATGCCAAAGCAGTTACGCCAACCATGTAAATAATGTGGATGTGCTCGATAACTTAGGAATTAATAGACATCAGAATTTGAATCATAGGGCACCTGGGTGGCTCAGTCGTTAAGCATCTGCCTTCGGCTCAGGGCGTGATCCTGGCATTCTGGGATCCAGCCCCACATCAGGCTCCTCCGCTGGAAACCTGCTTCTTCCTCTTCCACTCCCCTTGCTTGTGTTCCCTCTCTCGCTGGCTGTCTCTATCTCTGTCAGATAAATAAATAAAATCTTAAAAAAAAATTTGAAATCAAAAACAGGTTATGATTTTGTATGGTTTATCCTTTCACTCTCACTTCCCTGTAATTACCCTGTGTCAAGAAAGGAATTACTTTGATCATTTATCTATTTAAAATTTTACTCATTTTTTTTTTGTTTTTCTGTAGGTAAAAATTGTAGAAAATGTGTATAGAAAAAGACGAAAGAAGAAAGTAAAAAAAATCCTCAGTCCCGGTATCCAGAAAATAACTCAGTTACAAATTTTATTTATACACTTCCGGATACACACACACACACTGACAAAGAGAGAAGAGAGTTTTCTAGCCCATTCTCTCATTCTGTGTAAAAGACTAACACTCCTCAGATATGATGAACACTTCATAAAGGTTTAGTAATTTAATGAGGCTACTTGATTCGAGACATGAAGAGCTTCTAAACTCTTACATCCCGGCTACTGTATGAATGTGTTTGGAAGCACAGATAATGTTGCAGGAGGCCTCAGAGATCTTACAACAGTATGCCTTCACTTAGAGTCAGTGACTGTTCATAAATTCCCCTTGACCCTACAGTTAGTTCAGAGCAGAACCCAGAGTTCACTGCAGATCTTCTAACTCTAGGACCATTTTTTTAAATATTATTTTAAATATATATATAGGCTCGTTTCTAAAAAGGAATTGTGGCTATTAATGTTCTAACAATCTGACTGGAAACTCAGATTTTCTTGGCGTAAGTAAAAAGAACTTTCTCTTATTCTCTCTCCCATAATCTCCCCAGTGGGTTTTGGAATAGCAATATGGTACGTTGACTAGCTATAATCAAGTGCTTCAGTGAAACCAGCCCAGGATTAATAGCTGCACAAGGTCTGAGTAAAGGGGCATACTTTGTAGTCCAGATTATTTATTAAGTTGCAGCAAAGAAATCCTTGATATTGCCAAAGATGACCAGACAATATAACTAAAACTGTTCGACAGATCCTCCTAACTAGGGCAGCAGCAAAATTTTAGCAACTTGCTGATCAACCAAATAAAAAAAACTAGAGTAAGAAGCTAACACATCTAAAACCACAAAATATTCCAAGGGGAGAACAAAACAAAACAAACAAATAAACAAAACCACCCTCAAGTGTCTGAAAGTACACAACAGCATAATGCATGTAATATAAAATAATTAGCCTGTGAGAAATAGATCCACACCTGCACACAGAGAACATGTGATAGACTAGGATGGGAAAGATTTGTGAGTAAATTATTTTTAAGTTGTTCTCTATAGAGAAGGTCTTTATGGTAGAAATATGAAAATATTCACATTTTTTTCTTTTTCAAAAGTGCACTTAATAATCCCAATTGTGTTACAGATACTTTGTTTTAATGTGCCCTATTCATGTGACATTGGTACAAAGAAGAGAAAAGATAGTGATTTGCCCAAATGGCCACAGGAGTTTTCTAGTTTCTAGTTCTGCTTAGCAGACATGCTACCTTACTGGGGTTTAAATACGATACTCACTATCAAAGTATTTGATTACTATGGAATGTTATAATCAGCAACCTCATAGCTTCCTATAGTTGTTTTAGTTACTAACCTTAAGCAAATAAACAAACAAAAATTATATATCCTTTGAAAGCTGAGATCAAGAGCTATTTAATTTATAATCCCTCAGTACCCAGCAAATAATAAGTAAACATATATAAATGTGGCCTGAGAGTAACTTAGTATTTTTCTTGAAGAGCTCTATGGTAGGAAGTTCAAGGTGGTCACCTGACTATGTCAAATTTTGTGAAGCCATAAACATTCTGACTCTAACCTAAATAATGCAAATAGTAAAAAAAAAAAAAAAAAAAAGTTTTGTAGATGTTTTTCCTCTTCAGCTTGTTTCTTTTCTTCAGCAATTTTGATATTTCTAAAGTTTATGCTTCCAGTTATATCCCCGATGTTTTCTTTCTTGATCCTCAGCTTTAAGGAATCATGCCTCTCATAGTATGCCTTTCTTCCTTCTTCCCTCCTTCCTCCATTCTCTCTCCTTCTGCCCTCCCTCACTTTCTCCCTTTCTTCTTCCCTTCATTCCTATTTTTTTCTTTCTTTTGTCAGATGACAAAACTTTATAATCTTTAAATCTATTTAAGTCAAGGTATCAAAAATAGCTAGAGAAAGTTTTATGCCATACAATTTCTAGACTTAGCAAAACATTCAAGTTTGCAGTCCCTACAAAGCATACAATAGTGCCCTCTAATGCCATTTTTTTTTAAACAATTGTACTACGATTTTGGTTTTTTGAGGATGCTATTTCCTTTCCATTTTGGGATCTTATCCTCAAATAATGAAATGCTATAAAAATATCTTAACCTTTAAACGTTTTATTGGGCAATATTTATAAAATTGCCCCAATTACATTGTCAGGTTTGTGTTATTTTTGTTACTTGAAATTCACCAATGTCTAGCATATTCACTAAGGAACATAGTGATAAAAGTATGATTGAAACCAGCCTCAGGATTTAAAATATTTATTCTTGTATTAAAATAAATACTTTATTGGCATAATTCAGCACATTTTCAGAGTTTTCTATCTTTCAGATTTCATAAAAATTGTTTTACTAAGTATATTTTAAGGATATAGTTATTAATCTCTTTTGCATCTAAGTTTTTCTTGGTCACAAAAAGCATAATTTATCTTAATTGTTTTATTTTTATAAATTCAAATTATCTATTATAATTTTTATAGTAATCATTGTCTTGAATTTTGGAGCCATTACAAAACTATCTAATATATTAAATTATCTAATATATTATAGAGAAAAGGCAAGTCTCCTTTTGCCTATACTTAAAATAATTCATTAAATTGGATTCATTTCTAATCTCTCAATAGTTTTGGGTTTCAACATTTCTCCTATAAGTTCCCCCAAAACAATCTGAAAATGTAGTATTAATGGGAATTGAATATTTGAATAAAGAGAGTGATTAATACATTAGATATTTGAGCCTAAGAAATGAATCTTTCAAGGGTCAGGAACACAGAGTTACTAAACAAAGAGAGACGTTTTCAGAGTGATAGCAATTCTGTAGCTTGGTTGTGGTGTGGATAAGTAGTGAGAACTACAAACAATCCTAGCAAGAGAGATACAAATTTAAGAAAAGAAAATCACCTAGATGTGTATAAACTGCAATACATCTTGGAAAGGAAAATTTAAGCACTTTGATCTTACTGACAGATTTTGAATTAGTTGTAAACTCTGTGGGAAAAGATCTTGGTGTCATCGTAGAGAGATCAATGAACACATTTCCTCAATATCTTCCACATTTCAAGTTTTATCACAAGCCTGGATATTCTTATTCTTTGCTGTATTAACCATGTTTCTGGCTTCTGTAAACTTGATGCCTTAACATCTGTCCTGTGTGCATATTCCGAACAACCCCATAATATGCCTGCGTCATGATGGTCTTCTGCCTCCGTCATCACTGTCCCCCACCTCCTCCCAGTGTGCTTTTCAAATACCAAGCAACAAATCTAGAACCCACACTCCAACGACCTCCTCTACTGAACCCTCACACTCCAAGCCACCATCCACCTGTCCTAACCTCCCTAGGACCAGACACCGGACAACCAGGCACAAACCCTCTGCCCCCAGACACTGCTGAGATTACTCAACTAGCCAGTCTTAAGCCTGCTTATCTTAACCTCCCATCCCATCTCACAGAAACCACGATAAAAGCTCTTGTCCATGGAACCCCTCTCCCTCAGCCTCCTGACTGATTCTGCTGCTTCCCTAACGTGGTCTCTCGATGGTGTGACATACTTCCTCCTCTTGAGAACTGTGAGTAACAGTCTTTTCAATGGCAATCATATCCTGCTCTGTTGGCTTTATCGTACCTCAGATTCTCTGCTTATAACGCTGTGTTTGGAAATATATGCCTCTAAACTTTTCTTAGTTTTTACCTTTGTTTTATTTTGGGTTTAAGATAAGATGCTCTTTGGTGAGAAATGCAGACTACTTAAATTCATTTTCTTCCCATAAATTGTGCCACTGTTATATGGAAAAAATATATCTATCCAGAGGTCATTTTCTGCCAACCCAATCTGTGGAATAGAACCTAGAACCTGAGACCTACCCTCTAATTGTTCACAAGCCTTGCTAGGCCTCAGTCATTTTAATATTTTGGGAAATTAAGCCAAATTTTCTCTCATGGCTCCTTCAGCCCTGGTGGCTGAAGAATTATTAGTCTTCCTAAGTCATGGAAAATAGTACCTAAGAAAACATATTATTAATGTCAACAACGTATATAAGGAAGTCAAAAACTTCAAATTATCCAAATACAATTCAGAAAGCAATAAAGTTGTTCACAAACAGGAATCTATTTCCTGAAGAAAAGGTTACGTTGTGTGAGTACGGTGCTGTTCTCTGTTTAAGGCAGGAAAACCTAATTCCATGAAGTTAAATTTCCAAATAAATTAGTTTTAAGATTTTACTACTTAAAGAAAAAAGTCACTTTTTTTAATTCATGAAAAGAATATCACATATCCTGATATTTCTGGTTAAACGACTTCAATTTTAGAATAAATTTAACATATTACATACCATATATATCATAAAATGTTTTGAATTTCAATTTCACAATTCTCATATTGTCTTCCTTGTTAGGTTGCAAACTCTTAGGAATAGGCAGTTTTATAACTGTGTGATTTTTTAGTTAGCTGTTTCGTTTATTCAGGAAATATTTATTGAACATATATAGTGTGGTGAACACCAACCTAAACGTGACTGATACTTAAATGAGTCACTTTCCCCATTGAGGCATCAAAGGCAAGAGTATAAATACGCATCTATAAACCATATGTGTTACCATTTAAATGCTACAAAGCTAACCAAATAAATATGTTCTAGCCTCTTGTCTTGAAAAATATGCCTTCTTAGTAACTCAGAAAACCATGATTTCTCAAACCATTCCAGCCTTCCTCATCAGAAGTTAATGGCCAATGGAGGTCACCTGCATCCTAGCCCCACTTCATCCTGTAATGTGAGGAGTTATTTCCACATTATGAAGATGCATACCCTGGATATTCCTTGGTCCTGAAATGTGCACACTGGAGTGTTTTGGCCATAGGCAGCTAAATCTTGGGTAGAGATCTGTTCAGGTCCTAGGAAAAGGTTCAGTGAGGTGCAGACAGGTAATGCCAAGATCCTAGGTACTGGAAGGTAGAAAGGAGGTCTGTTCCCCATAGAGGACATCATCTCCATCCTATAAACTCTTGGCATCTTGAGGAGGCACGGCCACAGGACCAGAGTGGAGGTGGGAGATGAACAGTGGGGCACAAAGCCTGCAGTCTTTGGGGGAAATTAAAAAGAAATAAAGAATTAGAGATGATCGGGGGCGCCTGGGTGGTACAGCGGTTAAGCGTCTGCCTTCGGCTCAGGGCGTGATCCTGGCGTTATGGGATCGAGCCCCACATCAGGCTCCTCCGCTATGAGCCTGCTTCTTCCTCTCCCACTCACCCTGCTTGTGTTCCCTCTCTCGCTGGCTGTCTCTATCTCTGTCAAATAAATAAATTCTTTAAAAAAAAAAAAAAAAAAAAAAAAAAGAATTAGAGATGATCGTAATGACGTCTTTGCTTAAAAATATTAAGTAAACTAGACACAAAGAAGAATTTAAATAATGATAGAAAAGAATCAAAGAAAGACTCCCAGAGAAGGCGAGATTTTGCGTATGTATTTTGGCCTCATTCTTGGTGTATTTATGTGCCGATAGTTGTTAAGTATCTTATAATGCTATTGGACAGTTCTTTAATATTTATTTGTGGGAAAAAAGTGACACATATTTATTAAAAATGTCTATTTAATTTTACCTTTGGTTTAAAAAAAATAATGATAGAACTCTGAAATCTACCTAAATATGTATGATAACGTTTTTCACCTTTGGTTTTGAAAGGTTTTCTTACTAGATAAATCTAGATTGGCAATTTTTCATAATTCAGATATGTCATCCCATTATCTTCTGTCTTGCATATCTTTGCATGTGAAATCTATTGCCATTCTTATTTTCATTTCTCTATATATAATGTGGTTTTCTTTTGGCTGTTTTGTTGGTTTTTGTTTGTTTGTTTTTTAGATTTTGATTCATTTGAGAGAGAGAGAGCAGGCAGGGTGGAGGGAGTGGCAGAGGGAGGGGAGAGAGAAAGAGGGAAAGGGAGAAGCAGACTCCCTGCTGAGCAGGGAGCCTGACCTGAGGCTGGATACCAGGACCCCAAGATCATGACCTGAGCTTAAGTCAGATGCTTAACAGACTGAGCCACCCAGGCACACCCCTCTTATAGATGCAAGATTTTTCTCTTTATCATTGTTTTTGCCACACAATTATGATGTGTCTCAACATAATTTGTGGGATTTTCTTATGCTTGAGATTCATTGGGCTTCTTAAATCTGTAGGTTTATAATTTTCATCATATTTGGAAATTTTTCAGCTCCTATTACTCTAGATATTTTTCTGTCTTCCCAGTCCTCTTCTGGTAGCAGAAATGGCAACTACTTGGGTAAAATAAAATATACTTCTTATTTTTAAACCTCTCTAAGAAATAATTCAGTGTTTGATGAAAAATTAGTAAGGAATTGTGGGGGTTTAGGAGATAGAAATAATATGGATTAGCAAAGAATATTACTATGAATAAAATGGGACATATTGACAAATTGATCATTTCATCAAAGGACAAAACATTCCTAATATTTATGGTCCTAATGATAGTGCTTCAAAATGCATAAAACAGAAACTTGTAGATCTGAAAGGAGAAATAGGTAAATCCAATTATTCCTTCATAGTAATTGATAGAACAAAAAGAAAAGCTTCAGGTTTATAGATTGTAACATAATTAATCCACTTGGCATACTTATATTCATAAAGCACTCTACCCAACAGCCATGGAATACATATTTTTTACAAGTACACTTGGAATATTCATCAACGCAGTCCATACTCTTGGCTAGAAAACAAATTGTAATAAATTTGGAAGGGTTTAAATCAAAGTATATATATATTTGGCCATGTGGGAATTGAATTAGATATTAGTAATTGAAACATACATTTAAAATCTCCATACACCTGAAAATTAAATAACTCATGGGTCAAAGAAGTCATAAGGACAAATAGAAAATATTGTTAATGGAATAAGAACAACACATTCAAATGTGTGAAAAACTGTCATAGTAGTACCATCAGTTAACCCATCCTTTCTCCCATTTGTTATCAATCCCACCCATCTTATTCTCACTTAGAATAGTGTAATTTTCATCTCTACGTGTCCCATTGGGTTTTATAATAGGTTAGTATGTTTGTTTTCTCATTCTTCTCATGTTTTGGTCAGCCTTCTTAAGCATATGAACTATAATAGCCATTTTAACATAATTCTCATTGAGTTCCATAATCCTTTTCATTTATGGATCTATTTATATCAATTACTTTTTATTTTGGTTGTGAGTCATATTTTCCTGCTTCCTTTAGCCTTGGTTATTTTGTAATAGATGCTGAATATTGTGAATTCTATGTTTTGACTGCAGGCTGTGTTGTAATCCTTTACATAGTGTTGGTTTAGTTATTCAGAATTAGTTGGGCTTTTGAACTTGCTTTTAAGCTTTCTTACAAGGGGCCCGAGTAGTATTTTGTCCAGGTCCAATTTTACCTCGCTACTAGGGTAAGGATTCTACTTGATGCTTCAGTATTATAAACTCTTTCTACCTGCCTGGTGAGAACACAAACCATACCTGCCTCTTTGTAGATTCTAGGAGCTGTTCTGCATTAAAAATTACCATTGGAAAATATGAAAATTCTCACATTAATGTTCTAAATTTTCACGTTAAAACTAGAAAAGTTAGTTTAGCAAGTTAAATTTAAAATAATGACAAGAAAGTTAATAATAAAAAAGAAGTAAATAAAAGCAGAAAAAAAATAGAGGAAAAAATCAATAAAACTAAGAGTCAGTTCTTTAAAAATATCAATAAAGTGAATAGCTAACCAGACTGATGAGGACAAAAATGGGAGACAATAGAAATTACCAATACTAGAAATAAAAGATGAAACATGGGGCACCTGGGTGGCTCAGTTGGTTGAGCACCTCACTCTTGATTCTGGCACAGGTCATTATCTCAGGGTTGTGGGATTGAGGCCCATATCTGGCTCCACGCTCAGCAGGGAGTCTGGTTGAGATTCTTTCTCTCCTTCTCCCTCTGCCCCTGCCCCTGCCCCTGTTGTCTCTCTCTCAATCTCTTTCTCAAATAAATAAATAAATAAATAAATAAATAAAATCTTAAAAAAAAAGATGAGACAACACTGCAGAGACTACAGATATTATAAGGATAATAGAAGAAAATCATAAACAATTTTAAGGCAACATTTCAAATTTGACTAATGAAAACAGTACAGTATTGACATAACTAACAACATGTTTCATAGAATAGAATGTAGGAAACATAAATAGACCCATGCATATATGATAGGTTCATTTTTCACAGAAGAATAAGATAATTTATGGGAGAATGAATGAGCTTCTCCACAAATGGTGCTGGAATATTTAGATACCCATATGCTAAAAAAACAAAGGCTCTTATCTCATTATATACACAAAACTTTTCTTGAATTAGATCAAAGACATAAATATCAGAATTAAAACTATAAACTGTTGGGGAAAAACAAGAGAAATACTTGAAACTTTGTATTTCACAAAGACTAAAAATATAACACAAAAACATGAAACATAAATATAAAAAAATAAACTTTCTCAAAATTAAAAATTTATGGTCTTCCTTAGATAATGCTAAGAAAATGAAAAAGACAAGCCTGGGAGAAAATATTTGCAAAACTAAGAGAATTTATTGGTAGCTGCCTTTGGCTTTGAGAGATGTTAAGGGATATTCTTCAGGCAGATATTGGATGGAAAAAATCTATGTGAAAGAATGTCTACTCCTTTTTGGGGGGTTCTTGCTCCACCTCAGGTAGTTTTCTCTCGCACATGTGCAAATTCACACTCAGCTAAAGTTTTGAGGGGAACCTCTCTGCAGATCTCTAGATCTCTGGATCTGTGGACCCCTATCTCTCACTCTCTACCCCCCTCCCATCTGTCACTGTGCCCAAAAATTCTAGCCAGCTTCCTTTTCCCTATTCTGAACTCTTGTCTCCTCAACTGAGGAAGACTTCTGGGTTCACTTTGCATTTCTCCTTCTTGCAGTGCTGCTTGCAGACACAGCAGTGAGCTCCTACAATTTTAGGACTCGGTTTGTTTTCCTTCTCTCAGAAATCATAACACCGCATTGCCCATTGCCCTGGGTTTGAAAAATTGTGCAGCTTAGATTTTGTACAGTTTTCCAACTGTTTCAGTAGGAAAGATACATCCGGCTCTTGTTACTTCAATTGATCAGAAGGAGAAATCAGATTTTCTGGGTTTTAAGAGCAGATCGAGAAATCTGATTTCTTGGGGCGCCTGGTTGGCTCAGTCGCTTAAGGGTCTGCCTTCAGCTAGGGTCATGATCCCAGGGTCCTGGGATTGAGCCCCCTGTCCAGCTTCCTGCCTAGCCAGAAGTAGGCTTCTCCCTCTCCCTATGCCCCTCCCCCTGGCTCGTGCTCTCTCACTTTCTCTCTCTCTCTGTCATATAGATAAATAAAATCTAAAAAAAAATTATAAAAGGAAATCAGATTTCTTAAAAAACTAATATACTTTTATCTCTGACATTCCCACTATATCACCTATTTGGGGAAAATTTTAAATTTGATTTTAGAATTAAAGTGTTTAAGGTTTATATGTAACTGTGCATCTTTCTACTTTAAAATTTACTTAAAGTTTTATCTATCATTCATGTTCTCACCAGTTCTAAATATAAACAAACACAACTTTGACTAAATATGTAACAAATTCAATCATTAAAAATACTCTCAACATCTTTCAAATATTTTGCATGTTAAAACATTTTCAAGTAGTCCGATAAATTAATTCCTTTGGCATACCAATGATATACAAATCTTGACAGTGTTTAAACTATGCATGCATCAGTATGTAGAGATCTAACTCTAGTATGTAACAAGCTAAAATTAGTGTGCTAACTATAGAACACATGAAATTAAAACTATTTTGGTTGTGACCTTACTACTTAGAAGGGCTTGGAGAGCCTAATCTGGAAGGCTCTTAGAAAACCTGATTTGAGCTGGTTTGAGTGGATTCTTTTTTCTTCCCCAAGAACATTTTTCTTGGGAAACAAAGAGATTCACAGTTATTTTACTGACTTTGCAACTATTTTAAATGCAATATTAAATATTCAATTTATTTTTCATAAATGTGGATGAATATAAAAGTACTTCCTCCCACTAAAAATATTTTTTTCTTTTTTTTTTAAGATTGATTGATTTTAGAGAGATAGAGAGAAAGAGAGGGTGGGGGGAGAGGCAGAGGGAGAGAATCTTTAAGCAGACGGCCCACTGACCGTGGAGCCCAATGCAGGGCTCCATCCATGACCCCGAGATCTCAACCTGAGCCGAAACCAAGAGTTGGACACTTAACCGACTGGCCACTCGGGCAATATACAAGCAAAACACATCCATCTCCTCCTCACCTTGTCCCCTCTCCTAACTGCACTCAACATTTAGCTAAGTATAAAAAGGCCACTTGAAACATGATAATCAGAAGTTTTTAAAAAACTTCAAATTTAATTCCCCAAGACATCGTGAAAGCATTAGAGAATTAACGAGGGGTGGGGAGGGGGGTAAGCACCATTTGAAAGTAATGTGCTTTGTGTGACACCCAGGTGAGTAAGTATCCTTACATTTCAAAAGGAAACTAAGATCAAAATAAATTTATAGAAGTTGTCCAACGTCCTAGCTAGTATGTGTTAAAGATGTCAGTGCTTGTGCTTTCATTACATCGGTATATCAGCACGGTTCTATTGATTGTGAAGAGAAGGCAGAATCTTTAGTATTTGGATGCACCCAAATTAAGTCATCTTTCAGTGTAATTCAACATGGATATCCTTACATAAACCTCAAAGTAACGTCGAACAATTACATACACCTGATATGCATTTTATGTATTTTTAATTCCTTGCAAATATGTATGAACACTTTCTAGAATGCACATAAAGGATGTTACATCATAGAGATTATCCCAGGTGCCAGAGGCGTTATATTCTAAAATTAACTAGGTACTTAATGTGGTGTCGATGTAGTCTGTGCATAACTGCTTTGAGACGTACTGTTTGCATGGTTCTTTGTATATGCTGACAATGAGTGAGCAAGCAGGTATCAAAGGTGCCTTCAGGGGAGACCATCCATCATTAGAATTGTTAATGCTTAGGAAAAAATGTTTGTGAAGTAAATTTGTTCTAGCTATTCAAAAGATGCTTTCATACTCATAGCATATATTTACCCTTAACTTGATCAGTAAGATAAAATTGCCCTGTTTCTTTACTTGGAGGACAATAATACCCAACCTGGAACTCACTATTAAGTATTTTTGTTTTTTTGTTTTTAATATCTAATATTACATCACTTAAAGTTAGTGATGACAAGAGTTTAGAATTACTTGCTTTCAAAGTACATGACTCCACATTATAGACAATTCCTAAATCTATATGCCTCTCTACAGACGAACTGAGGGACTCACTTCAGCTCCACACACATATTTGCATGAACATACACACTCACAAATACAAAGTTATTCACGGAATCAATTTTTCTGTCACAGATAGCTAAAATAGGCTCTGGGGTTTTTTAGTCATTTTTTAAAATTTCACACAAACCTTGTAATTTATTATTTCAGCTTTAATTGTGATAACCACTCAGCCCGCAAGATATCAAATACAATGACAATTTGATTAAAAAAAAAAAGATATGTTGATGGATATGAATAACTCAACCACATTCTTTCCAGTCTGAGAAAAGTTTAAAATTAGGTTTGCTAAGATTAGTGCTGGAATGGTACATGAGAGAGAGATTTTTTTCTACAAGTCTTTGTACATGTTCACATGTGTGAAAAATTTAAATCATACAGACTTCTTTTATATTATCCGCAAATGTGAAACGTCAGATCACAGACTTCATATACAACTCTCTATTCAGTAAGCGAGCTTAACTATCTGTACTGCATTCACTATTGCCAAAAACACAGATGCGATAGAACTTGGGGCGTGTGCTTATTTTAAATACCAGTTGTTGTTTTTTTTTTTTTTTTTAAAGATTTTATTTATTCGACAGAGATAGAGACAGCCAGCGAGAGAGGGAACACAAGCAGGGGGAGTGGGAGAGGAAGAAGCAGGCTCACAGCGGAGGAGCCTGATGTGGGGCTCGATCCCGTAACACCGGGATCACGCCCTGAGCCGAAGGCAGGCGCTTAACCGCTGTGCCACCCAGGCGCCCCTAAATACCAGTTGTTAAATGTGGTCTGTGAGCTCAAGCCTTCCGCACTTCAGCAATAGCATGCTGATTCGTTAATTTTTAATTAGAGGACCTTGCACATGGAAAAGCAGCAAAGGTGATGCAATCGTTGTGTCTTTTTTCAAAAATGATTTCTAAACAGTGCTTCTCTCTGAGGATGACATATTAATGGGTGGTACAGCAGGAGAGAGCTGAGCAAGAAGTGATTGCTCACCTGAGTTCTGCCCTCCAGTGAGAACCTGTTGACTGTCCTGTAGGATGGAAACTTCTATGTGCCATGAGGTCTCAGTTGTACACTCAGCAGATCTAGCTGAAGAGTGCTGCCAGGCTGCACTTGACTTTCATCCTTTTCACTTTAACTCTTGGTGTAGATTATATGGAAGATCTTAATATATGGGTTTGCTGCAGCTCTCCAGTTGGCTTCATATTATTGCTTTCAGTCTTAAATCTTACTCTTCTCATCAAGGCTACATATTTCAGGTCTACTTTTTAGAAGATTTCTACCAAAAAAAAATCTTTTTGGCGAAAATATTTGCCAGTTCCCCTTTTCTCCCTCTCCCCATTTACAATATAACATTTTACTCAAATAGAATTAAAAGGTTTGCATTCAGTAACCACAAAATTCATTTACAGTTTATTTTATCCAGATGTAGTTTCATTAATTAAGATGCTATCTTAATCCTCAGTTAACACAGTAGACTTCCCCTAGTAACTGCCAGATGTTTACCAGAGCTTATATTTTTCTTGTCTCTGCTACTGGATGTTTTATATATGAAATATATATATATATGGAATAAGTTAATATATATTTTAATAATTAAATATAAATGTATCTTATTTTATGTTATATATATACTTTTATAGTTTCTATATGGGATAAATATATATTTATTAAATAATATTATTAATATAATTATAAAATAACAAATAAAAATAAATACATATTCACATATTAAATATTAATGTTTATATATTCATGTATATTTACACATATATAGTTATACATTAAACATATCTATATAATGTTATTTATAAATGATACTATATTTTTATAAATCACTTTGAATCAGTTATATTTCATTTCTTTTCTGAGCACTTAACTCACTTTGCTTAACTGGTCATGATCAAGCCAAGCAGGTGAATGTAACTCTGTGCTCAACCAAATAACAAATTACAGTAGTCTAGAATTATCCACTGGAATGCAAAGTTGCTCCCTTAGCAGGAAGTAGTAAAACGTATATTGGGGCCAAAAAGTCTTTGGGGAATTAAAAAAGACAATCAGACCCACAGCCTGCATTAGTTTTCTATTACTGTGTGTCAAATTACTATAAATTTAGCAGTTTAAACAATACAGGTGTAATATCTCAGCATCCCTAATTGGGGAATCTGGGTATGTCATAGCTAAGTTACCTGCTTAGCATCTTAGGAAGCTGAAACAAAAGACATTTGTAACTAGAAAATATATGAGGACAGTTACATTAGATGTATCTGAATCCAGGGATGCAAAGGAAACTGGTAGTGTCTGTTCAGTCTCAGCCCTGATTATTTTTGTTCTTTTCTTCTTCAGAAGTTGTAGAAAAGAAGACCAATGGTAGCCAGACACATGGACCTTCGTACTTTAATAATTTTATTAGAAGAGAAAGGGGACTATTTTAACTAATCTAATTTAATTAATATTATTAATTTAAAATTAATTCAAATTTAAATAAAATTAATTTAAAATTATCTAATCTAATTTAAATTATTTTCCCACTCCTAGACCAAATGCTGGGGGCAAGTGGATAGGCATTCTGATTAGCCAGATCCTCTTCCCTTCATGCAACAGAGCATAACACAATTTTAGTTTCTCAGTTAGTCAATTACACAAAATATTTACATCAACTGGGTTCTGTTTTATCCACTTTTCTTATAAAATTTCTTTATATGATGACAATTTCCAAATAACCAAAAGTTGAGGGGGGATGGATGGAAACTTAATGTACCAGTCATCGTCAAAGGCCTTATTTTATCTTTTCATCTGGCATTTCTTGGTGGTAGATTTTAAGCAAAGTCATAAGTATCATGTCATTTAACCCTTAAATATTTCAGCATGAAACACACAAAAGTGGGTACTTTCTTAATAAACACAATACCATTCCCATGGATATTAAAATAATACATAAATTTATTTTTAATTTATAATCCCTTATTAAATTTATTTTTTAAATGTTCGTTCAGTAAGAATCTATACAAAATTCACTTACTATAATTTTTAAACATTAATAAAATTGATAAACACTATCCAGACTGACCCAGAAAAGAAAAAGTTACAAATTACAACTATTAAGAACAGAAGGGGGTGGGCATTACCACATACTTTAAAGATTTTAAAATGATAATAAGAGAAAACTATGACTAACTTTATTACCAAAAATTTAACGGTTCATATGAAATGAATAAACTTCTTGAAAGCTAAGATTAGCCAGACTCTCTTATGGAGAAATAGATAATCTGAATATCTGTATCTTCAAGTAAAGAAATTGAATTTGTAGTTATAACAGTCTAAAAAAAAATATTTGGTTCCAATGGTTCAAATTGTTTCTACCTAACATTAAAGGAATATTTTTTATAATGATATTTTTTATTATATTATGTTAGTCACCATACAGTACATCCCTAGTTTTTGATGTAAAGTTCCATGATTCATTACTTGCGTATAACACCCAGTGCACCATGCAATATGTGCCCTCCTTAATACCCATCACCAGGCTATCCCATCCCCCCCCCCCGAAGCCCTCAGTTTGTTTCCCAGAGTCCATAGTCTTTCATGGTTCATTCCCCCTTCTGTTTACCCCCCTTTCTTCTTCCCTTTCTTCTCCTACCAACCCTCCTACTTCTTATGTTCCATAAATGAGTGAAACCATATGATAATTGTCTTTCTCTGCTTGACTTATTTCACTTAGCATTATCTCCTCCAGTCCTGTCCATGTTGCAGCAAATGTTGAGAAATCATTCTTTTTGATGGCTGAGTAATATTCCATTGTATATATGGACCATCTTCTTAAAGGAATATTTGAACAGACACCACCAAAGAAGATATATAACCACAAGAAAACACCCTTTGTATATTTGGCCATTAGAGAAATGCAAATAAGAATCACAATGTGAAAAAAGAGAGAGAAAGAGAGAGACATGGGAGGGAGGAAGGAAGGAAGAGAAGGAAGAGGAGAGAGGGATGAAAGGAAGGAAAAAAGAAATAAAGAGGAGAAAACTGACCACTCCAAATACTGTTGATTTTTGCAGTTTTCTATAAAAGGAAACATGCACTTAGCACACACTGCCAGAACCCTACTCCCTGGCCGTTGCCAAAGTAAAATGAAAATTATATTTATTCCAAACTCCCTACAGGAACATTTTTAGTGACTTTATTGGTAATCACCAAAATCTCGAAACAATTCAAATGCCTTTAAGTGGGGTACGGATAAACACAGTCCTACAACAGAACGCTTCTCTAGGGTGAAAGGGAAAGGCACGGGATGTGTGTGGGTGAATCTCAGTGCACCAGACCCAAAATTTTGTCTACTCGATGGTTACATTTTTATGACATCCCGAAAAAACAAAACCACAAGATAATCCAACAGTATGCATTTGTTAGAACTCGTCAAATAGTAAACTTAAAAAAAATTACTTTGTTCCCAAGAGGGCCCTTTATACAGATTTTTTTTTAAGTACAGTATGGTGCTGTAAATGTATTTTCTCTTCCTTATGATTTCCTTAGCATTTTCTTTTCTCTAGCCTATTTTATCATAACACAAAATATGTGTTAATCGACTCCTTATGTTATTGCTAGGGCTTCCGGTCAGCAGCAAGCATTTAGTAGTTAAGTGTTAGGGGAGTCAAAAATTGTATGTGGTTTTTCAACTGCACGGGGGTCAGCATCCTTAATCTTCACATTATTCGAGGGTCAACTGTACTTGTTTATACTTAATATTTTATTTAATTAATTCAGTGGTCCAGTCTCTTTGCTTTATAACCATGTATATCCCATCTTTCAACTTATAAATTTGTTATCTCATTAACATTGAACTTTATAAACACACACACACACACACACACACACACACACACACAAACTAGCCCTTGGGCTATATTTATGCTGTCCCTGATAACTAAGAATTTTACTTGGTTGATTGAGAAAAATCTTAATATTCTTGAGGAATTATACAGAAGTCTTGTCTACAGTTTCCTTAGAAAAGTGCAAAGGAGAGATTTGAAAATAGATTGATTTGTGTTGTTTCATAGGAGCTATCTGTTCTTTTATTTTTATTATTTTATTTGATTTTATTTCTCCTGGATGTCAGTAGAATTTGTACGTTGTCTTCATAATTCAGACATTTTAGTGTGTTCTTGTTATTGGGATTTTCTTGACATGAGAAAACTCTTGAATCTCCATAGTTATGCCATTTTCAAATTTTTTTCCAATTTTGTGTGATAATTTATCCTATCTAATTAAGTTAATTTTTCTTCCAGAAGAATAACTCTACTTTCTTTTCTTCTCTGCCCTTCTATTGAAAGAAAAGGGGGCTGCTGTTCAAAATTGTCTTTCATACTATTGAATATTTTCCTATTTTGGTGTATATTTTTCTATCATTATTATTGTTTTGATAGGGTAAAATTATTGCATACACACACAAAAATCAAATACTAGAGTAATATAAATGTGAATTCTCTTCAATCCCCTCTCATATGTTATCAAATGTTTTAATATTTTAGAGTTTAACATTTGTATGTGAGGATGAGGACATGTATGTTTATGTATATCAAATTTCAATTCTTGGGTCAAGTTTGTATCTTCCTTAAAGGCCTCCATGACCACCCGTGTCTGTAGTCCTTTATCCCTCATCAAATCACACTGTCTAAATCCCGCATGATGTGTTTGTGAGTGGAAAATATGTTACCACTGTTGCACACTTTCTGGAGGAAAAATTGATAAAATATGTCGAAATTGTAAAATTCAATTACTACTCTACCTGAAAATCCTATTGCTAGAAATGCAAACTAATGCCTCTATCAATGTATACAGATACTGATTGTAGTAACACGGTTAAAAATATTCAAGACAACTCTAAAACAGCTAACATGCTCACCAACAGGTCCTAAACGATATAAATCATGGCATAAACTAGAGTGGAATTGTATTACATTAATATCATCACTTCTCACCTAAAGAGAAGGATGACACAATGTATATCTGGCATAAAATTATCTCCAAAAAGTACACACATAGCACATACAATGTTTAGAAAGGTTCCAAGCAGGGGCATCTGGGTGGCTCGGTTGGCTAAGTGCCTGACTTTTGGTTTCAGCTCAGGTCATGGGTTGTGAGATTGAGCCCCACCAGGAGCCCTGCATCTGGCTTCATACTCAGCAGGGAGTCTACATGAGAGTCTCTCTGTCTGCTCTAACCCCCACTTGCTTATGCTTCAGTTCTCTCTCTCTCTCTCCCTAAAATAAATAAGTAAATATTTTTAAAAAGGAAGGTACCAAAAAAGCAAACAGAAAAGAGAAAGGTGCCAAACAGTGTGTGAATAAAATCACATGTGCCCTCATGCGTGCGTGTGCGTGCATGCACACAGGTGTGTGTGTGTACGTAAGCCGGGAGAGTGAAACAAAAGGGAGGGGGAGTTCAATGTGAGAAAAGGAAGCGTTCACTTTTTTGTTTCTGTTTTTATTTTGTTTAACTTTATGTTCAGTTTGCATTTTCTTTCTTTTTTTTTTTAAGATGTTATTTATTTATTTGACAGAGATACAGGCAGCCAGAGAGAGAGGGAACACAAGCAGGGGGAGTGGGAGAGGAAGAAGCAGGCTCCCAGTGGAGGAGCCTGATGTGGGGCTTGATCCCAGAATGCCGGGATCGCGCCCTGAGCCGAAGGCAGATGTTTAACGACTGAGTCACCCAGGCGCCCCTCAGTTTGCATTTTCTAACCTCCTAACTAAATCACATGTATGCATTCAGGTGTGTGTTTAATAACGATCAGATTTATCTGGACAGTGATACATGTGGCTGTTTTCTTTTACTACTGCTCTATATTAACAAAATTAATAACTGTGTTTCTAAAAACTTGTATTAATTAAAAGTCCCCAATATCCAAAAAGATTATGTTCCACAGTTTATTTAATGCTGTTTGGAAACCCATATTCAACACTTATTAACCATAAAAATATTATAAATGCTAGTTTCCTAGCAGGTCACAAAACATACTTTGTTCATAAGTAACTGAATGAATTTGTTGCTTTGCGTTTGAGTTTATCCATCCATATGTAGTTTATGTGACAGACCTAAGAGCTTTCTCTTCTTTTTCCTCCAGTTCCCTCCATTTTTCTTTGATATGTCATGTTAAGTGGGGGATTTTGATAGCTTGTCTGAAGACTTTTAATGTTTTAGCTTGGCAGCTTTGGGAATGAGACACCCTGGAATTTGAGGAATCTTTGCTGATGGGGCAGGTTCTGGAAACTGGGTCAAGAGATAGGGTGCCCGGAGCAGGTAATTAGGACAGGGGAGAGAGATGAAGACACCGAGAAGCCACTGGAATGAACATTATGCAGAGACAATGGTAGTGAGAGGTGAGATATGAGCTGGTTGACGACCAGGGAAGTCTAGGACAGTGGGAGAGATGTGGTACCAAGAGTGTGGAAGGAGATTATATTCAAATCAATTTGGCCTCAGTATTATTAGGAGGAAACAATGTCCCACAAGTATTGTTCATCAGGACTTACTGAACAAATATTGTTGACAACCTTGGAGAAAGGATGATTGAATGGTAAACATGCCTTGGAAGTTAGAGACAGTTAACTGCTCCAGAAAAATTAAAGATATATCTCTTCCAGAGTCTCTGATCGTATTCTGAGGGGAATAAAAACTTAGAGACCTTCTCCTCTTCTCTCCCAGAGAACTTGTTTAAGATCCAGAGGAAAGATCTGTCTTTCTGTCTCTGTATCTGTCTCTCTCTAAGATGAGACAGATATGCCAGGTGCTCTAGGTTAGTTTTGGGTCTTATAATTTTACGGTTTCTCCTAAAAGATGAGCCAGATGTGGCACAGAAACATCTGACCCTCTTTGTGTCACCCTGAGGGGAATTGGAGTATGGGGAATCAATGTTATTATGGTGCTCTGTGACTATATAAAGGATCTGTTTTCTGATCCAGAGACCTTGTGCTTCTAGGATTAACAAACAAATAAATAAAGATACAAAACTTAAAATAGTTAACATCTGCATTCTGGGTGAATAGTTCAATATTTCAGATGTTGGGGAAAGTAGATATATATGATACATAAAGCAGATATTATATATATATAAATATATAATAATATATTTATTTATTAAATAAATATATATTAAATAAATATATATATTTATAATATATATAATATATATTATATATAATATAATAAATAAATAAATATATAAAATTAAATAAATATATAAAATATATTTAATTTATTTATTAAATAAATATATATTAAATAAATATATAAAAATATATTTATTAAAATAAATATATATATATAATATTTTCTGAGATTACCCTGATTTCAAATGATTCTACTCTTATCATTACCCTGACATAAATCATCAGAATATCTTAAAATTTTAGACTTATGTTGTCAAATTCTATCTTCCATAACTTCCTTCCCTTGGAGAAAGGCTAAAAGGACTGAGGAGAATTCAGGAAGCAAGTTTGGATTCAGAGGAAGCTCAAGGTCTGGTGAGAAACTTGTGTTCTAGGCAGGGGAGACAAGGCAGAAGCCAGTGAAATGGATCAGGCTGAAAACTAAGGAAGTTTTGAAGTGTGGAAACTAGAAGTGACATTCAGTACATTGCAAGCTAGGTCTTAATGCATGCTCACAAAACTGACTTCAAGATCAATTACCTGGAGAAGGTGAAGTAGCTGACTCCCATCATTCACTGGTTAGGACTGACTCAGAACATCCCCATGGGAGGCTGCAGCTCTATGCAATCATCGGCTGCACCTTGCAACCGCTGACAGAATCAGCCATTATATTTTATTTTGTTTTGTTTCATTATTCCATTTATTTTTCTTTTTCTTCTGGTGGTATTCATATAGGTGATGTTCTTTAGCATACAGTAAGAAAACACAGAGGCCTGCACCACTCTATATCTGTCACTGGTCATGGTTACATGACTCTAGAAAAATGAACAATGCAAAAACGTTTTCTGTTTCCCTTCTCCTAATGCTCACTGACAGGGAGGACTGTTGTTTTTGAGGAGTTTGTTGTTGTTGTTGTTGTTTTTCTCTTGAGATTCAAAAATAGTTGCTTTCCCCTCTACATGCAGCAACATTCCGATCATTTTATGCAGTAGTGTTTGCAATGTACTGCCTTTAACGTATCTGTCTTATTTTCCAATAAAATTGTAAGATCCATGGGGCGCCTGGGTGGCACAGCGGTTAAGCGTCTGCCTTCGGCTCAGGGCGTGATCCCGGAGTTATGGGATCGAGCCCCACATCAGGCTCTTCCGCTATGAGCCTGCTTCTTCCTCTCCCACTCCCCCTGCTTGTGTTCCCTCTCTCGCTGTCTGTCTCTATCTCTGTCGAATAAATAAATAAAATCTTTAAAAAAAATTGTAAGATCCTTCAGGAGAGGGATAATATTTAATAGTTATATAAGTTATAATCCTAGGAATAGTGCTAAGGACCTATAGAATACTCAATAAGTTATTATTTACTGATATAAAATCATTTAAAACAGTCAAAAACAAAACAAAATGTATTCACAGGATTCAGAAAGGAAAACTGGATAATAAAAAAATAACAAATTAAGAAATTCTGTTTCCAGCCAATAATGAAAGAACTTGCACTAGACTAACCTTCTGCCATACATGCTAAAAATCTAAATAATATATATAAAATGTATGACTGTAATTTGTGAGGTAAGAGACACATAAAAGGTGATCCTGTGATTGGTCTGGCTTTCTGCTTAATTGTACTTCCCAGATCACAGATCTAGGACGTGGAGACTGAGTGGGATGGAGTGATTTAGTAGATATAATAATGGGACTACTGAGGCAGCTGAATCTCAAGGGACATAGTACTTGAGATGTACAGGTAGAAGAATCTGTAAGTAAGACCCTTAACATTTTGTCTGAATAGTATGACTTTGGCCAGGTATTCAGTTGAGAACCCAGAGATGTTGCATGTTAGGAGTAGGGTTGCATTCTAGCCAAAAGTAAGACTTAAAGTAGACATGACATGTCAAAAATTTCAAGCAATCATGAAAGGGATCAAACTTTTCATCCAGTAAACAATTTTACCGAACAATTACAATATTACTTAAAAGAAGGCAATGAATTTTAGACTATCATCAAAATATCAGGAGTATTCAGCATAAAATAAAAAATTGCTGCATATGAAAATAAATTAAAAAATACATAACTCATAATCAAGGAAAAAAGTCAACAAACAGAACTAGTGATGATAAAGATGTTAGAATTAGCTTGTAAGAACTTTAAACAATCATAAATACATTTAGCAATGATAATGAAAACATGGACAAAATGAGTGAACAGATGGTACTCAGGAGACAAATGGAAAAGATAAAACAATCTAAAACAGAAATTTTAGAATGTAAAAAATATACAAAATCTAAAAAGAAAAAAAAAATACTGAATGTGGTTAACATCAGATCAGACACTGAAAAGTTCTGTGACTTGAAATCTAAAGTAATAGGAAAATATACAAAATCGAAGCACAAAGAAAAATATGCCTAATAAATGACCAGCATATCAGTAAACTATGATACAATATTAAGTAGTTTAAGCTACATGCAATGGAAGTCCCAGAGGAAAGGATTCAGAGATTTCTACAGGAAATTATATTTGATAACATAATAGGAACACATTTTCCAAACTGGATTTAAAGGGAAAAACAAAAACAAAAAACAAAAACCTGTAACCCACATATAAAGGATCTCAGTAAACCCTTAGAGAGGTTAATACAAAACAAAAACAAAAACACCATATAAGCACATCCTAGTCAAATTGCTGAAACCAAGTTTAACATAAATATATTAAAAGCAGTTGGGGAAGGGGGGCATATTACATACAGCAGAACAATGGTACAAATTACTTTTGTCTTCTTATCACAGTGGATTGGCATGTTTAAAATGCTACAAGAAAAAACAAATTTCTCAGCCTAGAATTCAGTTTCAAAAATAAAGGCAAAATAAAGACATTTTAAGCTAAACAAAAGCTGAGAGAATCAATGCTTAATAGATCTTCTTTTACAGAAGTACTAAAGGCAGTTTCTCAGGTGGAGAGAATATATTATACTGACACTTAGATCTACACAAAGGTCCAAAGAACGCTGGAAATAATAAATATGAAAGATTCTTTTCTCATTTGTTAATACCTTTAAATGATAAATGATGTTTGTTTGAAGTAAAAGCAATGATATAAATTATAAAGTTTATGACATAGGAAATTGAAATGGGCTACTATGGCACACAAGACAGAGGGAGTCAGTGGAAGTAAACTGTAACACTGTCAAATTTTACTAAAAGTGATATAACATTATTTGGGGATGGATGATGATAAGTTAAGGACTCATATAATAAGCTCTTAAGAAAACACTGAAAAATAAAGGTGTAGAGAAAAACAAAAATAAGTATTTTTTGAAGAGGAAATAAAAGGGAATAATAATAAATACCCAGTTTAAAAATAAATAAATAAAAAACCTCCTCCAGAGAGGATAACGGAGGAAACAAAAACATCAGAAACAGGGCACCTGGGTAGCTCAGTGGGTAAAGGGTCTGCCTTCCCTTCAGGTCATGATCCCAGGGTCCTGGGGTAGAGCCCTTCATCAGGCTCCCTGCTCAGTGGGGAGCCTGTCTCCCTCTCCTTCTGCCCCTCCCCTTACTCATGTGCTCTCTCACTATCTCTCTTTTTCAAATAAATAAATAAAATCTTAAAAACGAAAAAAAAAAAAAAAACATTGGAAACACACAAAAGAAATAGCAAGAAGGGCTATTATGTTAAATTAATACATCAATAATTATATTGAATATAAGTAGGCTAGA
Source organism: Ursus arctos (assembly GCF_023065955.2). NCBI lineage: Eukaryota > Metazoa > Chordata > Mammalia > Carnivora > Ursidae > Ursus > Ursus arctos. Next base: position 28,399,252 of record NW_026622986.1, read on the forward strand.
CTATTCAATTAAAAAGAAGAATTTACCGTATTCACTGAATAAGCAAGACTCAACTCTACTGCTTACAAGAGACATATTTTTATATATAAAACTGCAGATATATTATAAATGAAAGAATGGAGAAAGATATATTATGTAAACCATAAAAAACCTGGAATGACTCTACTACTACCTGAAAAAGTGAACTGAGAGCTTAGAGGTATCACTACTGATAAAGAGGGATATTTAACAATGACAAAAGTTTATCTATCAAGAAGCCATAGCAATACTGAATTTGTATGCACCCAGTAACATACCTTTAGAAAACAGATGAAGGAAAAATGGCAGAACTGAAAGAAGGGTAAATCTACCCCATGGGGTTTCAAAACTTTCTTTTCATTAACTGGTAGAAAAGTAGAGTATATCATTAAAGAAATTAAAATATTTTAAGTTCAGCTACTAGCGATGAGGCAATAGTGGACATAATTTTTATCTTCTGTCTCCTATTTTTCGTTAGTTGTATCATTTTTTTATAGTTTATAACATTTGTTTTTCATTCTAATAATTCTGCTCTTGCTTTTATTTTTCTACTGGATCTACAATAAAATATATTTGGTTCCTACCACTGAGGCTTTGCTGTTATTCTCTCAGTTCTTGATTACTTTGAGTTTATCCTCTAGTATTTGCTTACAGTTACCATTGGGAAAAATATCTAGAGTTATTAAAATTTGAATCAGTTTCAGAGTATGATTTAAATTTGAATAAAACTTTGTCCGGATATAAAAATCTTGGACTCACCATTTCTTTCTTTGAGTTTCTTGTGGTATCACTCCAATAGTGTTTGGCATTGAATTTTATTTGAGGTAGTTTTATGGCAACATGGTTTTATTTACTTATGAGAGATTTGATATATTTGGCCTCTTAATACATTTTTAAATTTAAAGTTTTAACATATATTGGAATATACCTTTGTATTAATTGTTTTGGATCAGTTTTCCCTGGCACAGTGTATTCATTCAACATGTAACTTCAACGTTCTGTTACTTCAGCAAAGATTTTTTTTAAGATATTATTTATTTATGTGTGTGAGAGAGAGACAGAGGAAGAGGAAGCACAAGCAGGGGGAAGGGCAGAGGGAGAAGCAGACTCCCCACTGAGCAGGGAGCCCAATGTGGGACTTGATCCCAGGACCCTGGGATTGTGACCTGAGCCGAAGGCAGACATTTAACCTACTTAGCCACCCAGGCGCCCTGATTTTTTTTTTTTTTTTTAGTTGTAGTTTAAATATTTGTTCTATTCCATTTTTGGAGTCCAGAGGATGGACGTTCTCCTTTGGGTGCTGGTTATGGATAATTCATTTTTTCTAGTCTTTTTGTTTTTCACTATGATTCTGTTGTTGTTTCTTTTCTCTATTTATTATACAAATCCCTGGTGTCTGTTCTAACCTGTGCTCCTTTTTATTTTGTCTTTATTCATAAACCGGGTTTATCTTTTTTTAAAAGACTTTGTTTGTTTGTTTGTTTATGTATTTATTTATTTAGCGGAAGCACGAGTTGGGCACAGGGCAGCAAAAGAAAAGGGAGAGAGAGAATCTCAAGCAGACTCCATGCAGAGCCTGGAACCCAACATAGGGCTCAATTTCATGACCCTGAGATCGTGACCTGAGCTGAAACCAAGAGGTGGACATTTAACCCACTGAGCCACCCAGGCACCCTGTCTTTTTTTTTTTTTTTTCCTGAGTTCAGATTGCTTTTTTGTTGTTGTTGTTGTCTGGTTATATATACTGGTTATATATACAATATGTGGTACTTTTATGCAATTTCTATCTGCCTAACCTATTGGTTTTGCCCACTATCATTCCCATTTAGAAAGATTATCCGTGGGGCGCCTGGGTGGCATAGCGGTTAAGCGCCTGCCTTCGGCTCAGGGCGTGATCCCAGCATTATGGGATCGAGCCCCACATCAGGCTCCTCCGCTATGAGCCTGCTTCTTCCTCTCCCACTCCCCCTGCTTGTGTTCCCTCTCTCACTGGCTGTCTCTATCTCTGTCAAATAAATAAATAAAATATTAAAAAAAAAAAAGGAAGAAAGAAAGATTATCCATTACCAATTTTTGTGATGGCCACTGACCCTCTACACCTCATTTTGTTTTGTTCACCTCTAATGTGTGGGTAATGATTGTTGCTCTTGGGGTTGTTATGAGGCTTACATGAGTTAATATTCATAAAGCACTCTGAGCAATGCCTGGACCATTACTATTGTTTAAACCTTTGTTACACTAATGCAAACAAAAAAAATCTATCACCTCTAGGCCCCATTCTCTCCCAGCTCTCCTTGGCAGGAACATCATTGCTTCTCATTTGGAGTTCTCTGGTGTCAGTAGGTTTCGGCAGTACTCACATACTGTTTGGAATTTAGAGGTTTTCACTGACTTGTAATTACACCAAAAGTATAGTTTGAAGCAGTTTTTTTGTTTTGTTTTGTTTTGTTTTCCTGTTCTTATTTCCTATTTGCTTTCCTGGAAAAAAATTCAAGAGCTTTCAGAACATACAGCCATATCCCAACAGAAAAGTCACTTACAACTTTGGAATCATTTGTAATATCTCTTACTTACGGACCTAAGTCCTAAATTAGCCTGATGTGGAAATAGAACATCTTACCTTTGTCATTTGCTTCATCTTCCCATGTATCATAAGATACACTTTGGGGAACTGGCTAAATCATTCTTGTATAAATATTAAAGGAGTTAAATATGAGAAAGAATAAAAAATGTTTTCAAATATAAGACAAAGTAAATAAAGGTGTTCTCTTAGGAAGATCTATTCATCATGGGATCAGCATTTTTATCAAAACACCTAGATCCCCACATCAGTCCCTGGAGCAAAATTTGAATCACAGGCTAGATATTCCTGTGTCATACAAGTTAACCCAGTGGTCTAAAGTAAAATAATATCATGCAATATATTTTATCAGTTTTGTTCAAATTATTGGTTTTTTTTCCATATGAGAATGAAAAATAATAATTTTTCTAATACCCAGGTAACAGTAATGACATTTCTTTCAAGTTGATTTTAACAGCCCAGCAGGAAGACAGCAGAAAACAGTGTGAAAATTAACAGAAGCACATTAGGCTCATTTGCACACACCCACGCACTGAAAGTGCAAAACTTATAAATTTGTAAAATACAAAAAAAGGTGGGGGGCGAGACTGCATTAAAAAAAAAACAGCAAAGCATTTGGAAAGGAAACAAATAACAGAACTTCTACAAAATTTAATTTTCTTAGGATCCTAGGAACTTAAAATTCTCAGGGATTTTTGTTCTGTGAAGCAGAGAAGGATAAGGTCCTCTTTATCTTGACATCAGGAAGAAAAAAAAAGGACAAAGTTGGCAGAGGGTGGGGGCAACCTATTGGTGGTGGTGCTTGGGAGAGTCTCAAACTTTTCTCTACATCTAGGTGAGTAATTAGGCAGATTGAAGTCCAAAGCCTAGGTTCAAATACATAGCCTTACCCTCCAAGTGACACTCCCTAAGATCTTGGACCAAAAAAATGAGTTTACAGACATACTTACACCCAGGCATTCAACATACAGAGAGAAGAAACATTTTCAAACCCCCATGCTTAAGACTTTTGATAGCTTGAATCCACTTAAACAGGCAACTGGTACTCATTCTTCTTGTTCACCAATCAGATAACTCATTTCTTCTCCACAGGTTGGAGAAAGGAAAAGCAAAGACCTAGTGGGATGTCCATACCCTCAGAAATCAGTGGAAGGAAGCACTCTCCTTCTAATGCAAGGTTTTTGGGGTTTTGTTTTTTTTTGGTTTTTGCTTTTTTTAGCTGTCCTTAAGAATGATGGTCTGGACTCTGGGAAGCAAACTAAGGGTTACAGAAGGGAGGGGGGTGGAAGGATGGGTAACTAGGCGATGGATATTAAGGAGGACACGTGTTGTGATGATGTACTATATGTTGGCTAATTGAACATAATAATAAAAAATTAAAAATAAATTTAAAAAAATGATGGGTTTACAGAAATAAAGACCACCCAACCACAAACAGAGTCTACTGTTTAGAAGTTTGCCACAGCAAGGGGTCAGCCACCATTGCTATGTTTGGCAAAGACCCAAAGGCAGGCAGGGGAGAGAATAAGGAGGGTAGGTAGGCTTTAGGTGTGCTCTGACCAGAAGCTATTGATACGGAGAAGTTGCATGTGGGCTAACGAGAAGCAGGGCAGCCTATGTAGTTGGTTTGGAGAACATCATTGTTTTTTTCCAGTTTGTCCTAAGTTGGAAAAAGGACAAAAAAACACAGAGCTTGGTAGTTATTGACTGAGTCTTGTCCATTCAGCGCTGATTGCATCAAAGGTTGTGATTTGGTCTCCTGTGTTTCTTACCTGAAACAGAGATGTGTTGTCATGGACTGGCTGTCTTCTGTATATTCAGTTTCTGGGGTTGAAACATTTTGATCAAAATGTAAGGCATATTGAGAATGCAACGCTTGTTTCTGTGTGTGCTTCTCTTCGTGTGTGTGTGTGTGTGTGTGTGTGAGAGAGAGAAAGAGAGAGAGAGAGATGGGGTGAGGGGCAGAGGGAGAGAGAATCTTAAGCAGGCTCCACACCCAGCACAGAGTCTGACATGGGGCTCGATCTCACGACCCTGAGACTGTGACCTTGAGATCATCACCTGAGCCAAAATCAAGAATCAGACACTTGGGGTGCCTGGGTGGCTCAGTCAGTCAAGTGTCACTTTGTTTCAGTTCAGGTCATGAGGTCGAGCCCCACTTTGGGCTCCACACTCAGTGGGGAGTCAGCTTCTCTATCTTGCTCTGCCCCTCCCCCTGCTAGTTCTCTCTCTCTCTCTCTCTCTGGAATAAATGAATAAAATCTTAAAAAAAAAAAAAAAAAAAAGAGTCAGACACTTAACCAACTGAGCCACCCAAGCACCCCTGACTTCAGTCTTAATACAGGCAATCCCCTAGTGATCAACAGATCAGCAAATGCAAATAGCTTTTTTTTTTTTTTTTAACAAATGGCTTTTAATATCAGAATCTCATCTTTTAAAACTTTGAGCTTCTGGATTTTTCCTAATTCTTCTTAGAAAACTTTAAAAATTCTCTTCCTTTCTACCTCACCTAGTCATGGAAGCCATATGGATGCTACTTTCAATTTGTTCTTTGCTTATGCATTTTGTGACGAAGTATGTTTTAGGTTTCCCTTATTGCTTTTTAATGCTCTTTATTTTTTCAGTGTACACAATTTTAATACCTCTTTAATTCACTAACAGGTTTATAAACCCACCACCACGTCCATTAAAACTACTTTGGTAAAGTTTTCCAATAATCAATCATTTATAAAATGCAATAAGTGCTTATTATTTTTCTTCTTGACTTATTTGATCACTGTGTTGACTACTTCTTTATAAAACCCTTCCCTTCTTTGAATGTTGTGTGTGAAAATGTATGGTAGCTTCATTCCATCTGGGGAAATGGATTCTGTAGTCTGACTTTGTAGAAAGAGAGTGGGTCAGGGTGATCAGAGTCCTAGCAAAATGACACAATGGGGGTCTGTTTGCTGTTCACCCCAAAAGAGCCAGGCTCTAGGTAGTGACTCCAGTGGGAAAGAAAGAAACGACAATCTGTGATCTAATTATAAGAGAGAAGGGGACACTGAGGAAGGTGATGGACCAGGATCCATGTTAGATCTAACCCACTTCTGAGTCTTTCTGTGTTTTTTCTTTGGCTTCCCCTTTCTCATGTCTTTTGCTTCTAATCTGCCTTCCTCGATGTTCTGTACTGCTTGGTCTCTCCCCGCTTTCCTCTCCTTCCCCATATCTTTCCTTCCCCTTACATTTTCTAGGGAAAACTGAGTTTTACCTTGCACAATGAAATTATTTTATTTTTTGTTTGAGCTCTGTTGCTTTTCAGTCTCCTGTTTGTCCCCGAGGGAAAACCCTGAAATTATAGTTCTCTGAACTCCTTGTCACTTTTGCTTCTGGCTAAGTCAGGAGATTTAATAAATAATGAAGAAACCTGCAAAAGAATATATATTTCTCCCAAAGATTCAGTTAATAGGTCTGGTATTTTCCGTGGAAAGCACACATTGATTTCTGTATAAAGCTGCTGGTGCGTGTTCAACACTTAACATTTGCAGTTGCAATGAGCTAGGTCCAAACTTAATCTGTCGTTTTCAGGGCATCCTGGACACACACAAAGAACAATGGATGATAACATGTCATCCAAACAAAGTCATACCTGCTCTGCAGACACAAACTTATAACTGCTTTTGGTCCATGTCTCTTGTTTAGAAACTCATCTTGATGCCATTTAACTCCCAAGAATGCTCAGTTAATGCACTTGGAGGGTAGTGATTGTTTCTCTGGGCTTTCAATGTGCTTTGTGTCTGTCTCCTGAAAATGTGAAAGAATTGCCATACTGCATTCCTGTCAGAGAAAAACCTCAGCGTGGATCTAATATTCTAACTTTAATGTAGAGTTGGAGATGATCTCTATGGCTGACAAATATATTTTTCTTTTAAGAGAACAAACTATCCTGAGAGACATCTCAGTGCATCTAATTAAACATTTGCTATCAACAGATGCATTAAAAAATCATAGAGAAATAATCCCTAAAAAAGGTAAATCTAAATGTTGGAGCATATTTATTTTCTTTCTTAATTCAATGTATGCCATCTTTCTTTGCTACTCTGTAAAATTATGCCACGGATAACTCATCTTTTGTCTAAGAACATATAATCGGTCTGCTGTTGTTAGGGAAAGATTTTCCCTGAAATCACTAGAATCTTTAACTTTAATTAGATTTTAAAATGTCACCTAGGGTGCATTTGTTCAATGATAGCATTTAGTAGGCCCTCCATGTTCTTAACCTTCTCTTTTATTATCTCTTCTCAACAAACCCAAACAAATAAACATAAGTCTAAATAACCCCTGTCTCCATCTCAGAAACTCCCCAAGAAGCTCCTAGAAGTATTTCAAACCACACTTCTGTCTCCTTCTATTCACCTTCTTTTAACTACTTCCAAACCTTCTTTAGCCTTGAAAACAGAATCTGGTTTAGACTTGCTGGGCCCCAAGCCTAAGATGGTAGCCTCAGAGAACTAGCCTGGTAGCTTGTACATGATGGACCTTCTGAGGTCCAGCCTCCAGACCAGGTGCTTCTTCAACTGCCCTTTGGAGACCCGCAACACCAAGTGACTCGAAATCCCATTAAGTAACTTTTGAAGAAAGACCAGTTTTAACACATGAAGGGAAATGAGATCATACAAAACGAGGACCCTTCTGCCGAAAATATTTGCCCTAAAATGTTTCAATCATAGCTGTTCTTTCAAAGCGAGTTCTCTGTAATAAAGGAAATAACCCATTCACCATGCCTAGCCTGATTCAGCCTACAGAGCTTTGTCTTAATAGCTCCTTTAGATGCTATATTGGAAGGAAATAAATGGACTAGTGGTGTAGAAGGAGAGAAAGGAGACCTCTCTTCCAGCAACCAAGCCTCCTCAGGGTGTCTGTAACTGCCTTCTGCACTGGGGCTCTAGAGAGCCAAAGTCATTGTCTGGAGGGCTATAAACAGGGGGAAATTTGCACTGGAGTTACCTGGAGAAAAACAGGAAAAAGAAGCCCACTTCAGCAAGGTATTTTGAAACAAATTTTGGAGCCAGTGTGCCTAGCACGGTTGCTAATGATGTGACCTTTGCAAGTTAATTAACCTTTCAATTATGTTTTCTTATCTGTAAAATGAGGATAGGAGCCTCAACTTCCTATGGCCATGGAATGTTATAACATATTAAACACCTTGCACAAAAATTATTCCATTTTCTTTCTAATGGAGGCTACACCTGTTAGTATTTTTTTTTAATTCTGTAAGTATAATAATAGGTTCCCTTATTAATTCAAGGTGCTCACAAACTTACCTGAGTTTCATATTTTCTTTGGCCATATTGACCGAATAACTCCTAAGGATATAGCTGTAATGCAGTAGGGAAAATACCTAGATCAAGACCCCTGAGTTGGAATGGTGGCTGATTCCTGATAAAGTAATTCCATTTGTTTCTCTGAGATAGTCATTAATCTTCTGTAAAGCTCACTTTTCTAATCCGCAAAAGATGAATGTCAGTACCCCGTCAGGGTTTTATGATTATTAAATAACAAAGGTGTGCTAAAATGCACCAAAAAGTAAAAATGATAAAATATCAAGGGGCATAATTTCCATAGTCTATTGATTAATGGCCCTCTGCAATAATTTTAGCTATAAAATTAATTTTAATGTAAAATTTGATACCAATCTAATGCAAAAATCTGTATCTGGATACAGGAACCATGAGGTCCCTGTGCTCTTTGTTCTAGTGAGTCCACTACCGAAGATCAGTAAGGGATCTGAGACCCAATTCCAACGTGTAGGGGTGGGAGTTTTCCCTGCACCTTCAAAGCAATTCGCAGACAGCAGCTGGGTGTCCTGCAATTCAACTCAATTCTGACCCTACCTACCCAGAGATAGCACCAGATCCTGTAAGTGAAAGTTTCAGTCCCTCAAGACAGACCCCCATACAACTCAGATGCCAGTCACAAGTCCGTGCTGTCCCCTATACTTCCGACCCACTGGCTATAAAGTCAGAAGTTCTCACAGCCCCTTCCTTGGGTTCACTGGCTCGAGCAGCTCACAGAACTCAGAGACACATTTTACTTACTGCATTCCCAGCACATTATGGAAGGATATAACTCAGAAACAGCCAGATGGAAGAGATGCATAGGGTAAGTTGTGGCGAAGGATGCAGAGTTTCCGTGCTCTCTGAGTACGCCCATCTCCCTGAATCCCCACGCGTTCACCAACCCAGACCGCTCTGAACCCCATCCTTTTGTGGAAGCTCCACTACATGGGTGTAATTGGTCAAATCACTGGCCATTGGCAACTGATTCAACCTCCAACCTCTCTCCTTTCCTGGGACTAAAAGTTCCAACCTTCTAATCACATGGTTGGTTCTCCTGGCAACCAGCCCCCTCCTTTGATGGAGTCCAAAAGTCACCTTGTTAATGTATAAAAGAGTATCCCACACCACTTAGGAAATTCCGAGGGTTTTAGAAGCTCTGTGCCAGAAACAAGGATGAAGACCAAACATATTTCTTATTATAAATCACAATATCACAGTCACCCAAACTGTATCAGTGGGAGCTACACCCTGCTCATGTGTGGAAGGTATGAGCATTCTCAGAAGGGGGAAACTTGGAAAGAAGAAAGAAAGGAGATAAATGGGCTCCATGAGAACCGGACCCTTATCAGACCCGAGCCTATGGCTCAGGTGTACAGCTAGCTACCTTGAAACATGAGCTTGATTTCATAATTTCATGGAGCAAATCCACTAAGAGAATTTTAGGGTCACTAATAATATATTTCACTCAGATTCCCACAAAGCACCTTTTTTTTATTGTTTGCTAAGTATACCACCCTTCCAAAATAAAGACAAAATAAAGAAAAAGAAATCCTTCCTTTCCAGTGTTCCTCACACCCTAGAATTTCAGTGTTTCCCTTCTCTCTGCATTTCAACAAAGAATAAGAATTCTTTTTATCTCATCAAGACCCAGTTGATGTGTAATGTATCAGGTGACTCACATGATTCAGAACAATCTGATTTTATCAAAAGACAAGAGAGCAAATCCTCAGGGATTTTTCTGTTGGCCTTGCATTTACTTCATGTGAGCATTTGTTGTTAATAAGGTAATTCTAAAATATTCATAATTGTTGTTATCTCCTGGCAATTAAGGGATCCATTTTACTATGAGAAAACAGTTCAAAAGTTTGAAAGGAGAGTATCCCTAGAGTGGCTGTTAATTCCACTTATTTTATATTCTGATATCTCAGTCTCCACCCAAGATACGTCACATTTTATATATTTCATTGGTGACCTCTTTATTTATTCTCCACTCCCCCTTTTTCTATTTCTTCTTTTCTGTTGTTCCAATTCATAATTTGTATGTAGAGTTCTCTGCTTTCCTCTCTGCTTATTAAATTTAATGTTGAGAAAATTATACACTAATGAAGTGGGTAAATGCTGTTAAAATACGAAGTTTCGATAATGTTTATTTTCTCAAACTGACTCAATCTCTTTAAACTTCCAGACTATGGGGTGCCTGGGTGGCTCAGTCAGTTGAGCATCTGATTCTTGATTATGGTTCAGGTCATGATCTCGGGGTTGTGAGATCGACCCCCATAAGAGGCCCTGCACTCAGTAGGAAGTCTGCTTGAGATTCTCTCTCACCCTCTGCCCCTTCCCCCTGCTCACACTCTTCTCTCCCCCTCTAAAATAAATAAATACATCTTTAAAGCTCCAGACTATGAAAATTCTATATTCTCCAGGTGATTTCTTCAGAACATTTAGAAGGAAAGGGAGACTATAGCTTTCATCATTCTAGGAAAGAAGTATAAGTGAGTCTTCAGCAAAAAGAATTATTCCACCTAAATATTTGTGCAGTTTCTATATTTTCTTATTAAACAGCCAAAACCAAAGACTTATGTTATGGAAACGTAGTTCTGGGATGGGAGTCTATGTTTGCAGATGTCTGTATCAATTCTATTCCTGATAACACATGTAACCTTCCCCAATTCATTAGTACTCTATTGAGTGTCCTCTCCTCTGTATGACGTGATCTATTCTCTCCATGACTATAGGGCAGATATGATGAAGGCTAAATGTTGGCCATGAAATATCTTACCACTAGAATGGGAAATAAGAGATCTCCATAAAATCCTATGGAAGAAGTAAAATGTATTATATGCTCTGGCAAGTACAAATGAAGTGTGATGGGAGTTCAGAAATAAAAGAAGGTATTTGCTCCCAGGAATTATTCGGAAGGACAATCAGGGAAAATAAGATTTCAACTAAGTAGGTCATGCAGTGTGATTGGATGCTAACTGGCAAAGCAGTGAAGAATAAGTGAGCATTCCAGGTAAACGGACCGTGTGAGCAGATTCAGGAGACAGCAGAATGCAGGATGTGCTCTAAGAAAGAATAGATTGGGCAGAAAACACAGTATATGAGATAATGCTGGGCAAGCAGATCTTAAATTTAGACTACATTCATTAAGAATGGAGTGTGGCACAAATGTACATAAATTTTAACAAATCATTTGTTAGCCCCTGAAGACAGAAATATATTATTTCTCATCAAGCCAAATTTTTGAATTAAATGTTTTCCTCCCCCCGCCCTTTTCTTTTCCTTGTTGCTCTGGTAGAACATGCATTCGAACCAATTTTGAAATCAAATATGTCGGTGATACTGCTTATAATTTTTTTAATGCAAATAATTTCCTTTTGTCATAGAACAATTTCTTTGTTGAATTGACAGGTATATGTCTTTTCCACGGCAAGCACAGGAATTTCATTTAAAGAAGTTAGTGGTATTCTTTTTTTTTTTTTTTTAAAGATTTTATTTATTTTTTTGACAGAGAGAGACAGCCAACGAGAGAGGGAACACAGGCAGGGGGAGTGGGAGAGGAAGAAGCAGGCTCCCAGGGGAGGAGCCTGATGTGGGGCTGGATCCCAGAATGCCGGGATCACGCCCTGAGCCGAAGGCAGACGATTAATGACTGAGCCACCCAGGCGCCCCAAGAAGTTAGTGGTACTCTGAACTTGATATGTATAATTTCCCTCTCCTGGCTCAGCTTCCTAAGATAATTCTAAGGCATTTCTTTCCCTAGAATTCAGTGTGCATTTTGGGTTTGTTTGTTTGTTATTTAGGGAGAACTGCTTAGTCGGTGGTATATTGTCCCAGAGATCTATCATTGGAAGAAATCTCTGAGGTGCACAATTGGAATGGCACATTCTTTTCATCTTTCTTTGATATTAAGGGAAGCAGATTCACGTTACAGAAGTCATTCCTGTAGTAGGGTATAAAATATGATGAAAGTCAACCACTACATCACTAATTTTTTATGGAAAATATTATCATAGTTACAATAGGTTTACTCTGAAGGTTTCACGTGTCATCACAAGGAATGTTCTGCAGCCTACACAAGAACTGAGACCTCATTGTGATTTCCTATAAAATATATCCAGATTGAGCAATGAGTTATCTATTAACATGCTTCCATTATGAAACAGCAGTCCTTTCCACATAACACAGACCCATTCAGCTTCATATTCTCTGAAGGTATATGCTAAAGTTATTTTTAAAAGGCAGAGTACAGTCACTTAATATAACAAAGCATGTTCTCATCAACATACTTTCCTGACTTGTCCTCCTTGTGTCACTCTGCATTTCTTTACTTTATTCATCTACCATTCAATTTACTCTCTGTTAAACTCTAAATATCTTATTTATTTAAAGACTTTCTTATTTTCATTTTTTTCTGAATACTAAATAGTTTACTCTATTCCAATATCTTTCTAAATTTCTCATTTTAAATTATGTAGCATCCTCATGAAAAATGTATTGCATTCCAGACTGCCAGATCCTTTGATCACCTTGATTTTTAAAAATCAAATTCTTTCTCTACAAAAGCTCAAATCCTCAGGACTGTCTTGTTCTTCACCTTGTCCTGAAAGTAAGATTCTCTACCTCCAAAATCTTAAGTAACTTTGCAAACTGCATTCTTAGTAAGAGCTAATCAATAATGCAATTACTCCTTTTGATTCTTTCTTTATCAAACTGCATTGAGATTTTTCAGAAATCTCTTTGTCTGAAAAAAATAAAAAGTTGTAACAATATGTAGTGATGCATGGGGCGGCTGGGTGGCTTAGTCGTTAAGTGTCTGCCTTCAGCCCATGGCGTGATCCCGGAGTCCTGGGATTGAGTCCCACGTCAGGCTCCTCCTCTGGGAGCCTGCCTCTTCCTCTCCCACTCCCCCTGCTGTATCCCTTCTCTCGCTGGCTGCCTCTCACTCTGTCAAATAAATAAATAAAATCTTTAAAAAAAAAAAAACAATATGTAGTGATGCAAAAGACTTCTTTCCCCAAGCTGATAATTGTCTTGCCTGGATAACCATAGACAACAAAACCAAGTTTTGTTGAGTTTGACTTGTTTCCTGTCAGTGTGTGGTTTTATAAATTGTCAGTTTATAAAATTGATACATTAAACTGCCTTTTCCATTTTCTGACACAGTCAGCAAAGTTATCCTCAGTCTAAGAAAACTGGAAGTATTATCCCTGTGGTCCTAAGGGATGGGCTTCGTCCAAAGTCACTTATCTGAAGCAGAGAATACAGTTTCAGCATGCTTGCAGCCTGATTATTATGCTTTATTCTCATGGCTTTTTTTTTTTTTTCCTCCTCCTTTACAGCAGACCAGTAGGTGAATAAGGGAAGTGAAATTTTAATAATTTCATAGGTAAAATATGAGGGAATGAAAGAGGAAGATTGAGCCTCCTTTGACCAAAGAGATAACTTCATATTAAAATGTTTTTATTTGAACATAATTTACATAACTGTGTTAGATATCCTTCCCCTTCTCATTCTTGGTTTTTCCACAAAGTGCATATCATCACAGATACAGTTAAATGAAGATTGATTTGCAGAAGCAAGATCTGGAGCTTACTTCTTCAAAGGGGTGTGGTAAATAGGCATTTAGCCATAAATTTGATCCCAAGGAAGACCAGTGTTACCAGATAAAGTAAGAAGCGGGGGGGTGGGGGGGAGCATTTTCGGTAAATCTAGGGAAGAAATACAACCCACAGATTCTGAATTATGTGTAAGTATGTGTAAGTGTTGCCAAAAGCAAGATCGAATCTGGCAAGAAATAATGATGGGACTGATGTCACTGGAGCGATAGGGAAGAAAAAGAATTATAGAAACCTTCCAGCCACTGGAGTGCCCAAAAATTTTTGCCAAATTTGCATGCACACCGGGGAAGGAAGTGAAAGGGATTTGCTGGCATGGGTGTGGAATCCAATGGCCACAGGAGGCAGATCTAAAAACATATCAGTACATTTGAACACCTTCAAAAAGTAGGTTAATTGTGCTGTGCCGCATAATGGCTTTGTCTTGCGAAGAAACTAACAGAGCTTCTGGTTGGCAGAAGACATGCTTCAGAAGCAGAACAGATTTTGAGAGGTAGAAGTGGAGATGTCTACATCCCTAGATTAAGCAAACAGGAGAAAGAACTTTGAGCTCAGGAGCATGGAAAGCTGATCTTGCTCACCTCCACAGAAACCTCCTGGGAAGAACACATCCAGGAAAATTACACTCACTCAAATAGAGACAGACTCTTTCATTCTGTTCTTTCGTATTTTCTCGCTGTCCTAATCCTCCTGTTTGTGTCTTCTCCCTATTGAGCCTACGTTATGAGACATCATTCACCCATACATTTTGCAATTATTACTCCTCACTGAATCCTTAGGGTATTTTTTCCTAGATAGGTGGCTCATGCACCTCTTACTGCAGAAAGTCCCAAAGGAACAATTACGCTTTTGCTAGCTTTCTGCACAGGTTGTCTAGTCTGGAACCAGTTTCTACACTAATTTCTCAAGTTGGGATTCCGATATCACTCAGTCTGTATGAATGTAGAGATCTCACTTATCTTTAGTACTCACTTTGGTTCTTCTATTGAGAGATTGTTTTTTTCCTTTTTAGCCAGAGAAAGTCTCTCTTAGAACTGCTGTGCCAGTGAGCAGAGCGGTTCTCATTCTCTTCCCTGGGATGGGCAGTTCTTTCAAAGCCCGGACTCTATGACATGGTCCCATATCTATCTTATTGCCTCAGTGGTTGAAGGCCACTGTTTTTTCCCTATTCAGCATTAAAACCTCATTCTCCTAAAGAGACGCCTTAGTCTTATAAACCCCCAGAGCATCAGCACTTACATGTAATGCTCAGAACTTACATTCCCTGTGTATTTCTGACATTTAACACTCCCCACACACACATTTAGTGTCACCCCATTAATCTCAGCTATACGCAAATAATGGTATTTTATACACGTTCTTACACAATTGCATCAGGAGAATGATCCAGATTAGCTTGGCCAATAAATTATCATGTTCAGATAAATTATTTAAAGAGTCAGAAACACGAAGTTATAGGAACTCGTAGAGTATGCTTTTTTGGAGAGTTTGGTGGCAATAGAGAGATGGCTTTTATTCTAAAACTTCCTGTATAGTTTTTTTAAACATCATGAGGTTACTATTATGAGGTAAATTTTGTGTCAAAAAACTTTGATTTTCTGTCAAAAGTAGGACAGAAAACATCCAGCTTCCAAGCTGTGCTGGGTATTGTCTGTTTATCTCTCCATGTCCCATTTCTACTCTTGCTATCTTGCTACATGGCTACTAACTCACTCACTTTGCATCACTCTCTTTCCATTCCTTCTGGCTTCTAGTTGGACTGATTCAGTTGGGGGAGGAGAGACATTTGCTGGGAAGCAGAGGGTCAGAGGAAAAGGAATTTGACCTGTCTCCCCCACCCTCCTCCAAGCTGGGTTGCATGAAGTGGCCATACTGTCAAGGACCACGGTCATGCCTCATGTCAGCCCTGCAAGTACTCTGTCCCTGTTGGTTTCTCTAAATCCTCCTCATTTTTTTTGAAAATCCTTCTCCCTTTATTAAAGTCACCTAATTAAAAGTGAGTCTGTCCTCTCTTTCCTGATAGGGCTATGACTTGTGCTTTAGGAATTGTTCCCAAGTAGCCTCAGAAAATAGACCTTCACTTATCTCTGGGATTGGGGTTCTAGGACTGAGTTGCTCACATATTTGAGGAGGCACAGATAACTTTCTTGCTGAGGTCAAATTGAAAGCTAAGCATGTGGTAACAAACAGTAGCTGAAATCATTACCACAGTGGCAAGGGACTGAGCGTAAAGGACAAGCTGTCTAGAGACCAAGTGATTGTGGTATGAATCACCATGGTGACAATAGTGATTTTAAAAATTATGGAACCAGCTAGCAGCTCCAGAGACCTTAGAAAGTATACACAGAGGAAAGGGATAATGGAAGACCATGAACCTTCAATTAAGAAGGGAAATTGGATCACCCAAAGAGTGACATCATCAAAATGGCAGAATAAAAGGTTTTTGTTTTTTGGTCTTTGTTTTTTTGTTTTTTGTTTTTTGGGTTTTGTTTTGTTTTTTGGCTTTTTGGGGTTTTTTTAAAACTGCCTTTCCACCAAAGAATACCGATTTTTACAATCATGCATGGATGAAAGAACCTTTTCGGAAGACCAGGAGAGCAGCAGAGAAGTACCAGCACACCATTGGAGGAAAAAAAAAATCTGAGTGGACGCATTGGAGAGGGTAAAAGAACAGCTTTTATTTACCCACACCACCCTTCCCCCTGGGCAGCCCAGCTCAGTGCCAAGAGAGCCCTTGTCAGCCCGTGATTTCCGGAAGGGAAAGTGAGAGCCCATGAGTGAGTGCCTCGCTTCCCCAGCTGCATAAGATGCTGACAAAGAGGCCCATTGTTCTCTCATTCCATCCAGAGAACACAGTTGTGAGATTTTACATATTTTAGCTTTGAAAATGTTTTTTCATCCAGATATTTACTGCCAAATAAGCATACTGACATTCAATAAGCATATGAACTTAATTGACTATGTTCATCATGTGGAGGCATTTATAGAATTCTACTTGATTTCTACTCGAAATCGGTGTTTTACATGTCATTCCATTGCATATCAATTAGTTTTCAAATGAAGTTTAGGTGAAAAGTCCTTACTTGCACATTGAAGTAGATTTTGAAGTACGGAAATTTCCTCTGCACTTACACTGAGGTCAAAAATGCTGCTGGAACTTTGGTTTGAGCTTGGAAAACATATTCTATGCAAATCTGTATATCTCACTACTTGTTTTAACTTTTGACAGCCCTAGAAATGTATCAAACAGCTTGACATTACTTGTGATTCAAACAGTGTTTCTTGTCAGAATGACTTCCCTGCAGTATAACTTTCACAGATAAGCACTGTTTTGCCTTGCAATTTTAGGTTGAATTAATTAAGAAGCATGGTCAAGTAGGCAGCAAAAGCTAATTTACTGAACATAAATGGTTGAGGGCAGTTCCTGCTCAGATACATTGCAGTCTTGACCCCGAGCTCAGAAATCCACAATCAGACTTGACCACTGCAGAGCCATCGGCAGAATGCTGGTATAGATGATAGGGCACATCACGATGCTCAGAGGTTTCTGACAAAATAGTCACAGAACTGACAACTTCAGGGAAGTGGCCGGATTTCACTCTTGACACCACTGTTCAATAATCTATGCTAGACTCAACTATTTCCTGCAACGTATCCGCTGATACTTCAGTAAATAACCACAGGCTGTAAACACCGTACATGTTCGCAAGCTTTGTAAATTTGTCCAACGAAGACTTTTCTGATTCCACACAATTTCATCACCATCGACTGCAACACATGTTAGCCGATTTCACTTCACAGTGCACCAAATGAGTATTTTTTCAACTTTGAAAATATTTGCCCGTCCTTGTTCCATGCAGACAATTCCTAGATGCTAATTCTTCGGTGACTTCAAACTCTGCCTCGACAACTGAGCACAATCAGTAATGTCTGTGGACTCATCCAGGACCGACCACTCAAACTTGTTTGCATTGTTTTTTTTTTTTTTTTTTAATTGACAATAGATACTCCTCCCAGTGTGTCAACCTACTGAGCAGCTCTTCTTACAGGAGGGTCAGCAATCCTAAACAAGTCCTACTTGTTTGTCTGTTTGTTGTTTGTTTGAAAAAAAAAATCTGGACACATTTTTTTCAGCTGCCCCAACCAAACATGATTTCATTAGCTCACCAGAGGCAAACAGCTTTCCTTGCTCGGCTGACAAACGAGCCACTCGTCAACCTGCTTGCCAGAGTTCCAGAAAGGATCAGCTAAGGTTTCAACAGCAGTCACAACACAGGTCAGCTCCTCCTTCTGACCTTATTTTCAATCTTTATTTTAATATTGAAATTCTGCTGTGATGAAGTATTTTGTAACAGTTTTATCATCTTTTATCACCTTGAATGTTTGGGGATCTAGAACTGTCAGTGCCACCCAAAACTCCAAATCAAAGATGATCTGGTGCTGCTCCTGTCTATATTGGGTTGCTTCCAAAACAGCCACAGAGGTGGGAAATGCAGAGGCTAAGTCTTAACTAGTTTTTTCTCTCTCTCTCTCTTTTTTTTTTTTTTTTTGGTTTTTGGTGTTGTGCTATTTTAGATAAAGAGCTGTTTTTGTTTCAAGTTAGTAGTGTGACCAAACTGACATTGGCCCACTGGCTTCTTCTCGGGTTCAGTTGATAGAGCGATTCCTCAGGAGACAGAAGGCAGGAGGAGAATGAGACAAAGCACGGATCCCCCTGTTATTTCTCTCCCAAGGCCACATTCCTGTTTAGGAGCTCTCTGTAACAACTGGTTCCTTTGAATTGTTCTAACTTCCCTTGCTCTTGCCCTGTCAAGCCTAAGAACGGGGCTCCCTGCTGTGTCTAGCCTCAGAACATAATAGCCCTCTTTGTGGTTTCCCTAAGTACCACCCCCCACACTTTACAAATGATTCCTCTCATGACCTCTCCTCACCTAGCAAGTCTTTCAGTTATAATTTGCCATGTAAAATAACACCCAAATATAGTGGCTGAAAACATCTGTTTATTGTTCGTGATTCCTGTCATTCTGAAATTTGCACAGGAATCCATAATGATGGCTCATCCCTTCGCCAGTGTTAGCTGGGGCAGTTGGATTGCAGCTAAAAGAGCCAAATGGCCTCTTGCATATGTCTGGAGCCTCAGCAGGGATGGCCCAAACAGCTGGAATGTGGCTGGGTATTGGCTGGAATTTGACATTCTTCTCATGGTGTCCTCTGTACTCACTTGAACGTGTGAAACCTCAGTTTTCCTCCATGTGGTGTTGGATCATGCTGGATGTCCCTCCCCAGCAGGATTGACACCTTTATACAATGGCTGAATGTTTCCCTCTGGCCAAAGCAGAAGCTAAATGCCACCTGAGGCTTGGGTTGGGAGGTCTGGGTGCATCTCCTCTTTAAAAAACTAGATGAATCTCTACTCAAATGAGAAAAGACAATCCACACAAACTAACAGCAAGATCACATAGACGGTTTGAGCTTGGAAAACATATTCCAATGTTTTGGAATGTTGAAATTATCTGACAAAGATTTTAAAGCTGTCTTCCTAAAAGTGGTCTAATGGGCAATCTAAACATTCTTGAAACAAACAAAAAGAAAATTCTGCAAGGAAATAGAAAATAGAAGGCAGAACCAAAATATAATAATATTTGTTTAAAAACCACTGGATGGAGTCAACAGCAGAATGGAGATTACAGAGGCAAAAAATCATTGAACTCAAAGATAGATGAAAGGAAATTATACAATGTAAATGAGAGAAATTAGATTTTAAAAATGAACTAAGCCTCAGGGACCTCTGGAGCAGTAATAAAAGGTCTAAGATTCTACTCATTGGAATCTTAAAAAAAAAAAAAAAAAAGACATAAAAGTAAATTTCTGTGGCTTTGGATTTGACAAGAATTCTAATATATGACCCTAAAAGAAAAGCAACAAATAAATAAATTGAATGATATGGATAATTTCATCAAAATTAGAAACTTCTGTGCTTCAAGAAACACCCTTAGGAAAGTGAAAGCAATGCACAGAATGGGAGAATTTACATGTAAATTATATAACTGACAAAGAACAAGTAGCCAGAATATGTCAAGAACTTGTACAACAATAAAAAGTCAAGTAATCTAATCTAAAAATAGGTAAAGGATATGAGTAGACATTTCTCCAAGGAGGATATACAAATGACTAATAAGCACATGAAAAGTTGTTTGATATCATTAGTCATCAGGAAAATAAAAATTAAAACCACCATGAGATACCATTTTATGCTTATTAAGATGGATAGAATAGAAAAAATAAGATGGTAAGAGTTGGTGAAGATATGGAGGAAAGGAAATCCTCCTACAGTACTGGAAGAAATTTAAAATGGTTTGACCACCTTGGAAAATAGTCTAGCAGTTCCTCAAACCATTGACCCCAGAGCTACCATATAACACAGCAATTCCTCTTCTAGGTGTATGCCCAAAAGAAATGAAAACACATTTCTACACACAAAAAAAACTGTCCATTAATGTTTACATCAGTGTTATTCATAATAACCAAAAAAAAATGCAAATAATCCAAATGTCCATCAACTGACAAATGGATAAATGAAATGTGTTAAATCCATACAATGAAATAGAATTGAGCCATAAAAAAGAATGAAATACTGGTACTTACTATGACAAGATGACTCTTGAAAACATAGCACCAAGTAAAAGAAGCCAATCCTAAAAGGCTGCATATTCTATGATTTTATTCATATAAAATACCCAGAACAAAGACTCTGTGGAGACAGACGGTAGGTTAGTGGTTGCTTAGGACCCAGAGGAATGCAATAGTAGGGAGTGTTACCAAAGGATACAGTATATCTTTTTGAGTTAATGAAAATGTTCTAAACCTGACTGGTGATGATGGTTGCATTTATCTGTGAATATCCTAAAAACCATTGAATTGCACTCTGAGGATGGAATCTTGTGATTATGTGAATTATATCTCAATAAAGCTGTCTGAGGAAAAAAGGCATGGATACGGTAAGAACAAGTATACAAAGCGCATAATCTCAAAGTGTGCAAATTGCAGCAAAATACACAGATTGCTGTGGTATCATTGTTTTGTGACAAATACTCTTAATTCTGGAAAAAAAACACATTTACCTTTAAAAAAAGGAGAGACAAAAAAGCATGGAACTGAAAATACATATGTAGAAATAATGGCTAAATGTTCTCAGATTTGTCATAAGACATAAACCTAAGGAAACTTACAAGACGCTGAAAGAAACCCAAACTAAGTAAATCCAGAGAAATCCATGCCCATATAGATCATAATTAAACTTTGGAAAACAGGTAACAGCAAAAATCCTTCCAACAAACAAAGCTCTGGGCCTAAATGGCCTAACGGATTAATAGCACCAAACTTTTAAGGAATAAAAATACTAATTATAAACAAACTCTTTGAAAGTAGATGAGGGAAAACATCCCATTTCATTTTATGAGGCTATCATTGCAGAGATGCTAAAACCAGACAAACACATTTTAAGATAAGGGAACAAAGGACTAGTATCCCCCACAATCTTAGATGTAAAACCTTCAAGAAAATGTTACCAGGGGACTTTCCTAAGATGGCGGAGGAGTAGGGGACCCCTTTTTCAGCCGGTCCCCTGAGTCGAGCTGGATAGGTACCAGACCAGCCTAAATAACCACGGAATCAGCCTGAGACGCAGGATGATGCATCTGGATCTCTACAAATGAACATCTCCGGCGCTGAGTATTGAGATAAGTAAATAAATAAAATCTTTAAAGAAGAAGCCCACATCTCTAAGATCCCTATAAAACAAGGGGCACGGCCTGGGACCCAGTCAATAATTTTGGGCTCTGGACAACCCCGCAACCTCCCCTCATTAAAATGACAAGGAGAAGCCCCCCCCAGCAAAGAAAAGACAGTGTGTCAGTGGCCTCTGCCACAGAAGTAACGGATATGGATGTAACCAAATTATCAGAAATGGAATTCAGAGTAACAATGGTCAAGATAATGAGTAGACTTGAAAAAAGTATTCAGGAAAATATTACTGAATATAGAATCCCTAAGGGCGGAAATGAGAGCGAATTTGACAGAAATTAAAAATTCTATGAGCCAAATGCAGGCAAAACTAGAGGCTCTGACGGCCAGGGTCACGGAAGCGGAGGAAAGGGTTAGTGAATTGGAGGATGGGTTAATAGAGGAAAAAATAAAAATAGAAGATGGTCTTAAAAAAATCCACGTCCACGAATGTTGGCTACGGGAGATTACTGACTCAACGAAACGATCCAATGTTAGAATCATCGGCATCCCCGAGGGGGTGGAGAAAAACAGAGGTCTAGAAGAGATATTTGAACAAATTGTAGCTGAAAACTTCCCTAATCTAGCAAGGGAAACAAAAATTCGTGTCCAAGAGGCAGAGAGGACCCCTCCCAAGCTCAACCATGACAGACCTACACCACGTCACGTCATAGTGCAATTCGCAAATATAAGATCCAAGGATACAGTATTGAAAGCGGCCAGGGCAAAGAAATTTCTCACGTACCAAGGCAAAGGCATCAGAATTACGTCAGACCTGTCTACACAGACCTGGAATGAGAGAAAGGGTTGGGGGAGCATTTTTAAAGCTCTTTCAGAGAAAAACATGCAGCCAAGGATCCTTTATCCAGCAAGGCTGTCATTCAGAATTGATGGAGAAATAAAGACATTTCAGAATCGACAGTCACTAGCCAATTTCGTAACCACGAAACCAGCCCTACAGGAGGTATTACGGGGGGTTCTATAAAAGTAAAAAGGCCCCAAGAATGATACAAAACAGAAAGTCACAGCCAATACAAACAAAGACTTTACTGACAACATGGCAGAATTAAAAGCATATCTCTCAGTACTCAGCCTTAACATTAATGGTTTAAATTCTTGCATTAAACGCCACAGGGTTGCAGATTGGATAAAAAGAAATGACCCATCCATTTGCTGTCTACAAGAGACTCATTTCGAGCCCAAAGATGCATTCAGACTGAGAGTAAGGGGATGGAGTACCATCTTTCATGCAAATGGACCTCAAAAGAAAGCTGGGGTAGCAATTCTCATATCAGATAAATTGGATTTTAAACTACAGACTATAGTTAGAGATGCAGAAGGGCACTATATTATTCTTAAAGGAAGTATTCAACAAGTGGATATGACAATTATAAATATATATGCCCCCAACAGGGGAGCAGCAAGATACACAAGCCAACTCTTAACCAGAATAAAGAGACATATAGATAAAAATACATTAATAGTAGGGGACCTCAACACTCCACTCTCAGAAATAGACAGAACACCCTGGCAAAAACTAAGCAAAGAATCAAAGGCTTTGAATGCCATACTCGACGAGTTGGACCTCTTAGATATATATAGAACACTACACCCCAGAACCAAAGAATACTCATTCTATTCTAATGCCCATGGAACATTTTCAAGAATAGACCATGTTCTGGGACACAAAACAGGTCTCAGCCGATACCAAAAGATTGAAATTATCCCCTGCATATTCTCAGACCACAACGCTCTGAAATTGGAACTCAACCACAAGGAAAAATTTGGAAGAAACTCAAACACTTGGAGACTAAGAACCATCCTGCTCAGGAATGACTCGATAAACCAGAAAATCAAAAATCAAATTAAACAATTTATGGAGACCAAGAGAATGAAAATACAACAGTCCAAAACCTATGGGATACTGCAAAGGCAGTCCTAAGGGGGAAATACATAGCCATCCAAGCCTCACTCAAAAGAATAGAAAAATCTAAAATGCAGTTTTTATATTCTCACCTCAAGAAGCTGGAACAGCAACAGAGGGACAGGCCTAATCCACGCACAAGGAAGCAGTTGACCAAAATTAAAGCTGAAATCAATGAAGCAGAAACCAGAAGTACAGTAGAGCAGATCAACAGGACTAGAAGCTGGTTCTTGGAGAGAATCAATAAAATTGACAGACCACTGGCAAGACTTATCCAAAAGAAAAGAGAAAGGACCCAGATTATTAAAATTATGAATGAAAAAGGAGAGGTCACGACGAACACCATTGAAATTGGAAGGATTATTAGAAATTTTTATCAACAGCTATATGCCAATAAACTAAGCAATCTGGAAGAGATGGAATCCTTCCTGGAAACCTATAAACTACCAAGATTGAAACAGGAAGAAATTGATTTCTTAAACAGGCCAATTAATTATGAAGAAATTGAGTCAGTGATAAACAACCTTCCAAATAACAAAACTCCAGGCCCGGATGGTTTTCCTGGGGAATTCTACCAAACATTCAAAGAAGAAATAATACCTATTCTCCTAAAGCTATTTCAAAAAATAGAAACAGAAGGAAAGCTACCAAACTCATTCTATGAGGCCAATATTACCTTGATCCCCAAACCAGGCAAAGACCCCCTCAAAAAGGAGAATTACAGACCGATTTCCCTAATGAATATGGACGCCAAAATCCTCAACAAGATACTTGCTAATAGAATCCAACAGTTCATTAAAAGGATTATCCACCACGATCAAGTGGGATTCATACCTGGGATGCAAGCGTGGTTCAATATTCGCAAATCAATCAGCGTGATACATCATATCAACAAGAAAAGACTCAAGAACCATATGATCCTCTCAATCGATGCCGAAAAAGCATTTGACAAAATACAGCATCCTTTCCTGATTAAAACCCTTCAGAGTGTAGGAATAGAAGGTACATTTCTCAATCTCATAAAAGCCATCTATGAAAAGCCTACTGCAAATATTATTCTCAATGGGGAAAAGCTGGAAGCCTTTCCCTTAAGATCAGGAACACGACAAGGATGCCCACTCTCGCCACTATTATTCAACATAGTACTAGAAGTCCTTGCAACAGCAATCAGACAACAAAAAGGGATCAAAGGTATTCAAATCAGCAAAGAAGAAGTCAAAATGTCTCTCTTCGCAGATGACATGATACTCTATATGGAAAACCCAAAAGAAGCCACTCCCAAACTATTAGAAGTTATAGAGCAATTCAGTAACGTGGCGGGATACAAAATCAATGCTCAGAAATCAGTTGCATTTCTGTACACGAATAACGAGAACGAAGAAAGAGAAATCAGGGAATCCATCCCATTTACAATAGCACCAAAAACCATACATTACCTTGGAATTAACTTAACCAGAGACGTAAAGGACCTATATTCTAGAAACTATAAATCACTCTTGAAAGACATTGAGGAAGACATAAAAAGATGGAAAGATATTCCATGCTCATGGATTGGAAGAATTAACATAGTTAAAATGTCCATGCTACCCAGAGCAATCTACACTTTCAATGCTATCCCGATCAAAATACCGAGAACGTTTTTCAAAGAACTGGAACAAATAGTCCTTAAATTTGTATGGAACCAGAAAAGACCTCGAATCTCCAAGGAACTGTTGAAAAGGAAAAACAAAGCTGGGGGCATCACAATGCCGGATTTCGAGCTGTACTACAAAGCTGTGATCACAAAGACAGCATGGTACTGGCACAAAAACAGACACATAGACCAATGGAACAGAATAGAGAGCCCAGAAATGGACCCTCAGCTCTTTGGGCAACTAATATTTGATAAAGCAGGAAAAAACATCCGGTGGGAAAAAGACAGTCTCTTCAATAAATGGTGCTGGGAAAATTGGACAGCTACATGCAAAAGAATGAAACTTGACCACTATCTCACACCATACACAAAAATAAACTCCAAATGGATGAAAGACCTCGATGTGAGACAGGAATCCATCAAAATTCTAGAGGAGAACATAGGCAGCAACCTCTACGACATCGGCCAAAGCAACCTTTTTCATGATACATCCCCAAAGGCAAGAGAAACAAAAGACAAAATGAATTTATGGGACTTCATCAAGATTAAAAGTTTCTGCACAGCCAAGGAAACAGTCAGAAAAACTAAGAGGCAGCCCACGGAATGGGAGAAGATATTTGCAAATGACACTACAGATAAAGGACTGGTATCCAAGATCTACAAAGAACTTCTCAAACTCAATACACGAGAAACAAATAAACAAATCAAAAAATGGGCAGAAGATATGAACAGACACTTTTCCAATGAAGACATACAAATGGCTAACAGACACATGAAAAAATGTTCAAAATCATTAGCCATCAAGGAAATTCAAATCAAAACCACACTGAGATACCACCTTACACCAGTTAGAATGGCAAAAAGAGACAAGGCAAGAAACAACAATTGTTGGAGAGGATGTGGAGAAAGGGGATCCCTCCTACATTGTTGGTGGGAATGCAAGTTGGTACAGCCACTCTGGAAAACCGTGTGGAGGTCCCTTAAAAAGTTAAAAATTGAGCTACCCTATGATCCAGCCATTGCACTACTGAGTGTTTACCCCAAAGATACAGACGTAGTGAAGAGAAGGGCCATATGCACCCCAATGTTCATAGCAGCAATGTCCACAATAGCTAAATCATGGAAGGAGCCGAGATGCCCTGCAACAGATGACTGGATTAAGAAGTTGTGGTCCATATATACAATGGAATATTACTCAGCAATCAGAAAGAATGAGTTCTCAACATTTGCTACAACATGGACGGCACTGGAGGAGATAATGCTTAGTGAAATAAGTCAAACAGAGAAAGACAACTATCATATGATTTCTCTCATCTATGGAACATAAGAACTAGAATGATCAGTAGGGGAAGAAAGGGATAAAGAAAGGGGGGGTAATCAGAAGGGGGAATGAAACATGAGAGACTATGGACTATGAGAAACAAACTGAGGGCTACAGAGGGGAGGGGGGTGGGGGAATGGGATAGACCGGTGATGGGTAGTAAGGAGGGCACATATTGCATGGTGCACTGGGTGTTATACACAACTAATGAATCATCGTGCCTTACATCGAAAACCGGGGATGTACTGTATGGTGACTAACATAATATAATAAAAAATCATTATAAAAAAAAAATAAAATAAAATAAAAAAATAAAAAATTGAAAAAAAAAATGTTACCAAATCATACCAAACAATATATAATACTACTGGGTAAGATTTATCACAGCAATGCAGGAATGGCTCAACATTTGAAATATAATCAATATGTCAGTATTATAACAGACTAATTAAAAAAAAACCTATATTGTCATCTCAACAGATAAAGAAAAATAACTTGACAAAATGTATTATATATTCATGATTAAAAACTCTCAGCAAACTAGGACTTCAAGAAACCATCCTTAACCTAATAAAGGGCATCTACAAAAAACCTGTGATATTATACTTACTAGTGGAAACAGAAGGTTCCTGAGATCAGGAACAAACCAAAATATCCATTCTTACTACTCATATTCAGCTTCATGCCAGAGATTCCAGCCAATGAAATATAGCAAGAAAAAGAAATAGGAGATTTACAGATTGAAAAATAAGAAACAAAAGTCTTCTGTTCTCAGGTAACATTATTGTCTCTATGGAATATATCAAAAAAACACCAAAAAAGCGAGTGTTGTTAATAAGTGAGGTTAGCAAGGTCGTAGGACAAGAACAATAGAAAAAATTCTATTAAAATGAATTGTATTTCCATATGCTAGCATGACTCATACAATAAAACCAATATGTTGGGCTCATCCAAATTAAAAATATGCGCTCTGGGAAAGACCCTTTTAAGAGAATGGAGACAAAAGGCCCAGACTGGAAGGACATACTTGGAAAACACATCTCTGACAAATTACTTAAACCAGAGTATGTAAAGAACTCTCAAAAATTAGTAACAGAGAACAGACAACTCATTTAAAAATTGACAAGAGAGTTGAATACATACTTCATCAAAGAAGATGTTTAGGGGTGCCTGGGTGGCTGAGTTGGTTAAGCAGCTGCCTTTGGCTCAGGTCATGATCCCAGGGTCCTGGGATGGAGCCCCATGTCAGGCTCCCTGCTCAGCGGGGAGTCTGTTTCTCCCTCTGCTTGCCACTCCCCCTGCTTGTACTCTCTCTTGCTGACAAATAAATAAATAAAATCTTAAAAAAAAAAAAAAGATGTGTAAATGACAAACACAAGAGAAGATGCTTAATATCACTACCCATCAAAAAAATGCAAAGTAAGCCAAAAGGAGACACTATTACACACCTGTATTAGAATGGCTAAAATAAAACCGTACTGACAGTACCAAGTACTGGAAAAAATGGAAGTCTTATATTTTTCTTATATAATGGGGATGCAGAATAACCCAGCCACTAATACATTTAGATACCTAAGTGATACTTGCTTTGGAGAAGAATATGAGACTAGACAAGGCCATATTACACAGAGTTGTAAATTCCTTTGAACTTTAATTTTGAGGGCAATGCGATATAATTTTTGTACTTAAAGCTATTCATGGAAATTTTCTAATTCAGATGTGTTTATATTCCTATATGGGCCAGCTCTATTATTAATAGTTTATTATTGCAGTACTTTTCTTCTGTCATTTTCTACAATCCAGAACCTCAAATGAGTTCTATTTAAACAATATAACAATGTAACTTTCATACTTTGTGAAATAAAATAGAGAATGAATTTGTGTGCCTTTGGACCTACGCTGGAAGAACAGACCTCGTCTTATTGTCTGTTGTAGTAAAATTAACTTTTGTTTTACTTGTCCATCTTTTTTATGTCTCAGCTATTACATCAGAATGGGTAAATTTTCACCAAATTTGAAAGGTACATTTGAAGCGATCTCTTTAATGATTGGCAATATAAGATACATGAAATTGTTGTTGAGAGTGACTACCCACAGAGTCAGCTATAACGTAATAATAAATAGTAATAGACCTGTAGTAGTAATAATAATAATAATAATAATAACAAAAGGCCTGTATAGTTGCCAATTGAGAAAAACAAGGTAACTTGCTTATAAGATCCTTGTACAAGGAGAGGAAAAAAAAAATGGTTTTAGATACGAAGCCAAATCAATTGTGAAGACTGCACATCATTCCAAGACCTATTTCAATCACTGTTTTCTCCTTAAAGCCTTCGCAGATCTTCTAAACCAGAAGTTATATGTCTCCTTTGAAACCCTGTAACACTTTATACAATTTTTGGCTTAACTCATAATGTTTCTTATTGAAGTATCTTACTCCCTTATCAAACTGTGATTTATTTGAAGGTGATAATGATGTCATATTTATTTTTCTGTCACTAACAAGGTCTGTAATGGCATCTAGAGCAAGGTAAATACTCAGTGACTGCATTCTGGTTCTGCCTATGAGGCCATCATTATTGTGTGTGTTTGTTATTATTTTTCATCAAGTATGATATACAAAGAAAAAAGTGCAAAAAATAATATGAATGCAGCATCATGAATATTATAAACTGTATGCAGTCCTGTAACCAGCACCCACATAAAGATACAAAGTATTACCAGCAGTCTGGTAACTTCCCCTAACTTCCCTTATATACTATGTAGTCACACTGCCCGCCCACCCCAAATGTAATCATATCTTGACTTCTAATTTCATAGATTCATTTTGCCTACTTTTGAACTTTATATCATTGCAATAACACCAAGGTTGCTCTTCAGTTTATCCGATTTTTTTTTTCACTAACATCACATCTCTGAGATTCATTCATATTGTATGTAGTTCATTCATTCACATTACTGAAGAGCTCTGCTACTCAGTGTGGTCCCTGGACAAGCAGTATCAGCATTGCCTAGGATTGTGTTAGAAGTACACATTCTCAGGTCTCACCCCAGTCCTGCTGAGTCAGAGTCTCCTGGGTTGGGGCCCAGGAATCTGTGTTTTAAAACTTTTAAAGTCTGGGACATCTGGGTGGCTCATTCGGTTAAGCGTCTGCCTTTTGCTCAGGTCATGATCCTGGGGTCCAGGATGGCTCCCAGTAGGGAGCCTGCTCCTCTCTCTGCCTCTGCCTGCTGCTCCCCCTGCTTGTGCTCTCTCTGTGTCAAATAAATAAATAAAGTCTTTTAAAAAAAATGCCTTTAAAGGCATTTGACCTCTCTTTGCTGTCTCTCAATCACCTTTATAAATTAAAACCCAAACACAGAACACCATAACCTATTATATACTTCTCCATCTGTCTCCCCCACTAGCTCATGTTTGTTTATTTATTTATTTATTTTTATTTTATTTTATTTTATTTTTTTTTTGCATCCTTAACAATGAAAACAGAGCTGGGACTGACACAAAGTACATAGTCAACAATAGATTGTGGAGGGGCGCCTGGGTGGCACAGCGGTTAAGCGTCTGCCTTCGGCTCAGGGCGTGATCCCGGTGTTCTGGGATCGAGTCCCACATCAGGCTCCTCCGCTATGGGCCTGCTTCTTCCTCTCCCACTCCCCCTGCTTGTGTTCCCTCTCTCGCTGGCTGTCTCTATCTCTGTCAAATAAATAAATAAAATCTTTAAAAAAAAAAAAAAAAACAATAGATTGTGGAAGTATAAAATGATCGAAACGAGGAGAAAATACCTATAAAATCATAAATCCTAACAAACTAAAACAATCATAATTTCTTATTGGCACCATAAAATGACAAAAACATTTTCAAATTCTCTGAAAAATAATTTTGAACAGTTATGATGCAGAGGCCAGTGCTAAGTGTTTTGAGAAATAAAAAAAATTTGAATGAGTATTGATGAATACTTTCAAAGAGTTCTATTACAGTAAGATGCATGTTGTCAGGATTGGCTCTCTCCTACCTACTAAATCCACTAAGTGTTTCAGTTTTGCACCATTGACTCTTTTCTGCCTCTTAAAGTGACAAAAAAAAAAAGGAAAGGGGGAAAAAGAGAGGAGAGGGGAAGGTAGGAGTAAAGGAGAGGGACTTTGAGAGGGGAAGAAAAAAAAAAAGAGGAAAAGAACAGACAAAGGGGAGAGGGAAGAGGACAGAGAAGAAAAAAAAAGTATAAATTTCCTAGGAGCGGTTTACCTGTCACTTCAACAGAGCCCGGTTAGTGTCCCTTGTCTTATGTAATGTGTGTACAGAAAGGAACCACCTGCCTTCTGAAACTTCTCTTTCAAATTCCTGTGCAAAGATGTGTTATGAGAAGTATATTATTTTGTTTTAAGTCTTCTCAAGTATTCCTAGGAGTGGCAAAACTCTTTAAAGCATTATCACAATGTAAAATATTATCTGGAAAATAGAGCAAAGAGAGTAAGGAATTAGTGAGCATTCAGGAGGAATTGATTAAGGGTCAGCCTACCGAAGAGGAAGCCTCTGTAAATAATTAGCTTGTCTGTTTACTTTTTTATCATTTAGCTTGGGCTGTCATTATCCATCATACAATCCAAGTTGAAGTCAGAGACTCATTTACGTATATGAAAATCTCCTACTACTAATTTGATGGTTCTCAGCCAGACACATCCAGATTAGTGTGGAAGAAGGAAAGCCTGATCAATACGTATAGGTGAAGAGTTACTAAAAGGGTTGAGGCATTAAAAAAAAAAAAAAATTGGAAATCGATTTTAAAGCATTTGCCTCTTATAAAATAAATGCACACAAGACATCCAGGTTGTTTTTTTTTCAACGTATCAGATCACATATTTAATAATTGCGGAGGCTGTTGGATGCAGTTTGCTGGTAGAGATACCGATGATGGATGCTATGTGGGGAAATCATACAAAATAGCAATGATCATTAGATAAGCAAGTTTCCAAGTGTTTCTAAAATCAAAAACATTGTTAGAACTATTGTATATATCTTTGGAAATAAATGTATCATATTCTGTATACATCAGATGCTATTTAAGTGCTATTTTGCATGCTTTAGCAATCTGAGCCCAAAAAAAACAGCGCGGTTTCCAAAGTAACAGTGAATGTACCAGTTTAGAAGGGGATATAAATGTCTTGTGGTATTTGGAGCATTACTTATTTATACTAGCAATACACATTTAATACTAACAGTTGAAAGATATCTTCACTGATACACATTTTTTTAAAAAAAGGGGAGCCCATAGAAAGGACAGTGTATACTTTCTTATTATCAAGGACACTCCCAAAGTCTTCACAAATTTGAGCCTGACTTTCATCCCCCAATCTAAAATGCTAAACTGCATTCTCTATGGATGAGTGTTTCTTCTCGTTCAGAGAAATTTAAGAACATTCATTGCATTGGCACTCCATTATCAACTCCCACCTCTTCCCACTCCACCACATACCGTCTCCACATTTCTCTGTGTTCTCAAACCCACCACTTCTCTCTAGTCCCCATATTCACTGACCTACTATCACCTTGATGTTAGGTAACATCACAATGTTAACCTTTCAAACTCTCCTGTTGCATCACTCCCCATTTGCTTACCAGGCTTTAGCTAATCCAGCCGTCTGTCAACACTTGAGTTTACCAGAAGAGTCTGAGAAAGAGCCTAGAATGAGGCTGAGCTCTTACAGATATCTAACTGCTTCCTTCTTATAATTTCATGTTCCTCTTGAGTAACAATTCAGAAAGACTTCTCATAAGGCGTCCTGAGTTAATACCACGCTGTTTTGTTCTGACACGCAGTTTATTGTCTTCATAGCATGTATCAGAATTTAACATTTTAGACTGCCTCTCTTCCTGACAAGTCTATGAGCTTTTTGAGGGTGCTACTCATGTCAGCTTATTTAATATATCCTGATGCACTAGAAGGTCCTCAATATACTTCATGAATGAAGAAATGGGAATAAATACATGGCCACAAATAGAACATGAAATTGAAAATCAGTGAGTAGCAGCAGGCCTATGTATTATTCAGGATTTTATGGATTGCAGGTGGTGAAACATCAAATCAAATTAACTTAATGAAAAAGAAAAAAGTCATTGATTCATGTACCTGAGAGTCCAGAGACATATCTGACTCTGGATACAGCAAAATCCAGAGGATCATATGATATCATTATGGCTTTGGTTTGCATTCAACTTACCTTCAACTAGTTTTATTCTGCAGTCAAACTCTCTTCACATGGTAAGCATGCACTTGACATTTCAAACACTTATTCCCCCAACCTTAACCATAGCTTAGAAAGAATCTGTCTCTTTAAACAGCCACTGACTTATTTTATCACAGAAATTTCTTGAATGGCACTTACTGTGAGCAGACATTCTTCAAAAAGCTTTCCAAATACGAACTCATTTACTCCTTATGATTATGAGGGTAGTTCATTTCTAGAGCTACCACCCTTGTGGAACCAGTGTGTGTGTGTGTGTGTGTGTGTGTGTGTGTGTGTGTGTGTGTGTATGTTGGGGAGCAATAGTCCATACATAATAGACATGATAATATGTTCTATCATATGAAAAGGTGGTGAATGCTATTTAAAAAGGAAATGTAGGATGAGGAGGATTGGGAGTATGGATGGGTACAGCCCAAGTAGCTGTTTGAGTGGGTTGGTCAAAGTAAAGTTTTCTTATTTTCAGCTGAAAAAATCCCAACCTCCCTATCTCCCCATGTCTGCTCAAATTCCAAGAGTGAGTCTAGAGTCAAAGGCTAATATCTAGAAAAACAAACAAAAATGACCAGGTGTCATAAAAAAACTGTTTAAGTCCATGCTACAGTGAGTAGGCTAATAGGTGTTAGGTAATCAAAATCAGAACATTACAAAATCAATTTTTTAGCCAGGTTACACAGAATCTGAATTTCTACCATAGCTAATTTAATATATAAAAAATATTAAGTCACCTTCCACCCCTGACTTTCTGCCATAACCTAGATGCACAGTTCAGTAGATTTCTCTGATCAATATCATATTATGTATTTGAATATTTCTGCATTGAATAACACATAAAGTTACCTGCTTTAAATTGTTAATCGCTTACAATGCTATCTCTTCCTTTGCTGGAGGGCTTACTGTGTTCTTTGTTCTTTATCTCCTCCTTGGTCCCTAAAAAAAAAAAAAAAAAAAAAAAAAAAAAGAGAGAGAGGGAGAGTTTGTTTCAGAATGTTTCTTCCTACAAGCTGGCTGTGTAGATTACTAATCATATTTCCCCAATTGTTTTTACCAAAAAATTAACAGACTCTGGGTGTTCAGAACAAGAAAAGTTTGTGGGGATGAGGCAGAATGATGACGGTGAAAAATTCAAGAGGGTAAATATAAGGATCTTTTCACTCTCAAAATCATTTATTTTTGTTGAGGGCACCATGAGAATGTTAACCAATACTGTACATCTACGTTTTAATTCCTTATCTAATATTAATTAGTTGCAGTAATCACATGTTTAACTAGCTGTGATATCACTGAATAGCCTAAGTATTGAAAGTGGATCAAACTGTGATGTAGTTCTCTTAATCAGCTGCTGGTTAACAAATGAGATACCCTGCAAAGTTCTTATCTTAAACTGTGAAGGAGAGCAAACCACTGACAAAACAATGGTTATTGGCCTAAGTGATTGGCTTGTTTTCTTTTAGCAGCTAACAAAAAATGGTCTTGAAATACAATTTTAATTGAACAATGAGAGCAATGCAGAGGACTTTGGGATAAAAGAAAGAAATAAACCTAAAAGTCCCTGAGTTACAAATTTGATGGGGAAAAAGTAATGAGTTGTATCAGATACTGAACCTGTTGAGTGAGGCCTTTGCTGTACTTCATTCTGTGACCCTTACACAAAGTTAAGATGCATGTATGGTATGTGTGTGTGTCAGAAACCATATAGGTGTGAGAGGAGTAGCACTCGCTTCATCAGTTGGACATAGTGGGGTTCAAAGAAAATAGATGCTGGTCTTCAGATGACTGTTAAATCATTGGCGATCTTGATCTTGTTTTTGTTTAAATTGTGTGCTCGGTAAAAGAAATTTTAGGATTTTTTGTGCTGTGCCATGAATGGTGATTTAAGAATTTGAGATAAGTTTGGGGCGCCTGGGTGGCAGAGCGGTTAAGTGTCTGCCTTCAGCTCAGGGCGTGATCCCGGCGTTATGGGCTATGAGCCTGCTTCTTCCTCTCCCACTCCCCCTGCTTGTGTTCCCTCTCTTGCTGGCTGTCTTTATCTCTGTCAAATAAATAAATAAAATCTTAAAAAAAAAAAAAAAAGAATTTGAGATAAGTTTATGCTATCATATTTAAGTATATTTGAGATATTTCTGAATTTAGTTTTCTCTGTTCTTCAGTGTCAAAGTTCAAGTCCCAACTTCAATTTCACTTCATTGAAGTGCGCTGTTTAACAAGGACCATTGTAAGTCTTCAGACCTTTGATTCTGTGATTCTAACAATGTTTCTCTCACTCACTGAGATATGGGATTTCGAGAATAAAGTATAGAAGCTAATAATGTGGGGCGCCTGGGTGGCTCAGTCATTAAGCATCTGCCTTCGGCTCAGTGCGTGATCCCAGAAGGGATCGAGCCCCACATCAGGCTCTTCTGCTGGGAGCCTGCTTCTTCCTCTCCCACTCCCCCTGCTTGCGTTCCCTCTCTCACTGGCTGTCTCTCTCTCTCTCTCTGTCAAATAAATAAAATATTAAAAAAAAAAGAAGATAATAATGTGTCATGAAATCATTACAATTAAACTTATATTGTTCCAGACAATTAGAAATTATCCTCATCCTGCAGCCCAGTTCTTCTGAAACTATCCTCCATACATTAACTGGTATGATTCCATTTTTTTCAAGTATAATGGATTCTCATTTTTCTTATTTGTGCTCTTTGATAGTCAACATGGTTAAGTAGTTTCCTCTTTTGGTATATTATTTTAACTTGGCTTCTAAGACAAAACCTGTGCTATTTTTTTTCTACCTGATTGCCTGTTTCTTCTTGATCTCCTTCTAAAAAAAATCTCTCTTGTTCCTTGGCTCATAAATGTCAGTTTTGTCAGATGTTCTGTCCGGGGTGGGGGGGGGGGGGGGGGGCTTTGTTCACTCTGCTGTGTCTCAGCACTCTCATTTACCTCAATGAGTACAACTATATCTCTCCTTCAAAACTTGTTGAGCTTTAGACTAGAATATTTGACTCATTTTTGAACAAATTGATTTTCCCCATTGCCAGTAAATTGAGTCTGATCAGTTCCACCTCTAGCTACCGCTTTCATCTGGTGCTTGCCTCCTTCCACTCTGCATCCACCTGACCTCATCTTTCCTCACCATCTCACTTCTTAGTTCCAGTCATGTCATCCCCTAATCTCCTTCAGTGCTCTTCAAGTCCTAACATTTTCCAAGTCTTCGATCAAATGCCATTGCTTTCATGAAGCCTTTTTAGCCCTGAAATGAAATTAGTCTCTGTCTTTTCTGAGGCCCTAAAATGTATTTTAAGTTTGATGTGAACTATGTGCATTCCATGTTTATGTTGTCTGTTTTTATTTTACGTGTCTTTCCAACTAGTGTGTGTTTCTAGAGGGCAGAAATGTCTATCTTCTTTGTATCCTTCAGAGATCCTAATACAATATATTATCTATAACAAGCAAGAAATAAATGATATGGAACAGAAATGGCTTAAATTACCTTAACAGTTCATATTTTCAGCAAAAGTATTTATTCTGTATCTACTCATCCCAATAAGCACTAATTACAAATAAAATCTAAGCTAAAACTAGTAGAACATGAGCAGCGAACATCCCACATTATTTGACATTTTGAATCATAACAAGTTTTGTGTATTATTTTTAGGAATTTCATCCTGGCTATATATATGCAGAATACTTTGAATATTTTTTAATTCATATCATTAATTGGCTAACATGTAATGCCTATATTATTAATAGCACATTTTCTACTTAAAGATATTTACTTTGCACTGTTTATTTCTCCTCAAATTACAGTATAATCATTATAATGAGATAGTGGTTACAATGATCCTGAAATTTGGTGGGCACTCCCTGAACATAAACTTTATTTCTATTTATGTCACCAAGTAATGACTGGTAATGATTCCTACTTAGTTCAGATTAAGGTATGTCTCAGGATTTTGGATTATCAAAATATCTTCAATCATGATATCCACTGTCTGAGAAATGGCAAGATTTCTTCCCTTTTCAGAAATTCATTTGTTGCTAGACTTAAACAGAATAACAGTAGCATTCTAGTGGAATTGGAATACCAATAGTGATACTGAAAACGTATGGACCACCTCCAGCTCATTGTTATAGAAATGCCTGAGACATAGCAAGAGGGCCAAAGATCCAAACATCAAGACTGAGTTTCATTAGAGGGATCTGGAGACCAGCTTTACTAGTGGAAAATAAAGGCAGACTCATTCAACTCTTATGTCTTAATTCAGAAATTACTCAAACTTAAAAATATCCAAGTTGCTTTCCTATGTAAGTCTCCTGAAATTGAGTACACCCAGATTCCAAATGACTTCAAAAACTCCAAAAATGTACATAGAAGAGAAAATTGAAAGTGTACTTTATTGATTGAATTGATCACCAGACATAGCAGAGGTTTCATTCCAAATAGCAAAGGGGAAGAAAGCCACAAATCAGATTGACTCCTCAAGTAATATTCTCAGTGGTACCACTATTCTTCCTGCTGCAGAGCCGTGGCCAAGTATTAAAGTTCCTCTAAAGAGGCCAGATGGAGGTCAATGCTAATACATTCTGTGCATATAAGAACTACTTTTGATGTGTAGTCTTCCTTCTCCTTTTGAGTTTTGGTGATTTGTTCATGTCTGCCCAATAAAGAGAAGATGACTCAAAACTCAGGAGAAAAGGGAGCACCATTTTCTGCACTGAAAATCTGGTTCAGTTATTTCTCATTTCTGGAGGTCCCTTATGCCTTTGAAATATAGCACATTTCTGTAAGCGATGAAATTGTAAATTTACATATTATTTTCTTGGGTTTAGAACCATTGAGAAAATCACATAATTCAAAAGGTTATACCCAGGGATTACAGACATTTTCTTTTATATGATTCTTTTCCTTTCCCTTAAAATATATCTTTGATGCCAAGGCCAGTCATAAAGAGGCACTGAATAAACTGACCTGAACTTCTAGATACTTGTTTCTTTTGCCACATTTCCTGTGAAACTGTCTTTAACCAACTTTCCTCTATTACATAAAACAAAACTGGAAATGGATGTCCTCAAAGCAGATGGAGGCAAAAGGAATAGCAGTAAAGCAATAAAGAGGTGAGAATCAATATGTATAGGAAGTAAAGGGAAGGCAAGAGGTTCTTTTTTTTTTTTTTTTTTTTTTTTTTTTTTGTGAGGGAGAAGGCAAGAGAATCTTAAATGAACATTTTTTTCTATTTAAGTTCTTAAAAGTTATTTTTTATTTTTGCATTTATTTTTCTTTATCTAACACATGACATGAAAAAGCTATACTCATAATCATAAATGGAAAAAGAAATACAGTATGTTGACATTCCATAGACGAATTCACAGTCACCAACTTTATTGCATTATTTTAGCTTATGAATAAAGGAATTCAGAGTTTGAAAAAGCAATCCTCTAAATAGTTCTTACCTGAAGAAAAGTTTCTATATTATAGAAATTCATTCACACCTAGAAGTCATTGTATGTCACCAGTCTAACAATATAATAGCTCAGAAGTTTTTCACCTTCTGAATTTCAAACACCTACTAGCTTAATATAACCTTTATGGTTAATTCTACTCTTTTAGTCCTTATTAGAGGCTCTTGCTTTTATGTGAGAAATATTAGATACTAATAGCCAATATTAATTAAGAACTTACCATGGGACATTTATTGTCTTAAATGATCTCTCTCTCTCTCTCTCTCTCTCTCTCTCACACACACACACACACGTATGTATGGTGTGTGTATATAGATAGCTATCACTGAGAGGTATATGTTAGTGTATGTACACACAGTGATAGGTATATATCAACTATGTGTACATATATGTATATATAGCAACATATATCTATATACATCTACATATATATCACATATATGTGTGTATACTGTAATAGGTATATATCACTTGTATGAAGTGTATGTATTTATATAGAGATATAAATCATATATATAACCATCAGACTGGGATATGAATCTAGGCAAACCAGCTTCAGAGAGACCACATTATGTCATCTGACATCTCCCATGTCTTTTAACATTCCTAGTGCTCAGGACTTAGTAGATCTCCAGGAATGTTTGTGAAGAGGCTGGAGACATAGATGGGCAAAGGCAAAAATGGCACAGGGGATTTTAGAAATGGGAATTTGAATCCTGTCACTATGACTATGAATCTTGAGTTGTTATAAGAGATTTTACAACCAAATATAAATCATTAACTTCTGCTGCCTTATAACAGTACAAGGAATTTAAATTAACAATCTGCCTGTTACGAATATAGTCATTCAAAATGAGCGTTTATTCAGTGATGCATATAGAAGGAGCCAAATTAAAAGTGCCTTTGAAATCCTAGATGTATGACAACAGGAATAACAAGAATTATGAAGTATATAGAGGTACTGAAGAACAGTCAAAAGTTTTTTTTTTTTAATGATAGAATCTAGTTTGAATTATTTTTCTTTAAAAGTTGATGCCTAACTAGAATCTGTTAGTCTGATGAAGAAATAACTTCTGAACCCTTATAGAAATACTCAAGAAACAGTTTTAGACAAAAATTTCTGGCATGAAAAATATATTCACAGACTACCAGCTTGAAATTTTGTCTTACTTATTTTTTTAGAATTCAATCATATTTATTCATCATCAGTACAGAATTTCTGAGTCACTAGATTTATCCCCTTAGTGGACTGTATGTCCAGACCCTTGTTTATGCCCTTTTCCGTAACTAAAATGCTTTTCTCTTTGCCCATTTATTCATGTCCAGCCCATCAACTAGTCTGTGTCTGTTTACCAATTTTATGTATTTCCTATTTCATGCATGTTTTATCTTTTACTACAGAATTCAGAAAATATAGAGCTAAGCAAAAATACTAGTATATAGATACCAATAAGTATGCCAATAAATATACCGATAAATATCTATGTACTAGTATTTGTGGCTATTAATTAATATATGTATACATTTTGGTTAGAGAATGTGGAATTCATTGTCTTTCTCCTTTTAATTTTCTTTTCTTTCTTTTGTGGTTTTTGAAGAAATGATCCTTTTTTTTTTTTTTTCTGGAAAATGAACCCACGTACCAGGTTCAGAAGCCAAGTGTACTATACAGCAGTATACTTCCTAGAGAAATCTATCACTACTCTTTGGGATAAAAAGACAAACATTCCTATCGAAGTTGGGCCACAGTGGAAGATAGGTCAACGTAAGCTCCAAATGAGATATAAGAAACAAAATTACTCTTATCTATGTTTTGTGAAAATAAAATGATTGACGTTTTCCTTTAAGAACTAGGTTGTACTTTCAGAATTACTAACTCATACCCCAGTGAAGAACTTTACCAACTAGAGTATTATCTTCTATTTTCCTAAGTCACTTTCCAATTAAAAAATATGTTCAAGATATAATCCTCCAAGATATGTTTGTATAGCAAGCACTTATACCTGTTCTGTTTCTAAATCCTCAAACTCAATATTTTGGTTCATAAGGAAATAAGGATCCCTCAGCTAAGACAGGGAGGCTGCATTTTCAAATTATTTGTATATATTGAGACATGGCTTTTCCTAAAAGTAAATTTTCAAGCATCATAGGAGGGTAAACAGCTCTGATCTGCTGAATGACCCAGTTGCTCAAGACTGGGGACCCTTTGAATAAAATACAATTTTAAGATTATCGCTGTTGAGAAGTAATGAATGCTACATATTTTTATGGTGTCCTGACACAATCAACTTGAATACGGTACACTCTTGATTGTCTTGAACATATACAGCATTTCTCCCACATAATTTAGGAAGGCAGAGGAAAATTCTTTTAGATGAATTTGATATTTCTAAAAAAAAAAAAAAAAAAAAAAGCAAAGTTTATGCTCAGTCCAAGAAGAAAAAACATGAGACTAAAAGAAATAAAAATAGTCTGTATTTTTATCCAGTAGCTGCCACCCAACATTTTTGAAGTTACGGAACTTCACAAGCCAGGTTATTATATTATTTTAGATAGTTCCTTTTGTTGCAGAAGAATAACAATTGAGGAGATACAATTTTAGCTCACCAGCTGGTACTGTCACTAACATACTGACAGATACCTGTTTTGAATGAATTGACAGATTGCTAAAATGTTGTTTTTTGGTTGTTATCTGTTAATTTAACTTTGAAAATGGATGTAAAATTCAGTGATAAAGCGTACTTTTTTTAAAAACGGAAAGGATGCATGGTAATTAAGCCTTTGCTGTAACCTGCTTCTATGTAGTACTGGTAACTTCCAAAAAGCAAGGTTCATTTCTTATTCATCTTTGGCTCATAAATGTTTAGCATATACCACAAAGGTGCCTAATGCCTCTTGAATTAAATGGGTACTAGGATAGCCACAAATATTTGGATTAAGAGGTTTGGAAAATATACTTACATGCAGGGATTCTGATGGTTCCAGGCTCTTTAAAAACTGTTGGACTTCATACAGATTGAGACACTCATGTCAGTAGAGATATATTTGAGAGATGCATACATATTCCTAATACCTAGTAGTACATTTTTCTTCTGTTCCTCCTTTAATCATTGCTTCCTTGGCATAAAACTGAGACTCACTAAGGCCTGAAATTCTCCTCTTCAACTTGAAACCTAAAATATCAGCATAAATTCCGATGCAGTTGGACATGAAAAAAAGAAGTGAATATCTCTACTGACATGAGCTTCTCAATCTGCATTAAGTCCAATAGTCATTAAAGAACGTGAGGCTATCAGAATCCCTATATATACATTTATCTTCCAGACCTTTCAAAGAATCCAGAAATTTTGTGACTATACTAATACCCTTTTAATTCAGTGCTAATATTCTGATTGAACATAAGCAAATAAGAGGAGCATGCATAAAACTTCTCAAACTATCATCTCATGGAATACAGTGTTCTCATTTGCTTACCTAGGATCATTTCCATTCTATAACACAAAGTCCCCATCACAAGCATATTATCTTTGTTCTTGCCTTAAAGATAAATTTCCCTGACTTTAAAGAGTAAACAAGTCTCCTTCAGATTTTCCCTATAGCCCATCTGATACTGAAAAAGACTAGGATGACACTTTACTTAAGAAGTAAGCACCATATGCAACTGAAAAGTTTGCTTTGTTCCCAAGGTCATAACCTTGAATTAGTCTGGCTTTAAGAAGTCACCTGGTGATCTTGCAATCCAGCATCAACATTTGGCTAGCATTTATTGAGCACTTCATGTGTGCCAGGTGGCTGTTCCAAGAGCTTTCTATGCATTAATTCTCTTAATTTATATTGCAACCCTATGAGATAAATACTAGCATTAGCTCGACTTTACAGATGAGGAAATGGAGGAGACATGTGGAGTTTACCTATGCCACTAAAGAACACACCACTAGAGGGAGCTTAGGAAGATGACAGGGTAGAAGGAAGCTGAGCTCACCTCATCCCACATGTACAACTAGATATCATACATATCAAAGTCAATAAACTGGAGAGCAATTGAAGACTGGCAGAACAAACTCCACAACTAAATACAGAGAGAAAGCTGTATCTTAAAGATGAGGTAGGCCAGGAAGGTGGAGGGAGACTGCCCACAGCAGAGAGGGAGCAATCCCCACGGAGGGATCAGAGGAGTGAGCCCTCACACCAGGGAGCTCTCACATGGAAGATTAAATCCCCATAATGTTTGGCTTCAAAAACC
Organism: Ursus arctos; assembly: GCF_023065955.2. NCBI lineage: Eukaryota > Metazoa > Chordata > Mammalia > Carnivora > Ursidae > Ursus > Ursus arctos. The sequence continues at coordinate 28,441,372 of NW_026622986.1, forward strand.
AGAGGGGTTGAATTCCCTGAGTTTGTAAACTGAAGGGGACATGGAGCTGCAGTTTTAAAAGTCAGCTGACTCAGCACTGGGCAAGCTGGGAAGGCAAGTGATAGCTGGATCACTGCCCTTAAAGGGACAGCAGCCTACATGCAGAAGCAACATAAAAACAGCAGTTTACATAATATCAGGGGTGAATGGGAGAGAGACCTGTCCATACTGATTTCAGAGTGTGTTTGGGGGACTTCTCCAAAAATGAGGGAGCTAGCAGGTGTCATTTCCCACCGGGCTTCCCAGCATAAATGTCACCTGCGGGAGGTGGGGCTGCACAGACACTTGCTGCCTAACCAGATAGCAGTGTGCCAGGCACCCGAGTCCTCCTAAGGACTCACCCACTCCCAGGCTACTAGCCGTGGCCCTGAGCTCAGGGCTAATTTTGTTAGAGCTGCACATGTGCCCCCACACAGCCGGCTGGGTGCACAGCTGCCACCTCCCACCATGTCCAGCCATGGGTACCCAGCTACCCTCCTGTGTCTCACCCAGTCATGTGCCCCCAGCCACCATCGCGTGCCAGGCCCAGCTGCACCCAGCTATCACCCCATGCTGCACTCAGCCTCACACTCCCAGCCACACAGGCATGAAACCCCCAGCCCCTGCAGCACTTTGGGGAATCTGGCCCAGTCCAAATTTTGCTAACACTGTTGCCCCACTCCCAAGTTCCCCAGAGGGCACCCCCCTCAGAGCTGGCTTTTCTGGGTCCCACTAACACCACAGAAAGCAAGCATGGGCTACAACAGGCAGATAATCAGTGCAGATGGCTGCACTGAAAGGAAAAGTGACTCAGACACAACAGCAGGGTGTAAGCCACACCCATAGGATACTTTCCTGAATGTCAGGTTCTGGTGAACAGGGGACAATGCACTGAGGGCCACTCCAGGACCTATTCTTCATAAAGTCAGTACTTTCAAAAGCAAAAGACATAACTGACTTTCTTAACACAGAAACAGACACAGAGAGGAAGACAAAATGAGAAGACAGAGAAATCTATACCAAATGAAAGAAAAGGACAAGGCCATGGCCAGAAACCTAAGTGAAACAAATATAAGTAACATGCCTGATAGAGAATTTAAAATAATGATCATAAGGATACTCACTGGACTTGAGAAAAGAGGGGAAGACACAAGTGAGATGCTTAACACAGAGAGATGAGGAATAACATAGCATAGTTAAAGGGCTCAATAAACAAAATGAGAAACACATTTGATGGACTAGACAACAGGCTGGAAGAAGCAGAGGAACAAATTAGTGACCTGGAAGAGAGAGCAATGGAAAGTACTCAAGATGAACAAAAGAGAGAAAAAACAAATATGCACAATGAGAATAGACTTAGGGAACTCAGTGACTCCATCAAATGTAATAACATTTACATTATAGGAGTTCTAGAAGATGAAGAGAGAAAAAAAGAGGACAGAGAATTTATTTGAAGAAATAATATATGAAAACTTGCCCAATCTGGGGAAGGAAACTGATATTCAGATCCAGGAGGCACAGAGAACTCCCATTAAAATCAACAAAAGCAGATCCACACCAAGATATATCATAATTGAATTGACAAAATGTAGTGATAAAGAAAAAAATTTAAAAGCAGCAAGATAAAAGAAGATAGCAATTTACAAGGGAGAATCCATAAGGCTAGCAGGAGTTGGGTTTTTTTTTTTGTTTGTGTTTTGTTTTGTTTTGTTTTGTTTTGTTTTGTTTTTAGCAGAAACTTTGTAAGCCAGAAGGGAGTGGCATGATATATTTGAAGTGCTGAATGGGAAAATTTGCAGACAAGAATACTCTATCCAGTAAGTCTATCATTCAGAATAGAAGAAGAGATAAAGAGTTTCCCAGACAAAAACTAAAGGAGTTCATGACCACTAACCTAGCCCTGCAAGAAATGTTAAAAGTGACTCTTTGAGTGGAAAGGAGAGACCAAAAGTGACCATATAAAGTTAGAAAATAGTAAAAATTATTATTTCTATAAAAATCAGTCGAGGAATTCACATGCACACACACAAAAGGATATAAAATATAATAACATTTACCCAAAACGTACGGAGGAGAAAAGAATGTGTTCAAACTTAAATGACCAACAACTTAATATAGACTGCTATATGCAGAAGAGATTACATATAAACCTAATGGCAACTATGTATCAAAAACCACTAATAAAGATGCAAAGATAAAGAAATTCAAATATATCACTGAAAAAAATGACAAAACATGAAAGAAAAAGGCAAGAAAGGATCAGAGAAAATCTTCAGACACAACCACAAAACAGGTAATAAAAAGGCAATAAATACATATTTATCAATAACTTTTTTAATGTAAATAGACTGTGTGCTCCAATAAAAATACATAGGGTGACAGAATGGATTAAAAAAACAAGACCATGTATAGGCTGCCTACAAGAGACTCATTTTAGACCTAAAGACACCTGCAGATTGAAAGTGAAGGGATGGAGAAATATTTATCATACAAACGGATCTCAAAAGAAAGCTGGAATAGCAATACTTGCATTGGACAAAATCGACTTTAAAACAAAGACTCCAAAAAGAGACAAAGAAGGACATTATATAATAATAAAGGGAAAATTCCAACAAGATAAAACAATTGTAAATATTTATGCACCCAATATAGAAGCACACAAATACATAAAATAGTTAATAACTGACATAAAGGAACTAATTGATAATAATATAGTAATAGTAGGAGCTTTAATGTCCCACTTATATTAATGGACAGATCATCTAAACAGAAAATCAAAAAGGAAACAATGGCTTTGAATAGATGGGTTTAACAGATTTATTTGTAACATCCCATCCAAAAACAGCAGAATACACATTCTTTTCATGTGCACATGCAACATTTTCCAGAATAGGTCACATATTAGGCCACAAAACCAGCCTCAACAAATAAAGAAGTTTGAAGTCACCATGCAACTTTTCTGACCACAACACTATGAAACTACAAGTCAAACACACACACACACACACACACACACACACACACACACACACACATACAATCTAGAAAGTCCACAATACATGGAGGTTAAAGAACATGCTATTAAACGATGAATGGGTCAACCAGGAACTAAAGGAAGAAATAAAAAAGTACATAGAAACAAATGAAAATGAAAATAAAGTGGTCCAAAGCCTTTGGGATGCAGCAAAAGTGGTTCAAAGAAAGAAGTTTATAGCACTACAGGCCTACCTCAAGAAGCCAGAAAAATCTCAAATAAACAACCTAATCTTCCGTCTAAAGGAGCTAGAAAAAGAACAACAAACAAAATCTAAAACCAGCAGAAGGAAGAAAATAACAAAGATTAGGAAAGAAAAAAATGACATAGAAACTAAAATAATAATAATAATAATAATAATAATAATAATAGAACAGATCAATGAAATCAGAAGCTGGGTCTTTGGAGAAAAAAATCAATAAAATTGATAAACCTCTAACCAGACTTAAAGAAAAAAAAAAGATAAAGGACTCATTTAAAAATCACAAACAAGAGAGGAGAAATAACAGCCAATACCACAGAAATACAAAAAATTATAAGTAAATATTATGAAAAACTATTTGACAACAGTAATTGGAAACCTAGAACACATGGATAAATTCTTAGAAATATGTAAACTACCAAAACTGAAACAGGAAAAAATAGGAAACTTTAACAGAGTGATAATGAGGAAGGAAATTGAATCAGTAATCAGAAAACTCCCAACAAACAAACGTCTAGGATCAGATGGCTTCACAAGCAAATTCTACAAAGCCTTTAAAGAAGAGTTGATACCTATTCTTCTCAAAGTATTCCAAAAAATAGAAAAGGAAGGAAAACTTCCAGAGTCATTCTATGAGGCCAGCGTTGTCCTGATACCAAAACTGGATAAAGACCCCACTATAAAAGAGAGCCAGAGGTCAATATCTCTGATGAACACAGATGCAAAAATCTTCAGTAAAGTACTAGCAAGCCAAATTCAACATTACATTAAAAAAAAAAATCATTCACCATGATTAAGTGGGATTTATTCCTGGTTTGCAGTGGTGGTTCAATATTTGCAAATCAATCAAAGTGAAACATCACATCAATAAGAGAAAGAATGAGAACTGTATGATCATTTCAACAGATGCAGAAAAAGCATTTTGACAAAGTACAACATCCATTCACGATAAATACTCTCAACAAAGTAGGTTTAGAGGGAACATACCTCAACATCATAAAGGCCATATAGGAAAAACCCACAGTTAACATCATCCTCATTTGGGAAAACCTGAGAGCTTTCCACTAAAGTCAGGAACAAGACAGGGATGTCCACTCTTACCAATTTAATTCCTTGTGCCAGAAGTCCTAGCCACAGCAGTTAGACAACAAATTGGTACCCCAATCGGTAAGGGAGAAATAAAGCTTTCAGTATTTGCAGATGACATGATACTATATAAAGAAAACCTGAAATACTCCACCAAGAAACTGCTAGAACTAATAAACAAGTTCAGTAAAGTCACAGGACACAAAATCAATGTACATAAATCTGTTGCGTTTCTATACACCAATAATGAAGAAGCAGAAAAAGAAATTAAGAGAACTTAAGAGAAAGTAATCCCATTTACAATTGCACCAAAAATTATATCTAGGGGAAAAACAAAACAAAACCAAAGGGGTGAAGGATCTGTACACTGAAAACTATAAAAAAATTGAAGATGACACAAAGAAATGGAAAGACATTCCATGCTCATGAATTAGAAGCATAAATGTTGTTAAAATGGCTATACTACCCAAAGCAATCTACACATTTAATGCAATCTCTATCAAAATACCAACAGCATTTTTCACAGAACTAGAACAAACAATCCTAAAACTTGTATGGAACTACAAAAAGACCCTGAGGAGCCAAAGCAGTCTCAAAAAAGAAAAACCTGGAGGCATCACAATTCTGGACTTCAAGTTCTGTTACAAAGCTGTAGTGATCAAGACGGTATGGTACTGGCAAAGAAGTAGACACAGAGATCAATAGAACAGAATAGAAAACCCAGAAGTTAACCCACAACTATATGGTCAATTAATCTTCAACAAATCAGGCAAGAATATCCAACAAAAACTAAAAGGCAACCTATGGAATGGCAGAAGATATTTGCAAATAACATATCCAGTAAAGGGTTAGTATCCAAAATACATAAAGAACTTATAAAACTCAGTACCCCAAAAATGAATAATACAACTTAAAAATGGGCAGAATACATGAAAAGACATTTCTCCAAAGAAGACATTCAGATAGCCAACAGACACATGAAAAGATGTTCATCACCGCTTACTATCAGGGAAATGCAAATCAAAACTACAGTGAGATATCATCTCACACCTGTAAGAATGTCTAAAATCAATAACACAAGAAACAACAGCTGTTGGCAAGGATGTGGAGAAAAAGGAACCTTCCTCCACTGTTGGTGAGTATGCAAACTGGTGCAACCACTTTGAAAAACAGTATGGAGGTTCCTCAGTAGTTAAAAAATAGAACTACACTATGATCCAGTAATCACACTACTGTATATTTATCCAAAGAATACAAAAACACTAATTTAAAGGGATATATGCACCATTATGTTTATAGCAGCATTATTTACCAATAGCCAAGATATGGAAGCAACCCAAATGTCCATCCTTTGAATGAATGGATAAAGAAGTGGTGGCGTGTGTGTGTGCATGTGTAGCAATATTATTTAGCCATAAAAAAGAACGAAATCTTGCCATTTGCAATGACATGGATGGAGCTAAAGGTATTATGATAAGTGAAATAAGTCCGAGAAAGACAAATATCATACGATTTCACTCATGTGTAGAATTTAAGAAATAAAACAAAGGAGCAAAGGAAAAAAGAGAGAGAGAAACCAAGAAAGAGACTTTTAATTATAGAGAACAAACTGATGGTTACCAGAGGGGAGGGGACTGGGGAGATGGGTTAAATAGGCGATATTGTGATGAGTACTGGGTGATGTATAGAATTGTTGAATCACTGTATTGTACACCTGAAAGTAATATAACACTTCATGTTAACTACCTAGAATTAAAACAAAAACAAAAGAACACGCAACTGTGCCTTGGAGAAGCCAGGGCAGCAATGCAGTTTGCAGGCAGAACTGCTATGCTCTACTGCCTCCAAAAGGTGTAAATTGGTATTGCAGCAAATTCCCCATGGTTTTCATATTACTCCTGAAAGACCCCCATTTGTAACCCTGACTTTTTTGATACTTCAAAAGTTAAATAAAACATTTAGTTTCAGTAGATGATTCTTTGGTTAAAGGAATATTTCAAGATTCTGGGGGCCCACATTCCTTGTCATAGTATATGTTACTCAGGTGGAGGTTTCCCTTCAAGGTTACTTAATACAAAACTGTTTTATAAGAGTGTCCATCTTACTTAATTTTTTTTTTTTCTCAAAAGAGCTTTGGGGCACATGGGTGGCTCAGTCAGCTAAGCGTCCAACTCTTGATTTCCATTCAGGTCATGATCTCATGGTATTGAGATCATGCCCTACATGAGGCTCTGTGCTCAGCAGGAAGTATGCTTGAGATTCTCTCTCTCCTCCTCCCTCTGCCCCTTCCCCCACTCGTGCTCTAAATACATACATGCATACATACATAAATACATAAAATCTTTTAAAAAAAGCTTTATTTAGATATAATGCACATACTGTAACATTCATTCTATAAAGTATAAAATTTATTCACACAGTTACGTAACCATCAGCCTTATCTAATTTTAGAACATTTTCATCTCCCCGAAAGAAACCTGATACCTATTAGTAGTCACTACCCCCTTCTCCAAGCACTGGAAACCATAATCTATTTTATGATCTCCATGACTTGACCATTCAACCACTTCATATAAATCCAGTCATAAAATGCATGGTTTTTTGTGACAGGTTTCATTCATTTAGCATAATGTTTTCAAGGTTCATTCATGCTGTAGGATCTATCAGTAGTACTTTCTTCCTTTCTAATGTCAAATAATATTCCATTGTATAGATATACTGCATTTTATTTCTTCATTCACCAGTGGGTGGATATTCAGATTGCATCTTTTTTTTTTTTTTTTTTTTTTTTGCCTATTATGAATAATTCTGCCATGAACATTCGTGAGCAAGTCTGTAGAATATGTTTTCAGTTATCTTGGGTATATACTTACAAATGGAATTTCTGGGTCACATGGTAATTCTATGTTCAGAATTTTGAGGGATTGCCAAACTGTTTTCCAAAGTAGTTGGAATTTCATAGCTATATGAGGCTTTTGTGTTCACATCCTTGACAACACTTGTTACTTGGGTATTTTATTTTTAATTTAGCCATCTTGAGTGTGAATGAGGCAGTGGTATATTCTGATGGATCTGACTTATATATTTTTTTAATGACTTATGAAGTTGATCATTTTTTCCTGTGTTTATTGGCTACTTGTATATTATTTTTGGACAAATATGTATATGAATTTTTGCCTATTTTTGTTTGGGTTATTAGTCCTTTTATTATTGAATTGTAGGATTTTTCTTTTTGTATTCCAGATACAAACCCCTTAGCCAATACATGATTTGCAAATATTTTCTCCCATTCTGTGAGATGTTCCACTGTTCTGATGGTGTCATTTGAAGCAGAAACTATTGCATAATTCAAGTTCATAAAGGTGTACTCTTGCCTTTTTTTTTTCTTAGAGCTTTTAGTTTTATGTCTTACATTTGGTCCTATGACACATTTTTTAATTTAATTTTTGTATATGATGTGAAGTACCTGTCCAGATTCATTCATATGCATGTGAATATCCTGTCATCTCAAGGACCACCTGTTGAAAAGACTATGGTTACTCTCATTGAATTGTTTTGGCATCGTTGTAGAAATTCTGTTGGCCGTAAATGAATGAGTTTATTTCTTGGGAATAAATATATTCCCTTTGTTTATAGATATAGCCTACATCAGAACCGCACTGCCCCGATTATTGTTGCTTTGTAGTAACTTTTGAAATGACAAAGTGAGAGGCCTCCAATTCTGTTCTTCTTTTTCAAGATTGTTTTGGCTGTCTAGGGTCTCTGTGCATTTATGTATGAATGTTAGAAGGAACTAACCAATTTTCTACATCAGAGCTAGCTAGGATTTTAAGAGAGATTGCATTGAATTTGTAGATCAAGTTTGAGATGTTGCTATCTTACAGTAAGTTTTGTTATCCATAAATAAGGGATGTCTTTATTTTCTTTCAATAATATTACATAGTTTTAAGTATAAAAATTTTGACCTTCCTCTGCTATACTATTTATAAATATGCTATTTCTGTTGATGCTACTATAAATGGAATTATTTTTTTAATTTCATATTCAGATTTTTCACTGTAAGTGTACAGAAATACATTTGATTCTGCATACTGGTCTTATATGCTGCAACCTTGCTGAAATAATTTATTAGATGTAAAAATGTTTTCAATAGATTCCTTATGGTTTTCCATATAGCAGGTCATGCTATCTGCCAATATAGTTAGTTTAACTTCTTACTTTCCAAACTGAATTCTTTTTATTTCTTTTTCTTGCCTAATTACAATGGCTAGATCTTCCATCACAATATTGTTGAAACTTTTCTAATACTTTTGTGCATCTATTGAGATGATCGTGCAGTTTTTATCTTTTATAATATTGTGTACATTGTCTGAATTTTGGATATGAAACCAAACTCGAATTTCTGGGAAAATTTCTCACTTGTTCATGGTGTACAATCCTTATTTTTTATGTTGCTAGATAATTTTTCAAATATGTTTTGAACTTTTTTCCTCTAAATTCATAGGTGGTATTGGTCTATAGTTCTTATGATGTATTTTTCTGGTTTAGTATCAGAGTAACATTGGATTATTGGATGAGTAGGGAAGTCTTCCCTGTACTTCTGGCTTTTTTTGTTTGTTTGTTTGTTTGTTTTTTCAAAGAATTTGTGAAGGATTCTTCTTTAAATATTAATTCTTCTTTAAATAGTAATACAATTCATCTTTGAGGCTATGCATGGGCCTGAGCTCCTCTTTATAGTAAGGTATTATTGTTACTACTAATTCAATCTCTTGCTATAGGTTTATCATATGTTTTTTTCTCCTTGAGTCAGAGTTAGCAATTTGTGTCTTTCTAGAAACTGTCATCCATGACTTCTAATGAGATGTCAATTGTTAATCTTATTTAAGATCACTAGTACATGATAAGTCACTTTTCTCTCACTGCATCCAAGAATCGGTCTTTGACTTTGGCCTTTTGACTATGATATGCCTGGGTATGGATATCTTTAGGTGATTCTACTTGAAATTTGTTGAAATTTTTTAATATGTAGAATGTTTTCCACCAAATTTGAGAAGTTTTTTTTTTTTTTTCAACCATTATTTCCTCAAATAGTCTTCTCTCTTTCCCCTTCTTTAAATACTTCTTATGTGAATATATTGGTACAATTTATTGTGTCTCACAGGTTTCTGAGGGCCCAATCATTTTTAAATTCTCTTCTTTTTGTTAAGTAGACTGGATAGTCTAATCAACTTATCTTTGAGTTCACTGATTCTGTATTCTGCCAATTAAAATCTGTTGTTGAGCCAATATATTGATTTTTTTTTAATTTCATTTCTTGTACTTTTGAACTCCAACATTTCTATTTGGCTCTTTCTCACAATTTCTATGTCTTTATTGATATTCTCTATTTAGTAATACATCATTGTCATACTTTCCTTTAGTTGTAAAGGAAAGCATGATTCCCTTAGTTATTTGAATGTATTTATAACAGCTTGTTTTAAGTCTTTGTATAATCAATCCAAAGTTTGGACTTCCTCAGGAATAATTTCTATCAGGGTGCCTGGGTGGCTCAGTTGGTTAGCATCTGACTCTTGATTTTGGCTTAGGTCATTATCTCAGGGTTGTGAGATCAAGCCCCACATTGGACTCCACACTGAACATGGAGCCTGTTGAAGATTCTCTTTCTCCCTCTCCTTCTGCCCCTCCCCTCATCTCTAATTAAGAAAAGGGGGGGGGGATCGTTCCCTATTACCACTATGTGTGTGTGCATGTGTGTGCATGTGCGCACATGTCATAGTTTCTTGGTATGTCTTGTAACATTGCTGTTTATTGAAGACTGGATGTTTAACAATATAATGTGGAAACTCTGGAAATAAGTTACTTTCTTTACTAGGATTTTGTTGTTTTTTTTCTATTTGTTTATTTAGTGTCTTTATAGACTTAATTCTACAAAGTCTGTGCTCTTTATCATATTCAGCTGCTAGCGTCTCTGCTCTGTTAATTTGGTAGTCAGCTAATGATTGGACAGGGATTTCCTTAAATGAGGACCAAAAAATCTCAAACCCTTTGTTAAAGGACTCTGTATATGCATTGGGGTATTACCTTCAGTGCTTTGGCAGTTTATAACTCTCCCTGTGACTTTACTTCCTCTTTGCACAGGGCCCCAAAGTAAGCCGCAGAAGAGACATTAGGGTCTTCTCAGGTATTCATGGGCATGGCCACAGCCCTTCACATGCACATTATCTTCTGGATTCCAAGGAAAGTATCAGAGCTTTTCCAAACATCTATTTGAACAGCTGAGTATCTTATTTCCCAGTTTTTCTTTTGAAGTGTGTGTGTGCGTGTGTGTGTGTGTGTGTGTGTGTGTATTCATGTTTGCTCCAACTGATACCACCACCTCAGGCAACTGTGATGTTAAAATATTGCCACTGATTGTTTTTGACAAATGCCCTGGGATAGAATTGTTCTCACGGGGAGTTTTGAGTCAGGTCAAATAAAGACAAGCCCTGAGAATGGGACTTTTCCAGGGAGCTATCAGTCAAGTCAAATAGTGCCAATGCTCTAGTGATTGGGGCTTTTAGGGAGCATCATACCCATTTACACCCTTCAGTGCCTGCTAGGCTGCTGATTATCACAGCTACTAACTGTGGTTGTAAGGCTGTTAGTTTTCAAGGCTGTGGCAGAACTGGTGAGAGTAAGATGAGAGTTGGGTCTATTAAAATGCTACAAAGTGTATTTCTTATGAGATTCAGTTATTCTTCTTTAATAAATGCTCTCCATATTTTTGTAAACCTTTGGTAAATTTCCAGAGTTCTGAAAAAGTTAATTTTGAACATTTTTTTCCCACTGTTATTACTGCTTTCATAGAGGATTAGATTTTTGGAGGCACTTACTATGTTATTCCAGAAGTAGTTCCAGTTAATATAGTCTTACTGGGCTACTAAATCAGTGTATATTTCTGGGAGAATTTCTCCCCACTTTTGGGGGAATTTTACAGAGTAACACTTTCTCCACAGAATGATTTAATTTCCAGCATTGCATAATTAAAACCCAAAATGCCTCAGAAGCAGAAATAAATATTTATAAGTATTTTTCAACCTACTAAGACTGTGTTTGATTTTTTTTTTTTCTTGAGAATAAATGTTAACCAATGTTGGCGTGAGGTTGAGTAATAAGAAAAGGAAAGAGGTGGGTCAGAAGCCCTGTGAACAAATTCTTGATTATCCCATTGTACCATATGGTTTAGCCTTGGGCATGATTTTTTTTTTTTTTTTTAACACAGCAATAGCAGGGCACTATAATTTGCTTTGCAAAGGGTATTAGGGCCATGTTTTAGAATTGAAAATAGTTTTTCTTCAAGGTTTTTAAGTCTTTTTCATTTTAAATTATTTTCCACTAAAATGCGCACCTGCATCTAAAAATGATATGACTACAATTTTCCTTTACTATGATGTGTTGTAATATCTAACAGCAGCTATTTCAGAGACTTTGTGAAGAAGGGAATCTGGAGAGAGCGTTAATCTGACCAGCTGTCTGTATCAGGACACTCGAAGGGAGACTGGCACAGGCATTTAATACATTTTATATTATCAAATAATATTGGAGTTTTGGAGATAAGATACTATCCCTATGTGAGTGTCCCAAAAGGGATTTTGGTTATTTAATGTAGGTTTTCACATCTAAATTCTTAAAACAGAAACAATCTACTCCCAAACTTAGCCTAAACATTGAGAACTGTAAACCATGCCTGCTATGCATTGAATTATATTCCCCTCAAATGTATGTTGAAGTCCTAATCCCTAATATTAGTAACCATGAGGTACCTAATATACTTTTTTTAAGTTCCTTCTCTGTTTACATTAGCAATTAAAAGTAACATGAAATTGGTAGAATCCAGGGCCACAGAGTATGAATTTTAGGGAGCTTGGTAGAATTTGGTATTTGTTATCTGGCCTGAATGGGTTGAGTGACTGCAGAGATAATAACCAAGGATGGGGCTCTGGCAGCCTAGAGCATATAGAAATGCCAGAGTTAATGAAGTCGTTACCTGAAGTCAAGGACTTGGGAGACTAAAGATGCATGAGGAAACACTTTGTGATGATAAAATATTCCATATAATGATTATGACAATACTGCTTTTCCCAAATATTATCAAATTATACACTTAAAAATGAATTTTACTCTAAATTATCCCTCAATAAAACTGATTAGAAAGAAGAAGGAAGGAAGAGAAAGAGAAGGAGAAATGCCAAGAGCTCCAGCATTTCAAGGAAAAGAATTGGGGCCATTTAATTGGACAAATAGCTGCAAGTACACAGGGAACCCACTGAAGGCAAAGGATCTTGGAGGAGGGAATGCATAAAAGACAACAGTGGCCTCAGGGCCAGTTTCAGAAAAAAGACCTGTGGCATTTTACCCACGCTATATCGTGTACATGTTTGTCTTGTCAAACTAATTTTCTCTTGTTTTCCTCTTTGTCTCATTCTGTTACAAAAAGTATATAAATGTATATAATGTAGTGCTATTCAATGGGTAAAGTTTCAGTTATGCAAGCAGAGTAAGTTCTAGAGACCAGCTGTATAACAATGTGTCTGTAATTAACAGTACTCTTGCACACTTACAAATTTGTTAAGATCTTAGATCTCATGTTAAGTGTTCACTAAATAAATAAATATTATATTGGTTACCAAGTGCTCTTACCATAAATACATAAATAGTGTATTGATGCTGGTTGTGAAGAACAGTAAGATGTCTGTAATTTTCCAGACATCTTGCAAGCTAACAAGTTAGCCAGGCACAATTTCATGGAAATGGAAGACATAAAACTCCTGGATCAGATACAAAAGTCTTTACCATTCATCTTATAGCCAGCAGCCTGGACTTCATGTTCCCATAATCTCCTCCCACCCTCCCCTGAAATCCCATGGGGGTAAAGCAGAGAGGTCTGTGAATGATGCACGTGTAGTGAGTTTGCATCAAAACGAAGGAACCCCAAGTTTAGGAAATGCCAAATGTTATTTAAAACTGAGTGCTCACAACTATGCTCAGTATTTGCCCCAGTAGGACACCCTCCCTTGATTACCTGTGCAGGAAACAAATCTACCTGTGAATTAACTGTTGGGAGGAAATATTGATCATCCAAGACTGTCTGTCATACAAATACTCATGAAAATACAATTTGGAACCAGAGCTATCAATGCTTCTTCTCAATATGTGCAGAAACAAAGTGTCCCATGGAGAGATGTTTCCCAACAACTGTTAATTTTATAATTAACCTATAACTTTACAGAACAGAGCATCAGCATAACAGCTGTGTTGAAGGAGCAGTGGGCATTACCAGAAATCCTTAACTTGGAGTTGTGTGTGCTATCTGATGTGACTGAGTTAGCTGATCCTTCTGAGGTTGAGGTTTTACCAAGTGTTTCCTTTCATTTCCCTCCTTCCTTCCTTCCTTCCTTCCTTCCTTCCTTCCTTCCTTCCTTCCTCCCTCCCTCCCTCCCTCCCTCCCTCCTTCCCTCCCTCTCTCTAACACACTTTAATCATTGCCATTTATTGTTTCGCTATCTAACAGAATATATACTTTATTGATTTGCATGGTCTGTTGTTTTAGTTTTCCTCTCCTGACTGAATATAAACTCCGCAGTGGGAGGAATCCTTATCTGTAGGGCTCCCAGTATCCAGCATCTAGTACACAATTTATAAATATTTGCTGAATGAATCTCAGCAGCTGAGGAGTATATGTAGTGGACATATGTCATTGCTTTTGTCACCTGGTGTGAATATTCTTTTCATCTGTGATGAATTCACACCCCAGGTAACAAAACCTATTTACCAATATGGCAGGATCAGCAATCAAAATGTTTACTATCCTGACTTCCCCTGCAGCTAAAATTTTCGCATATGTTCTAGGCTGTAGTAATCAATAGGTCAACCCTAGTCCTTCATAGAGAAGCTAGTGATGCAGTAAAACATGAATGGACAGGATCCCTTTTGACACGGATTGTGGCAGCAGAAGAATCTAGTTCTAGCTCCCGGAGACAGCAGTGACAGAGCTGTCATGCAGCATTTGGTAGCTGGCATTACTGGGGCATGTGGTGTCATTCTCCAGGTGTGTTCATGGACCTGTTTACCAGTGTGCCTGCAGGTGTCCTTCCGGCTCCTTGGACTCCAAACCTGTTTCTCTAGCCCTCTCAGAGATCTTATGAGCAATTAAGTATTCTTTTAATGAAAAATACTAATATTTACATTAGCTAAAGTTGCTTACATTTACGTATATCAGGATACTAAGGAATTTTCAGCAGCATATAACACAAAAAAATCAGTTAAGAGCCATAGGTAGATTTTCGGATATTTTGGTCATTGTCCTCTCTACCCCCTCAGTGATGCATATAAAAATGCACACAATAAAAATGGACATAATAATAAACAGTAGATAAACGCACTTAACAAAATGTTTGTAACCTAACCAGAAGAGCAACATAATATATTGAATTTCATAGATTTGGTAAAAATTTTAAAATATAATTAAGAAAGAATAGTGTGGCATTATTTTTATTTGATGGGCAGGAATGTGTTAATTTCAATAATTGCTTATCCAGAGTTTTACAGGAGATTCCATGAAGATAACTTGCACCTTCAAAAAGACAGAATGCTCTATGAATGACCTGAGAGATTTTAAGATTGACTTTAATGCCTTTTCTTCTCCCTGCTTAGAACACCTCTCCAAATTATGTAACTGTCAGTTCAAAACTGTGGTAAAGGAAAGTCAGCCATAATAATTTCCATTCTCTCTCTCACTTTATTAGAAAAATCTTAGTCTGAAACACGTACCTAATATTATAATACTAAGTCACTAAAGAAGAAACTTGGGGCTCGTCTGACTTGATCATATTCTAGAAGCTTCCTCTAGTGGAGAGTTTCCTATATAAATAATGCAAGGAATTTCAAAGGCCACATGCTTTTCTTTGCCTTTTCATATTTTATATCAAATTAATTTCAAACATGCAAATATTCCTTTCATAACTCAATGTGCTACAGTAAACTGAAGAACAATTTTTGGAAAAAGGAGGTGGCTTGGGTTGAACAGATGCCACACATTTCTGTGCTAATTTGGGTTGACAGCTCAATGATTGTTCTATACTCAAAGTTAAAACAGCAGAAACAAAGACAGCTGAGCAGCAGATACTCCGAGAAGTTCTCTACTTCCCCCTGCTGGACGCTGTGAGATATCCATGCATTCTGTGGGCTTTTATCTATGGGGGGGTTGGGAGCTAATACTGGGAGAAATGTTTGCTTTCTATATCATAATTCATATGTGGTGTAGCCGATGGAAGGGTAGCGAGAGTAAATTTATTTCAATACAGAGCCATTTAAAAATGTGGACTAGGAGTTATTTTTAGATTTCTGAATTGCTAAAGGTAATCACAAATATTTATCTTTCCGTGTGATCTTTTGGAAGGATACGGGGTGGTTTGTTTCCTCTTTATAATTTGCAAGGGATTTTCTTTTGCTTGTCTGAAAGTCAGCCAGTCCATTTATTTCTGAATAATTAGTGGCCTTCCTGAACTTAGGATTTCATTTGACTGTTCCTTAAGTGAGTAGGTTTTTTTATTGTTTTTGTCCTCAAATGATTTAGGAGACATACCTAACATGGGGAAGACAAAAAGGTAAAGGATGGAAAATGGGCTTACAACACAACTTGCTGCTATTTCTTGGCAAAGTGAAACTGGAAACATAAGCTGTATCAGTGAGAGAAAACCAGATCGAGTCGATGAGTATTTACTCAATTCTGCCCAGGTAAAAGGCTCTTTTTATGAGCGCCGTGGTGTGTAATCCAAAACATGCACCGAAAAAGTAAGGGAAAAATCTTTTGAAAAATTAAGGAACATGATTTCTTTCTCTCCATTCCTCTTCTATCTTTATCTCTCTCTCTATCTCTGTCTATATTTATGTCTTTGTGTTCCTCCATCTTCTCCCACTTCTTAATAATGGAAAATACTAAGAATAAAACTATAAACCCAGGGCAAGGAAAGTGGAGAAATAGTGTAAAAAGCTATAATTCGAATTATGCACTTGTTGGGGTTTTTTAATATTTATTTATTTATTTTGAGAGAGAGACAGCATGAGCAGGAGGGACAGCAGGAGAGGGAGGGAATCTGAAGCAGACTGCACTGAGCGTGGAGCCCTAAGCGGGACTCAATCGCACGACCCTGAGATCATGACCTGAGCCGAAATCCTGAGTTGGAGGCTTCATTGCTGCCACCTGGGCGGCCCTGAGTTTATTGTTTAGGACTTATAAATCCATGTCAATCAAGCAGACATGGCACAGAAAATAAACCATGAAAAATTCTGCTCTGTGTTTTCAAGATCTACATTTTGAGAGGAGTGAGGTGATTAATTGCCCTTGGAAAGGCTTTACAAGAGAAATGAGCAGCCTTTCAATATTCTGACGGTGAGAAGGTAATATCATGAGAAACAAGAGGGATTTGGACACAAAGATGGAAGTGTGTCAGTGGCATTAGTCATCCTGCTTAGCAGAAAAAGAGGGAAAGGGGTGCCTGGGTGGCTCAGTCAGTTAAGCATCTGCCTTTGGCTCAGGTCATGATCCCAGAGTCTTCGGATTGAGCCCCACATCGGGCTCCCTGCTCAGTGGGGAGCTTGCTTCTCCCTCTCCCTCTGCTGCTCCCCCTGCTTGTTCTCTCTCTCTCTGTCAAATAAATAAAAAATAAAATCTTTAAAAAAATGTATAAAAAAAAAAAAGAGGGAAAGCAGACTGGAGGGTGAAACCCCCCAAATGTCATCTATCAGCATGATATTCTTGCCCCAGGAAGTTGCTGTGGGAAAGACTAAGATAGATATTAGACCCTGTTTATCTTTAGGGAAATCTCATAGTAATCAGGATCCTCCAGGCCAATAGAAACTATCCTGAGTATTTCAAGAAGGAAAGAATTTGATGGAGAGAATTAAAGTCTTGCAAAACCATCAGAGGAGCTGAGGATCACAGACCCCTGAAGCCAAAGCAAGGACTCAGGAAACCAGAAAGAAATGCTGGTGGTGATCTTGGCTGTCTGTACTGCCAAGTGCTGGTTCTCTGTGGGGTTCCGGTTCTTTGTAGGTCATGTAGCCCCTCACTTCTTCCTCATGTCTTTTGACCTAGCAAAGTCTTTCTCCATGTAAATTTTCACATTTTTACATAGTCATGTTTGTCTTTAATCTTTGTTGCTTCTGGATTGTGTGTCTTACTTATGAAGATTTTCCTCCAATGCAAAATAGCAAAGCTATTATTCTGTATTGATTCTATATTTTTTTATAGTTTTATTTTTTAAATTTAGATTTAATTCATCTGGGGTTTATTTTTATATATTATCCTACCAGGTTGAGCTACAGAATCAAACTGTAAAATTTTATTAGAAATATCCTGTAGACATTTTTTTATTGTAGTTAGGTTGACTATATGGATTAATTTCAAAAGAACTTCAATCATTATATTGAATTTTTGTAAAACATAGCATGTCTCTCAATGTAGTAAGTCATCATTTTGATCTATCAGTAAAATGTTACAGCTTTTTTCATCTAAATTGTAATCTTTTTCCTAGGTGTATTCCTATGTACCTTTATCTTCTTTTTAAAAGGAATCATTTCTTTTATTTCTTCCAAATTTGTGATTACTAATAAAAGTATTTATTTCTATATGGTATTTTGGCCTCCAGTAACATTCTTAAACTCATCTGTGATTTTTAGTTATTTTTCTACTGATTCTCATGTTTTCCTAAGTCTAATCATACAATTTGCCTCTTCCTTTCCTACTACGTATACGTTATTTTTTTCCTTGCCTTATTGCAGTCAGTAAAACATTTAATACAATGTTGAATGGCTGGCACCTTGTTACATTTCCACCTTTTATTGGAAACCTTTCAAATATTCACTGTTAGTTCTCAGTTTGCTGCAGTTTTCTAATATATACTGTTAGGGGAATATCCGCCTATTCCACGGTCAATGATTTTCATCAGGAATGGTTGTAAATTATCAAATTATTATGGGATCTGTTGAAATCATTGCAGTATGTGGGCTGTTGTCCTTGTTGTTGTTCTTTACTCTGTAAACCTAGCAAATTATTTTAATGGCTTTCCTTGTATTGAACCCTTTGCACTTTTTCTCATGGATCTTCAATAGAAGCTATCAGTTCTAGGTATTGTTTTAGACCCTCTTCTTTTAACTACTGGGTTTTCTGACTTGAGCTAACAATTAATAATATCCATTGCCGTTGTGTTGTTATTATTAATTTGCTTGATCTATTTATTTTGCAAAATCTCTTACTCAATGATGCTTTTTGCAGACAGTGAGACCTTAAGTTTCTCTTGGCTAAGGGTAGGCCATGGGGAGGGGTTACTCTACACTCTCAATCTTTTTTGTTTGTTAGTGGAGAGAATTCATCCTCTCCAAGCCACGTGGAAGGGGAGAAGTTCTGTCCTCCAGGAGAGTTTCCATGGCAGGATAAACCTTCTCTGAGATTTGCACACAGACAGCAAAGCATAGCTTCCCCATGGACTGAAGGGATCTAATCTAGTTAACTGCCTGGGATTCCTAGTGAGTAGGACATTTTGATCTTCAACTTAGCGGATGTTAAAGAGATATGAATTCTATCTTTGGGTCTTGCGTTCTGTCAATACTATAAACAGTGGTGGACAAAGAAACGTTTCACTCCACCCTGGCAATAAAACCTAAAGGTTGAATTATTATGCTGAATTCTTTATTATCTGTTTAGTAAATTCTCATTGTCTCAGATTCTTTAACTGTAAATGGGGATAATAGCAGTAACTACACCAAGGAGTCATTGTGAGGATTTAACAAGCAATATATGTAAAGCACTTGAACAGTTTCTGACTTCCCCAAATTGGATGTCTAACTGCAGATAGATATAATTGTATATATAAACTGGAAGTTGAATTTATTTCCTTGTGGTTGTAGAATTGGAGTTGAACCTCTCCTTATATGTACCATTCTATGAAACTTGCTCCAAGGTACTTAAGTATGTTATTTACCTATTGTTGTATAGCAAGTAACTACAAAATTAGCAGTTAAAACAATACACATCTATTATGTCACAGATTCCGTGGGTCAGACGTCCAAGCACAGCTTAGCTGAGTCCTCTGCTTAGGACCTCACAGAGTTTCAAGGTGTTGTCAGGGCTATGTTCTCATAGGGAGGCTTTACTGGGAAAGAATATACTTACAAGCTTACTAAAGTTATTAGCAGAATTCATTTCCATGTGGTTGTAGGACTGAAGGCTGCTCCCAACTCATAGAGACCACCCTCAGGCCTCCAGAGGGTCAAATAGTCTTATAAAATGTAAATACGGAAGTGACATCCCATTACTTTTACGATGTCCTATTGATGAAAAGCAAATCACAGGTCCCACCCACAATCAAGGGGACAAGATTATACATGGGTATTAATACTAGGGGGGTCCTGAGGAGACACCCTCCATTCTGCCCACCACAGTATGACTTTATGAAATCTACATACAATAGCAAATGTTAATGATTCTGTTAAATAATTTCATATAAGACAGTGTATGTACTTTTCATTTTTTCTTTATAGAAAGTAGATGTTCCATACTGTGTGTCCTATTTCCTATATTATTTTTCATCTGACAAGACATTTTAAACATGCTCAGTGTCAACAAACATTTTTGCATGATATTATTTTTTTCATGGTTGTGTTTTAGACCTGACTTTGTAAAGGCTGGCTTGCATATTGGTTGAGAACATGGGATGGTTCCTCCAGAGGTCAGACAGTCTTGTGACCTTGTGTGTCACTTCATCTTCCTGAGACCTCATCACCCTCTTTACAAATGTGAATAATAATAGTATCCACTGAGTAGCATATTATGACACTGAAATAACATAATAACTGGAAATATAACAGCTATCGTTTCACCATCGCATACTTATTCAATACATTTTCTTTAGCATTTAGACTTTTTCAACTTCATGTAATATGCAATGGTACAATAAAAATTCTATTTAAAAAGCATTGAACAATATCTCTAACTCCTGAGGAGGAGGAGGAGGAGGAGGAGGAGAAGAAAGAAAGAAAGAAAGAAAGAAAGAAAGAAAGAAAGAAAGAAAGAAAGAAAGAAAGAAAGAGGAAGAAGGAGAGGGAGAAGAAGAAGGAGGAGGAGGGAGAAGAAGAGGAGGAAGGAGAAGAAGAAGAAGAGGAAGATTTATTTTGGATACCAAAACATGGTACCCGCATTGTTTAATTGGGGTTTTTGTGTTATTTTGCTACCCATTTCCTTTTTTATGAATTATATTTTTGAACATTTTCCTCTGCACTGTTTTTTTAATTAAATGATATTAATTTCTTGATTATGAAATATGTTCCAATTTTCTTCAGTTTGACTTTTAAATCTTACCTTTAACATTCTCAAATGTTAAATCTAGGAATGTATAAACGTGTGTTTTGTTTCTGGCTTTAGTTAGTTTGTTTGTTTGTTTGTTTTCACTTGAAATAATATAGTCACCTACTTTCATTTAAAATTTTTTGTTTTGTTGTTTTCAATTTATCTAAAAATTATTTTGGCATATGTCTTAGGTAGTATTCTCTGGAAGAGCCTGTGACAGGGTTTTTTATTTGCAAATGATTCATGGAAGATGGGTTTTCAGCAGAAACCTGGAAGGGGGTGAGGGAAGCTGGGTAGAGAAGAGGAAGAAGGTAAGCAGGGATAAGTTTCCAGAAGTCTCACTTCAGTGTCCTCCCTTGTGAATTTTCTGGAACTTAAATAGCACTGCAGAACCCTTCCCACCTTCATGCAAGGGAGGGGTATTTGGTAGACACCCCCTCCCAGGAGCCAGGCCTTGGGCACTCACGCATAACTCAGAGGTACCTCCTACTGTAGAGGTGGTTCTAGTCACCCAAAAGCAAGCCTCTGGAGAAGTTTGCGGATAGGAGCCATTGGTAGCTAGACCCAAGACAGATGGGCACACAAAACCAGTTAAAAGTGTCCTGTGGTAATGACCTTATTAAAATATTTACTCTCTTTTTTCATTTTTTATTTAAATACAATTTAGTTAACATATAGTGTATTATTAGTTTCAGGGGTAGAATTTAGGGATTCATCAGTTGTATAGAGCACCCAGTGCTCATTACATCATGTGCCCTCCTTCATGCCCATCACCTAGTTACCCCATCCCCCGCCCACCTCCCCTCCAGCAACCCTCAGTCTGTTTCCTAGAGTCAAGAGTCTCTTATGGCTTGTCTCCCTCTCTGTTTTGCTATGACAATAATATTTAAATAATAACCACAGTATCATTTGCCAGGTTCAGCTCTACTTCATCTACTGATATTTCTTGCAGCTCTCCTGCCTTAAGATTCAGTATGAGTACGTATTGCCTGAATAGATAATTTAAGTGATAGATAATAATATTCTCACCCCTCTACTTTTCAGACAGTTGTCTGATTTCCTGGAAAGACCTCTTGAATTCTCTCTTCACTCAGTGAGATCTTTCCCAGCACAGTCCTCCATTCTTTTTGTAACTAGACTCCTCCTAGACCCAATCACTTGCCTAGTAATGTGCCCTAGACCAGAAATGTGCTGAGACTCCTGTGATGTACAGACGTATTTGCTTTATTCTTAATAGTAGACATTTTATTTTTAAAAAATTCAAATGGGTATGAGTAGAAAAATCTCATGAAAGTGTATTGAAATATTAACTTTTCTTCCTGCTTTGTTTTTCCTTATCTATGCTTCTTAATTTGGGGACAATTTCGTTTTTCAATGAGTTTTCACAGATTAAGTCTATCATGAGTGGTAGCAGTAAGGAATGAAAGCCAGAATTCTAAACAAGAAAGCAAGAAAATTTGAAATGCTTTCTATACGAAGTGTAAAGTAGAAATAAGATGTCAGTTATATAGAAAGAGACTCTCCAAGTGCCAAGGTTACTCAAAGAAAATACTTCGTAATATGACTACTGCCTGTGGCCTGCAGCCAGAATCCTGTACCTCCTCTCCCAGTCCTTGCTCCAGCCATGCTAAGCTCAGCTGTTCTTCAGAAGCATTCTGTTCCCTTCACAAATTATGCTGTTCCTTGTCGCACTTTCTCCTTTATTCCCCAAATATTTTTATATCGGTTCTTCCTAGAAGCCTAGCCTCCAGTTGAAGTTAATTATCCATACGCCATATTCTCATGGCATACCAGAGGCCATGCCACTAATCACACTCTGTTAGAATTTTTTAATCTTTTGCTGTATTCCTATTAGAAGGTAAGCTTCTTGAGGATAGAGTTACCTCTAATTATCTTTATCCTCCCCCCCCCCCCCCATGACTAGCATAGCATCCACACCTACCAAGTCACATTCAGTTACTGGGAACTTTTTCTTGATAGCCATCTTTCAGTAATGGCCTTTTCTATTGTGTTAGCAGTAAAATCAGAAGGAATCTTTGTGTGGCCTCATTTCCCTATGGTTGCATCTCTAATTGTTCACATTACAACCCTGAAGAGCAGCCATTATGTACTTAAAGAACTTCCTCTTTTCCACATCTTCTTCTCCTTTAATGATCCTTGTTCCTTGACATTAATTTCTGTGCACAGACCAACATGAGGGCAGTCCTTCATCCTTAGCCCTCCACTGTACTTGCCCATGGTCCCCAGGGAATCATGCAAACAGGAATCTAGGTGCTGCTATGAAGGGATTTTACAGGTGGGATTAACATCTACAACTACTTTACTTTAAACAAGGAGATATTCCTCACTAATTTGACTGGATCTGATTCAAAAAGTTGAAAGAACTGAATTATAGGCCTGAGGTTTCCATGAGGAAGGAAGGTAATTCCACCTGTGAATGGAAGCTTCACCTCCTGCCTAAGAGTTTCTGACTTATTCTGACAGCCTACCCTCTGGATTTTGGACTTTACAATCATGTAAGCCAATTCTTTCAATCTCTCTCTCTTTCTCTCTCTCTCTCTCCATCCATCCATTTATCTGGGTCCTTTTCTCTGGTGGAACCCTGACTGATATAATCACTTTGAATCCTGGGTGAAATTCACCTTAGAGTGTATACGTGACTATATCATGGGTGCTGGCTTTTTGTCACATACCTTCTCCAACTGAACTGACCTTAAGAGGCCAACCTCAGTGGGTTGTATCAACAAGGCTTTATCCTCTGTGTGCAGGGTGAACTCATCCCAGAGTAGATGCTGGCAGCAGATCCAAGGGTAGGGGGAGGAAGAAGTTGGGGTAATTATTCCTCTAGTTTCTTTGCAGCTGAGCCAAACTTTGGTATATCTCCACTAAGGCCATGGGCTTCTGGAATAAGGCCATCTTCTATAGCTCCTCTTCCCCCCACTTTTACCTCCATGGTTAGGGGTCATAGTGACTCCTTGATATTACTAGCTACAGTGTGTTACACCGTCCCAACTTGATTTCCTTAAAGCCTGCCCACCCCTTTTCAAATAGATTTTCTGAATGGTCTCTCCAGTCACCACATTTGAGCAGTCCATCTTTGCCTACATTGTTTCTGATCAGCCAGCCTCTGCTAATACAACCACATAGGGGAATTATCAAGAACATAGGAGATGGAAGTGACTTGAAAGCATGAGCCTGACCACAAATCGAGAGAGTACACACAACCCCACCATCCTGCAGATATGCTGTGTTAGCAATACAGAAACAGGTAGCAAGTGATAAAATTAGGTTTATTTGATCCGCTATCTACCCTAAGAGGACAAGAAAAAACCAAAAAACAACAAACAAACAAAAAACAAGTAACTAAATTCCAAGTAATCCTCTGGGAGAGTTTAAAGGATCATTGCCAAAATAAACATATCATATAGCTCCTCTGATATGAAGTCTCTTAACTTTATAACTTAAACATCTTCATCCAAGAATTTCAAAGCAACTTTTCAATGCAAATGATAAGAGCATCAGACCAAATCTGGGCCTCTAAACTAACAACAGGCTTCTTATGTAACCACATGTTTTATGTAGTTTTAAGGGAATTTTTAAATAATTCTTACAATGTGTGCTATGTTAAATATCACAGTTGTCAGTTCATTTCATCATCATTAGTCATTCTTAATGCCACAAATAAAAATGATCAAGTTTCTCAGTTCCTTCTTAAAATTGTGTGTGATTTATCCTGCATTCTTGCCAGAAACCAAAGGAAGGAAAAGCAGTTAATGTGTCATGAGGCATCTTAAGTGATGTATTTCTTGACCAGCTAGCAATATTTTAAGAACTCAGTTTATTACAGAAATTTCTCGATGGAGAGATGTAATAATAATGATCTAAGTCATTATACTCCGAGCATTTAGAGTTATTGAAAGCATTGCTTGAGATCCTTTTAATGATCTACAATAAATCGAACATAAAAGGTCAAGTAAACAAATCACAACTGTTGTACATAAACATTTTCATTAAATATTTAAAAGCATCTGACTCCCTTTAACAGTTTGGAAATTTAAGGATTTTAGGCACTATTGATTTTAAAACAAGAGCTCTTACACCAAAATATATGGCATCAGACAAGTTTATGTGCCAAAGTCTAGAATATGGACTTTACCTTTCACAGTATTACATTTTCTATTCCTAATAAAGGTTTGAAAATCATTTAGTTTGGTTCAGAAAGATTAGTTCTAGGTCTATTTTTGAACATGTTTTATGTGCCAGAAACTTTGTTGGGCTTGAAAATAGTCGGGAATAAACATATAAAAAGCTGGACATGCAGACATATAAGCAAACAATTTCAGTTCACGTTGATGACTGCTCTTGATGGTGCATGTCACAAAGCGTGGACACCATGTGCACATTTGGACCTGTGCCTGCCTGAAAGAGGCAGGAAAGACTTTACAGCAAAGGGAGCAATAGAACCAAGACAAAGAATGATGTGGAGTTGGCCAGGAAGGAGAGGGAAGAAAGACATTCAAATAGCTATCAGCTATCATCCACAGGCTAACATCTCTGAAAAGTCTATTTTCAGCTCAAGTGTATCTGCTGCCTCGACACCCATGCCCAATTCCCAAAAGGGTGTCTCTGTTTAGATGTCCCAGTGAAACCTCCAATTTGCTGTGTCCAGTCTCATCTCTATCTAGTCTCTCTGTAACCTATTCCTTCTCTGGTTTTCTCCACATCAGTAAATGTTATCACCTTCTTCCCTGTTGGATATTAGCTTTGAATCCCTGTTTACTTTCATATCTCCTATTGAATGAGTTACCAACCTTAGCCAATTCTACGTGTGTTATTTCTTCTAAGACATACAGTTTTTTCTCCTGACGCTTTGGTTCAAGTCTTCACATTTTCTCCCTTGAAATATTATAGCAGTATCTTAATTGGTCATTCTACCTCCATCACTTTCTTTCAGTTCTGTTCTCCACGCTACCACTAAAGCTGCCTTTCTGAAAAATATATTTGATGACATCTCTCCCCTGTTTGATGTCCTTGAGTGGATTCTCATGGTAGCTGAAATCATAGCAGAAAAAGTCCTTCGTGACCTGAATTCCTCCCCACCTTTCTCCTTTCCATCTCTGTACTTGAGAGATGTAAATGTTCTGCTGATCTGAGTGACCTTGAAATCTCTTCCTATCTGTAACTAAATTCTTTTTGCCTTTCAAAATTCTGTTCAGGTGCCACTCTTTCCAGAGGAACTCTTCCAATCTGTATCCTGTAATTCACACTCTCCTTCCCATGAAGACTCTCCCTTTCTGTGTTCCTCAAGCAACTTGGAGTTGTCACACTGCATTTAAACTGTCTCTTTTCGGTTCTCTTTCCCTCATTAGACATTGAGCCCTAAGGTACATCTTGACCATTTCAGAAGTAAATATATTGGTTACAACAGCTGGTAAATAGTCATTTTTTTGGCAATATACTTTTTCACATAAAAATAGTCTAGTTTTATTTTCTATCAAGGAACTTAAATATGGGGTAACTCATTGAGATTTTTCATTTAGGGCAGCCATGCTTTTTTTTCACCTAGTTGCCACATATTCCTTAAGAGAGTGCTATGAAAAAAATAAAAAATAAAAACTAGAGAAATCACAGCATTCTTCAAATTGAACATTTATTCTAAAAATAGGTATTGAGTATCTATATTTTTGATGGTGTACCAGAACTGAAATTACAACAGTTGATAGAATAGCACACCATATTCTCCATGAGTTTGCATGAGTTTATATTGTGTTTAGTGCTTGAAGACAAGCTAACTGAGTTTGAATTGGGATTCCTATACTTCCTCACTATGTCAACTGGTACCTCAGCTTTATCATTTCTAAAGTTATCTAGTAGGAACAGGGATGCCTGGGTGGCTCAGTCAATTGAGCATCTGCCTTCATTTCAGGTCATGATCCCAGGGTCCTGGGATCGAGTCCCACATTGGGCTCCTCACTCAGTGGGGAGTCTGCTTCTCCTTCTGCCTGCCGCTCCCCCTACTTGTGCATGCACTCTCTCTCTAACAAATGAATAAATAAAATCTTAAAAAAAAAATTTAAAAAAATACAGAGTAGGAACATGTATAATGAATTTAGAGTAATAGTACAATATATTATGGCTTATTAGAGCTTTCACGTTCTTTATCTCATTTAAAGAAGCTTCCTCAGATTGACTTTCTACTCTATTGAAATTTGGTCACGAATTTAAAATATTAATACATGTAAAGTTCTTAGATTACAGCAAATAGTATATTTTCCACAAATATCGATTATTAGTAGTATTGTTGTTTGAAGCATAAATTGAGTTTATCTGCTTGGAACATGGTCCGGATCTAGCTCTTTGGTTTCTTCTCCACACAACTCAAAGGAACCCATACTGAGCTTCCAGTACAGCACAAACTCTGCTACTTTGCTAAAGAATCAGTATAGTAATATGTGAACAGAATGAGAGTGAGTGAGGGGCGCCTGGGTGGCACAGCGGTTGGGCGTCTGCCTTCGGCTCAGGGCGTGATCCCAGCGTTATGGGACCCAGCCCCACATCAGGCTCCTCTGCTAGGAGCCTGCTTCTTCCTCTCCCACTCCCCCTGCTTGTGTTCCCTCTCTCGCTGGTTGTCTTTATCTCTGTCAAATAAATAAATAAAATCTTTAAAAAAAAAAAAAATGAGAGTGAGTGAATAAGTGGCATTAATGACATCACTCTGTGAGAAAATATTGGTCATCTGTTGGTTTCTCTGAAAGACAACGTCAACTTCGAGACACTGGTTAAAAGTTTGACACGTCCAAAATAGGAAAATCTATAGAGAAAGAAAGTCAATTAGTTGCCCAGGGCTGGTGGGGGGCTGGTGGGAGCATGGTCAGCAAATAATAGAATGTGACTGCTAATTGGTACAAGGATCCTTCTGGGGATGAGAAAACTGTTATAAAATTAAATTATGATAATTGCATGATTCTGTAAATAAACTAAAACTCATTGAATTGTACACTTTTATTTGTTTTTAAAGATATATTTATTTTTGAGAGAGAGACACAGAGAGTGTGTGTGTGTGAGTGAGGGGAGCGGCAAAGGGAGAGAAGAAAATCCCAAGCGGACTCTCCACTGATTAGGGAGCCCCACAGAGGCTTGATCTCAGGACCCTGAGATCATGACCCGACCTGAAATCAAGAGTCGGACGCTTCAGCAACTGCAACACCCAGGCGCCCCTGAACTGTACATTTTTGATGGGTGAACTTCATGATAGGTACATTATAAATCAATAAGGTTGCTTTAAAAATAGAAAACTAAATTTAGAAAATTGAACATCCAGCAATCACGTTTTCAAAGGAGTGAATGGATGAATTTGAGAAAACAACTAACACTGACAAGCATTACGTTATTTCCAAGGGATAAGCAGACCTCTCTTTAAACCTCCTTTTTTATTCTGGCTCACCGAAGACCACTTAAAAAAGAATGCTGACTTAGTTTTAGGCTTATTTTTAGTACTTGTGTGAGGTAAGCATTTTGATAAGCTAATTATACTTGACTGACATCTAGTGGTAGAAGGGGTAACTGCTATATTTTAAGTACATACAACAGCATTAGAATGACTATCTCCTGTGTTAGTGCTGCATTACAGATCTCAAAACTCTTCATGCGGTTCACCTCACTCGGCTCTCACAGAAGTGCTTTGAGATTCATATTATTATTATGCCTATAGTGGAAAATGATAATATCTAATATATATAATATCTTCTGTTGCTTTGTCTCCCTAGTATCTACCCATCTCACTTATTTTCGGAGGGAGGGAGCTGGGCATGATAATCACAGAAAGCTGACTTTCTGGTCACAGAAGTCAGCTTGGGACACCCAAATGTTCTGATCCACATGCCCCAAGTGACGGCAAGAGCAGTAGCTTGTTTGTTGGGCGTGTGACCCAAACTGATCTGGTCAGCAGCTCTTTAGAGATTTTCAAACATAGGTAATTAACAGAAAGTTCTTTTTCTCTTCAATCATAAGCTGTACATTCATCAATCCAAAGCTGCCTATGCACATGTGTCCTTCTAGATGGTAAAGCTAATATTAGACAATATAACCGTCCTGCAGAGAAAATCAGAGAAGAGAGACATCCAATACAAATACTTGTGGAATCTAATTGTAGGATCTTGGAGCTCCCCATGAGACGAATGCTGTCCTTGTCATTCCTGTGGTGTGGTACCTGGCCAGTAAGTTTACTTTTTTCTTAGCGTTCAACAAATTGGGTGTCTGTGGCTTGCAGTCAAACAATTCCTTCAAATACAATGTATAAACGAAACACTGATTTGACTACGTTAGCATACTAACAAGTGGAGTTTGAAGCTGAGATCCTCTCACAGCTCTTCTGATGACAAGATTTGTGCTCTTTCCAGCAAACCACACTCTCCTAGAAGCATACTTCTGTTATTATCATTATCATTATTATTTGGCTTTTTAACATAAATTCCAGGAATGTTCCATTGGGAGGTGGTTTCTGCCTCCAAAAACATCATTCTTATCTTGGCATTGATACTTTCAACGACAAATATTATCATATGATTTATTCTCCCAACTTTAAGTTTTCTACTCCTCCTCTATGTCCATAAGCCATTCCTTCTGACCCCAAACAGAGATAAGGTAAAGTAGCCTTTCCTAACCTAGGTAAGGTAAGTTTTGCAGGGCCCTACCACCATATCAAGAGAAGAGAGATCTCTCAAATATCCAACCAGTACACTTGATCAAAAACATACATCCAGTGAAGTCCTCAACCCTCATTCCCGGACACTTAGGAAAACTGAATAGCAATTCTGGATAAATGTGCCATTTTTCTGTTTCCTGTATCTCTCATACGTTTTTTTTTTTTTATTACATTTTCCCAAAATAGCAGACACTTTAAACGTAGCCTGTATACTCTGGGACTCCTGTCATTTGAGTGTCACTCTTTTTTTTTTTTTTTTTAATATTAAATTTTTATTATGTTATGTTAGTCACCATACAGTGCATCCCTAGTTTTGATGTAATGTTCCATGATTCATTACTTGCGTATAACACCCAGTGCACCATGCAATAAATGCCCTCCTTAATACCTATCACCGGCCTGTCCCAATCCCCCACCCCCCTCCCCTCTGAAGCCCTCAGTTTGTTTCTCAGAGTCCATAGTGTCAGACTTGATTTCTGCTCAAGTCAGCACAGAGTCTGCTTGAGATTTTCTCTCCCTCTGCCCCCCTCCCCCGGCTCACATGCTCTCTCTCTCTCTCTCTCTGTGTGTGTCTCTCTCTCTCAAATAAATTTCAGGAAAAAGTTAGCACACACTCATTTCTTAACTTTTTGCACAGTCTTCTCTCTGCCTATAATACAGACCTTAGATTCTGTTACTATGCCTCCAAGCCATCTGGCAATAATTCAGCTAACATCCAAAGTAGTTTTCAAGTCAGGGTTCAAGTTCAGCATCATGACTCAGGTTGTTATTTGGTACATATCTGTTACAATGTTTACATGTTAACTTTTATGGAAAGTTCCCAGGACAGAATTCTGACACTATCATTTTTGACATGTAAACTATTTTGCAACTGGGATATCACCTTGACAATATGAGGAGGTAAGAATCCAGCTTACATACAGAAAAAATAAGGTGGCTTCTTCCCCAAGCTCGTGTTCAAATTTTACTAAATAAATCATGAATAGCTTGACTTCCATCATTGTATTTAAGTGTATCAATGAATTCCAGTTATCTTAAACCAATATGCCATGATTATATCAATAATTGATCTATTTGTCTGTGCTTATGCCAATACCACCCTGTTTTGATTATTACCTATGTAGTAAATTTTAAAACCGGGAAGTAGAAGTCTTCCAATATTCTTTCTTTTCAAGATTGTTTTGGCTATTCTGGGTCTTTTTCATTTCCATATGAATTTTAACCAGCTTTTCAATTTCCGCACAGAAGTTGGAAGGAAGTTTGGTAGGGACTATATTGAATCTATAGACCAATTGTGGGAATATTGCCATTTTAACAATATTAAGTTAATAATATATTATCAATAATTGATAATAATTAATGGAATTCATTTCAGTAACGTATTGTCATTAAACTTGTAATCAGAAATAAATATAGATGTTTTAGTAATTCCCAAAGGATAGAGTCCCCTTTGCTGTAGTAACATTGTGGCCCACCAAGACAGAAATAAGTTTTAGTTGGGTTGCATTAGGCTTTAGCTGATAGGAAAAAAAAAAAAAAAAATCTAAGAATAGCTTTAAAAAAGAGAGTTCTCCTCCCATCAAAGAAAAACTGGGAAAATCCTACTTATGCTGGTTCAGCTATTCATCTATACTATTAGAGACCAAGATTTCTTTCTTTATGCTCTACCATCCTTAGAATGTTGGTTTGGATCCTATGCTCATACTCTAAAGATTGCCAGATGAGAGTGAAAAGGAAAAAAAAAAAAAAAAGTTAAGGGACAGAGGGGGACAAAAAAGGTAAAGGATTTTCATTTTTTATTCATGAAAAAAAAAAAAAAAACCTCACCCCAAGACTTCTGCCTCCATCCATTGTCCAAAACTGAGTCACATAGACATTTCTAGCTTAAAGGAGACTCCCAATTCCAGTTTCTAGATTTCATAACTTCAATAATAGAAACAGACAAAGGAGAAGGTTATAATTGAAAGATGATTCAACTAATTCAGAGTCTGCGAAACTTACTCTTCAACATGGTAGAAAGAGCATAACTGTTTACCTTCCCTTTTCCCAAGATTATCATTAAAAAAAAAAAGTAAAACAAAAACTATAAGGAAACACATAAATCAATGATATAGCTGAAAGAAAAGGGGGGAAGGGAGGTTGGGAGGAGAAGAGGAAAAAGATCCAATAGCACTTCCTGAGGGATTGATGAACCACAGGAAACCAGAGAGACTGGGGTGAGTCAGAAACCAGAGCAGTAAAAACAACCCAACCCAGAGAAAAAGGCTACCATGGTGATAAGAGCCTTTCTTCAGAAAGAACTCAGGAGCCTTGGAGTCACTTCAATAATGGTAAATAAGTACAAAGAATCAGAGCCGGCCACAGGGTAGGTAAAGGGGTAATTATTGAGAGGACTCTCCACCATGCCCCACCTTGTTTCCGTGTACAAAATGGTGGCTGCAAAGTCTATTTTTTGAACTCAAAGAGCTCAAATGCTCTTTGAGCAAAATAAGAGAGCTGTGGGAGGGTGAGGAGTCTTCAGGATAGGCCTGGGAGTGGGAGATAAAAAGAGGTAACAGATAGGGGCGCCTGGGTGGCGCAGTCGTTAAGCGTCTGCCTTTGGCTCAGGGCGTGATCCGGGGTTCTGAGTTCTGGGATCTAGCCCCGCGTCAGGCTCCTCCGCTAGGAGCCTGCTTCTTCCTCTCCCACTCCCCCTGCTTGTGTTCCCTCTCTCGCTGGCTGTCTCTATCTCTGTCAAATAAATAAAATAAAATCTTTAAAAAAAAAAAAAGAGGTAACAGATAAGAAAATTTTGGAACTGGGGCACCTGGGTGGTTCAGTCGGTTAAGCATCCCACTCTTGATTTTGATTAGGTCTTGATCTTGTGGTGGTGAGTTCAAGCCCCCATGTTGGGCTCTGTGCTGGGCGTGGAACCTCCTTAAAAAAAAAAAAAAATCTGGAACTCAGTACAGAAAAGGGAAACAGGAAAACAACCCTGGCTATTAATGAAATACATTAAAACTCTCCATGATAAATGTAGAGTTTCTGCAGTTATGCACTTTCCCAGATTCCCTCCCTGCTTCTCTCCCAGATATCGCCAGGGGAAACCTGACTGTCCAGATACTCCACCCCTGAGCGTGAGCGGCAGACGTGGCAGTTGGCTCCCTTTCAGAGAGTGTGCCTGAAGCCAGATTAGCATTCTGCAAGACAGAGCCAAGGAAATCCCCCAGGACACAGAAAAGAAGAGAAGGAACAAATGAGAGAAGAGTTAAAAATTGTAGAGACTAGATGGGGTAGATCCAGCATCCATGTCACCAAGGCCCCAGGAAAAGAAGAAGAAAAGAAACATTAAAGGGGGACATGGCATTGTGGGGTGACAAGCAATAATTATGACCCAAGTGATAATTTGTTAAAGAAAAATTTCTACAAATCGAAAAATGGAACAAGTCCTAAGATTAAAGTGGCCCTTTGGCAACAATAAAGAAAAAACACTGAGAAGACCCTTACTGAAACATTTCTAAAGCTTCTAAACTCAAAAAATGTAAAGAAAAAAATCAAAATAGCATCAAATTTCTCAGTGGAAAATCTAGCTAGCAAAAAGCTATTAACTTTTTTTTTTTAATTCAGAGGGGAAAAATTGAGTTAGATTTGTTATCCCTCCAAATTATCAATAAAGTAGGAGGACGAAGATACCATAGAACATGTTAGGACTCAAAAACATTGCCAACAAAGCTATCATCGGAAAATGAGGTGAGATAGTTTTCAAACATCCTGGCTTGTTTGAAGTAGGAAGCTTATGCATACCCGTTCTTTTATTATGATTCTTAAACAAATGTGAAAACATGTTTCATTCAGTTTTAACTGTAACCATTATAACAATAAAGATAAGATCATGTTCATCTAACCACTAGAGGAAATAAAGGAAGAGAATGTGTTTTATGTTTTACCTGCCAGTTATATATTGGTTATTACGTTCCAAGCACTGTTCATTTACTACTCATAACATTGCTGTGAACTATTATCTATTAATATCCCATTTCACAGATGGCTTACAAATCATGATAAATTAAAAATAAAAATAAGTTGAAAAGGAAAAAGTACAAACATAGGAGGAATCCAAATACTTGGAAAGAGTTACATTCCTACCTTCAGGCAAAGATAAGTCTCAGATTGAGCAAAGTAAATCCAGCCACATTCTATTTGTAGGATAAAACATTTAAGTAATGGTACTGGAGTACTGAAAATGAACAAAAGGAGATTTTATTTAGTGGGAGATAGCTATCACCAGCCCTTAATATGTCACCGAAGGATCGAAACTACAAAGGCAGCACTAATTTTAAGTTATTATATTGACTTTTATCGTATTGGAACTACGGTGTTAACACTGTAAACATCCATGTCTCCAAGACCCTCTGGAAACTGTGCTCATTAAATATTAGGTACTTTTAATCACTGTGCCCAGAGAAGGGCTATTCTGCTTCTATTTATTTGGAACCATGCACTCGGAACCAGGACCAAGATAATCAGATAAAAGAGATCCCACTCCTTGATACCTCTCTTTGTGAAGACCTGCTGTGTCCATGTCTGTCCTCCCAGACTTGTGTGGTTCACAGCAGAAAATGGGATGTTCAGTGAAGCTGCACTTGAAAAGGCCAGTGTTATTTTTCTTTGTATTTTAGCTTGCTCTGTAAGCGACCTAAATCATATATTCTCCAAGGTACCAAGGGGCTTAATTTACAAAATCTTCTAAGTAAGTGATTACTTTTACAGTATGGGTCCCTGAGCTGGAGGAGCAGCCAAAACACACTTGAGAAGAAAGAGGAAGAGGAAAAAAAAAAGAAAAAGGAGAAGAGAAGAAAAGGTTCTTTAGTTTCTCTGTGTTCTGAAAAATAAGGAGAAATAAGGAAATTCATAAGAAATAAGGAATTTCATGATATTACGGAGCCATCAAATCATCATTTTTGTGAAATGCTGTTTAATAAGCACATATTGCTGGCACCCCCTAGTATGTCAAACTTACTTTCTTCATAAGGGGATTTCTCCGACTTGTCAGCTGTCTCTTGGAATGAAGAAATTAACGCAGTGTATCTGGGCTCGCCAGTAATGCTCTTCTCATTCTCTTGATTATATTCGAGAAGAAGATATCATATCCCTCCTAAGTGAAAAAAATGGTTAAGCTGACTGCTAGGAGAACGTACATCATTTGAAAC
The DNA here is from genome assembly GCF_023065955.2 of Ursus arctos. Classification (NCBI taxonomy): domain Eukaryota; kingdom Metazoa; phylum Chordata; class Mammalia; order Carnivora; family Ursidae; genus Ursus; species Ursus arctos. The sequence continues at coordinate 28,475,989 of NW_026622986.1, forward strand.
AAGAAGTCGATTATTATGGAAAGAAAAATACCTCTTTAATGTAAAGCTTTGTTCTTAGTGCGAAAAATCTCTCTCTCCTTTTAATGAGAAAAGAATAGGACCATCATTATTTTAGATCTAAGATAACTCATTTGTTATGCTAATTTTCACTCCCAGACTCTATTACGCATTTTGGAAATATATATTCCACTCACCCACTCCTCCCATACGCACACATACACATGCACGCGCACACACATACACACACACACACACATACACATGCACGCGTGTACACACACACACACACCCCTTCTCCCGAGAATTTTTCTCTTCTACTCTTTGCCTCGGCTTCAACAGTGCACCCAAGTTCCCAAGGTTGTACATTCAGAACCACGTACCTGACTTGCAATCTGACTCTAGGCTGTTCTCCAAACGTCCCAGATTCTAGTCAGGAAGCAGTTTGTGATGTATTCTCACAGAACCATGAGGCTGCTCTGAGGATTGATTATGTGCACAATCTTGTTCCTTGAGGGTTGGCCTTTCAACAACCTGAGTGGTACCCCTGACTCCTGTCCTACTGTTCTTCATCTTTCCCTTATTGTCAGCCCATCAGAGAGATTTCAATATAAGTTATAACAGTGCTCACATGAGTTTGGTCAGCTGTAACATTTTTCTACATTTGAGTTTCTGCTTTTCTTTTGAGTTCTGAATCATCGTTTAAGATTGATCTTGGGGCATCTGGGTGGATCAGTGGGTTTAGCATATGACTCTTGTTTTGGGCTCAGATCATGATCTCAGGGTCTTGAGATCTAGACCCTCTTAGGGCTTGTGCTCAGCAGAGTCTGCCTGTCCCTCTCTCTCCCCCTCTTCTCTTCCACCCGCTCACGTGGGTGCTCTCTCAATCTTTCTCTCTCTCTCTCAAATAAGTAAATAAATAAAATCTTTAAAAAAAGATTGATCTTAAACTGTATTTTTTACTAAATTGTAACTCCCTTAGACCAGGCTTTCTGACATAAATTTTTCATTGTTTCATGCTAGCCTTTATCCTTTTTAGTTAAAAATTCAAACTTTGCAAAGACCTAAATATTTAGAACACTATTAAGCAGAATACTTAATAGTTTTTTTTAAAAAGCTTTATTGTATAAAAGATATGCACCATAAAGGTGTGTCATTGTAAGTGTACGGTCAGTGATTTTTAGTAAACGTAGAGAGTTGTGGCACCATCACTGCAATCCAATTTTAGAACATTGTCATCAGCCAAAAAATTCCCATGAATGCAGTGCTTTATTGATCGTCAAGTCAATACCCGCAATCATCCCAGCCCCAGAAAACTAGCATCTATAATAATTGCCTTTTTCTGGTATTTCATGGAATGAAATTACATACTATGTAGTCTTTGTATCTGGCTTTTTTTTCATTTAGAGTAATGTTTTTGAGGTTCATGCATGTTGTAGTATGAGTCAGTATGGTATTTCTTTCATTACTGAGTAATACTACTTTTAAATGAATATTATATATAGAAAATATATCATATTAAAAATATAAAATATATGATATATAAAAATATATAATATATAAATATGTTTATACACACACACGCCTTTGTTTACCTATACACTAGTTGATGGATATTTGGATTTTTTTCCACTTGAGCACTATTATGTATAATGCTTCTATAATCATTCATAATATGGACATATGTGGACATATCTTTCCATTACTCTTAGGTAGATTCCTAGGGTGGAATTACTGAGTTTTATGATATTTAAGTTTAATCTTTTAAGAAATTGCCAGACTATTTACCAAAGTGGTTATATCATTGTCTAATATATGAGGGATTCCATTTCTCCACATCCTCACCAACACTTGGTTTTGTTCGGTTTCCATATAGCACTTTGAATGGCTCTGTAACGATATTTCATTGAATTTTTTGTCTGCCTTCACCTAATGAAGAATAATGTTGAACACATTTTAATTCATATGTCTCTTTAATGAAATGTCTATTTAAGTGCTTTGTTTTTGCTCATTTTTTAATTGAGATATTTATCCTGGTATTATTGAGTCATAAAAATTCCTTACATATTCTAAATACAAGTCCTTTGTCAGCTATATAATTTGCAAATAGCTTCTATTACTCCGTGAGTAGTAGTCTAATTTTCTTATCTGTGTCTTTTGAAGCACAAAATGTAAAATTTTGATGAAGTCCAATTTATCAATATTCCTTGTTTGGCTCATACTTTGGCAGCACATCTAAAAACCCTTCCCCAAATCTATGCATTCACAACTAGGCATATCAGTCTCAAGGGGATAAATACGGGTTCTTCTGCATGGGTGAAAAACAGAAAGAAAGAAAGAAAGAAAGAAAGAAAGAAAGAAAGAAAGGGAAAGAAAGAAAGAAAAGAGAGAGAGGGAGGGAGGGAGGGAGGGAGGAAGAAGGGAAGTTAAGGAAGGAGGGAAGGAAGGGACAAAGAAGGAGGGATGGGAGGGAAAGAGAAGGGGGAGGGAGGGGAAGAGAAGGGGGTAGAGAGGGAAGGAAGGAAGGCAGGGAGAAAAGATAGAGGGAAAGAGGAAAGAAAAGAAAGGAGGGAGGGAGTGTAGAAGGGAGAAAGAACCTATGTCTATTATATTAAAATTTCAATTAGAATTTTCCAGTTAGATAAAAATGTTTGAAAATCTCTATAAAGAGGGGTAATAATGAAAACAAGGTTGGGAAACACCCTTGTAACCCAAGGATTTCTCCTGTGACTTCTAGAAATTTAAGTTTTAGCTCTTAAATTTAAGCCTAAAATCCTCTTGAGTTAATTCTGTGTATGGTTGCGAGATCAGGGTTTATTTATCTGCATGTGAATATCTAATTATTATTCCTGCACTACTTTTGAAAGATTGTATTTTCCCCGCATTGCATTATCTTGGTACCTGTTTCAATGCCAGTCATAAATGTGAGGGCTTATTTTTGTACTCTCTACTTGGTTCCATTGAACTCTATGCCTGTTTTGTTTTTTTTTTTTAAGATTTTATTTATTTATTTGACAGAGAGAGAGACAGCCAGCAAGAGAGGGAACACAAGTAGGGGGAGTGGGAGAGGAGGAAGAAGGCTCCCAGGGGAGGAGACTGATGTGGGGCTCCATCCCAGGACTCTGGGATCATGCCCCGAGCCGAAGGCCCCTAAGGACTGAGCCACCCAGGCGCCCCATGCCTATTTTTTAGTCAATACCACATTGTCTTGAATACTGTAAGTTTTGAAATTGCATAGTGTAGGTCCTCAAATATTTTCTTTTTTTATAAACTTAGTTTGAGTATTCCAACATTCTTTGTATGTCCGTATCAATTTTAATTTCAGTTTGCCAATTTCTGTACAAAGGTCTACTGAGATTTTGACAGAGGTTATGTTGAATTTATAAATCATTTTGGGTAGGGGAGCACCTGGGTGGCTCACTCAGTTAAGCCTCTGTCATCCGCTTAGGTCATGATCCCAGGGTCCTGGGATCAAGTCCCACATTGTGCTCCTTGCTCAGTGGGGAGCCTGCTTCTCTCTCTCCCTCTACCCCTCTCCCTGCTTGTGCTCCTTTGCTCTCTCTCTCAAATAAATAAATAAAATAAAAATTAAGTAAGTAAGTAAGTAATTTGGGGAGAATTGACATCTTAACAACGTGAAGACTTCCAGGCCACAAACATGGAATATCTCTCCATTTATTTAGATCTTCTGTTTCCCTCAGCAATATTGGGCAGCTTTTAATGTACAAATCAATATGTGTTGTTAAACTTAATCCCAACTCTTGTCTTTGCCTCGTTGCTATTTTAAATAGAAACACTTTCCTAATTTGATTGTTGGACGGTTCATTGCTAGTATATAGAAAACAAATGATTTTTAAAATAAACTAACTTTTAACTTTGAGATAGTTTTTGATTTATAAGACAGTAGCAAAGAGAATAAAGAGAATAAAAAGAAAAAAAATTCCTGTGTACTCCAAACCTGTTTTCTTATTATTTTCGGTTTACATTAGTGTGGTGCATTTGTCACAACTAATGACCCAATATTCACACATTGTTATTAACTAAAGTATTAACTCAAGTCAATGCTTTATTCAGATTTCCTTCGTTTTTTTCTTTTTGACCTTGTTTAATTGCAGGATTCCAGCCGGGATACTGCGGTACATTTAGTCCTCATAGCTCCTTGGGTTCCTATTGATGTGACAGTTTCTTAGGCTGTTTTTGTTTATGATAACTTCGACGTTTGAGGGATACTGCTCATATATTTGTAGAATGTCCTCCAACTGGTATTTGTCTGATGTTTTTCTCATAATTAGACTGGAGTCGTGGGTTTGAGGCAGGAGGATCAGAATGGTAAAGTTCCATTTTTACAACATAATATCAAGTGTACCTACTAGTATCATCCTGACTCACCACTGTTGATGTTAACTTTGATCACATGACTGAGGTTTCTCTACTGAACTTACCCTCCTCCCTTCCTACCATACTCTTGGGAAAGAAGCCTCTATGTATATCCTACATGCAGAGAGTGGGAGTTACGTTCACCTCCTTAAGGGTGGAATATCTACATTAATTATTTGTAATTATGCTATTCCTCTCATATAAATTAATTTTAAAATTCATTAATTTACATAAGTATGGATGCAATAATAATACCATTTCATATTTTAGGTTAAATCCAACAATATGTTACTTTGTGCTCAAATTTTTTCCAGCTTTGACCATTGGAAACTCTGTTAGTTGGCATTGTGTCCCATTGATATAACCCCATTATTGTGGGATTTTACTTTTGTTTTGTTTCTGAGTACATCCTCATCTACTGGAACTATATGATGCTCCGGGGTCATTTCATATATTCATGGTCCAGCCATGGGGTTAACCATTTTTCCAAGGCACCATGGGCCTCCTTCTTGGTGAATGGTATGCTTATTGCTACAGCAGTGTCATGGCTTAAGGTCCTCTCCACTGATGGAGCAAGTAAATGTATATGTATAGTAGTATCTGTGTAGTTTAATTACAGATATAGTTACTTATAGTTGTAGATACAGATAACAATTTTTAAACTAATAAATTTATGCCAAATAACCCTATACCTCTTTATGTATAGTATAGTAGTACCTTATAACAGAGTATCCTCAATTCCTCCCTTCACCCCTTGTGACATTGTTAAAATATATGTAATATTTTATAATTTACATATATACAAATATATATGTAAAACATATGTCTACATATACACATATATTTCACACAGTATACAGGCATTTTGTATATATGTCATATTGCATGTGTGTCAATATATTATGTATTATATATGCACATGTGTTTATATATATAATCATTCATTATCTATTATTGAGATATTTGTGTCAAAATTCCCCACTAACATGGAGAGTTTGCCAATTCTTCCCTTGACTTCCTGTTAATTTCTATTTTGCTATATTTAGAGACTATGTTAATATATCAATAAATATATAGAATAATTATTCAGCCCTAGTGGATGAACCTTTTTTTTTTTTTAATTTAGTGATATTCTTTGACCTTAATAATCTTTATACTCCAAGGTCTCTTTTGAACATCTGTATTCTTTTATTTAGTGTGTCTCTTTGGTTTGGTAATGTCTCAAATTAGCATTTAGTTGAATTTTTAACAGACTTAATGGTATATAATTTATATACCATGAAGTTCCCTCATTTAAAGTGTACAGTTCAATAGCATTCAGTGTATTTAGTGTTGGACAACCATCACCATAATCTAATTTTAGAATATTTTCATCACCCAACAAAGAAACCAGTACCAATTAGCAGTCACTTCCTCTTTCCCACCTCCCTCTTCTAGGCCTAGACAATCACAAATCCACTTTCTTCCTCTATAGAGTTCCCTATTCTAGACATTTTCATAAATGCAATCACACAAATATGGTCTTTTGTGGCTGGCTTCTTTCACTTAGTATAAAGTTTTTTGAGCTTCATCCTTGTCAGTACTTTTTATTGCCAAATAATATTCAATTGTAGTTGAATTGTTTAATCCAAGCTAAATATCTGTTATTTGTAATTACTTATTTTATGCTATTTATGAGTACCAGAGTTATGTCTCCGAGAGTATGAGCTCAAAGTGGAAATGACTTACAGAGCAAATGAATTCCTTAGTTATAGAAGCATGAGAAACCAGGGAGCCTATTGAAAGTGATTCTTAACGTTGTTGAACTGGAGAGCAGAGCAGATCATCCTGAGTAGGGGAGAATTTATTGACATGGTGTGTTCAGCCATGATAAGATGTAGTGTTCTGATAAGAACAGCTGAGACAATTCAGAGATGGGTCTTTACCATAGTTTCTTGAATCTTGTGTATGGTGATCACCTAAGAAAATAAAGTGAAGATACCAGAACTTCCTTAGCATAGTGTTGAGGAAAGGGTCAGAGAGTTCAGGAAACTGGGTATGTTAGAACGATTTATCAACATAAGACCTTTAAACACACTACATTAGTATGTTCCATTGGAGGACCCAGAACACATCAGATGGCTAACCTCTATAGGCTGGAGTCGATGGCTGACAATGCTACATAGCACTGGGATCCATAATGGAAACAAGGATGATGGGTTACTAGCCCTGCAGGGATCAGAAGACAACATTTAACTGTCAGAGGCTAAGTAGCTTGTGTCATCATTGGTAGTAGAAAGACATGATTTGTAGCCAGGCGTCTTGATCTGCAGAGATCTGTGATAAAAGCTAATGCATCATGGCGGTCTTAGGCATGAGATAAATGGACAATAGACTAGAGGGTCACTTAATCTGTACAATTAAAATCAAGACCTGGTGAGCTTCAAGAGAAAACTGTCATCTTTTGATCAATATCCAGATCTAATTTCATCCACAGATCTGTAACCCACTGATGCAAGAAAAAGCCAGTTACCGTGATGAAGGGCACTACAGTATCTTTGTTAAATATTCCTTTGATATTTTTATGGATAAGATCTGAGCCATTTGCAGATAACCACGCAGTAACAAAATTGGAGTGCTCTGAGTTTTGAGGAAGTCAAATATGTGACCCGAGCTGAATAGAAAGAAAAGCACTAAAAATATCTTCATAGTTTTCTGGTAAAAGTAGGGTACGTTTCTGGAAGTGATAAACAGAATTTGGCCAGAGTCTATCTCACAATGAGTATACTAGGTCAGTAGACTCACTTGTGGTTATTTCCTCCTAACCCACACATACAAATTGGAACCGACATACTTAGCACCTGCAGAACCCTTATTGTGGTTCTGTGACCTATGGAGCCAGTTGGAAGCCCATGAAAAAGCCCTTCACCACATCAGTCAAAACAGAAGCAATATCACATCTCAGAAGACAGCTATATGCACCAGAGGGCAGCACTACCACAAAGGAATTGACAGAAGCTGGAGCGGTGATTGTCATAACATCCCCATGCAATATACCTATCTAGACTCTGAATAAAACCACTCCGAACATGGCAGATGATGGTGGGCTGCCAAGAACTACTCCAGGTGGTTGCTGTCTTTGCAGCTAATTACTAATGTGGATCAGTTACAGCCCATAGTGCTTCATATGCTACTGATCTGGTGAATGAACTCTATTCCCACCTGCAGGAAAGAACAAAAATTAGACTTTACAGAGCAGTGTGAATCAGCTCTCTTCCCTCTCAACTAGTTAACTTTTGCACACTCTGTCATAATGTGGTTTTGGAAACATCGAACATCTTAACATTACAAAAAATATTACACTGGGGTGCCTGGGTGGCTCAGTCAGTTAAGCATCTGCCTTCTGCTCAGGTAATGAACTCAGGGTCCTGGGATCGAGTCCTGCATTGGTCTCCCTGCTCAGCAGGGAGTCTGCTTCTTATTCTCTCTCTCTCTCCCCCTCCCCATCACTCTTTCTCTCTTTCTCTCTCAAATAAATAAAATATTAAAAAAAATATATTACACCGATCCACTCTGCCCATGCTATCATGCTGATGGAACTCGGCGAGAAGAAAGTGATGGGCACCCTAGAATAGCCAATGTAGCAGAGATATACCAGTTGGTGGCAGATAAACATCAACGGAAGTTCAAGTCCTGTCAGTTCATGAAAGTTTTAAGAGTCCTGTGGTTTGGGGTATGTCAGCGTATCACCTCTAAGACAATGGGCAAGTAATAACTAGCCACACCTCCTGCCACTAAGGAAAATGCACAACACTTTGTGAATCTCGCTGTATTTTGGAGACAGAAAATATACCACACTTCAAATATGTTCTGACCCATTCCTTTTATGAGTAATCCAGAGGCTGATGGGTTTGAGTGGGGCCCAGAGCGAGAGAAGGCTCTGCATCAGCTCCAGGTTGATTTCTTCCTTCTTCTTCTTATTGATGGAATACAGAGTTTTAAAAAGTCAAAATGCTATTTTTGTTAAAAATACAGACAGCATATTTAAGTAAAGACGTCACATATGCACAGATTTGGAGGTAGGAAGGCTCTACTTCCTCTAGTGAGAGCCCTGGCAAGGATGTCTATGCTGTCAAGAGAGACTTAGTTCAGAATACTTTATTTGCTCAAGTAATAAAGAGCAGTAGTTAGTAGCTTCCTGAGTTTCACGCTACACCTCACGAAACACTCAGTGTACAATTTCAAGCAAGCAAAGTTTTATTTAGATGTAAACATTCAAGAACAATATTCGTCAAGGGAGAGTACTAACATGGTCTGTGTTTTATAGAATAAAATAGACACATTAACTTTAGAGTAAATGACACACATCGAACATATAGATAAACCCGTGACCCAGAATAGGAAGGAGTGTTTATTCTCAGCCAAGAATTATTGTGATCAATTCACATAAATATAAAGGGAAAGCCCAAAACTCCTTTTCTTTTGATAAGACATACTTTAGATTTTAACAAAGGAGATCGTAAGCATTTGGAGGAACCAAGGATTATTCCTAGCAGTTTCCTTCCATTTCTCCTGACCTCAGCCATGCCTAACAATTGAAATGCATAGACTCATAGTAAAAGTAAGAAAGGAGATAAAAAAGAATGATTATTAAGTTTGACTAAAAAGAAGATCTTTTCAATGGTGAATAGCTGCTTGAAAAATAATTCATTGATTTCCTTGGAATGTGATTTTTATAACTTTCTTTATTCCATAGAAGTTATGGAAAGATATAGTTATAAAAAGGTCTTCTGCAGGATTGCATTAGTATCTCTGAATGATTCACATGCACATTTTTTAGTTCAACTCAAAGAGAAGCCAGAGACATTTTCAATCAAGACTGTGCTCTTGGTTACATACAGTAGACTCTGCCAAAAGCACTGGGAAGAATATTGGCGGGGGAGGGAATTGACCCAAGAGGTGTGTGTGTGTGTGTGTGTGTGTGTTTTAAGGTGCGAGTACATTTTTTGCCTTGTTATCAAAATTAAATGAAAGGAAATTTTGGGCCGATAAGTTTTTATTTGGTTTTCTTTTCATTTATCAAAATCCCTTATTTACTGTCTTGATCCATATATTCACAGTGAATATATTTTTACTTCATTTAGGAGGTTTTGTGTTTGCAAGACAAACTTTGTTGAAACATTTAACATTACCAGGGTCTGCTTACAATTCAGAAAGGCACTGTGAAGTGCCTTGTGTTGCTTTGTATATGGAAGAATCGGTCAGCCGGCCAGATTTTCCCCGACATATTCTGAATTCTAGAGCACCTATCAATGCTCCCCTTACCATTACAGAATGGCTACTTAAATCACATGTGTTTTCAATAAGATTTTTATAACAAATTTTTATAACAAATTTATAGCAAATTTTTTATAACAAATTTATAACAAATAGTACAGTATGTCTGTCTATGTATTCTAAAGGATTTAAGGAGTAAAGCTGCTAAATGTTTTCTGTCATCTCTCCTTTTAAGTGCCAGCTGTTTCCCTTCTCTGCTTATGTTGACTTTCCTTTGTAGACATTAAGAGTCTATTAAACTTCTCTAATTTATATGTCAGGAATTCAAAATCCTGGACACTTTGCTGGGCTACAGTAGAAACCCAGATCATTGATTTTCTCTTGCTGCTTCCTTAAAAATGAATCAGTAATGTCCTATCCACCTTCCTTTCTTCCCCAGCACTATTTTCAATGACGTATTCGTAGCTTCCAATCCCTCAATTCCTTTTCCCTTCTTAGGTTTGTAATGTCCTGGGTTATCTATCAAGCTAACAGCCCTGGCTTCAGGGTGTCTCCTGAGAAGCAAGGACTCCTCTTATCAGCGAGTTTGGGACAAGGAACAGTCCCTTTTTCGTAGCTCATTCCCTTTTTGCTTTTCTGTTTGGAATCTGCCTGCTCTTGGAAAGTACAGCTGTAGCCTCCTCACTGAGGGGCTGGCAAAGGCCCCTTGTCGATGTTATGGTTGAGTGGGGGAATCCTCTGTTGGTGTGTTACACATGTAAGCCACATTCTTCAATAGCCTTATAGGAACAAAGGTGAGTTGTCAATTTCCATTTGTCAAACATCATTGTTCCTCAAAGGTGGTTCAAAATTTGAGCATGGGAAAGACATAGTATTTATTAACCCTCTAACATACTAATAATTACTATATTGCTACATCTTTTCTCCACTTTACACACACACACACACACACACACACACACTATACAAATGTATTTATTTATGTACAGATTTAAATCATACTTGCATCTTTATCTATCCATATGTGGTAAAAAGTATAGATCACATTGTTACACGAATTCCCACCCAACCTCACAGATTTATTTCATTTTCTTCCTTTCTATATTTGTAACTCCCTCTACTGACAGTAAGGCGTCTGATATCCACTATCCTTGATGTATTTATGTATTTAATCTTCCCTCTTTTCATACTTTCTTGAGGCATTAGAATGAAATTTGTCCATAATAAAAAAGCTATAAGTTAAAAGACTGTTATTGCAAAAGCAGTCATTATAGGGTATGAATGAACTCATTTCTTAAATTATACCTTGTGATATAGTTTAAAATAAATACCATCATGCCTATTTTACAGATGAAGAAAATAATCAAAATTTTTAGGCTCTTGGAGGGTACCTTAGAAAAGACAGGGGTGGCCATGCTGGTATAATAGAAGATCCTCCCTCCCCTAAAAAAAAGATCCCTAAAATAAAATACTATGACATCTGAAATTATTTTAATTAAATAAACAACAGTAAAATGTAATATTTCTAAAATTTACTAGCTTTGGGAGAAGTGAGAAAACTAATGGGAACATAATCCAGACCCTTATGATCATTATAGAATTGTTCACCAGCTTAAATTCCTAAGACCAAGATGGTTCTAATTTAAGAAAACAATGCACATTTCATAAATATTTATGAAGGACTTCTAGGAAAAGGGTTATACCAACTATTGCATTAGTCTTGCCCCTAAATGAATGCCACTAAGAGATTCTGGTTCAAGCTCTTTTTATCTAAATTAAACCAAAGGACACATATTTTAAAGGCTTGAGAAGAGTTAGATTTCTTTCTTCTCTTGTCTTACAGAAGAAACAAAAGCATAATGACCACAAAAAGTTATTCAAAATAGGCAGCCCAGGGGCACCCGGGGAGGCTCAATTGGATAACCGGCTGCCTTTGGCTAGGTTCCTGGTGTCAGGGTCCTGGGATGGAGTCCTGAGTAGGGCTCCCTCCTCACCGGGGAGTCTGCTTCTCCATCTGCCCCCCCCCCCCCCCCCCCCGCTCATGCTCTCTCTCTCTCTCTCTCAAATAAATAGATAAAATCTTTTAAAAATACTATAATCAGCTCAGTTTCTGTGTACTTTGGTTTATATAAGGACTTACTGCTCCCAGCCCTGATTTCTCACCTTGATATAACTTAACCTATCGTGTCTTACTGTATATATTCCTCTAGCTGATGGGCATACAGTTTCCTCAACTATCTGGCTTCAGTTTGACAGGTTTTTAATACTATAGATTTACAATGCCATTGCTAAATATTTTATCTTTAAAAATATGAATGAATGAAAAATAATTTTGCTGGCACTTCTTTCTTATAAAACTGTTGAGAGATTAAAGCAATTCACCTTGGCCACTTTTCCAGGGATGTTCATTTGAAGTTATGTAGATGGTAGCTGCCACCAGAATTGTATTGAATCCAGTCTAACATCACTGCATGAAAGCCAAAAGTAAAGTTTGAGAGAAATTTTAATGTACAGCTTTAATTAGTGACCCAGTGAATAGAGCCTTTGTTTATTTTTATTTATTTTTGATGTTTTATTTAAATTCAGTTTAGTTCACATATAGTGTAGTGTTCGTTTCAGGGGTAGAATTTAGTGATTCATCAGTTTGCATGTAACACCCAGTGCTCACTACATCAAGTGCCCTCCTTAATGCCCATCCCCCAGTTACCCCATCGCCCCACACCCTCCCCTCCAGCAACCCTCAGTTTGTTCCTTATAGTTAAGAGTCTCTTATGGCTTGACCATTTAATAATCAATCAACCTTTCCCTGACGAGAGCTCCGTCCAGAACATGGACAGTTAGGTAGGAGAAAAAATGAAATCTCCCTGAAACATTTTTTTTTTCTCTTAATCTTCAAGAATGTGGTCCCTTCATTTGCCATAAACTTAACCAGCAGTGCGTGCTTAGAGAATAAGAAAGACCAAGGTTTTATTTCTGAGTGTTTGCACATGAGTGTCTGCGTTTGTGTTTCAGTTGGAACGAATTCTCATTTTCTGTTTTAACTATCCTTAATGAGAGGTTTACTCTTTAACTTCTACAAATAGAATGCAGACCCAAAGAACCAGTTAAAGCTGCCTTTTGGTAGGAATATCTGGAAAAGTTATCAGTTTTAATACATTCGACAATAATTTGCTTTACTGCCTCATGCCTGCTATGGGGCAGACACTGAACTAAGCTACGGTTGATTGGTTCTCAACCCTAGCTGCACTTGGGAATAAGCTGAGGTGATTTAAACAACGCAGGGCAGGGGTACCTCCCTATGGATTCAAGTGCAACCTAAGCCTTTGAAAATCCAAAAGGTCGTCCATGATTCTAAATGTGAGGTCAAGATTGAGAGCCAAGAAAGGGGGGGGGGGGTAAACAGAAGGGGGAATGAAGCATGAGAGACTATGGACTCTGGGAAACAAACTGAAGGCTTCAGAGGGGAGGGGGGTGGGGGAATGGGATAGGCTGGTGATGGGTATTAAGGAGGGCACGTATTGCATGGTGCATTGGGTGTTATGTGCAAGTAATGAATCATGGAACATTACATCAAAAACTAGGGATGTACTGTATGGTGACTAACATAATATAATAATAATTAAAAAAAAAAAAAAAAAAGATTGAGAGCCATTGAAAATAAAGAAGCAGTCTTTCTAAACCGAGAGAATCTTGGTTTGACCGGGACTCAACAGGGTTCTCTCCTACGCTGACTCCTGTCTCACCCTATCCACTTTAAGCTCCGTGAAGTCAGAGATTTGGCCTTTTTCTCACAGTGTCTGAGAGTCCAGTATAGTGCTTGCCTGAGTAGGTGTTTAACCACTATTTATGAATGAAAATGGCTTTTGAAAGTTAATATCATTTAATCTCTGTCTTTACCATTTTCAGGAGGATGGCTTTTAAATCTACATCTCTCATCATATCCTTGTCTCAAAATCAGACCTTTATTCACAATGGTTTGGTCTTTTCCTCTTAAATATAATATAGGACTATTAAAAACAAGGACCTTGACTTATAATAGTAGCACTCTATTTCAATTTGCAGATACTTGCCCCGAGGTTCAGAGGGTACATATTTAGTAAGTAGCAGATACTGAGCCAGACGCAGGAATTTTTTTTTTTTGTCTCTTATCATCATCACTATACCATGCTAATGCTATTAAACTTACATCCTCTGTATGACCAGATGATGTTGGAGAAGGGATGGGATTTCTGTAACCACCTGATGTATTAACGAAAAGCAACCAGTTTCACATTTCATCATTTTGGGTTCTGGTTCTAGAGTCAAGGATCCACCAGTCAGAGGCCTTTCCCAAATTCTATTCTGATTTTCCAGTCTTGCAACTGGTTAGGAAGTTGGGTGGACTGTTTCAGTATGTGCCCATTCAGCCTTAAAGGGGTTAAACATGTCAAAGGCACGACAGTCCACTTTCTTTCCACAAGATTAGGAGGTTTACAGTAAATGCCTCAATATTAGAAAACACTGATGTCTTCGAATAAGCTTTTGAGTTTCCCTTGCAGGATGTATCTCAACTGCCAAAAATGAGACAGTGTGAAGAACAGAAACCGATGCAATGGGCATCTGTGATGGATCCCATGATGGCCTGTCTGAGAGCAGAAAGATGAAAGTGACTCTCCTGAGCCCTGCAAGTACAAGGCTGGCCCAAATCCTTCCTGATAAGCATCAAATGGAGACAACTAGCTACAAGGAA